>NW_025334035.1:1200000-2400000 GCF_019186645.2 Phyllostomus hastatus
TTGAGTCCTTCCTTACCTGTCTGAAATGGTTATTCCACTTCCACACTTCATCGATCACCTGAGTTCATCTGGTTACAAATATTCTAGGCTGAAAATCATTCTGACACAGAAATTTGAAGGCATTGCTCTATTATTTTTGAACCGCTGTATGGTTATTCAGAAGTCTAATGCCATTTTGATCTGTGTGTTTTTTTCTCTCTGGAGGCTTTGGAAATCTTTTCTTTATTCAGGGTATTCTAAAATCTGTGATGACAAATCTTGGTGGGAGTCTATTCATTGTGTCAGGTACTTAGTGGGACCTAGTTCAAACTGGAGATTCATGTCCTTCAGTTCTGGAAAATGGTATTGTTTTTACTAGAATTTCCTCCCTTCCATTTCCTTTTCCTCTGTTTTCTCTTATAGGAATCCTGTGAGTTGGAAACCGGACTCCCTGGACTGGGCCTCATTCTCATTTTTCCTCAAGTATTATTATTTTTAAATTTCTTTGTCTTTTCATTCTACTTCATCATCCAAACTTCCCATTAAGCAAGTATTTTACGTTTACTCTCCTTTAAAAATATTTCCAATATCTCATTCTTGTTTTTTCAGTAATCCCTTTAAAAATAACATCCAACTTGTTTCATGGACATACTATCTTATTTTACTTCTGTGAATAAATTATTTCAAGGATTTTTCTTTCCACAGTTTTTTCCTGCTCCCTGAATCATCTCTGTTTCCTCTAGATGCTTTTTGTCTTGTTTTGTTTGGGTCTCCATCGTGCAGGTTGAACGCGCTCCTGAAACTCTGGGTGATTCTGGGCCGCTTGTTCTTGTCTGAGCCCGATTCACTGAAAAGATGAATGGAGGCTGGAGGGAGTGTGTGGGGCTTGTCCATGGGAAGGACTCGCTACGAGATGATTGGCAGCAAACTGGCTTTTCAGTTAGGCTGGAACTCTAAAATGCCAGGATTCTGAGTTCTCTGGAGCCATTCAGTTATCCAGAGAGAACTCGGATCTGCTGGCGGTACGGGTGGGTGGGCTGTGATGGGTGTGTGGAGAGGGTTTGGGTCAGCTGCCTGTGCTGCCTGCTAACGTGCAAAAGCAGAAGAAGGAAGGGGGGCCAACCCCCCACACATGCTTCCCCTGCCCTGGATTTTAGTGCCATGCCTCAATTCCACCATCTATAGATCTTGTGTCTCCGAGTCCTCAGAACTTAGAGTTCTACAAGGCCAATCCGCATCTGCTTGTTGGTCTTCTTGGTGGCAGCACCCAGGTAGTGATCCCCAGTTCCACCAAATCAACTACCATTCTCTCCATCTTCTAAATATGTCTGGAATGCTCTTAGCTACATTCTCTCTCCCTCTCTCTCTCTCTCTCTCCCTCTCTCCCCCCTCTGCCTCTCCCCCCATCTCTCTCCATATATATAAACTTTCCTGACATTGGAGTGGGATTTTAGAAGGGGGGAGTAAGCAATCTGCTATCCTTCTTCAGAAGTGGGTTGTCTTTTAATAACAAAATTGGCTGCATGGCTCAAAGATAAGAGGGGGCAGTTAAAAAATCCAATTTGTACACAGGACATACATTCTGGCTCATAATCCACATGTGCCTTACATGCAGGGTCAGCACATTAAATTCCCAGGTGGTGGACATGGTACCCCCCTCATAGAGTTGTTAGGAAGATTCTGTGAGCTAGGCTAAGGAAACTGCTTAGTGCAGTGCGGGGCATATCAGGGCTCAAGTGGTGGCAATGATAATTATTCTTATAATTTGGGGATGTACTTGACTAAAGGCTCTGGGGGCTAAGCCGAACTTCTAATTCTCCTCTTCTGTGCCCCAAAACCAGAAGCAGTCTTCAGAGAGCTTCTCCTGGGAAGTCCATCAGGCTGCACCCCTTGGGGCCCTGCGGGTTTCAGGAGGCAGTGGGGACATCTCTCTGGTCTCGGCTGCTCTGGCACTGTCATAATTGGCATATATGAGACATCCCAGCTCAGCCTGGAATATTCTTATTTCTTGGCATGAATCTGTCTCTTTGCAAACCCAGTCCTTTTGTCTTCCCCTCTGCCCTCTTCTAAAGTTTTCTTCTACCCATTCCTGCCCATCCACGTCTTTGTCAACAGTAAAGTCACTTGTTAATTTGTAACTAAGAGACCTGGGTTTTGGTCCCATCTTTGCCATTAATTGCCTAGAAATAGTTCAGACTTAGGATCTAGATCTGATCTACTGGAGTTTGAATCCTACCTCCACCATCGAGTAGCCATGTCCGTGGGCAAGCAGGAAATCCTTTATGGGCCTTAGCTTCCTCGTCTGTCTGATCATTATAATAAATAATAGTAGGACCTAACTCATAGAGCTGCCATGGGGATTAAAGAGATCATCCACATGCCCTGACCAGTGTGGCTCAGTTGGTTGGGTGTTGTCCCACACAGCAAAAGGTTGCCAGTTCGATTCCCTGTCAGGGCACATGCCTGAGTTGCGGGCCGGTCCCTGGTTGGGGTGTGTGTGAGAGGCAACTGATTGATGTTTCTCTCCCTCCTTCACACACACACACTCTCTCTCTCTCTCTCTCTCTGTCTCTCTGTAAAAAAAAAAAAAGAAAGAAAAAGGCCCTGGCTTGGTATCCCCAGTGAGGGCACACACCAGTGAATGCATAAGCAAGCATACAGCAAATCAATGTTCTTCTCTCTCTCACCCTTCCTCTCTCTCTCTATAAAAACAATAAACAAATTAAACAACAACAACAACATAAAAAATAAGCTGTGACATTATTATCTTTCCCAATATAAACCCTCACACAAACTTTGTCACGCTGGGCACAACTGCAGGAGAGGACGCTTAGGGGTATGAAACTTGTCCAATGGCTGAGGCAGAGGAAATGTGATCTCCTTGATTCTGTTTGCGGCCTCTGCTGGACCACATAGCAACAGAACAACATAGCAACTAATTGAAAGCCATTCCATTTTGTTCAAGTCAGTCAACTTGCATTTTTTTAAATGTCATTCCAACTTAAGAAAACACCCTACCTGCGTAGTTTTTGTGTCATATAGACAAAGTCCCTATGGTAAAAGTGGTATCTGATTTTTGTTTCTGCTCAGAGGATTCTAATCACAAATTTATAAATGAATCACAAATTCCCTCCCTTCTTGCTAGTCTATTAGTTTACAAACCAGTTATAGATTGTTACCACAGTGCCCCCTAGTGGAATATAATGATTTCCCTGAATTTAGGTCGGCTTAGATTTCAAATAGGATCCTGCTTGTTATTTGCTGTTCATAGTATAAGAATCATTTGCAGATATAGCATAACCACATATTTCACAAAACTCTTAAAATTACTTATTTCATTTTCAATCCTTTGAACAGTGAAGCTTGATTTTCACCATCTAAGACCCAATCTTCCTGCAGAGCAGTTCTACCTGGTGGGCACATCAATCCTGCGCCTACAGTTCCTTCAAGGTCAGAAAGCTGCTTTCAGATTAGTCCACAGCAATTCTGGTGCAGCAGGGAGAGCAGGCTGCCCCTGGGGACGGGCCAAGTGCTCTGCATGGGGCTGCAGTTAGAACTCAAAGAAACTGCCTAAACTCATCCTTTTGTGCCAGCCCCTGTTCAGCTTCTCCCCAGCTGCATGCACCAATGACCCCAAGAGGATCATAATATGGTACCCCAACACATGCCACTTTGACATAAGGATAATTTTGAGCTGGTAATTGAGGGAAAAAAGCATGCAGAAAAAGTTCTCCGCCCTCCCCTTTCCTGCCTACAAGCAGAGCATACATTCTCTTTTGAGGAAGGCAAATCCTCTGCACTAGGAGGAGGAGGCTGACCCCTATCACTAGAGATTTGGGAGGGGTGGTGTCACACCAAGATGAGCCTGCAGAAAAGGCCCTTACTGTAATAATACTCATCTTCCATTAATTTATCCATATATGTCTTAGTTACATTCCCACAATTTATCACCCCCTAACCCACATCCCCTTTTTGTCCTTTCCCGCTACTTAGTGACCTTTCTTAGAATGGTATCTAAGCCCCCAAGTCCAGTTGCTTCTTTGAGTTTTCACTTCTTTTTTGTGAAGCTCCTATGTGTGTAAAACATTGACATCCAGAAAATTGTATGCTTTTCCTCCTGCTAATCTTCGTCAGTTTGATTTGCAGGCCCCCAGGTACTGAACCTAAGAGAATGGAGGCTAAATCTTCTCTCTCCTACAATCCCAGGTGTGGTGTTAAGCATGGCAGGTGTGGGAGGTGGGTCAGCAGCCTTCGCTCCACCCTCTAGGGGAGCACCTTGCAGCTGGTTTGACCCTTGAATGTTGCTACTCCTCCAGTTTGGCCGCCTCAGCTGCTGTGCCTGACAAAAGGCCAAACATGAGAAGCCGAAAGAGCCCAGCGCACACTTCACTCTGCCTGTTCTTGACTTTCAAGTGGCTTTATGTGCTCTATGAAATGTTAATCCTCCAGGGTGAAATCCAAGCTGGATTATCCTCAGAGCTACCAGGGCCAGTAGTGATGGTGAGCAAGGAGGCACTAAATTTCTCCTCCTAAAATACAAGGGATCTATTCAATAAACTCACCGTCGCAGTACAAAAAGCTATTCTTGTATCAGATCAGCAAAGGGAACTGGCCCAAGTGCAAAGACAATTTGAGGTTTATGTTCAGTTTCCTGTGAAAAGTGAAACCCAAGGAAGACCATGGGTAGGAAAGCAGGCACCACTGAAGGGACAGTGTCTCTTCAGCTAAAGTTCTGACTCAGCAGGTTTGTCATGGGGCCTAAGAACCTGTACCTGGGGGTTTCGATGCTGGTTATTGGAGGCCCACCCACATTCGGAGAGGCACCCGATGGTGTCTGCTGAGATTTAATAGCAGACACTATTGTAAGGAGCACAAGTTCATGACAATAGAATAAAAGGAGAATAAATATATTTATGTTTTCCAGGGTTTGGCCCAATCTGACTTTGCTTGGCCCACATAAATGCCAGCAGATAGGTATTGATGAACCATAAACATTCTATCACAAACATTTTAGAATGATATTTGTCATTCTAAACTGTACTTTAAAATGCACATTAGAAAATAGTCACTATTTATGCAATTAGTAAGTTTACAATTAATATTTAACACAATTAACAATTAACATCTAATTTTTACTATGCAATATTAATGTATCAATATCTTTCATAACTCAAGGGATCAGGTGGTCGTTCAAACCTCAGGAGAGGCTTGGCTTGCACCTGCATCCATTACTGTCTTCTTCTCTCGGAAACTGGATCTTCAGACCTAGTTGATGTGTTTCATAATTCCCTCATCTAGAACAGAGGCCACTGCTATACCCAGACATTCTCTGCCTCAGTGTGAAGGTGTTCTTTACATAAAATCTATTAAATACAAAATTTAAATGAGAAAAAATACCCTTTAAGGAAAAAAAGCTTTTTTCTTGGAAGATTCTGGTATTTTCATTAGGAAATACAATTCAATTTAATCATATTTATAAATACTTTCTTGGCATTTGTTCGCTTAAAAATAAAAACAAAGATTACAGAATGGTTATATTATTTCAGGTGCTTTTCTTAGTATTGGCCTAACTTCATCTTAAGGGCAGTTTTCAGTGAATATAACATACCATACTGGTGATATGTTGTGCACTTCCCTATGATTAGCTTTAAACAGAAATTGTTTTCTTGGGCATCATTCTCACAGAAGTTCTGCATCCTCCTCCCTCCATAGCAGGAAGGTGTTTCCCCTAATTCAGTGTGTGAGTGGCTGGGGGAGAGTTGCTTTCTCTTACCGAACAGACTCAGGGGCAGACTTTATTCTAGCAACTGCGGGACAGCTGGCAAAAACATTCTCCTGCCCTAGCTCCTGCCGCTGGAAGCTCGGAAGATCCCTTGAGATCATGCTCTGCAAGTTCTACAGCTCCCACAATGAGGAGATGGGGACAGACTAAAAAATATTTTCAGTTAGTCCTGGCAGGTGTGGTTCAATTGGTTGTAGCAATGCCCCATGGACCAAAAGGAGCAAGTTCGATTCCTGGTCAGGGCACATAACAGGTTGCTGGTTCAATCCCAGGTCAGGGCGCGTACAAGAAGGGAACTGGTTGATGTTTTTTTCTCTCTCTCTCAAAGGCAATGAAAAAAATGTCCTTGGCTGAGGATTAAAAAAATATATTTCCAATTAAAAATATGCAAAAGGCAGCATGTTTTGGTGTATTCCTACTCAAATCACTTGACAGAAGATATGCTCTTTTTACTGACATTAGATGCATGATACAGTCAAAATGAAACACCAATTTTTTAAGTAAAGACAAATTGAAAATTGCTTATAAGGTGAGTAAATGGATTTAAGAGATTGTAATAGTCTTTTTTTTCTGTGAAGATCACTGAGTCTAATTCTTCATTCTCTACGTAAACAGGGAATCCATCTGAGAATTAAATAGAAGTGGGAAAACATTTTTGTCATTCAGGGGAAGTGTATCATGGGATAAGAACTGGTTATGAAGGAAAATTTTTCAGATGAGTGACCAAATTGGAAATGCCATCAGGGAAATAGAAATTATTAACAACCAAATGGTTAAATTCTACAACTAAAAAAATACAACATTAGAAATGCAAGATCACTGGATGGGCTTAGAGCAGAATTGAAATGTCCAAAAAAGAGTTGATGAACTACAAGATAGAATAGAAATTATCCAACCTAAAGAACACAGAGAAAAAAATAAGGCATATCTTTGAAAAAAATGAATGCCCTACGGGAGAGGAACAGGCAGACCGGGACCGGAAGGGAGATTTACTTCTCACTCCATACCCTTTTATACTATTTACATTTTAAATCTGCAGCGTGTGTTACCTATTGAAATAGAAGATAAATACATACTATATTCACAAGCCCCAGCCCTACCCTGGTGGTTCTAACTGAGTAGACATTTTTTTAAAAAGTTTTCAGTGGATGTTGATATGAATTGCTGGTTAAGAACCACTGTCCTACAGTATATGCTGTTTGTGTCAATTGTTTGATGTAACATGCTGCCTTGTAAATGAGCGTTCCTCTGAGTGTGTCAAAACACCCAGCATCTGAAAGGAAGAGGACGTAACATAGGTACTGAGCACCTACCACGTGACAGCACTTTGTGTATATTATTTCCTGTAATCCATGTAGTGCCAGATGAAGCTGTCATCTCAAAGAGGAGGGACTGTTACCATCCTCAAGTCCAATTGGCAGAGCACCATCAGGATTCTGTCGTGATCCAGCAGTCATGGCTCTGAGGGGAGGAGAGCCTGGAAGCAGGGCTGCTGCCCAGGATGCTGTGGGCTGGGGGGGGGGCAGCTTGCAGCAGAGCCCCCAGAGGTAGATTGGCAGCATCCACAGGCTCGCCCACCTAGCCCACTTTTCCTGGTACAGAACATGGTGAAGGACACAATATGGCCATAATATGTTCTGAGCCAGACTTTGGAAGGCCAATATGGGCTAGATGTCTCACCAGATTCAGGAAAGGGCTCAGTCAAGCCTCTGACATGGTACACTGGAAAGGTCACTTCGGACTGTCTTGAAAATGACAGCCTGTGTCTTGTGAGCACACGATGGGTGCAGCGCTTGCATGATGGTGCAGTGGCAAGATCGCAGGCTCCGGAGTCAGGTCCTTAAAATCCCAGTTTTGGCCAAAAGAATGCAAATAAGAAGAGGGGGAGCTGGGGTTCCATTTACAGTACAGTATCAGCTTCAGTGGCTGTTATTTTTCTTTTATTAAAATTATACATTATTATGCTATTACAGTAGTTCTGATTTCCCCCCTGTGTCCCCTCCACCAAGCACCCCCACTCCCTCAGGCAACCCCCTACAAATGTTCATGTCCATGGGTCATGTGTATAAGTTCTCTGGCTTCTCCATTCCCTATACTATACTGTACATTCCCATGGCTATTCTGTGATGACCTGTTTGTGCTTCTTAATCCCCTCACCTCTTCACCCATTCTCCATACCCCCTCCCATCTGGCAACCATCAAAACCCTCTCCCTATCATTATTCTGTCTCTGTTCTTCTGGTTTGCTTAGTTTGTTTTTTAGATTCAATTGTGGATAGATTTGTATTTATGCCATTTTATTGTTCATAGTTTCGATTATCTTCTTTTTCTTAAATAAGTCCCTTTAACATTTCATAAAATAATGGTTTGGTGATGATGAACTCCTTTAGTTTTTTCTTGTCTGAGAAGTTCTTTACCTGTCCTTCGATTCTAAATGATAACCTTGCTGGGTAGAGTAATCTTGGCTGTAGGTCTCTGCTTTTCATGACTTTGAATATTTTCTGCCAATCCCTTCTGGCCTGCAAAGTTTCTTTTGATAAATCAGCTGACAATCTTATGGGAACTCCCCTGTAGGTAACTAACTTCTTTTCTTTTTTTTTTAATAAATTTTTTTAGATTTTTAAAGATTTTATTTATTTATTTTTAGAGAGGGAAGGGAGAGGGGGAGAGAGAGAGGGGGAGAGAGGTCAATGTGCGGTTGCTGGGGGCCATGGCCTGCAACCCAAGCATGTGCCCTGACTGGGAATCGAACCTGCGATGCTTTGGTTCGCAGCCTGCGCTCAATCCACTGAGCTACGCCAGCCAAGTAACTAACTTATTTTCTATTCCTGCTTTTAAGATTCTCTCTTCATCTTTAACCTTTGACATTTTAATTATGATGTGTCTTAGAGTGGGCCTCTTTGCATCCATCTTGTTTTGGACTCTCTGTGCTTCCTGGACTTGCATGTCTATTTCCTTCACCAAATTAGGAAAGTTTTCTTTCATTATATTTTTCAATAGATTTCCAATTTCTTGCTCTTTCTGTTCTCCTTCTTACACCCCTATAATGCTAATATTGGACCTCTTGAAATTTTCCCAGAGGCTGTTTATACTATCCTCACTTTTCTGGATTTTTTTTCTTATTGTTCTACATGGTTGTTTTTTCCTTCCTTATGTTTCAAATCATTGATTTGATTCTTGGCTTCACTCACTCTAATGTTGTTTCCCTGTAAATTCTTCTTCATTTAATTAGTGTATCCTTTGTTTCCGGCTGGATCTTTTTTATGCTGCTGAGGTCCTCAGTAAGTTCCTTGAGCATCCTTAAAACCAGTGTTTTGAATTCTGCATCTGATAGATTGCTTATTTCCATTTCATTTAGCTCTTTTTCTGGAGTTTGATCTGTTTTTCATTTGGGCCATGTTTCTTTGTCTCCTCGTTTTGGCAGCCTTCCTGTGTTTGTTTCTAAGTATGAGGTAGAACTGCTTTGACTCCATGTCTTGGTAGTGTGGCCTAATATAGTAGGTGTCGTGTAGGGTCCCATGGCATATTCCCCCTATCACCCAAGCTGGGTACTAGAGGTGTACTCTTTGTGTGGGCTTAGTATCCCCTCCTCTTGTAGTCAAGCCTTGGTTGCTGTTGGCAGATCCATGGGAGGGGGGTTTATCCGGGTCAGTAAGCTGTGAGGATTGGCTGTGATTACTGACCACCAACCTCCACCATCCATGCAGGATCAGCTGTGCAGGAGCAGGGTAGTGGTGCTCTGATGTGGTCTGCAGCTGTCCACTGGGTGCGCAGGCTCTGGGGTTTCCTGGGTGGTGCAGGCCAACATCAGTCCCTGCCTGTGTTTTGCCTGGGGCCACTCTGCCTGAGCTATAAAGCAATCTGAGATGGTGCCTAATTGTGCTGGGCTTGGCGATTCCCAAAGGAGAAGCCATGCTGTCACTCTAGGCTGGGTGCTCCTAGTGCTGGGCCTGGGACTCACTGAGGCCATCTATTGCTTTTTTGATAGGATTTATGAAGTTGTGCAGCAGGAGCCAAACCAGCCATTCATATGGAAAAGCAGCTTGGGTAGCCTGTAAACTGGGCGATGAGGAGTCTCTGGGGATCTTCATGGCAGATCAAACCGTGTTAGCTAGGTTGATGGAGTCTCAGATATGGCACCAGCTTATTGGCTTTGTTGGGGGAGAATTTAGAAAAGGAACAATGGCCTCTGCTCACCTCGATGCCAGATACTTCAGTTTCTCCCAGTATGTCACTGGTGCCTTTCAAGCTGCTACCCCAGTGCTAGAGTTCAGAGAGAGTGAGTCTGAGTAGATGAGTCCGTGTGTGGTTTCTTTAAGAGGAACTTCTTGGGGCTCCAGCAGTTTCTTCCACTGACTTAATCCCTATTGTTTTTTGCAGTCAGTAGTTGGGGGGATTTATCTTCCTGGCACTGAGACCCTGGGATGGGGGTTCTGGTGGGGCATTGGGACTCCTTGCTCTCAAGATATCCCTCCTGAATTTTCATCCATAACACATGGGTGTGGGACCAGCCCATTCTGCATCTGTGCCCCTCCTACTAGTCTGGATGGATGTGGTTTCTTTAATTCTGTAGTTGTCAGACTTTCATTCAACTCAATTTCTGATGTTCCTGAGTGATGGTTGTTCTATATTTAAGTTGTGATTTTGATGTGGTTGTGTGAGCCATGTCTGCCTACACCGCCATCTTAACTGGAAGTACCACTATTATTTTTCTTTATTTAAGAAAGCTAGCTGCATAATAATGAGAAAATTCTGCAGATAAATAGTACAAAGGATATAATTTTTCAGACTTGCAAATTCAATGTATTCTCCAGCCAAAACTGATTCTAGAGTTCATAAGGATTAGTGAGAAATTTTGGTTTCAAAGTAGACATGCTCACGATATCTCTCATTCTGTATCATAACTATAAATGTCAGACAAATAATATCCGAAACTTAAGGAGCACTAAAGCTGGTTGGCTCTCTTGTGATTGCACTATTGTGTTGTGACAAGAGAACATATCCCAACAGGTGGCCTGAGCCTTGCCTGGCATTGATTAAAGGCAACATAAATGTCCTCACTAGGACAATTTCATATGAATAGACACACACAGACCTGAATTTAAAAAAAGCTCTACTGAATAAACCCTTCCTAACCAAAGACACTTTTAGGTGTAGTTGAAAAATGTAAAAATATGACCAAGCTGGTTTTAGTCTGAGGTCTGCAAAATGGTGGTTGGCTCCAATGAGCTAAATGGGCATATATGACACATTTGACTGTACATATTTTTATTACAGTTTTAAAAATAAAGGGTTTAAAATAAAAGTCAAACACTTGTGGAACCACTGAGACACCTCTGCAGAGCCCTGGAATTCTGGGGTTACGTAGTGCCCATCTCATTTTGCAAAGGAGAAAATGAGGTGGAGTGGGGATGTGACTGGCTCAAGGGGTCAGCGGCATGCCCCCGATGGGGAGCCCCTCTCTATACAGCTGGCCCGGCCTCCTGCCACTCTGCCTCTCCTGGGCTGTTCATCTCAGGCTCTGCTAAGGGCTATAGTTGAGTCCATTGTGCCGCCACAATCAAAAGCCCTTGTTCAGAGTATTTTGATGCTAAAAAGTTGTCCTATAAAACCTACCCCATTAAAATAATCGTCCCCTTCTGGCACAGGGTTATTATACACGATTTTGGACGAGAGGTAACCTGAAACAAATTAGGAGGAGGCAGGATATAATGATGGGAGGCTAGAGCTCCTATGTCAAAAACCAGGCTCTGTACACTGAGTAAGACACAGCAGAAGGATGAGTTCGTCTTTGTAAGGCTTTCGACCCCCAAGCCAGGAAACTCAGGGTTACAGGAGGGGATAAAGAGGGAAGTTTTTCTTTGACTTTTTCAGCTGATTTGTTGCCTAGTGTTCTTCGTTTTTATTTGGTTCAGGGTAGCTGAATCAGGGGAACAAGGAGTCCAGAAATTATGTAAACGGATCTAGAGTTTGGGGATTGGCTGGTGTCCTCTGCTAATTTCTGAGAAGAGCTGTAAATTCCTGTAAGGTTAGGTTAAGTTTCCTTTATGTGCTTGCGTCGACTGTCTCCATTTCATCCCTGACATAAGTGACTCTGTTTTAGTTTGGTTCCACAGCCATCATATGGAGAAGAGTTGAAGGAACCTAAATATTTAGTCTGGAAAAGAGAATTCTTAGAGGATAAAGGGCAAATGTTTGAAAAAAAACTTAAAGTTGCTCATGTTTAGGAAAAAGCATATTTATTCTGCATGGCCCAAGATGTAAAGAAGTGCCCATAGACAGAAATTATAGAAAGGCCTTTCCAGCTCGGCAGCCCAAAGTAGCCCAAGGGGCGGCTTTGGAGGTGATGAGTTTCCCATCACTGGGAGTGTTCAAACATTGGACAACCATTTGGCAGGAATGCTATAGAGGGTATTTCAACATCAGATTGGACCAGATAAACTTTTAAGTTTTTTTGCCATTCCAAGAGTCAGATTCTTTAAAAAGGTATCTCAAAAACTCAAAAGTGGCCCAGAGCGTGTGGTTCAATTGGTCAGAATGCTCTTCAGCACACCAAAAGGTTGTGCGTTTGCTTCCTGGTTGGGGTGGGGGTGTGTACCCGAGGCAATCAGTTGATGTTTCTCTCTCACATGGATGTCTCTCTCTCTCCCCCTCTCTCCCCATTCCTCTCTCTCTCCCCCTTCCTCTCTCTCTAAAATCAATAAACATATCCGTGGGCGAGGATTAAAAAAACTCAAAAGTAAGTATGGGTTTAAAACCTACCAAAATTGCTTCCCAATGTTCTCTCATGCAAAATGAAATAAAGATGAGTGGAAATATAGGCGAGTATTCTAGTACCATTTATACCAAATGCTTAAAAAGTTTTAAGAAGCAGAACTATAAACAGAACTATAAATTGTACCTAGGCTATCAGAAATGTACATCAAAATAAAAAGTATATTAGGATGACAAAACAAGGCAATAGCTTCTTTATTGTTTTCACAATCCCAAAATGGTAATCAGGAAGAGCAATAAAAAATTATACTCAAATTGCATGCATTCTATGATCTTGAAGTAGTTTATCTTTTGATGATTGGTATTCATAAATATATAATATTCTTTAAAAAAAACCCTTCTTAATTAAATCTACTCTTGCAAGGACAGCCAAAGTGAACTTACAAAGAGAATTTCTGTCTCATAGCCTTTTTGATGTGGAAGAAAATCATACTTAATAAAAAGTAAGTAAACGGTGATTGGGTAACAAGTCAAAAAGAGCTAGCACATTAATTTCTTTTACTGAGTCATTTGTTTCCTGATATTAATGGTGATTTAGGCAATAAAACTTTCTCAAACATCCCACTGTCACTTAGAAGAATCAGATGGTAAGTCAATGTTGCTCATTTTCATTTTGGCTGGAGAGCCGAATGGAGTGCATTCACTTAATATGCTTTTATAGGCATGCACAATTTGTGTTGTGAGGTCAGACCCTGTGATTTAGTCCTTGCCCTCAGGGAATTCACTCTTCAGCAAAGAGATTGCGCTGGGTCCGGGGTTCACTCCCTGTGAAGGCTAGTTAGCCTCGCGGCAGCCCACTCACAAATGCGCACCGGCTATGAATAGTGAGGAGAACTGGCGCGGTTCGCCGTGCCTGGTGGACGTTCAGAAAATACTACAGGACTTGTGGCTGTGCTGTGACCACATGAAAGAAAGATGGCTGAGAGCATCTCTTAGTCCTTATTGGCAGTGGAAATATGCGATTTCAAAAAAGAAACATACACTTTGCAGCCTCTTTATTTTTCTAAGGACCTCTTAAAAGCATACCACTCTTATTTAGTAAGTTAGTGGAAGTTTAAAATTCCAATGAGAGCTCTTAAGTTATCATGTTTCTTAACTGCTGGGTTTTGGTTTTGTTTGTTTGTTTGCTTTTTGTTTTCATTTAAAAATAGAGCTATGTGGCAGAGGAGTAAGTTCCTGGTAAGGAGCCAGGGCACCACGGTCTTGAATAGTCAGCTTCACACAATGGCCTATGACAGCGATTTTCAATCCATGCGTTGCAAGAATTTTTAAAACATGCAGTACCTGACTATTTGGTCAGGGGGCGCTAATCTCTTTTCCCTTAGGTTGTCACATGAAAACAATCACCACAGCCAACACAGCAGTGTCCATGTGGATGAATCAAAATTATACCTATATTTTTTGTCAGATTGGCAAAAAATATATTTTTTGTTGGGCTGCAAAATTTTAGTAATTAGTTTATGTGTGCTGTGAGATGAGAAAGGTTGAAAATCACTGGCCTATAATATTGAGATTTAATAAAATATAAAGGATGTAGAGAATGAATGTTGACGGTTTCTTATCAATGAACTTGTGGTTCCACTGTGAAACCTAAGGTAGAAAAGAATTCATATCTAACCAATACCACTATGTGGAGGAAGGTTTTTTTTTCCTTATCCAGGTGCATTCGGTTAGGGACGCTGATACGGATTCCAACGCCACTGGCAATGCTGCCGAAACGCAGTTCAAGGGTCATGGTGGCACTGTATGAGTTCAACAAGAATTTAATAATACCTGATGATATTGGTTTTAGCATTTTTGCATCTGCAAAATGCTCTCCTATCTTTGCCATAAGCTGGGCAGGACAGGAATGAACACGGATGAGAGAACCGAGGCTGCCGCTGGTCAGACGCAGGCGGGAATCAGGCTTGGCCTTGGGCTGCATATGTTTGCCACCGCGCCGGCTGTCTCCATTGGCTTCCGCCAGGATTTTCAGTTTCAAAGCCACAATTTATCTCTGTCCCGACTCTTTCCACAGCCGCTTTTCTCTTGGCTGCGCTCTTTGTGTCATCTGTTTACTTAAATACTTTATTATTATAAAGAACTTTTATGTCTTTAAAAAGAGATAATATATTGTACATCTTTCAAATGAAGCGTATTCAGTGAAGTCTTTCCTCTCCAGACCCCCGGCCGGGTAGGTCCTGAAGCAGAGGCAACCAGAGTTACTAGTTTTCATGTGTCTTTCCAGAAAAATTCTATGTATATTCAAAGAATTCCATTTTATTTTTCTACCATAATAATGATAGAATGCCATATTTATAGATATATATGTATATATACTCTTCTGAACCTTCCTTTTTTTACTTAATGTGTCTTTGTGATTATTCCATATAGAAATATAAGATTCTTAATTATACACTTTAAAGGTGAAAAGTGTCTCACTCTATGACTGTTTCATAATTCATTTAATGTCTTCTTTTGGTGGACAGTTAGGTCTAAAAAATTTTGTTTTCTGTGACAAACAATGTTTCATTGAATAACCTCTCACAAACATCATTTTTCACAGGTGCAGCTGTATCCGTAAGATATACTGTACACTTGCCATGACAAACAGTATGTATGTCTATAAATTTGACAGATGTAATATTCATATAATAATAAACTAACCTACAAGATAGATGGTGTCAATTGAATCAGGGTAAGATAGAGCTAGATTACAAATTCCATAAAAAGGCAGGGACTATGTCTTCTGGTCATCTTTTATCCTCAGTGACAAGCACAGGTCTCAGACCTTAGTAGATGTTCAATAAATATTTGGGCAAATTGGAGAGTGACTCCTGAGTGAATTCAGAGAATGGGTTCAGAGAGTGACCCACAAGTCTTTGTCGACTGAATCGACGAATGACTCCAAGAGCAAATGAGCTCTGCCAGGGTGGTCTGTGAGGCCCACACGGCCGTGTGGCGGCCCTTGGCACCCAGCATCTCGTGTTTCGTATCTTACTCTGAAAAAGAAAAGTCACATCGAACTTTAAGTTTCTTCATAATTATAACTTTCTTGTACAAACTTTTAATTTTCTCAGAATTTCTGTTTGTCTTTCTTTTTATTGATCAGAGGAGATATAATTTCAGCCCACCAGGAGTATGTGGTTATACTTCTGGGTTATGAATCATCCAGTTTCTGTAATTCTTCAAGGTATTCTTCAAGCACTCCTCTGACTTTCAGTTATCCGCAGTTTGAACCCATTGTGTCCAGTTGTACAGTTATTATATTGAGGTTTCTTTTCGTCGTGCAGCTGGGTGGCTCCACTGTTTCCCATAGACAATGTCTCCTCGTTCTGGGTTTTTCACTTTTGCTCTAGTAATCCCCCTCCCTGCCAAAGAGTATATGCTCAACTTTTAGAGTACTATCATGTCCAAAAATATTTTTATTTTGCTTTAATACATGAGGGTTTTTTAAACTGGTTATAGAATTCCAGATTTGAAAATATTTTCTCTAGAATTTTGAAGACATCATTTTAGCAACCTGTGTTATAGATGAAAAGGTGGTACCTACTTGTTCCTTTCCTCTTTATTCTTTTAATTAAGACATTTCGCCAGACTAGGGGTATGTGCGTCTGAGATAATTATTTCAAGTGGGTGTTTCAATCCAAAGACTTGCATCTTCAGCTCAAGGACATTCTTTCTCCATCTTTGTTTGCCATTCTTATTTTCCCGGCTCTGAAAATTCCACTTCACAAATGTTAACTCTCCTGGGTTATCCTTCTGACTTACTTTTTTCTCTGGTACTTTCCACCTCTCGGTGGACACAGAGTGACTCGGGGTGTTTGCCCCCCAGACCTGCACTCAGAGCTGCCTCATCAGGCTTCTCGCACAGGAGGAAGCCAGTCTAGACCTAGACTCACTGCAGCTGTTTACAATCGACTTGGTTTCCTAATTAAACCCCTTGAATTTAGGGGAGAAAGTGTCAAGACATCAGGTCAGACTTCTGGGATTCACCATGTCTGGGTCCCTCTCCTTCCTGGGCCCACAGGAGGACTATAGTTCCTAGCTTGCTGCTGAACAGAGTCATCAATTCCGAGGAGTCATTGCACCTTTTAACCATTCTAAACATGTTTACTAATGAGTTGAGATTCCTGGTCTGACAAACACCACAAGTAAAAAAATAAGTACATAGTCTTAAACTAACAAATCAAGCCAAATATCTATAGGCTCATTCTTATTGAGAAATTTGCTTTTAGATGTGATTTTTTAAAAAACAGAAGTTTAGATTTATCATTACTTTTATCTCTTTGCTTTTAATCAGTATTAAATTTTATGATATTATTTTGTTTCATTTTATTTTATGGTTACTCTCCATCGTGCAAGTGATGCTAGTTTTCCACTTATGGTTGTGATGTAAAGTGTTCTTTTAAAATAATTATGTTTAAAAAATAAAAAAAATATGTTTACATGTAAAAATGAGTATATTTGAAGAAAAACATCAAAATAATTCTAAAGTGGGTGCATGGTTATGTCGAAAATTAAGAAGTTGGTACTAGAATTACTGAAGTTTAGGAAATATAGCTTTATTCCAACCAAATAACCCCCTCGGAATTACTTAAAAACTTCAGTGCACCTTGCTTGAGTATGTCTACATTGGGTGTAAGCTTTATGTGCTTAATCATATAGCCAGTTCTAAGCTCGGTGCTGGATAACTGTTTTACATTCCACTTGCCCATATGCTGGTGCCAGACAGACACTAAGTAATTGCTGGTAAGTCGTTGCACACTTCCTCTATCAGATGCATTCCTTTGCCTGCCAATGTGAGGGTGTGTGTGCGTGCAAAATTTTTTTCTTTCTAAAATATTTTCAAATACTTTCGATTACACTTAAATTCCAGAATAAATAGCTGAAGGAAGAAGTGTTCGTTTGGTTGTTTTTTAAAGCATATCAGGAAAGAGATGCAACACCATCCAAGTTTAGAGCTTTCAGAGAACACCAGCTGAAGAGATGGTTTGACTCAACCGTCAGCTTTAGTTCTTGGGCAGAGGGTCTCAAGGTTTTTCTATCTACCCCTGCCCCACTCCCCCATAGGAAAGTTATATTTGCATACTGACACAAAATACAATGGTGATCTATGATTATAATTCATATAGCTATTTTCATGTACTTTTGCCAATTCTATCACGTTTCCAACAGTTCCAAGAGATTTCTCCTTCTGTAAATTGAGAGTCAGCCCCATGTCTGGTCTACAAGGCAGGGCCTGCTCAGGAAAAAACCCCAGAGGTCATTGAGGGTTGGATCGCGCCATCAGGCCACCGCCTTCTATCGCCTAAGTAGGAGAGGAGGTCCCCGCAGCGCCCCGCAGCCGCCACCTGCCTGCAGGCCTGCTCGCTCCGCACATGTGGGAGCCGGACCACCTTCTCTAGGTGTCCGCGTTAAACTACTGTTGAGACTGGACGTGCACCTGTTCCCGGTGGTTTGACTTCCCAACGTGGAAAACCCAGTACGTCATCCTGAACCCCAACTTGAAAGCGTGGGACTCCGGGTGGGGCCAGCCTAACCTCACTCCTTAATTAGCTGCTCCGTTGAGAGGCAGGGGATAGGAATATGCAATACAAGCTCCTTCTCAAGCTATTGGACAGGCGTGGTGTTTAATATTCACGAAGCTTTGTGATATTCTACCACATTTCTAACCGCAGTGGAAAGGAAGGGGGCGGGCTTTGAGAGGCTGATTTGGGAGGGAGGTTGGCCTTCGATTGGCTGGCGGAAAGATGGGGTCTGCCACAGGCGGAGCAGATTTAAATACCCACTTCTGGTGTGCTTGGGGACCCAGATAAGCGTTTCCAATCCGTATTCTCCCCAGCTGTGTATTTCCCCTAGTGTTTACACAGTGATACTTTACAAGTACTGCAACCATAAAGAACATATTCCGAGCACAGCACTGTTAGTTTGGGAGCTCCAAGCCGCTCATTTTATAGATGGAGAAGCTACTCCTGACTCCTAGCTTTGGGTCCTGCCACCACTCCGGGTGGGAGACAGCCGACCACCAAGGGGCCACGCTTGGCACCTCCTCTCACCTCTTCCTTCTGTACCCCTCCCGATCGTGACGACCCCAGAAATCTCTCGCGTCTCCTCCCTGCAGCGCCGGCTCTGTGGCTTAGTGGTCCGGAGCCTGCCTGCCGCCGCGAGGACCTTGAGGCATCCTCCAGCCTAATCCCCCTGTACACCCGGGGAGTCCCAGACCCAGTGGGAGCAGCGCGGCCCCAGGTAACCCAGTCCGCTGCTGGGCCAGGGCTGGTCATGTCTCCTGACTGTCACCTTGGGCTTTTGGCCGCTGTTTCCTGTTTGGTGTCCTGCGTCTTCGTGATAAGTTGACTTGGGTTGGGGGGGGTGCTACCACACCCCCACCGGCTGGGGACTGTAGAAATCGCACCTGCGCAGAGCCTTCCCAAGACGCTGCTTCGGGCCAGACCCACCCTCTTTGCCCTGTTGTTCCGTCACCGGTTGCCACGGAGACTGCACTGTTTACCTTCCTCTTCTGCCAGAGCCCGGAGTTCAGTTGAGGTTAGGAGGCTCCCAACCTGAGCTGGTATAGTAATTTGTGCCGTTGAGGTAAGTACATCTGGTCCCACCCCACCCATGCAGCCCTCAGCTCTCTACCCAAAGCCTTGTGCCCTTTGGGTTCAGCCCTAATTGAGGTCTAATTTCGATTTGTTTGGAGGCTACTCAGATTTACTTAGGAGTCTTGTGTTAAAATTGAACGCCATGCTCAGACAAACTTGGGAGAGGCCACAGGAAGGTCCGGACTAGGAAGAAATGGGGAGACTCCGCGCTTAGACGCCCGGAGTGCTCGGCCTGGTCGAGATCTGCTGTTTGAGGGGCTTCAGAGAGCCAGACACCCCTCCGGGCAGGCGCTCGGAGTTTTGGGTAGGGATTCGGGTGGGGCGCCTTTAAGGCCTGAGGGAGGCAGTTTTCACAACCTGAGCTGTGTACCCACGAGGCGGGAGAATTTTAGTCTTTCTGTTGCTGCCGGCCTCGGCTTGCTGCCTTCTCCTGTGTTTTCCTTCCTGTTCTCGCCTTTCCTTTGTCCTGGGAAGTTTTTAGATTCTTTTATCTGCCAATAGGCTCAACACCCAGTTGCCAGTTTAAAGATAATGACAGTTGTTCACTTTTAAAGAAAACCTGTCTGGGTTCATCTGTTTGTCAGTATCTAGTGAAATCGAACAGTACTCTCTAACACAGCAATTCTAACGAGTCATAAAAATGCACCAATCTGTTCACCAAAAGACATGTATGAGAATCTTCACAGCATTCTCACGATAGGCCCCAAGCTGGAAAGAACCCAAGTATCCATAAACAATGAAAAGGAGAGATGAATTTTGGTATATTTATGCCACTGTATACTACTACACAGCAATGAGAATGAGCAAACTACAACTATATGAACTACCCGGATGAATCTTAGCAACATAATGTCGAGTGAAAGAAGTCAGATACAAAAGAGTACATCCTGTATGATTCCATAGATGTGAAGTTCAAAAACAACAAGACTAATTTGTAGTGTTAAAAGTCAGGAGAGTGGTTACTGTGAGGGTCGGGGTGGGGCAGAGTGGCTGGAAAGAGGCGAGCTGGCTACCCAGATGTGTTCATTCTGTATGCAGATTATGATTTAGGCACTTTTTGGTATGTATGTCACATAAGAAAAACTGACATTTAAAAAAGGACAAATTGGATTCAGTTGATCTAAAAGAAGTTTGTCTTTGTTCAGGACTTTGGAAACCCCAAATGGCCAAACTACTGCAACCTCCACCCAAGTTCCTGCCCTTGGAGTGGTACATTGCTAACAAGAACCAGTACCACAGAGCAGAGGCCCAAAGGTCCCAGTCCGAACGCCTGGTGGCAGAAAGCCAGAGGCTTGTGGAGGAAATTGAAAAGACCACAAGGAAATCTCAAAGTGATGTAAACAAAAAACTAGGTGAGATGGTGTGGGTGGTGTGCTTGTGAACATGTTCTGACGGAACTGTTCAGGTTCAACTGTGCTGTCATTTGTATTTCATGTTCAGGACTAGTAATGCACTATCTTGAAATATTAGGGAAAAATGTAAATTCTCTAGGTTCTATGTTCAAGTTCACTGCCCCAAGATAGAGACATGGTAACCCAGTCTGTTTTTCAGCCATCCATCATCTATGATTTATTCATTTATTGCTTGATATACATTTACTGAGCTTCTGAGGGCATCAGTGGACTAAGTACTGGGACTATCACATGGTGTGATTAGTGTCTACTTTTTAGGGGCTCCCAGCTTGAGGAGGAGAAAGAAATGAACATGAATAATCAGAATAGAACCAGATGGTGCTGGCATAAGGAAAACAAACATAGGAAAGACTTCATAGAGAAACATTTGAGCTGATTCTTAAAGGGCAGGTAATTTTCTCTTTCCAACTAAATCCTTAAAAACACTATGTAAAGGACAGTGCCCTTAAATAAACAAACCGAAAATAAATATAAAATTTCTAAATGCCAAACAAGGATAAGTCAGAGGCCACAAACACAGGTGTCTGAGGCGGCTGGGCAGGTGGGGCAGGGTGAGGAAGACGCCCTGAGATGACCGGGACAGAGGACCGGGACTGACGGGGGCGGGGGTGGCCGGAGAACACGGGCTCCATCCAAGGACGCCACTGCTATTCAACTTCAGCCAGTTCTTTTCCTAGAAAGATTATGAGCCCGGTGTTGCCAAATTGTCTGATTTTTTAAAAAAGAAAATCTGGAAAGCTGAAATTTTACTCATTTTTAAAATGATGGCAGTTGGTTTAATTGTATTTATAACATTGAGCAGGATAAACAAAAACACCTATGAATAAAACCTAGTCTAAGGGTAGCTAGTTTTTCAACCTCCAATAAACCGAAGCTTCTTCAGGTCAGTAATGTTAAATGTTAGGCTGCTCCTGATGAGTTGATCCATATTCCTGATATCAGCCTATAGGCATTTCCTATTCCTGTTCTAAATCATTGTGCAAATAGGTAGGTATTAGGAATGAGGATGTACCATTCATTTTTCACAATAATTGAGTGTCAGGCATGAGACCAAAGATTTCAAGGTCTGAAACTTAACTTCGTTGATTCATTAACTGATTTAAAAAAATCAACCACTTAGCATGGCATTATAAAACATCATATATCTAGGAATTAACCAACAAAAGATGTGTAAGAATTCTACACTGAAAAATGCAAAATGTTATTGAAAGAAATAGAAGGAACTGCATAGATTCAATGCAATGCCAGTCAAAATCTCAGCAGGTTTTTTAAAAATAAAATCAGCAAACGGCTTCTAAAATTCATATGGAAATACCAAAGATCAAGAATGGACATGGCTCTCTTGAAGACTAAAACTGGAAGATACTTACTGTAGTTTCTGAGACCCATGATAAAGCTATCATAATTAAACCAGTGAGGTTTAGGCAAGGATAGACAAATTGACCAGTGGAACAAAACAGAGTCCAGGAACAAACCCACACATAGGTAGTCACCTGATTTATGGTAAAACAATACTGCAGTGCAGCAGGAAAAAGATGGTCTTTGCAATAAGTGGGTCAATTCGATATTATTATGGAAAAATTATATCCTGACCCTTACCTCATATATATATCATATATATATCAATCTAGGTAGAATGCATATCTAAATAGGAAAGGTAAACATAAAACTTTTGGTGAAGAAAATATTTATGACTTGAAGTAGGCAAAGACTTATTATTCTTAAGACATAAAATCATCAATCATAAAAGAAAAAATAATAAATTAGACTATATTAAAATGAAGAACCTTTGTTTATGAAAAGACTCCATTAAGAGACCAAGAAAGCAACCCACAGAGTATACAAGTATTCATATTATATATTCATATTACATATATACAATATGTTCATAATATACAAAGGATTTGTATCCAGAACATATATAGGAGGAAGCGTAAATTGGAAAACTTATACCGTGCACACTGGAAGTGCAACTGCTTTAGACAGCTTTGGCAGTGTCTACTGAAGCTGAACTTATCGCACACACTTTGACCTAGATATCCCACTTTTACGTATATACCAACACAGATTCTAACATATGTTTATGAAAGGTATATGCCACAATGTTCAAAGTAGTGCTCCTTGTAACAGCTCCAGCCTTGAAACTGTCTATGTGCTCATCAACAATAGTGGTCATAGAAATGTCAAAGAGGCTGGGAGCTGAGCAAATATGAATTTGAACTGGTGACTTGAGGTTATTGGTGACCTTTGAGGTGGCAGGTCCAATAGGGTAGTGGAAGATGCAAGGTGAGGGTGGAAGTCACTTACAAAACGTGAGTGGGGAGGCTTCTGTTTACGTGGTGGATGGAACACATGCATTAGTCTTCCTTTCTGTTTTCAGTCCAACAGAGTAGCAGTAAAGGGTTAATGAAAAGTATGCCTCAAAGATGAGACGGTGGTGGGGGGAGCAGCACTAGATAAATGATAAAGATTTTGGAAACTAGAAAGCAAAAGGACAAGTAGTAACACACTCAGAACCTGCAGAAAGCCTAGGTAGGTGGAGGATAATGAGACGCTAGCTGATTCATGCTATAGATTCATACTGCAGAAAACTTGAAATGCTCGAAATTGGAAGCATCCAGTTGCTTCTGACGCTGGAGATTCAGAATAGAGCTAGAAACAAGATTGGTCGAAAGTCTTTGCAGAGACCCCTCCCCAGTCTGGCTCTCCTTCCCTAACAGAAGGCTAAAAGCTCAAAGATTCAATAAAAGTCTACTCACTAGTAACTCCACCAGTCCCTAGGTTACTGGTTCCTAGGTTACTGGTTGCCAAGCTTATACCTTCAGACAGGGTATTGGAAGATTCCTCCATGGAGAAACTAACTGGTTGAAAAGAAAGATCTACAGATAATAAAATTTGGTGATTCTCTGACGGGATGCCTGGGCCCTGTCTGATTTCTGTAGACAATAAAGCATTCTGGCCGACAAGCCCTGTCCCTGTAGACGGAGCTCCCAGTTAGCGTTTTACCATTTTATTTTTAAAGGTAATCAGATAAAAACCACCAGACGTTTGAGGAAAGCCTGTAACATGACAGACACCAAAACAGGTAAACCATCAAACACACAGAAATTCAAGAAACAGTATGTGCAGAGCAAAAGAAAAATTATATATATACCACAAGGTCTTCAGAAAACTTAGAGTAGACATCACATCCATGGAGTAATAAAAGGGGTCTTAAAAAAGAGAAGACTCAGAAAACAAGCAAGTGTTCTTAGAAATTAAAAACACACGAGCGCAGGACATCTTTAAAAATCAAAGGAAAAGCTGAGAGGTAAAGGTGAAGAGTCTCCAGGACGTAGAGTGAAAAGGGACAGGGACAGGTCACAGGGAGGCTGAATACCTAATAGGACTCCTAGACAGGAGCACAGAGAAAATGGGGCAGCAGAAGTCGTCCATGACAGAATGCAGCAAACCTTTCTAGAACTGAGGGATCTAGGTGTTCAGATCAAAGGGGCCTGCCTTGTGTCTGGCGTAGTAACTGAATAAGGTTGATACCAGTGTGAACTTTTAGGATACTTAGAAAATAGGGAAGAAAGGCCTAAAAACTTTTCAGGTCACATAGAAGAAATCTAGAATCAGAATGACATTAGACTTCTCAACAGAAACTTTGGAAACCAGAAGGAAATGAAGCAATGCCATCAAAATTCTAAGTGAAAATTATTTACAACCTATAAATCTACACACAGCCAACTATAATCAAATGATGGATAAGATAAATAAAGGCATTCCAGACTTCCAAGTTTTCAAAAATCTTACCTCACATCCACCCATTGGCTAGGAAGCTGCTGAAGGTTGTGTTTCAGCACATTGAAGAAGGAAACCAAGAAACAGGAGTAAATGAAATCCAGGAGAGAGGACTCCAATGGATGGGAAAGTGAAGGGAATTCCTAGAATGGTGATGAAGCAAAGTCACAGGATGATAGCCACACATCCAGCTGGAGACTGGGCAGCAGGAGGAAGCGCTGCGGGAGAGAGGTGTCCAGCAAAGGAACAGAATCAGTTGGTTACTCGATGGGTTGGAATATACTGAGAGGACACTCATACAGTAGCCCACTCCCGCCCACGAGGGACATGTTCTCAGGTCCCCAGTGGAGGCCTAAAAGTGTGCATAGTACCCAATCCTCTACAAGGGAGACCCCAAAAATGGAATTTATTTATGAAAATTGTGTATTTATTCACATGTTTAAACTTCAGTCACCTTCAAAGTACTCTCCATTTGATGCAGTGCACCTATCGAAATGTTTTTTTCCACTGAGCAAAACAGTTTTGAACTCATTGATTTTGATGCCTTTTAGTGCTTCTGTCATTTCTTTGCTTCACCTCTTCCATAGCGGCAAAAAGTTTCCCTTTGAGGACGTTTTCCATCTGGGTAAACAAAAAAAGTCACTCTAGGTGAGACCGGGTGAATAGGGAGAGTGGGGCATGGGGGTCATGCCATTTTTGGTCAAAAATTACTGACCACTCAGCGCACTGCGGGCAGATGTGCTCATAAATCACCCATCTTGAAATGGGCAAACATATTGAGTCTTCAAACAAAATTCACTGAAGCTGAATACAGCCTCTCACAACAACGCCAGCTGGTACACTGACATGGATGGATTCCTGGAACACTCACCTGGCAGGGGAAGCCTGTACTACAAGGGGCCCGCCCTCCAGAAGATAATTCCATTGTTTTTTGGGTTCCCCCGTGTATATACTATGTTTTTTCCCCGTATGTACATACCTTTTCACTGAAAGGAAGCACTTTACAGCGTCTCTCTGGCACATCCCAATTGCCAGAGTCTCTACTACTCTTGTGTGTTGGGGCCATTTTAAGTAAAATAAGGGTGACCTGAACATAAGCACTGCGATCCTGCAACCGTCAATCTGATAATCGAGACACTGCTAAGCAAGTGACCGAGCGCAGTGTTGTGTTTGCAGAGTGGATGCGGTGGACGAAGGGATGGTTCATGTCCCCGGCAGGACAGGGTGAAGAAGTGCGAGAGTTCAGAATGGTGCACAATTTAAAACTTACAAATTATTTTTTTTCTGGAATTTCCTATATATTTTTAGACCTCAGTTGACTACAGGTAACTAAAACTGTAGATAGCAAAGCTGCAGATAAGGAAGCCTGCTGTGGTTCTATTAGAAAGTTTGAAGAAAAATTAGTAATAAATATATGGAAAATAAAGCAACAATACAATTATTAACCCTTCCAAAAAAACCAAAAAGCTGTGGTAAGGACAGACATTTATCCTAGTATACTACATAGTTTAGGTGTATGTAACATTTACATATTTATAATAATACCAATGATCATTGAGTCATTACTTAACAAAATGGTGAGACAACTACTGGGAAGATGGAAGGAGCAGAGTGTGTTGTGAAAGTTGTGTGAGAATGAATAAACCCGTTCTTCCCTTTGCTCATAGGAAGTCGATAGATAATGCTCAAGCTGAAAATGAACACACAGCAGTGTAAGCGCTTAGTGGCTGTTCCCAGGAAGTGGGAATGGGTGGGGTCCGTCAGAGAATTCTGACACTTGTAACACTATTTGACTTTTCAAGCAATGTACATTTATATCTTTGATAAAATTAAAACTTATTTAAAACAGTGGACATTGAAGAATTAGAATCAATGAGTGTAGAATGGTCCTTGGATTAATTTGTTGTTGAATATAAGGAGATATATTTTCCTTCCCTCCTTCCCTCCCTAAGAAACTCTAAGAAGAAAAGAACAGGTCTCAGGTCATTTTGCAATAGCCTTCAAGTCTCTAATCCCAAAGCTGGCCGCATTGGGAATAGACTGACCGTGCGGTAACTTCTCTGTGTGCTTCAGAACAGAGACTCGAGGAAGTCAGGTTCTGGAAGAAGGAGCTAGATGACAAACTTGAGCAGCTTGTGTATGTGACTGAAGATCTGCTTGCCTACAAGACCAGACTGGAGAAAGCCCTGGAGAGCCTGAAGGAGCCCATGCGCATCACTCAGATGTGCCTGGAATACAGGTAGGAGGGACAGTTCCCGCAGTGAGTCACCCGCTGTGAGAAATGAAGTGCTGGGCAGTGGAAGCTGACTGTGTGAGCTGGTGGGTTCGAATGAGGCAAATGAGCATGTGTTCTTCTAGAGCCTGAAATTATCTCGGCATGCCCGTGGTGCTGGGCAGTGGAAGGAGCACTAGACTGGGTTCATGTCTAAACTCTGCTCTTGACCAACTTAAATATAAGTTAGGCCTAGGTTTGGCTGTGGGTAATCAGAAAACCACAAAATAACACTGAACTTAAATAAGGTAGTTTCTTTTGCTCTCACATTCCCGGAGTCTGGAGACGGTTCAGGGTGGCATGGTGTGCCACAGTGTCAGGGCCCCGGGCTTTTTCCGTCTTGCCGCCCCACTGCACGTGGCTTTCACTCCCGCGGTTACCTGGAGATTCGGGGTGGCAGCTGGAGCTCCAGCCACTGTGTCTACATTCCAGCAAGTAGGAATAACTGGGGTTTGGCATTCGCCATCTCTACTTGTATCCTGTTGCCCAGAACTTAGTCGCATGGCCACACCACTAGAAACCAGGAAATGGCAGTCTTTATTTTGGGCAGGCAGAGCAGATGCTACAGTTACTAGTGGACAAAAAGTCTGCTCCTACACACAGAGGCACACAGAAGCACTTTGTCCAGAGACCACTGTGCAAACAAACCTCTTTGTTATAATTCCTTTCCTGTGAGTCCCGTGAGTAGGATAATTGCTCTGGGCTAACAGTGACTCCCTGTTGCAGTGCTAGATGGCGCTCCCTAACAGGCCTTCTTGCTAGCAGCTTGGCCCCCTCCGAGCCAGTGCGTCCTCCATGCTGGCTTTGGAGTGAACTTTTCTGAGTGTAGATTTTTGCATATTACCCCATGCTTTAAATTTTTTTTTTTAAATTGCAACCCTACACCCTAATACCTTCCAGATAAACTTCAAACTTCTTAGCCTAGCCAACAGGGTTCCTCATGACCCGGGCCCTCTGTGACCTCTCGAGGCCCAGACGTCACCTCCAACGGTGGGGTGTGCTTAATGCTGAGCTACTTGCAATTTCCCAAACACACCCTGGCTCTGTCCACACTGTTTGCCCTTGCTGGAAAGCCCTCAGTGAGCTTAGCCAGGACCCTCTGCAGAAACTGGGCTGCGGTCTCCCCAGCCACATGTAGAGTTTGTGAAGCAAAGGTAAAATCACCATTGAAGAGGCCAGCATTCCAATCAGCTGAAGTCTACATCTAAGTGTGATTAGAATGTAGACGTTGCTAAGCTGATTGTGTGCTACTGTATGTCTGGGACTGTGATTTCTGCTTTTATAGCTCATCAGTTCCTTGCCACCACCTTAATGAAGTTCTAATTATTATCCCCATTTCACAGAAGAGGAAACCAAGGCACAGATGAAATTATACAGTGTTCCCAAGGCCACACAGCTGGAGAGGGGGGGAGCCTTGATCCCAAGTGCTGTCAGGCAGTGACTGGTCACTTTTGGGAGTAACATAATAGAGTGGTTAAAAGCACGTATGATGCCCGCTTCTGTGACATTGGGCTTATTAACCTCACTGAAATTCAGGTTCCTCACCTGTACTTGAATGGGCTAATTAAGTGAGAACACCCATATCAAAAGCTTAGCACAACGCCTGTTGCATAGCGAGTGCTCAGTTGTGGGGTCATGTTAATGTTGGTATTATTATCCTTAAAGCATCTTTCTGGATTCCAGTCCTTGTCAGAAAATGGAACTAGGATCAAGGAAGGCAGCATATGGCTTTGAAATGTTAAGCCAAAAGAAGTGTTTCCACTAAATAGGTAAGAAGGAAAAGACTTCAGAGCTGACGTCCAGACTGAAGGGGAAATGTCCGTCTGGCATTTTCCAGACCAGGTGACCAGTCATCGATCAAACTTTCTTCATGGCACTTTGGACTTTTCTTTTCAAGGCTCAGAGAGACTAACTAGGGCACCTCCCTGACCACTGTCACCCAGGCAGGTGCAGTGCTACTCCGACCAGTTGTCCAGATGAAATGTCCAGGTGTTAGTGAATGCTGAGATGCCTTCCTCCACCTGTTGGATGACCTGCCGCCTTTCTCTGGTCAGGGAGAAGCGAGTTGGCATTGACCTGGTGCATGATGAAGTGGAGCAGGAGCTCATAAAGGAGGCCGAGATCCTCCAGGGGGTGATGGCCTTGCTGACCCGCACCCTGGAGGAGACAACTGAGCAGATCAGGTACGGCCATTCAGGGCCACCTGCACATCCCCACTGGGCATATCGAGAAAAGAGAGCACCCACACATGCTGGGCTCCAGGTCACAGAGAGGATGGGGTTTAATGCTCCTACGAGCACTTCCCATGACCTGAGGTGGCTTGGCAACACTCAGGATGAGGCCTGGACAACCCTCCGGTGGCGGGTGGGGATGGGACCAGGTCTCAGCCCTGACTATAAACTAGAGGACACTGGAAGTGGTTTTGTCCTAGGGCTGGTCTCTCTCATAGAGTATGCCACAGTGGTGGCATCAGAAAATGTCACGGTTGGAGGAAGGATGTTGAAGTCCAGGCTCGGTTACATTAGCTTGTCACCAAGCATCTAATGGTGTATATATGTGTGTGTGGCGGGGGGCAGGTTGGGTGATGGTGGGCGGGGGAGGAAGTGCCACCATCCCACACCAGAGCTACTTTGGCTGCATTTTCCAGGGCCTCCCAAGAAACAACAGGTGCTAGCTACCTGGGCACTCCAGAGGGAGAAACCTTGACCTTCTCTTTTCAGGCTGAACCGCGCTGCAAAGTACAATCTGGAAAAGGATTTGAAAGACAAGTTTGTGGCCTTGACCATTGACGATACCTGCTTCTCCCTCACCAATAACTCGCCAAACATCAGATATTCTGAGGACGTCGTGAGGGTGGAACCAAAGTGAGTGAGTCCTGGCTGCTGGCCTGGCCACGCTGTCTTCCTCCCCGCTCTGTGGTGTCCCCGCACCCCTCAGACAGGCCGGAGGCCCTGGCACATTGTCGTGACAGCCAGCTGGGAGCTAGGGAGAGGCAGTCCTGGGGCAGAGTCGGGCTGCGCGGTGACTTCCCAGAGGACAGGGCTGGAGGGTCCTTGCTCCTCCAGGTTGGGCCCCACTTCAAGAAAGTCTGATGTAAAACCTTTAAACATTTGAAGTATTCTTTTTCCTATTTAGTGTTTTTAACAAGTAAAAGAATCTAAAAATGTATAAAGAACAAGTTAATACTTTTCCTCTGTCCCTGTATGATGTTACCCCAGAGATGACTACTGCTATCTGTATGTTCATACCAATGTATGTATATACTCACACACACTTTTAAGAATCCGTCTTTTGCTATAAGAGAGAGAGGGGGAAGTATCGATTTGTCCTTCCACTTACTGATGCATTCACTGATTGACTGCATGTGCCCTGACCAGGGATCAAACCCACAACCTTGGTGTATCTGGATGATGCTCCAACCCACTGAGCTACCTGGCCAGGACAAATTTGATTTTGTTTACAAAAATGGGATAATACTATGTACCTTTTCTGTAGCATCTACCTTACATTTTTCAATTAATATTTCATCACAGGCCTAACTCATTATAGTTTTTAAACTATAGTTTCATGTTGAGGTCAAACATACATGCAGAAAAATACATAAATAATAATAAACACACAGTTTAATAAATTATCATTGTGTTACCCCAACACTTAGCCGCTGAAAACAACAAACATGTAAAATATCTCTGTTTCAGTGGCTCGGGGACCCAAGCATTGCTCAGTCGGTGCCTCTGGCTCCTGTCCCACGTGGCTGTAGTTACGCTGTCTTCTGGGCTGCGGTCTTACATGGGGTCTTGACTGGTTGGGGTGGGGACCCGCTTCCAGGTGGCTCCTGTGCTTGTGGCATGCCTTGCCACGTGAGCCTCCCTCCCCCACCACTAGCTCTCTCAGCCCTTGGTGGCTGGCTCCCCCCTCCCCCCCAGTGAATGATCCAAGAGGAAACAAGGGAGAGAGCGCACTCAAGACAAAAGCCTGGTCCGCTTTTAGCCCAGTCCCAGGACTGACCTCTTATCGCTGCTGTTTGTGAGGAATGGGTCCCTGAGTCCACCGCACAGCTCATGGGAGATGGCACACACAAGGGTGCAAATGCCAGGAGGAGGGTCACTGGCGTCTGCCGTCTCAGAGGCTGTTGCTAGTCACAGCCACGTGGACCCACCGGCCAGGTCAGGGTGTGGAACATGACCACCACCAGAGAAACCCACATGCTGTCCCCTCTCAGTCAGTAGCCCCTCCCTTCTCCCCAAAGGCAACCACGTTCCTGACTCCAATAGCTGTGTCTGCTTTTATGCTTATCAAAGGGCATCATATGCTATCTGTTTTATGTGTCAGTTTTCTTCCAATCAGCGTCATTTTGAGATTCATCAGTGTTGTTATGTAAAGCAGTTGCTTATCAAAGCAGCACTTTATTTATATCAGTATGGACTCATGGTTTCCTGTTTTATTCAGTATGTTGTAATCTGTCACTATTATTATTTATTTTGATGCTCAAATTGTCTCTACCTGTGTGATCCTGACCAAGTTACTTCCTCTCTCTGAGCCTCAGTTTTCCTCATCTGTAAAAAGGGGGTTATGAAAGTTAGCTCACTAGGCCTTCATGATAACTAAATGCGATCATGTCTTTAAAGAGCCGTCCTGGTGCCTGGCACAGAGTAGGTAGGTTTCCCCAAAGGGACAGCTATTGCCACCGACAGACCACTGTTCACTCTGCCCGGTGGTAAAGGCAGGGCTCGCTTCCAGGGCATTTCCAGGAGCTTGCCCCGCCACCCCTCCCCAGCCCCAGTGTTCTGTGAACAAATGTGTGGGTTCTGTTCCAGCTCTGTGAGTCTGGAGGACTGGTTGGACTTCTCCAACGCCAACCTGGAGAAGGCCGACAAGCAGAGGAACAACTCCCTGACGCTGAAGGCCCTGGTGGACCGAGTCCTGTCCCAGACGGCCAGAGACATGCGCAAGCAATGTGACGTGGTGGACACGGCCTTCAAGAATGGGCTGAAGGAGACCAAGGATGCCAGGGACAAGCTGGCCACTCATTTGGCCAAGGTGAGCTCCCTGCAGGGAACACGGGAGAGCACCCTGTGAAGGTTTCACTGTGGAAACTGGGATGTCCTCTGGGCCAGGCGCTGGCTGTCTGCGCTTGTGAATCTGGGCTCACTGAGGAGTAAGGGTTAGGCACTTTGCTCTGTCGTGGCAGCAGGCTTTGGGGTTGGGGGCCTGGAGTGATAATCGGGCCTCCTCTGGGCCTCCCCTGTCACTCGTTGCTGCAAAGAACAGGCTGTGTCCTCACTCCAGGCCTCAGTTTCCCCTTATGTGAAATATGGAGATGGATGATACGGTCTCAGACCTTGTTTATGACTCGGAAGTTCCACGAGTTGAAAGCAACCAATGTCTCCGAACTCAGCCGCAACTTGGGGTTCTGGCTGGTTGTCCCTCTCATTTATCTATCCAGTGGTGTGCTGGTCAGCTGGCTCTCAGGAAAATGAGTCAGTCCATAGAAGTCCCTGATGGGTAGAATGTGCAGGTTTCCATGGTGTAAGTACATTCATTATGGTTGATTTCAAGCTACCCATTTAACAATGGTCTGGCAAAGTCCCTGAGTATTTAACCATCAGAGCCCATGTGAGCCCGCCCCAGTATCCCTCCCTCACCCGCAAGGACCCCTGGGTCCTGAGCATATATGACCATTCCACAGGCTAACTCAGGGACATTGAGAGGTTGAGTCCAGGGGAACAAGTGCTCAGTTTGGACTGAAGACACGTGAGTCCAAACCTGGTCCCGCAACAGACCAGCTAAGTAACTCCTGCAGATCGATCCCTCGCGCTCTCTGAGCCTCGTGCCTCACCTGTGACATGTGACAGCGACCCAACTCTTGCATTTTACTGATGGCGAAAGCGGGGCATAGGGAGTGGAAGGGACCCTGGGTGGCAGGGTGCACTGCTGGCAGCTTGGGACTAGAGCCTGGGCCTGCTCCACTCCCAAGGCCTTGCCCCCTGATGCATCCATGCCTGCCCTGCTGCGACCCCGAGTCTAGCTGTCAGACGAGACTGGTTTCTGCAGTGCGCAGGGTGGGCTGGAGTTTAACGGAAGGTTGTACTGCGATAGCACTTCCTATCATAATCTGTTGCAAATGTTCATTTGTGCGTGCTGATCTGTAATGAGATTTTATGTATTTCATCTTGGATAATGTCTTTTCATTCAAATAGGTACTGCCAAGTACTATCTGTGAGCACATGATTTTAATTGGACATACTCATTGCTTGGAAGGCATTTATAGAAGTCTGTTTAGATTCTTCTCCTGATACTGGCCTTTTAGCATGTCATTACAACAGTTCATATTAATCACTTGCTGTTGAAGCGTAGGTAGAAGCTCTTCAATTGCACAATTAAGTGGATTTTGAAATACGGAAACTTCCTTTGTACTTGCTTTGAGGTTCTCTCCTCACCCCCCAAAAAACACTGCTGGCACTTGGAAAATGTATCTGCTGCACATCTGTGCAGGAGTGGAGGCCTTGCTGCTTGTTTTAACTTTCGACAGCACGGGCAGTATGCGCAGCAGCCTGACATTGCTTGTGATTCAACCCACATTAGTTGTTGAAATGACTTCACTGCCGTGTATGCTTTGCATGCTCGTGCTCTCTTGCCTTGTGATTTTAGGTTGAATTTATTAAGATATCTTACTGTTATGTCTGCAGCAAAAATTAATTTGCAAAGCTATTCAGTGTTTTATAGTAGTAGTTGTGGGGGATGGTTCTTGTTCAGGAGAATTTCATTCTTGGTCCTGAGCTAAAAATAAATCACAAGAACATTTTGCCACTGACAAGCCATTGAATTGCTGAATAATAGGGCAAGTCAAAATATTCAGCTTCTATTTCAGACAAAAACTCACAGGACCAATGATGGTCACATCCATGAGGACTGATGAAGTTCGCTGTCAACGATGCCGGTTCAGTGACACACGATGGACTCGAGCGTGTCCTGTGAAGTGCTTCCTGATGAACACTACTACACAGGGGACAACCAGAGGCTTTACGCAGCTTACATTTTCTCAGCTTTTGTAAATATGCTCGACTGAGCCATTTCCTGTTCCACACGTATATGCACCATCATCAGCCATAACATCTCGTAGAGGTTCTACTTTAGGTTGTATTGAATTAGTGTTTTCTCAACTTTTTGAAAATATTCTTGCCTGTAGTTATTTCATGAGACCATTCACAGAGGCCAATTCTTCAGTCACTTCAAAATCAGCCCCGTTCCTTGAATGAACAACTAAGCAGCATCAGAACACCTGCCAACTCATGAAGAGCAAAGGAAAACCATCCAAAATCATGTGCCTTGTTTCTAAACTGACCATCGATCTCGTTCCCAGTGTCCTCAACTCTTCCAGCAGCTATTCCTGCAGACCGGCTAATCCTTTTAAACAGTTTCCTGTTCTCTGGACGCCCTTCCTCAGCTGCTGCAGTCAAACGTGTTTTAATTAACTCACTCTCGGGAAATGGCTTTGCTTGCTGGGCTAACAAATAAGACACTTAGAACCTTACTTTGTGGCCTCATTTTCATTTTTGTTAAGAAATTCTGCAGTGATGAGATACAGTGTTTTTCCGATCTTCGCTCTTCTCTGAGTCAAGACCGTTACAATATGCCGTCTGATAATGACGAATGCCTCGTCCCTTCGGCATGGCTGAGGGTCGTTACTTAATAAACACAGCGCTTTGCTATTGAACGAACAAATCCACACTTCGCTCTGCCCTAAAAGCGCAACACACGAAACCAGCTTCTCTTGTTTTGACATGATGGACACATACTCGTGGTGAACAGTAAAATAGGACATCGCTGTGTGGGGATACACGTTCCACTTGGAAAGCTGGCAAGTTATCGCTGTGTCACCGGATGTGGGTCTAGCACACACAGTCTGTTGTAGCTTCTTAACCCTGACCTTGTAGTTTAAAAACAGCCATATGTAAATGAACGAGCATAGCTGTGTTTCCATAAAACTTTATTATGGACACTAAAGTCTGAATTTTATATAATTTTCAGATGGCATGAAATATTATTCTTTTGATTATTTCAGCTATTTAAAAATGTAAAAACCTTTCATTTCAAAGAGAAGAAAAAAACAAGCCACAGAGAAAGCACAGTTATCCAAAGTATACAAAGAACTCTTAAAACTCGACAGTAAGAAAACAAATAGCCCTGGCTGGTGTGGCTCAGTGGACTGAATGCCAGCGTGTGAACCAAAGTGTCATGGGTTCGATTCCCAGTCAGGGCACATGCCTGGGTTTCAGGCCAGGTCCCCAGTAGGGAGTGTGTGAGAGGCAACCACACATTAATGTTTCTCTTCCTCTCTTTCTCCGTCCCCCTTTCTCTAAAAATAAATACAATTAAATCTTTTAAAAGAGAAAAATAGCCCAATGGAAAAATAGGCAAAAGATCTAAAAAGATACCTCACCAAAGAAGCATACAGATGGTGATTAAGCATATGTAAAGATGCTCACCATCATGTGTCATTAAGGATTGCAAGTTAAAACGAGACACTGCTACACACCTATAGAAAACCTCAAACATGGACCACGCCAAACACTGACAAGGATATAGAGCAACAGGAATTCTCATGCATTGTTGGTTGGCATGCAAAATGCCACAGCTACTTTGGAAGACAGTTTGGCAGTTTCTTCCAAAACTAAACATATGTGTATGATTCAGCAAACTCACTCCTTGGTGTTTACCCAGAAGTGTTGAAAGCTTATGTCCAAACAAAAATCTGCATGTGAATGTTTAGCAGCTTTATTCATAATTGCCAAACTTGGGAGCAACCAAGATACCCTTCAATAGATGAGTGGATCAACAAGCTGTGCTTCATCGTACAGTGGACTATTATTCAGGGGTAAAAAGAAATGAGCTATCAGCCTGCAAAAAGACGTAGAGAAACCTTACATGCATATCACTGAGTGAAGGAAGCCAATCTGAAATTCATGCTGTATGAATCATACTGTGTGATTCCAGCTACGTGATGTGTGGAAACAGTAAAATGGTCAGTGGTTGTCAGGGCTTCAGATGCGGGCTGGGTGGAGAGGAGGGATGAAAAGGAGCTCAGGGGTTAAAGGGCAGTGAAACTATTTTGTATGATATGATAACAGTAGATACATGTTACATACCTGTCAAAATCTCTAGAATGTACAACACAAAGATTGAACCATGATGTAAACTGTCAACTTTAGTTAAACATAATGCATGCAATATTGGTCCATTGGTTATAACAAAGGCACCACATTAATAGAAGACGTTCATAACAGGGGAAGCTGCGTGTTGGGGAAGAGAAGGTATGTGGGAGCTCTAGACTTCTGCTCAATTTTGCTATAAATCTAAAACTGTCCTCAAAACTAAAGTCCATTAATTTACAAAGGATCGCTGGTTCGATTCCCAGTCAGGGCACATGCCTGAGTTGCAGGCCTAGTCCCCAGTAAGGGGTGCATGAGAGGCAACCACACACTGATGTTTCTCTCCTTCTCTTTCTCCCTTCCTCTCTCTAAAAATAAATAAAATACTTAAAAAAAACCCTAAAGTTCATTAATTTCAAAAACAATCTTATTTCAGCTTGTACAAAACCAGTCTGTATAAAAACAGACTGCATTTGGCCCATAGGTCATGGTTTGCCAATTCCTGATTTAACCCATAGTATTTGTGGTTTTAAGAAGTCTGTATGTTTAAGATATTTTAAATGTTTGTAAAACTTAAGGAAATCAGCCTGTTTTTTTAAAAATTATAACAAAATATGTAAGTAAATACTTTAGCCTTGTGATTTCAGTTGAAATTTTAAGTTTGAAGACAAAGTTAAAATATTTGAGAATTTGAGATTAATCATTTTTACTAGTTTACTAGATTGATGAGATCTTTTAAGAACTTCAGAAAGTCTTGTTTGATAAAACAACTCAAGTAGTTTTTAAAAGTTTTATATGAAATTAATAAATACTATATGTTATATATCAAATTTATAAATGCTGCTTTAAATAAACATTCAAAGAATTTTAACCAAGCTTGAAGTGTGAGCAACTATTAACCAAAATCAGTTTAAAGTGATTGTTAAATTTGCTGAATTTGAGAACAGTATAGTATCTGTGAACTGACATAAGGAAAGCTGATGAAATGTTATGAAAAGCCTTAAGAAAACCAAATGCAATGTGTGGACCTCATTTGTATTCTAATTTGAACACTTAGGGAAATTTGGAAGCCAGATATTAGATAATATTAAAGAATCATTCATGTATGTGTGTGTGTGTGAGAGAGACTAAGGTGCCATAGTTATGTTAAAAGACAATAAAAGAGTCCTTATGTCTTAGAAATACATACTCCAGTATTTGAGACTGAACTGAGGTCTGGGATTTGCTTTAAAATAAGCTAATGGGCAGGGGTGGAGAGAGGGGGTTGTAGATGAGACAAGATTGACCACGTATTGATCATTGCGTAAACTGACAATGAGTACCTATGGGTCATCATACTAACTACTTTTGTGTATATTTGGAAATTTCCATGATATAAAGGATTTAAAAAAAACTTAAGGAAGAAATAAAAATGTTAGTTAAATATTAATCTAAAAACCCAAGTAACTTCTAAGTAATCTTTTCTGTGCACGAAGCCACCTTCAAAGAAACCGACACACCTAGGGTTGAACTGCGCACACCCTTTCTTCAGCTTCTGGGGAGCAGAGTGAGTGCTGGTGGCTGGACTGCCAAGGAAGTGGGCACCTTTCTGCTCCTGATACGAAGGTGCTCAGTCCTGAGGCAGATGGGCAGCCTCCAGCCTTTGCTGAGGGCATTCTCCAGGGAGCTCCCAGTATTTGGGAAGGAGATGAGGAAATATTGGCCCGTCGAGTCCATTCCGTCTGTGAGGTTCTGAGGTTGAGGGAGTTGCCTTGCCTGCCAGTGGCCACTGTTGTAGGGAAGAGAGATCAGACTCATTCTGGGGCCCTGCTTGGGTAGAAATCTGAGGTCCCCCCTTCCTAGTTTATATGACCCCAAGAGACCCCCCAAGAGAGCCTGCAGTTGAGTTTTCAGGAACACAGTCTGGCCTCACCTACTCTAATCCTTTTTTAAGGTCATGGAAGAGATTGCTTCCCAAGAGAAAAATGTTACAGCCCTTGAAAAAGCCATCCTTGACCAAGAAGGGCCTGCCAAGTTGGCTCATACACGCCTGGAGACCAGGACACATCGGCCTAACGTGGAGCTGTGTCGCGATGTGGCCCAGTATCGGCTGATCCAGGAGGTTCACGAGATCAACCACAATGTTGCCAGGTAGGCTGGCAGCCGCGAGGTGGAGGGCCACTGGGGCTCCGTTCAAACCCTGATTGCGAACAGGTCCAGGCTGTGCCATCGTGGGTGAGGCCTGCCTGGCATGAGCACTCTGGTCTATGACGTTTGAGGGGCTCCTTTCTAGAGGACAGTCAAGGGGTTCCTTGTTAACTCCAGCCAGTTGCTGCCATACAGAAAGTGGATACCAGTGTTTAAATCTTTCTGTAGAAGCACAACTCCAGATGTTTAGGTAAAATGCACAGTTTTAAATGTTGGCAGTTCATGGAATCGTCTGTCTTGTGAATCTGGCCTGTGGCCACCCGTCTAAAATCTCTGTTTTAAGGAGGAGATGGGGAGAACGAGTCAATTTGGCTTCTTGCACCGAGCACACAAATGCACTCTTCCCGCTGAAAAAGGGATGTGGAGTGATAAACGATTCCCTTGTGTTCTTCCTCTTCTCCTAGGTTAAAGGAGACATTAGCCCAAGCACAGGTGGAGCTGAAAGGGCTGAATCACAGACAGCTCGCCCTGCAGGAGGAGATCCAGGTCAAAGAAAACACCATCTACATTGACGAAGTGCTGTGCATGCACATGAGGAAGTCCATCCCGCCGCGGGATGGGGACGACCACGGGGAGTGGGCCGGGGGCCTCCGCCCCGACGCTGTCTGCTAAAAGCTGGGGCAGTTCAGATGCTCATTAAATCAACGTCATGAAACAGTAGTACTGAACTCTCATTTCAACCAGGCGGCACTTGCAGTCAGCCCGGGTTCCAGCCTGCTCGGAGCTGAGATTGGGCTGCAAGGGCGTGTGGTGCTGGTGCTGCGGGTGTGGTGGTTGGTGAACCCTTAAAGTCCACGTGGTAGCTAGCGCAGGCCGTTCTGATACTATCACAGGACTTGGGGCCTAGGGAGAGGGGTCCAAGACGTTTTAGCTCAGGTTCACTTCAATTCAGTAGCTGGGCTGGACCCCTTATTCAGACCGTGCCCATCCTACTCAGGAGTGGGGATGTAAACCCGTCTCTTGGCTCTCAAGATTCCTTTTTCCCTGAAAACAATATGACTGCTGACTTAGACCCTGGCTGGTCCCCAGGAAGCCACCTCAAGTCTTACAGGAAGGACACAGATGAGAGAGGAGCAGTCTTGGGCGGGGAGTCTCCACTAGCCTTCCAAAACCTGTAGGGGGCTCTCCCCTCTTCCTTCTGGCTGAAATGAAGAGGACAGGACCGGCAACAACAGGCGGCTGCAGCTCTCAAAAAGTCAGTGTTTTTGTGGGGCTTGAGGAGCGGCGGGCCAGGTTGCTTGCTGTCGTCTGGGGTCCTGTGGGGTCCTAGTGGGAGGATGATTCTGGTCCACAGGTTCGAGAGGGCTAAAGGGCACCAGTGGGCCCGCATGTCGGCTTTGGGGTGGGTGGCTCTGGCAGGCAGCCCTCCAAGTGACACTCTGAGGAGGCTGGAGGCGTGGGGACTGACAGGGCTGGGGCGGCCTATGCAGGGTGTCCAGCATATGTTCAGATCCCAGTGACTGTGGTCACAGGAGAGGCAGCCTGGGGAGGAGGGAGGCCGGGTTCCTGGGCTCCACAGGCAGGTCTTCCCAGCGGCTGGGGAGAGGTGTCCTATAGCACCACCCTGCCGAAGGGCTTCTGGGTTTTGTTTCCTTTCCTGAGTGTAAACAGACTGAGTTTGGTGCTGGTTTCCAGAGCAGTTAATAATCATTTGGAGTACTTTTTTTAAAATACTCAAACAACAGTGAAGGAAAAGAAAAGACACCACTCCCTTTCTCGCCACAGACTCAAGTCGGTGGCCAAAAGTGTGTTCTAGAGTCAGACATTCTTGAGTGCGTGTCCTCCAGCGGTCCCTCCCTCACAGACGGAGCGAGACACCGTGTGTGAAGGGCTTCGTATGGAGGCTGACCCTCCAGTAAATATGAGCCATTTGTAATAGTCCTCTCCACACCCGCATAATCTGCTGTTGTACTTATGGCATAGGCTCAATGTCATATAATTGTTTTCTTCCTTAATTGTACACTACAAGTAGTTTTCCATGTTGCTATTTCACCTCTGTAATTATCTTAATGGTTATATAACCTCTTTAAAATTTTTCACCAAGACCATTTCCATATACCTATACCTACTATTTTTTTTCCCAAAGAGAATTCTGCTTGTTGCTGGCTGCCTTCTGCTGAGTCACAGCCGCTCAAGGATGCACCTGGGTGACTGTCCAAGGAAGACCTCTGCCGTGGGAAACTGCTCATTCTTTCGTTCATTCATTCATTCTAGCATTCAAAGAGCACCTCCTAAGCCTGGGGCTTGCCGTCTCAGCGCCTTCTACGTGTGGAGCTGCTGCCACGCTCTGCACTAACATCCAGTTCCCAATGCTTATTGGGCATCCATTTGGTGTTGGGCAGAGCTCTGGTGGCCTTGGGTCAGGAGACCTGACTTCTAGCTCTGACTCTGCCAGGAAAGTCCCTCCCCCTCTTAAGGCTACCTGTAAAGTGAGAGGATTGGCTTAAATGGCCCAGACCCCTTCCCATCTTTGATGTTCCCTGTCTTGGGACACAAAGTCAATATAGGACGTGGGCCTGACTCCCAGGAGGTTTGCAGTTCCAGTGTTCCATGGTCCAGAGATTCGACGCTGTCAGCAAGGGCTGTTTCTAACTAGGGATGTAGAAACCCTCTTGGAGGCCAAGGGCATCAGCTCCATGCTGATCTGTGCAGTGACCTGGCCGCCCAAGTCCCTCTCAAGAGCTGAGCAAATAGGCAGCCCTCCCCATGCTCTCTCTTGAGAAGCCTCTGGGTACTCTTCTGCTCTGACTTGGAAGGGTCCAAGCTTAGAGGACAGACCTCAGAGTATGTGCTAACCTCATAGGACTATGAGGCCTCTGCCAAAGGATGTGGTGAGCAGGAGTGAAGAGTGTGGGGGAACCCTTCCTTGTTACTACGGCTTTGAGAGGCGAGCAGGCTCAGTGGTGAATTAAGGCCACGGGCTCTGCCGTTAGACTTGGCTCAGACCAGCTCCCTCGTCCACCTGGGGTGACATCTAGGAAGAGTTACTCATCTTCCATGAACTTCAGTTGCCCCCATTTCAGGAGAAATCAGAACAACCTAGTCAGGCTTAAAGCATCTTCAGAATACATCTGAAAATACTACCATTTAAAAAGTTTCAGGCAACAAACATTCACTGAGAACTCACTAGACATTCAATATTGTGTTCAGCACTAAAGACGGAGATTAGGACCAGCGTCTGGGGGACCTGCAGTCTAATGAAGGCAACTAGAAATTATATGGATAATTACAGCAACATGAATTGGTGCAACTATCTTGGGAAACAACTTGATAATACTTCAGGATCACGTACCAGGTGTCCAGCCCTCGAGATACTTTGATGTGCTCGATTTTCACAAACACCCCGAAATGCAGGCAGTAACCCCATTTTAAGATTAGAACATTAAGATTAGTGGAGTTTAAGCCAAAGCCATCCAGCAGTAGTGGTGGAGTGTCCAGATTGGGGTCCGAATCTATTCGAGGATTAATATGGGTTTTCTTAACCTAATCAACTAAGTCTAGCAGATAAGATAAAGATATAAGATTTATCAACTGTTAGCATCTCATCCAAGGCGAGTTTATCGTGTCCTTCCAGAAGCACTGATCCACTGGGAGTTAGACAGTGAGAAATAAAGTTAGCAGGCTTCACTAAAGGGCCTCCTCACTAAGGGGCTGGTGGGGTGGGTGGGGGCAGGAGCATCTTGGTATTGATTCAGGATCGTCTGGCTGGAAGGAAGGGCCAAACAGTTGCCAAAAACCAGAGAGAAAAGACAATTTAAATGCCATTTCATTTAATCGTCTTTAAATAGAACCAGAGTTGAATTTGTTTGAAATCAACGTAATTAAAAGGAGCAGGGGACCAAAGCTCTCCATCCTCAGGGGCTTTGTTAGCAGCGCTCAGTGGGAATCCTCCCAAGGCACACAGCATTCAGCTCATCCGGACCGTCTCAGGAAGGCTGCCCCCCACCCAGGATTCTGTCGGGGTCCTTCTCTGTACCCTGGATTCTGTTGGCCGCACCTGCCCCTACCCAGAGTGCTCATGTCCCATCATCTTCCCCTGCTGCCACCGCTCGGGTCTCATCTGGAGGTGCCAGGGTTGGGCTCACTAAGGCCAGAGCCGTTCTCCCAAGGGACCAGGATCATATCTGGGTAACCATAGGACTGGAGTTCTTACATCCTACTGACGACATGTACAGGTACCCAAAGCTACAAAACCTACAAGAAATAGGAATTCTGAGATGGCAGCCTGAGCTCCCTGTCATACAAAACAAAGTACCTGGTCATGAGTCAAGCTCACAGAGAGTGAGGACCCTGTGGTGGGAAAAAAGGTCTGTCTGTATCCTGAAAGCTGGGAGAGCCCAGGGAGGCTGTGGTAGAGCCATGGGACGTATGAGATTTTAAAGTGCATGCAGGCTTGAGCCCTGGGAAAGGCCAGTCCTTCCAGGCTGAGCACAGGAGAGTCCCACCAGCAGAGTCAGAAGGAACGCCCGAGGGGCTGGAGGAGAGAGAATGATGTCACGGGTGCCAAAATAGAAAGTTTCAAGGCACTGGGGTCCATGGATCAAATGCTCCAGAGCATCGGCTAGGAAAGGAAAAGCATCCTCTAGACTTAACAATTAGGCAGTCACCAGGGACACTTTGCCAAAAGGAATTTTTCCCGTTTTATTTTTTTAATGTATTTTATTGATTATGCTATTACAGTTGTTCCATTTTCCCCCCTTCACTCCCCTCCACCCTGCACACCCCCTCCCACCCACATTCCCCACCTTTAGTTCATGTCCATGTGTCCAAAAGGAATTTTTAAAAAATTTATGTATGTATGTTTGTTTACAGTCTACCTTCAACATTATTTTGTATCGGTACAGTAGCCAGACAATCATATGCTTTACAAAGTGTTTCCTCCGACACCTGAATGCACCCCATCTCATCTGGTTTCAGAAGCTAAGCAAGGCCTGGCCTGGTGAGTCCTTGGAGGGGAGGCCAAAGCAATTTCAGCCGAGTATTGGAGGAAGACGACAAGCACCTGGACTAGGAGATTTCAGCTCCACCCAGCGGCTCCCTTGAAGAGAACAGACGTGGGCTCTGGAGTGCGCAGCAGCTGCTGTCTGTTGCGTGTGTGGGAAGCAGGAGGCCAGTTTGCCTCGGGAGAGAAAGTAGAAGCTGGAGCAGCAGGAGAAAAAAGAAAGAACTCCCTACAGTTCTCCCTTCCTCGGCCCCGGGTGGTTTGTGGGGCCCCAGGTGGTTTGTGGGGCCCCAGGTTCTGTGGGGCACTCAGCATCCTCATACACATTCCCCTTTCTGCTCACTGACTCCCAGTGGGTTTTCTGTGGCTGCCACCCAAGGGAGTTGTAACTCATCGGCCATGTCACTGGACGGGACAAGTTGGCTACATGAGAGGGGGCTGGGGTGGTGGTTATCCCTGAGAGGGAACTTGATGGAGACATGGATGTTTGCTGGGTAGAAAGGGGGATGTTCCAGAGAGTGGCATGGCGTACACAAAGGCAGGGGGCTCAAAGAGCAGAATCTGTTTCTAGGGGAACTGGGTGTGGGTCCCGATAAAGAGTGTTAGAACCTTAAGTCGAAACCAAGCAGGACCTGTTATATAGCCATTGGTAATCCCAACACTTAGCGGCAAACCGTGAACATGCTGAGTACTATTATCTCCAATTTCCGGGGGTGGGAATTGAGGATGGGGGTGGTCACATGGGTAGGATTCAGGACTGACTTACAGAGGTCTCTTGGCTAATGAGTTTCTGATGCTTAATTGGATCTCAGATCCTGAAACTAGGATCTGTTGCTTCAAAGAATTTTTACCTGAAAATTCATGCATGGATTTTGGCAAACCTTTTTAAAAGTGTAAAAGTTGGGAAGACTCTATTCTCTAGAAGCAGGCAGGATTTGCTTGTTCTGTAACTGGATTACGTTCTTTGTAGGGAAGCTGATACAGACGCCAGTGCCTCCAGCAATGCCCCTGCACAGAGAAGCCCTTTGCTTCTCCAGCCAGTCAGCAATGGCACACTCCCATCTGTTGCACATCAGGCCTGCGGCATTGCAGGGTATGTGTATATGGGGGTGGGGGTGGGCCCATTCATTTACTAACTCGTATGCCAAGTACTTGCTGGGCCACAACGTGCAGCGCTTCAGGGACTGTGCTGGGCACTAGAGTAGCGGTGAATCAGACAGAGCTCTTGGTCCCTGTGGAGCTCAGTCCTGGGGCGGGTGGCACACACGCATAGCATAGCTGTTTCAGACAGAGGGAAGTGCCATGATAGCAATAGACCGGCTGGTCTGAGATGCCTGGTCTGATAGGCTGCCACTTCAGACTGGGTGGAGGGAGACCTTTCTGATGAGATGACATTTGAGCTGAGATGAAGGTGGACAAGAAGGCGGCTGTCATGTGAGTATCTGGGGAAAACACTCCTACTTGTCCTTTGTAGTGAACAGAGAAAAGGCCAGGTGACCAGAGGAAAGAAGGTGGTACAAGCTGAGTGCAGTGAGGTGGACAGGGGTCAAATCTTGTAAGACCTTGTAGACCATGGTCACGTTCAAACAGGTTTCTGGAGGGCAGGGGCAACACAAGGGGTTTCCAGGAGGCGGTGGGAGAGCTGGCCCTAGAGCCCATTTGCTGAAATACACTAGGGATGAGGGGCGGGGCCCCAGGCTTTTGCTTCAGAGACTGGGGGTGGGGCGAGGGGGACAGGCGATGGTCAGCAACCTCTCCAATCCACCTGTTCCCTCATCAATCACATATGTGAGTGACAAGGTTAGGCTGTGACTTAGAAGGCTTCCCTGGGGACAGATTGGAGGGAAAGAGATTGGATAGATTCTCGAGGAATGACTTGGACACAAAGCATGAAGTCTTTGGGGTTAGACATGCCTTTGGTCCCAGTTTTGCTAGTAAGTCATCTAGGAATGGTACAGGAGTCCCCTCCCCTCCCCGGGCCCCTCCTCCCTGAGGAGATGTGGAAGGTTTCTTCCTGCTGAAAAGACCTTACATTGCCAGCTGTGGTCTACAAGTACATGATAGAGTTGCCTACGTTAATTCAGTTTTATTAATGTCATAGATGTGCCAATAGATCGGACTGCCTAAAAAGAAGACATTTGTCTACAGCAGTAAGATGGGTCAAAACAAATAAAACATTACTTTGACACAACTGTTCACTGTAAATGGGTGGAATTACGCCTCAGCAAGGTCTCATTTTAGATTATTTGACGAAGATGGAGCGCCGCCTCTGTGCCAGGCCCAGTCCTAGGCACGGAGACACAGTAAACAGTAGAAGCAGGTGCTCTCAAGGGTCTTACATTCTACTTGAGGATTTAAGATTTTCTGTGTGAGTGTGTATGTGTCTAGATGGTGCTTTCTTAAATATGCAATTTTGCAAATGTAGACGAGTAAGAATTAGGTTAATTTTCTAAGTGCCACCCAAGGAAGCCATGCAAATTTCTCACCATGTGTGATATTTAACCAATGGACCCATAAGATCCTGTGGCTTCAAATTGCAAAGAAGAATTTCCATCGGTCACTCTCTGAAATAGCCGGCTGGGCAACGTGCACAAAGGGGTAAACATGCACCTGTGGGCAATGGTTTATGCTTCAATTCGACCACAGCCCTGCTTTCCTTATGCACTTGGAAGTGCACGTCGCCGTGGCTTCATCAGTTCCGTCACTAGCTGAGAGGAGGCGCCGGGGAGTCAGACTGCACTTCCAGCTCATAAATACGGATAGGGACACGCTGCAGTTCTCCCATGCCATGTTCCTCCCAGCAACCAGGAGGAACCTCAGCAGGCATGTGGGAGACAGCCGTCCCATCCTCCCGCTCTGTGCTGGAGGAGGGGGGCAGGCAAGGATAAGAAGCTGCCACACAGGTCACAGGCTGGAGCTGTCTCCCTCTACCACAGGGCCTCTGAATGGCATAATTTAAAAAATGGTCACTTGTTGAAAAATCTGTGGGTTCGGAAAACTCATGTGCCCTGTGTTTTCCCAAGGTCTTGGTCCTGTTTCGTTTCCCCTGGGGATCCATGGGGGTCAAAGCTATTTTAACACTAATACCAAGACACTATGCCTTTCCCTCGCATTCCCTATGAAGTCTTCCAGGGGCCACCTGGTCTGTGATACTGAACAGATTGCCGAAGCCACGGTGAGAACATAGCTGTCTACTGTTAAGCCAGACATGAAAGAGATCTGCAAAACTGAAACAAATCAACTCTCTTATGGAAATGTGTTAACATAAATAACATTTTAATGAACATGTTTTCCATAAAAGATCTTCCATCCTTGATTCTGGGCTTGAGGGTGAAAGGAAGCTAACCAGAACAGGTCCACGCTACGAATCATTACACCCATCGATCAATCCATCTCCCAGGGCCTCTGGATTCCAGCGGAGGCTCCCCCTCACTCACATCAAGCCAGCTCCCTCCTCCAAGGTCCACAAGGAGCCAGATGGCTCCCAGGGCCCCTGCGGGTTTTGGCTGTGGTGCTGCAGAGTGTCTTCCCCCATCAGACCTGGGAGCTCATCACCCTATTTCCCTCTCCAGTGTCCACCCTTCCTGAACGTTTGTGGGACAGGAGCCACGTCTGCCCAGAAGCACTGCAGGGACATTCAGACGAGACAGCGAACATGGAAGCGATGGGAAAGTTGAAATCTGTGTAAACTTTAACAGAGGCCTAAAACGTTGAGCATAAATATGGATACAGCATACTAAAGAGGCCACAAAATCTGAAACGAGACACTTGCCAAAGTATTCTGAGGTTTATTAATTTATATCTATTGGAAAAAACCCTATATGCAACTATCTGCACAAAAATCTTAAAAGACCAGAAGCAATACACCCCTATGGCCCGGGCTCAGGAATTTATAATTACTCCCTACTTGAAACACACTGGATTGTTTCCTGATTATAAAAAAATAACAGCTGGTTATAGTAGAAAATTTGAAAACTGTGGGAAAGCATATAAAGGAAAATTAAAACTACCCACAATTCCAACACTCAGATATAGCTATAAACATTTTTGGTGTATTTCTTCTATGCTTTCAAAGGGGAAAAAACCCCTTATGTGTTTTCTATGATTTATATTACACTAAATATAGTTTTGAGTCCTGCCTTTTTTCACTTAGCTTCACTTTGGGGACATTTCCCCATGACATTACAAATTCTTTGTAAATGTGAACGTAATGACCACCTCCAGTTCTGCCCCACACCTGAGGACTGGGCACCGTGCTGCCTGAGTAAGGGAGACAGAAGATGAGGAAGCACTACCCCCGGCAGGGTGTCTCAGTTGGCTGGAGTGTCATCTGCACACCAAAAGGTTGTGAGTTTGGCTCCCAGGCAGGGCACACGCCTAGGTTGCGGGTTTGATCTCCAATGGGGGCACGTGTGTGGGGCAACCAATCAATGTTTCTCTCTCACATCAATGTTTCTCTTTTTCTCTTTTTCCCTTCCTCTCTCTCTAAAAAAATCAATAAACATATCATTGAGTAAAGATTAAAAGAGAAAGAAAAGGAGGTGCTGGAGATATCAGCCCACAACACTGATAAATTTGGGGCTGAGTTCCCTCTGTAGGAGGGAGTTCCAGCTCTCAGTGGGCCTCTTCTGAAAGTGGGGATTTCCCTGCTTTGTTGGAGGACGTGCTGGTGGGTTTCCATTCTTCTGAGACCAGACTCGGCCAAGGTCAGTTTCAGGAGGCTCTGACCTGAGGGCTGGCCAGGACAGAAAGCATTTCTGAACTGATAATGGCAGTGACTGGAAAACATGATCCTGCTTGCTCCCTGGCTCGTCACACTTTCTCAGGTGCATGGGTTAGTGGGAGTCAGGGGAGGAAACCACTTTGAGAGGCTTTGAGCTTTTAGCTCTGTGGCTGAGTGAGGGTGTCAAAAATCAAAATCAAATGACAAAATGAGAAATTACCCCTGGATAGTTGATAAATATAGCACTTTAAAGTCACCCGGGGCCTTCCCATCCCTAGCAGTCCCAGCCTTTGCTGGGGTGTTCATGTTGGTGTGGACCTGGCCGAATGGAGAGAGTGAGGGAAGGGGGTGGGGGAGGGGATGCCCCAAGTGTCCTTCTATATGAGCCAGGCTTTCAGCTTCAAAGTGCTCCTTACTTTCTTTCTCTGGAGAGCGCTCACTACATCATGGGGTAGGCGATGACAAAATAATTAAGCTCTGAATCGATCAGCTTTCTGTACTTTCGGTAAATTTCCCGCAGTGTCCTGTCCTCTTCATTTGTCTCATATCTGTTCGTGTAAATTCTCACCTGTGTCAACAGAGAAACACAGCCGTGCACACACACCGTGACTGTGTCATTCAGGCTCTGGAAACAACATGAGTGAGGCCCATGCACCACGGTTGGCAAAGTCGGGAAAAGCCCAGATCCAACCACTGAGGCAGAATCCAGGCTCCCTTTGGTGAAACTGTCAATTTCCAACAGACAGACTCAGGCAATAAGATTGCCCCCAGTCCTGCCTCATCTCCGACTTCCATCCCAGCACCGCCAACAGCATGGCTGGATGCCTGCGCCGTGGGGTCTGGTGCCCCTTGTATTGCGAGCAACCGCCCCAGGGGGCTCTTACCTTGAGAGTGCGCAGGGCACACTGCCCTTCTTCCTGACTCTTCAGGATCCGCTCCACAAACTTAACATCAAGGAAAGCCCAGATTTTGAAGTAAAACAACTTTCTGCAGGATAAGATGAGGAGGTGCAGCTCCTTGTCAAGCGACTCATGGTTGTTGTTGAACTCAAAAGTTAATTTCTGGAAAAGCGCCAAAGGGGAAGACTTATGTGGGCAAAGATGGAGGGACTGGCTGGATGGTTCATAACATTTCCATGACCTGCCTTTGGGCCTGAGAGCCATCATGGTTCGAGGCCTTTAGCTAATCCCCTGGACACGAAGGTCACAGAAGGGATTGGAGATGAAGGTGGGCTCATCCAAATTTGCAAAACTTGGAGTTTGGAGGCAATGCATTTAGAGTCCAGACCAACCAAGGTCCTGGTCCCAGGTGACTGTGGGCAGGCCATCAAACCCCAAGTTCTTCTGTAGCACAAAGAACAATAATGCTGCCTGCCTGCCCACTAGAGGGCTGTGCGAGTACCAGGTGAGCCATCAGCACTCTGTAGTAGTCCCTGTTAGTAGTATTTATTGATCCCTATCAATGTCAATCATCACAACCTTCTGTGAGTGAGGTCCTTAGGAGGGACAAAATCATCCTGTTTTTATAAGGGGTGCTGCCAGATCACGGAACAGCCACACTACTAAGCCCCTCAGTGACTTGGCTCAAATCTGGCTTTTGGTTTGAAGTCACACTGTTTCCCGCCTGCTGTGGCCCTGTGGGAAGGTAGGAAGGGGCCTGCAGACCTGCCACTGGCCTGTAGATGCACCTTCGTGATCAGGCCTTGTATCTCTGAGCTGGGGATATAGGAGCTTTCCTTGGCTGCGTCAACCAGAAAATTCCGTGTTGCACGTGTAGGAAGTGAGTGGCCCGCTCTGTTGTCTGCTGTGGTTTTATGGGGCCAGGGAGGCCTAGTTTGGTCAGAATCTCTATTTAAGGTTGAGTGAGTGTGTGTGAGCCCAGCAAAGGGTGGTGTGGGCTCAGCAGTGGCCTTTCCTTTGGGGAAACCAGGAAGCTGGCACGGTCCGTCCTTGAAAGCCTCCCCACCCTCAGCTTATACCTACCTGCAGAGTGTGCCGGAAGGTGGGCAGGAGATCCAGCAGGGTGGGCCTCATGGACCAGTCGGGGTCACTGAAATAACAGCTTCTCAGACTGATGCTCCTGACCGGGATCTCCTGCAAGAGGATCCGGGCCAAGCGCTCATACTTCATGACCCGCTCGAAGAAGAAGTTCACTTTCAGATTGGTGGCGTACCTGGCCAATTTGGCCCAGGACATGCCCCAGATGACCTGCCCGTGGGGGTCATGAATGTGGCACTTGATGTTTATGGTCCAGAGGGTGCTGGCATTGTTCTCACACAAGTTCTCCAGCAGCTCGTCGGAGATGCAGTTGTAGTTCAGGGTCAGGGACACCAGGTTGCGGAACGTGGCCATGGTCTTGTTGAATTGGGGGCTGCTGTAGATAGCGAGGTGGTGGCTGAAGAAGTCCTCGATGTTGAGCTCCGACGCCATACTCTCATTCCTTAAGTAGCTCAGGGAGTTGAGAACGTGGCAGCCTTGCTCCACAGTCAGCCGGGTGCCTTTCAGGTTGAGATAGTCCAGGTGTTTGCCCATCTTCTTTAAGAAGAAGCTTAGACTTTTAATGAACGAGCTCCTGATGCTGTTCCTCCAGACCAGGCGGTCCAGCTCCAGGTGCTGAATGGAAAGGGATTTCAGGCGGTTGTTACTCTTGCCCAGACTCGAGAGAAGGCCTCGCATGGTGACCTGGAACTTCTTGGTCAAGACAGCATTGTAAGGATTCAGGAATTTGATCTCTAGGTGCTCCAGGTAACGACCAAATTTCTTAACATACCAAAGAGCTGACTCAAATTCAGATGCATGTACCCTGGAAGGTCTCCCACTGAACGTGATGGTCCTGTATCGCCAGAGGTCAGCCGAATACATCATCTGGTTCCACTTTCTGCAGACAAGGGCTGCCCTGGACCTGTCCCTATCTCCCAGCCACCAGAAAACACGTTGTAGGCACACATCGGGCAGAGTGGCCCAGCAGCTCTGGTCTTGGGGCTGCATCAGTTGGCTTTCTTCGTCCATCAAAGAACTGGGATGTCCAGTACAACTGTGTGAGAGGCAGGGCTTCCAAAAGTGAGGAAAGAAAAGCAATCACTTGTTTTCTGTGGGGAGTAAAAAGGAAGAGCCATTACCTGCCAAACAGAAATTAAACCCAATTGAATGAATTTGCACCATGGACCGACATGCACTAGGCGCTGTGCTGATGCAGGTGGTGAAATAATAAATTCACCATGTAGGCCATACCTGCAAAGAACCACAGTCCTTTAGGGGTCTATCAGGGATGCAGACCACCACTTGATGACAGCAGGGTGAGAGAAGTGAGAAGTTCAGGCATATTCGTGGTGCAGGGTAGCACAAACAGGGGGGCGATTAATTCTGTCCAGGTGCGGAGGAAGTAGAGAGGGCTGCTCAGAGGAGGTGATGCCTGAGCTGGGTTTTGCAGGGTGAGTAGGATTCGCAAGGCAGACTGGGTTGGCCCAGTGGTAGTGGTGGAAGAACTGGGGTTTTCCAGGCAGAGGGAACAGTATGTGTAAAGCCACAGAACTGTGAATGTGCACGGTGTGTTCACATGCAGAAAACTACAAATTGTACAGGGCTTCACTTGTTAAGGGGAGGGGAGCGATGGAACTGGAGCCGGAGCAGTGGGAGGTGCTGGACAAAGGGGCCCTGAATGATGTGATACAGGCTGTGTCCCAGTGGCCAGGGGGTCCCATTGTCTTCTTTCCCCAGCGCTTTGGAACCCTGACATGGCCCCCTTTTCAGGATGAGAATCACTGTGTTGAGCTACATTGCTGATGTCTGTGTTGACATTCAACAGGTGTAGCAGCAGAACAAGGGTGGAGAGCCTCCACTGAGGTCACATGGGGCCAGGGTAGGTCAAAGGGTCACATGTCCAGAAGTGATGTGGTCAGTGTTGAGGTTTAGGAAGGACCCTCGGGGAATGGGGCAAGGATGGTTTAGAGGAGGGTTCAGGCTCTAACCTGGGACTAGGGTGGCACCATAGCGGGAATGAGGTGGGTTGTGAGTTCTTTGGCGGACATTATGTGGTAACTGGGAAACACAGAAGTGGGTAGGACAGGAAGTCCCTGACGGAGCTGTAGGATGGCAGGCGGTGCCCCAGCTAGGCTGGGGAGCCCCAGGGGAGAGCTGGGCTACGGCCTGCCTGACACATCCACCGAGCCCTCAGACTTTTTAGTCATGTGCTGAGATCCTCACGGCTTTTTGCTTTCAATGTTTCTCCTGCCTGAAAACAGCCCTTGTTTTCCTTAACTCTCCAAAATCCCGTATTCTTCAAGCTTTAAACCCTACTACTCCATAAAGCTTTTATTGGTTAAACTACCAAGTGGCCCAAGAAAACTGATAGTGGCTCATAAAAACTCAGAGCTGAAAGAGATCTGATCGTTGATTTCTTTACAGAGGGAAACGGAGACTCAGAGAGGTGAGGGGCTTGCCTGAGGTCAGTGAGTTAGTAACCGGCACAGTTTGGAGGCTGGCCTTTCTGACCCTATGTCCTGTACTTCTTCCCTACTGCCACAAGTGGTAAGCCTCAGGTGCTGAAGGACAAACTAATTATATTTCTCAATTCAGTACAGACATTTGTCTGCCCAAGACCCCTCTTTGGGTTTATTTATTCACACTTTCCCTTTTAGCTATATCCCACTCCACTGCCCCCCCCCCGAGGCAACTTCACCAATGTGTTTGACATGTGGCGTCTTTTCATTTGCACGTGCAGTTGCCAAATGTATATTTAACGTTTGTAAGCGTCATCCATATCACTTGGCATGCCCCTCGTCCACTGCATCGTCATCTGAACAGAAACCATCTGTGGTGGTGTCTGTCCATCTTCTGCCCACGCCCCCACCAGCACCACAGCGGCAATGAGCAGCATCAGTGAGCGCCTGAGGAGGGCCTGATTTGGGGTCTTCACCTGCGCCTTTGTCCTCAGCACCCACCATCACCTACGGAACAAGTGGGGTCCTGCCCCCGGGGGTCCTCCCCAGTCCGGATCCAGACAGACTTCCACATGGGAGCCGGCAGCAGTTTGCCCCCACCTGGGACACAGGGCCCCAGCAGGTTCCGAGAGTGGTTGCCTCTGTGCTCAGCCTGCCCGCTCTCTTTCCCCTCGCGCCACTGTCCATCCCTGGTGCTATCTGCACCCAAGCCTTCCTCTCCCACGGGGCCCACTCAGTCCTTGCGACCAGGGGCAGACTCATTCTTTTTTTGAGTAGGTGCTTCAACATGGAACGAGTGAAGGAACAGGGCTGCCCCTTCCATCACATACAGACTGCCCGAGGCTGGGAGCCTCCACAGCCCTTAGCCCAAGTCAGGCACCTGGAAGGGGCTCCAGGGAAGCTACACCCAGTTCGAAGGCTGAATGAAACCCTTTGCCCCAGCAAGTCGCTTGTCGGAAGAATTACCAGGCGCTGTGGAGGAACATGAGTGGTGGGCGGGGGAAGTTGTTGCCAGGGGTTCAAAAGCCATGTGTAATTTCTGGGTCCACCTTCTCCTCCCCTAAGTCTCTGCACCAGTGGGGGGCAGTGTAGCTTGCTGGGTTGGGCCCTGGTTCTGTCAGTTGCTATGTGTGACCTTAGGCGCATTGGTTTCTTTGTGCCCCAGTCTCCACATACGTGAACAGCAGTAATAACAATCCTTTTCTCCTAGTGTGGAAAAGATTAAATAAGCTGGTATACAGAAAACACCAGAACAGCGCCTGGCACAACGTAAATGCTGTACAAGTGTAACTCGGCGCCAAGGTACTTGGACGACATCCCTGAATGGAAGGTGTGAACATGTCCATTTTACAAATGGGGAAACAGGTGCCAGAAGGCTAAGAAAGGCTCCCAGTGCGATGGAACAGTAAGTGGGGAGGTGGGATTAGAACCCGCCCTAAGGACTCTCAAACCTAGGCTGGCTCCACCTTAGCACAGAGCTGCACACCCGGAAAGGAAACCTAAGGATGTCCAATCACCCCTGGAGAGGGGCGGGGACGGGGCAGCTTCCAGGCCGAGGAGGGTAGCCCACCCCTCCCCGCGCGAGCCGGGGTGTCCCCTGTAATCCCCACCTTCACCGGCCCGGCACCAGGGCCCACCTTTCACAGGCTCACCGAGCGGGCTGCGCCCCGCTGGGGCTGCAGGAACCGCGCACACGCCTGCCTGGTCGCCAGATGCCAACTCGGCGACCTCCCGGGCCGCGCCCTGACCTCGCGGACGCCAGATGCCTAGTTGCCGGCCGCCTTTGTGACGCTCAGCCAGCGCCTGCGGGGCTCCGCTCGCCGGTACCAGTCGCAGCCGCCCAGACCTGAGGTTGCCGGGTCACCGGCGCGTGCGCGCAGAAAGCTAGACGGGTCCTGGCGCAGAAGGCCCAGGAAGGGACCAGGCTGGGGGCGCTGGTGATGATGGGCATGGCCCCTGCCCTCCCCTCTCCTGGCATGAAATAGGTTCTGCCCCGAATGTGGAGCTCAGTCTGCCGCCTTCCCTGTCCCGACCCAGCCCCTGGGTACTGGCGGTCCCGAGTGATCCAGCTTAGACATTTTTTTTTCCCCAGAATCCATGGCCATGTTCTCTTGGTTCTTGACCTCATTGTATACACTTTCCTCAGATAGGGCCCCCAAAGGAAAGTCTGAAGCAAACCTGACCCACCTAACGTGACAAAGCTTGAGAACTGCCCCACCTTTGCTGGGGGTGGGGGGTGGGGTGGGGGGAGGATAGGGAGCATCCACCCCGCCCACTTTCCTTGGCTCTTCCGCTCCAGACAGGGGCTGGTGCTGTAGCAGGTCACCCCACAGACCAGGCAGAAATGCAGGGGTATAATGTTTGCTGGTTGCATCTCTAGGCTTCCCCCAACCACTCTCTCCACCAACAGCCTCCAAAGGCACTCCACTGCTTTGGGCTTCACCGGTAAGCCAGGAAGGGACAAGGGGAGCCTGGGATAATGTTTAATAGACACAGGTCATCATCAGAGGTGCAGACGGACTGGTTAGAGAACACCCACATGAGGCAGGGACTCTCAGGCAGCCTTGGCCTACCACCCAGCCTCCTTTCCCTCCTTCCTTCCCTTTCTTCCTTTCTGGCCTGCCGCTCCCCTGGGCACTGCCTGGCCCTGCTGCCCTGGAGGCCACCACCCCGTGCCCTGCAAAACCAGTGCAGAACAAAAGAAAGGTGACCAGGAAGCTTTCAGGGAGTGTTTTTATTCTTAGGAAATTATATCTACATCTCTATCTGTATCTCTATATATCTACCTCTACCTCTCTCTCTATATATAATCTAAAAACTCAACAGTAAACAGTCCACTTAGAAAATGGGCAGGAGACCTGAATAGTCATCTCAGATGACAAATAAGCAAATGAAAAGATGGTCAACATCATTAGACATTAGGGAACTGCAGTTGGAAACGACAGTAAGATATGCCCGCATACCCGTTAGAATAGCTAAAGCTAGAGAAAATGTTAATGACAACGACAACTGCTGGCCGGGGAGTGTGGGGAAGTTTCAGCTCTCGTACACTGCTGTATGAGATGGCAATGTGAGATGGACATGGGTCCTCCAGGGCGTCCAGGCTGTGGGGTCCTGATGTGTGATCATAGTTCTCAGGCAGAAGATCTGGAGGCTTTTTTTCTCCTGGTTTATCTGTAGCTCTTGAGTAGACCAACATCTCTGTTCAAAAGGAAGAAAGTAGTTAAAATCCAAACATTTTCTTCCACAGGAAAAAACCCAAGAAATAAAACCCACCTCCTTTTGCAAGTAAAGGCCACCACACAAAGTAAGCAGGGAGATCAGTAAACCTTCCAAATCTGTAGTACCTTTTCTTCTCCAAATCTAGCTGAAGTTTCTCACTTGTTTTCCATTCAATGACGCTAACCACCAGCATTTCTCCTAAAGAAATGGACATAAAGAAGTTTGATGTGTTTAAAGTGGGAAATGTTACTTCCTGGGGTATCTGGATATGGCCAGCCCTGGTTTGTGGAGCCAAACCCTGAGCTACAGTGGCGGAGAAAAGACATGGGACCCAGGGACCCAGGAGGGGCCTGTGGGTGGCTTGGGACAAAGTTTACTTGAGGCCTGTCATCAGTGGGGTGGAGAGACAGATTAGAAAACAACCACACCACGGACTGTTAGTCATTTTTTTTAAAAGAGCCACATTATTGACTTGGAGGGAGGGATGTCCTTGGGTGTTGCTACATCATAACATTAAGATGCAAGGAAACATATATAAGGGGATTCTAAATGTGTATGTTTGTAAGTGGTTATATAATAGGGTTGCCAGATAAAATACAGGATGTCCATTTAAATGTTAATTTCAGAGGAACAACTTTTCTATGACCCATGTTGTTACTTTGTAATTATTTTTGTCCCAAGTAATATATTTTTATTTGCTAAATTCGGCAGTCTTATTATATAAGGATGAAGGAACGTATGGAAAGAAACAACAAAGTGTGGGAGGTAGGAGAATATGGCATGATCTCAGCATAATGAAGGCCATATATGACAAACATATAGCTAACATACTCAACCAGGAAAAACTAAAAGTATTTCCCTTAAGATCAGGGATAAGACAGGGATGTCCACTTTTACCACTCTTATTCAACATAGTTCTGGAAGTCCTAGCCATAGAAATCAGACAAGAAGAAATAAAAGGCATCCAAATTAAAAAGGAAGAAGTAAAATTGTCATTATTTGCAGATGACAGGAACTGGTTATAGACAACCTTAAGGATTCTTGCAAGAAACTACTATAGCTGATAAATGAATTCAGTAAAGCAGCAAGATACAAAATAAATATATAAAATAAATAAATGGATAAATACCCATTATACACCAATAATGAACTATCAGAAAGGGAAACTAAGAAAATAATCCCACTTACAATTGCATCAAAAAAAATACCTAGGAATAAACTTAACCAAGGAGATAAAAGACTTACACTCAGAAAATTATAAGACACTGAAGGAAGAAATTAAAGAAGATACAAATATGTGAAAACATATACTAAGCTCATAGATAAGAGGAATTAATACCATTAAAATATCCACACTACCCAAAGCAATCTATAGTTTCAGCACAATTCTGTCAAAATACCAATGGTTGTTTTCACAGAACTAGGATAAATAATCCAAAATTTACATGGAACCACAAAAGACCCTGAATAGCCATAGCAATGGTATGGCTATGGGAAAGAGGGGCAAAGTTGAAGGAATCATGCTACCTGATGTCAAAGTATACTATAAGCCTATGGTAATCAAAACAACATAGTACTAGCATAAAAACAGACACATAAATCAATGGAACAAAATAGAGAGCCCAGAAATGAACCCACTCCTGTATGGTCAACTAATCTATGACGAGACAAGAACATACAAGGGGGTAAAGACAGTCTATTCAATAACTATTACTGGGAAAATTAGATAAATGCAGAGAGAGAGAGAGAGAGAGAGAGAGAGAGAGAGAGGAGAGGGAGAGGGAGAGATAGGAAATAAACCACCTTCTTATGCCACATAAAAAAACCCTCAAACTCAAAATGAATTAAATACTTAAATGTAAATGTAAGACTCGAAACCATGAAACTCCTAGAAGAAAACACAAGCAGTAAAATCTCTGACATTTCTCTTAGCAATATTTTTTTTGTGTTACATCTCCTTGGGCAAGGGAAACAAAAGAAAGAAATAAACAAATGGGACTACAAAAAACTAAAAAGTTTTTGTGCAGCAAAGGAAACCAGCAACAAAACAAAAAGACAGTTTACTGAATGGGAGAAGATATTGGCCTATGATACATCTGATAAGGGTTAATATCCAAAATTTATAAAGAACTCAGACAACTCAACACCAACCCCCTCACCCCCCAAAAAACAAAATCCAAAACAAAACAAACAAATAAACAAACAAACAAGCAAAAAGAAACAGGCAGAGGACCTGAATAAAGCCTTCTCCAAAAAGGACATATAAATGGCCAATAGACATATGAAAAGATGCTCAATCTCGCTAATCATCAGGAAAATGAAAATTAAAACCACAATGAGATACCACCTTACTCCTGTCAGAATGGCTGTCATCAATAAATCAACAAATAACGTGTTGGCGAGGGTGCAGTGAAAATGGAGCGCTTGTGCTCTGTTGGTGGGGATGCAGACTGGTGCATCCATTATGAAAAACAGTGTGGAGGTTCCTGGAAAAATTAAAAATGGAACTGCCTTATGACCCAGCCATTCTACTTTAGGGTATGTTATTCAAAGCAACCAAAAACACTAATTCAAAAGAATATATGCTCTGCTGTGTTCATTGCAGTGTTATTTGCAAGAGCCAAGATATGGTAGCAACCCAAGTGTCCATGAATAGATGAGTGGATAAAAACTTGGCGGTGCATTTATACAATGGCTATGAAAAAGGGAGGAAATCTTACCATTTGCAACAGCATGGATGGATCTAAAGGGTATTACACTAAGTGAAATAAGTCAGACAAATAAAGACAAATACCATGTGATTTTACTTACACATGGAATCTAAAGAGCAAAATATTGAAGAGACAAAATAGAAACAGACTCATAGATACAGAGACCAGACCATATCCAGCAGGGGGGATTTGGGGGACAGGGTAAAGAGGTGAAGGGATTAAGAAGCACAAACTAGTAGTTACAGGAATGTAATTACAGCATAGAGAGTATAGAATATAGTCAATAGTACTGTAATAACTATTTATAGTGCCAGAAGGACACTTGAAATATTGGGGAGACCTCTTTGTAAATTGTATGTCTAACCGCTATGCTATATACCTAAGAGGAACCAATAATGTTGAATGTAAACTGTAATTGAAAAATCAGAAAAAGAGAGAGAATATGGCACTAAAAACATTCTCATCAAGTATGAAATTCACCCATTTTTGTAAAATTATATGCTTATGTGCACGTATAGATGCTTAAAGAAGTTAGAAGATAAAGATTTAGGTCTACTTTTTCATAAGGAGTGTTCATGATATTGAGTGAAAAAGGCAAATGGTGGTGTAATAAGTATAGGAAGATAACACATGGGGAAAAGAAGTAATTCACACCCTGTGTAGGTTTGTTCAGGTGTGAGTGAGCAAAAGTACAACTGGGAAAGGACACCCAGCAGGCTGCTGATGTTGGTAACTCAGGTCAAGGGACTCGGGAATGGGCGGGGGTTGGAGTGGGGAGGATTGGCTTTGCCTCTATATTTCTTTGTATGGTATTGTCTCATATATTTTGGAAAACAGCAAATAATGAAAGGTTTTTTTTTTAAGTGAAGCATCCAATCTGGAGCTTAAGAGCACCAGCTTTGGAACTATTAACATGTGGGTCCCAGTCTGAATTCTGCCATTGTCTAATCGTATCATCCTGGGGAAGCTGCTCCACCTTTCTGTCTAGTTTCTTTATTTGTAAGACTGGGATAAAAATATCTGCCTGTTATATATAATGAAGATCAGCTGTTTGTAAAGAACTTTGCATTGTAACTGGTGCATAATGGAAACCAATAGAAAATAATCTAGGATGTGAAACTCAGGATATTGAGGCTGCAAATCCTCATCTGTTGGAGGAGAACCTCAATCTGCTGGAAGCAAGACACCAATAGACTTAAGATCTTGAGCAAGGCTTCCGCCTCCAGGCCTCCATTGCCTTATTTATACCAGGAGAGAGCTAGAGTGGGTGCTCTCTGCTTCAGTCATCTACTCAATTGTTTAAAGCATTTGCTGCAGCATCAGCCCCTGGTCCAGGAACTGTAGACACAGAGATGAAAGAGCTGGCTCTGCCTTCGAAGGTGGCCCAGTCTCTGGGAGAGCATGCAAATAAACCAGGTGGGAAGTGCAGGGAAGGGTGGATCTGGGCGGTCACACACAGAAGGAGGAGGTAGGGAAGGGCTTTTCCAGTGGTAGTGCCTGCAAACAACCTGCAGGTTCTGGATTTCTCTAAGCCCTGTCCAGATGGTTTACAGCCAGGTAAGGAAGGGACTGAGGCTGGGTACCTGATGTTGGTTTAGGGTCGGCAGGGGAAGTAGGATGTCACACTGAGCACATCTTCTCAGAATGTCATAGGCTGCCTCATCTTCTACAGGAGATGTGATCTGGGGCTTTGTGTCACTTGGTGCTTGCTTTGTTGAAGTTTCAGAAAAAAGAGGAAATCTGTTTATATTTTTTGTCTTTGGACGAACATCTCTTTTTGCTGTGGAAGTCTGATCTTCAGCAGCCTGACTTGGGAGCGATGGAGGAGAAATCGTTGGCTCTCCAATCGGCAAATACTTTGTAGACTCTGAGACTGTGCGGCATTTATCCTGCAATGATGAGTAATATATTAAATTTAAAAATGAGCCCTGGCTGGTGTGGCTCAGTGGATTGAGCACGGGCCTGCAGACCAAAGGGTTGCCAGTTCGATTCCCAGTCAGGGCACAAGCCTGGACTGCAGGCCAGGTCCCCAGTAGGGGGTGCGTGAGAGATAACCACACACTGATGTTTCTCTCTCTATCTCCTTCTCCTTCCCTTCCCCTCTAATAATAAATACAATCTTTAAAAAAATAAATAAATACCCTGGCTGGTGTAGCTCAGTGGATTGAGCGCGGGCTGGGAACCAAAGTGTCCCAGGTTCGATTCCCAGCTAGGGTACATGCCTGGGTTGCAGGCCATGACCCCCAGCAACCGCACATTGATGTTTCACTCTCTCTCTCTCTCTCTCTATCTCCCTCCCTTCCCTCTCTAAAAGTAAATAAATAAAATCTTTAAAAAAAATAAATAAATAAAAATGACTTTGGCTTTAATGGTTGGACAATACAACAGACTAGATAACCAGAGAACCTCCCACCGTGAACACTTAGAAATGCTGGTAGAATAGGACAAACACTCATTTAAGCTGATAGCTGACTTTGTGAGAAAGCAAGCAAGCTCCATGGTCCAGGAATGAAGACCTCACCTGTCAGGTGCACCAGCTGGCACTTTGGGAGATGTGGGGTCAGTCTCCTAACTATGAGCTTGGGTAGAATGGAAACAGGGTGGGGCAAAGCTGTTCTGGCAGTGTTTGCATAGGACTTGAGGGTGGAGCACGAGAGTGACCATGCTCTCAAAGCCATGTATTGTTTGTTAGAAGGCTAGAGAATATGAGTAATTTTAGACTTTAAGTCCAGTATTCACAACTACAGAAATGATAGAAGTAGAATGCAATGTTGCCAAATTAGTAGAAAAGAAGAAAGAAAAGGAAAACATTTGCTCCATCCAGTAGAAGGCAAGAGAAGAAGAAAACTTGAGCAGCGGCAGTAATGAGCAAGCCGTGGAAGGCCCAGAGAAGGTGGTCGAAAAGAACTGTTTCAATATTGCTGAGGATGTTAAAGGCATTGTAGTTAAGTAAGAAAATGGCTATTTTTAAGATGTATATTAAAGGATGATGGGTGACATGACAGGCTATCTTGGATTTGCTTTTAAAATACTTTGAAAAAAGAACAGATACAAAAGATAGATGAAACAGTCTTTAAAAGTTTTGATTATTGGTATATCTGGGTGGTGAATACATAGGGATCAATTATATTCTCTCCCTGCTTTTGCATTGGAAAAATTTTGTCATACCATTAAAACATTAAAATGACAGATTCTATAGCCATCTAAGTGATCATTTTCAGTTATATAAAGTCTAGATAATTAGCCTCCCATGCTTTATTTCTCAAGAAACTTTTTTAAGGATACGCTCTACCAAAGAAGAAGCAAACCTAGAAGGGGAGAAAGATCAGAACCTAAAGTCTGGGGAATAGACTCTGACACTGGAGAGGGTGGAAGGAATTCTCAGAATGACAGCCACTCATCAGACCCGGGAGCCACAGGCCCCATAAGTAAAGGAACAGAGTGCTTGACGTGTTTAACTGTATTGATGGGGCAATTTCAGATCTAGTAGAAAGTTTTAGGGATGATTGAGTGATAAGTAACTAGAAAGTGGAGCAACTGAAAAATCGAAGCAATGATTAACTCCACAGAAAACAAAAAATTGTAGAAGAAAGCAAATGCAATTATAGTCTGTGTGGCATTGTCATCTGTAACACATATATGGTCACGATGTCATTGATTATTGCTTTAACCAGAATGGCTGGTATCAATAAATTGGGAGGAGGGAGAGATAGCAGCATGAGAAGGTGCTTTAGAAATACAGAGCTAAATACCAGAAGAAACAGCAGAAGACGCAGAAAGCAGAGTATCTGTGCCTCGGCATCGGTTAGCATGAAGGGGAGCAGCGGGGCTCGTATTTTAACTGGGGTGGTAGGAGACAACTAACAAGGGCTATTATAATCAAGTAAATTAGAAAATATGTAAGAAATTGATAAATGCTATGCAAGAGAAAACAGAGAAAGGTAAGGGGCGTGGTAAACACGGGATGGGGTGGAGGGTTACCATTTTAAATAGGTTGTTTATAAAACCTCTGAGTGAAGATGCAGAGTAGGCAGTAATATATCAGTCTGGAGTTTGGGAGAAAAGTCTGGAAGGAGGTATAGATTTGGGAGTGCCTTCCTACATAAGGCATTTTTTAAAATCATAAGATTGGATGAAATTGTTGAGGCAGTGACTGCAGATAGAGAAGAATGCAGAGGCTGAACTCTCGGGGCCCCCGTGGAAGAGGTCGGGGTGCAGGAGAAGGAGAGTGTGCTGTGCTGGAAGCCAAGAAAGAGGGGCACTGAAGTGAGCTGAAGAGGAGGAAGTGAGGAGCTGTGGTCTCCTCGTGAACTGAGGACTGGGGATTGGCTGTTGGATTTAGCCACGGGAAAGACAGTCACTGATTTTGACAAGAGCAGGTTTTAGGGGGGTTGTGGGGGTACAAAAGCCAGGTTAGAGTGGGTGTAAGTAAGGATGGGCCAAGGGAAAAGGGGGCAGTGACTACAGACAACTCGTTCAAAGGTTTTGCTGCAAAGGGGAACTGAGAAAGGGGATGGCAGCTGACAGGAAAGAGATCAAGAGAAGGATATTTTTGTTTTCCAGTTTTTGGGTTGTGGTAATGTAAACCAAGAACCCATAAAACCACCTGGTATAAATGATTTCAGTCTCTGATATGCAAATTAAAAGCAAAAGAGAGAGAGAATGCTTTCCATGCAAGGCCACAGACTGCACCATCGATACAAATATTTAGGACCCCTTTAAAAACCTCTCAGAGCAAACATTGGAACACCCTGGAGGGAAGGTCTGAGGCTCTGTCGAGGCCTGCATGTGCATCTCGTGTCCCCTCTCCCCCTTACAGGAGAGAGGGGACAGTTGCTGGAGCTGCAGAACAACGGCCTTGTGTAGGCAAGAGAATGGCACGGAGTGCCCCAGCAGCATTGGATGGGAATGGAGAAGGTCCCTCTGTGGTCAATGGGTGGGAAGGCAGAGGGTGTGCATGAGGATGCTGGCGCGGAGGTATGTGCGGTGGTAAGTGGTCACGGACGTTTTCTCCTCGTGAAGAAGTGGACAAATCATTATCCCCATCTTCCTCTCAGGGAAACTACACAACCAGTAAGTGGCAGAGCAGCACTAACATTCAGGGTTTCTGACCACAAGTCCAGCTCCAGCTTTAGTGAGTAAGTGTGTGGGTGTCCTAGGCTGCCAGTCTGGACCCTTTGAAGGGGAGTGATCAGCTTCACTCTTGTTTTTGCACTCACCGAGCATCTCCTGAGTCACACAAATGACATGGGATACTTCTGTCATTGACTAAGCATCAGTATGAAGGAAAAGCAATGCACAGGAGATTTTGATGCTGAGCATTTGAGGCTGAGGATCACTTGGCTGAGACAGTGCTTCTCAAACTTGAAACACCAGTGATCTTGTGAAACAGCAGGTACTGATCTATCATTTCTAGGGGGAGGGCCTGAGACTCTGCATTTGCAACATGCTCCCGGGCAATGCCGATGCTGCTGGTCCATGGACCCCACTTCAACAATCAAGGAGCTGAGGGGTGGAAATGACCCAAATGTCTATAAATAGACAAATGGATAAACAAAGCGTAGTTTGGCCACAAAGGCCATAGAAGGATGAAGTATTATGACACATGCTGCAACATGGAGGCACCTTGACAACACGTGCTAAGAGAAATCACATAACACTACATGTGATATGACTCCCTTTATGTGAGCTGTCCAGAATAGGCAGACCCACAGAGACAGAAAGCAGATCAGCGGTCCCCAGGGACTGTGGGTAGGAAGGAGCAGGAAGTCAATGCTTCATGGGCACAGGGCTTCTTTCTGGGGTGGTGAAAGTGTTCTGGAACCAGACAGAGGTGATGGCTGCACGACACTGTGGATGTGCTCAGTGGCGCCAATGACACATTTGATGTTATGTGTATCTTACCACAATAAGCAAAAAGAACAAGAGCATCCTAGGGTTTCTTTAATCCTGACATTCATAGTTCTCCGAGTTGAAGGGTTAAGAAAGGATATGCTCTCTGCTTAAGGAGAAAGAGATGAGGTTCTTGGGGTGGAGCCTCGCTAAGTTTCCCCAGAGCAAATATGCTCCAACCTGCAAAAAAGAGAAGTAGCTTGGCACAGCTAATGCACCAAGAGGTGCTTAGAGCTGTGGAGGAAAGAGTCTGTGAGTGTTCCCAGGCAAAATCAGTCAATCAATCAATCAATCAATCACATCATTACACCTCTACAGAGTCCCCCTTTGGTACCCAGCCCTGGGATCAGCTTCCTTGTGGGGAGAGGGAGAAAGTCGTTCACTTTTGTGGAGGCGCTCACAGTCTCATGGACAAGACTCCCACGAGGGACAGAAAGTTATAAGTCAGGTCCCAGTGAGGCGGTGCCCAGGCCCCGGAGGTGGAAGATGTTCAAGGTGAGCAGGGAGAGCTGGACTGGTCAGGGAGGCTCCTTGAGAGCTGGCACAAGAGGGGATCAATGATCTGTGATAAAGCTTAAAGCAATTCACAGCATCCCTTTTCCTTTTTGAGCAAAGCAAAAGTAGCAATGAGACCCTTTAATATCATATGTAAGTTTGGACCCAGAATCTCCCTTTCAGACTACACTTTTTGGAATACAGACAAGGTATGAGCACCATTAGAAGATGACTAATTGCTACTCACCAGATGGTGTAAATACTTGTTTCCTGGGGTCATTCGATTACAGTCACGATGGGAGATTTTGTTTTTAGGAGCTGAAATTCTCTTCCCTGCATAAACACAGACACAATACCACAAATGATGGCCCTTGACAATGGCTAGCCCAGTTGTCCCACAACTGCCTACACAGCCTGTAGTCACAAGTATGAACTGTCCCAGGCCTGCCTGCCTGTCCTGCACTGCCAGTGTCCTGGTCCACACAGGCAACCTTGGCCGGATTAGCCACATTGCTCCTTTATGACCACAGAGGCTTGGCCAGCACACATGATCCTGACGTCCTCCTGGAGCAGACCACTTTCTAAGGAGACGGAGGGAGCGGTTACCACAGGTGCCAGTTCTGAGCTCTGGGATCAGACTGTTATTGTACATGTCTCTGCTGATTGTGTTGTGTGTTGATGAAGTTATGTCGAAGTTGTGTTCAAGTCCAGCCAAGTGGTGTGAAGGAAATATACATGAATCTCAAGACTTTAGATTTTCCTTTGCCAATTTTCTTTTTAAATATTATTATAGAGAGAGAAAGGGAGAGAGAGAGAGAGAGAGAGAGAGAGAGAGAGAGATCGATCAAATTGTTGTTCCACTTATTAATGCGTTAGTTGCTTGACTCTCGTATATACCCTTTGATTCTTGTATGTACCCTGACTGGGGATCAAACCCACAACCTTGGCATATCAGCTCGACATTCTAACCAGCTGAGCTACTTGGCCACAGCTGTCCTTTGTCAGTTTTCACCTTGAGGAGACTGTTTACCAGGAGAGATTTACTATACAAGGGATTTTAGGCTCACACCACATGTTACCATATTATGAAAACAACCAGTGAAATCCACATTAGATCCGTCACACTGATGGCTTGTGTCCACCTCATAAAGAGGTGACTGGGCCCAGAGAACATGAAGTGGCACAGCGGGCCACCACACAGGCGCAGAGATCAGGAGCTATAGTTGATTTCCTCTGTCCACTGCCGCTGGTGGATGAAGCCCCAGCTTTGGTGTCGGGAAACTTGGGTGTCCAGCCTTACTTCTGCCCCTGGCAAGCTGCTGCCTCATTCTGGGCATGGGTTTGTCATCTGTGAGCGGAGGCAGGTGCATCTCTGCAGGCCAGGATCGTGCCAGAGGAGTCCCGAGGAAGCCTCCCATTTTGCAGGGCCCCATTGCCTCCACATCCATGTGCATGGCTCCCAGGCCCCCACCACCTGCCTCTGGGGCTCCCTAGCCCAGTCCTTTAAAGAGCATAGTAGACACACTAGGAGGCCACTCTAGTGCATGGTCTAGACCAGGGCGTCAAACTCATTTTCACCGTGGGCCACATCAGCCTCAAGGGGGACTTCAAAGGGCCAAAATAATTTTAGGACTGTATAAATGTAACTACTCCTTAACTGTTAAGAAGCTGAAATTACATTCAGCCCTTTGAAGGCAACTGCAAGGCTGATGTGGCCCCCAGTGAAAATGAGTTTGATGTCCCTGGTCTAGAACTAGAGTAGCTAGATGAATTCGAGACCTACACACCTGTCATACACACAGGTGGTCTCTCCTGTTGAATGCCTGCATTTCTTGCATCCCATCCAAGGAGAGGTTCCCTTTCCTCCCAGGCTCTCCTTTCCACCCCAGCCCTCACTGCTCACCTCTCTGGGGCTGGGCCTGCTCCCTCCCGCATGCGTCTTTGTGCTGGGCCAGCCCTCGGACCACGACGAACTGGCCACAGTCCAGGCAGAGTTCAGTCCGGCTGCCGCAGTGGTGCTCGTGGATCTTCAGCTTGCCGAGGCGCACGACTACCCCGCAGAACTTACAGTCAGTGGGGCGCTCCTGGCATTCTGTGGTCTGTGGGGGGACAGGCAGGACTGGCATGGTCACTGGCCTGCAGTGACTGGACTGCAGCCCATTTGGGGACATGAACTTGTTTCCCTAGGGGATGAGAGCCAATAAGAAAGCAGGTGGGAAGAGCCAGAGTGGGACTCTCTTCAGGGAATCTGAGCTCTCGTAGGCTCATGGACATGGCAAGCCCTTTTTTTCCCTTTTATTGATTTCAGACGTGGGGAAGGGAAGGAGAAAGAGAGAGAAAGAAACACTGATGTGAGAGAGAAACATTGGTCAGCTGCCTCTCACACACGCCCCAACCAGAGATCAAACCCACAACCCTGGCACTGCGCCCTGAACATGAACTGAACCCACAACCGTTCTGTTTGTGGCATGATGCCCAATCAGCTGAACTAGTCGCCCATTGTTGCCCAGGCCCACTTGGGTGAGGAGAGAGGTCAGGTGGAAGTGTTTATTATGGGCCCCTCCCTCCCTCCCTCCCTCTCCTCTCAGGTTGGCCACTCGGTGGTAAAGGATGAATCACACTTGCTTCTCACCTCGTGAAACTCCAGCAAGTGCTTCTGCATGGTCTGCTGGCACATCGCACACCCCACCTGAACGGAGACAGAGAAACGCTGGCCCCACCAGTGCCCACTACCTTCCCCCACGTCTGCCCTGGCTTCACTGCCCTGGCCGCAGGTTTGGGTCTGTGAGTGCTTAGGGGCCAGGATCAGGTGACCTCAGCCCCCCTGTGGCACCAGCCCTGGGCTCAAGAAGCATTTGGGGGATCTGTGGAGTTGAAGGGGACGCCTGAGCTTGAGCATCTCCAGAAAGACAGTTGAGGGGCCCCAGAGGAGATTGACATGAAAGAGCAGGAAAGAAAAGTCAGCCTTGGACTGACCTTGGCTATGACTGCCTTCTAGAGCTTTCCTTTCCTGCTTCCCCTCTTCATAGAAAAGAACATTCCGTCTTTCCTGAAACAGGGAGCCCTCGCCTCGGCCACACCCATGAGCCTGTGGGGAAAGGGCTGGGGGTGGGAAAATCAGGGGTAGACTCAATTTAGCATGAGAATGACAATCACTCTGTCCTCTTTGCAGAGGGGCTGGCACACGCAGGGCTGGGTGACTAGCCCAGCTGCTGCAGCCCGGACCCAGGACGGACTCCTCCCCAGCACCCAGCACTCCCCACTCTGCCTGCCCCTCCTTCGGCCGCCTCACCTGCTGGTGCCCCGTCTCACAGTGCTCCTCCATCTTTGCCTGTGGGACGGGCTCCTTGCACTCCGGGCAGAGGACCAGGAACAGCATGCAGTGCGCCTCGTGGAGAGTCAGGTGGGCAGAGGCCACGCTTCTCTTGCTGTGAGGTCAAGGGGGAAGAAACTCAGGCTCATTTCATGGTCTAGAGCACGGAGCCCTATTTTACACCCAGGGCTGTTGGGTTAAGAAATGTCGAGGCCTCAAGCCCTTAAAATACGATGATGAGGCCACTTGTCCCTGTTGGTCCCCAAGCAGAACAAAGCTAACTCATAGAATAAGTGTAGGAATGCTCTACCAAGCTCTTAATGTTGCCCAGGGCTAGTGAGGGTGAATGGAAAGGAGCAGGAGGGATAGACCACAAAGGGGACCCAGGAAAGTTTTGGGGGCGATGGTTAGGCTCATTATCTAGACTGGGGTGATGGTTTCATGTGTATATGAACATGTCAGGTGCATCAAACAGAACACTTTAAAAATGCACCATAAATGCAGCATATGTCAATTATACCTCAGTAAAGCTGTTTCCAAAAAAAGTGAAATGACAAATACTAAATTCTTTCAAAGATTTTTGTCTTGTTTTCAGATGTTCCCCTGCCTGGCCCACAGCCAGCTGAGAGTCCAGGCAGGCACTCCCATGCTTGCTGCAAGGGCCACGCCGACATTCAGAAGCCCCACGACTCGGCGGGTGAGAGGCCACCCACTGGCCCCCTGCCCCCAGGCTCCCTAGTGCAAAACAAACCCATAGAGAGACCCCAAGTCCTTTCTTGGAGACCCCAAAGAACACTAGCTTCTGAGTCTCCCAGTTCCTGGGCATGGTGTTTCTTAAGACTCCTTATTACCAAGAAATGCCTCCTTCCACTTCACTCAGCTCTTGCTGTGGTAGCTCGGGAGCAGGAGACCCAGTGCCTGTGTCTCTAAAGGCCTGAACAATGACAATGACGGGAGTTGTACGCCCAAGTCCCTGGCAAGGGGGAGGTGACCAGGGAGAAGCCAGAGCCCTGTTCCTTTGGTCTGAACAAGCTCTCAGCTCTGCGCTGCCCAGGCAGATGCCTCAGAGGCTGCCTTGCTCTCCCTTCCTCTGTTTTTGCCCCACTGCTGGACCTGGCCCTTTCCCCCTCTGCTCTCCCTGCTCTGTTCCCTCAGCTCTTTCTCCTGCATTGGTTCAGACACCCAAGAGCCAGGGGGATCTGGCTGGAGCAAAGCTGCCTACTTGTAGGCAGTGAGGCCCTTCAGTGGGCCAGAGGCCCCTGAGCTAGAGGTGCAGTCCTGACCCCCGGTCCGTTTCCTTTCCCCGGCTCTGCAGCTCCTTCTCAAGGAGGGTGGGGTGGGGAGGTTGGTCCTGGACTGGTGTGCAGACTGTATGATCAGAACCCCAAATTAGGACTGTGAGTAGGGGTGGGGACAATTAGTCTGGCTCTTTGGCTTGAGGACTGTCCTGGAGAGTCTAGACTATCTCAAGGGGTGGAGGGGGAGCGCGGTTCAGTGATGTAAGGTTGTCCTGACCACTTTTCATCATCCCATTGTCCCAGAGATCCCCAGGGTCTAAGCCTTCCTTCCATAGTGGCTACAGCGCCCAGCCAGCCCCTCCCTGGAATTGTTTATGCCTGGACCGTCTTCTCCTGTCTGCCCTCTAACCGGGCAGCTTCAGGTCGCCCCTAGAGAAGAAGCTCCTTACCAGTTCCTGCACACCTGAACGGCTCCCTCCATGGCCTTGTCTCCAGAGTCTTGGACAGCTCCCTCCATGGCCTTGTCTCCGGAATCTTGGACAGCTCCCTCCATGGCCTTGTCTCCGGAGTCTTGGACGGCTCCCTCCATGGCCTTGTCTCTGGAGTCTTGGATGGTTCCCTCCACGGCCTCGTCTCTGAAGTCTTCCTGTTGAGTTTCGTTTCTTGCAGAAACAAAACTGAAAGTGTTCCAGCAGCCCTGCCCACAGCTCCAGGCAGGGACAGGTTTTCAGAATTCTCAGCCAAGGGCTGCCCCACGGTTCCTGTGACTGACCTCCCTGCTCAGGGAGCCCCTTTGTGGCGAGGCCAGCCCAGCCAGCCCCTGCTGCCTCCCTTGGCCCGCAGCTGCTGTCACAGGCTGTCACTACAGCCCCACAGCCCCAAGGGTGGGAACCCGAGACAGGGCCTCCCCTGGGGCCACAACCCCTCCTCTCCCCTAGGCTGGCTTCACTGTGTGGGGTCTCTCCAGGCCTTTCCATAGTGACTGTCCCCTCTGCTGCTCCTGCCACTGGTCCTCCCTCTGCAGGAGTGAGCGAGCGAGCAGTGCTGAACTCAAAGGCTGCCTCCTGAGAACAGCTCCTGGACTTCCTGCACCCTGCTCCGGGCCGGTGGTGACGACTGTGCAAACGGGGTCTGGGAGGGGTTGGGGATGCAGGGTGTTGTGCACCAAGATGCAGCGTGGTGACTTAGGACAACATCTATCTCCCCGAGTCCCTTTCTTTACTTGTAAATAATTGCAGCAAACACGGCTATCACTCTGACAAGGTGAGAGAGCAAGTGAGGAAGGTTCTATCATGGTCATCCCCGTCTTCAGACTTAAGAGACCAAAGCACTGGGGGGGTGATGTCACTTGGGTGTCACACAGTTAGTAGGCAGCAGAGTGAGGCCTGGGCCCGGGCGGAGCGGCCCTAGGCTTCTCTCTCCTGGGAGGTCGCAGTTTGGATCCTGATAGCGCCATTAACTGGCAGCTTGTGTCTCCTGAGCCTTTTTGGGCTTTTGTTTCCTCATCTGTGGGATTCAGGTGGGGACCTGGAGGATTTTAGGTGACCAGGTACTCCCAAAAACTGTGTGCAAAATTGTTTCCATGTGAGTATGTACCTATTCCCAAGGAAGAGCCAATGTTTTTAGCAGACACTCCAAAGGAGTCCTCAACCCAAGCAGTTACAAATGACTGGACTCATTGACTCACAGGTCTGAGAGTGAAAGAAATCAAGGTCTGTTAAAAGCAACACATGTCCCAACTTAGACACGCATCACTGAACCTGGTGAATACGGAACGTTTGTTCTGTGTCCCTGTGTTCTGTTCACAGGGAGAAGAAAAGTGCAACTAGCTCGATAACTGAAAATGATAAAACTGTGTATCTAATTGTTCAGGGAGTTGAAAAATTTACAAGCAATTGCATCTTCATTAGAAACATTTGGACATTATAAACTTCAGGCTGGAATTTTTAGAAAGGGTTTAATGTATATTTCTGTTTCCCAGAATTTTATTCATAAAAAGTCAAGCTCACCTTTAGTTATCTTCAACATTCATTTTTATTGTTTATAAGTACAATTAAGAGGTCAATATGCAACCCTGGCTGGTGTGGTTTAGTGGATTGAGTGCCAACCTGTGAACCAAAAGGTCACCAGTTTGATCCCCCATCAGGGCACATGCCTAGGCATGGCCCAGGTCAAGATTTTATTTGTTTTTAGAGAGAAGGGAAGGTAAGGAGAAAGAGAGGGAGAGAAACATCAATGTGTGGTTGATTCTCACGTGCAGCCCAGGCATGTGCCCTGACTCAGAGATGAACCAGCAATGCTTTGGTTCTCAGGCCAGCACTCAATCCACTGAGCCACACCAGCCAGGGCTAAATAAATAAAATCTTAAAAAAAGATAAAAAAAGAAATCAGTTTCTTGAAACTTATCCACATAATTAAAAAAAAGATGTTAATGTGCAGTTGGAGAATTTTGATTGTGGTTTTGCCCATTTGTCTAAGCATTTTCATTTATTTTAACTTCAGCAAGCACACCGTGTACATAACTTTACAACAGCTGATAAATCCATAGCAGCTTTTCACCAATACATGAAGTCGCCCCTCCTGGTGTTTGGAAATCAAGAAGAGATCACTAAGGCAAGGGTGGGTGATGCTTAAAGTGCTTAGCATGGGACCTGGCCGTTATCAGGGCTCTGGGTACTTGGGGTGGGAAGACAGCAGCTTCCAAACTTGTCCACAAATTGGAATTTCTTGGGGAACTTCCAGAAAAACCACTGATTCCTACCCAACCCCAGAGAGTGTGATTTCACTGGTCTGGCTTGTGGCTGGGATTTTGGAGCTTTTGAAATGTCCCAGACGATTCTAACATGCAGAGAAGGTGGGAGCCACTGGGTAGGAGGAGAAGGCTGGTTCTGGGTTCCAGGCTGGCACTGAGACTCGAGCCTCGGCCCTTGGCCCTTGGCTTTTCCCCCTGAAGAATAAGAGAACTGGGAAGATGAGCTTCACTGAAGGCTCCAGAAGTAGAGATGTGCAGTGTGGGGACAGACCCTTGGAGCTCATGGAAGAAAGGCTGGGACTGGGCTGCTGCACAGGGGGATCGGCAGGCAGAAGTCCCAGGATAGCCTGTGCTTCCTCCTCATCACTGCCCTGTCCCTGGATGAACTGGTAGAGGATGAGGGACCTGGCCCCAGGAGTGGGGCGGGGAGGGTCTAGGATTCACTGAGCACCCAGCTCTCCTATCCTCCTGTGGGTGAGCTCACAAGAAAGCCTACCCAAATCAAGGTCCATCGGGGCCAGCCCAGAGTAGCACCCAGGATGTGGGAACAGGATGTGGAGGCTGCTTGTGTACCCTCCCCGACTCCGCCCGCTCAGTAGACCCACTCTGATGTGCATGGGCCCCCTCCCCGCCCTGGGGTCCTCAGAAGTCGCCCAGACCCCACACACAGCTGTGCTAACAGCAGGATTCCAAACCATGTGTCGTACAGTGGTACAAGCAAGCGGAGGGTATTCTTGTAAGTCTACACAGCGGGTGGGAACAGCTTTCCTGAGGAGGATACCAGGATTAAGGAAAAGGCCCAGACAAGGCCTCCAGCCACCTGCCAGACCCTAAACTTCATTCAGGTGCTGAATGAAAGACAGTGTGCAGTAATAATAATAATAAACTGATAGGAGGTGAGGGTGAATGAATGTGGAAATGTTTTCTGTGTTCCAGGCATCATACTAATCATTTTACAGCCATTGTTTTTCAAAATCTGCCCAACAGCTTTGGTATAACAACTGTTAACCCCATGTGCACCTATAGAAATGAAGGCACAGAGAGGTTCAGTACTTTGCTCAAGGTCACACAGCGAATGTCAGAGCTGGGATTCAAACCAGGGTGCTGTGACTCAGGGGTCTATGTACCTAAGCAAGACACCACCCGCTGCTTTGGGTGCGGGGTGGGGGAGACTGGGTTAGCCTCTGATTCCTTCAGTGGGGCAAATCCCTAATCCCCTGACCTTTGCTTCCCACTCCTATCTGTGAATATTGGCAATAATGAAAAAAACTGAGCTTTCAAACAGGTTGTCCCCACCTGAGACACCCCGAATGGAGGGGTGGGCAGAGATGTAGAAGGGCGCCAGGGCGAGACAGCGGGAGGACAGGAATCAGTGACAGGGCCACGGGGGCGGGACTGGAAAGGACCACGAGGTTTTTCATCTACTTCTTAATGTTCTTCCACGATGTTTCCTCTTTCCAAACTGTCTCACCCTGCACCACCCCTACCCTTACATAACTGTCACCGGTTCTTCAGGATCCACTCCCACGGTACTGCTGACAAAGGACCTACATCCTCCGTCCCTAGTTATGGGTAGTTGCTTGTCCGTCTGTTGCCTCAACTCACCCCCACCAGCCACGGGTGTCGGTGATCTGAGATCCATCACCTTCTGCAGCAGGGTCCCACAGGCTCTGTGCCTAGCGGGCAGGGAGGCACTGTGCTGGGCGGTGCACTGGAGGTCGGTCAGACGCCAGCTCGCAGGGAGGGAGGAGAAGGGTGCGTGTCTGAGGTGGTAAGTAGAGCAGAAGTCAGCAATCTCCACACCCCGCCCCACCCCACCCAGAGCCCGAGGGTGCCCAGAGCAGCAGTGATAGCCCTTTTCTTCTGAATTTTAAACATATGTAATTTTATAACTAATACAGGATTGTGCTGCCTTTAAAAAGATGAGACCATTACAGATAAAGTGAAATTTCTGAGTCATGGCTGTTGTTAACTGGAGTGTACAACCAGGCACACTCTGGCTGGCGCAGAAGCCTGTCCCCATTCCCACCACTGTACGAATCTCTCCCCCTCCTCCCCACCCTGCACTGTGGGCTCACATGATTTCATCATTCTGCTCCCCATTTCTGGCCAGTTGCCAACCCTTCGCCAAACCCAACCCCATAAAAAATCAGATGAGAAATGCTCTGTTGTGAGCTTAGAATTCCTCTCTGGGACACTGTGGCTACCGGCTTGGCAGCTGTCAGGGGTTTCTGACAGTTCCTTTGTGCCAGGCCCTTGGGTCAGGGGCCGGGGGAGCAGAGCCAGTCCCTCCAACTGATTTGGCGGGCCTGCCCAACACTATCTTTCACCGGGAGGAGCAAAAGGGGAAGCTGAAGCTCTGCACTGGGCCAGGGGAAAGAATAATAATGCACACCTCAATGCATTGTTTTGAGGATAAAACAAGAAATTGTATGTCAAAACTGCACAAGGTCACGGGAGGTGGGAGAGAATAGTAAAAGGTTATTTCAATAGCTGACTTTGCAAAGCGATGTTAGCGAGGCTTTCTTCTTTCAAGGGATCACCGAGCTAAGGAAAATGATGTAATGACAGAGGTATTTCACTTCCCAGACAAAAATTACACGGTGGAATTGTGCCCACTTCTGTCGGTCGGCCGTGCCTGCAGAGGGATCCTGTGGTCGGAGTGGGCCTGAGTCCTGGGAGACGTGATCACAGAGGCTGCAGTCTCCCCAAGCACATGTTTGGGTGGGAGTTTGTTTTTCAGACCACATGCAATGCACCAAATGACTGGTCTGTGGATGCAGTTCCAGTCCAGGGGGATCTGCGATTGTGTTTGGAGCCTGGCTGGGTGGCAAAGTCAGGGGATGCCCTGCTGGCTCTTGCTTAGTTGGCATGCAAAGGGAGGAACCTTGTCATTAAACGTGGGCAAGCAGCAGCAGCTCCGTGGCTTCTGTCTGCATTTGTGGTCCCGAGTACTTTTCCCTTCCCTTCTCTGCCAGAGCTCTGTTCCCACACATTCTCAGTTCTTTTTCCTGGTTGAAGCCCCACCTTACCCGCTCCCCCATCCCATTCCCACCCAACCAGCGATCACAGCTCTCCTCTTTGTCCCCCAAAGGGACATTTCAGGGACAGTGGTCAGGGGCCTTATCTTTCTGTCAGGTGATTTGTTTAGACCTCAGTTGTGATACAGCCACCTTAGTTGCTGCTAAATCTCATGGGACACAGGACACATGACTATGTACATCAAATCTTTTGTCACTTTTTTGAGGGGTAAAAGAGGAAAACTCCAGACCTGAGCATCCTTTTATTATTGGAAGTGGGAGTGAACTTACCATGCATAAGTCGCGGTAATGAGCAGCCACTCAGACCTCATTTTAGAGAATAATTAGTCTTTTAATTTTTGGCAACGGAAACTTATATTTGTGCCTTGAATTAAAGCATCCTTTCTGTGTCTCTGAGAGTTTCTGTCTACCTTGTTCTTGACATCATGTGGCCTTTCTTTCACTGGTACGCTGGAGCTTTCTAAAAATGGCTTGCCCAGCTCTGAGATACTATTGCAGCCATCTCTTCCAGAACTGCCATCCATGAGGTCATGTGGGCTGCTTCAAAGTGGCCTTGGTGGGAGTATTTACACCATAGACATTGGCAAACACTATCAATCAGAGTGTTCCTCCCCAGACTCCTGAGAGCTGGTGGTTAAACCTTTAGCCGCTCATCACTGCTGTTCCAGCTCAGTGATGGGGCAGGAGCTCCACGCAGGTGGTCAGGGGTTGGTAGGTCAGGGGAAATCACTGAGAAGCAAACAGATGAAGTTAAATAAAACTTTATTATTCCTTAATGTATATCACAGAAATGTAAATATTCATTCGAAGGAAAGTTTATAGTCACCAGCTTTTTCATTGCCATGTTAACTTATTTCTTCCCCCAAAATCAAAGAAGGAATATTAATATATTTGAGCCAAATATCAGTATTGGTTAGGAAAAAAAATAAGGTACCATGTCAAGTCAACAGGGTGTTATTTTACAAAGTAGAGGGCATGATCTGGGTTGAATTATTCCCTTATCCATGTTTGCTATTATAAGATATTGTAGGTATGGTATAGCCCACCTTATTTTCCACTTTATTTTATATGTTAATTAATTTATTTAACAACCAAATGGCTTGTTATACACCTAGCTCAGGGACCACGATCACAAATAAAATAAAGTCTTTGCTCTTAGAGAGCTCATAGAGCCTTAGGGAAGTGAAGCTGGCCTGGAAAGAAATGAATGTAGTTGAACTTGATAAATACCAAGATATATTCTCACCATATGAGTGTGTGCTTGTGTGTGTATGTACACTGGGATGAGGGGGTGAGGGGGGTGGGATGCAGACTGGGGGGGTATGTGGAAGTGGAAGAGCACCTAGCACTTGTGTGTGTGCACACCTATTGTCTCACAGGTGTGGCAAGCAAAGGGAAGGTGGCACTCTGCTTCCATCCTTTAAGAGGAGTGCTTAGCACATTAACATTTAATATAATTACTCATGTGGTTGAATTTAGGGCTGCCACATTGTTGTCATTTGTTTTGTATGTCTCCTGTTTTTTGTCCCTTTCACCTTCTTTCTTGCCTTCTTTAGATTGTTTGAACATATTTTAGAATTCTGTTTTAATTTATCTCTGGCTTTTTAGCTATATCTCTTTGTATTCCTTTTAAATTGCTCTAGAGATGACTATGGTGGGCTGAAAACGGACCCTTACGATGTCTCAGTTCTAATCCCTGGAACCTGTGAGCATGGTTTTATATGTCAAAGGGGACTTCATATGTGATTAAATTAGGGATCTTGCAATGGGGAGATTATCCTGGGGCCTGGTGGGCTCTACATGGAATCACAAGTTTCCCTAGAATAAGGAGGCACAAGGGATTTGACTAGAAGACAGAAGAGGAAAGGTACTGTGATGACGAGCAGGGAGATTTGAAGATGCTCTGCTGCTGGCTTTGAAGATGGACAAAGGGGCCATGATCCAAGGGATGCAGCTCTAGAAGCTGGACAGCCAAGGAAACAGACTGTCCCCCAGAGCCTCCCCAGGGATCTCAGCCCAGCCCGCACCTTGGCTCCTGGCTGCTGAAACTGACTTGGGACCCCTGACCTCCAGAGCTGCAAAAGGGTAAGTATGTCATTTAACACACCCACTCTGTAGTAATTTGTTACTGCAGCTATAGAATACTAATCCAATTACAATTTATAGCTTTAATTTTTCTTGGACTAATGCAAGCATCTTTGTTTCTGAAAATGTTGGCTGCTCTCTGAAGTATCTGGCAAGAAGTCTATATTTCCCTATATGTAATTTGACATTTTTCTTGGGCTGCTGTGTAGATTTTCTCTTTCTTTTTGGTTTTCAGCAATTTGATAATGGCTTGCCTAAGTACAGTTTTCTTCACATTTATCCTGCTTGGGCTTTCCTGAGTTTCTTATATCTTTAAATTTATGCCTTTTGAAAAATTTTGGAAAAATTTCAGTCACTTTTTTACAAATATTTTTCTGCTCTATTTTTTCTATCTCTTTCTACAACCCTGATTAAATGTATGTTAGACATTTTGATATTTCCTCACAGGTCCCTGAGAGTCTGTTCTTTTTAAAAAATTTTTTTCTCTGTTCTTCAGATTGGATTATTTATTTTTTAAATTTTAATCTTTATTTATTTATTTATTTTTATCCACAATCAAGGGCATGCTTATTGACTTCAGAGGGAGAGGAAAGGAGGGAGAAAGTGAGGGAGAGAAACATCAATTGGCCACCTCTTGTAGGCACCCTGACCAGGGACTGAAGCTAAAACCCAGGCACATGACCTGACTGGGAATTGAACCTATGACTCTTCAGTTTACGGGACAATGTTCCAATCAGCTGAGCCACGCCAGCCAGGGCCAGACTGGATCATTTCTATTGATCTAGTTTTAAGTTCACTGACTCTTTCCTCTATCATCATCTATCTGCTGTTAATATTTAATTTCAGATATTGTATTTTTCAGTTTTAGAATTTCTACTTGATTTGTTTTTATAGTTTTATCTGTTGAGATTTCCTATCTGTTCCTTAGGAGCATTTTTCTTCATGTCAATGAGTGTGGTTACTATAACTGTTTTAAAATTTTTTTTCCACTAATTACAATATATGGGTCATTTTGGCATAGGGCTCTGTGGATTGTATTTTCTTTTTTAGAATTGGTCCCAAGTATCCGTTTCTTGACAAACAATATGGGACTGAATCTAATACACTGTGAATATTATGCTGTAGAGCCTCTGGGCTCTGTGATGGCCCACTGAAAAGCATCGAGCTGGTGTTTTTTAAGCAGGTGATTAACTGACTGGAAACATTTCATTGCCCATGCCCGAGCTGGACATTTTAAAGCAGCAACCTAACTTTCCAGGTTTCATTATTTCATATTTCTATTTTAAATAAAATTTGATCTTTCTATAGACTCTAAGTATATTTTAAACCAAACTGTATTGAGAAGATATAGGGAAGGAAAGGAGAAATGGGTGGGTCCAGCGTAGTAGGATTTGTGTAAGAGGGATGATATTTCTTTTATTGAAGGAAGTCAGTAAAAGAGCTTCTAAAATTGAGAAGTTAGAAAATGGTTTATTTTATTTCGAAATATGGTGAGAAAGTGATAGAAGTAGTGTCACAAGTGTGTGCCACTGGGGAGTGGGAAGAGGCAGGGTGGACAGAGTAATTCATCTGTTGTTGTTAAAACAATCTGTTTGGTGCTGTTAACACCTTGCTTTAGTTTGTTATTGGGGCTATCTCAGCCTCTAGTGCTGCCGGGGACTGCGAGAGCAGAGGAGACACCAGGCCGACACAATGGCAACCACTAATGGCCAGATTGGAAATGTCATTAAGAGAGTGGACTCTGTCATCTTTCATTCTGGGGAGACTTCCATGTAAGGATCCTGATGGGGAAAGCAAGCAGGTAACGCTGATCAGACCACACAGGCTTATTTTACCTCGACAGCAGCCTGTTGGTGGGAAGAAACACCAAGTGTTCAGAGTAATCAAGAAATCCTAGGGCAAGTGGCTGGGAGAACACTCACATTTATACACAAGCCAAAGCTCCACCTCTCTGTCTCCTTCCTCGACCCATCCTTCCAGGGTCACCTGGATCATCCCGACGAAGATGAAAAGGGCTGCATGTATCAATTTCAAATTAGGTTTGTATATTCACCCTTTTGGAATCGCTATACGGAAAGCCATTTGAGTGAGCTAAGAAACTTTCCCTCTCTTCTGCTTGCACAATTCCATCCTGTTGCAATTATTTCCTGATTGATTTTTTTTACAATCATGTTCAGGGCACTGTCCCTTTTTGGTTGAAATTAAACAAAAACTAGATTACTTACTTACTCACATCTTGTAAATGACAGCTGGGGCTTTTCGGATAGCTTCTCTGCTGCCCTCGTTTTTGTTTTTCGTTGTTTTATTTGTTTTTTGGCTGACATTTTAAAGCAGAGACCTAACTTTCCAGGTTTCATTATTTCATATTTCTATTTTAAATAAAATTTGATCTTCCTATAGACTTTAAGTATATTTTAAATCAATCTCCTCACTTATATTATACAAATAAAACATTGTTATGAATATTTTAAATGATCAAGAAGAATACCTGTTTACTCACTATTCAGCTTAAGAAAGAAAACATTAGAAATAACAGTTGAAGAGTCACCCCAATTCTGTTTCTTGGCCTCCCCATATATTGAATATAACTGCTCTACTAAATTTGGGGTTTATTATTCCTTTGCATAGCTTTTAAACATTTACTGTATACTTGTGGGCCCATAAACAATATATAACATTGTGTTTGCACATTGTTAAACCTCTTACAAATGTAGTTAAATGTACTGTGTGTGTGACGTGTGCATTTCTACAGCTGACTTACCCCCACACAGCCTTATGTTCTTGAGATTTACCCACATTCAAACATGTACCTCTAGAGTACTCAGCTGAGTTGCTGAAAGGGGTCTAATGATGGACTGTGCTTTAGGTTGTCAGTCCATTCACCTGTAAATTAGGATTTATGATTTTCCATTTTATTGTCTTTAGAAACAATATCATAATGCAAAGTCTTCAAAAGGACTGACATTAATATTCTCAGAAAGATTTTTAGAAGATATTTTCTGAAACAAGAAGAAAATGCTATAAAAAGACTAAGAACAAAAAAGAAGGCACTCTTAGAGGAAATTAAAAAACTCAACAGAAATTTGCAAGGTAGAGGTGAGAAAACTCCTCCCAAATAAAGCAACAACAACAACAACAACAAAAAGACAGAAAGGGAATATAGATGAGAAATTATAAGAAAACTGGACTGTCAGTTTAGGAGATCCAGCATCCAAATAATTGGAGTTCCAGAAAGAGAATAGAGAAAATGGAGAGGAAGAAATAGTCAAAGAAATAATTTAATAAAAAATATCAGAACTAAAGAATATCAGTTTGCTGAGATTTCCACATGCTCAGTCTAAGAAAAAGCAAGATCCTAATACAATGGCAGTTAATATGAAATTTCAGTAGCCCCTGGGAAGGGGAAGAGAAGCTCCTGTAAATTCTCAGAGAGGACAAAAAATACAGCAGATGTCCTTGAAAAATCAAGAGCAAGACTGGATTCAGACATTCGGAATAGTGACCCAGCCCTGGCTGGTGTGGCTCAGTTGGCTGGGAATCACCCTGCAGGGCTGAGGGTTGCCAGTCCGACTCCTGGTTGGGGCGCATGCCTCGATTGTTAAACAGTGGCACTGAAAGTTAAAAAGCAAGAGAAAAATGGCTTCAGATTTATAAGGGAATTTTGTATTCAGCCAAACTGTTAAGGTTGGGTGTAGTATAAAGACATTTTGGATACCTTTGCTGGGTTGAATCTTGTAGTAATTTCTTTAGCACAGTGGTGGATGTTTATATGTGAGCTGAGCTCGTACCTTTCCTTTGTGAGCTGCCCTTGTTTGGCTATGGTGTTAAGGTTGTGTCAACCTCATAAAATAAGAGTGTATTTTCCTATTTTCAGGAGCAATGTATATACAATTGGGCTTATCTGCTCATTGAATTTTTCCATCTGTTTGAAAATATTCACAAGGTGGTGGGAGAATAATTAGAGCAAAGGGGAAAATCTGAATCGTCACTCAGCTCAAACGAATCTGTGGTTTCAGGTTTGCAGCCACTCAAGGCCATTGTTATTATTTCATGACACAAAACTTTGGACCCAGCGTCCGTGTGGAAAAGGGGTCAAAGTTCACATTTTAATTCAGACATCATTTATATACACAGTGATCAAAAGAAACTTGCCTAACTTAAAAACACACAGTACAGCTTCTTTAGTCCTTTGCTGCTCTAATCCCTGCCCCTCCCAATGGCTTTTGGCAGGTCTAAATTTTCAGTAAGGGGGGGATATCAACTATTCTCATGTTGTCTGAAATCTTTTTCCTTTATCTTACACTGTGAGCCTCACCTAAGCTCTTCTAGCATTAAATGTATGCAACCCCTTTAAAAATGTTATCAACATTTATATTGCAATATTTAAAATATTTTTAAAAGTATAAAGAATAATATGAGAAACATTGCTGTGTCCATTCCCAGGTAAATAATAAAACGTTGGTGCAGTTGAAACCCCTCCTCTCATCACAGGCCTCCCCACCAGCTTGAACAGAGACGACAGCTTGGTGTTCACTTACACTGGTATCCTTTATGATTTCACTACTTCTGTCTGCATCCCCAAGCAAAATGTGGTGTTATAGTGCACATTTTAAATTTTATATACATTATCATACTCTAAGTATTCTTCTGTAACTTGTTTTTTCAACAAATATTATAATCTTTCATGATGTATTTATAAGTTTTATTCATATTGATGTGTATACCTCTAATTCCTTCATTTTTTCACCTTCATTTGAGGTGATATATAAATATTGGGCTTGAAAATACCCCGATTTATTTATTCATTCTCCTGTTATTAGGTGTTTCCATTTCTTTTTGGTCTTGCAAACACTATTACCATAACTTTCTTTTATATGTCTCCTGTACATATGTGCAAAGGAAGTTTTTCTAGTCTTTGAACTTTTTGGCTTATATATTTCCTAGATAATTTTGGAAAAATTATGTTTCCCTTTCTACATTTTTAAGTCGACATCTAAAATTTTTATTGTAATTTTAAATATTAATTTGAACTATGCGAATCTGTCTTATTTGTCAGCTGAAAATGGCTGCATATCAATGATTCATACAGTTCAAACAAATAGCTGCAAAGAATACCACCGTTAAAATTTAAAAATAAAACTCTTACTTCACTTTTTAAAATGTATCCAATAGAATCTAAATAGCATGGTAACTAAATACTTGCTATTACCCACTTTAAAAATATTCAAATAAACTCTTCCTTGATAGACCAAAATTTTATATAGTTATTTTTTCTGTGTATCTTATATTTCCATTCCCTTTGCCTCATAAAACTTCTTTTAACATGTTTTTCATTTGAAGTCTTCTATTGTTCTTTCAATCATATTTTTCTTTAGTAAAAATATTGTATATGTGTACATTGAAATAGTCATGTTTTAAAGTTTCTTATGATAGTAAGACTCTAAGTGTTAAAATTTCCTTCTGCTCTGAGTCATGACAACAATTACTAGTATACATTTGACCAAAACAACACAAATGTAACTTACATTTTGATAATTAGCATATGTAAAAAGTGAGATTTGGTTGGAAAGGCAGCACAATAAGTTGATGGTTTTGTTTTGTTATCAATTAGCCAAGGATGAATGGTACTTATGTAGTTGGATAAAGCAGGATTCAGCATGGACTCTGTTCCTATTTTCTGCTACAGGTGTGAGCCCTGAGCAACCTTGCTCATGTGAATGAACACACAGGAATAGAAGCTTTTTAAAGAATACAATTTCTATTCTATGAACTTTTCCTGAGTCACATCAAATTCATCAAAAATCATGCAATGATCTGTCATAGAACGTTGTGATGTCACACCAGTTGACAACTTAATTCGGCTCTCACTCCATTTTGTTGATAGCAAAAATTTGCAAATCACCTGACTCAGAAAAGCATTTGTTGCTGAAACATTTTGGGTTATTTTCTTGCTCATCTTTCATGAAGTACATAAAAAAGTCTGTTAGGATTTTCAAATGATAATTACATATCTTTTTCATGTAGAGATATCATTTAAAACCCAATATATTCAGAAAGATTTGGGGAAATGAAGATATTTTTAATTTCAATGCATCTTACAAATGTAATACATCCTATAGAATAAAAAATATTTTTTATTATTATGTGCCTTATTTATGTTTGTGTTAAAATGTTGGATGTACTAATTTAGCTCAGTTGGCTTATGGGAAACATCCTCTATATAACCTAATTGGCAAATTAGTCTTTAAAATTATTTTAAATTAAATTTATTGAGGTAATATTGGTATAAGTACCCCATGTTCATTGCACTGTAACAGAAAGCAGGTGCGGCTGCCTGCCACTACAAAAGCCAATATTTGAGAGGCAGGTGCTGATATATAGGAAAGTGGTTTATTTTCAGATGCCAGTCACCTGGAGGATGGGGGACTCGTGTCTCAAAGCCCATCTTCTGGGAAGGTGGGGGATTCACGTCTCAAAGCCCATCTCCTCCTCTCAGTGGAGGCAGAGGCTTTTATAAGGAGGAAGAGGAGAACAGCACAAAGAGATCAAGGGAGGGGGTTGAAAAGTTCTCTATGTGCTCACTAGCTCAGTCCATTCCGATAAGGCAGGTGACGGCCCAATGTGGGTCATCCTGGTTTGTCATCCTGGCTTCACGTTACCCTGGCTCCGTGGTTGAAGGTCAGCAAATATCCTGGAGCTGGGATGCTGGAAGATTGGAGTTTGTATCCTTTGAAGTTAGTTCCTAGAATTCTTATACAAACATGCTGTTCATCTACCAGCTACACATTAGGCAGAGTCAGTGCTTACAGAAACAATGTCAAAAGAATCGTGGGGGGAGGTTACAATTTTCCACTGTTAAAAATCCTCACTCCATTATTGTTTCACTTCTGTGGAAGTTAGATGGTTTTAGCCAACACTTTCGGAAAACTAGAAAAATTCAGGATACAGTCTAATTCATAGGTGTAAAATAAAACTGTACAGACAATTGAATTAGAGCTTAATTTCCATCATTGTGTATAATAGATCCTATTGCAACACAACTTTTCTCCCCTTAACATTACCCTCATGTTATCAATGAGCCAAATCAAGACCCATTCATTTACTGCATTAAATCCAATTTTAACTGGGCTGATTATTTTCATAAATTCTACAGTAATAACTGATCATTTGGTTTTCTTAAATCTGCTTTGCTGGATGTTACAGGTAATTTTCAGATTGAACTTTAATTAGCCCTGCAGGGCCAGGAAGTGAAGCCGCACAGCTGCCATCAAGGATTTGCCTGCAATACCTATAGGTTTGGGTAAACAACTCAAGTTCTCAAGTTTCCAAAGATATCTTGAGGTTCTTCCTTGCTATCTCCCAGGAAAACAACCTTCTCTTCTCACCTGGAAAGGCTGCCATGAACCATGTGAAAAAGCAAGGTACCAAGCCACTTATCTAAGGGGCTCTTATTGACTCCAAAGTCAATCTTTATTTCTTAAAGATTTTTGCTGACATCCAGGTCTAAGCATCTCTCTTTCAGACATGACATTCCATGCAAAATCTTGGTTAATAAAAGCACGATTGGAAATTGGAAGAAATCAGATTTTTATTGGATTCATGCAAACAAACATATTGCCATGAAAATAATAATACTTACTCATTAAGATTTTTTAAATTCTGGAGAGATCAAGCAAGGAGAAAAATATAAATGCTCCAATATTGTCACAACTTACCAAACTGTTCTGAGAAAACAAACAAGTTTTTAAAAATCAGCAGTATTTTGAACAAAGTCACAAGAATAATAATTATCTTCAGTTCATTCAGTCCCATAACCAATTCTCATTTATCCTAATTATTTGCCAGTATTTCTAGGAGCCCAGTCATTCCCCAGAGCTCCACAGATCCCAATCTATGTCAAAGGTACGATCTGAAAATTTATTCTCCGAAACTCATGTTTTAGACTAAGTCAGAATATGTAACATTTTTTGCATATGATCAGAGTATAACAATGACTGTCTCTAAATGACAAAAAATACTTCAAATGACATGGTTATAGGTCATATTACAATGCACTTGACAAAGGAATTTGCTTTTTTCTAACAACATTTTAAAAATAACAATCAGACTTAAAAATAAAAGTATATTGGACCAAGAAATCAATTAATTTGTTCCTCACTGTCAATTGTACCTGGGATTTCTGTTGGAAAATAACAATTGTTTTTGGAAAAATCAAAGAGAGCTTTTAGCTTTTTCATTTGTCATTCACTCTGTTTTACTATCGATATGCTTTTAATTTCTTATTTCTTTTTATCCCGTTTCTATTTTTCCTTTTTAAGAATTTCTCCTTCAAAGTCCTTTCCTCACAGTAATATGTATATTTCCTTCCTTTATCCTTTCTCACCTTTTTTCACTTCCTCAGGTCCTTCTCTTTTTGTTTCTTCCCTCTACACAGTCCTTCTGGAACTTGCACAGACCCCATTTGACTTACACAGACCCTCTTAGTTTGCCCTTGTAACTCACCCAGAAATAAGCAGCTTTAGAACAAACTGCTTTCAATTAAATTTTCTTCAAAATGTATTGCCATACCCCTAGCTGATGTGGCTCAGTGGGTTGAGTGCTAGCCTGCAAACTGAGAGATCACTGGTTCAATTCCTAGTCAGGGCACATGCCTGGCTTGCGAGCCAGGTCTCAATTAGGGTGTGCACAAGAGGCAGCTGATCTACCACACATCGATGTTTCCCTCCCTCTCTTTTTCTCTCCCTTCCTTTCTCTCTAAAAATAAATAAATTAATTAAATCTTTATATGTATATATATATATATATACATGGCCATAATTTGACATATTTTTAGGCCAAAACCATATATTATTCCCAACTTAATTAGACTTTTCAAATTTTAGTGACAACTAAAAGTAATTGACATTCTTTTACGTTGACAAATTTATGAATCCATATTATACCTTTCAGAAACAGTCTCCCCCACTCCCATTGGTAAATACATTCACACTTTTAAGAGACATAATAGAGATAATACGAACTTTTTCTTAAACCCAGGCAAAAATGAACATATTTTATGTTAATAACTTGAAAAGACATAATTTTAACTTAAATCATCTATTTGGATTCTTGGTGATTACTGAATTCTTTTTTTTAAATTTTATTTATTGGTTTTTAGAGAGAGAAGAAAGAAGGGAGAGAGAGAGGAAGAGAAACCTGATGTGTGAGGGAGTGATCGATAGCCTGTCTCTGACACAGCACTTACAGAAACAATGTCAAAAGAATGATGGGGTGGGCTACAATTTCCCACCATTACAATTTTCCACTGTTACAGCATCATTGTTCACAATAGCCAAGACATGGAAACCACCTATGTGTCCTTCGATGGATGACAGGATAAAGATGTGGTATAGATTGTTATAATGGAATACTACTCAGCCATAAAAAGATAAAGTACCACCATTTGCGACAACATGGATGAATTTCGAGAATATCATGCAAACTGAAATGAGTCAGCTGTATAATTTCATTCCTATGTGGGATATAAAACAAAAAGCAACAAACAAGCGAAGTCAGTCTTTATCATCAAATTAACTATCCAAATCAGATTTAATTTTGTTTAAAAATCAGTCTGCTTTCAATTTTCCAGTTTGAATAGCTATGTTAACTTGCAATTCCTATAACAACCATCTCACTTCTAAATTTGTGTAACTCAAGTGCCAGAGCTCATATCACTCACATAGGTTGGTTCTGTGTCTGCATACATGACTTTTAAAAGATATTAGTTATAATTCCCTGGACTTATGTTTATCATTTGTGGTAATGTTAGATAGGACAAGTGTTTCAAGGCCTGGGAAGTTCTAAATGTTATTTCTTGCTAAATGTTAAAATGTAGCATAATATTTTGTACATGCAGCTGTAAACAGGATGAGCCCACAGGAACTCAGCCCCAAGAAAGCAGAACTACAAAGAAGAAACCAACATGAAATTGACCAAATAGTGTATATAAGCAATAGCTAAGCCTCCATTTGGGGAGACAGAACTTGGATGTGAGTCCCCTGTGTCCCTTACTTGCTGCGAGTACATAAAACTACCTTGTGACAACCATGTTCCTTTCTTTGAGTAGAGCACCACAAGTGGCAAACCCCTCGGGTTTGGTAACAGTAGGTCATATTGTTTATGTACAATTATTAATTCCTTCCCCACCTTTGCAATACTTCCTGTAGACAGAGAACATTTCCCCACCCCATTGACTTGGGGCTTGGCCATGGGACTTGGCTTTGGCAGTAGAAAGTGAGAGATGTGAAGTAGGCTGTGTCTGAGCAGAAGCTTTAGAGGTGCTGGGGGGTCTTACCAGCCCTCTTGTTCCGGCCCAATGCAAGAGAACGGCCGTGACTGAGGGTGTTGACTTCCCCAGTCTGGGTCTTGGAATGAGAGAGCACGTAAAGCAGACCCACAATCCTGAACAAGGAGAGTCCGGAGCTGCCACAGCATACCCACAGCCAGGAGCAGAGTTGCAAAACCACAGACTCCCTGTGGACTTGCAGCTGGGAGTAAATATTTGTTGTAGCAAGCCTAACCTGGTGAAAGGCTGACCAGTACTCTCTTTGAATAGCAACACCCAATACTCTGAGCAAATCAGGCCTTGACTCTTTAGCAGCCAAAGCTTGTTTACAAATAAAATAGTGTTCCCAAGTTAAAGTGTGGAAACAAGTGATGCCAGCCTTGTGACCAGTTGTTGGAGCAGACCATTCCATGGAAATATTTATGTATCCTGCCCAAATACACACAAAGTCTAGGAAATCCATTCTCAGCTGCATTCCTATGCATGCCAAAATTTCATCAGTCATACCATTTTCTTTGCTATAATATCAGCCATAAAATATGAACTGGGAGGGACTGGACTCATCAGTCCAAAGCATATTTTAATTTATGTCCATTTTAAAATGATTTTTAAACTCTAGCCTAGTCTGACTTATAAGGAGTTGCAAAAATAGTGCAGGGAATTCCCATATACCAGCTCCCCAGATAGCTCCAAAACAGTATTCCACACAACCACAGAGCATTATTAAAAGCTGGAAGTTTTGACATAGGTTCAATACTACCAAATCATCTACAGACTTTATTTGGATTTCATGATTTTTACACACACAATTTGTGTGTGTGTGTGTGTGTGTGTGTGTGTGTGTATAACTCTATGAAATGTTATCACATGTATATATTAGTGTATCCAGCACCACGATCAGGGTATAAGGCTGCTCAACCACCTTTTATAGTCACATCCTCTCCCAACTCCAAACCCTGGCAACCACTTGTCTGGTCGGCCCCTCTCTGATTTTTTCATTTGCAAAATGTTATGGAAATGGAATAATATCAGAAGTACTGGTGACCTTGTGAGATTGGGTCTTTTTCCCACTCAACACAATGCCCTTGAGATCTAACCATGTTCTTTTCACTGCTGAATAGTATTCCACTGTTTGTTTACCTACTCACCTGTTGAAGGACATGTGGATTTTCTCTAGCATGGGGCTATTATAAATAAAATTGCTGTGAACATTCACATAGGGTTTTAGTGAACATAAGTTTTCATTTGTCTAGGATGAATGCCCAGGAGTATGGTGATGGGTTTATATGGTAAATGTTAAGTTTGACTTTACAGGAAACTGTCAAACTGATTGTCAGAGGGCCTGTACTATTTTCAATTCCCACCAGCCACGTAGGAGAGATCCAATAGCAACTCATCCGAACTTGGTCAGTATTTTTTATTTTGACTGTTCTAGTAGGTGAGTATGCATACTGCCATTTATGATCAAAGTTGCTGAACAATGTTTCCCCCCCTTCATTCCCTCTATGGAGTGCCATGGCATTTGTTGTGAAATAGATTTCATTGAAAAAATGTACTTGGCATTCTATATCTATTCAGCATCAACAATGTATCAGATATGAATATTTTCAAGAGTAATCTATGAGTTCTTAGTCTTTGCACTATGTTGGATAAGTTTTCCAAAGCTGACTTTGATGGCCTTGTGAGAATGTTAAGCTTACTTAACATTTTATTAATATTCTCAGCTTTTTCCATAAAAAATATTAATGTGTGCAAGCCATCCTGAAAAAGAAGAACAAAACTGGAGTCATCATGTTCCCTGCTTTCAAATGTGTTACAAATCTATAGTAACCCAAAACAATTTGGTACTGGCATAGAAACAGACACACAGATCAATGGAACGGACCAGAGCCCAGAAATAAACCCATGCATACATGGTCAGTTAATAATACATGACAAGAGAGGCGACAATATACAGTGTGGGAAGGGCAGCCTCTATAGTGAGTTGGGCTGGGGAAACTGGACCGCCACATGCGAAGAATGAAACCAGGCCACTTCTCATGCCACGCACAAAATGAACGCAAAACGGGTTCAAGCAGCCATTTTCAACCAGTGTGCTGCAAGATTCTTAAAACGTGCAGTTTCTGACTTCTTAATCAGGGACACTGACCTCTCTTCCCTCAGACTGTCAAATTTAAAAATGACAACAGTCAACACAACAATAGCTGTTTGGTGTGGATGAATCAAAATTACTCTATTTTTTTTCCTGTCAGATCAGCAAAAATGTAATATATTTTTTTGGTGTGCCACAGAATTTTAGTAATTATTTTATGTGTGCCATGAGGTGAAAAGGGTTGAAAATCCTGGATTAAAGACTTGAAATCAAGCCCTGGCTGGCGTAGCTCAGTGGATTGAGTGCGGGCTGGGAACCAAAGTGTCCCAGGTTCAATTCCCAGCCAGGGTACATCCCTGGGTTGCAGGCCATAACCCCCAGCAACCGCACATTGATGTTTCTCTCTCTCTCTCTCTCTCTCTCTCTCTCTCTCTATCTCCCTCCCTTCCCTCTCTAAAAATAAATATAAATAAATAAAATCTTTAAAAAAAGAGTTAATTTAAAAAAAAAGACTTGAAATCATAAAGCCTGAAATCATAAAGCTCCAGAAGAAAATAAAGATGATAAGCTCCATGACATTGATCTTGGCGATGGTTTTTTGGACCTGACTCCAAGGGCAAAAGCAACAAAAGCAAAAATAAACAAATGGGACTACATCAAACTCAAAAGCTTCTGCACAGCAAAGGAAAACATCAACTGAAAGAGAACCAAACTGAAGGGGGGAAGATATTTGCAAATCATATATCTGATAAAGGGTTACTATCCAAATATATAAAGAACTCTTACAACTCAACAACAACAACCCCCTCCCCAAACAATCCAGTTTAAAAATGGGCAGAGGATCTGAACAGACATTTTTCTAAAAAAGACATATAGATGGCCAACCAGCACATGAAAAGATGTTCAATGTCATTAATCATCAGGCAAATGCAAATCAAAACCACAATGAGACATCACTGCACACCTGTCAGAGTGGCTATTATCACAAAGACAAGAAGAAAACAAGAATTACAGAGGGTATAGTGGAAAGGGTACCCTTATGAACTGTTGGTAGGAATACAGGGTGGGCCAAAAGTAGGTTAACAGGTGTTCGTATGGAAAGTAATACAATGATTAATAAATAATAATATGAGAATAAATTCTGTTTCACATATTCACAACTGTAAGCCTACTTTTTTTAAAATCTTCACCTGAGAATATGTTTAGAGAGGAAGGGGGAGAGAGAGAGATGGTGTTTGTTAGAGGTGGGGGTGGGAAGGTGGGCGGGCGACATGTGTGAAGGGGGTCAAAAGTTACATACTTCCAATTATCCCATAAATAAATCAAGGGGATGTAATATGCAGCATGGTGATTATTGTAAATAATGCTGAACTGTATATTTGAAAGTTGCGAAGATCTTGTAAGTTCTCAGCACAAGAAAAAAAATTTTGTAACTATATATAGTGACTAGACTTATTGTGCTGATTATTTCTTGATATACACAAATATAGAATCCTTGTACTATTCATCTGAAGCTAATAATGTTATATGCAATTTTACCTCAATAACAAATAATGGGTGTGTTTTTTAGAAGCTGTTTTATAAATTGGTGCTTTTGCATAATATATGGCTTTGTAGATCAATGACTTTGCTAGAGAGATGGCATATCACACTCAGCACAGCACCAACATTTAAAGTTTTGCTTTAAATTCCAATTCAGTTGTACTTGAATTTTGTGGGGTTGAACAACTTTTCTACATTTGTATCATGTCTGGAGTCTTGGTGAAAAATGACACCTGCCACCTTACTGTATTCAAGGGAATTTTCGTCTCTATTTTCTTCAACACTCTCATTTTCTATTTATCAGAAATGCATCAGTAGACTGGCAAATTTTCAAAAATACAAATTGTACACAATGCCAATTAATTTGGACCAGAAAACAACAACTGCATATTGAAACAGGTCAAATTGATAAAACATACTTAATATGAATACCTTATGCCAAAAGCAGATTTTTACTACCTCAGTTTCAAGGTGAAAATTCCATTAAATTATTCACAGGGGGATGAGAACTGCATCGCACAATTACATACTACATACTCAACTACATATTATCATTATAACTAAGTATTCTAAAATAATTATGATTTTATGCATGTCCCTATTTTTAGTTATTTTTATTTTTAAGTTCAAGAACTACATGTTAGTGTTTGGATTCATATTGTGAGAAATATTATTTTTAAAACCTGAGAAATAAAATATAGAACACATCCTGATGATAGGTTACTACAAGCAGCCATATTAAGATAATATGATTGGCACATAATTAATCCACATTATGATAAGTCAATCAATACAAGATGTAAATTGACATGCTCTTTTTCATTACATCATTTGTTATATAATATGTGGCTAAAATTATAAGTTATTTGTGATGTGGGAGTATGATAAAAGCAGAGCATTCTTTGGTAAACAAATTTACATGCATAAATTGAACTCTTATTTCACCTTTTGGGAATAATTAAATGATTCATGATTTTAAAAACCAAAAGTAGCTTTATTAATTCTTTACATATTATGATCAAACTTTTCTTATGTGTTTAACATATTTAGTGAAAGAAAAACATTTCTACTGTTAAACACCAATTGGTCCAGCAGCTGCCAGTAGGCATCAACTAGTCCACTCAATCTCTTTTGTGTATCCAGTTTCCACGGAAGCATGGGTCTATTTTTAGGATATTTACTGTAACTGTGAAGCTTGAATTCTGGTAGGTAATTTCCCCCCACTTTTCCAGGAATGTCTTAACTATTCCTGGCTCCTTGCAAAAGTTTGAATTTTAGGTTTAGCTTGTCAAATAAAAATTCTCTGGGAACTCTAATTGGAATTGAAAAGAATTTGTAAATTTGGGAGGAATGAAAATTATTATGATGTTTAGTCTCCCTGCCCACAAACTTGGTGTAATCTCTCCATGTATTCAGCTTTTGTTGTTTTGCTGTGCTTTAGTGTCTGGTGTTCCTGAATTATCTTGGGATTATTTTCCTCAACAAATTTAATACTTTCTTATTCATTGGTGATTTTAACTAGCTTCCACTGCCTGACGAACTTTTACTCAGCCTTGAAGTCTCAGTTCAAATGCTGCCTCCTGGGTGAAGGCTTCCCCCATGGCTCCTGACACTCAGAGTATTTTGCATATAATTGCAAAAGAAAATGTTTGCTAATGGCTGACTATATGCCAGAGCATTGTGTCAAGCACTCTCTGAGCATTAACTCATATAATCTACAAATAAACCTCTTGAAATCAAATTTGGAGTTATTATCTCCACTTATGAAAAAATAAGCCCAGAGAAGGCAAATTGGCTAAGGTGCACAGCCAGGATGGGTTAGGGCCAGGGTGTGGGTCCAGGCAGTCTGGCCCCAGAGCCAGTGCTCTGACTGTGTTATTGTACTGAAGTGTTACTGTACTGAAGTGGTTCACCTGCATGCATTCACACAGCCCAGAGAAAACGTTTTGAGTGCACACAGTGGATCAGCACTGCAAAAGGTGCTGGTCGTACACATGGTGTTAAATAAAACACACATTAAATAAAAATCGCACTCTAAATATATAGGTACAAACAGTGCTAAGTGCCGTCGGATGGGGATGGGGGAGGGAAATCTAGGGTTAGATGAGAGAACTACAAAGGGGGAAGGGCATACATAAGGCAGGCAGATGCAGGGAGGGTCTGGGGGGAATATGTGTTCTTAGGTGGAGGTTCCAGGAAGAGAGAGTCATGAACTTGATTTAGGTAGGATATGTTGAGTTTTAAGGCCTGAGGCCTAGCCCGGTTAAAAAAAAAAGGATGAAGAGGAAAAAAATCACATGATCATATCAATAGATGCTGGAAAAGCAGTTGATAAAAATTCCACACCCATATTGATAAAAACACTCAGCGAAGTGGGATGTATGATAATAATAAAGGCCATATATGAGAGACCTACAGCCACCATTATACTCAAGGAGCAAAAACTAAAAGTTTTCCCCTTAAGATCAGGAACAAGGCAAGGGTGTCTGCTTTCACCAATCTTATTCAACATAGCACTGGAAGTTCTAGCCACAGCAATCAGACAAGATAAAGAAATAAAAGGCATCCAAATTGGAAAGATGAAAGTAAAACTGCCTATTTGCAGACAACATAATAGTGTGTATAGAAAGCCCTATAGTCTCTACAAAAAAAAAAAAAAAACTACTTGCCCTGATAAGTGAATTTGGCAAAACAGTAGGATACAAAGTCAATATTCAAAAATTGATGGCATTTCTGTACACCAACAATGAACTATCAGAAAGAGAAACTAGGGAAAAAATATCATTTACTATAGCAACAAGAATAATGAAGTACCTAGGAATAAACTTAACCAAGGAGGTAAAAGACCTATATTCAGAAAACTGTAGGACTCTGAAGAAAGAAATTAAGGAAGATACAAATAAATGGAACCATATATTGTGTTCATGGATTGGAAGAATTAAAATTATTAAAATGTCCCAAAGCAATCTACAGATTCAACACAATTTCTATTAAAATACCAATGGCACATTTCACAGATCTAGAACAAATATTTCAAAAAATTATATGGGACCAAAAAAGACCCTAAATAGCCATAACAATCTTGAGAAAGAAGAACAAAACAGGAGGGATCACAATACCTGATATCAAACTATACTACAAGGCCACTGTAATCAAAACAATCTGGTACTGGCATAAGAACAGACACATAGATCAATGGAACTGAATAGAGAGCCCAGAAATAAACCCGTGTCTCTACGGTCAATTAATATTTGACAAAGGGGGCAGAAGCATACAATGGAGTAAAAATAGCCTCTTCAATAAATGATGTTGGAAGAACTGGTCTGGCGCAAGCAAAAGAATGAAACCAGACCACCAACTTACACCATACACAAAAATAAACTGAAGATGGATAAAAGACTTAAAATTTAAGTCATAACACCATAAAAATCCTAGAGGAAAACATAGGTAGTAAAATTTCAGATATCCCACATAGCAGTATTTTTGCCAATATATCTCCTAGGGCAAGGGAAATAAAGGAAAAAATAAACAAATGGGACTACATCATATTAAACAGCTTCTGCATGGCTAAGGAAACCATCATCAAAATGAAAAGGCACCCCACTGTATGGGAGAACATATTTGCCAATGATACCTTGGACAAGAGTTTGATCTCTAAAATATATAAAGAACTCATCCTACTCAACACCAGGAAGACAAACAATCCAATAAAAAAATAGTCAAAGGACCTGAAAAGACACTTCTTCAAGGAGGACATACAGATGGCTCATTGGCATATGAAAAAATGCTCAGCATCACTAGCTGTCAGAGAGATGCAAATTAAAACCACAATGAGATACCACCTCACACCGGTCAGAATGGCCATCATTAATAAACCAAAAAACAAACAAGTGCTGGCATGGATGTGGAGAAAAGGGAACCCTAGTTCTGTCTTTTGACCTAGCGATTCCACTGTTGGGAATATGCCCTAAGAATCCCAAAACACCAATTCAAAAGAACTTATGCACCTTTATGGTCATAGCAGTGCTATTGACAATAGCCAAGTGCTGGAAACAGCCTAAGTGCCCATCAGTAAATGAGTGGACTAAAAAACTGCGGTACATTTACGTGATGGAATACTATGCAGCAGAAAGAAAGAACTCCTACCTTTTGTGATGGCATGGATGGAGCTGGAGACTATTATGTAAGTGAAATAAGCCAGTTGGTGAAACACAAATACCATATGATCTCACCTGAGGAAACTAATGAACAAAATTAAGTAACAAGTAAAATAGAACCAGAGGCATGGAAACATGGAACAGACTGACAGTGACCAGAGGGGATGAGGAAGGGGGATAAGAATAGAAAGAAAGGGCCCTGGCTGGTGTAGTTCAGTGGAATGAGCACGGGCCTGTAAACCAAAAGGTTGTCGGTTTGATTCCCAGTTAGGGCACATGCGCGCTTTGCAGGCCAGGTCCCCAGTGGGTAGTTTATGAGAGGCAACCACACATTGATGTTTCTCTCCCTCTCTTTCTCCTCCCCTTCCCCTCTCTCTAAAAATAAATAAATAAAATCTTTTTAAAAATTAAAAAGAAAGAATAGAAAGAAAGGGAAAGGACTGGTCAAAGAACATGCATAAATGACCCATGGACAGGGACAACTTGGGGATTGACTGTGGGGGGAGGCTGGGCGGAGGAGGGCAAGGGGCAAAAATGGGACAACTGTAATAGAATAACAATAATTTTTTAAAAGAATGGAAATAATGGAGATCTGGGGCTCACGTATCATGGCTGGGTTGAAGATAGGGTGGTGATTACGAAGAAGCAAGCTGCGGTTAAACCCCTGGCAGGCCTAAGACTCCCCAAAAGAAAGCTGCAGAATGATGAGAAGACAGGCAGGCAGAGGAGGAGAAAGAAGGAAAGAAGAAAGTGATAGAGGTGGCAGTGTCCGCATCCTGGTATTTCCAGCACCCAAAGCGGGGCTTAGCACAGAATAGGTGCTCAGTACTTGTTGGCAGGTGGCCAAATGAATGAATGGCCCTTTCAGTGTAGCCTTGGTTAAGTCCCTTCCTTTCTGGGCCCGTTTCCCTCAGTAAAATGGCAGTAGCAGCCTTGGTCAGGAGGGTGGCGGCGATTGCTGGGGCTCAGTCCACCCCCAAGTGGAGCACCCATTATTCTGATGCCCACCAAAGTCATTGCTCCTGTCGGCTGTCCGGCGGGCGGGCGGGCGGCGCGGGCGAGAGCAAGAGTGCTGAAAGCGCTCGGCCTGAGCAGGACTGCAGCTTTGCCTCCTCTGCGATAGCGGAAGAGCGCCGGGACGCGCTGAGTAGAGGGCTCGCGCGCGAGGAGAGGTCCCGTTGCCCAGAGACACACGGACGCTTCGGGGAGGCCAGGGAGACGCGGAAAAGGGAGGCCTGTTGTGGGGAGGGGAGGGACACGGTCATCACCTCTGCTAGAGACCCCTCCGAGGGGTGGGTGCGAAGGACAGAAGTAATAGGTGAAAAGGAGAGAGAGACTGGGAAGATTTAGATCTGAGAGACCCCAGGGCACGCGGAGACTTTCACCTGGGACCCCTGCAGCGCGCAGGAAGGATAGGTGAGGACTGACAAGGGGGTGCCACACGCCAAAGCTGGAAGAATGAATGACCGATCACATGCCGCTGGGCAGCCCAGGGGCGCGCCTCTGTCCAGGGCAGCACTGGAAAGACTTGGAGAGTGCCCGGGCCCTGGCCACTTCTGGATGGCGGGTCCGAAGCGCTGCAGTCCGCAGGAGCCTCCAGCCGCCGCGGGGTGGCAGAGTTGGGGGCAGGCGGGCCCCACCGACCCTGCGGGGTAGCCCCGCCCCCCGGCCTTGCGGAGGCCCCACCGTGGGGGGCGGAGTTGCCTCCCTCCGCTTCCCCCGGGACTGTGGCCCCTTCTTAAGCCCGCGGAGCCTCTGGCTGCCCCTCACAAGCCTCTCCCGTCCATCTCCCTTCAGCACGATGGCTTCGGCACTGAGCTATGTCTTCAAGTTCAAGTCCTTCGTGATCTTGTTCCTCACCCCAATACTGCTGCTGCCACTCATCATTCTGATACCCGCCAAGGTCAGTTGCATCTCCTGGCAGTCCCGCGGACTCCAAGCACCCGGTCCCAGCAACGGGTTCTGAACCCGGGGGCACTGAGGTGGAGCGCATGGATTTCTGGGTGGGCACAGTTCCCCACCCTCCACGGGGGCTCGCGAACTCGGGAGGTACTGGTGCCAGATGGGAGGTGTCCTGTAAAGAATTCCAAGGGGCACGGAAATGCCGGGGAACACCAACCTAGGGGTTCATAGATCCCAGGACACAAGAACAGTCCCAACAAGCACAGAAACCTAGACGTTAGCACAGATCTTGGCCCCATAGCCCATCCATAGGCTCAGTTGGGAGCAGAATCTCCCCAGAGTGCATAACCTTATTCCTTCCCCACCCCCAACCCCCATTCCAACGGTGCTGATAGGGAGCCTGGGAGCTTGGCCTTCCTTCTCTCTCCTCTTCCCTTAATGAATGGGGTCTTCCCAGCTCCAGGTGGCTTCCCAGGTCAGTCAGGGACCTAAGTGGACCCTGAATATTGTCTTCGCCACTCTCTGGCCCTCTTTGAGCCTCAGTTTCCCTATTTATGATCCACATTTCTTTCCAACTCTGAACCCCTGGAGGTCACAGCTGAGTGAAAATCCTTGTCCTGGCTGAAAGGAAGGTCAGGGTTGTTCCGCTTTGCTCACTGCCTGCTGTGGCTGTGGCAGGAGGCGGACATGTTCCCAGAGCTCACGCCTTGGGTGGCACGACCCAGGGTTGCAGGGAAGCTGCATCCCATGCCCTGGCCTCCTAGCGCTCCTGGGAAGGAGGCAGAGAATGAATGGCCTTGGCCACAGGGTGAGGGTGGTGCTGGGAGCCCTGGCCCAGGCTGCGCTGGGCTGTGCGAAGCCTGTTTGGCAGAGGCCCGAGCCCTTTGAAGCCTTTTGTGGCTGCTGGCTGCTCCTTCCTCATTCCCTCTTTCAGCCCTTTCACTCTCAGCCCAGACAGGAAACCCCCAGCTGCCTGTCCCTCCCAGGCAGGTTTGGGAAACAGAGGAGTTCTTTAGGGGATACTCTGGGGGCAGTGCTGGACGACTGGGGGTGAAGTGGGGTATCTATCAGGAAGCCAACTCTACAAGAGAACCGACTTCCTCCATTCACCCTTCTTTGTGATTTTAGAGAAGCCTCTCTGTTTTCTGGGCCTTGGTATTTTCATCCTTACAGTGGGGCCAGGTGGCTTGGTTTTGACACTTCATGGCTTTGGGTGCCCAAAGGGATTCTGCCAGTTCCTAGGATGGGGGAGGAGGAGGTTGAGAACAACCCATGAGTGGGCTGAGCACCGGCTGGGGTGGGCCAGGACACCAGATCCAACTGGGATGGCCCTTCAGTTGCCACACCAACTGTGAGGGGCCACATTTCCTCTGTAGAAAGAGATTTGGGCTGTTACCATCCGTGGGAGGAAAGCAGGCAGGAGAGCTGTGATTTTGGTTCTGCTGGCAGGGAGTGATGTTCCCTGGAATACTTATACAGCTTGGCTGAGTGTGACTGAGACCCCTCTCCTACTCTGCTACTCACACACACGCCACACTTCCCTGAGCTGGGACCTTCCCCAACTCGGAGTGTGCCCGATTGTCATGAATTGGCTTTGGGAGTGAGGATCAGTGCGGGAAGAGGAGACATCTGTGAAAGTCCTTCCCAAGGCTGCCTCCACATGCTGTTCCTCCTGGAGGGACAGGTGGCTGGGAGTCTGGGCTTCTGCCCTGGTGTTTTCTCCCCTTGTGCCTCTATTTAGTCACCACCAAAGAGCTCCCTGCCCCTACCCACCATGGCCGCCCCATTGTGCAAGGGTACGTGGGGCCGCCCCAAGGTACTGGAATGGAACAGAGTGGCTGGGAGGCCAGTGAGAACTTGGCCAAGTGGGGAGGTGACTCTGAAGGCACGCTGCCCTCCAGCCCGAGCCCAGCCTCTCTGCTGAGACCTTCCTTCTTTCCTTGCTCTCCTCCACCTTGCCTCCTGCCTGGCCTCCTCTCTGCTCCACTCTTTCTGCCCTCTCTCTGGGTCCCTTTAAAAAAAATGTAAAAAATAGCTTTTTAATAAAATCAATTATATGTTTATTATAAGCATTGATTTTATTAAAATTGCAAAAAACCTTATTTTTTAAAGCCTGTAAGATGTAAAATAAAAATGAAAAATACCCTCAAAACTCATAACTTACTAATATTTTGATAACCATCGCAGCCTTATTTGTTAATAATTATACATGGTTTTATTTATTTGTGCTCTTACTGTGTATTTATTGAGCCCCATTATGTGCTAGGCACTGTGCTGGGTGCTGACTTTTCAATCCACCTCTCACTTTGATCTCAGCTTTAAGTGCTCTTCCAGCCGCATTCCAGCTTCAGGGACCTGCTCTGAGCTCACCCACAGGGAGCTGAGCTCTTCTCTGCAGGGAGAGTCCCTCTCCTTCTGCGTGGGGGCCACCCCCTGCTCTGTCTGGTCTGGCATGGCCCTTCCCAGCTGCCCTCTCCACTGACGCTGGGGGAGCGTTCTAGACCAGGAGATGGCCCTGCCTCTGGGGTGGCACATCTCTTGGGCCTCTTGATAGTGGGGTGGAGGTGGGGAGCCAGTTAGCTCCATGTGTTTTTTGTTGGTTATATTTGGTGCCTCCAGGAACTATGCTGTGGAAATTGGTTAAAGGTGCTGATAAGTTTAGATAATAAAAATCCACTGAGCAATCCCTGTGTTTCCTACGTTAAAAATGACTACTCTTAACTCCTCAGTGTCCAGGTGAGGACGTGAAATGGGCAGGGAGAGGGGCTGGGGTTGGGAGCCAGATGAGTCTTTCATCAATGATGTTGTTGAGTGACTGCTGAGAGCCAGACAAGGGCAGAGAGGGGACAGTGATCAGGTCTGCCTGGGGTCTCCCTGGGCTGCTACCCACACTGCTGTCCTGCCTTGCGTTCAGTGGCTTCCATCAGCATTGCTACCTGCAGCCTCCCGAGCAGGGGCATCTGGCAGAGCCTGGGGACACTTTTATTGTCACAACTGGTGAGAGTATTACTGGCATCTAGTGGGGTGGAGGCCAAGGACACTGCCAAACATCCTACAATGCACAGGACACCCCGCCCCTCAACAAAGAACCATCCAGCCAAAAATGTCCATAGTGGAAAGGCTGAGAAACCCTGCATTAGACAGGAGGGAAGTGTCCTGAGGTTCTCACGGGATGCTGAAGAAAGATTTATTTTTTTATGACTGACAACACAATCCAGACAAAGAATTTCTGAGTCTCCATGCATTGCCTCATGCCTTGGCTGCGTGCTCTTTGGGGTGATGATAAACAGTGATGGTGTACAGGTCCCTTTCCAGCAGTGTTGTTGTAGCTTGTGCTGTGCCCGTCCCTTCCTCTAACACTCGTTTGCTGAGCATCTCCTGGGTGTGAGGCCTGTGCTGGTGCTGAGGACAGAGTGAATCCACCAGCGCTGGTTCTGCCCTCGGGGTGCTCACTGTTCCTTGGTGGTGGGGAGGGCAGACAGTTGAGGAAACGAACAATGGCAAGCCCATGGGTGAACTGCTGGGGCTGGAGGAGGAGACAGAGAGACTGGGGCACAGACCCAGACTGTTGGGAGGGGGTGGGGAAGACGTGCCTAAGGAGACACACTAAGGCAAGTGAACACTCACTCTGCCACGGGGCTGGGGTGTGTGAGAGAAGGGGGCTCAGGAACCTCTGGTACTCGGGGTGCGAGTGGGCAGGGAGACGGTGCTGGAAGGGTCTGCAGCACCTGTTCCATCGCTGAGGGCCTCCTAAGTCATGCTAAGGCTTTTGGGTTTTGTCTTGAAGGCAAGAGAAGGCCTTTAAAAGGGATGATATGATCAGATTTGCAGAAGAGAAAGAGGGCACCCCAGTGTGGAGTGATACGAGTAGAAAGGTCCTATAGAAGAGAGTTGCAGCCACCCAGGCAGGAGGAAATGTGGCCTGAAGAAAGGCAGTGACCGAGGGGTCAAGGCGCGAGGAGAAAGAGGCCAGAGAATAACGGACTGAAAGCTGCAGGTCTTGATGGCTGATACAGCCGGCTGGGTTGGGACGGGGTGGGGAGGGGGTGCAGAGTCTGGGTGGGTAACGAAGGTTGTCATAAAGGTGCTGATGACACACGGAATGACTGAGGGAGGCGGATGTTGCCCCCCACGTCTCACCAGGAGGGGGTGAGACCAAGGGTGGCAGCAGCATGCTGAGGCCTCAGGGCTGTCTCTTCAGTTTGTCAGGTGTGCCTACGTCATCATCCTCATGGCCATTTACTGGTGCACAGAAGTCATCCCTCTGGCAGTAACCGCCCTCATGCCTGTCCTGCTTTTCCCACTCTTCAAGATTCTGGACTCCAAGCAGGTGAGCAGACCCAGGGAATCCTGGTGGCCTTCTGCTTCTTCCACTGGCTCCTTCTCGAAGCTGCTCTCTGAGCTGCCCAGGCCCTGGGGGACCAGAGGAGCCCACTGTGGATTCTTTTTGGCATGGAGGCTACCACTTGACCCTTCAACCCACTCCCAACTGTCCCTGGAGTCAGCATCTGGTCTGCCCGCCTGTCTCTGGGGACGTGGGTGGCCCTGGGCCTAAGCAATATGTGGCCAGGAGGCAACCCTGATGGGGACTCCATGCCACCACCTTCCAGGTGTGTATGCAGTACATGAAGGACACTAATATGCTGTTCCTGGGTGGCCTCGTCATGGCTGTGGCTGTGGAGCGCTGGAACCTGCACAAGAGGATCGCCCTACGCACTCTCCTCTGGGTGGGGACCAAGCCCGCACAGTAATTACGCCTTCTCTTCCTTGCCACAGGCTCCCTGTGGGCCCCAGGGCTGGGGAGAAGCTGCAGCACTGGCCAGATCACCCACAGGCAGGGCTGCCCATGGGCTTACCTGGGCCGGGCAGGCAGGTGGACTTCTGGATGGGGCACATGACAAATGTGACAATTTTAGCTGGGGACACCAGATGCATGGGCAATGGTTGGGGGCCTGTGGTGAGCAGCAGTGGGTGAGGGTTCTCTGCATCCAGAGGATACTGGCCAACAAGGGTCCCTGCATGTTCAGAGGACTTTCTGGAGGAGGGGCTGTGGGGTTCCAAGGTGGGTGGAGGCTGGATCAAGCCATGCCTGATAGGGGAATTTGTGGGGAAAGCAGGCCAGGGGTGGCTCAACCACCCCTCTCAGGAGGAAGCAGAAAGGTCATCCTTCCATAGCTGGCACATCTCTTCCCTCTGTAAAGAAGCTTCTTTCCTTATCTTCCCTCATGTCACTTAGAATCTCAAGCTTCTCTGCCTCTCCAAGATCTTCCCCCACCAATCGCAGGCAATTTCTAACCCTCCCATGGAGTTGATGTAATCAGAATCACCTGGCTACACTGAGCATCGACAAGGACTTAGGCAAGATGCTGGGAGCTCATTTATCCCCTCATTTAACTCTCACCACAGCCCTGAGAGTTGGGTGTCATTCCTACCACCCACGTTCTCTAGAGGAGGAAGTTGAGACAGAGAGGGGATAAATGATTGGCTGTCTGACGAGGCTTTTCCCACTGGCCACCGCCAAGTAGAGAGCTCAGGATGCACCTTTCTTTTGAAGCAATGTGTTCCCTGAATGAAGCTGTGGCTCAGCCCAGCCCTGAGAAGGCAGTGGATGGTTAGTTCACAGCCAATCCCTCCTGAGATGTCCACGTGTCAGGGACTGTGCTGGGCCCTAAGCACACAGAGCCTGGTCCATCCTCCAGGAGATGATGCCTAGCTCCCTGGGCCCCTCAGGTTGCCGTGCGCAGGGAGCTCTGTGACTCCGATCTCTGTTGTTACCCTTCATGGCATTGATCTCCTCCAGTGATTGGTTTACAGGGTCAAATCAAAAGCCATTGCATTTTCTAGCAATGCAAGGCCTCAATGGTCACAGAGTTCTTGCTTTCAGGATCCTTTGAGTGGCCAGCTTTTCTCCATCAGTAGGTGGACCTCATTCTGAGAGTGCCGAAGAGCTTTTGTTCCCAGATCTGAGAATTTTGCATGGGCTTCTGTGCTCCTTCCTGTCACCTGGCTTCCCCTCTGAGCTGTCCATGGCACTGCCTGCCAGGGGGGTGACCTTTATGTTGAGGCCCACTTGGTGCCTTGAAGCATCATGTTGAAGTCTCATTCATGAAAACTCTGAGCCTCCTTCCAGCCTAGATCCCAGCCTTTGTTCTTGTGGGTCCGTAAAATCCACCTGCATGGACTCCAGCTTGGACCTCCGTGCAGTGCAGCACCTAGATCCCTGCTTCAGGTGAATGAGTGGTCTTAGGGAGAAGCCTGGCTACCGAGGGACATGGAGGCCAGGAGCAGTTTTGTTCCATTTAGCCATCCCTCCCTGAGCCTCTTCTGTTTCTGGCCCTGTGCCAGAGTACATGGATGCCATGGAGAAGAATCAGACCCTTCCCCTGCTCACCATCCAAGGACAGAGCAGGCAGGGAAACAGGCCCTCTGAATCCTGCCAGTGAGGAGTGTTGGAGGGGGCTGGGGGAGGGTGTTCACCCCACCTGGTGTGTACTGGGAGTGAGGCTGCAGAGGAGCGACATTATCTAACAGGTTTGGAAGGACCATGAGGAATGTTCTAGGCAGGCAGAGGTGGGACAGAGGTGGAAGACAGGTGGTGTAAATGAAGGGAACATGCCTTCTGAATACTGTTTGTTTGATCTGGTCCATTGCTGAATGGAGATGTGTGTGTGTGCAGAGAGAGGCGATCGAGGGTCAGACATTATGGAGGTCCCACTGTCCCAGGATCACCCCGCCCCCGCCAATGGCCAAAGGCTAACTCTGTGCAGACCTCCTGAACTTAGGAGAGGGGAAGCAGAGTCTGGGGTGGGTGGGAATCTTCTAGATAGAAGTGGGGTGTTGGGGCTACTTGCACATAGGGCTGTTCCGGCACGCCCTTAGGATGTGCTAGGGCCAACTGTTCCCACTGGGTTGGCACCATCTGGTTGCTTGTGCTGGCTCAGCTGGACAGGAGCTCCTTAGAACCACAACTGGGTCTGAGAAAGGCCTCCTGGCACCCCTGCAGCCAGCAGAGTAGGAATCAGTAGTGTTTGCGGGAGAGAGGGAGGAAAGAAGGAAGAGAGAGACAGAGGGAAGGACTTAAGCTCCAGCCCTCCCCCAGACAACCCTGTTTTAAATTGGCCTCAGCACCCTGGCCTGGATGCCTGGCATCTTGGCAGGAGGGCCCAACCCCTGTTGCTCCCTAAAGGCTTGGGGCCGTGGGGGTGGGAATTCTCTGTCTTCCCTCCTTGCTGCTCCTCTGCAGGCTGATGCTGGGCTTCATGGTCATCACAGCCTTTCTCTCCATGTGGATCAGCAACACGGCCACCACAGCCATGATGGTGCCCATCGTGGAGGCCGTGCTGCAGCAGATGGAAGCCACAGGCGCCACTGCCGAGGCCAACCTGGGCTCCCTGGAGCTGGTGGACAAGGGCAAGACCTGCGAGCTGCCAGGTGAGCCCTGGGCTGGGTTGCTGCTGGGGTCCACTTCTAAACAGGCCTCCAGGGAAATACTTAGAAAGTGCTGTTTTCATAAGTTTTAGGAATGTAATTAGCACATGAAAGTTAAGTCCTTTAATACTGTTCATAGCAAGTTCCAACCCCCGGTTCCCACCCATCACAGAAATCAATAGGTATTCATTTGATTCCCTGTTTGGGCATCTTTTGAGCACCTGCAGGGTGCCCATCACCCTTTGCTCCTTCTACTCATCCTCAGAGAGGCCTGCCCTGAACAGGTCAGACCTCCCGTCCGCTCTCTGCTCCCACAGGCATTGGGGTGGTTGTCCAATGTTGCTTCCCCGCTAGGTGTGGAGCTCGGGGAAGTCAGATGGTGCCTGTTTCATTGTCTGCATTGTCTGTACCCCATCCCCAGGGCCCAGCACAGAACTCAGGGCCCATTCTTCTGATGGCCTGATCGCCAGGTCCTGGGGCTGCTGAGATGAAGCAGATGCACCCATACTTTGGGCTGAAGGAGCCCAATGGGGTGGGGTAGTGAGGCCCCTTGCCCAGTTCCTCTGACTTGTGGGAAGCCACCGGGTGCCATAAGCCAGACACCAGAGGAGCCCAGACAAAGGAGAGGCCTTACTGGGAGGAAAGGACAGCCAAGGTGGATTTGGACACCCCCCTTAAAGGGAGGGACCAACTGGAGCAACAGCAAGGAGGCAAAGAAGGGTGTGTGCCTGAAGTTGCTGAATTTGCACTGGGCAAAGAGGAGCCTGGGGGAAGCAGTGGGAAGTGACTGCGGGAGGCAGAGAGGGAGGCTGAGGAAAACCTGAGGAGGGAGCCAGCCGAGTCAGCCTGTCCCCATCCTCAGGTCAGTGGCAGAGTGAGGAGCGGGGCTGAGCAGGCGGTCCCCGGGCCTGGCTCTGCTTACAGAGGCGTGTCACTGCAGGGAGCCAAGCGCGGTCTGAAGGCCCTGTGATGGGGCCACAGGAGAACCGTGGCAAGAAGAGCATATGCAAGGCCATGAACCTGTGTGTGTGCTACGCGGCCAGCATCGGAGGCACTGCCACCCTGACTGGGACAGGACCCAACGTGGTGCTCCTGGGCCAGATGCATGAGTGAGTCACTGGCTATGCCTCCTGAGGACAATGATGTGGGCCCCAGGGTCGGACCTACTCATGTTCCTCCTTCCCAGTGGGGCCCTGGAGCTGGGCCCAGCTGGGGTGGGAGGGTGTGTCCTCACCAGCCTCTGTTGCACCTGCTCGGGACTCCTCGAGGTGGGAGCTGGTGACAGTCCCCAGACCTGGTTGCTTTCTGTCCTGGGCGATTCCCACTTTTCTTCCTGGGGCTCAGCATTTTCACTCACACAAGTCATATGACTGAACTCTGAGCTGAAGTTGTGGAGGGTGACAACATAGTCCTAGATGCCGGGTCCTGCTTTAAAACTGGCAGAAAACAGGTGCCCACCCCCCCAGATGTTCTCCTCGAAACTGGTCTGCTGGCCTGGCTTGTGAATAGTAATGGTCCCGTGATAGCGGGACTCTCGAGATGGCATACAGGGTCAGAGGTCAGGTCACTCACTGCTTCACCAGCTCATTCGCTGTAGTTCCTCTAATTGCTCTTGAAGTGACCATGTCCTTGTGAGTTCCCAGGTGGACCACAGGGGTGGTCTGGAACTTTCCTTGGCCACAGATAGGCATAGGCCATGAGGCCTCTGTTCCTGGCCTTGTGCTGGGTAGGGCTGGAATCACAGAAGTGAGAAACCTGGGCCCTGTCTGTGGGTTACTCGTGGCCTGCTGAGGGTAGCGGATGACTGGACAGTTCTGGGTGGGTCGTGTAAATGCCCTCGTGGAGGAAGGTACAAACTGCAGTGAGCCGGGGGAAGGAGCAGGAGTGCGATGGTGCTGTCCTATGCAGACAAGGGCCCTGGACGGGAGCTAGGAGGTGGGAAGGATAGGCCTGGAGCCTGGCCGAGCAGATGCTTGCGAGCCAACAAGCGGACTATTCTGATCCTGTGAGCGTTTTCTGTAATGATAGCTTTCAGTTCTCCCTGGAGAGATTCTGGCTGAGTGCAGCAAGTGCTGTGTCTACTTTGACACCCTTGGGCTAAAGTGAGCAACGCCTGGGGGGAGGAGGGGAGCCTAGAGTGAAAGCGACCATTTTCCAGCTCCTGGAACTGTCATCTGCCCCCACCCTGGGAAGCTTTTGAGATTTGTTTTTCTAGGGGAGGGCGGGAGCCCACCTTGCAGAAGCCTACAGGGTGAGGGTTCTGGGCTGTCTGTGGACTGCCTGATGCTATTGGCCAAGTTATACATGTACAAAGGCATATTTTTCTGGAGCGAAGGGACATATCCTTCACGAGATTCTCAGCAGGGTGCAGACCCCCAGGAGGGTCAGTTGGTTATTCCTCAGGCTCGTACTGTGCCAGGCTGGGTCCTGAGGCCCAAGCCTGACCGGGGTAACACTGGGTGGGGGACTCAGATGGCTGGGCCTCAGGTGGATGAGACCTCCTTTCCAGACCATCTCTCAGGGCACCTCTCCAGCCGCTGCCCGCACTGTACCCACAGGGACTAGCCTGCTTGTTCTCTGGCTCAGCATCAGGTAGAGCTGTGGCCTGGTATTTCTCCCTTCAGGTTGTTTCCTGGCAGCAAAGACACTGTGAACTTTGCCTCTTGGTTTGGATTTGCCTTCCCCAACATGCTGATCATGCTGGTGCTCACCTGGTTGTGGCTTCAGTATTTCTATATGGGATTCAAGTAAGTTTGAGCTGCTTCGGGATGGAGTCTCATCTGTCATGCCCCTGCAGAGGAGCCAGTAGGCGGGTCCACAGAGTTCTTCCTGTCTGGCTCTTTTCTCCAGCCCCACCATCTGCCAGTCTGCCCTCCCATTTTGGCCATTTCAGGCTGCTCACCATGCCTTTGCACAGGCTGTTCCCTCTTCCTGGAATGCCATTCTCTGTCTTCCTCCCTTTCAAGCTCCTCAGCCTTCAAGGCCAGTTCAAATTCTGCTTCCTTAGGGACACCTTTTCTGACCCTCTCACCCCCTGCCACTCCATCATAGAAGACTCCTGTGCTTGCTCCTCTGGGCTCCCCTGAGCACCACATGGCCCTGTCCCTCAGTACCTGTAGTCACGTTCCAGTGCTGCCCTTGACCCCTAGCTTGAGCTCCTCTGAGGCCTGTGGTAAGTGCTCTCTGTCCCTGGCACCCTGCCCAGCTCCCATCCCAGGGAGAAAGCCCAGCGAGCCATCAACATGAGTCAAAGCAATAAAAAGAAGGGTATCTTGTCCCTGTGAGCAAATCAATACCGCTGGCTAACTTCCACTTGGCTGCACGTGTCCATGCGGTGAGGTCACAGCATACCACCTGATAATGTCCAAACAGTTGAAACCCAAACTTTTACTGAACGCTTACACGTTCCCAGCGGCATGCGGAAAGTTCTGCCAAGTTCACCTTCCTCTTCCCAGCACACAGCAAGTTCACCAAGAGTCATCCTTGTCAGCAGCCAGACTTTGGACAGAAACCATAATGTGTGGCCGACAAATACTTTGTAAATGCTCTTGTGACTTTAAGAGACACAGATTTATCTGTGGAGCAAAGGTGACCCTCTCGCATTGGTATGGAAGGTACTCAGCTGTGAGCCAGGCGCTCTGTGCCTTAAACCGCAGGCAGCCACAGCCAGAAATGGGCCTGTGTGGCCCGAGGGAGGGGCTCTAAGAGCTGAGAGGCCAAAGTGCCCCCCAAAACCTGTGAGTTAACTGGGGAAAGAAGGGCAGTTTTGTAAGTTTTCTCCTAAAGGAAAAAACTTTTGAAAATCGCCATTAAAAATATATCTGCACATAGCGTGGTCACAGCATCAGCACAATAGCTGCAGAGGCCCCCCACCCACCCACTGCCCCCACATGCCGGCCTCAGGAGGGCGAAGCTGCTCCGTGCGCACTTGGGGCGCAGCCTGGTTCTGAATGAAGCCCTTTGCCCTGCTTTTCACACCTGCTGCAGGACCCAAGTCCTCACACCTGTTCAGTGGGCCACAGGAGACCTGCCCCACACCTGTTGCAGGCTGCACGTGGCGATAGTAATAATGTCAACCAATACCTGTTAAGAGCTTTTTAAATTCCAGGCACAATTTTAATTACTCTTACATATGCTAACTAATCTTCACATCAACGTGTGAGGTGCATACTCTTATTATCCCCAGTTTACAGATAAGGCACCTGAGGCACAGAGAGGATAAATGGCCTACACCGGGGTGTGTGACTTGGAAGTCATGGGGCTGAGATTTGAACCCAGGCAGTTTGGTCCTGGAGCCTGGTCCCACTACCCTTCATCCTTGTCTCAGTCAGCTCAGCTGGCATCACCAAATGCCACAGACTGGGTGGCTTCCACCTCAGACATTTATTTCTCACAGTTCTGGAGGCTGCAAGTTCAAGATGAAGGTGCCGGCCGATCTGGTTCCTGGTGAGAACCCTCTTCCTGGCTTGCAGAAGGCCACGTTCTCAGCTGTGTCCTCACAGAGAGAGTGCTCTGGTGCCTTCCTCAGAAGAGGAAGGCACTACATGATCTTGTCTAAACCTAATACCATCAGATACGAATTTAGGGGGCACAATTGAGTCCCTCACAGTCCCCTCTTGGGGAGGCGGAAGGTTGCAGCCCTTGGCTGCCTTGAGGCCTAGGTGCAGCCTGGTGTCGGGTACCAGTTTCAGCCTCCCCTCAGCTTGGGGTGGGGGAGGGGCCCGGAGCCCTAAGGGCTACCAAGCTCCCCAGCAGAGCAAGCCAAGGGAGCTGGCCTGGCCCCACAACCACAAGGACACTGCCGGCCTCTAGAGGTGGACACTGGGCTCTTGGGAGCTCACCTGTGCTGCGTGCGGGGCACTTCACCCAGCCTGAGGTGGCCTCCGCTGGTGCTTCTTGACTGGCAGGGAGCCTGGAGCTTCTGCAGTCCACCTGTGGCTGGGTTGGGGGCTGCCCCCGATACCCACCTTCCCGGCATGTGGCTCCAGCTCAGGGGCCTCACCACCCAGGCTTGGAGTGTGGTGGGTAGGGGTGGGGGTGGCTCACAGGAAGCCTCGTTTGGGCAGCTCTTTATACTCAGCTTGAATGATGGGACAGTAGGGCACATCCTCCAGCCCGGCCGTATGCTGCCATGCACCAGGACCTGCCTCCGGGCCTCCGGGACCACCTCACCAGAGGCAGGGCAACACCTGTCTTGGCTGTGGGAAGCATCGCTGCTGTGCCTTCACGTGACTCTCATCTGGATGGTCATGCAGAGCAAGGTTGGGGCATCGCCGTTGGCCTAATCCAGAAAAATTAATTTTTTTGATTTATGAGTGACCTCCTTGGCCATTGACAACCAAGTGGACCACGGAACCCCTGCCCCAAGACAGCCCAGGACCGCTGCGGCACTACTGCTGGCCCAGCCCCAGCTTTCCTGCCCGGGCTGACCCCAGTCAGGGAATGAGGGCTTTTCTGGACCCCTGCCATGGCAGAGGCACTCAGGGACTCAGGGGTCCCTTCACTCTCTCCTCAGCTCTATACCAGTTCATCCTCAGTGTTCTGAAGACCATTCTACTATAGAAGGACACTTTGTACCCATCCTGCCCCGTGGGCTCTGCAGGCAGCCTGGGTCCACTTGTCTGTACCTTGTGCCAGCCCAGTGGTCAGAGGACAGGACAGGATTGACCCAGAGATGAGGGTGAAACTGATTAGCCTAAGAGGCTCCTGAAGGCTTGGCAGCACCATGGCGTGGGGCTGGGAGCCGGGGAGCAGCACTGGACAAGTGCAGATGCCGTGCAGCCCCCAGGGCCTACAGTCATGCAATGTCAGCACAAGTCACCAGCAGCCAGGAGTGCCAGAGTCAGCCCTCATCCTGGAAACCTGAAGCCTCTGGCCAAGTCCTACAGTCCCGAGAATGACAGTTGGCAGCAGATCGGTTCTTGGTCAAAACAGACTTCCACACCAGGAGGGTGAGAGGCTACCGTCCACACCAGCAGTCTGCTGTGCTGGATGGCGTAAGGGTGTCCTGGCAGGTGACTCTCTGGATGTCCAGACTTGCCCCCTTGCCAGTGCAGAGATTGTGGCAGGCTGTGCAGACATGAGACCCCATCACTGCCTCTTGCTTTCCCAACTCTTGAGCACCCATATCCCAGCCGTCTTGTGTCCTGTGCTTCAGGCTGTGTCCCCTCGCCAGCATGGCCCTTGCAGGCAGCTCACGTCCAGCCTTGGCTTCAGAAATTGGCATCTTGGTCCCGAATCCAGGACCTTCTGCCCTCCTATGAAGGCTGTCCTAGGGCCTCGGGAGGGACGTCCATAGGGAGGGCTCTCCAGGGACATCCTTTTGGCTGGGCCCACCACCTTCAGGCTGACAGGCTGGAAAGTGTGCATGGATCCTTCAGAGAATTCCTCAAGGCCTGGATTCTGGGTCCCAGGGGCCCTGTTAACCCCTCCCCATGGCTGAGGTACCCTCCATACCTCTTCCAAGAACCCTCCTCCTCCTTGCCTCCTGCCAGCACCTCCCTAAAGGAGGTCCTGCAGTGCATCCTGGGCAGGTCATATTGGACAATGGGCACTGGGCCCTAAGGAACCCATCCAAGACCGGGGCTCAGGCTGGCTTCCTTCCTGCCATGGTCATGCCTGCTGCTAGCCCCAGGCTCCTGGATCCCGAGTCCTGCACTTCCAGCTCCTCGGAAGACAAGCACCCACCCCGGTCCTGCCTGGCCTAGTCTCCTTGTTCTTTGTGTCTTTTGAGCTACCCTGCTGATGGGGCCTGGCATCCTGGAATCACTGGATGTGGCTCCAGGCCACTGTGGGAGGAGGAAGACTTGGGGGGCATATGAGGGAGCCCTGGCTCCACCTTGAACTGGCTCCCGAACTTCTCGTGGCCCTTCCCCAGAGGACACATGAAAGGAACAGCTGGTCTCCAGATGACTGAGCACCTGCCAGGTCCCCCAGCCAGTGGCAGCCTCAGTTCTGCTTATTTCCACCTGCGATACTTCTGCCTGCCTCCACCACCTGTTCTTCTCAGCCTCCCACCCTGTTAACCACCCCCTCTTTTCCTGCCTCCATTGCCCCTATGGCCTGGTCCATATGGGCTGCCCATCTGTGCCTTCTCAGGCCTCTCTGCCAGGGTCGCTGCCAACGCTCAGGCTTCCTTACGACCAGCCCCCGAGCCAACCAATCTGCCCCACCGTCCTCTTGTCTTTGCATCCTCTAGTTTTAAGTCCTGGGGCTGTGGACTGGAGAGAAGGAATAAGGAAAAGGCTGCCCACGAGGTGCTGAGTGAGGAGTACAGGAACCTGGGGCCCATCTCCTTCGCCGAGGTCAATGTCCTGTTCTGCTTCTTCCTGCTGATCGGCCTGTGGTTCTCCCGGGACCCCGGCTTCATGCCTGGCTGGCTATCAGTTGCCTGGACGGAGGGCGAGACAAAGTAAGTTGTTGGCTCTGAAGCACCCTCCAGGGCACCCCTTTGTTCTGTAGATGAGTTCTGAAGCACTCTGTTGGTGTCTGGACTCATGTTTTCTCACCAGTCTTCGGACAAGCCCACAGATATGTCCCTGTGGCCCCTCCTTCCCCAACAGGCTGAGCAGAAAGTACTTGGCCAGGCCAGGGCTGTGGTGGAGAGAGATCTGTGGGGCTCCGGTGGAGCTCTGGAGCTCTGGCTTCTGAATCTCTACTCTGTCACCTTTATTTTCTCATCTTTCTTCAGAGCTGAGCAAGTCCATCTGAAGACAAGGATCCAGAATCTTCTTTAGGCAGAAATTTGGCAAAAGGGGGTATATGTAGTTTCTTTCCTGCTTAAGACGATAGGGAGTCAGCTGGAAGAAAGGCCGAGAAACATGCATGTCCTAGAAGAGGCAGGAGATGCAGGTTGGGACAGAGCTGCCTACTGCTGCTCCCTCCACTTTGAAGGTCTGTTCGTGGCCACCTGGTGAACCCAGAATTCTAGAAAATCTGACTGCGAAGAGGTCACAAGTCTCCCCCAGGAAGCAAATAAGTGTGAGAGGGAAGAGAGCTGCCTGAGGGTCACCCAGTGCTGGTGGCAGAGCCAGGCCAGGAGTGGGAGAGTCTTGGTTTCCAGCCAGGATTCACTTCTCCTGACCTTGGCCTCCGGGATTCCAGTTTTCATACCCAGCTAAGCCTGTTTCTCCATGCAGGGATGTTTAGATGCGGTCTAGGTTTCTTGCGTGACTTCCACTGCGGCTGAGTTGGCTCATCCTGTGTGCTCTTGTCCCCCCAGGTACGCCTCCGACACCACGGTGGCCATCTTGGTGGCCATGTTGCTCTTCATTCTGCCTTCGCAGAAGCCTAAGTTCAACTTCTGCAGTCAGACTGAGGAGGGTAAGTCTCCTGTCCCAGCCTCCCATTCATCACGGTTGGTGTCCTGGGCTTAGGAAGGAGAAAAGCCTACTCTATCAAAGAGGACTGGCAAGATTACAAAGTCTGGACAGAGGGTGTTTCTCAAGCCTTCCCTGGGTAGTGTTTAGTGTAAAATTTTTCTTTTGCTTTTTCAACATTTGAAATCATATTACTATTACAACAAGAACAGAAAATATGTCTTGAATTTTTCTTTTTAAAATATTTTATTTATTTTTAGAGAGAAGGGAAAGGAGGGAGAAAGTGAGGGAGGGAAACATCAATGTGTGGTTGCCTATCACATGCCCCCTACTGGGGACCGGCCCACAACCCAGGCATGTGCCCTGACTGGGAATCAAACCAGTGACCCTTTGGTTTGCAGGCAGGTGCTCAATCCACTGAGCCACACCAGCCAGGGCCAAATTTTTCACAATGCTATCAGTATTTTAGGGTTTCTCTCTCTCCCAGTCTTTATTAACAGGCACATGTATTATATGACTATAAATAAAACACACAATTTAAATCCAGTTGCTTCATTGTTTCTGTTTTCATATTTTTGCTTGAGGTTACTCTGTAAACATTTCCTGCTATTGCCATAGTCTTCAAATTTATCTTCTCTAATAACGGCATTATATTGCTTGGAGGGGATGTAACCATTCTCTTGTTATGGAACATTCTAGCTGTCTTGAATTTTTCATTATTATAAAGTAATGTGTTCATGTATCTAGCTTTTCTCTGAGGATGTTTCTCCTTCAGGAATCATTTCTAGGAGTGATGATGCTGGGGGATATATATCTTAGTGGCTCTTAAATGCATTGCTGCGTTGCTTCTCAAAAGGACTATACCAACTTGTAGTGCTGCCAGGAGTGTGCAGTAGCTTTGCCATACTCTCACCAGCAATGGGTATAGTAATTATTGTAAATTTTAGCTAATGTATAAATGTAAGATGGTACTCATTGTCCTTATAGACTTTTGTTCCTCTTGATTAGATTTTTGTTTTCACTTCATAAGTTTGCTCTGGGCTCTGTATGTGTGTGTTTATTGTTTCTTTGCAGAAAGGAAAGCTCAGTTTTATCCCCCTGCACTGCTGGATTGGAAGGTGACCCAGGAGAAAGTTCCCTGGGGCATCGTGCTGCTGCTGGGGGGCGGATTTGCTCTGGCTAAAGGATGTGAGGTAACTTCTCCAGCTGTGTGCAGCCCAGGGCACCCGCCTTCCCCCACTCTGCCCCCCTGGGTTGGTGCTGCATGGTGCCCTCCACTAACTGCACATTTCTTGAGGACAAGGACTCTCTTGTGATCTAGGAGCCCTGCACCATGAATGGTGCCTGGAGTAGAGAAAGTGCTCTTTGAGTGATTGCAGAAATGAGTGAATTTAAGTGACCCTGGGTTACCCCAGAGAGGCAGAGGATGCTGTGAGGTCTCCTTTGGGATTTGGTAATAAGGGTCTTTACTCTGATTCACTCTAGGGAAATCTGCAATTTTTCATGGAGATTTCCACCATTACCTTTGGTTTTTCTCCTTGTCGAACTCTTTGTTGATGTGGTTGCCATTTAAAAATTTTTCTCTAATAAGTGTGTAGAAGGAGAAAGAGCTTTTGGGAGAAAAACACCCCCAAAGTATAACTTTCTTACCTCTCCCCCTGCCCTGATAGGGAAGAAATGAGCCAGAGGGAGGGGTGAGCCAGCTTGATGCTGCTTGCTGTCCTCCATGCATCCGCCCATGTGTCCGTCCATCCACGAAGAGAATGTAATAGATACACTGAATCTGTCTTGTTATTTTCTTATCCTGTTTTCTGCAGCATCTAGAACAGAGCCTGGTGCATGATTGGTGCATAAATAGTTTTGGGTGAACAAATCCATCCATCTAGTCACTTCTCTACCCAGTCATCCAGCCATCTATCATTCATTCACTCACCAGACACTTCTCTTATGTCCTCGTTAACCCAGACATGGGAATTACAGAAGAGATTGAAATATGGTCCTTGTTCGTGAGCACTTCACGGACTAGAGAGGGGGACATATCTGGAAGAGCATTCCAGGAAGGAGTGGCATGTCAGTAAAGGAATAAGTATGTGGTACCTAGCTGAGGAACAGGTGAGGCTGCTGAGCCTAGCAGGGGCCACTCCACAAGGGTCTTGAATCCAAGGTAGGGAGTGTGGACTTGATTCTGCAGGCAGTGGGCAGCCACTGGAGGGCTGAGGCCAGAGAGTGACTTGGACAGACCTGCCCTTGGGGAAAATCACCCTGACATCTGGGTGGAGGCCTGGGCAGGGCCTGCGATGAGGGAGGCCCAGCAGACACTCTGCAGCTTTCATCGAACTCAGCCTCAGAGTGCTGGACGCCAGGACCACACTCTCCTCCTTCCGTCCCCAAGTAACCAGTCTCTCCTGGTTTCCTTCCAGCTCTAACTATTCTTTCTCATTCTCCTTTGCTGAATTTTCTTCTGGTGTCCCCTAAATGCGAGTGTTCCTCCAGGCTCTGTCCTTGGCATCTTCCCTGTTCACTTGCATGCTCTCCCCTGGACGATCTCTTCTCAGCCCAAAGCACCAAATCCAGATCCCCAGGTTCTGGCTCAAATTTCTCTCTTCAGTTACAAGAACTGTGGGGAACTGAGAGGAGACAATGGACATGAGAAGCTTCGGGTGACTTGGTGACTGATTGGGTGGAAGGAATGAGGGGGACAGAGGTTCCCCAGGGCGACTCCTGGTCTTCTAGGTTGGACAGCAGGTGGACAGTGAGTCCATTCCCTGAGCTGCGAAGCCCAGGGGGGAACAGTAGACTCTGGGCTAGAGAGGAGGAATGCAGGTAGGGACATGTTGAGTCTGACTTGCTCATGAGACATCTGGGTGGAAACTTGTGGAAGGAGTATAGATGTAAGTCTGGACAGCAAACCAGCTGGGCTAGAAACACAGATCCTGGAGACAGCAGAATGAGGATGGAGAGTGAAATTGTGGGCATGGATGAGGTCACCCCTGGAATGTATGCAGAGAGAGTAAGAGGTAGAGGATGGGCTGAGCTCCCTGGGGAAGGGTGAGGGTCCCTTCTGGCCTATAGGAACTGTAAGCCAGCTGCCCTTTGGTGCCTGCCCTCCGGGTGTTTCCCAGGTCTCAGGGCTGTCCGAGTGGATGGGGAAGCAGATGGAGCCCTTGCACGCCGTGCCCCCAGCAGCCATCACCTTGATCTTGTCCTCGGTCATTGCTGTATGCACTGAGTGCACAAGCAACGTGGCCACCACCACCCTGTTCCTGCCCATCTTTGCCTCCATGGTAAGTAACCGTGCTGGGTTTTGAGGGCCCTTAACCATTATTTCATAGGAAGCTGCCAACCCAGAACTATGTCCTAAGTCCCTAGAGAGGCAGGGAAATCAGGGCCCAGAGCCTGACCAGGCTTTCCAGACCACATCTGGCCCTGGCTCTGATAGGACTGGTGAGCCCTTGATGAGCCTGGGCCTGCCCTCGGTGCTCTGCTGGTTCTTTTTTGTATTCCCACTGCTGGCAAAGTGCTAAGAATAAACCAGGTGCTCAACAGTTATTTGTCAATGTAACTGACTATTTCTCAAGATGGGGATGCAGGGCTCGTGCCCAGGGGGAGTGGACCAGTGCTGTGAGGGAAGGCCTGAGGGTCTCTGAGAATGTAGTGCAGGTGTGAGAATACAGAGCTGGGAACACAGAGGTCTCGGGGAAGGTTGGGCTTGGGAGTGGCTGGGGGGAGGGGCTGTCCTGGGAAGATGGAGAGCCCAGGTAAAGGAAATGGGGAGTGTGACTGAAGATTCCCAGAAGCCTTGTGTGGTGCACCCGGGGGTCAGGCATCAGTGTGCTATGGGAGAGCATGTTCTTGAGCTGGCACTTAAAGCAGAGCTTATAGGAAAATTGGCTGTGATCTTTTTGTGCATTTTCTTCTGTCACTCAACACATGGCACTGCCAACCTCCAGGTGGCACAGGAAGAGGCCTGGGCGTGGGGTCAGAAGACCTGAGTTCAAGTCTTGGAATCCTTGAACTTGTCCCTTAAGTTCTTCCCTCCTACACTTGACGGTCAAGTAAGGCGAGGGCTATGAAGATCCCCCGTAGACTGCAGAACGAGCCTGGGAGACACGGTGGCTGCCCTTCTGGGGTTGGGAGACACATTTACAAAAACCTGAACACGGGATTGCAGTTGGTGAATTTCTGTTTGGCCTCCAAGGTGTCCATGTGTATAAAAAGCAAACCCAAGCAGTTTTCTCCTTTCAATCCAAGTGAAGATGACAGTGTTAGGAATAGCAAGGTGGCTGCCCCAGCTCTCCCTCCCATAAGCAGGCTGCCCAGATGTACACCAAGGAGCATCTTTCGATGCTGGGCATGGGGTGGTGAGGCCTTCCCTCCTCTGGCAAAGGTTTGGCTTTGTCACCTCCAACCCCAGCCGTGAGCCCCGTAGGCCCCAAGCCAGGCAAACTGAGCTCTGAACCCAAGGGGGTGGCCAGGCCTTTCCAAACAAGGTTTTCTAGAACCAGAAGTCCCAGGAAGATTTCTCACAGTGACCTCCAAGCCCACTCACACTCCTGCCTCAGGACCCAGCTCTGGCAAAGGAAAAGGCAGTAATACCCCAGCCTCACCACAGAGTCACATACACCATGTGTACCCAAGGCCAGGACAAATGGAGGCACCAGGAAATAGACTGGGCCTCTGACTGGGACCTCTCAGGTTCTCCCGGGGGCAGTGTGACTTGGTGCAGCCTGTCTGCCCATAGGAACCCTAACCTGAAACCTGCTCCCATGCCCCAACTCAGCCGTTTGTGGTTGTGAGTGTTTTAGGGAGTCACTGGAGATACTGACAAGCACGCACAGTTGACTCAAACACCACAGGGGTCAGGGGCACAGCCTCCCTGTGCAGTCAAAATTCCATGTGTAACCTGTGGCCCCCACAGAACTTAAGTGTGGTACCTCAGTATCCACAGGGGCTGGTTCTGGGACCTCCCTCAGGTGTCCCAATTGGCGGATGTCAAGTTCCTTACATAAAGTGGCATAGAGCAGTGTGTGCAGCTGACTCTGCACATGGCAGGCTCCTGTCCGAGCTGCAGCTGGCTGGCTCTGCAGCTGGGAACCTGGGCGTACAGAGGGCTGAGTGTACGTTTGCTGAGAAGAGCCCACGTGTAAGCAGACCCGTACTGTCCAGCCCCGTGTTGTTCAAGGGTCGACTGTGTTACAAAGGTGCACTTTGTAGAATCATTTATTATAAAATATTTCCATGATAGTAGGGGACTGATGAAATAAGTTATATATTCATAAGTGTAATATTATCAAATGAAATATAAAATGCAATATTGCAATTTTTAAAAAATCAGAGTTTTGAAGGACATTTAGTAAAATGGGAGCATGTATAATTTTTTAAGTTGAAAATGTAATACATATACATGACTTACGAATGTCAAATAATACCAAAGAGTATAGGCCCTAACTCTCTAGCTTCCTCCTAGAGACAACTTCTGTTATCAGTTTCTTAGGTATCTTTCTGGATGTATTGCACGCACACTCTCTCTTGCAAACAAATGGTATCAACAAATGGTCTATGGTCTTGTCCTGCACCTTAAATTTTAAAAAATCTAACTATAGATCTTAGAGATCTTTCCATGTTAGCACATAAAACCTATTTAGTTCTTTACAGCTTCAAACTACCCATTGTCTGTACGTACATGTTTTATTTGGCCACCCTGCCGTGGATGGCTGTTGAGTCTGTTTCCCACGTGCTCTGCTGTTGTAATACCGTAATGAACATCCTTGCATATGTGTCTGCTCTCATGTGCACGTCAGTCTGCACACCAGGTTATTAATTTTGGTAGATATTGGCAGATATTATGAATGTATTATGATATCATTCACTCATTCAACAGATATTTAACGAGTGTCTGTCTGTGAGGAACTATTACATGTGGCTGAATTTTAAGCTGTAGAGTAAAAAAGATTGATACTGAATTCTGTACTCAAACTGATCCCAAGTGTGTACAAAAACACACATGTACACAGATGTATCTGTTGGCGAGAAGCTGTGCTCCCCCCTGCCCTCTGGGCTGTCTCAGTGTGCAGCAGGACAGACAGACATGTGCATGTGTGGGCTGCAGGAACACTTCAAGGCTCAGTGTGGTCTAAGTGGCCGGCAGGGTCTTTGGCACATAGTAGGTGGCCAAGAAATATATGTTGAATGAATTGAGGGGGTTCAGAAAGGGCTCCGGGGGGGAGGGCTCAGAGCTCAGCCTTTGGAGTCCAGCAGAGTTATCGCCCAGAGGCGTGGCAAAGGGCAGAGGACCCAGGGCACAGAGATGCAGAGGTGGGAATGTGCACTGCACTGGGGAGATGCTTTCCAGAGTGCTGGCCCCAGGAGCTTTTGTTTCCCATGTCTGTGACACTATAGTGCTGTGTTTCCCCCCAGTCACGCATCATTGGCCTCAACCCGCTGTACGTCATGCTCCCCTGCACCCTGAGTTCGTCCTTTGCCTTCATGCTGCCCGTGGCCACGCCGCCTAATGCCATCGTGTTTGCCTACGGACACCTCAATGTTTCTGACATGGTAATGCAGCCGCTTTTGTTTACTCCTATCAGCTCCGATGCTTTTATTGCCAGGGATGCCCTGTTTGTAAATGACCCGTGATGTCACATGATTTGGGAATAGCACCAAAAGTCTCAGTCTCCCCTCATTATTTGCACTTATATGCAGCTTGTCTTCTTTTTTGAAATTATCTTACATTTCATACTGTTCTGAATCCCAAAGCTGAGAGGTGGGTTATAGAATCTCCCACCCGGAGGGGCCTGAGCAGTCACCAGGGAGCCCTCGCTGAACACTCAGAATAGCTGAAGGTGGGCCCCACACAGCCATGGGGCACTTCACACACTAGCAGAAGCTGTGAGGACAGTCAAGAGGGACATGACTGAGATGGGGGGCGGGGGCAGATGGACACTAATGACAGCCAGAGAGGTTGACAGAGGTGTCTGCAGACATGAAGTATGGGCAGGGAGCGAGAGACCACGGCCTGGGAGCAGAGGACACTCGGAAACAAGTGCAGCCAGAGGAGGGACTCTTCGCTTCTGCTTTGGCTTTATCGCCCCTGACAGGAGAAGGCGGGCAGCTCTGAGAGGAGGCAGGCCAGAAAGGGAGGTCCCTACCCCAACACAGTTGGGGGTGAGTTGTCACAGAGCCTCTGCTGGGTGTCTTCGACTCTGTAGAGCATTTTTGAAAGGAAGGGGTAGTCCAGAAGCCGTGGACTACAACCTCAGCTCCAGCCCCCAGTAAAAAGTCTACATGGGCTTGAAAGCAGTGGTTAGCGAGCCTAAAGAAAGAGCTGGCATCAGAGGGAGCCACGGGGGGCTCTTGGGGAGCCAACAGGTGCCAGTGCGATGGTGAAGGGCTGGGGGCAGCACGGGACCTGGAGTCAGACCTGGCCTCCTCCAGTAATTCCCTGAGTGGCCTGGGGTGTGGCCTCATATCACTTCCCTGAGGCCCAGTTTTGCAAATGTCCAGATAGGCAGAGAACCCGAAATCATGCCTGTTTCCTGGGGATGCTCTGAGCACCGATAATACTTGCTAGGTGTGAAACTGCTTTGTCTGAGGGTGGGGTGGACACAGAGCATGGCCCAGGGACGGGAGCCCAGCACACCAGCCCTTGTCCCCTTCTCCAAGCACTGGCTCCCAGCCTCCCTTTCCCCTCGGTTCTGACGCCCTGCATGACCCTGGGGTGCTGACTCTGGTCCTGTTTTTTCCAGGTGAAAACAGGACTAATGATGAACATAATTGGAGTCTTCTCTGTATTTCTGGCGGTGAACACTTGGGGACGGGTCATATTTGACCTGGATCATTTCCCTGACTGGGCTAATGTGACACATATCAAGACTTAGGAAGAGCCACGAGACCATAACACAGGCCCTGCCATCCTGAGGACTCCCGAACCTTCCAGCATGCCTTCCAGCTGAACTTTGGGTTTCACACCCCAAAGACCCTGTGATGCCCACACCCCACAGGGTCATAGCCAGGGTGGGGTGGCTGGAGGGCAGGTTCAGACGTGAAGGGAGCCTCCCAAGAGGCAGCCGGCACCCGTCTTTCCTGGGGGCCTGCTGTCATCTCTGGGACAGGCAGGCTGCACAGGGACTAGGACGCCGGCTCCTGCCCCAGCTCAGCCTCGTGCTGGCCTCACGCTGGGCTCTGATGTCCACTTGCTTGGTCCCAGGATCCTCTAAATGGGAATCAGATCCCAGCTTGGGAAGTGAAAACACTACCTTCCAGAGTCCATGCCTCTTGCTGCTGACTTTGGGCTGCCTCAGGTCACTCCTGTCACTTGGAAGGGACAACCCAGCCCAGGGACAGAATGTCTGGTCCTGGGAAGCTTCCTGCTGCTGGAGTGAGAGTGGGAAGCAGAGCCTCCTGGAACCACAAGTGTAGTGCCACCAGCAAAGGACGAGGAATTTGAGTTGACTTCCAGACGACGTCACCCACGGTACGCCATTGGCGAACCAGCTCCCCTCCGTTCCTCACTCCATCTTACCTGACAAATGGACCCCTTCCCCACCTTCCCACTGCACCGCCTTCAACTCCTGCACCTCTTGCTTTCTGGGCCCACATTCACTGGGCTGGGGCCCTCCTGCACCCCCTTTTCTTCCAGGCAGGTCAGCTTGGCTCTTCTGGGAGATGCTCTTCCTGCCACCCACACAGCTGGGATCACACTCCAAGTATGGGCAATGATGGCACTTTTGGGGTCACAGTCAGTGTCTAGGTCCTCCCTCGCATGCAGGCCCAGAGTGGATGCAGCTGTTAATTGCCAAGAGCAGGTTCCCTTCAGAGTTGGTCTGTCCTGCCAGGGTCTGAGCACCCCCGGGGGGAGCCTTGACTTTGCTGACTGGCCTTTGCGGCCATGCCTGGTGGTGACAGAGCATCATGGAGAATGAGCACTACTTGGTAGTCCCTGAGCAGATGGCCCCTGCCCATGAGTGGATCTACCGGAGGTTGCTGGAGCAAAGACCCCGAATGGCTGTGGGAACCCTCAGAACCCCTGTGATGGAATGTGAGTGACACCCACCCTCTTTCCCAGTAACCCCATTTTCTTTCCTCCTGCCACTGCTCTGGAAGGGAGGCAGGGGCAGACACACGAGGTCCAACAATGGCCCTTTTCAGGGCAGGAGAAAGTATGGGAACCCAAGGAAACCCCCTCAGGGACCGAGTGTGTACCTGGTTCCTTGGGTGGGAAAGTTCTTGACCACCCCATCTGCCCCCCAGGGGAAGGTGCGCTGTGCTGTCTCTGGTGCTTTGCTGTGTGTGGACGGTGGGGCAGGCAGATGCATGGACAGCCGCTGCCCACCTCCTGTATGCCAGGCCTCCCTGTGGCTGGTGCATCCACCACTTTGCTTGTTTGACATTCGCAGCAGCCCTGTGGCACAGGCAGGTATTATTATCTGTGTTTGTCTTCCAAGAATGCTGGGCTCAGAGAAACAAGCAAGCCATGTGTCCCATCACACATCGAGGTAGTGGCACTTGGATCTTCAGCCTCCATGTCCACTGCTCCTTCCTCTAGTCATTGAGGGTCTTGGCCTTACAAGGCCTGCAGGGAAAAGTGGGCAGCCAAGAGCAAGTCCACCCCAAGGCCCTGCCTGCTCAGGGAAGATCATGGAACAAGAGCCCTTTCTGCCACCACCTCTTGAGACAGGCTCAGGACAGTGTTGGGACAGACAGGGCTGAGCATTGCCTGAAGAAGCAAAGCATTTGGAGAGAGAAGCATGGAAGTGGCTACCTGCTCCCGCACTGGGCTGAAACTGATCCACCGCCTAGTATTGCTCTCTGTGCCACTGCTGTGGGCTTATCTGCCAGCCAGTCTGTGGGCTCCTGGAGGACTTACCCTGCCCACTGGGTCCAGTGCCAGCACCGTGACAGACTCCGAGCAGGCCACCATAAGTGTGATTGGTAAATAAACAAGTGATCAGAGTGGTCAGTGAGATGCATGCCTTATGGTAGTGGGCAAGGTCCGTGAAGGCCATCCAAGGTGGGCACTGAAAGATGAGTAGGACTGGCCAGGCTGATGAGGGGGGGTGTGGTGAGGTGGGTGGAGGACTCTACCAGATTCCACCTGCCTGAGGGTTGACAAGAAAGCTGGGTGGGGGCCTGAGGAAGCTGATCAAAGGTTATTTCTATTCAGCGTCTCTTGAAGTTGGCTGGAGTTGCTAACAGTTTTGGCCAGTGCCAATCAGGATTGCTTTGGGCTACGAGCAAGAGAAAAAAACCCCAGCTGATAGTAGCTTATACCCTAAGGACGCTTAATGTCTGCTTAACAAGAAGTCTGGAGGTAGAGAGGTGCTGATAATGGTCCAGCAGCTCGCCTGGGCCACTGAGGACTTGGGCTCCACCATCCTAAGGGCATCCTGCCTTTCTTAACTCCACGCCTGACCCTTGTGCTACAAACACATCTGTATTGAAGGCGGGAAGAAAGAGATGTGGGGTGAGGGCCTGACAGTGCCTGTTTCATCTTTCCTTTTTCTTAGGAAAGCAAAAACTTTCTCAGAAGCCCTTACTGACTTCCCTTTATGTCTTATTAGCCAGTACGAGGTCATATGGTCATCCTTAGGCCAATCATTGACAGTGGATACTTGGAATATCATGAGACCAATTAGAACCCATCTCTTGGGCTTGGGGAGCTGGCCTATGCTTCCTGTAATGGTGAAGTTTCCATCCACCACAAAATCTGGGTTCTGGCAGGAAAAAAGTGGGGAGATCTTGGGTAGGTGATGAGCAGGATCTGGCGTTATGACCCTTTCAGAGGGCTGCCCTCACTGCAGCCTGCTTGAGTGGCTGCCATGGAATTCAGTAGAAACATATTCCTAGGTGGTAAGAATGGTAAGAGAGTACGTAGTGGTCTGGTCAAGGGCTTCGGCTCTGCTTATAGTTCCCAAAGGCCAGGACTCCAGGAGACCCACTGGACGGGGAGGCTAGAGTGCAAGTCCTGACTGAGCTCAGCCCTGACACCTGACACAAGTCAGTCCACTCTCTGGGCCTCAGTTTCTCCCAGGGAGAGGCCGGACTAGAGGATCTGCAAGGGCCTGTCTCCCCCTACCCCATCTGATCCTTCATCTGCTCAGGCCAAATGCAGTCCTGCCCCTAGTCCCCACACTGCCTCAGACCCCACACTTGCACACAGCTGGCTCCCTGTGCCCATCTGGGTCTTAACCATTTGCTGAAAGCCCTTTCAGACCTTCTCCTCATCCATATTTTGCCTCTTACATTTCGTGAAGGGGTTCTACCCAAGACCCTTCAGTTCTCTCTAAGGCATCTGGATCAGACTTTTGGACTTCTCTCAACCGTTTTGCCAGGAGTTTACAAGGATTCTATGCATTCCAAAGGTCAGGACCCTGGGTTCCTTACCCTCTGATACCACAGTTGGGCTCCCTTCCTGTCCCTCAGAGCAGAGAACTCCCTTTGGGAAAGAGCTGGGCCGCCTCCTCTGGCAGGACCACTGAGCAGGGCATCTTCTGGGACGAGTGAAGTTCTCTCTCCTCCCTCGAACACTAACAAGGAGAATGGACAGTGAGGCCTTTGATCTGGGTGCCGAGCAGGGAATCGTGACAGTAGCACAGAATGCAGCTCTCAGAATCAGTACAGACATTCTTGGGTAAGGTCCTCGATGGCATATTCTTGTTTGTGGAAAAAAGACCAAAAGCTGATTGATTAAAAACTATACCTATTCTTAGCTCAGTCAGTCCTATTCTTAGCTCAGGACTCTCCTCCAGGACTCTCTCCCCCTAGTCCCATAGCCTCTTACAAACTTTGTCTCCCAACCCACCAAAGAAGCTTCTTTTCATATTAAAAAAAATGCATCAAGATGAATCTTAAATAGGGTGCGTTTTTACATTCCTTAACAGAAAGCTATCACTTCAGGCTGAAAGCCAGGCCATCCGATAGTCAGTTTATTCCCTCCAGTGTCCTGAGCCAGGGCTTCCATTCCCACTTCCCCGCCCAAGGAATGTCTTCCAGCGCTTCCTGGATCTGCTTGTCCGCACGCCCACCCCAGCCTTGGAGACACAGCTGTCCGCCGCCAGCCGCAGGCAGTCCCAGGGCAGCATCCACGTACCTGCTTCCAGCCACCAAGGGTAGAGCGATACTAAAATTCAGGCTCAATTTAGAAACTTCAACTCAGTTTTATATTTAAAAACATATGAACACAGAAGAAATTTCAACAGTACGAAAAGTGCTAAGACATGCCCCGCCCAATGCAGAGACCTCCATCCCTCTCCAGAAATACACTGTGAGCAGCGAGCAGCTCCTCACACGTTCCCCTGGAGATGAAGCGTACGCACGAGCTTACGTCATAGATGCAGGTCCTCTGTGTGCCATCTGGGCGCACACCAGCACGTTTTCCTCCCTTGTTGCCACCCCCCAACTCCGTTGCCCTCCCCGCAACCCTGGTAAATTTATTTAGAGATCATTCCATTTCAGGACATATTAAGTTTGACTAGGCTGTTTTCTTTTTAATTCAATAATTTTTGATTCTACATTGAGGCAAAATTAAATTCAGTGAATCGCACCGATCTAAGTGTTCAGTTGGGTGACGCAGACACGTTGTGCCAGCAACACCCACTTCCGTCTCCTTGCACACGGAAGTTCTCCTGCTCCTTCCGGTAATCCGTGCCCTCCCAGGACCAGCGCCGCTCTGCCTTGTTTCGAGGTGTTTGCTTTTCCTGTAAATGATGTGAAAAGGGAACCCTATTATACATACTCTTTTGTGTCTGATTTATTTTTTTAGCATTGTGCTTTTGGAATTCATTCTTATTGTGTGTACCCATTCATTCCTTTTGTATTGTTTCCAAGGAGTGTTCCATTGTACGAATATGCCGCAATTTGTTTATTCTCCTTTGATGGACGTTTGGGTTGTTCCACTTTGGGGCTATTATGAATAAAGCTGTTATTAAATCCTCTGAATAAATCTCTTTGTGGTCATGTGTTTTCATTGCTCTTGGATGTGTGCCTATGAGTGAGCCTCCATCTTTTTAAGAGCTGATAGGGTTCCCTTGCACAATCAGCATATACTGCATGATAGACAAGTTCCCTACTAGTGGGCATTTGGGCCATTTCCAGTTTTTTGCTAACACTGTAATAAACAGGTCTGTACTTGCATCTTTGTGTATCTACGGGAGGAGAATACTTGCCTGGAATGAAGTGCTGGATCAAGGAGTACATGTATTTAAGTATGTGACACACTGCCAAATTGCTTTCCAAAGAGGCAGTGCCAATGTATATTCTCGAGAACTATGCATGAGGCCTCACTCTAATACACCCTTGGCAACTGCACAAACTTCTCAGTCTTTGCTAATCTGCTTGTTGAAAAATGCTCTCTCATGGTTTTCATTTTTATTACTTTAAATTGCAAGCAACATTGAATGTTTTTCACATATTTATAAGCCATTTGTGTATTTTTTGTCAATTCCCTGTTTCTCTTCTCATTTTTTGAGTGTTTTAAAAAGCCTCTTCTTATTTATTTGCAAGAACTCTTTATATATTGAGGGATCAGTCATTTGTCTAATTAGGACTTTATCATGCATGTTAAGATCTGGTGAAGCTACTGTTTATTCCTTTTAATTTACTCCCCCTAGCTATCCTCACATATTTTTCCATAAGCATTTCTGAATCAGCTTCTCTAGTTCCAAGAAAAACCTGCTTGGCATTTACCCCTCTGGCTCTCTCTCCTGCTACTGTTTCTTTCTCTCTCCAGGGTTTCTTGACCTCAGCTCTACTGGCATTTGGACCAAATCATTCTTTTGTGTAGGGAGCAGTTCTGTGCACTGTGGGATACTAAACAGCATCTTGGCTTGTGTTCACCAGATGCCAATAGCAACCGTGCACCTCCCAGCCCTGGCTGTGACAATGAAAAATGTTTGCAGGCATTGCCAAGTGTCTCAGACAGACTCACTCTGAGCTCGCTACACTGTCCTCCTTCATGTTCCTAGAGCAGCGATTTTCAGCCGCTGTGCCATGGCATACCAGTGTGCCACAAGAATCATTAAAACACTCAATGCCTGACTATTTAGTCTGGGGCACGGACCTCTTTTCCCTTAGGTTGTCAAATGAAAAAATGATAAGAACCAACATAAAATCATACCTAATTTTTCATCAGATCGGCAAAAATACATTTTTTTGGTGTGATGCAGAATTTTAGTAATCAGTTTATGTGTGCCATGAGGTGGAAAGGTTGGAAGTCATGGTCCTAGAGCATGCAAAGAACATTCCTGCTCCCTCCCCTCCCTTGAACCTCTGCTCAAATGTTACTTTTCAGCCTATTTTAGACTATAATCCCCCCACCTGTCCTACACTTTGTACTGTTCCTGATTTTTCTTTGTTGTACCTTTCATCTTCTACTATACTATGTAACTTACTCCTTTAGTTCTTCTTTATTTTGTCCAGCAGGGATTTTTATCTGATTTGTTCTCTCTTGTTTCCCTTGTGCCTAGAATACACCTGGTACACAGTAGGTGCTCAATAAATATTGAGTGAATGACTGAATCAGAACAGATTTGTGGATTGCCTTAGGTGTGAGATGACAATACTGAATCATCCTACACAATAAAATGATGTTTTTCTACATAGTGAGGCTTTCTTTTATATCCTCCTGTACAGTCTTAAAAGTTTCTTACAAATAAGAAATTCTAAATGTTTTATAGTAAACATTTGCCCAGCCTGTTTTTCACTTTTCCTCTTGATGGACTTGGGAAGTGAAAATGCCTGACTTATGTGGGTGGGCGAGGCTGCCTGCAGGGGACCAGGCCCCAGCCACTGCCCTTGCAGGGGGACCCAGGGGCCTGCAGTGATGCCAGAGGCCCCTTGCTCCTCATCGCCCAGCCCAGAGCTCTTCTTCACAATCTCCTGGGAGGACCTCTGCCTTGGTTGGCAGTGCTTCCGAGGCATCCAGCCCCATCCTTCTCCCTGAGAGGGCTCTGGCCCAGAGAGATGGATGGGACATTGCTCCAGACAGTCCCTCTGTGTGGGGCCTCTGCAGAGACCCAAGGGCTCATCTCTGAGCTCTCCTGCAGGGCAGGTGACACAAGCAAAGGGTGACCTTACCTTTCCTGGCCAGTGCCCTAGTCAGGTGGGAGGGGCCTGAGATAGGGGGCAGTCTGTTCAGTGGAGTAGGTATTAGAGGAGACACCTTTCCTTGGCCAGCTCTGAGAGGGCAGAGAATGAGGGGTCTTCCTTCCCTGGCTCTGTCTCCCCAGACCTTTGCACAGGGGCCCCTGCTCCTGGCCTGGCACTGCGCTCTGGGCCAGGCCTGAACTAGGGGAGAAGTGGGGAGAACCAGGCACAGGCCATTCCTGTGAAATGGGCGCCACGACCCTTTGGAGGTTCTGAGAGCTGTGAGCTGGCCCTGCACCGGGCACTTTGTGAAGGGGCTGCTCTCATTTGGTCAGCTGTGCATGCCACTCCTGGGTCTCCTTTCCGGCGGTACCTATGAGGATGACTGTCAGAGCCATGTGAGCCCCAGGTCCACCCCAAGGTCACCCTGACTGTGCTCGAGGAAACCTCCAGGAGGGTCTGAAACTGCGGTTCAGTGCCACCCAGGGCAGGAATAAGACCTTTAGAAGCATTAAGCTCCAAAAAGATTATGGGGCTCCCTCCTCTTGGATAACATAAAACAAGAGGTGCTCATGAGGTGCAAGCAGAGGCCCCGACTATTGGTGTACAAAGTGCTGTGTAGTGTCCTGCCAACCCTCTGCCCCGGACCTCCATTGGGGCTCCCAAGGCCCTGCTCAGAGCTGAGTTGGGAGGCCAGCAGGCAGGTCTGGGCTGTTGGGGAGGCTTGGCCTGGGCCCTGTGGCTTGCAGGGAGGCTGGGAGGCAGGCCTCTGGGGGACTGCAGCAGTGTCCTGTGGTGTGCCACTTCACATTTATAGTTACAGTGCTTCTCAGTTTACTGTCCCTGTGGCGGGAGGCCTGGCTCTCTGGAAACCGCAGCTGCGGCTGGTGGGGGGCCTGCCTGAGGCTGTGCAAGGCCGGGGCCCCACCTCATCTTGGGTTGTCCTGGTCCCTTCCCAGAGCAAGGTTTCAGGCCGGATGGAGCTGGCAGATATGGAGGCCCCCCCCACCCCCCAGTACCTATGTCCTAGTTGGCCTCTGTGAGGAGCAAGGGCCTTGCTAGAGAGCCAGGTGCTCCTTCAGGCCCAGGGGTCTCTGGGACAAGGGAGCGGAGTGCGGCTCTCTGCTGTGCATTCCTTACCCTGTGGGGTTTCCCACACAGTCCCACCACCAAAGTGGCTGGCCCTGGCCTTCCCTGCCTCATGGTGTGACCCTCACGGTGATGGGAGTAACAAGATGGTGCACGCAAAACAGATTAGCACAGCAGATGTGTCTGTTTAGCCAGGGAGGGTCTGAGGTGGGGGGAGTTTAGGGAGGTAGGTGAGCTAAATGCTGGCAGCCTTGGTGGAACCAGAACCAGAACTGTGAGCTGCTCTCTTCATTGTGCCAAGTGGACCCCGAGATTCAACTCACCTAGGCAGCAGGGTCCTGCTGGTTTTTCAGAGAACTGGATGGAGCAGGGTCTGGCTCCTGTGCACCCAGTGTGGATCTGCCCTGCTCTGGCTCAGCCAGGGGGTGGCCCAGTCACAGACTGACTCCCTGCTCTCCCCAACCGGGGCCCATGGGCCCTGGCTCTGGCCTGCTCTTTAGAAACTCTGGGATTAGAACAGCAGGTCTGGGAGGGAGGGAGGGAGTCTGGGGCATGAGACAGGCCTCTGGGGCGTCTGGAAGCTCACACCCTGCAATCGAGGGAAACCCCGGAGAGCAAACAGGGGAGGGGATGGGGCAGGTAGGGCCATGATTACTGGGTGGGGTGTAAGGGGACCCATGGGACAGCTGGGCCCACCTTGGGGAGGTGAGGCAGGAGGGCAGATACCTAAAAACAGAGCTGATTTTCACATAAATAGAATACCTATTGGGTGTGTTTCCTTTTTAAAGTTAGGAGTTATTTCAGTTCCCTTCCTCAGCAAAACCCTTGGCATGCCAGTTTGTGGCGGTTTTAGCCTGGTGAACCGGTCACGGTGCCCTTATTCTGGGTCTCCGAAGCAAAGAGCAACTCAGTTCTACATTTCCTCCCCGATGCTGGGTGCCTGGTCTGTGCCAGGGAATGGGGCCACAGGGAAGAAGCAGGTCCTGTCCCTGCCCTGGGGGGTGTGAAGGGTCCTCCCACACATTGTATAGGAGGGGCCAGGGTCAACTCAGTCTGTGCCAGTCAGCAAAGGCTTCCCGGGATCTAGACTAAGCAGTTTCGGAGAATGCATGTGAGTTTTCCAGACTCTTTTTTCTTGCAACAAACAGCAAGCAACTATTGTGTGCTGGGTGTTAAAGTAGTAACAGACAGGACACAGGCCCTGCTCTGAGAAGTCTAGGAGGAGAGCATGTGAGTGGTGACAGCAACGCCTTAAATGTTAGAAGTGTGTGTAAGATGCATCAGAGGCCAGAAGAGGGGACCATCCACTCTCTGAGGGGACATAAGAACCAGGGTCTGCACAGGGCACTGTCTGGCTTGTCCCAGCACTCGGCTGAGGCGGGGGGCCATGTGCAGCAGGAGAGTAGTGCTAAGAATATATACTGGGATTGGGCTTTCTTAAGCCCAAGTGCTTGCTTAATGCATTGCCCAGGGCCATGGAACCACCAAGCAGCAACCGGGAGTGGAATTGGTGGTTTCAGGCTGGTTATCTGTGTGCTTTGGGGACTTTGGACAACAGGGCTGCAGCTCCACTCCATATACGAGCTGGGTGGCCTTGAGCCCCACACTTCACCTCCTGGAGCTCCATTCACTCATGCCTAAAGCGGGGGTCATGGAAACAGCAGTCACACCTACTTGGCAGTGGTGATGGGAGTGAAAAAGGTGGTGCACGCACAGGGCCTACTGCAGATGATCGATAAACAGGAGCTGTTCTGTCTCCTCCACAGGCTACCGGGAGGCAGGACTGGTGGTGGGAGGGCCGAGTGGAGGAAGGGGCAGTGGTGTTCTGGTCTGTGAGCAGGGACCCAACCCAACTCTTGCTCTGTCAGGGCTGTCTTCATGGGGCTGAGAGGCGGTGTTCTTTGGTGGGGCCCAAGATAGGGAGAGGTGCAGTCCCCTGGGAGGGGTGCCTACAGTGGCCCAGGCCTGCATGCTCCTTTGCCTTGCTCTTTTTTGAACTAGGCCCCTTGGGGCAATGTCAGCCCATCTGTGAACACTGTGCCCAACATCCAGGGCTTGGTTCATTGGACCCCCAGACCCTGGCTGGCTGGGGAGAGCAGCATTCATGCATCTTCTAGAGCGCAGAGGCTCTGAGATCGGCTGACCGAGGGAGGCTGGCCTGCTCTGAAGATGGTGCTTCTCTCAGCTCTCTGGACCCCCGGCTCAGGAGGGCGAAGCTGCAGCATCCTAGTTACTTACAAGCCTCAGTGGTCTTCTCAAAAGCCTGGTGCTGACTTGCCTGGCCTTTATGCAGGCTGCTCCAGGAGGGCCCAACAAGACGGGCCTTGTGAAAGGCCCGTTACCTGCCAGCGCTCGGCATCCAAAATAGAATCTGGAGCAGCAAAGCCTTTAATTCCATGTGTCCCAACAGCAGGTCGGTGTGGGGATAACTATGATCTGACTGGTCTTGAGCTATAATTATGGAGTCAGAATAAAAAATTACAGGCATTGTGTGGGCTTGTTTTAAATATAACGTAATCCATACCGTCCTCTCTCTTATTTGCTAGATTTGAGGTGGAGTCCTTGGCGGTTGGCACAGGTTTTGCCTGACGTGTAGCAGATAAAAATGGCCTTTGCACAGTGACACAGCAGGAGGCCTCCCTAGCCCCCCTCGTGTTCCTGGCTGCCCGTGGCCCGCGGCCCACATGCGTCCGGGCAGCCTCTGAGTTGTTCACATCATCTGCAGGTTGAGTCCCCGCAGCGGCCTGTCTCCGCCTCCCCCTGCCAGTCCCCCAGAAACATCCCTGTAAAATAGTCTTGATGCTTAAGAGCCCATTAATGGTGCCCCTCTGTTTACAGGGTAAATCCAGACTCCGAGTTCCTTCATCTCTTGGCCCCAAACCACCGTTCAACATCTGTCTGGGAACAGCAGTGAGAGAACAGAGGTGAAGGGCAAGGGCTCTGGGGTCCAACCACGAGCAGTCGCCCAGGGCTCCCCTTCTTAGTGGACAAGCATGAGATGGGGCAGGTTCCCCCTCCCTATACGTTGGCCCCTCCCCCACGACCGTGGGCTGTTGTGAGGGTGGCATGAGGTGACACTCCTAGAGTGCCCCAGCTATGTCCCCTTTCCTCGCCATGTGTCAGTTCACCTATTGAAAGGATCAAGAGTCTCACTGTCTCTCAAGTCAGTAAATGTTTTTAAAATGGTATTTCTTGGTGTAGTTGTGTAGTAAGGTGGGCATGCATTAGTGCACCCTTCTGGAAAGCAAAATAGAAATACATATGCAAAGTCCTAAAACATGTTTACACCCTAGGATTAGGAATCTAACCCAAGGGGAAATCAAACCGTGGACAAAGGTTTATATTTAAAAGTTGTTTACTTCAATGTGTTTTTATGCTCTTGAAAAACTTAAAAATAAAATGCCCAACATTTAGGTAACAGTAAATATTTATGGTGTGTCCACTCAAAAACACTCCTATGCAGTCACTAGAAGTGTTTATGAAGAACATTTTATTATGTTGACAATGCTTATAATTTAATTTTAAGTGAATAAAACAGATACAAATTATATATACTATATGATCTCAATGATTATATTTTCTCCTTAATTGATTTCTGTATTTTCCCAATATTTTAGAATAGGTGTGCACTACTTTTTAGTAATTTTTAAAAGAGCTGAGTGTTAAAAATGGTATAAATAAGACAAGAGCATAGAACTCGATGTCTGAGTTTCTCTCTGGCTTTTAACAACTGAGGGGCCCAAGAGGTGACAGCAGAGACTCCTGCCCCAGCAACGAGCCACAGCAGGTGCAGCACGTGGAAGCAGAGACTGCCACCTACAGGGCACCCCCAGTGCATCTGCAAAGACTTCCCTTGAGGAGAGCTGCCTTCACAAGTGCCTAAGAACCGTCAATGCTGTTGGAAGTGGGGCAGTGTGCCAGCCCTGTGCTGTCCCTGCCACACCATGGAGTGCTGGCAGCTGCCCATCCACCTGGGTTGACTGGATTTTCTGCCTGAGAGGTGAGCTCTTCCTGCCACCTCAGGCAGGGGGCAGGAAGAGAGGCTGAGCTGCTGTCATCACTGTGGGTCCCTCTGCTGTCCACGTGTCTGGACTTTGGGGACCTCTGCATCCCCAACTGCCAGGACACGCAGGTCCACGTGGCAGGTCCACTTGTTCTGAGGGCGGAGAGCCTGAACGCTTCACTGGAGAGGTCACTGAGGGACAGCAAGGTCACTCCCAGCCATTTCTTGGGAAATCGGCCCAGATGAGGTTACCTGGAGAAATAAAAAGAAGTTCTTGAAGGGTCCCTGGTGGAAAGAAGGGCCCACATGAGTTCAGTGTGGGAGAGAGGCCTTAGAGGCCCGTGGCTAGGGTGTCCAGGTCCAGCCAGCCCATGTCAGGGCCTGTCCAGGACTCCCATGAACCAGCAATGTGCCTGCCCAGTGAGAAACCAGAGGAAGTCGGGAATCAGAAGCGGAAAGACCACAATAGATGACATACTGAACAAGGCAGGGAGGTGGAAAGGGAGGCAGACTGAGACCCAGGTCTGCCCGGCAGGGAGGCCACTGCCAAGGGCACGCTCCTAGGAGGAGATCAACACCGAGGACACGTTCCTCTTGGCTGTCATCAGGGAAACGCACATTAGAGCAGCCGGAGGTGCCCGTGCACCTGCTGAATTAGCACACATCCGAAAAGTGATAACATCTACCACGGCTGAGGTTGTGGGAGCACCAGCTTAAACACACTGCCTGGGGCCCTGTCAATTAGCACAGCCTTCTTGGGGAGAATTTGGGCAACACAGCTCCAATGCTATTAAAACATCCATCTCTTTTTACACAGTAATTCCCTTCCTGGGAACGTGCTGCAGGGAAAAATGGCAAGTCTGTAGGTAAAACATCATGTGTGCGGTGCTATCCCTGTGTCCAAAGTGCTAAGGTGTGGTGCTGTGAATATTTTAAAATAGGAAATATGAAGACTCAACAATAACATTTATGAGTACTGATGATACACGTAAATAAGCAGAAAATAAAACTATCTGTATGAAAATTAATAATTACATACATCAGCTGCTGGGAGGCCAGGCAGCCCCACTCATGCAGGTCCTTGGTTCCCAGCTGGCCACACAGACACTGCTGTCCTCCCCAGGGACCTGCCCTGCTGCTGCCGTCTGAAGCTCTCTGACCAAGAAGCCTAATCCACAGACCTCAGACTGGTGGGGAGACAGCCTCAGCGAGCCTGCCCACCTCGGCAGCTCACGCTGGTGGCCTGGGGAGTATGGGTGATGCCCGCTGGGTCACTTCAATGTCACACCTCAAGGAGCTACACCAGAACAGATATGGGTGGTGGGGAGTTAGGGCCTCACTTAAGGAAAGGGATAAAGTGATTTTCCAGGCTTTGAAATATCTTGGTATTTGCAAGCAAAGAAATCTGCTTAAGCCAGCTGGAGTCTGGACTTCCAGCTGGAGCATCATGGGAGGAAAGCAACTTAGAACAGACTGGAGGCAAAGGCAGGCAGAACTGCAGGGTCACCCCTCGTGGCCTGCCCCCACAGGAGGCACAGATTGGATCCTGAACTTGAATCATCCCGTTCTCCATCTTTCCCTCGCTCCTAGCGGCCATCAGAGAGGCCGGCAGCAAGTGAGAACCCAGTAAGTTGTGAGCGATGAGAAGAACGGGAAAGGACCACACAGTCTATGAACGAGCATGTGTCACCAAACAATCTGCCTTTATTCAAAGCCTGTCTGGTTTTCTAAACGTGCCCTTAATGTGCCTCAGAGAAACCGTGTCCCTTGTGCCTGCCCTGCTTGCTGCCGGGGGACGCCCTGCCTTACGGGGCTGAGAACGTTCAGTGACCATGCCTGTGTCCAGACAGACCTGACCTTGTTCGTTCAGCCCTGCACCATTACTGAGCACAAAGAGGCTTTATCATAGCCCCTGCCTTGATGTGCTTTCAGTCTCGTGGGCGAGACAGGAGTAAACAAGGAGGAATAACTCAAAGAGCAATCACACGGGTGCTGTGAAGAGAGGTCTCAGCAGTAGGGAGTGAGAACACCCAGGAAGTGGGCTCAAGATGGGGTGCAGGACCCGGCAAGGCTCCTTGGGGAGGTAGAAATGGAATGGAGCCTTGAAGACAGGAAGGATTTTACCTGGCAGAAGAACATCGGAGGGCGGGGCATGTGCACGAGTCCACCCCAGCCTCCCCCAGCTCCCACCCCCTCGAACCTGCCACTCACGGCGGCTCAGCACCGCTGGCCTGCCCAGGCGGATGGAGACAGTGCTGGTGCAGCCTCGGCGTGAGCTCTAACTGCTGAGGGTCTGAGGCTCCCCTTCACCATTCCCTCACTCCTTAGTGTGCTCGTATCAGAAACACTCATCACAGACCTGCTCCGGCCTAGGTACTGTCATAGGTTTGGGGGGCAAACCAGTCAAGTACTGTGCCCTTCCACTGGGGAAAACAGACAACAAACAAGGGACTGGAGAGATATAAAATAAGGGTTAGGGGATAAGAGTGATGAACGATGGGGGAGAAGGAAGAGGTATTTAATCCTTAAAATCAGTACCTGGTTTACCGTATTTTGATGTGTATAACGTGCACTTTTTTGCCCAAATTTTTGAGGGAAAAATAAGGATGCACATTACACATGTCTCTAATGATTACATAACCCCATGTATAATGTGCACAAAAACACAGCAAAATTACAACACGCGTTACACACAGCAAAATACGGTAATATCGTATTGATGTGAAGAGGCAAACCATTACAGAACATCTGGGGAAGAGCATTTTAGTCAGCATACATGGAAAGTGCAAAGGCCATAAGGCAGAAACAAACTTGGCCTATTAAGGATTAACACGAAGGCCAGCAAGGTGGAAAAGAACAGGGGAGGGGCAGGGCGGGGATGTGGTAGGAGAGGAGATCTGAGAGGTGGTGGGAAGCTCGGGAAAATTATAGCAGGTCTTACATCACAGCCAGGCTCCTGCCTTGAATGTCAGGGCTGGACCCAGGCCCCACACACTCCTCGTGCCACACCCTCATCCAGAAGTGCCCGTGGGTTAGACAAGCACAATGGACAAGCCACCGCTGGTATGCCATCCTCCCAGACCACCGATCCTGCCGCTTCTTTGGCTTTGCCCATGCCCACTGCTACGCTCTCCTCCTCCTGCTCCTCTGGGCAGCAGGGTTGGAGTACTGGCATAACCTGAAACCAGGTCATGGAAAGTGTGCGTTCCCGAGTGAGCCCAAGCAGGATGTGGCTGGAGCACTGACTGCCTAGAGGGCTCTGGTGGCAGGTGATGCCAGAGAATTGAAAGCCAACCTACCTGTAATGTAGGAGGCACAGAAGCACTGCAAATGCTCGAGGAAGCGGGGAGGAAAGAGTGAAATGTTTGAGGAACAGAACTATAGTAGCATTTTGGAGACAGGTTGGAAGAGAGGAAAGGAGACCAGGCAGAGAGAGAGTGCGACTCTGAACCAGGGCAATGCCTATGGGCTTGTTTCGAGAGACAGAGCAGACAGACCCACTCGACTGATGCGTACGGGGGGGTGGGTGGCAATTGTGAGAAAGAAGTCTAAGGTAACGGTGGTTTCTATCAGGCAACTGGGCAGACAGCACTACTCACTGAGGAAAAGCGGGCAGAGGTGTGTAGGAACATGGCCAGGGTCATGGTGGGGAGCAGAGGGCAGGAGGCAGATGGGCCGGTTCTGGATACTTGGAGTGGAAAGTGAATCTAGGCCATTGAGGAATGTCAGCATTCAGGTAGCAGCTGGCACTGTGAGTGCTGGGGCAGGTGTGCAAAGTGAAGAGGAGGCTGGGAAAGAATTCTGGGGGCCACTGACACTGGAGGGCTTGGGGTGGGGGGGAGGACATGGGGAAAGGAGACTGGGCACAGAGTACAGGCTCACGGAAACCAACGAGGAAAAGATTTCGAGGAGGGGATGGTCACCAGTTTCAAATGCTGCAGAAGGGTCAGAGAGGATGGGGACTGTGAAGGGGCTGCTGGATTTAACACCAGGAGTAGCAGGAAGAGACCCCGGGGAAGGACAGATTTGGTGCAGCTAGGCTGCAGGGGTCGGAAAAGACTATCAGGAAGGGGAAGTTTAAGCAGCAAGTGCAGACAGCTCTTTGAGGAAGCCTGAGAGAGAATAAAATAAGATGAACCGTGGCTCAGGACTGGAGTGGGGTGGGATGGGGAAGAGGGTGTCTGGTTTGGGAATAGGGGAGACGTGACATCTTTTGTTCACTTGGGCAAGGGAGCAGGAGAGGGAGAGGTGTCTCATGGACTTCCCACTTCTTTCTCTCCCCACCCCAAACCTCAGGCTTCCTGGGACCCCGGTGCCCAGGGGTCTCGGGAAGAGATGTCCTGCCTGACAGGCATCTCTTCCCAAGTGGCTGTCTGGCCTCCCTCTGTCCTTGCTCAAGGGCACAGAGCTCACTGCTGTGTGGCAGGCAGGCAGGCAGCCCCATCCACCAGGGGACCAGCTCAGCTGCTGGAAAAGCTTTTCATGGAGATCTGACACAGATGTGACATTGTCTTGGGACTTTAAAGGGGCTGAGCTTTCTGGGTTTGTCTATAGATCTTATAATAAATGTTTAAAATGCTTCCTTCTGTTGAGCCCAAATGCATTTCCTTGTAGCTTTTTACCCTTTGATTCCTGCTCTGCTCTCGAGGCCTCTGACAAAGGCAGCCCTTTAGGCAGCAGAAGGAAGTGGTACCCACCTTGTCTTCCTGTCCTGGGCCTGAACATCCCCTGCTCTTCTGACGGCCCCCAGGAGTTCTTGGGAACACACTGGAGCCACACTGCCCTTTGAAACAGATACATCACTAGAGGAATAGATATCTGTTTCACTAGCAGAAGCTAGTGGTTAAGAGCCAGCCTGGGTTTGAATCCTGGCTCTGCTTCTTTCTAGCTGCTAAGTCTCTTCCTGGGTAAGTCACTTAGCTTCTCTCTACCCCAAGGTCCTGTCTAGGAGGTAGCAGCTGCTATCTGAGGTAGCAAGGTCCTGCCCTCCCTCAGCAAGCTGTGAGGCTCGCATGAGTTAGAACACACAGAGTGCTTCGAACAGTGTCAAGGGGAAAGTCGGTGCTCAGTGTGTGTTTACTGCTCTCAGATATCGAAGCTCCTTTTGGAAGGGAATATAAAACACAAGAATCCTCCCTGAGTCAACGTGGGCATGATTTTCTGAGATGAACCTGGCTCAGGCCCAATGCTGAATCACAGGACCTTCGCCTGAGAAAAACAAGACCCCTGAAGCCTCCCCAGGGCATTTGGACAGTTCAGAGACCAGAATCCAGTCCGGGGACAAAGCATGGAAAGCGGCCGCAGCAAAGCCATCCAGAGAGTGCCTCTCAGGACCTGGCACCCCTGCAGGCAGATGGGCTGGTTCTGTTAACAACTGTCACCTCAGGCCTCTGTCCTGCTTGGCGCCGGGCCTAGGTTTCTGCTCCTCCAAGTCTCGGCCTCTGCTGCTGTGTGAGGGCTGCCTGACCTCTGCTGTCCGCTGTCTGTCATGGCACAAACTCAGAGACGGCCACAGGCCGGGGGCACTAGAAAGGGAAGAGACCTCAGAGGTACACCTTTGTCCAACTTTGTAAACAGCAATTCCCAACATTAATGTATTTCACATGTGACTGTACACGAAGGTTTTGCAAGGCAAGTCTTCCCGTCAGTGTGTATGAGCACTCTGGTGTGTCCTGTGTTTTTCTGTTTCATTTCAGGAATAAGAAACGTGCTAACTGCAATCCACTGCAATTCACTCCACCAAACTAGTGCTGCGCTCTCCCCAGCTTCAGTCAGTGTGCACCACGCCACTGCCAAACTTTTGGCCACTTTAAAGGCTCACTGTGATTTTTTTTTTACCTTTAAATCAACTCACTGAAACATTTTTAAATACCCATCATAGCTTAAGCAAAATATTAGTGAAATTACAAGCTGAAGGGCTAGCTGCATTGCTTTCCCAATAAACACTGAATAAACACTAAGCCATCAAAATAAAATACGCTTCCATACCCCCTAAAACCGTCTTGCACACTAGCAGTGTCTGCATTTCTGACTTCGGGAATCGCAGGTCTGGAGATTAGTTCAAACATCTCCTGTTATAGTGGGGGCAGTGAGGCTCAGAGAGTTGAATTCACTTATCTGAGGTCTAATCAGTCAGTCAATGGGAAGAAATGTGTTATCTGGTCACAGGAGAGAAAAAAGGACATTTATCTCTAGGCTGCCCCTGGCCGAAGGCGGTGCTGGGTCTCCAGTCTGACGGTCCTACCGCTTTTGGAGGGAAGCCCCAGCCCAGCTCTCACCAGAGCCAGGCTGTCAGTTCACAGTGAGCCTGGCGGAGCCACCATAAGACCTTCGGAGGGCTGAGACACCCTCATTTTTTGAGGTCCTGATCCATGTCATATAAATATGACAATTTGTCCACACTGGTGCTTACTAATTTCAATTTGTTTTTTAAAAAATGTTTGTGTTTTGAAGCAGATGAATTTGCTAAGCTTCGACCGCTTTTATAAACCTTACATAGTTCGAAGGCCCTTGGGTTACAGCCTGCAGTGCGCTACGGACGAATGACGTGAACCCGGTAAAGGAACCTGATCTATGAAGGCGAGCTGAAGGGCGATTGCACACGCACACCCTCCCCCTGGTCTCTGGTGGGGAATGTGTTCGGGCCCCAGACAACTACAGGCATGACCTTCCAGCGTGGAATGCTGCTGCTCTGCAGACTGCTGGGGGCGGGGCCATGTCAGGTCCACTGCAGGCCGTGTGGCTGACAAGGTCCTCTCACTCTGGGCCTCTGTTTTCTCATTAAGTAAAATGAAGGTATATATTAGAATAGATTGATGATTTTCAAAGATTTTATTTTAGCATCAGGGCCCTTTTGCAAATGAAATCTCGTTATTAGGCCCAAAGCAGACCTGCTCTGCAATGGACAAAGCTCTGACCAGCCCCGAGAACCTAACTGATGTGCAGGTAAGGACGTGAAGACACTCAGGAGAAGGTCCCCTAGGCATCTGCCAAGAGAGAGTGGTCTCCTGCCGACAAGGGTGGGTCCTGAGGTCCCTGATATTCTCCAGACCGTGACCAGACCTGAGCTGTAAGGAATAGCACAGTAATTTTCAAACCTCTGTGGTAGCTGCACACAGTCAAAAACAAAGTTCACGTCAAGACAGAGTACACAGGTACTGAAATGTAAGTGCTCACGAACCAGACCTTTGTACTGTAAAGGAAAATACTGTCCAATACTTGGGCTGGTCAGAGATGCTTTGGGAATGTAATCCACCAACCTCTTCTTGGGAATCAAATATATTTCTGATAAAATGCTTCAGCAATTTTCTGATGAATTTTAGTGGGAATAAGACCTCTGAGAAACCACTTACATATGCATTCAGCTAATGTCAACTCTGGGAGGGACCCAATGGCCTTTAGCTATCTTTTAATAAACCTAGTAATTGTGAACAGAACTCTTTTCTGGTACCCAGTCTGACAATGGCTATATAACCATTCTCTTTTCCTACATGATGTCCTTACCAATAGATACTTGTTGAATTGTCCAGGGAGAAGCCATTTTCCTTGTTGTGAGACTGTAATGAAAACTCTGACATGGAGTTGTAAATTGCCTGAAGCTTTTTCCCTTCCTCCTCCCATTCACTACCTTAATGGTGTGATGCACTCTGACATTTTCTGTTCTATTTTATTTAAAAAAAATGCTAAGTGTGACCCACTAAATTAATTTCATCAGTTTTTCATGGTTTTGACTGGAAGCTTAAAAACCACTGGGTGGGGCAGCAGCCTATTAAGACAGAAGGACATTGCTGCCGTTATGAAATGAAACCAGAGGAGGAAACCAGGTAAGGCGAAGGCCACAGAGCACTTACTTTTCCTGAGTACCTGGTACATACCAGGAGTTCAGTAACTGTCTTCTGAAACTTAAAAAACAATAATATTTTAAAAAGGGAGCAAGCCACAAACTAAATATGTTTGCAATGCAAGTGAGAATTTGTGTTCAGAACATTTAAAGGACTCAAACATCAAGAAAAAGACAAGAAAGAAGAAAAAAGTGCAAAGGGTATGAATCGGCAATTTCTGAAAAGCATACAGAGAGCGGCTCTGCTTCACAGGAAAGACAGGAAAAGGAGCAGAATGGAATTACTAACACTGAGAAACTGAGAGGAGGAGCCCCCTTGGAGATGGAACGCAGACCTCTGAGAAGGGCACCAGCCAGCCGGTCCTGGTGTTTAGGAGTGGGGCGCAGCGAAGAAGCTGGTTCTTTGAGGAATGCACATACCCCTTACAAATAAGAACTCCCCTCAGAATAGGGAGCGTCTGAACGCTAAGAAAATAACAGTATTCCTATATAAAAACCAGACCAGATGGGAGATTCTGGATTCAGGACATGTTGGACTTTTCAACCTGATTTCCTTTTATTAGTCTAGAAAAACCTTAGGCAAGGGTGAGGTGTTGCTGGTGGGATACTCACATAAACCACGAGGCAAGAAGCCCACAGAGCGCAGACAGGAAGGAGTCCCATCCCCTCCTCCAGCTGGGAGGGCTCCCTCCTGGGCCCCTTCTTGGCAGATTGCCACAGGGATCCAGGTGGCAATGAGGAAATGTGTCTTGTGGAGCCACGGCCTCTGCCACAAAGTGGAGTATATGAGACATGGGACAAAAGCATAACTGCCATGGCCTGCCACACTGGCTAATTAAATTCCACAGCAAAAGAAGAACAAAGTTGTTTCTAACACAATGCAACTATTCTACACAGAAAGGTGCTATTACTCTCTTGCCAAGAAAGGGGCACAACATCCCAAGAGTCACTGTGTGCTTCTCTGAGAGAGAGTCACACTACCCACTTCTGAGCTGTGACATAATTCATCTCCATATTCTGTTATCTAAAGACTAAATTGTAAAGTTAACATCCAATGAAACATATTAACTAATATGTTAGTTATTAGGCAGCTTCCTGCCAGGGTAGAGTAACAGAGACCAAATTTACCCTCCTGGCTGAGCTAACTAAAGTAACAGACAAAGGTGAGCCCTACAGTTACCCCTGCTTACTGGAGGGAGCTTTGAGGTTACAGTGTAGGAAGGGGGAACTCGGGCAGAGCCCAGAATCTTCCTGAGTTCAGGTGACAGTGCTAGGGGTCCAGTGAGTACCAGGCAGCTGGAACTGGCAGGGCAGCGTACGAAACTGAGAAGGCTGTGCAGAGAGAGAGAGCTGGAGGTGAGCAGAGGTTGCCTTGAGTATTCAGCAGAGTGCTGATTGTCACCTGAATGTGAGGGCAGGAAAAGAAAAACCTGAAAGGAGGAAGAACAATTTCCAAAGCTCACATAATGCTGAATGCTGGGTCTATTCCCACCAGTCAAGGTACAAGAAACATGAAGAAGACTACGCAAAGGTTCATCATAATCCAATTGCTTAAAACTAATGATAAGCAGACATAGTAAAAGGAATCATACAGAAGCCTTTGTACATAGGGACAAAGATTAGGATAGAGCAAGATCTCTTATTGGAAGTAATGTAAGTCAGTAAGCAATGAAATGAACAGTTTTAAAGTATGGGAAGTAAAACAATATAAAAATTCTTTACCAGAAAAAAAATATATCAGAAATGATGGCAAAATCAAGACTTCATTGAACATAAAAAAAATTGAAAGAATTCATCACCAGCAAACCTGCACAAGAAAAAATGATTAGAAAGTCTTTTAAAGCCCTGGCTGGTGTAGCTCAGTAGATTGAGTGTGGGCTGCGAACCAAAGCATCACAGGTTCGATTCCCAGCCAGGGCACATGCCTGGGTTGCAGGCCACGGCCCCCAGCAACCGCACATTGATGTTTCTCTCTCTCTCTTTCTCCCTCCCTTCCCTCTCTAAAAAAAAAAAAAGTAAATAAACCTGAAAAAAAAACTTAAAAACAAAACAGAGGATTTTCTAGATTCTTTAAAAAAAAAAAAAAGAAAGGAAGTCTTTTAAGCCCTGCTGGTGTGGCTCAGTGGATTGAGTGCCGACCTGTGAACCAAAGGGTCGCTGGTTCAATTCCCAGTCAGGGCACATGCCTGAGTTATGGGGCAAGGTCCCCAGCAGTGGGCGTGTGAGAGGCAACCACACATTGATGTTTCTCTCCTTCTCTTTATCCTTTTCCGTTCTAAAAATAAATAAATAAAACCTTAAAAATAAAATAAAATAAAGAAAGTCTTTTAAGCAGAAGGAAAATGCTACCAGATAAAAATCTGGATTTATACAAAGAGATGAAGAGTACAAAATTGCTAACTATGTGAATACATATATATGTATCTCATATATATGTGAATACATAGAAAGGGCTTTTTAAAAGTTATTTAAATTTCTTTAAAAACTAATCAACTATTTAGAGCAAATATGCTAACAGTGTACTGAGGGGTTTATAACATATGAATAAGTGATTGAATAATTATGTTGATACATCATACAACATGTAAGTATCAATTATATGACAACAGCAGCAGAAAGGCCAGGAAAAACGGGATTGTGCTCTTGTAAGGTTTTTATACTTTATGTCAAGTAGTATCACATCAAGTGAAGGTAGAACAGGGTAAGTTAAAAATGTATACTATAAACTTTAGTGAAACTACTAAAAAACACAGAAAGAGTAAAGAAGCCAACAAAGATGAAATAAATAATTAAAAATATTAAGTTAATACAAAAGAAAAAAGGAAAAAAGGGAACACTGACCAGAGGGAACAAACAGAAAACAAACAGCTGGATGGCAGGTGTGAGCTCAGCCATATCAGTAAGTACGGAAAATATAAACTGTCTAGACATTCCCATATTAGCAGAAACTATTAGGTTGGATTTAAAAAACACCAAGATCCAACTATAAAAAGCAACACATCTGTTTTACATAGAAAGATACAAATAAGTTGAACATAAAAGGGTAGGAAAAGGAATACCATCCTAACAATAGTAAAAAAGCTGAAGAAGCTGTATTAATATCAAATAGAACAGATCTCAGAGCAAAGAATATTACTGGGGATAAGGAAACTCATTTCATGATAAAGAGGCCAATTTATCAAGCAGACATGATGATGCTACATGTTTATGCACCTAATAGCAGAGCTTCAAAACAGCAATGAGATGTTTGGAGCCTCACAGGAGTTCCATACAAATGTTCCTTCTTTCATTTTTTCTTTTTAGTATTATCTATTATGCTCACTGAAATTTAAACTTGAGGACACCACACCTACCTTCATGTGGTTATCAGAAGGAATAGTCCTGGGAGGAAGCAAATAGTGGTGGCAAGTTGCTTTGGCTTCTACGGACTTCAGTTTTTCCATCTGTACCATGGTCATCTGTTTTGAAAAACAAAACAAAACAAAACAGTTTTTAAACAGTGAATTTTTTCTCCAGGCCAATGGCATGTGGAACCCATGTAAGCATGTAGAGCCACAGAGGCTGGGTCAGTGTGCAGGGCTTGGGCACTTGTACCAGCTACGCTGGACCAGAGCAGCAGCAAGGACAGAGGACCAGGAATCCTGGGAAGTCTCAATGAAAACTTGAGCCAAACACCTCGCTGGTTGAGCTCTTAATTCTTCCCTTGGCTTGTGTGAGAATACTCTTCCCTACGGAAAGAGTATTCTATTAGAGACATTCTTTTACTTTAAGTATTTTCAACAACTGATGACAAATATATGAGATTTTGTAACCTACCCTCAGCTTACATGTAAATGAATGGATTGCGAGGAGAAGGGCAACAAGTGAAGGCCGGTCACAGCTATTTCCTAGCTCAACAAATCAAACGGGTAGTAGATGGAGCCATGAGAGGCCTTCCTGGCTGGCAATGGAGGGGACAACATCGCTCTCTGCTCTTTCTCGCGTGCGAGTGCTCAGCATCATAGACCACGTCACAGGTGCAACAGCACTGTGCTCCCTGGAAGCCTCCCAGAGCAGACGATGTAGGAGAGAGGTGCTGACACATGATGTGGGCAGTGTGCATTTACAATATGCAGCAGCTACATTAAACGTTATGATAGCTATAAGCTTCTTTAATACACAGGGTCATTTTAAAGCTGTGGAATCTGATGTGTAAAACAGTACGTATGGCAAATATCCTGTCAACATCCTTTTTTTCATGTCTGCCTTTTTGACACTTTCCTGCCCTGTGTATGCCCCTTTGGATTTCAGCTTTGAAATGTGGATAAATGAATTAGGAGGAAGAAACCTCGGTAAAACCCTTCTTATGAAACAAAATTAACAAAAAGAAAGAAGGGACCACAATTCTGTATCCTCCCAAGAGAATCAGTTATCTCAAAAACAAGTGCCTGGTTTTTTCACAGTAACCTTCCAACCAGTTTTGTGGGTACCACCAAGATGGGGACCAAAGCAGTTAATATGGAAAAGTCTAGAAGGATAAACTCTGAGTTGCTGACACTATTTGCAGAGGATGAGAATGGAAAGGAATGATGACAAATTATTAATTTTTCTTTACACACCTTTGAATTACTTCACTTGTTACATTAAGCACATATCCCTTTTGTAATAGACACTAATAAAGAACACTGATAAGAAGAGCAACTACCTTATTCACTTAAAAAACAATGATTAAGAGAGTGTTTGTATACAATGCATATGGTGTCATGTTAAAAGCAATTAGTAAGCTCACCAAAGATTAAGATTCCAAAGTTTATCAGTTTACAGCAGAAGTTGTTATGAGGCAGAGGCATGAGGGTAACCTCTGGGGTTTATGGCACTCCTCTGGCTCGGGCCCCTAGTCTACTGGGCAGCCCGGTGCCCTCCCCTGCAATTAAATGACATAACGTGGGCACTGACTTAGAACAGCATCTGGGAACAACAAGGGATGCCACTCACAAAAAGGTCCCACAGATTCAAGGTCATCTACATCCTGTGCAATGGGACCAACTTTCCTCCTGGGGTAAATATCACGTAAGTTATTGAAAACAGAGCTGTAAGGTCCCCTCAAAGAGCAGCATATCCCTCAACTCTGAAAGCCCCTGCCCTGACATTGGACCCTGGTCACTGCCTCTAAGCCTCTCCCACAGCATAATCCTATGATTAGTGGGGTGCTTCCTCCAATGGATCATGCTTTAGCTTTCTAAGCTGCTAGAATCTTCAGGGTTTTTCACCCTTGGTACTGTTGGCATCTCGGGCCCAGTGATTCTTTGTTGTCAGCGGCTGCTGGGTTGGGGATAACCTGTGCATGGTAGGGTGTTTAGTGACACACACCATACACCAAACTGCTCAAGCCAAGCTTCACCCACTAGATGCCAGCAGCATCCAACCCCCGCAGTTGTGACAAAAACGCCAGGTGCCCCGGGGGGGCAAACTTTCTCCCAGTTTAGAACCACTGTTACGGATCAGTTCAGCTGTTCCTCAACCATCCCATAAGACCCTGGGGCCGGGGCTACTCGTTAATATCCACATACCCCACCTGCCACAAAACCCCAAACTTGAACTTTTGAACTTTAAGACCTTCCCAGGAGCCATGTAATGTTACCTGTGGAAGTCAAGTTTTCTGAAACACTTGTCTAACATTTTAATGCAAATTCTCACTTACTGGTGGCTGCCAACAAACTATAGGCAAGAAAAAACTAGGTAGGTCAAGTCGGGCCCTGAGGGGATGAGAGGGAGGGAAAGGGTGTTCAGCCAGTTGGTGCTCTCTGAAGAGCAAGATCTCACATTCATTTTGTGCAGCATAAAATGAGTGAGATAGACTGGCAGGTGATACTCACTTACTCATATGGCTTTAAATATGACTTTAAAATGACCCCGTATTTTATATTCCCAATTCTCAACCTCTCCGTTTCGGTATTGTTCAAGAATCTCAAACTCAGCATGGCCAAAACTGAACTGATTTGTCCTCCTAAACCTCATCTTTCGCTAGTATTTCTCAAAAATGGCCATACCACCATACACCAAGTTTCTCAAGCCAAGTTCAAAGTCATCCTTGATTCTTTTATTCCTCTCCATATCCACCAGGCCTGTCAGCTCTGCCACAGCCAGCACTAACCTGCCTTCTCTCTAGCTCCACTTCTGCCACCCTAGTATGAGCCACTACCATTTCTTACTGGACCATGGCATTAGCTCCCTAACTAGTTCTTGTTTCCCCTCGTGTCCCCCACATCAGGTTTTCTCAATACCACACCACTGACATTTTGGGATAGGAAATTCTTTGGTGTGTGTGGTGGGGAGGGCTGTCTCAGGGACTGTACAATGTTCAGCAGCATCCGTTGTCTCCAACTACCAGATGCCAGCAGTAAAACTACCCCCCCCGCCAAATTCTGACAAATGAAAATGTCTCTAGACATTTCCAGGGGACAGAACCACCCACAGCGGAGAACCACTGCCTAACAACCTACACATAGAAGCCATATATTTTATGCTAAAAATATAAATTGCATCATTTCACTCCCCTGCTGAAAACCCTCCAATATGTCCCTATGGACCTTAGAATAAAACCCAAGCTCCTTGCCCGTGGCTTATAAGACCTCTGTGATTGGGCTCTTGCCTACCTCTCTAACATCCTCTCTTCCATACGATGGCTCTCCCTCATTCGAGTCCAGCCACACGGGTCTTCTCTCTGCTTCTTACACATTCCAAGTGTGCTCCCATCCACTCTTTGCACTTACTGTTCCCTCTGCCTGGAATGCACTCTTTCCAGATCTTTGCATGGCTCACTGTTCATGCACACACACATCTCAGCTCAAACGACGCTCATGCAGCAAGGCCCTCCCTGACCACCCCTTACCCTCATTCTCTATCATATTACCTTCATGGTGCTAACCACAATAGAAAACTGTCTTTTCATTTGTTGTCTGCCTCTTCACCAGAGTGTAAACTCCTCAAGAGCGGGGCCCTGTCTTCCTTGTTCACTGCTGTAGCCCAAGTGCTAGAATCCCATCTGGAATAGAGTGGTGCTCAAAAATTCCTCCCCTCCACCTCCTCAAATATCAGGTCAGGTTTCCCTTCTAAGATCCCCTCTTGATTGTTGGTGGTGCTGACTTTCATTTTAAACTACAATGACCTATGTTAAAAAGTGTGTGGCTGGGGGTACCATGTACAGAACTTAGTATAAAGAAAATAACTGCTTATTTTGAAACATAAACAAAGGCTAATTAATTAATTAATTAATGAAAATCTGTTCCTTGCCCCTCAGATTTTTAGCAGGCATATAATCATACCACTGGTCATCCTTTCAGTTTGCTACCTGCCCCTAAGCAGTGAAGGGATTATGAATCTCAAACTCACCTGGCTCAGAGGTTCAAACAGCCTATTTGTCCATCAACTCAAATTATACAGTATCATGGACCTGAAGACCTTTTGTGCTTGTGCTGGCGTCAAGTTCAAATAGTTGCCTGGGTCGAAGGCAGGATGATCCAGGGTGCAGCATGGTCAATAAGTGTTGGCTGAGTCCCCAAACCATTGCTTGGTTGTTTCTTACATTGATTTACCATGAAATCAAAGATGATTGGTCCACCTGGCAGCTGGGTGGCTGCAAACTGGAGGCAATGTCATCCTGGCTGGGGGCCATGGCCCTTTTGTAGCCTCTGGAAAGCATTTCATTGAGCCATTTTTACATTCTGGCCGGTTGCCGGCTTGTCCCTCCGGGGAGGGCTCTCTACGCGGTGCAGAGACGTCTCCACCCGCAGGGTTGACGCCTTGACGTGGCGGGAGGACGTTTCTGTGCGCTGCGAGGAGGTTTCCACGTGCTGGGAGGACACCTCTAGGACGCGAGGGAGCCGCTTCCCAGAGGGGGAATGGGAGAGCCCCTCACTATGGCGCTGGGAGGTCTCCACCTGCCGGGAAGTAGTGCGCACCAACCGGGAGGAGGTCTCCACTCGGTGAGACGAGGTCTCCACGTGGACTGTCGACGTCTCCTTGTAGCGAACGGTCTCCACTCGAGGCGAAGGGGGCTTCCCCCGAAGGGGTGAAGCCATTCTACGGATGTAACGGGGTCAAAGAGGCCTTAGGAGGCCCCACAGCCCAACAGCCCCCGATAGTCTAGCCTCCGGGTTACATCACAGGGGAAGGAATGATGTCACAAATGGCGTGTTATGTCACCGCAGGCACAAGGGTGGACAAACGTGCCCGGACACGATGACGTCCAGGCACCAAGGCCCCATGGGGACTTTTTTTCTCCCTTGCAAATACCGGATCTGTCACCCAGCTCCGTGGGCTCTGCACCACGCCCTCGCTTTTTGAAAGCCAGGGAGGGCGGAGAAAGGGGGCAGCCCAGGCTGGCCAGGGATGGGCGGAGCCTCCCGCCTCCACGCCCGGCTGTGCCCGCCCTCGCATCCCACACTGCCTCGCGACAGGAAGGCGGAGCCCCGGCTTCCGGAACTTTGTCTACCCCTCCCGGTAGTTACAGTGTAGGGGCTGGTGGCGTCTTGGCTTTTTCGCTGGTGATGGCCGCCTCTGTCGCTATGGAGACAGGTCAGTGGCGCTCGGAGCCGCGAGTCTTGGCAGACAGACTGGTTCGCGGGCCCAGACACCTCCTCCCGCTCCCCGGCCAGAACTTACAGCAGACCTAACTCCGCGCGGTTAGAGTTTGGACCGGGAGGCGCGAGGGCTCTTGTAGCGTCTGGAAAGGTGGAGGTAGTTTGGCCTTTTCAGAGTCTGATTTGGCCGCAGATCTTTTTTCCTCCCTTGCTAGTCAGACACTGACGCCGTGGGTTTCCTGGTGTGGGCGAAATTAACTGAGAGGAGTTCGACTTGTTTTGTGCGTCTCACATGAACTTGAATAAGTTTGAAATGCCGTCGACATACTTGTGTATTTTCTTGCCACTGACACTTCGTACAGGCACACGCTCCCAGATCCTGCAGATCCCTCTCTTTTCCAACTTGACTTCTTTTTTCTCATTGATTTAGCTCAGCATTTGCTTAATCACGTTAACATTTCAAGTCATTATTGAAACGGGGAGGCATAGTTATTGCCACTTACCCTAGTCATCACTTTCAAAATTCCTACGTGGTGTTTCTTAAGTGATAAATGTCCTGCCGCCTGCGTGTTCCCTCTTTTACTTTGATGACTTCTCATTAATTTGAGAGAAAATTTTAACTTAATCATTTTAATCAGGGCTTTGCTTTTCTTACCCTTGTGAGGAAGGTTTATCTCCTTTCACATCTAGTTTAGAAAAACCATCACCTGCCGTTTATGTAGAAATGTATCTCAGCATTAGGTTTTTTTACTACTGTTTTCTTTTTACAAATCAATAATATATAAGTGACCTTTATTTTGGATGGTTTTTGCTATCTTCTTTCCTAGATGATGCTGGAAATCGACTTCGGTTTCAATTGGAGTTGGAATTTGTGCAGTGTTTAGCTAACCCAAATTACCTTAATTGTAAGTTGTTGAGCATTTTATTGAATTAATGATTTCTGACAGACGAGTTGCAATTCATAATAGTGTCTGCTTTTATACTTTCTCAATTGAGCAGAATTACTGCTACACACACATATATATATTTATACTGTTATATATATATATTTGAGCAAACTAGGACATGTTTTTTGAAAATGTGTGTTGGTGGTGGGGATGTTATATAAGTAAATTCTTTATGGTAGGAGTCACAAATCAGTAGTTAAAGGATTGGCTTGCTCTACAGATTTTTTTTTTTTATGCCTTTCAGTTCTTGCCCAAAGAGGTTACTTCAAAGACAAAGCTTTTGTTAATTATCTTAAGTACTTGCTTTACTGGAAAGAACCAGAATATGCCAAGTATCTAAAGTAAGTTTAATTTTTATAGTCCTAAATATGTGTATATTTTATTTTACTTCAAAAGATTGATATTTAACAGATTTCTTAGTTTCACATTGAAAAAAGTATATTTTGAATCTTTCCACTTTTAGCTGCCACCACTTTACAAGACACACTCCACTCCAACTTGGATTATTGCAATAATCTCACTGGTTATCTCTGCTTCCACTCTTACCTGTGCCCCTTCCCCTCCCAGCCAAACAAAGCAAAACAGTTGTTTACACAGAAATGAAGCTGATCTCTTAAAAATGTAAATCACACCATGTTACTTTATTGCTTAGAACCTTTCAATGGCCTTCCATTGCATGAAGAATAAAATTCAGTCTCATTTCTTGAGCAAAAATTAATATGATCTGGCTCTACCTGATCTTTATCTGTACCATTCACCCTATTTCACTGATTTTCTGACTCCAGGGAACCCACAACGTACAAATGCAGGGCCATAGCCATAGGCTAAAAATTTAACAGAGAAAGGGGTATTTTAAGGAAGGTTTTCTGGAGGAGGTAACTTTTCCTGAGTCTTAACAGCTACTGTCTGTTTTAGGCCCTCCTATGTGTCAAGTACTGTACTAATTAAAAAACATACCTAGATCTATAGCTATAGATGTAAAATTTAAGTTGTGTAGAAGATGCTGTCATTTTAAGAGTTACTAAATTACAAGAAGCATATTATAATCACAAACCTTTTTACTTTTTAATTGTAAAAAAATAAACTTTGAATTCATACCTCTGCTTTCTCTTAACTAGGTTGTCGAAAAGCAATACAGAAACTTTTTGTATTTTTTTTCTGAACACAAGATTGAGAGGAAAATGTTTCTTGTCCTTTATCCAGGTTACTTTTCTGATCTGTGTCTAACAGTGATTCATTCACAAAGCTGCCTGCAGGACCCTTTATACCATTACTGGCTCTTTATAAACAACCATGTATTTATTTAATAGTCCAGAGAAAATAATTTTTTATTAGATTGAAACATGTAAGTACATAGACTTAGAGGCTCAGTAATGGACACTTAGTCTCAGACACCATGAAGTTCAGTTTCACCACAATGTTACTGAGATGGACATCTACACTGTGGCCAGAGGTTTCCATTGAGCAAATATTGCTCCATTCAAGGACAGCCAGTGCCAACAACTAGATGCTACAAAGTTCTTTGTATTGTGATATTATATACCTCTATGTAACTTCCGTCCATGTTTCCAGTTTTGTCCCTGAATTAATCCAGAACCAGCCTATACTTTACTGAGGCAAGGGCCCTTCAATATTTAAGTTCAAGAGAGGTTGCAAATTAACCCCTGTGGGCATATTGTTCATTCTGCACATGGTTTTTGTTATTTTAATAGTTGCCAACATTTAAAGATGGGAAAGTTTCATATAATCAGAGTTCTGGCTGCTCTTTGAAATCTGGGAGATCTGGTAGCTCCAGGCCTTCATTCTCCCAAATCAACAGTTGAGTAGAGCTGAGGAGCAGCTGCCTCTTCTAGACACTTTCTACCTTTGACCTGCAACTATGTTTATTTTACATTTATTTTTCTCGACTACCTTCAGCCATTTCTCATGTGTCCGTCCTCCTTTGGATATTTTGCAATTGTGCCTTATCTTATTCAGCCAAGAACTAAACACAGGTCTTCAGCTGTAAGGGTACAGTGGACCAAATAACACTTTATTTCTTCATATGGACGTTGTACTTTTATTAGTTTCACCTTAAGTTTACACTAGCTTGGGAGGATTGGGGTGGGGGAAGATTCACATTGTTGACTTCCTGGGAGCTTTATGTCAACTAAAATTCTTTAGTTCTTATTTTCATTAATGCTACGGAGTTCTTCACGTATGTCTTATTTACTTTTTAAAAATATAAATGCATAACTTTTCTTTTGTACCTCTTCTATTTCATCTTGTTGGTTAATGCTATAATTTCTTATTGTGTCATTTAATATATTCTGAGCATTGTCTTCTCCAGCTTGGATAAATGATCACTTTGTGTCTAAATTCCAGTTATTTACTTGTAAATGCTATTTGAAATCATTCTCTTGGTTGTCATATTATTTTACAGATGAAGAAACTAAACCTTAGAGAGGTTAAGTACCTTGTTCAAGGCCACCTAGTTGGTGAATTGCAGAGCTAGTATATGGACCTAGGTCTTTTAAACTACCAATGCCTAGGTGATAAATAAATAGCTAGGGTAGGTGAGAGGGCATTCTAGGCTCAGCTATCAGCAATTACAAGCAACTGTGTGTCTCTGGAGTGTAGACAGCAAACCTGTATTACCTTGGAAGGACAACATAGTATTGGGCCTTGCTACTCAGTGTGGTCCTCAGACCAGCAGTGTTCCCATCACTTTGGACTTGTTAGAAGTGCAGAGCTTCAGCCCCACCCCAGACCTGCTAAATCAGTCTGCATTTCCTGAAGTGATTCATGTGCATATTAAAATTTGAGAAGCCCTGCTGTACTGTTTTCCAAACTTCAGTCATTTGTACCACTTGTACAGTTTTGGCTCTGTGTACTCCCTATATGACTTAATGTTTTTTTAAATTTACTCATTTAAATTTTATGTCTTTTCTCTTTGAAATAATTTCACTTACAAAACAGCTTGGGAAAATTAAGAGAATACCTACATATTCTTCACCCATATATTCTCAATTCTAAATGTTAACATCTTATATGAAACTACAGTACAATGATCAAAATCAGAACATTAACATTAATATACTATCCAGCCTGCTGACTTCTGAGTTTGTAGGCTGTCTTACTAATATCCTGTGTCTGGTGGAGTACCCAAGTCTAGGCTCATCTGCTGCATTTTGTCATCGTGTCTTCTTAGTCGTCTTCTCCCCCGTGATTGTGACACCGAAATGACATTCTGTCCTTCTAGGTGTATCAGGAGTCACAGGAAGTTGATTTACCCATTTACTAGTGCTGTTAATTTTGATCACTCAGTTGAGGTGATGGCTGCCAGTTTTCTCCATATCATTACTATTTTTTCTTTTATATTTAATATCTTGTGAGGAGACACTTTGAAACTGTGTAATCTTGTTTCATACCATACTTTTACCCACTAATTTTAGTATCTATTGAAGATACTTGCATTAAATAATTTTTACTGTGGTGATTTTCTAATTCCGAAATTCTTTCCACATTAGTTGTTAGTTATTCTGTTGTAAGGAATATTCCCTTGTCCCTCTTACGTATTCATTTAAAAAGGTTACATCAGTATGGAGTCTTGGAACCCTGTTTTTGTTTTGTGGATTGTAATTACATATTTTCTTGCTCTGGTGATTCCAGATACAGCCTTTAGGAGCCCCTTCACATTTTCTCCTGAGTACTTTTGACATTTCCCTATAATTTTTTTAGCACTTTTCTTCGGTACTACATAATATTCCAGGCCCATCTCATATTTTTCCCCGCGTGAGCCATTTCTCCAAGGAACCCTGGAAAATGTTATATAAAACCCACGAATTGGACACCAAGTGTGCCTGTCAATACCAGTGTTACTGCTCCTAGGCCCTCCCAGCACACAAACTAAGAACATGTATCTATGTTTATTTTTATATGACTATATATAAAAAGTCAGGAGTTCACACTATTTTCAATTCTAACTCAATGATGGTTTTCATTCTTGCCTCTCCCCCTTTTCTATCTATCTCTTCATTGATAGCCAGCAAGTTGGCTCATTATCCACAGTAAATTAACTTAAGTCTTTGCTCAGTCTTAGAGTATGCGTAATTTCAGAACTCCATATCCCCATGGAATACTGGAGTATGTTTGTGCACAGTACTTTTTGAAATCGACTCACTTTTAAAATAAAAGTTGTCTTTTTATCATTATTGATAGAAAACTGAGTTACCAGTTAAGTACCTAATTGCTAAAATTAAAAGTGAGCGTGATTTGACCCCAAACATTGACTCTGCTTATCAGGTGTTGTGTGGTCTTGGGCAAGTAATCTTTCTGGACTTAAGTTTTCTCACTTTTGAAAATTTTGCTTAACGCCGACTTTAGACTGTAGCTTCTTTGCCTAAGCAGGAAAAAAACTCTATGCTACTAAAGTGTACTAAGTTAATGTTACCAATGGTGGTTGCTGATTGTGGGCTACAAGATCATTTTTGAGTAACTGAGTTAGAGCTTGACGTTATTGACTTCAATTATGCTGATCATTAATTTATAAACTTAAACCCAGGTACCCTCAATGTTTACACATGTTAGAACTACTCCAATATGAACACTTCCGCAAGGAGCTGGTGAATGCTCAGTGCGCGAAATTTATTGATGAGCAGCAAATTCTGCACTGGCAGCACTATTCCCGGAAGCGGATGCGCCTTCAGCAAGCTCTGGCAGAGCAGCAACAGCAAAATAACACATCAGGAAAATGAAAAGCTGGATCCAGACCAGACTCCTAAGACTGTATATATTGCTTTTGTACAATGAAGACAAAGACTCATCCTACCTACTTTTATTGTGTTAGCACCTAGTACCTTTAGTGTGCTATTTAATCCATCTGACTTTTTATTAATAGATTTGTTAAACCAAACTGTGCTTTGATTTCCCTCTGAATTTGTAAGTTTTTATTAGTATTTAACACAATCAGCTGGGTAAGAACAGAAACATTAGATGCTTTAGACCAATTTAAGGAGGCAGTAGGGATGGAGCAAGGGGAGAGCCATCAAACATCCCGAACTCAGCCTAGCTCTGTTCCTGATGTAGTGCTGCCTGGGGCGAGTCCATCTCCTGGAACCATACTGTTCCTCAGATCAGATACCCTACCCTTTCTATCTACGGAATGAGGAATAGAGTCAATCACCTGTTTACATCACAGGACAAGAATGGCATAGTTTTTTTTAAATTCTGTGGGACAGGAGGACATGCCTGTATTAGTACTTGCTTTGCAAGAGATCATTTTCGAATAATCATTGGTATCTCACTGACCTAGAGATGGCAGGGAGATTGATAGTCAACCAATTGGACTCTTAACCTTAGACTAGAACTAAGATGAACCTCAAATGCTTGTGCTCAATTTGGTAATACTAACATTTATCTGGCAGATACCACAAACTAGGCATTATGTAAAGTGCTTAGCTGCATTTCATTTTATTTTCAGAACAATCTTTGTTCAAAAGGAGACTGAGGTTTAGATGGGTTAAGTAATTTGCCTATGGTTACATAGCTAGTAGGGGGCATTCAGTGTGACCCACTCACAGTTTGGAGTCCTTCCTACAGCTAGGTTGTATAGGCTCTGCCGTCTCTGCCACCCGCCTCATCCCAAGTAGTGAAGCACATTCAGACAGCCGTAAAACAGATCTGCCTGCATGAAGTGGGGGCTGGATTAGATGTGCTATGTTTTCCTTCAGTGGTTAAGTCTAAATTCTAAAACCAAAGAAGATATTTTAAGAATAACAGTTCTCTGTAAATGCATGGAATTTAAGGTAAAAGACCCTAACTCATTTAGAGATTTGAAAGCTGTCTACTCACTATTAGGGGCTTTCATATATTTCTATTACCTGCAATAATACATTCTTTTGTGCTATTACTACCACTCCTGAAGATTTATTTTACTTCGGATCTTAAAGATACCCATGCATTACAAACTGAGGGTTCATGAGCATTTTATACCACTCTGTTGTTTGGTGCACCAGTTTTTATGTCATCATTATTTATTTATGGCTAACATGAATTCAAAGCAAGCATGCAAATCAGGACATCAGAAGACACAATTGTCATCATCAAATGTTAGTCTTCAGAGAACAACATCTCCACGAGGTTGGCCTGAAGACATTCCGATTCTACCAGCTTTTGAGGCTGCAAGAGAATAACAGTCAAATTGTAACCCACAGTTACAAAAATGCTAGGAAAGGATCGAGTTGTTCAGTCTTGAATGACATAAATCTTGGAACAGAGAAAGTGTGCCATTCAGAAACTATCGACTGGTGGTAACAAGTTTTATAAAATAGTTAAGATACTTGCTTTAAGATGAATCATTAAAATAATTGGGTCTAAACTTGACTAAAACCAGAGACAGGTAGCTCAGTGCCATCCCCTCCCGCCGCAGCTTTTATTCAGAATCCCAGGGCCATGGCCAGAGGTGCCCTTTTCAACTAATTATGGATTGAATGGAAAACCACTGTTGATGCCAATATTTAAAAAATCATATGTAGACCAGCTTTCTTGAGCACTGTTTATAGAATTGTAAAATAACAGCTTTTGAAAAGCATGAAAAAGCCCTGACAGGTGTGGCTCAATTGGTTGGGTGTCATCTTGCAAGGCGAAAAGCAGCCCATTCAGTTCCCCATCCCAGGCGTATGCCTAAATTGTGGGTTCAGTCCCCAGTCACGATGCCTCCCTCCCTTCCTGTATCTCTAAATAAGTAAATAAAAATAATAAAAGCATGAAAAATATGTAACATTTAGATATTTACGTTATTAATAGTTTACTGGGACTGGCCACAGGGAATGGACTGAACAATGTGGTGTTTGGGATGAAATGTCCAGACCTTTCCTCATGGGAAACCAGAACAGGTTAAAAGAGTTGACAGGGTGAAGTGTAGCCCCAACACAGTTGAAGAAAGATACTCACTGTTCCATATTTAAGTAGTGTAGGCACTGCAGTTACTTTCAGTTTTTTTCTGAAGTCATTATTTGGATCTTTCCAACTTTTTGGAAAAAAAAAGTGATCATGAAAAACATTAACCTGTTTTCTTACATTTTGTTTAATACTTAATATATCCTTACGTTTAATTCTTTAGTAATCATTGTTTTCGTTGTAAACATTTAAAAAAACCCTGAGGACTGTGACCTATTCCCCTGTGTAAAAGTTTTCATTTAAAGTGTAACTAAGCTATAAAATAAATGTAAAGACAATTAAGTTCCAAACTAACACCAGGCCAAATTCATTTCATTATCCTTATCTCTAATATTCATACAAGCGGGTGAACATTCAAGTTTCTAATTTGTATTTAATAATCTTGTAATTGTTTCACTTATCCCACTGTATCTCAGACACAGAATCCAAGTCCCGAGGCCCTTTCGCCTGTTTGCAAGAGTCCAATGTATGCCTGAGAAATAGACTGTATATTACCACTTACTAAGGTTTTTCTCCTACTTGGCAATAGATGAACACACATCCTTCACAAATATGCTTCAGCCCCTCTCGTACGACTGGTTCAGCTTTAAAAAAAAAAGTTGATATAAAGTAATCACATCAACTCCACAATCAGGCACTGAAAATGTCCCTCTCCCCTCCCCTCAGTGTTGGCTAAGGACTCAGACTTTAACCTGCAGTTAACTGAGGAGGTGTTCTAGATCAGGTGTCCTCTGGTTTGAGAGGCACTTTTAAGATAACTCAGTCCCAGTCCTGATTTGCCCGTCACGCCTCAGCTCCCAGAAAGAAAAGCAGAAACGCTGACCTACCCAAAACAGATCAACTCACCTCTCCAGTAAGACACTAATCTCGCTGGGGAAGCGAAAAGCTTGAAAGAACTAGATTTCAATACTACATGGGTCGAATGGTATCAAGAGCACTCTTGGGGCGGGGATGGACTTAACTGGAGAGAAGGGAACAGGGAGGAAAAGGAAGCAAGACGACAACTCAGCCCAGCGAGTCTTGAGACTCCCTTCGCCTCTTTTCAATGTTGCCTAGGCCTTCTTGCCACTTCCTTAAGGCAGCAGCCCCGAATCCCCGCCTCACCCTGCACGCAGTCGGGGCACCAGCTTTTCCCTTCGGCGTCCTTAGAACCGGTAAAGTAGGCGAAAATGGTCTTGCCTTTGTGCTGCTCCACAGCCCGGCTGAAATCCTCGAAGCCGGACACACTCACCTCCTCGTAAGGCGCCATCGGGAGAGCACACCAGGAACCACAGTGGGAATCCTTGGGCCGCACCGCTTAGAGGCGGGGCTCCACGTGGGGCGGGGCGAACCTGTTTCCGGGCGGGCTGGGAGTACCGCGGTGCCTAAGCAGCCACAAGGCTTAGGGGGCTACGGGGACCTCTGAGGGCCAAAACGCATCCGTGCCGCCTTTCTGCTCTCGCTTCTCCGATCTTTCGGTTCTGGCTCCATCCCGAAACCTAGGCTGCTGCCCTAATCTGGTTTTAGCCCCCAGCTCCTTGTACAGTGGCTGTAAACCCTACCGCCTTGCAGCCATTGGGCCTTTAGGTGGCTCGGGAGCCCTAACGGCTCCCAAGCAGCCCTGCGCCTGTTGCTATGGCGACCAGGCGAGCGGCCGGAAACGAGGCCTAATTGAGCTCCCCCCTCCTGCTTCCCAGTAGCCGCGCCTCGCCACCCCAGGCCGGTTGGGCTCTGGCGGAGTTGGGGGGATTCTGGGAAGCTGCGTTAGGAGTCATGGACCTGGGGGAGAGGAGACCTTGACCCGGGGCAGATCCTGCTGCTCGGCGCCCCTAATTACCTATTCTCCTGCCTAGGCTTTAGGGTGGGGCCGGGACTGGGGAAAGGGGGTGCGGGACGGGGCTGGGGTGGGTGGGGGGCAGGGAGGAAGTAAGGCTGCGAGGTTGGAGTTGTTTGTGTGTGTGTGTGTGTGTGCGCGCGCGGGCGCACGTGTGGAGAAGCCTTGGGAGCAAGGTGCCCTGGGTCTGCGTTCGGACAGACGAGAATAGCCCTCGAGCTATGAGCTGGCCGACTGGCCGTGGGCTCTTGCCCAGGCTGCGCAGGGGCGAGCGAGCCGCAGAGATGCCACGCCGCTGCATGCGGCTCAGCAGTTCTGGGCGCGGACTTCGCAGGCCAAGGGGGAAGGGATGGGTTGCAAGGACGTCCCGCGGCCGAAGAGTAAGGCGCCGAGTGAGGTCCTTGGTGTGGGAGATGCGCCGTGTCATTGCAGAGAGGCTGCAGCAGTGTCGGCAGCCACGGGGGAGAAGACAAGCGGCCGAGGTGGCCGCGGGGGCCAACGAGGCTTCGAGGACTCCTGGCACTGCAGACTCGATTGAGGCTGCAGGGGACCCTGGGGCTGTGTGGGTGAACGGAGCTGTGGGGGAACCCCAGGTGGTGGGGCCTGCGGGGTCTGTGTGGGTGACGGACACTGTGGAGGAGGAGCTGGGAGTTCATAGGAGTCCCCGGGGCTGTGAGAGGAAAGGTCGTCCTGGATCTATGGGGCATGAGAGCATTTTGGAGCTGTGGCTGAAGGTGCAGGCTATGAGGGCCGCTTCAGGATGTGGGGAAGGAAGCAGAGTCGAGCTCCATCCTGTACCTCTGGGAGAGGGGCCAGTTGAGAGGGGTGTACCTGGCCGAGCTTCGTGGGTAGAGACCAGCCGGGGTGGTCTTACAGGACCGTGGGTGGAAGGACAGGTCAGGACAGCCCCCCAGGCCTCAGGACTATCTACAGGCCTAGGAGCAGGTTGTGAGAGACTCTCAGGCTTGTGTGGGCCTGGACAGGCTTTGAGGGACCCACCTGTGGGTATGCCTGGGGCTGTAGAGATGAGTTCTGGGTTGGTCCCACCCCTGCTGGGGGGAGGACAAGCTGTGGGGGTACCTGGGACAGTGGAGGAGACAGGCTATGGCCTTGCCCCAGGCCCTTGGGGGAAAGGACCGACTATGGGGGTGCCTGGGCCCATGGGGTGGCCTGAAGCTGTGGAGGTACCCAGAGCTGTAGAGGCAGAGGTAGGCTGTAGGGGTGCTCCAGGTATGTGGGAGAGAGGGCAATCAGTGCAGGTGTCGGGGGCTCTGGTACAAGAGACAGTCTGTGGGGCCACCCCAGGCTTATGGGGAAGGGAACAGGCTGTGGGGGTACCCAGCACTGTAGAGGAAGAAGCTACCTCCATGGGTGCTCCAGGCGTATGGCGGAGGAGACCTCTGGAGGAGGTAGGCCCTGGGGGCATCCCTGACCTGTGGGGTACCAGAGAGCCTGTAGGGGTACCTTGTGCTATTGAAGAGGAAACTAGATGTGGTGGTGACCCAGGGTTCAGGGATAGGGGACAGGCTGTGTGGGCAGAGACAGGCTCTGCAGGTGACTCAGGATCATGGGAAGCTGACCAGACGGCAGAGGTATCTGGTTCTGATGGGCAGCAGGCAGGTCCTCTGGGTGCTCCAGGCCTGTGGAGTGTGGGACAGGTTATGGGAGAACCTAGAGCTTTGGGGAAGGAGGTGGGCTGTGCGAATGTCCCAGGTCTGTGGGGGACAGACCAGGCTGTGGGTGTGTCCCAGGCTGGGGTGGTGCCAGGAGCCATCGGAGAGCAGACATGTTATGGAGGTATCCCAGGCCTGTGGGACAGGCAGCAGGCTCTGGGGGTGCCCCTGGCTGACTCAGTGCCGGGGGTGGTTGGGCAGGAGCCATGCTGTGAGCATGTCTTGAATCTGTGGGAAAGGAGGCAGGCTGTAGGGGAGCAAGAGGCTCTGGTGCCTACGGCTTTAGGGGTACCTGGTTGTGTGGATCAAGAGACTGGCTATAGGGATGTTGCATGTCCGTGCAGGAGGATAGAACAAAGGAGGGAACAGGCTGTGGGCTTCTCTGAGACAATAGGGATGTCCGAGGCATCAGGCATGCCCAAGCACAGGTGTGCCTCAGCAGGGGTGCCCACAGCCACAGGCATACCTGCATCTGGAAGGGTGCCTGCTGCTGTGTGGGTGTCTGGCCCTATGTGCCCAGAAGTCAGCTCTAGAGATGGCTTGAACCTGTGGGAAAGAGTTCACTCTACTAGAATACCCATGGCTTCAGGGGTAGCTGTGGCTTCTGAGGAACTGCTTCCTGTGAGAGAGAACGCTGGTTCTGTGGCTTTCCCAGGATTATGGGGAGGGAGGCAGGTTATTGGGGTTCCTGAGACTGATAGGGTTTCTGTGGCCCCAGAGGTACCTGGCCTTGTTGGGGAGGAGACTGGCTCTGGGGGTGTCCCAAGATCTTGGGGAAGGAGACAGAGTGCCAGGGTTCCTGTGGCTGCTGTTGAGGTGCCCAGGGCTCCTGGGGTGCCTTGTCCTCTAGGGATGGAGACTGGTCCTGGGGGTTTCTCACATTTGCCAGGAAGGAGACAGATTGCAGGAATACCCATGACTGCAGGAGTGTCCACAGCTGGTGGGGTGCCTAGGCCCGTGCAGGAGGAGCCTGGTTCTGGAGGTGTCTCAGGCTCGTGCGGGGAGAGAGAGACAGTGCAAGGACCTGCAGATGCCAAGGGCCCCACAGGGATGGTGATGCCCGCCACTGCCCGGATGCCTGGGCCCATGGGGGAAAAGGTGGGCCCTGGGAGCATCTCAGACGTTTCTAGAGGGAGACAGACTGCAGGGGTGTCCGTGGCTGTGGGGCTGTGCACAGACCCAGGGGTGCCTGGGCCTGTAGGAGAGACACTCTCTGGGGGTCTCTTGGGCTTATCAGGAAGAAGACAGGCTTCGGAGAAGCCTGTGGCTGCTAGAGTTTCCATGGCTGTGGGAGTGCCTGCAGCTACTGGGGTCCCTGGGCCGACGGTGGGTGACACTAGCTCTGAGGATGTCTCAGGTGTGTGGGGAAGGAGACTGGCAACTGAGAGGCCCACTGCTGCCAGGGCTCCCGGACCTGGGGATGGGGAGACTGGCTCTGAAGGTGTGTCAGGTCTGTGGAGACAGAGACCCAATGGTCAGGACCCTGGGGCTGTGAGGGCACCCCCGTCTTTGGGTGTGCTTGCAGCTGTAGGAGTTCCTGTGGTGGGGCGCATTCCTGCTGCCGTGTGGGTCACTGGGTCTGCAGGAGAAGAAAGGAATGCTGCTGTCGCAGGCCTCACAGTGTCAAGGAGACAATCTGCAGAGGGACCTGGGGCTTCAGGGGAGGAGACAGGAGGTAGGAGTGTCCTGGGGCTGGTGGGGAGGGGCCCAGCAGCGGGAGTGTCTTACACCCACGGGCAAGGGACCAAGTTATGTAGCTGCCCAGGGTCTGTGGGGTCAGAAACAGGCTGTGAGAAAGTGCAAGGAGCATCAGACACAAGAAGGGCTATGGGGGTGAGCGAAGCTGTGGATGTGTCCCCAGTTTCAAGGGAGGAAACAGGCACTGGCCGTTTCAGGAACCACCTACAGCAGAGAGGGAGGAGACAGGCTGGACGAGTGTCTCGAATCAGAGTGAGAGGGGACAGTTTGCGAGAAAATTGTGTGGGGGAGGATAGACTGAGGGGGGCATTCCGGTAGTATGTGTAGGGAACAAATTGGGGGATCCTGGGACTCTGGGAGGGAACAGTTTGGGGGGAGATTTGTTTTGGGTTGTGGGTGAAGGCACAGGCTCTAGGGGTGTCTCAGGGTTGGGGAGAGAGATACTTTGTGGAGGAGACCCCTGGTATGTGGGGTCACACTGGGTGGTTTCCTGGAGCAGCTGGAAAGGCACAGGTTGTAAAGGCAGAGGTGTCCCAGGACTTTGTACAGGGGAACAGTTTGGGGGTGGGTGTCCCCGGACTCTGTGTGTGTGTGTGTGTGTGTGTGTGTGTGTGGCACATCACTTGAGCTCTCCTGGAACTGTGGGGATCACGTTGTGATTTTCCTGGTAGAGAATGGATTATTAGGCCTCTGGCACCCTGGGGGAAGGTGTTGAGCATATAAAAGTTGCGGTTGACCTGGCCCCAGTTCTGCAGACGCCCCTGAACTGTGGTGTTAGCAAGCCACTTGGGATTGCCTTGCTCATGTGCCTCCTCCCGTCTTCGTTTTGATCATGACTCTACAGCCTTAGAAATAAGGAATCTTGGACAGCTGCCTTTATATTCCTTCAGATGTGTCTGTCTTTAAGCAAATCCAGCCTACAAATGTTGGGTTTATTTAGAAACTTAAATTAGGAATTTTTTAAAAACCTGATTTTCCCGATTGATTTTCTGTGGGATTCCTGGAGAGAACAAATTCCCCCCAGTACACCTAACACTAGTCAGTTTATGGGAAATCAACTTAATTCAGCAAATGTTGAGTTAAATTGTCTACTATGCTCAAAGCACTGTGTTGTGGGAACTATCAGAGAAGAGCAAGACAAGGCCCTTACCCTCAAGGAACCTTGTCTAGCTGGGAAGATGAGACATATGCCTGTGAAATAGGTAAATAACAACCTGAGACAAATGTGTGATAAGCACGTGATTAGTGTAGGGATAATAAAGTGTCCAGAAGGAGGCCTGCAGAACAGGGAGAGACTGATAATGAGTGTAGCCCGTAACAGCTTACAGAACACTCATATCTTGTATCTCCACTGTGTGTGCACAGGGTGAGGGGGAGGTGGGGGAAATTGGAGGTTTGGAGAAGTCATTCAGTTAATGGCAGATCCTGGCCTAAATTTAGGTATTCTGATGCTGCAGGTTTATTTAGAATCCTTCAGTTCTGTCCTGAGCTACCGAGTAGGGTGAAGCCTAACTACTTTCTGACTAATGGTTAGGATTTATTAATGTGGAATGTGTGTCCATAAAATGCCCTGCCGGGAAGTGTTTGTTGACCACAGCAGAGCTCTGTTTTTAGAATAATGTCTTCCTAGAGACCCCTGAGATTTGAAATTTGGAATGAAAAGGGCTCAAGAGATTGTCAGCAAAGTAGTGTCCCCTTGTTCTCTTGGAAAGTAGAATTTCAAAAGTGTACTTGCTTTTGTAAATGGAAGGAACAATCGTATACCTATCTTTAAGCATGCGCTCTTTAGTGTGAGGTTGCTATGGACTACTTCTAGAATATTGTATGAGTATGGTATTGTCTTTTACTTATTCTTTTCCTTTGTTTGAAGACTCTTGGTCTGAAAGTAACTGTCTTTCATTTCAGACAATGTTTTCGGGAAGAACTGGTGGCTGATAACTGAGCCTTCATTGTTGTTCTGCACTCTCTGACATGATGGGACCGGCTTCAGTCTGTGTTCATCTGGCATCTGGTGTCCAGCTGGATGGGCGGAGTGATTCCTGGACACTTCAGGCCCAGGTAGGTTTTTATTCCTTCATATTTTCGTTATGAAACATTTCAAACATAAAAGTTGAAAGAAGAGGATAAGAACACTTTTTTAATTTTCTATTTCAACAGTTGTAACAATTTGTCCTGTTTTTCTGTCCACCCTTCTCTCAAGTTATTTCAAACCATTCAAAATGAGTTGCAGCTATCATGACACTTCTGAATATTTGAGAATACTGTTCCTAAAAATAAAGTCTTCTGCTTAGCTGTAATGCCATTCACTAAGAAATGGACAAAAGGTTTTCCTAATATTATCTAGTAATCAGTCTATTGTATTGAACTTCACCCAGTTGTACCCAAAGTGCCTTCTTTGTATTATGAAAACCTCCAAACATACAGCAAAGTCAGATTTCATAGTGAACACCTAGATATCATTGCTGTTTCACTGTATTTGTTTAATTGCATATCTGTCCTTCAGTCCATCTCTCTAGAATCCATTCATCAGTCCGTCATACTTTTTTGACATATACCAAAGTAAATTTCGGACACAAGTACCCTAACTACTTCAGCATGCATATCATATACTAGAATTTACCATTTCTTTTGATGTAAATTTTACACCTGAAATGAATACATTGAAATATATTTGTTGAGTATTGAGATTTTATTTATTTATTTTTAGAGGGAAGGGAAACATATTTTTTCACTGTTCCAGTCCTAGAATTGGCCATTTATTCAAAGAGCATTTGTCACTTTAATGGAGAATGGAATCTAGAAATCAGTATCTGGACACTGGATGTGCTCATTGATTCTCGGGTGTCATTGTTCCTAGGCCCTGTCAGGGGACGTGACTGGGGAGTAGATGGATATACTCGTGTGGCCGTACATGCGTATGTTCATATGTACACTCCCATCTGTATCCCTCTCACTCCTTCCCTTTCTCGCTCTCTCTCTCTCTCTGTCTGTATTTTTCCCCTTTCGGTGTATATGTCTGCTTGCCTATCTATATTAAAACCTATGACTTCACACAGATATCTCCAATTCCAGTGCAGCACTCTCCATATTTGTAATTCCGTTATTCAACAATGTGAAACCTTACTCCAGTTATTCACAATCTATCTACTTATTTGCTCAATCCTAGAATGTACAAAAATATTTCAGAATTTTAATCCATGCCCCTGCAAAAAGAGAAGCCTACAAATTAAAAATTTCATTATTTTTAGAGTACTTTGTATTTTTAGTTTTAGGTCATATGGTCCAAATGCTATGTTCAAAAGTTCATTGGGTTAATTTTTTTTTTAAACCTCACTTTTTAGTGTGGTTATGTTATTCATTGGAAATTCATTTTGTTTCATTGGTTGGTATTCATTTTTAGGGCTTTCCTTCATCCTTATTAATTTTACTTACTCCCTTCCTTCTCTCCCTTCTTTCCTGTCTCTCTAGTATCTGTGAAACCTCAACAAGGTTCCAAATATACTTGTACAAAAAATTATATTTGGGGAGTTGTTATTGCATCTTCATTCCTCTATCCTTTCTGTTACGGGACAAGGAGTCTGGCCCTGAGCCAGTAGTATGTGGGTTCTTGACTTTGTGTAGGAAAGATTTCACAGCATGAGTCCAGGTGACTATGAGACTGCATTGATTAACGCTGGGGACTGTGAGACAAGGAAGGGCTCAGCATGGAAGAAGCAACAGGAGAGACCAGGTTCAGCTGCCTTAACTCACTGGGAAGTCAGAGAAAGGGGGGCATTGGGGACAGGTTCAAGGGGTTAGCCTGGCTTGAGCCACCACTGCCTATTGCTTATCTGATTTCAAGTCTTTTGGGACCCTTAGAGTTTAGGGGATGCGTGTCTGTTGGGGAAGAAGAGAGGGGAGAAGGGAGGAAGGGAATGGAGCCAGCTGCTCCCCAGAGGGAAAATGTTCATACACCTGGGTCCTTTGTATTGAGGGTTGTATCTTTCTTGCAGTCAGGAATTGGAGGGGAGTTTTCAGGGGAGGCTTTCAGCAGAATATTCATCAGTTTTCTAGGTGTGCCCCTTTGGGGTCATGGTCTCCTCTGCTCCATCAAAACAGAACAGGGCAGGGGATCTTTATTCACTGCAGCTGGTCCTGCCATCACTCACCTGATTTTGCTGCTTTTCTGGGTCTGGAGCTAAAATACAGCTGTGGCCTAGATGCTATCCCTAGGGAGGTGACCTTCTGCATCTGGCTCTCAGTTGCTCTGCCAGTTTGTACAGCTGTCTGTCTCAGTCTCCCTACTTGTCCTGGCCTATTGGCCTGACTCATTTCCACCCAATTCCTGCCCATACCCTATAGATACCTAATCTTAATAGTGTCTGATTTTTCTTTCATGTGCTTCTTTTTGTCCAAATGATCAGACATGTATATATTTTCTCATATTTTCCCCCTTTTTTGAAGATATTACAGGTACTCTTTGGCACTTTGCTCTTTTCCCTGAACAGTGTATCTGAGAAGTCCCTCCACATCAGTTCACAGAGATCTTCCTCATTCATTTTTACATTTTTATAGTACTCCTTTGGGTGGATATAGCATAACTTATTCAGCTGTTCTCCTACATAGCATTTAGGTTGATTCCAGTACTTTGCAATCACAAACAATACAGTGGTGAGTAACCCTTTGCATCTAGATGTATTGGGGGTGTATCTTCAGGGTAAATGGCTATAAGTCAGGCTTCTGGATCAGAAAGTAAGCACAGGTAATTTTGTTAGATTTTGCCAAATCCCACCCCTGAGGATTGTACCAATTTGTGTTTCCCACCCACAGTCTGTGAGAGCGTCTGTGTTTTCACGGCCGCACCCACAGCATGCATTGTCATTCCTTTCACGTTTCTGCTAATCTGTTGCTGTTCCAGTATTTTCTTAGTTTGTATGTTTATGAGATCGACCAGTTTTTTATGTTTAAGGGCCATTTTTATATATAATTTTGGTAAGTTGTCTGTTCAAGTGTTTTTCTCATTTTCAGTTGAGTTTAGGTATTTTCTTAATATTTAAGATTTCTTTATAAAGATTTATATATAGGGAGCCCTCTGTACTTACAAATATTAGTTCTTCTTTGAATTTTTATGGCCTTTTTAAATAATAAAAACAGGTAGAAGTTGTTCTTAAAGTTTTTATTTTAGTGTAATGAAATTTTGTCACTCTCTCCTTTATTGCATATGGATTTTGAGTTAGAAAGTCTTTCCCTACACCCAGGTCAACGAGGAATTCACCCATAATTTTTTCCTAGTACTTACATTAAATCCCCCAGGCACTTTAGGTTGTTTTCACTTTGGGGGAAAGACTTTGTCCATATTAAGGCTGTAAGTTTCAAGTACTGTTTATCATTATGTGTGTACCTTCCATACTGTTTTTCTTCCTTTTAATTTCTGGTGAGGTTTATAACTGCTCGGCTTTTTTCAAAATACTGACTTGAATGTTATAACTGTGGGTTTATGTTAAACTGACTCCTCACACACGTGAGTGCATGAGCACGCTTCACCGTGGAAGCCTGGGAGGCCGGCCCCTGGACAGAGGCCTTGCAGCACGGGCTTCACGGAGTGTGTTGTTGACATGCCCAGAGCTGTGGAGTTGTTTGCTGCCTCTGGCCTGGTAACCCCAGAATAGATCATTTGTCCTAAGGAAGTAGTCAGAAAAGATGAAAAAAATTAAATGTATGGAAAAGATGCAATAATCTAAATGTTTAATAATAAAGTTATAATTAGGTTAATTGGATTTTGGAAATGCGACCATGAAGAATAATGAAAACTGTGAGAATATGGAAACATGACTATGTTAACTGAAAAACAAAATCAAGTTTGTATACGTTATGATTAAAACTGACAAAAACTTAAGCCTGCATAAGAAGGTGTAAGTGGCCTGTTCAGAGCAGCATGGACTTAGGTGCAGAATAAGAGGTGTGGCCCAGCCACCAGAGGAAAACCTCAGGAAGGCCTGAAGAGATGGGGTCGAATGGCTTGAGTCCGATGTGGCTCTGTGCTGTGTCTGGCAGCAGTTTTGGGGAACGCTCATAATGGATTGTGTTGGATTATTTAGAAACAGGACAGACGTCGTTAACTGGAGAGTTGAGCTTGCTGGTTGCTGCTTGAAGCATTTTGGGTTGAAGTTTAGGGGAGGGTCCTGGTGTACTGTTAGTAAACTGAAGGGTAGGCTTGGTGGGGAGTTAGGGGGTGTTAGAGTGGCTGATTCTATCAGTACAAAATAAAAATACCTTTTAGCACTAATAATTGTATGGGTAAATTTTTAGAAACTTGACTACACACATATACCAACTATACAAAATGCTATTTCTCTAATGAGTGCTTACTTTTATTTATTTAACTTTTTAAAGAACCAGCTGCAGTTCAATAAGAATGTTCCTACACATTCAAGCAACTTGGCAATCCGGTATTCTCCTCCACATGCCATTAAAATCGAGAAACTGAAGCACTTGCACAGCGAGTCCGACTGTTGTAAAGACTTGGATTTTAGACACGGTCCTGACCAAAGCAGTTCTGTTTCCTTTTCTGTCATATCAGAAGAGAGACTTAGCCATGCTGTCCACCTCGCCAAAAGAGATATGAAACGAAGACAATTTGAAGAACATGTAAGACATCATCTCAGAAGTCAGCCCCAAGTTTCTCAGAAACACGGATACACCAAGCATAAAATGTCTGACCTTGGTGTGGACAGGAAGGAATTGAAGAATCAAGAGGTTTTTCATTGCAGCCACCAGCCGCCCAAAGCAGATGTTTCCAGCTCAGGTGCCAGGGTATACATCTACACATCTCATCCAGGACAGTCGGATCTGACCGTGCCAAATTCACCACCCACCCATGATCCAGGACTTCAGCCACGTGCCAGGGTAGGTGACCACAAAAGCCTGTGTGAACACAGAAGCCTGCTAGAAGTTCAGCGACTCCAGAAAATATTGAACAATTGTATCCATAAAATTGAAGAAGTAACTAAAGAAGGTGAGAAAAACTGGTGAGAGTGGGGTAGCTCAGATGCATTTCTTCCTTTGGGACCCCCGCCCTATCAGGTTCCACTCCCTCTTCTGTCCCTAGAGCAAGCACTCGTGACCAGACAGGTGGACTTTGAGTTTGCCCAGTGTCTTTTTCTGAAGAGTTTTCCCCGCCCCACAGCTCCTTTCCTGAAGCTGCACTTGATGATCGGCTGACCAAGGGCCCAGCCCAGAAGGGCCTGGGGCACTTGCTGTCTGAACCTTAGGTCTTCTGGCACCAGGGTGAAAATCATCCTGTAAAGTGGTGCTTCTGTACCCAGAAATTCTTCAGAAAAATTATTTTTAATTTGTTTGAAAAAGAGCATAGCGTATGTGCATTGTAAATTAAACCAGGTTTAATGTAGACAAGTGTTTAGATGAGTACACAGCAGTGACAAGGAAAGTGGCGGATGTATATGGAAAATATCTGACCATAGGGTAGAAAGGAAGTTGTATGGTCACCACATTACTGTTTTCTACAGTTCTTCAGTATTCTCCAGACCCTTGTGTTTCCCTGGGGAACAGAGTGTTGATTCCACGTGGAGACATTACAGTTACCATAGCCAATGAGGAGGAGAATCGGGCCCAGGTCAGACTTCAGGGTGTAGGGAGTTGAGCATCACATATTGTGTTAGGATACTACATAAGTCTATGATGATCTCTGGCATTTAAAAATTAATTTATATATGCATATGTATAGATATGCATATTATATCAGGAATTTAAGGTACCTTAGAAAAATACCTGTGGTTGAACAACATAGAACAAAACACATTAATGAGGATATTGTAGCACATGAAAAAAATGAGGAAAGGAAAAACAAGATATATTCAGGATGGGTTACAAATTGGTTTCTGAGCTTCCTAGCATCCAGCTAAAGAGAAAAGTGTGACCAGTTGCAGAATTTACAAAGTCTAAAATAGAAAAAGCAGTTGTGTGAGGAAAAGAATTATTGCACATATGAAGACCAGAAAAAAATGTCTTCTGTGGGTCTTCATAAAGAGTGTGTTGTGTAATATGATGAAGAATTAAAACCATTCCTATATCACGCTAACAGGAGTGTTAAGATTTGTTTCTTGTAGCGTTGCTCAGTGTCAGCCTGTGGCAGGTCCCCGTGGCATACTGGGGTAGGAGCCACGCTGCTGGGGGAGAGAAGCCAAGAGGCCCACTGCTCTGCTGATGTGGCTTAATACAGGGGACCTTCGGAGCAGAGCTTTTCAAACTCTGTGGGGAAGGACTGGGTTGAAGGGGCTTTGTTTTTTGTTTTTTGTTTTTTTGTTTTTTAGTTAAAAATGTCAATTACAAATCAAAACTTTCTAAATTAGAATAAAAATGTCGTGACAATGGCGCATTACTATAAAAATGTGTAAGTGCACACTTCTGGTTTCTGCACTTACCTTGTCATGGACTGGTAGTAGTTTTCAACAGCCCCTGTCTGTAGTCCACCCTTTCAGGTGGGCCCTAAAATGCCCGGTTGTGCTTCCCAAGTGCTGCTCTGCACACTAGTTGCATCAGAATCACCTGCAAAGGGGGTAAATGGTGATGAAGGAGACTTGACTTGGACTGATGAACACACAGTACAGTATACAGATGATGTATTATAGAACTGTATACCTGAAACCTGTAAAACTTCATTAACCAATGTCACCCCAATAAATTCAGTAAAAAAGACCAAAAAAGGAATCATCTAGAAGATGAGCAGTTAAAAACCCCGCCCGAGCCAGTTGCCCTGACAGCAAGTACGTGAGTCCAGAGTCTTTCCACGCAGTGCAGGCCAACAAGAGACAGAAGCAGTTTGGCTTGTAGGCTTCTCTGAGGCTGCATCTGTGCCCACACCTCCTTGATTTCAAATTTTGATTTCTTCAAAAAGATTTTCATTAGTTGACTTTGTAATGAGTAAATATTAAATATTTGAATTTATAAAATGTACTTTATTAGTGGAGTTTTGCTTAAGGATATGTGTTGCATAAATGTACTTGAAAGCCACCAACTGGACAGAATGGACAGGTTGCACACTCCTCAGGCAGTGTTCCAGAGACGATTTCTTTGAACTTACCTTTTGAAAATGTGGAACACCATTATATATGGGGAACACCATTGTATATTATATATAATCCTTCCTGACAAGTATATGAAGGCTTTGGACATTCATACACTCTTCATGTGTTGGGGAAAGGATTTCTCTTCCGGATTCCAGGAAAGAAAGTGTAAAAGAAATCTTGTTAAAAAGTAGGCCAGTAAAGGGTTTCTGAAAAACGATAGAAAGCATTACAGATTTTGGCCCAGTGTAAAGAATTTTAAAATAGTAGGAGGAGCTTCCCATGGAGTAGGCAGTGCAGTGTAGTTGGGATCAGGAGATCCCGCACCGAGGGGAGCCTGACCTGGTGCGTCCTCGTGGCCCTGCTGATTCAGCATATCACCCTTCCTTCTGATCTCATGGTCAGTGAGAAATGGCATTTGTTGTTGTGACTGCCCCGTTTTTCTTTGTAAAGTAGAGCCCTTCAACTTACATTATCTTTTGAGCAGTTGTATTTTTGTGAGTTTTTATATTTGGTTTATAACTCACTTGGGGGGAATATTTTCAGAGAGAATGGAAGAAGCCTTGGACCCCGACGAAGAGCGGCGGATCCGGGTCAGGAGGCAGGAGCAAGCCGTCCGTTCTGCCCGCACGCTCTACGGCCTCCAGCAGCAGGTGCAGGCGCAGGGAGCGGTGGGGCCCTTGGCCTTGTGTGTGACCTAAGAGATGTGTTTTCCTTTTGCCTCAGAAATGTTAGCACCATGGTTTACTCTGTGAACTCTCATTATGTTTGTGAAGCTAAATTTCCTGAACATGCGGACAAATAATTTCTTTCTCTTTCTGGCATCTGCCTTTATGTGTGTGTATTGTCTATGTAGCCAAGCTCCTTAAATAGTGGTTTTTGACTTTTTAGTGTCAGAGACTCTTGAGAATCTGCTAAAAGCCATGGGTCCTTTCCCCATTTAAAAAATTGCTTATACAGCACATTTTCCCAGACAAAGTCAAGGGGATTAGTTACCCTAAAACCCTTTGTCTGCACTTATGAATCTTCATCTTAGCCAGAAAGGGACCATTTTAGTTTCCCATCTGTCTCATGTTTACAAGGTGCTAGAAACAGTAGTAGTAAATAATTTGATCATCTTTATTGAATAGTAAAAAGTAAAGACTATGTTAAGTGTCTTTTAGGACACATTTAGTGGCTGAAAAAGGAGCATTTACATTGTTCATGGGTAACTTTTAAAAAAATATTTGTTTTACCTTTAAGGGTTTACTCATTAATAGGTTTTTAATTCATTTCTGGTCTTATTTATTGAACCCAAAACTGGACCTTTTTATTTTAAAGAATATGTCTGAGATTTTGTTCCTTATTTGGGGGGTGGGTTCTATTTCAGTCCTTACTCTATATTGTTGCCATAGAGATTGTTTTAAAACACAAATTTTCCATGACAGACCTCTGCTTAAAAGACTTCAGTGGCCCTCTGTAACACAGGGTGGAAGCTAAATCTTTTAGCATGGCACTGAGACTTTCTGACCTGGCCCTCCTAGCTTTCGAGGGTCCCCTCCCCCTTCTCTCCTTCGTGCTCAGTTCCTGTCACCCTGGGGACCATGGGACGGAAGGTGGACCCTGTGCTCTAGTCACTGTCTTGAACTGGAAATCAGTAACTGTTTTGGGGGCGCAGGAATGAAGAGCCTTGTCTTATTTTCAAGTGACTTGAATTAAGAATAGTTAAATTTGGATAAGACAAGCTGTGTCCTCTTCTACAAAAAAGATCAGTGGAAAGGTACGAAGTTTTCATGTTTTTCCCTTTATAAAACAGGTTAAAGAAATCCAGGAAGAATTGGATAAATTGAGTCCACATAAAACTAAGCACACTAAGAAGGTATGATGCAATTAAATTCTGATTAATACTTATCATTTATAAGTTAGATTTCCAATGTGTTAGCATCAGGTATGTATAAGTTAGATTTCCAGTTTGTTAGCATCAGGTGTGTTCTCTGCACCAATACTATTTTCAGGGCTTGTAGAAACCTATTAGCGAGGGCATGAACACCTTAAATATTCTGAACTTGGGGTTGTCTTCCAAATTCTCGAAATAGATATTTGCTGCTGCTGTAAGAAACTGAGAATTGGAAGGAAAAGACTTTGTCACTAGAAAGTCTTTAAACTTCATAATTCCCTAAACTATGAAAAAGTTTTCACAATGGAAATAGCTCAGTATAGACAGAAGATAAACTGTACGTATTCTTAAGGATGGGGTTAATGTCAAGACGTTCTGAATATTGAAGTAACTTCTCACATTTCATTTATTGCCAGTCATGGGCAATGTCCAGGCTGGCAGCTGCCCATCGAGGAGCCATTCGGGCCTTACAGACATTTGTCACTCTGTTCACTGACCGAGGGGAGCACCCCGTTCCTGCTCAGTATAGGGAACTGGGCAGTCTCATTCGCCAGTTGTCACTCTGTTCTGCCAAGTTGGATGCTGACTCATCTGTTGCTGATGTGGTTATAAATATCCTGCATCAAATTGAGGTATGAAATTGACTCTAATTTTTGTCAAAAGTGTGTTGTTTCTAAGCAAGGAGGTAATGTTTACTGCCACCAAGTGTCACTGAGATTCATGGAGAATACAAGACAGAACGTCTACACCTTGTAAATTAAAGCTTTACTGAGGGCAGAAAAAAGACTTCATTTTTATTTTATTGTTTTTATGATCTAGTCTATAATACTGTATTTTTACTTCTTGGAGAATGGTGGCTTGAGTCTAGAATATATATTACCTCTTAACCAGGTCCATTAATTAAAAAAGAATTTTCCATTTCCTGACTGTGCCAGTTAATAAAGGATTTTCTACCATAGAAAAAGAAAACAGTAACGCATTCTTAGATTAGTGCTTTAATTAGAATATCAGTGTATAATCTAGAGAGACTTTTGGAAAGGAGACATTTTAAGATCTAGGGAAGCAGAGCCTTAAGTCTTGTGATATGGGTAGAGACTTCTGGAAATCACGACTGGAATGTACTAGTCAGGAATAAATAGTGTTCTTTGTTTTTATTGGTGACAAAGACGGCAAGGACAATATGGTCTTAAATCTTGATATTTCTATGAGGTTCGCAGAGTGCTACCACAGAATTTGGCATTTTATCTACTGCAGTGCTGTGACTTGCAGTAGATTTATTACTACAATTTTACAGATAAAATTTTTAAAAAGCAAAGGTCAGAGACATGACACAGTTACTTCTCTTGAGAGCTGGGAATCAAATATCCCATCTTCCGCTCCCACGCCACTGTTACTTCCACTGCACTGCACGTTTTCATCCACAAGTAAGACGACCCCTCTGTTAGTGTGAGTTGGAAAGCCGTGGCTGTAGAGGAAGGTGCTGTAGTGGGGACAGTCGCTGGCTAATGACATACTAGTTTTACCATCAACTAGCCCTGGTGTTCTGTAAGGCCCCTTCTACCTGCACAGTTCCATTAGGCAGGAGACATGTTTGTGAGTGCATTGGTTACGCCATGGGTGTAGACTCTCCATCGGGAATGTTGGTGCCAAATGCAGACCCTCAGACAGCATGTCAAGTCGGGTGGTGCTTTTTAAACTTATCCATAGGAAACATTTATTGGTCAAAATGATTTCCTTTAGAGGATGTATCTTTATGATCCTAAAAAGCATCTCAAGAGATTATCTAATCCCTTTCCCAAGTGTTGAGCAAAAGTGAGTACTTTAACATGATGTTTCTTAAACAGAATGTTTCTCTCTCCTAAACTGAAAGTATTCAGTCGTGCAAGCAGTTCATTCTGTCTTGTTGATTACTGCACCATCCATGGCTTATTTTTTCTTACTGTCCTCTGCACAGAATCTCCCTGGCCATGTTCAGTGGTCCTCAGTTTGTACTGACCGCATGGAGCCTGGGCCCTCACTGCCTGGCAGTGAGTGGGTGGTACATTATTGGAGGACATGCCTCTTTTAGAAGAGAAGGGACACAGATCTCCTTCCATTGTGGTGGAGGAGTGACGAAAGCCACTGGAGACAGTGTTTCCTTTTGTTTATGAAAGTGTACATTAAATATAATCTATTTACTCTCAAAATTATTTGAATTTATGAGGTTTTTATTGAGAATTAAAATGCCTTTAAAGCATATAGGATTATATTCTAAAAACTAGGGTTAGGTTCTCAAATGGTAACCCTTAATTTTAGGATTTGAGTACTTTCAAATACTCATATACTTTATCTTTTTGCTGTTGGGTTTAGTAAGCTTAACATTTAAAAAAACATGCAGAATTTGATGTCTTAAATAATAAGGTTTTAAAATTAAGTTAAACAACATTTTTTAGTCTTTAGAGACAGCCCTTTAATGACATATTTCTCCAGAGTCCTTATTTTGTGATTAAAAGTCAGACTTTTTTAAATCACTGAGAGATAAACTAAGAGAATAATGGTTTTATGGCAGGCTTTGGAATCCCTACTGGAAAATAAACTGTCACCCAAAAAGATGAAGAAAAGTGTCACTGAAATTAGGAGCAGATTTCCAGTTGGTAGCCAGCGGTCCTTAGAGAGGTGGCAAAGTACATTTCCAAAGAGCGAGAGGAGACCCTTTGTGACAAAGAAGATATTTCCACAGGAAATGAGACAGCTTTCAGTGGCAAAGAAGGCTCTTGCTGGTATGTGTCTTAAAATGTTCATTGCAAGGTATTTTATTCTTTGGAATTGTCTGGACTGTGACAGTTGCTACACTGAGGGGCAAATTAGGATTGAAAACATAGTCCACAATAGGTGTACTTGAACTAAGACAAGTGAATTGCAACCAAGATGCTTCTTTAGGCTGCAGGCTGGAGTATTCTTCCTTAGAGGAGGGTGGAAGAGTGAAATTCCCTTTTCCACATCATAGTATTTGGGCTACCCACAGTAAATTTCTGCATATCTGGAAGTTAGAGCCCTACTTTTAATTTTCATTTTAATGATAGGGAAAGAGGCAGACAGATGCATATATACATGCGCATTAGATATATATGTATCTTTTTACATAGGTGGTGAATTCTTGTTATTCCAACAAATGGAATTGCTAGCTTATGTGGTGTGCACATTTAGACTGCCAGCTTGCCTTTGAAAATGGGCATACAATTATGTTTGGGCTAGCAGTGATTGTCAATATACATTTCCCCATATCCTTGCCAAGTACTTTATGTAATGAAATTAAAAATTTTTTTCAGTCTCTCAGGGGAAAAATGGTATCTTACTATTTTATATTGCGTCTCCCTGGTTCATAGCATGTTCCTTAGTCACGTTTATTTCCTCTTCTGTGATTTGTCTGTCCTTTGCCATCTACGGGCTGGGTTCTGTGGCTTTTGTTTATGGACATATAGAAGTTTGTTATATATTCTGGGTCTTCCTCTTTTTGTGGTATACATATATTACAGATATTTTCTCTTAGTCACTTGCTTTGTGAAATTTGTTTATGATGTCTTTACTGACACAGAAAGTCTTAATTTTGTAGTCAAAATCAACATTTTTTTCTTACATATTTTAATATTTCATGAGGCAACTCTTTCCTCTTTGTTCTTCTTTTTCAAAATTTTGCTGATGGTGCCCTGGCTGGCATAGCTCAGTGGATTGAGCGCGGGCTGCGAACCAAAGTGTTGCAGGTTCGATTCCCAGTCAGGGTACATGCCTGGGTTGCAGGCCATGACCCCCAGCAACCGTACATTGATGTTTCTCTCTCTCTCTCCCCCCCCTTCCCTCTCTAAAAATAAATAAAATCTTTAAAAAAATTTGTGCTGATAGTGATTGATTGCTTGTTTTCAGAGAAATTTAAAATGAGCTTGTCATGTTCCGTGAAACATGATGTCCAGATTTGACTGGTATCACCCTGAGTTCATAGATTACATTGGAGAGTAGTGACGTCGTTACAGTATGAAGGCGGCCCCTCAGTTTCTTCATGTCCTTTTTCCATCCCTTCAGTTGAATTTTATGATTTTCTGCATATAAGAATTCCTGAGACGGGAATGCTTAGGAAGCTTAAATTCCTTGTTAGGTTTATTTCCAGTTATTATTGTTACGGTGAATGGGATCTTTTTACTACATTTTGAAATTGGTTATTGCTACTTACAGGAAAGCTGTCAGATTTGTATGTTGCTCTTATATCTGGCACCTGGCTGAAATCTTTAATTTGCTGTGATAAGATATATATTTGAACATTTCTGAAATTGGTATACATTCTTATTGATGCTATCTTATAATTAATTGGCAATACTTTAAAATTTGTTATTGATGCATACAATAATGATGTCTTACACTATAGATTTGAAACAATATGAGATTTTGTTCTTTTGCATTTTCCCAGAAAGATGAGATCACCTGCAAGTAAGTTTTGCCTTTCTCTTTGTAGTTTTATACCTTTTCTGTTTCCTCTTTCTGCTTTTTGAGTAGTTTTCATTCAGAATAATACTGAATAATAGTTACAGTGGTGGACATCATTTCTCTCCCAGATTTAATGGGACTGCTTCTCCTGTTTTTTACTTTGTACGCTACATTTAATTTAATTTTAGCATACACCTGTTTATGTTCTGTTGAATATTATTGCTTATTTACTATAATCCTCAACACACAGATTTTAAAGACCAAAATTGCATACACTGTACTTGCACAATTGATTAACATTTATGCTGTCTTGGAGATTAAGGGATAAAAGTCATTTTAGCACTTTAATGAACATGATTGTTCTCTGTATTTTTTTCTTAAGATTCTATTTCGGTGCTTTTTAAATTTCATTTTTCTTTTTTTTTTAAGATTTTATTTATTTATTTTTAGAGAGGGAAGGGAAAGAGATAGAGAGAGAGAGAGAGAAACATCAGTGTGCGGTTGCTGGGGGTCATGGCCTGCAATCCAGGCATGTACCCTGACTGGGAATCGAACCTGCGACACTGGTACTCAGCCTGCGCTCAATTCACTGAGCTATGCCAGCCAGGGCCTTAAATTTCATTTTTCAATTACAGTTAATATTCAGTATTATTTTGTATTAGTTTTAGGTGTACAACATAGTGGTTTGATAGTTGTACACTTTTCAGAGGGTTCCCCTGATATCACAGTACCTACCTGGCACCATTAATGATGAATAGTTATCACAATATTGGCTATATTCCCTACGCTGTACTTCACATTCACATAACTGTTTTGTGTCATTTTGCACCCAGGCCCCCAACCCCCTCTCCTCTGGCAACCATCAGTCTGTTCTCTGTATCTATGAGTTTATTTCACTTTAGTTTGTCCCTTTATTTTGTTCTTTGGATTCCACTTGTACATTAAATCATATGCTATTTGTCTTTCTCTCATCCATTCTGTTGCAAATGGCATAACATTTTATTCTTTTTTATAGCTGAGTAATATTCCATCGTATATATGTACCACCCCTTTTCATCCACTCCTCTGTTGATGGGCATTTGGATTGCTTTCATTTCTTGGTTATTGTAAGTAACGTTGCAGTGAACATTGGGGTGCATATATTCTTCTGAATTGTGTTTTGGGTGTCTTCAGATAATATACCCAGAAATGGAATCTCTGGGTCATAAGGCAGCTTCATTTTTAATTTTTTGAGGAATCTCCACACTGTTTTCTATAGTGGCTACTCCAATCTGCATTCCCACCAACAGTGCACTAGGGTTCCTTTTTCTCCACATCCTCCCTGATACTTGTTTGTTGATTCATTGATGATAGCTATTCTGACAGGTGTGAGGTGGTATCTTGTGGGTTTAATTTGCATTTCTCACCTGATTGGTGACATTGAACATCTTTTCATATGTCTATGGACCATCTGTATGTTCTCTTTGAAGTGTCTGTTTAGGTCCTCTATTTTTAATTGGATTGTTTGTTTGTTTTTGATGTTGAGTTGTATGAGTTCTTTATAAATTTTGGATATAACTCCTCATAGGGGATGTCATTGGTGAATGTCTTCATCCATTCAGTAGATTGTTTTTTAAACTATTTTGTTGATGGTTTCCCTTGCTGTGCAAAAACTTTTTAGTTTGCTATAGTTCTGTTTCTTTATTTTTTCTTTTGTTGCCCTTGCTTGAGGAGATACTATCAGAATATTGCCAAAAGAAATGTCAGAGATTTTACAGCCTATGTTTTCTTCTAGGAGTTTTATGGTTTTGAGTCTTATATTTAAGTATTTAATTCATTTTGAGTTTATTCTTGTATATGGTGTAGAAAGTTGGTCTGATTTCATTTTTTTGCATGTATCTCTCCAATTTTTCCAACACCATTTATTGAATAAACTGTCTTGCCTTCTTTATCAAATATCAATTGACTATATAGTATGGGTTTATTTCTGGGCTCTCTCTGTTCTGTCCCATTGATCTGCACATCTGTTTTTGTGCCAGTACCATGCTGTTTTGATTGCCATGGTCTTATAGTATAGTTTGATATCAAGTAGCCTGACACATCCAACTTTGTTCTTTTTTTCTCAAGATAGCTGTGGCTATTTGGGGTCTTTTGTGGTTCCATATAAATTTTTGGATTATTTGTTTTAATTATGTGAAAAACACCATTGGTATTTTAATAGGAATGGTGTTGGAACTATAGATTGCTTTGGGTAGTGTGCACATTTTAATGACGTTAATTCTGTCATCCAAGTACTGACCAGGCCTGACCCTGCTTAGCTTCCGAGCTCATATGAGATGGGGTGTGTTGAGGGTGGTGCAGCCGCAGACCAACGATGTCAGTTCTTCCTATCTGTGAGCATGGTATATACTTCCATTTATCTGTATCTTCTTCATTTCCTTTCTTTAGCGTCTTCTGACCAATTTTTTGAATACAGGTCTTTTACCTCCTTGGTTAAATTTATTCTTAGGAATTTTTTTTATGCACTTGTAAACAGGATTGTTTTCTTAGCCTCCCTTTCTGATAGTTCATTATTGGTATACAAAATGCAACTGATTTCTGAATATTTATTTTGGATTCTGCTACTTTAACTGAATTCATTTATCATTTCTAGGTGTTTTTTTTTGTGTGTGAATCCTTAGGGTTCTCTATATACAGTATCATGTCATTCACAAATAATGACAGTTTTACTTCTTCCTTTCCAACTTAGATTCCTTTTATTTCTTCTTGTCTGATTGCTGAGACTAGGACTTCAGTACTATGTTAAATAAGAGTAGTGAAAGTGGACATCCCTGTCTTGTTCCTGATCTTAAGGGAAACGCTCTTAATTTTTCCTGGTTGAGTATGATGTTAACTCTGTGTGTGTCATATATGGCCTTTATTATGTTGAGGTATGTTCACACTGTTCCCACTCTGCTGAGAGTTTTTATCGTAAATGGTGCTGGATTTTTCAAATGTTTTTCTGCCTCTATTGATATTATTATACTATTATTATCCTTCATTTTGTTTTTGTGATGTATCTCGTTGCTTGATCTGCAGATAGTATACCAACCTTTCATTTCAGGAATAAATTCCACTTGATCATGGTGTATGATCTTTTTAATGTGTTGCTGAATTTGGTTTGCTAATATTTTGTTGATTTTTGTGTCTATGTATATCAGGGATTTTGGCCGATAATTTTATTTCTCCATAGTGCAAAATGAGCTTGGGAGTCTTTTCTCGTTATGAATTTCTTGGAGTTGTTTGAGCAGGGTAGATGTTAGTCTTTCTTTCAGTGTGTGGCAGAATTTACCTATGAAGCCATCTGGTCCAGGACTTTTGTTTGTTGGGAGTTTCTTGATTCCTGCTTCAATATCATTGGTTGTAATTTGTCTGTTCATATCTTCTGTTCCTTCTTGATTCAGTTTTGGAAGATTTTGTGTTTCTAGGAATTTATCCATTTCTTCCAGATTATCTGACTTGTTGGCATATAGTTGTTCATAATATTTTCTTACAATCCTTTGTATTTTTGTGGTGCCAGTTGTTACTTCTCTTTCATTTCTGATTTTATTTATTTGGGTCCTCTCTCTCATTTTCTTGATGAGACTAGTTAAAGGTTTATTGATCTTTTTTTGTCTTTTCAGAGAATTAGCTCTTGACTTAATTGATCTGTAGTATTTTTTAGACTCTATTTTGTTTATTTTTGCTTTGATAGTTATTCCTTTGATACTTCTTCTTATGTTGGGCTTTGATTGTTACTCTTTTTCTAGTTGCTTTAAGTGTAAGGTTAGATTGTTTTGTCTTGTTTTAGGTTTTTCTCGTTTCCTGAGGTAGACCTGCACTGCTGTGAATTTCCCTTTTGGGACTGCTTTCTCTGTGCCCCATAGATTTTGGGTTGTTGTGTTCTCATTTTCATTTGTCTCAAGGTATCTTTGAATCTTCCTTGATCTCATTGTTAACCTGTTCATTGTTTAGTAACATGTTATTTAGTTTCAATGTCTTTGTGTGTTTTTAACGTTTTTTTTTTTTCTTACAATTGGTTTGTGGTCTGATACCATTGTGGTCAGAGAAGGTGCTTGATATGATTTCAGTCTTCTTAAATTTATTGAGATGTGGTTTGTGTCCTAACATATCTATCCTGGAAAATCTTCCAAGTGCTCTTGAAAAGAATGTATATTCTGCTGCTTTGGGGTGAAATGCTGTGAAAATATCAATTAAATCCATCTGGTTGAGTGAATCCTTTAAGGCTGCTGTTTCCTTGTTGATTTTCTGTCTGGAAGATTTATCCACTGATGTCCATGTGGTGTTAAAATCCCTTACTGTGATGGTACTACTGTCAGTCTCTCCCTTTATGTCCATCAGTATGTACTTTATATATTTAGGCGCTCATGTGTTGGGTGCATAAATGTTTACAAGGGCTGCATCCTCTTGTTGGATGGATCCCCTTATAGTTATGTAATGTCCTTCTTTGTCTCTTATGCTATCCTTTGTTGTAAAGTCTAGTTTGTCTGATAATAAGTATTGCTTCTCCAGCTTTTTTTGTTTGTTTCTATTTGCATGAAGTATCTTTTTCCACCCCCTTTACTTTCAGTCTGTGTGTGCCTTTTGTTCTCAGGTGGGTCTCTTGTAGACAGCATATATATAGGACTTGTTTTCTTATACATTCAGCTACCCTATGTCTTCTGAATGGAACATTTATTCCATTTACATTTAAAGTATTTATTGATAGGTATGTATTTATTGCCATTTTATTCTTTGTAATTGTGTTCCTATTCTTACAGAAGTTCCTTTCCTTTAACATTTCTCGTAATACTGGTTTGTTGTTAATGAACTCCTTAAAGCTTTTTCTTATCTGGGAAACTCTTTTTTCTCCTTCAATTATAAATGATTCCCCTGCTGAGTAGAGTCATCTTGGGTATAGTTCCTTATTTTTCATCACTTTGAATATTTTGTGCTAATCCTTTCTGGCAGGAAATAGATACGTTGAGAAATCAGCTGACAGTCTTATAGGAGTTCCCTTGTGGGTAACAAACTTTCTCTGTCTGTTGCTTTTAAGATTCTTTGACTTTAACATTTGGTATTTTAATTATGATGTGTCTTGGTGTGGGTGGGCCTCTTTGGGTTCATTTTGTTTGGGACACTCTGTGCTTTCTGAACTTGTATGTCTGTTCCCTACACCAGTCATTATTTCTTCAGATGGGTTCTCAGTCTCTCCCTCTCTCTCTCCCTCTCTCCCTCCCCCCCATTATAGTAACCCTATAATGTTGATGTTGTTACATTTGATATTGTCTTAGAGGTCCCATAGACTCTCCCCATTTATTAAAATTCTTTTTTCTTTTTGCTGCTCTGATTGGGTATTTTCTGCTACCTTGTCTTCCAAATTGTTGATTTGATCCTCTGCTTTACCTAGCCTGCTATTGATTCCTTCCAGTGTTTTATTCATTTCAGATACTGTATTCTTCATTTCTGACTGGTTCTTTTTTATGCTTACTGTTTTATGCTTTCTGTGTCCTTTTTTATGCTCGCTGTTTCTTTGTTGAGGTTCTCACTGAGTTCATGCATTCTTCCCCTCAGTTCCCTGAGCATCCTTGTAACCATTTTGTACTCTGTATCTGGTAGATTGCTTGCCTCCATTTCATTTAGTTTTTCGTTTTCAGGGGATTTTTCTTTCTCTTCTGTTTGGGGCATGTTTCTTTGTCTCCCCATTTTGGCTGCCTTTCTGTATTTGTTTCTGTATATTAGGTAGATCTACTATGTCTCCCAGTCTTGATATGGTGGTGTTATGGAGTAGGTGTCCTGTGGGGCTCAGTGGTGTAGCACAGTCTCCCTGATCACCTGAGCTGGGTGGTCCAGGAATGCCCCTTTCATGGGCTATGTGAACATTCCTATTATAGTTAAGTCTTGATTGCTGTTGGGTTGTCTGTGGGTGGGGCTGACCCTCAGGCTGGCTGACTGTGAGGATTGATGTCAAAGACAGTGTACAAGCTGCTGTTCGGGGGCTGACTCCCCCAGCAGGGTCTGGTGCCTGCCAAAATCTCCCTTTGAGTGTGGCACCTGTGGAGCTAATTGGGTCATAATCTGATCTGGTCTGAAGCCTGCCACCCGGCATGTTGGTTGGGGCCTCTTGGGAGGGACTCTGCTGCAGGTCAGTGTTGGATGCTCTCTGTGACCAGCCCTGGGCAACCTGTTTAGAGCCACAATGTGACCCACAGTTGTGGCTGCCTCTACTGGGCCTGGGTGCATTTGGGAGGGGCCAAGCTGTGCACTGTGGCCAGCTTCCCTCAGCACCAAGCCAGCAGGCAGGTCAGCAAAAGGCCCAAGGCAACCCAAGAGCTTCCTCTGACTGCCTGTTAGGCTGAGTCGCTGAAAGAGCCTCTAGTGGTAGGTGGTTGCACGAGGTAGGTTTTCAGTTAGTCACTAGGTTGGGGTGAGTGGTGTTCACCAGGTTGATACAGAGTCAAATGCAGTGCCATTGCTGGGTCTGAGGCCTTTAGCAAGAGTAAGCTGATGACCACCTGGGGCCTATGGGCCTTTGTGGTGGAGTCCCAGGGAGTCGTCAGGGTGAGGTCAGCAGAGTTCACGAAGCTAAAACAGATCAAGATGTGGCCGCGTGGAGGGAGGGTTACGCACAGGAAAGGGGTGCTGGTCATGTGTGTGAGGGAAAAGGGGCCCTCACCCTAGAGCCACACAACTCAGTCTCTCTCTTTGTGTCTCTTCTACCCCCGGGTCTGCTTGGACCTCCTTAAGAGCCCCTCAAGAAAGTCCACACCCTTGGCCAGGCTGTCTGCCCGAAGCCAGTTGTCTCCTCCAGAAGGCTTGAGCTCAGTAGGTGGGGCCACAGGTAGGGTGGGGCTAGTGCATTCCCCCACCATAGGCTGAAGCTGTATGGAAGGGAGTGCTCAACTCAGGAAAGATGGCATCTGTGGGCAGCGTGGAGAGGGACTCTGCCCTGGGACTTTGGAAGCTAGCCCTTCAACTCTCTCACTGAAGCCACACAACTCAGTATGCCTTTGTACAACCTTAGCTCCTTCTAATCTGCCCTCCCTTCACCAGAGCCCAGGGTGAGTGGCCACGAATGCAATTGTCTGCTGGCCCTTTAAGAGGGTGCCTGAGTTTCTTGCAGATTCCTGTCTCTCCCTGGCTGATGGAATCCCCACTGATTTTCACAGGCAGATGTTAATGTGGGCTCCTCTTCCCAACTGGTGCTCTGGGCTCTGGAGCCCAGTGTGGGGTTAAGACCCCTCACCCCTCATGAGACTTTAGCAGCTGAGATACTGGTCCAGATCCTCAACTGCTGCATACACGTGGGTGCCAGGCCAGCCTTTTTACGGCCTTACCCTTCCTGCCAGGCTCAGTGTGGCTTCTTCCGTAAATCCTTGGTTATAGGACTTTCTGTTCAGCTAGTCTTCAGTTGGTTATTCAGGCTGATTGTTCTCTAAGTTAGTTGTAATTCTGTTTGGTCCTGGGGGAGGTGAGTGTAGGTTCCACCTGCGCTGCTGCCATCTTGGGTGCTCTTGGAATTCTTCATACATGAGCTTACCTTCAGGTTTTGGCCGATCTGCATGTGAAGTTAAGGGAATTTTCTTCTCTTCCTATTTTGCTAAGAGATTTTTCTTTTTTTTTTTTTCTTAAACTGATAGGTATATATGTTCATAGTGTTTTAAAATAGTTTAAAAATATTAATACTTGATTCTTTAATCTGCTATCTAGATCAAAGTATGGACAAATCCAGTAAACTAGTTTTCATTTTTTTATTTAAAGCAGAATACACACACAGAAGAATATACACAATGTAAATTCACAACTACATTAATTATTGGAAAACAAATGTCAGTAATCACTATAGGAGTCAAAAACCAAAACATTACGAGCACTGAGAAATTCCCCAGTGCCCTCCTCTTCTAGTCTCTATCCTCTGCCTCCTTCCCCAAATTAACTTTTATTCTGATTTTTAATGCCGTGCTTTGGTTTTGCCTGACTTAGAACTTTATAAAAATAGAATTATATAATAGGTATTCCCGAGGGACTGGCTTCTTTCACCGAACACTTTGTGAGATTCATCCAACCAGTTTGTGTAGCTCTAATTTGTTTATGATCATTGCTCTATTCCATTATATGACTATATCACCATTTTGAAATGTATTCTGTTGTTTTAATTATTGAGTTTTTCCAGGTTTGGATGGTTATAAAGAAAGGTACTGTGACTGTGCTCACATGTCTCAGTGTGTGTGGGCATGTGTTTCTCTTGGGTGTGTTCTCAGGAGTGTGAATTTTACATTATAGGTTATATATTTATTCAACTCTAGTAGATAAACATTTTTTAAAGTAGTTTTATCCTTGTATATTCCAACCGACTGTGTATGAGAACAGTTCTACACACCCTTGTCTGCACTTGTTTTTAATGAGTTTTTTTTTTAAATTTTAGTTGCCTGGTTGATGTGTAAGGCTATCATTGTGGTTTTAATTCACATTTTCTGGACGAGTAATGGTGTGACTTCTTTATCATATATTTATAGGCCATGTATGTGTCTTCTGTGAGATTCAAGTTCAAGTCTCTTGCCCACAGCTGCCTCCCTGTCGTCCTCTTTCACTTTCTGCTTTTTTCTTCCTTCCCTCCTCTCTCTCCTTTCTTGTTTGTTGATTTATAGGAGTGCTTTGTAGGAGTATTTGAATATGGAGCCTTTCTCAGTTATCTGTATTGTAAATATACTCATAGAAATAAGATGTGTTTTGTCTTTAAATGTTGCAGTGGTGACTTTTGATGAACAGGATTCTTAATTTCACTGTAGTCTAATGTTAGACTCTTTTCCTGTATTTTTGTATCTGTATCTTTATTTTGTATCCTGTTTAAGAAGTTTTTCCCCATGCCAAAGTTAAGACACTTTCTATGTTAATTCCTAGAAAAAAGTTTCATTTTCTTCTTGTTGGATACCCAGTTGAGCTAGCATTATTGTTGAAAGGATTGGTTTCCCCCTGCAGCGGCACATAGTGCCACTTTGGTCATAAAGTAACTGTCGACATGTGTATGGGCCCGTTTCTCAGCCCCTGTTCTCTTCCACTGGTCTCACATTGGTTCTTCCGCTAGTGTACTGCTACCTTAATTATTCTAGGTCTTGATAGCCAGTAGAATAGCTTTGCCTCCTGCTCTTCTTTAGAATGTCTTGGCTTATCTTGACCTTTGGTATTTCCTTATCAACCTTATTTTTTTAATGTTTATCAATTTTAGAGAGAGGATGGTGGAGAGAGAGGGACACTGATGTGAGACAGAATATCCATTTATGCCAAACTAGGGATCGAACCCACAACCTAACTATGTGCCCTGACTGGGAATCAAACCCCTAACCTTTTGATTATGGGATGATGCTCCAACCAACTGAACCACAAAATTTTAGAGTCCGAATTTGAAAATTTCCACCAACCCACCCTCCCCCATTCCCCTGGAAACAGCAATAAAGACCAACCAACCTATGGGATTTTGATGAGGAATTGGTATCTTCATAATATTGAATTTCCCAACCCACAAGCAGGATACATCTCTACATTTATTTAGGTTGCCTTTAAATACTCTCAGTAATTTATTGTGTGGTTTTGTTCATCTTTTATTAGATTTCTTCCCTGATATTGCTGTTTTCAATTCTCCTGTGAATGATACCTTTTTAAAATTGTAATGTGTAATATGTATTGCTGATATACAGACACATAATTGATTATCTGTGTTGCTCTTGTATCCAGCACCCTGCTAAGGCTAATTTACTTCTAGTAATTTAGATGTAGATTATTTGTGTTTTGCTCTGTATATACTCATATTATCTATGAATAACTGTTGGTTTATTTCCTCCTTTTCCATCTTTATTTCTTTTTCTTCTTTAGTTTTCTGGTTTTATTTACTGATCTGTAGATGACTGATATAAAGGTATGTTAAAGTCTCTTGTCACATGAGACTTCCTTAATTTCTTATTGTATTTTTATTCATTTTTGTTTTATGTACTTTGAAATTGTTCAGTTAGATGCATAAGACTTCCTGGCTGTTGAAATCTTTTTGGTTGATTTCATATGTTGTCACTATTAAACATTTCTCTTTGTCCTTTGTAATGTCATTCACTTTGGGTTCTGTTTTGTTTGGTGTTAATATTGTTTCGTGTGCCTGACTTGCCTGGCATTTACGTGGAATAACATTTTCCATTCCTTTATGTTCCGTCTTCCTTTGATGTTTTATTTTAGGAAAGTTCCTTGTAAATAGTTTATTGTTGGTGTTTTTAACTCTGTTGTATATTTCTATGTTTAACCTACTTATATTTACTGAGACTAATTCTATATTTGAACTTTCTTCTGCCTTATTTTATGTTTTTCATTTGCTAGCGTTTTCTTTTTTCCTTTGTTGTAATTTATTGTATTAATAAAGTTTTTCTTGTTTCATTTTGTTTTTTTCTACTGATTTGAAAGTTATATATTAGTTTGGTTTTCATTTGACTTATTTCTCAATCTGCCACTAATTCCGTGGAATCTTGGTAGCTTAATACACCATCTCTAACATGAATGTAACACAAACTAATTTACTGGATTACTATTAGATATTTGTTCACTATAATGTGATATTCTCTTCATTGGTAGGCAGTTGGAGCTAATACAGCATCTGCCTTTGCCGGCTTTTCCCCTCAGGACAAGTATCGTGTCTGTTTGCCATCATGTCCTTTATGGTCAGCCCAGTGTCCGACACACAGGCCCTTCAGCAGGAGACTCAGTGAAGAAGCGTAATTGAGTAAGAAGCGCTTCTGAGCAGCAAACCACAGTAGCTTGAGTTTGGGTGTTGTGGGCTCACTTGTGGTACTCTGGAGGAAATGTAGAGAACTTTCCAGACCTGCACACAGAAATGTGTTTCCCGAATGAGTTAAAAGATTAGAGGTGCCCATAACTGATTAGTGAAAAAGTAGGACCAGCTTCAGAAAGAGAAGTTGGAAAACCTGCTGATCCAAAACTCACCATAGGAGCAGATGTGGGGAAGCTGGGAGACTGACAACCATGGGAAAATGTCGACAAAAAAGACCTCTCTTCTAGTCCCAGGTCTGTCACTTTGTGACCCTGGGTTGATGACTTCATCTCTTGGAACCTCACTTTTCTCACCTGTAAAATGGGGATAATAGTCCTTATCCTATGTGACTTAATTGTTCTAAGTAACAAATTACATCATTACTAAATGCTATAAAAATTTAAGGTATTGTTTTTAGTTCATAATAATAATCTCAAGAAAAGGTTAGATTTTGTTAGGCATATTCTAAAAGGAAGCAATGTTTGGTAGCCATTTAAAAAATGAGAGTTTGTTGGTTTTTAAAATGATTAAGCTAAGTGGTCATAAAGAAGTAAGCAAGTTTCAGTTACCTGGAGAATGGATTTGTATGGAACAGTTCCACACTCCCTGATCGGGCAGAACGAATGCTCCTAGCCCTGGACCGCAAACTTTGTGACCTTGAATAAAAACACTTAGCTGTTACTTCACCTGAAAAAGGTGGTGATCGTCGTCCTGCCTGCCCTGTGTGTCACGGCGAGGCTCACTGTGAGTTATGTTGTCAGTGAAAAAGTGTTGTGCAGCCCTGGCTGGTGTAGCTCAGTGGATTGAGTGCAGGCTGTGAGCCAAAGGGGTCACCGGTTTGATTCCCAGCCAGGGCACATGCCTGGGTTGCAGGCCAGGTCCTCTGTGAGGGCCACATGAGAGGCAACCACACACTGATGTTTCTTTCCCTCCCTTTCTCCTTCCCTTTCTGTCTTGCTAAAAATAAATAAATAAATAAATAAATAAATAAATAAATAAATAAATAAATAAATAAATAGAATCTTTTAAAAAAAAGTGTTGTGCAGATGTAAGAGAGAACGGTAACCGTTGCTATCATCCATAATACAAATTGAGGTGTGGTTAAAGTTAGCCACTTCACAAATTTAATACATTTGCTCATGGGGAGGGTGTGGTAGCCCTCTTATTTTTATTTTGTGTTTTCTTCTTGCCCTTGTGATCTGGATTTCAGAAGGTTACATTTTCTGCTTGTTTTAGATGTCACTAAATTTCCTTCATTCTGACTTCCTAGTAATATCCTCTCTTCCTCACCCCTCACCCTTAGAAAGTCATAGGGAACTACTTGGGCGGAAAACCCTCTTCTGCCCTTTTCATCTGGGGTATACTGGTATGTGAGTCTGATTAAATCCTGTGATGCAGATAATTGTTGCCTGGTGCATTTCTTTAGTGGCTTCTGAGATGTTATTGCAATGGCTGATTGCATTAGTGTAACTTACCAGATACAAGGATGATGCTCCCGCCCCACTACCAGCCCCACTACCAACCCCATCCTTCCTCAAATTCAGCTGTCCCAGGAACTGTTACTGTATTTATTTACATGTTGATTTATGCAGATCGTAATTGAAAAGGCCTCTGGACTGAGGGGTCTGAGTTCCTTTGCTGTGTGTAAACTTGAAGGTTAATTATAAATTATAGGCCAAGGATTTAATCGCAGCATCCTTTCCTTCCAGTTTTTATTTCCTGGCTGTGTAACTTCCATGGCTTTAAAAACTATCAGATTAAAGAAGTGACACAGTTGCTGGGGCAGGGATCTGGCTCTTGACCTACTTGTGTTAATTCGAATATAGTTTTCCCTTTATTATGAACTATTTAAAACGTACAGGAAAAGAGTGGAAATAGTAAATACCTGTGTATCCATTACCCAAATTTTAACAGATTTGAACCATTTTGCTTTATTTGCTTCTGAATTTTTTTAGAAAGTAAATATGGCAGGTACAGTTGTTTCTTTTATATTCTTCTCCTCATTCTGTAGCCCTCCCTCCCTCACCAGAGGTTAGTCGCGTTATTGTTATTATAATATGGACCTGTTCTGTTTGTATACTTGTTTTGCTATATATCTCTCCATAAGCAGTACATAGTTTCGTATGTTATACATTTCATGGGAATGGAGTTCTATAGTAAGCATCACTCTGCAGTTTGCTTTTCCCCACCTGTGTGTGAATGACTCGTTCATGTTGATAGGTGAATTCTGTTTCATTAATATAGCTGTTGCATGGGTTTCCCTTGTATGAATAAGCCGTAGTTTATTTTCAGCTCCTATTGACGGGTACATGGGTTGTTTCCAGTTTTTTGCTTTTCTAAACAGTGGTGAAGTGTATGTCCTTGCTCATGTCTTTGTGCACACACGTGTGAGTTCCTCCAGGCTGAGTTTGTGCGGAGAAGTGACACTGCTGGGTTGCAGAGCAGGCGATCTTCCGCTTCACTGGAGCGATCAAGTCACTCCCCCAGCAGCCCGGCCGGTTCGCTCCTGCACTAGCAGCTTGTTGAGGGCACTTGTTTTCTTCATCCTTGTTCATGTTTGGTGTTTCATGGTAAAACTTTCCCTACAATCTGGTGAGTGTGAAATGGCATCTCATTGTTTTAATTGGGGTTTCTCTGATTACTGGTGATCATCTTTTCATATTTCTGTTGACATTCAGCTTTTTTCTCTAAATTGCTAGTTTCTGTCCTTTGTCTATTTCTCTGTTGGGTTGTTTATTTTCCTTTCAGATTCGTGGATGTTCTTTATATTAATCCTGTGTTAATATTTGTATTGCAGATCTCTACTTCCAGACTCTGGCTTGTCTGTTGACTTTATGGTGGTTTTTTTTTTTTTTTTGTCAAAAAGAAAGTTGCAGCTTAGTATAATTAAATTTAAATATATTAATATTAGATTTGAGTTTAGGAAAGCCTTTTCTGATATTGTAATCATATTCTTCCTGTATTTTCTTCTAAAAGCTTTAAAGTTTTCCTTAACATTTAGGTCTTCGCTCCATTTAGAATTTAAGTGTTCTTCCCTGGCTGGTGTAGCTCAGTGGATTGAGTGCAGGCTGCAAACCAAAGTGTCGCAGGTTCGATTCCCAGTCAGGGCACATGCCTGGGTTGCAGGCCAAGGCCCCCAGCAACTGCACATTGATGTTTTTCTCTCTCTCTCTTTCTCCCTCCCTTCCCTCTCTAAAAAATAAATGAATAAAAATCTTAAAAAAAAGAAGAATTTAAGTGTTCTTCAGTGTGAGGCAAGGATCCTGTCTCATTTTGTTACTTGTGGGTATGAATAGTCTCAGCACCATGGAACTCAGTTCAGACTCACTGACTTTTATGCTGCCTTTGTCACGCCCACTTTGCTTTGTTGGTTTCCTCCCGTTCCTGCTTCCCTCCCACACTGCCTTGGTTGTTACAGCTTTATCGTGAACACTGTGTCTCTGATGGAATAGGACTCCCACTCCCGCCCCACTCCACACTTTGTTATTACTCTTCACAGTTTTTCGGGTTCTCATGGGATTTTACTCTTCATGAGAATATTGGGGTCAGCCTGTTAAGATCCACACAAAAAAATCTGTTGGGATTTTAATTGAATTTACAGTGAAAATTATAGATTACTTTAGGGAGAATTGACATCTTTACAGTATTCTTTTCATTTATAAAAATAATTTCCTTATACATTCTTCCATGTCCTTTAAAAATACCTTTGAATTTTTTCTGTAAAAGTCTTATATATCTTTCGTTAGATTTATTCCTAAGTGCCTTATACTTTTTGTTGCCACTGTTAATAGGTTTTTTTCTGTTATCTTTTCTCTAGTTATTTTGATGTGTGGGAGTGATACTGATTTTTTGTATGTTTTTCTTTTTTAATCCAGAAACCTTGCTGAACTCTCTTCTTAATTGTAATTGCTTGTCTGTAGAGTCTCTTGATTTTCTATATAAAAAGCATTATATCATCTTCAAAAAGAGGCAGTTTGATTTCCTTTCCCATTGCAGTTTGAATGTTATGTACAGAGTTCAGACTCTATTCTGTATCAAATTAGGAGCCATCACAGGTTTTGAGAAATGACATTTAAATATTTACATTTTATAAAAAATAATTTTGGTAGCCAGGTATAGGCGTGATTGAAGATGAAGAAGGGGTCAGCTGGGAGATGCTATTATTACAGTCACAAGGGTTTACAAGCCTGACCTTGGGTGGTCACAGAGGGAAGGAAGGGCAGAGAAGAGTACAAGAGAGATTTTACAATTGGGGTCAAAGGGACCAGGTGGAGGAGTAAATGTGGGAGGGGAGATTTGGGGAGCCAGCCATGACACTTGGGTTCCTTCTGGTAGAAGTGCAGTAGGAGTGATAGGATGAGGAGTAACTCTGGCTTCAAAACACCTCAGTTTTTAACAGGGCTGGGATAGGTATTTGGAGCTTATCTGTCTGTAATCACTCTTTCCCACTTGATTCGAAGAACATTTTTCTCAGTTTGTCCTCTTGAAATCTTCCATATAGATAAGTTCCAGTCTGATAAAGAGCTTCCAGTGACCCAGAGGCTGGAGAATGAGCTTGATGTGGTCGATGCAGATATCCTTCCAGGAGAAGCTCCATCTATTCCAGACCAAAATGCAAGCTTCAAAGATGAGGCATTAGCCCTGGCAAAAACCAAAGCAGTGTGGCAAAAGCCTGTGACGGAAAATGCACCCCTTAGGAAGAAAGACGGTCTGCCACCGGCAAGACTACAGCAAGTATGACGTCACTGCTCTCGTCCGGCCCCTCCATGTTAACCTGGCCTTGCCCGACCTCGCAGGCTGCTAAGAGGTGGAGTCAGGATTTGGGTTCTCAGACATCTGAGTGCCAGAGCACTGGATCCCACCTGTCTAAATTGCTGACTTAGCTTAGCTTCAGGTTGTTTCTATTTTTCAACAAAAATAGCAATTTTTAATATTGTTTCTAGGACAGGGCATTCTCATCCTGGTTTGCTAAAATCCTAACTTATTTGATACCATGATCCTAATCAGGCAGGCCACTTTAAAATTCAGGGTTTTTTTTTCTGTTTCTGGTTTGAAAATATGAAATTTGAGGGGATTAAAATTTGGTAATAAATAATAACTACTCAATAATAAAGGTATCCTAGGGCGAGTACTTTCTAATATGGCTTTGGAGGTCAGCTTACTTGGAACTATATTATATTTTAAGCTTTTGTTTAAAATTTAACTTAAGGCCCTACCCAGGGAGAACTGGTGAGAAGACTGCCTCCTAGTCTAAATACCCTCGATGCGGGGTACTGCCATTTAATGGTGCTATCCTGAGGCTTCCGTCGCAAACCTGTGTGTTAGCAGGTGGCCCCAGAAACAGGAGTCAGCAGGTACCACCAGTTACCAATAGAGCATGGATTTGGGGTGCATCTTTGTTCCTTGCCAAACCGACTCTCGGGGATCCCTGGGAAGTCAGAACTGAGCCTGTAAGGTTCAGCTTGGTGCTCTTCTTCAGAGATAGCCTCACCTTCCACAGCATTTTGGTACAGCCCCAATCATTTGTTTAGATGGCATATGCCTTTCCACCCTCATCATCATACGCTTCCTATATCGGCCCATTTAATCTGGAAACTTGTGAATAACTTCTCTCCCATTTTACATGAAAAAGCTGAGGATCAGAGAAGTTAAATATTTTAACCAGGAATATTTTAAAGATTAGCCCTGCCTGGCGTAGCTCAGTGAATTGAGCACGGGCTGCGAACCAAAGCATCACAGGTTCGATTCTCAATCAGGGCACACACCTGGGTTGCAGGCCACGGCCCCCAGCAACCGCACATGATGTTTCTCTCTCTTTCTCCCTCCCTTCCCTCTCTAAAAATAAAGACATAAAATCTTTAAAAAAAGAATATTTTAAAGATTAATCTCCCTTTTTTGTTTGTTTAATTAGGAAAACATATAAACATTTATTTTATATATAATATATACAGCATAGCAAAGCGAAGGATTCCAGTTTTACAGCTCCCTCCCCTTCATTACCGGCGTTATTTTAGTGCCACTTACACCCTCCCCCAGGTGCCACCTCAGTGTCTCTGGTTGAGTTTGTGCATGAACGGGGTAGGGGCATTTGAAGCTTCCTAGACAGAGTTTCTGTGATACCCATGTGGCTTTGTAATTCGTATTTATCTCTTACAGGGACTTCACAAAGCTGGCAAAAGTAGATCAGCCCAATCTCACAGCAAAAGCAGGTTGCAACAGACAACAGTTTCATCCAGATTAAAAATAAACCAACAGCCTGTGAAAGACAGTAGAGCTCCCTGGATACCTCCAAACCCAACGTCCCCCCCAGCGTCTCCTAAATGGTATGTCAAAATTCAAGGGACCTTTTGGGTATGTCATTTTACCTTTCCTGTATAGGTCAAAGGCGACCTGTTGTTTAGAGCAAACAAAGCAGCAGCCTTAGTTCCCACTAAGAAGAAAAGCTTATTAGGGTGAGTAATACGTAAGAAATTTTTATCTAAAAGTCTGTTGTTGGTTCCTTTTTCCTACCTGCATATGGGTGATGGAACCTCCACGGGCCACCCAGCACTTTGTGGACGTGTGTCCTTGTGTGGAGGGCCGGCCGCAGGCCCTCCTCACTTGACTCTCCACCCAGTAGATTTTAGTTATTTAAGGCCGGGAGCTGCGCCTTCCCTACATCTGGGTGTCGATGCCGAGCACAGTGTCTGACACTTAGTAAACCCTAGTAGGCACTCAGTAAATCTTTGCTGAATAAGTGAATATATTAAACTAATTCTAATTTGATTTAATTATGAATTATACAACCAAACAAATCTCAGACACTGTTCTGACTGCAGGGGACAGTTAGGGTAAGCTGACATTGTTGCTGTGTCACCCTCGTTCATAGCACCTGGAGAACGAGGAGCCACCATTCCGCAGAACGAGAGAGAATGTATTGACCTCCAGGGGCATTGGGGTCCAGTTGGGAGGAAATAGTCTTCGGGGAATTGAATGGGAAGGACCAGAAGGTCAGTAAATGGAAGGCAGCAAAAAGCAGTAGTGTGGGGAGCAGACGAGGGAGAAGTTAAGGGACTCTCGGCGCCTGCCTTTGGGAGGCTGGCAGGTACAGGGTAAGAAGCCGGTAGAATGGATTCCCCTTATGACTTTGGATGATTCTGAATAAATGGTTTTGCTTTACCCATCAACTCATAATTTAAAGTCGAAGAAACAATGTCTAGAGAATGTAATGCTTGCTCATGTAGCAGAGCTGGGACTGATGACAGGTCTTCCGCTCTCATAATGGGCTTTTCCATTTTTATTTCCTCTGAATTCTCTATTTTTATACATGCTAGTGTAGAGGCGTGGATTCAGTTGGTAAGCACCAATTAGCTGAAGTTTATATTGCAACCAGATATGCAGCGGACTGTCTGCTAGAGTGTGTGTGTGGTGGGTGAGGCTTCCAGGTTCAAGGTGCTGTGTTAGGCCTGATAAAGGTACGGAGTTGCTTTGTAACGTGGAATGTAATTAGTGACCCAAATCTGTATATTATAACAGGGTTTTGTTGAAGTTTATCCATTATTCTGTAATCGACTTTTGTTTTCCCATTTGAATTAGTGATTGCTTCTATGAAACAAAAGAAGAACTTCTCTCCTTTAACACTAAGCCCAAATCCTGGAGGGATCTCCCTCTTCTTTACATTCAGCTTCCACTTTAGGGCCCCGTGGGCTGGAGATGAACACTGGTTTAGTGCTTTCATCATCCCTGAGCTGGCACCTTTCAGTGAGTCATTGGGTGTAGAGCGAATGATTACAGAGATGTACTTTTCCATCTCTTGCAGTGCTGCATGGCTAAAGGTGAAATCTAGCCCCAAAGATGCCACAAAAGAGCAGCCTGTCCAGCAGGAAAGTACTCAAGAGGAAAGTAAAGTGACAGGTGCTATTGGGCACGAAGCAACTAGGTTTGTGCTGGGTTTTCATATCTTTGAAAATGTGAGGGCCCCTTTCGCATAGATTCTGAATTGAACGTTCTTTTCTTTCCTGTGTATAGAGTTAGTTATTTAAAATGTAAATTATTAACATTTTCTGTCAAACTATGCAGCTTAGACAGTGGTCCTCTTTTCTATTCCTTCTTATTTTATTCATTCAAAAATTATATGTGTGTGTGTCAAGTGCTTTACATATATTCACTCTCTTAATCATTATAACCCTGTGAAGTAGATACTGTTGTTATCGCCCCCATATTTCAAAGGAAGCACCTGGAGCAAAAGATGTTAAGTAATTGACCCATGAGCACACTATTAGTCAGTGACCAAAGCTGGGATTTGAACCCAGGCAGTCTGCCCCTGGTGGTATGTTATTCTGGTTGCTAAGCAGCAGGTATTTTAAGATCTAAGATTGAAGTTGGAGGAAAAAAGATTAGCAGAGGTACATTTTAGAGTCATCTTTGAGGCAGTGTTTGAATTAGTCATGCAGGTAGGTGAGGTTTATAAGGGAGTGAGTATGAAACAGAATTTAGTTGTGGGTCAAGGGCTGAGCTTTGAGTTAGCTCCCTAGAGTAGGGAGCAAGAATAGGAGTGGAACTAACAGAAGAGCATTAGACAAGAAGAAAAAGCAGAACAACATAATATTATGAGTAAGCTTTAACAAGAGAGGGCTCGAGCAAGGACTTCACACTTATTGAATGAGTTTTTAAGCTTGTTTATGCCGTGGGCTTCTTTGGCAGTTTGGTGGTACCTTTGGATTTTGTCTAACAATATTTGTAAATGCATACATAAAATACACAATTATCACAATATTTTTTAAAAAGTGTAAGTGTGCCAGTTGTGTACCAGTCACTTGTTTTGTATATGGTACAGTTGTGAGCGCTCTGGAGACTTAAAAATGGTCAAAACAGATCCCAGCTTATCCACGGCCAGTAGGAAGGACCTGCTGTGAGCTGTAGCTGCAGACAGAGCGTGACGTGGACCCTAGAGACTAAAGGGTTAAGAACAGAGATTTTAGACAGGGGACAGGATACTTCTTGCTGCAAAAACATAGGCTTCATGGAGAGAGATGAAAAATAAACTAGGACCTAACGAACAGACCTAAAGTACAGGCCTTAAGTAGGGGGTGAAAAGGTGAGAACATCCCCTGAGAGGACAGCAGTGAAAACAGGTCTAAACTTTGCATTTATTAGGCTGAAGGTGTTCTTGAAATTATGGGAAAGTAAAAATGAACATGGGCCATTAAACAATTTGATGATGTTTACATATCCTGAACTGAGAGAACCAAAGCCCGTCGGTACGCAGTGAAGGTGTTCAGGGTTAGCTTTCCCTTTCTCTCTGTATCTGACCTCACTGTGCCTGTAAGGCTGTCCTGAGGGTCCATATCTTTGTCTAAACTTGTAGCTACTGCAGCAGCTTTATTTTGTGGTCAAACAAGAAACCCTAAGTCTAGTGATGGCTAGTTTTCCAAAGAATACTCATTGGGCCATTTTTTGTTACTCTGCTCACCAGCTAGGAGAGCTTTAGCACAGAAGGGTCTTTTCACTGGGAACATTGCTTGGGGAGCCTTGTGGGGCCAGGGAGATGGAGTCGCCTCCTGAGTCCTCGTGGAGCCAGGCCTGGCACTCTGGAGGGCCCTGGTGCCTGCCTGTTTCTGGGGTGTGCACGTCTTGCAGGTCCAGGCGGAACTGGTCTAACTCTTTTTGCCCTGTCTGCTAGACTTGCTTGGCTTGATGCAGAAACTTCTAAAAGATTGAAGGAACTTGAAGAATTAAAAGCTGAGGAAGTGGACAAAGCGCAAAAACAGAGGTAAATAGGTATTTGTGAGGTAGAGAAAGATAAAGCAAGCCTGTTCTCCATCATCTAGCTATTTTAACAACTAGTTGAATTTGTTTAAAGGTGTGGTCACACTTTTTATGTTTATTGGCTATCTGCCTGCTTAAAAGATTTTGAAATCATGTAAGAAGCCTCCGTTAGAGCCCAGGTAGGAGACCAGGTCTCCCATCTGGCTGCTTTGAGACCTGGCTGCTTGGAGGAGAGTTGCAGTGACTGTTTTGTACCATCCTCTAGACTCTCTGGGCTTAATGCTGAAAGGGTTATTGAACTTGAGCTTTAGTGTCATCTGGGTGGATCTTTTGCTAAGGACCGTCATGCTGGTCTTTGGGTTGCTCCTTTTGAGGGGTAGGAGGAGGTCAGGCTGTTCAGACAAGAGTCTTCTGACTTTCCAGCTGGAGGGTAAGGATCTAGATGCCAGCATCCTAAGAGCTGAGTCGGGGAGGAGGGTTGTGAGTCTTAGCCCTTGGCAGTCAGCATGCATACATGACCCCTCTTTTTGGTGGGGTACCTATAGCCTCAGCTATGTTTGGCATCCCTTAGTCAAGAGACCCTTCCAGAGATTGAGTAGCCAGACTTCTCACAGAGTTAGAGAGAGTCTCACTTCTCAAGCATCCTTTGATGATGCTTGTCTTTCCCCTCCCAGCTCACCTTCAGGCCTAAGCGTACCTGGTACTCCCAGCCTTGTGCCGGTGTAAGTCAGGGGTGTGAGTGGTGTGGATTTTCAGTTTTCCCCATCACTGACTAAGGATCTAGCTTTCTCAGGTCAGCCTGGTTGTTACTGCCTTTGGCTTTCTGCTCTCCGGCACCACTTTTTCCTTGTCTTTGTGGGTTTGTGTTTAACCCTGTACTTTGGAGTTTGGGGAGGGAACACAGTTAGTTTTATTTGTCTTCTACCCTCTTTAGTTATTTAAAGGTGGTCGTTACTCTTTTAAAATGTACCGAGAGCCTGACGTACTTCTCCAGGTGTTTTGATCCAGGACCAGCAGTGTTGCATCTACCTGGGAGCTTGTTGGAAATGCAGAATCTCAAGCCTCAGTCAGACCAGCCGAAGCAGATCTGCATTTTAACATGATCCCTGGAGGGGGGCTCATATGGCATGAAAATTGGGGAAGCATTATGGCTTTATAATCATTTGTTTTTTTCCTTCACCTGCGGGGGGGTGTTGAATAAATATTCGAAATAGGATATTTTCTTGCTTTTGATTTTAACTTTCTGTTTTATTTCTAAATAGTGTTTCTGCCACCCAGTTAGCAGACAAGGTAGAGAAGGAAGTCCTGGAGCGTCTGAAGCCTCTGCTGGTCAAGGCCCAGGTGATCTAGTTCGTCTCATTTACTTGCCTTTCGGAAGTTCTAGATTAAACAGTTGCCACTGCGGAGATCCCACTGACCCTCTCTGCAGGGCCGAGTGTCTGGCAGCTGGGCCCTCGGTGCTGAACTGTGCTGCATGGTGTGGGTGCACCGCTGTGAGGGCCCCTGGTGGACACCCACAGACCACCACACACTGTTGAGGTGGGCTAGGGACAAAGGCAAGAGGAAGAGAGAAAAGCCCCACTTTGTAGAGAGGTGAGACTTCAGTTTGGGGGATGAGTTCAGATCACACTTCCCACTCTTAATCAAATAGACCTACCGGTGGTGGTGTGTGTAATTAACTGCCCCACTTGAATCCTGTGCTCTTTCACTTCGGGGTTTGGAATGATTGGCTCTGTTTTTCCAAAGGAGAGGGATGTTAGCACGACTTCTGTGCATAAACTGGGACTTTCTTGCAGAGGAGATTAAATACAGCATCATCAGCAGGTTGTGCCATCCTCTAAGCAGGAAGCTGAAGGTTATGGCCAGACCCTGTGGATGCATCTATAAATAGGAACAGCCTGTTTGTGTGGATAGACGAGGCCATGGAAGAGTATTATCCTCTTAAAGGGACAAATGGCATTCCGGGTCCCTGAAAAGGCCATGAGTTTCTGTAGCTGTTGTTGAAGAAATGTTGAATTATTTTTAGAGTCTGTGGAAATCTCAGGAATATAGAACTGAGAGGGCTCCTCCAGACCAAATTGTCCAACCTCCTTATTGTGGAACAGAGAAGTGGAGTAATTGCATAAAAACACACAGCTACTCCGACAATGTTTACAAAGTTGAAGGAGGAAAGGGGGCAGAAGGCCAAGATGAACACATGGCATTTATTTTCATGAAGACAGAGTGCTTTTAATCACTGCAGAAAGCCTAATGTAGCTAAAGCTGATGAATGGTTCCTCACAAAAGTTATTCTGTTACAGAATTCATTTGTATTAATACGGGTTATAATTTGTATAATTCATGAACGCACTTGTCTGTTTTAATAGAGAGTCAATTCTTCTCTGGAAGCGGATACTCATTTGAAGGATTGGCCGTCAGTAAGCCCAGCGACAGCCCAGCCTGCAGAGCAGGTATGTGTGGTGTTATTGTGCAGCAGTGTTGCCGGTTGTAAGGAAAATGATGCACACATTACTTTGCAAACACTAGATTATCCTACTCAGAAAGTGCAAGTTCTTTTTCACATTTGGCACGTTAATTCTTGCAGTGTGTATTTAGCATTGTGAGTTAGATCTGCCTTGCAAACAGCTCACAGAAATCTCTAGGGCCACAGGTTTTTGTTAGCGGCTCCTTTCCCCTCCTCCTGATGACAGTGTGTGGATGCACTGTGCAACCCTGAATGTTGGTGGCCTTCAGCAGAAGGATGGCTGTCCTCATTTCCTTTCATTCAGCCTAGTTTTGCTCGTTACTGGCCTAATTTCCTTTATACTTAGGGCCTAATAGTTACTGTTAGGCCAGCGTGTTTAGAGTGCCCAATAATGACCAGTATTGGCCTATCAGAGACAAAAGGTAGCCCAAGAAAAAATGATAACATTTGAGGGGGAAAAAACAATGTATTTTGTGGTTGTCCAGCCTCTGGAGGACTTGTGGGAATAGAGTTCCTACCTGCCCAGGGCTGTGAGTGGAAGGTGCTGATTGCGTCCACCGAGTCTTTGTGGAAGGCGGAAAGAAGTTACTGCTTTATGTGCTCAGAGCCCATGGGAAGGTTCCAGAGTTAGAGGGAAGTTGGAATGAAGCTCTGCCCAGCCTAGTGACCTTAAGAGCAGGAAGAAGGGAATAGATTTTGAGAATATATCTCCAGTATAATTATTAATCAGTATTTTAGCTGCAGCATATTTTCATAATCTTTGTGATTATAAGTTTATTGTACCAAAATTTTGTGAAAGAATCTCATGTGAGGTGAGGCTTCTAAAACTGGAAACGGAAAGCCTGCATTTAGCTCTTACGACTCGGGTATGCTGTGGCTTAGGGTTTTGTGCAGCACAGCCACCAAGTGGTACTTTTCTCTCCCAGCAAAATAACGAGGCTAACATCTAATCTAAGAAGGCAACTCCATATGGCATTTAATAAGAAAGAAAATGAAGTGATTATAAGTGCTGCCTGTGAGGTGAGCATGGCAACAAACTCATAACTATCAACAACTGAACCTAAAAAACAAAGAAACAAAAAAACAAACTAAGCAAACAACTAGAACAGGAACAGAATCACAGAACTGGAGATCGCATGGAGGGTTATCAGCAGGGAGGGAGAGGATGGGAATAGGGGAAAAGGTACAGGGAATGAGAAGCATAATTGGTAGGTACAAAATAGACGGGGAGGCTAAGAATAGTATGGGAAATGGAGAAGCCAAAGAACTTACGTGGTAGGACCTGTGGTCCTGAACTAAGGCGAAGTGGTGGGGGGGTGGGAGGGTGGGTAATACTGGTGCGGGGGATGCAGGGCGGAGTGGGGGAAGGGGGAGGAAAAAAATGGGACAACTATAGTAGCATAATCAAAAAAATATATTTTAAAAAAGAATAACCAGCCCTCTATGTAAGGATTACACTGTAGGCATTAAATGGTCTTTAATACAATTTACTGAAAAAGAAAAGTAACTCTATCAGCATTTATCACTCCGGGCTGCTGGTGGGCATTGGGACTGTTGCAGGCAGTTTCCGAGGCGGCACCATCAAGAGCTGGTGTTTATAAATGACTGAGCAAAGACAAACCAAAAAAGCTCTTTCCAGTTGGCATGATGAAGTAAAATTTATTTTGCTGTATGAACTTTAAAAAAGACTGTGGGACCTTGGACACAAATTTTCAGAAGTCTTATTTCTGAAATGGAGAGGATATCTGCTGCATTTCATAAGTAACATACAACTTTCAGTAGATTTACTCATAGACAAGATGATCTCTGACACCAAAACGAAGCTCCTGGAAGGGCACCAGTATAGCATATTCATCTGTTGCTGCTGCCATTGCCATTAACTGAACTTGCACACGAACTATATATTTTCCCCAAATGTACAAGCTTTTTTAAACTTTAAAGTTGTATGTGCACATGGCTACAAATCAAACAATTCAAAGTTAAACCTCCCCGCAAAGGGGTGCCATGTGCTGGTTCAGTGCCCAGCTAGCTGCTTTCTTATTTTGGTGACCTTTCCGTATCCGCACGCTAGACCTTGTCTTTTTTGACAGCCAATAAAGATATGAAGAAACAACCAATCTTAACCAAAGTTAAAGAAATAAAAATTAGTTGAATAACCAATACAGAAAAATTTAGAAACAGCTATACCTATAATATTGGTCTAGGTAATTGACATACATATATTTTTATGTGTAAAATGGAATGTCAAGAATACCATGTGCCATTTCTTCTGTGAACTGTTAAAAGTTTTTTAAAATTGGCTGTGGCAGTGGCCGTCTTCACTGAGTGTCTTACTTGTGTCCGCCACTGTGCTGTGTCCCAGCACACAAGTGCTGGTACATCCCTTACAAGTCTGATATATGAGATTATTGTTTCCATGTTGCAGATGAGAGGGTTGAGGCCCAGAGAGGTTCAGTAAACTTGCCCACCATTGCAGATGTATCAGTGAGTAGACCCAGGATTTAATCCCAGGAAAGTCTCATTCCAAAGCCTGGTGGTAACATGTCCCCAGCAGACATTCTTTGCAAAGCCTCTTTCAGAGCGGATTATAGACACACAAGATAGACTCATGTGTCAGGGTCATATATAGACATATATTAGAATAAAAATATACAACTCATGTAAAAATGCTTTGCAAATCATAAAGTGCTTTGTGAATGTCAAGAATATAAGCTCAAGAAAGGCTGGTCAAGCTTTCCCACTTGTAGGTAGAAAGTCTCAAGCAAAGAAAAGAACCATGAACTTTGGTGATGTCATGAGCCAAAAGAGAATAGATACATCCTCTGGCATATGTGATGTGTAAGACACTGGATATTCTTCCGAGTACGGCACAAGGAAGATTCTTGCTTTACCAGCTGGCAAAACAGGTAATGGTAATTTACACAGACAATACTAGTGTCACTTGGTTTAACACCACTGTTTAAATGGCTGTGGTAAAAAGTGTGCTGATGTTCCTGATTCTGGTATTTACTGACATAAGGAGAGGGCTAATGTAGCATAGAAACTGTACCAGTTGGCTCACATGCAGTTGGCTCGTGATCAGCACTTCTCTGTAAGTCCCTCTGTTGTTTTTGTGTGACCTCTTTATCCCCCTCCCTCGTTTCGCAGGCTAGTTCTGTTGACGGTGCACCCAACAACAGTTGTCAGCTGGATGGCGTGCTGGAAGATACCACTCCTGAGCTCTGTGCTAGGGCTCGTCCTAAGATCTTGGAGCCTGACTCCTTAGCCACCTTGGACGACAGCACGTACCTGGAGACCATGATGCTCCGAATGGAGGAAATGGAAGTAAGTTCTAGGGCTGCAGGCTCTCATGCCCACTGGGGGCTGTCCCCTGCTAAGTGTGGGTCCTCCTCACATTTCTGTAGCTTAGGACTTCAGGATCATACCACTGGTTTTATGAGGGGGAACCCCCCCCCAAACTGGAATTATCCTCTGGCTCCCTTATAGTAAGTCTTGCCCCTGTAGGTGAGTGTTCTGGGGACCCGTCTGTATCAGCGTACCAGCTGGCATTCTTGTGAGGGGCTGCCTTCAGCTTCCGTGAATTTTTTTTGAAGACTCTCTGAATGTGTTTGCTCATTTCATGATGAGTGATTTAGGAGTGCACCTGCCCACACTGTGCTGATTGTCCAGCAGTGTTTGACCAAAAATGGCATGACTACCATGCCCACCCTCCTATTCACCCAAACCTTGAGCAACGTGTTTGTTTTCCCCCGGATGAAAAAAGTCCTCCAAGGGAAACGTGCCAATGTGGAAGAGGTGAAACAAAAACTGACAGAAGCAGTAAAAGCTATCAAAATAGATGAGTTTAAAAGCTGTTCTGAGCAGTGGAAAAAGTGTCTCGATAGGTGCATAGCATCAAATGGAGAGTGCTTTAAAGGTGACTGAAGTTTGAACATGTAAGAATAAGTACACAGTTTTTAATGAAGAAATTCCGGGGGGTGGGGGTTGAGGTCCCCCTTGTAAATCCTAGCTTAACTGCCAACCAAGTGTAAGGTCTCGATAAGGTCTCTTACCCTCTCCAATAGGTAGGGTATCATTGTGCCTGTAGCAGCTGACTGCCTGGCACAAGCTCAGGAAGTGATCATTGTCAGTTTCTCCTGATGTCATTGATATGTGATTCAAAAAAACGCCAGGACCCTGGGCTTCTCCATCCCTGAGCGTGTACATGCTGTTCATTTGCCTCTTCCACCTGCTAGTGCGTGATCCTGACACCACAGATAAGTTTACCTTCACCTCCACGGTACTCCTTTAGAGTGCTTTTGTCAGAACTTTCAATCTCAGACATTACCCAACACAACTGGAGCATTGTTCAGAGTAGGAAATTGAGACACAGTGAGGAAGTAAGTGATGTGGCTAAGGTCTCAAAAAGACTCCCCCCAGAGCTAGGATGCGCTCTTGTTCTAAGATCCTGCTGTTTTCTTCAGAACTGCACTGTGGTGAAATCTCATTTTAGCTTTGCTGCTAAATAGAAACATTACGGGAAAGATGATTTTTTTGTTGTTGCTTTTTGAAAATTTAAAGATGTGTAGTTTATCATAGACTTGCAACCAGTTTCCTAGTCTTGGGGGAAACTGTCTAGACCGAAAGTGTCCAATATGGTAGTTTGTAGCTAAATGTGGCTATTTAAATGTAAATTAATTAATATTAAACACACTACTCATGTTTTTAAGTGGCCAAAGTGGTCAGTCGTTTGTGGTTACTATATTGGACATATTTCCACCATCACAGCAAACTCTGGTCTAGATTAGATTAATTAGATTAATTGCTTCATTTTATTTTAGACCTCACTTCATAAACTAACCACTTCCTGGTCTGGCAGATGCTCATTTCTGGCAATGTGTCAATATCAAATATATCTGCTGAACTGTGACATTCTCATCAGCTCTGGTTTGTAATGAAACTAACTTATTCACTTTTTTTTTTTTAAGAAATACCAGGAGACAGTTCGCCAAAGATATAATAAAATTGTATATACTGATCCTCATCTGTGGATGCAGGAAGGAAAAAATGGTGAGTGTTCCCCTTACTTTTTCCCCCAACATTATATCCTGAAAATTTTCAAACATACAGAAAAGTTGGGCGAATTCTACAGTGAACACTCATATGTCCATCTTGTAGATGCAGTGAATGTGTTGCCTTATTGGCTTTCTCCATCCTCTCTCCACCCATTAGCTGGTCCCATTTTGCATGCGTTTCAGAGTGAGTTGCGGACATCAGTGCATGTCACCCTGAACGTTGCAACATATGCGTCAGCAACAAGAGTTTATTATTTGTGGCTCTTTTCCTTTCAAGGTAAAATTTACATATAATAAAATTAACTGTGTCATTTCATGGGTTTTGATAAATGGATAATTGCACTTTTTTCCCCCACTGTAGTTTTGCCTGTTCTAGAATCTTATATAAATCGAATCATACTTGTGTATATTCTTTGTCTAAGACTTCTTCCATTCAGCATGATGGTTTATAGATTTATCTATGTTACTTGTTTCCTATTGCTAAGTTTGTAACCAGTTAAAGCACAGATTCAGTGATTTACAACACAGATTTACTCTCTTACACGTCTGGAGGTCAGAAGTCAGAATCGAGACTTAAAGGGCTAAAATCAAGGTGTCGGCGTCGCCTGAGTCTGCCTGCATTCCTTGGCTCATGGCCGCACTGCTCCAGGCCTGCTCCTGTTGTCACACCTCCTTCTCTCCTGTGGGAAAATCTCCCCAGGACTGCCTGTTAGAAGGACACTTTGGTTACATTTAGGGTGGACCCTGATAATCTAGAATACTCTCCCTATCTCAAGATTCTTAATTTAAAGTTCTTCTTGCCATGGAGGAGAATATTCACAGGTTCCAGTGATTGGAATGCGGACACCTTGCAAAGCCATTATTCCACCTACCACACTTACATCAGTAGTACATTCCTTTTCATTGCCGAGTAGTATTCCCTTCGATGCATGTGCCACATCTAGTTTGTCCATTTGCTTGTGGATCTACATGTGGTTGTTTCTAGTTTTGAGTTATTAGAACTAAATCTACTATGAATATATTCATGTATAGTCTGTATGGACATACACTTTTATTTTTCTTGGATAAACACCTAAGAGTAAACTTGCCAGGTTGTGGGATGGCTATGTGCCAAACCTTTCCCCAAAGTGGCTGTACCATTTTACACTCCCATCCACAGTGAGTTTCTGTTGCTGGATGTCCTCACTAACCCTTGATGTTGTCAGCCTTTAATTACAGCCATGCTGGTGGGCGTGTAGTGATATCTCATTGTGGCCTGCATTTCATTTCTGTGATCAGTAGTGAGGTTTAGAAAATTTTCAAGTGATTATTAGCCATTTATGTATCTTCCCTTGTGAAGTATTCAGATCTTTTGTACATTTTTCTAATGAGTTACCTATCTGCCTACTCATTTATTTATTTATTATAATCCACTTGTAGAGTGGGATATTTATTATAAACTTGCTCAGTAAAAGAATAAGAGTCCAACAACTTGTCAATAGAAGATGACAAAACACACGAGAAGCTTAACCATTCAGACATATACTGGACCCTGAGCCCCCCTAACACCAAAGAAATATGCAGTATTTTGAAACACACAGGAGACAATTTTTTTAAAACTGGCCATAAACTAGGTTGATCATTTAGCATTTAACTGAGTTATAAAAAAATCTATCCTAACATGCCTTGTTAATCCAGCTGGGTGTTTGCTTCATTAATAAGTTTAAAAGTACAGACTGTTGCAGCTGTGGACACCCACAAATATGCCAATGGGGAATGAACAGTCTCACATTTTGAGGGTTGTGTTACTGGGACCGGGACCTTCATGCCAATGATCCTGAAGTCACTGATGTAAACTCAGGGAGTGTTGTCCAGTTTGTGGAGAGCGACAGGGAGCGAGAGTAGAGGGAGCCTGACCACTGTTCAGGGTCCACACCAGAAGTTCTGTCCTCCTGGCCAGGGCTCTCCACTGTCCCACCCTCAGTGAGGAGAGGAACTGGGAAATGCGTCTAAGCAGATTAAATGGTGCTATCTGGAAAAGTGAGCCTGTGGCACCTGAAGAAAGAAGCCTAAAAGCATGGGTGTGGCTGGGCAGTGGGCAGGAGCCAGACACTGAGGCCAAAATGAAAGTCAGAACACGAACCCCCGTTGGCGTCATGAAGACCACACACTTGGACCACAGAGCAGTCAAATCCTGACCAGGAACGACAGCAGGAAAAAAAATGACAAAAATGGCGTTATAGAGAGAGTACATTAACCCACATCTAAGTTACATGTGGTTTCAGAAGGGCTCTGTGTTGGCAAGACCACGTGTGTGTAAGAGAATCGTGACGAAGCTACTGCCTCCCTGTATCAGAATCCATGTGGCAGAGCTGAAGGGGCACGCAGAGGGACATTTGTCATTTTGCAGGGTTTTATTAGAATGGAAAAACTGGAAAGTAATAAATTTGGGTTCCAGCTGAAGGATGGGGCAGGACTGGCCCAGTCATGGCATCTGCCGTGGTGTTTCCTAGTATGCACTCATTTGAGCCCCTTGAGTCGTGAGCTGGAACTGAAGCCTTCTCACATCTGTTAGTGTCTCAGGTGTGGTCTCCTGTGTAACCTAAGATGCAAGTGTTTAGCCCTGGCTGGTGTGGCTCAGTGGATTGAGCACCGGCCTGCGAACCAAAAGGTCGCCAGTTTGATTCCCAGTCGGGGCACATGCCTGGGTTGTGGGCCCAGATCCCCAGTCAGCAGCCACACAGTGATGTTCCTCTCTTTCTTTCTCCCTTCCTTCTCCTCTGTCTAAAATAAATAAATAAATAAAATCCTTTAAAAGGGGAGAAAAAGGATACGAGTATTTAAAGAGGTCTTCCCCACGGTCCTTACTCCAGGGTTTCTCTGCGGTGTTGGTTCTTAGAGGGACTCTTGTTTGAGACAACACTGAAGGCTTTCCATTGTCCTTAGATTCATAAGATTTCTCTCTCGTGTAAGAATAAATGTCCACTAGAGATGAACGAAGGTTACAAGCTTTCCACTGGCCTTATCTTCACAGGCCTTCTTTCTGGTGTGAATTTTCCCATTTCTGTGTGAGGTAAGAGTTCAAGGAAGACTTCCCTGTACGTCGAATCGGCCTATTGAGCTCACCCTGCCAACATGGCCTTTTCATGCATTCGGTGTTTTGAGAAAAAGGAAGCTTTCTCCACATTCCTTTCATTCTGAGGGCCTTTCTCACCTGTGCTGCTTTAGATGGCTTTTAAGTCCTGGATTATTAGGGCAGCCTCTTCTGCATTCCTGTCACTTACAGGGCCTCTCTGCAGTGTGGGTCCTTGTGTGTACGGCATGTTTTGAGGGCTTACAGAGGGCTTTCCCACACTCCTTACATTTATGGACTTCTCTGCAATGTGCCATAGTAAATCTTTATTAAGGTGAAGGAATATTGAAAGACTTTCCCGGTTTGTTGCACTCAGAGGGTTTCTTCTCTCCGCTGTGGGTTCTCATGTGTTTCATAAGGATTGAATGAGCACAGGACTTCCTGCAGTCCTCACGCTTCCTTACGGTTCCCTCCGCAGCCCCAGTGCTCCTGTGTGGCTCTTCAGAATGTGTGGGTTGTGGGAATTCTTCATGCATTCTGGGTGCACATTTTTTGTCCCCAGGCTTTTTAAGTACTTCGTCTTTTTAAGTAACCGCTTTATTAAGGTATAATTCACATACCATAAAATTCCCCCTTGTACACTGTACTGTGGTATGCGAATTTTTAGTGTATTTATGGAGTTGTGCAGACATCACTGCCATCTACTTCCAGAACATTTTCATCACCTGAACAGAAGCCCTGCCTCCACTTGGCAGTCCGCACACACGGTTTCCCCTCACCTAATTATCTTTATCAAATGTGTTTCATTACGGCAGACACTTAATTTTTATGAAGTCGAACTTCGAATTTTTCTCCGGTCATTTTCGCTTTCTTTGATCTAAGAAACCTTTGCCTACTCCCAATTTGAAATGAGTCTCTTGTTTTCTCCTAGGGACTTTTATGGTTTTTGCTTTTATGTGTAGGTCTGTGATTCATCTTGAATAAAAGTTTGCCTATGGTTTGAAGTAGAGGTTACAGCTCATTTTTTCCCCCTTAATGGATATCTGTTTGGTCTCATACCATTTGTGGGAAAGACTTTCACTTTTCTCTTCCACTTGTAAAAATTCATACATACGCATTTTGGCTGCAGTTGCTAGGCTACAATCACAATTTTGGCTGGGAAGTGTTACTCAAATTCTGTTTGACTCAGGCTTATCGGTAATTCCCTTCCTCAGTGAAAGGAGGTGAGTGAAGTGCGGTTAAACATTACCTCTGAAGAAATCTCAGTACGAGGAGTACTAAGGCATGTAAAGGAAATGTAGGTATAGGTGATTTACAGCAGTGGCCTGTGTCACGGATACTTCTTTTAAAATCCTGTGTCGGGTATTGTCTCAGAAAAAGTGTTCTCTGTGTCCAATTTTCCCAGAAGATTGAGCCTTCTAAACACAATACTGATCCATTCCTTTCTTGTTCTCTGTGACTTTCAAACACTGTATTCTTCACTCATAGTGTTCACTCTTTCCCCCAACCTTGATCCCAGTCCATTTTCATCTTTAAAACACTAGCCAGAACCCTTCTCCAGGGCCTGGCTCGTGTGACCCTGTGTGTTCTGTGCCTGCAGTGCTCTTCTTGGCTTTCCTGTCCTGGAACTTGGCTCCCTTCCTCGCCCGCGAACTCCCCTAGACTTCTGGCATATCCTGTATGTGAGGAGCTTGGCCACAGATTCTTTGAGGCCAGAGAGTTTGTCATATCCACTTGCATTTCCCACTGCACCTAGCATGGGCTGGCGTGGGTGAATCAGGGGGCATTTTAGCATCATTTTGTATGGAAGCAGAGCAAAGGGGCGTGCTGAAAGGCAGCTCGCTCCACTGATGGTTTGGCCACTGCTCACAATGTTAGGGTGCATCACACAAAAGATAGTCTCACCTAGGACTCAGTGTTCTCTTTTTTCAAGGGCAAGTTGAATGATTAGTCACCATCTGTGACAGTGCAGAAAGTCTAAGTATACATTGAAAAAAAAAAAGCCCTTTAGAGCACTAGGTACTAAAATGAATTTTTGGACACTTCAGTTCCAGAGTCATGAAATCCTAGTAAGAATCCTATGTTTCTAGTTGTTCAGATGGTATGTTCAATTGCCTCACAAAACCCCATTTAAAGTGATTTTTGAATTGTGCAGGTTCTAATCTGTATATCCTCTCTTTCTGTGAACAGTTGAAAATTGATTGTACTCAGCAATATTTTTACAGAAACTGACTTAGGTTGTATTTCTAACAGTAAGAAATCACAAGCATATAAATGAGTAGAGAAAGTTATTTGATTTAAAGATTCTCCTTGCCTAAGAGAAGGACAAGTCTTCCCACACTTGAAGTGCACTTAAAATTATAAATAACCTGGAACTCAAAAGACCTGTCAAGCCTGCAAGATACAGTTAATAAGTTAATGTTTTGACTATCGTCATGCAGATTCTCCAGCAATGCCCGTCGACAAATTAAATCAGCTAATTAAGTGTTCAGGTGTAAGTGGTTTTTTTCTTTCTCCCTAATCAAACCATTTAAAGGTTAAAAAACAGACTCAGCTGCTTATGATTCCTTGAATGGGTGGCTGGATCCTAATGGAGCCTGCACAGCCTGGGGCTTCACACACGCTTCCTCAGAGCTAGTGCAGGCTTAAAAGGAGTTCATTTCTTAAAAGTGACACATCATTGGCTTGTGTCTTTGTAACTTTTAAATTCACCTTCTCAAGAAAAACCGAAACTTTTTTCATTGCACCGCTGACTAAACCCATCGTGCTTAAGAGGTGTGCCTGCGACTTCCTCACTGGTTGTGGGCCACGGGACAGCTCTGGTAGGTGCGTTGGCTTCTCTTTGTGGACGGTCACGTTGTGCTCCTCCCTTTCTAGACCAGACATTCCCGGCAGTCAGTGCAAGTCCCCTTTCTCCTCATCCAATCAGGATCACAAAGACGGCAGCCGGCAGAGACTCAGACGTGAACATCGTGTTAGAAAGGCCCTGGAATGGCAAGTAAGGAGCCACAAGACTCTGATTTCACTGTAGTTGTTGCCTTTGATGCTGTTGAGTTTCATATTCTTTCAATTGGCACAAGACAGAGAAATTCTTTTGAGCAAGATCTTGCCAAACGCCAGGATGGCTCAGTAAAGCAGCATGTTTATAAGGTGGGTAGGGAGTGTATAGCATCTTAAGGAGCCTGGTTTTTATTGTTGGAAGCATCACATGGGCACTTGTGGTTATACTGATAACTACTGCAAGATTTGCATTCAGAATTCTTTCGTCTGTGAGCTCCACGGAGCTCCTGCCCTGTGGAGGGTCAGTCCAGCAAGATGGGGAAACGAGTGCTGATGGCCTGAGTTTTGTAAGCCTTCGGTTAGCAAGCCGTTGGGTGAATGGACCAAGTACCTTGCTTACAGGTGATTTTGAATGTTGTCATTTTTGTTGCTCTTAGTTCCCTGGATGAAAGTGTGGGAACAGAGAAGCTGGAGAAAAGAGAGCCTCCCCTTGTCGCCGTTCCAGAAGATTCCGAACCGAGAAAGGGTCAAGCTGCACTCTTTGTCCCAGCTGGTATGCGGCGCCGCATCGGGGACTACTGCAGCCGGTACGAGCGGTACCTCCGGATGGTCTCTCACGAGGCTGTGGGCTCCTTCAATCCGTGGCTGATTGCCGAAAGGTCAGTGAAATGTCCTGTGCCTCTGAGTAGGAACAAGCGCCAAGTGTTCCCAGAGGGCGGCCTGGCCAAGGCCTCGCGCCGTGCTGTCAGGCCTTGGAGTTCCGGTGGTTGCTCTCGGCCTGTGGCCAGGTTTCTCTGCTGACAGCCTTTCTTCAGCCAGAAGAGACTGTAAAACAGCCTGGGTGCTGGCACCCAGAGGGACGTCCGGCACCCCCTCCTCAGCAGAGACACGCTGTGCAAGTCAGGGAGGATGTCCTGTTGCTTGTAGTGAGGGCTGCGTCCGTCAGAGGACACCGGATTGTGTGGGGTCAGATGAAGTTGTGACTGTGACAGCTCCACAGCCAGGACAGACTTGCACACAGGAGTGGGCCTGTGGACTTGGCCAGGCTTTGTTCAGCCCCGCTCCTGCCGAGGGTCCCCTCCCCTGGGCAAGGCTGTTTGTGCGGTCCCGAAACACAGTCTTGCTGCTACTAACTTTTGGAAGAATGGGCAACCTTTTTATGTAAGTAGTTCATTGAAGCATGTGTGTAGCCCCAACTGGTGCAGCTCAGTTGGTTGGGGGAAGGGGATCCCCACAAAGCAAAAAGTCGCCAGTTTGATTCCCAGTCAGGACACATGCCTGGGTCGCAGGTTCAGTTTCTGCCTGGTTGGGTAAGAGAGGCAATGGATCAATGCCTCTCTCCCTCCATTCCCCTCTCTCTTTAAAAAAAAAAGGGAAGGTATAAATTCGTTTTATATTGGGCCCAAGTTTAAATTCCTCGTGGGCATCACTTTATTATAAACATGCAACTACTTTTTTCATCATTGAGCCATATTGTATACTGTGATTCCATTTTTCTCTCAACCAAGTTTTAAACATATCCCAGGAGTTAATGATTACCTCTTTTTATTTGCTTATTCTTTCATAGTTACTAATTTTGCCCACACACTAGCCAGCATCTCAGTGCAGTTTTGCCTCTGTCTCTCACCCCCAACCCCCACTCCTCTCCGTGAGACCCTCTTTCCCCCCCGCACCTGCCTGGCTGGGCAGCTTGCCGCATCTGCCTCAGCTCTCACTCTGGGACCCCCTTCTTCCCCGCCCTGGGTCTTAGATGGCTTCCCTCCCATGTCAGAGTCTTTGTTTTCTGCTGTCCTCACCTTCCTCTTTCTTGATTCACTCTGATTTTGATGGAGCATATCCTGTTTTGTGTATTGGAGGAAATTTTTTGAGATTTACGTATTGCAAAGTATCTTTATTCTGTCTTCATATTTGATGGATGATTTGGCTGAGTTTAAAATTACGGGTTTATTTTTTACAAAGAATATACACCTCCCTTCATTTGTGGGGGTGAAGAAGCAGTTGTCACTTAGCTGCCAGGAGCAGGGGTGGAGACCTATCCATCTCGCTGCTCGTTCTGCAGATGTTCAGCCTGTGCCCTCGTTTTCTACCCAGACCTCACCCCACCTTCGGGATGCTCAGGCGCTCTTGCGTCCCAAATTTTGTGAGACACATCAGCTTGCTTTCCTCGGCTTCTCCCTTGACAGACTCCTAGGTTCCAGCTTCCTTTGGACCTCTCTGTGCTGCTGAAGCAGCTATGATTCTTCTGTGTGCACTTTACTTTCTGAAAATCCTGGACATTTCTCATCTACCATTGTCTTATTTTTCTCCTTGTAGATTCATGTACTTGTTGGTCTGTTTCCTTTAATTTTAGTGGAGTTCTGGGTGGGATTGGAGATAACCACTTATATTTAATCCCTCAGGCTTAACCTGAAGTCCTAAAACTTCTCTTTGGAAGTGGAGTAGCCTTCAAAGAGATGCACCTTTCCTTTGTGGGGGAGGAGCGTAGGGGAGCGAGGCTTGCTTCTGTGTGTGAACACGCGGTCCTGCAGGACGCCGCTCGCTGTCCCCGCACCTGTCTGGGTGGTCAGGCCAACTGGGACATGTCAGGAGGGATAGAGTGTTCGTTCCTTGTGTGTTGTCACCACTCCGTAAGTGGTACACTGTGTTCGTAGTTGTTTTGTTGATGGAGGGAAAGCTCTCTCTGCGTATGAAGAATAATAGGTTGAAGTGTAGAGGGCAGAGCTGTTAAAATATGCCTGGACTGTTACAGATGTTCTCTGCTCTGCTTTGGCCCTCGCCTGGCAGTGCATCTGAATTCTCTAGCTATTTTGGATGTCTCTCATTCTCGTTTCTGATTGGAGTGTTACAGACGAGAGCTGTGTTGATCACATCTTGAAAAATCCTGAAACAGTTGATTTCACTTCATAGCATTTTGTGTGAGGGAGAACTTAGATGCTTTTTTTCTATAATGCCTCCATTTCTCTTTACATCTTAAGAAAAGCACTGTTTCAGTGAGTGAGGGGAGAAAATGCTATAAACTGGATGTAAATAAAAGAGTGGTTGTGAAAAGAAAAACTTAAGGTGATGCTTTCGATAAAAGCAAAATTAAGGACTCCTGGTTTGAAAAACAAATCAAGAGACTTCTGGTTGAAAAAGACAAATTGAACATATATATTTATCTTTATCTCCTTTGTCTTTCCCCAACTGTATGTCACTAAAAGAATAAATAAAAGGCATGAACCTATAAATGACAGCAAACAAGAAATAATAATAAAATTTTGGAAGCCATTAAACAGGTAGGCAAATAAATAGCAAACGACTTTGCAGACCAGAGAGACAAGTGCCTGATGCGGGGAAACCAAGAGCCACGCTGATTTATGCAGAACCTTGTAAAACTGAGGGATGAGAAGCAGCAACCGCCTGTAAGGCACAGGTACAGTGAAGTCGGAACACGGGGCTCGGCCGACACTCTCCTCCTGGAGCAGAGCAGATAGGGCAGGCGACCAGGCGTTTGGTGAAAGCCCTGGGAGACGCGGAGCCTCTTACACAGGTGAAAAGATCTCAGAGGAAGCCCAGACAATGCAGGAAGAGAATAAAACATTAAAAACAAGTTAAAATTAATATTCTCAGAGAACTATGTGAATTTATTACATCAGGAAGCAATAACGGGATATTGTAAAAATGAACTTTCAAAGAATAAAACAAGAGTTCTTAGAAATTAAAATATGGCTGAAATAAATTTACTAGAAGAGTTTAGAGAAAAAGAGATCTCAGGAAGTAGAATTTAAAAAAAAAACAAGCAAGGATAGGTAATACTGAAGAAAAGATTTTAAAAATTAGAGGATTATTCTAAGAGATCCAGTGTCTTAGCTCAGGCTGCCGTAACAAACACCCTAGGCTGGGCGGCTTAAAGGACACCCGCTCCCTGCAGTTCGAAGGCTGGGAGATCAGGGGCCTGTGTCGTGTTCTGCAGACAGATGTTTTTGTGCTCTCACGTGTCAGAGAGAGAGAGAGAGAGACGCTTTCTCGGTCTCTTTTCTAAGGGCACTGATCCCATTCATGCCCTCTTCACCTCCTGAAGGTGCTGCTCCCAGACACCATCGGCTTTGGAACTGGGCTTTAGGCCTACAGTTTCGGTTTATACTGTCTGACATCTAAATAATAGGAGTTCCAGAGTGTGAGAACAGGGAAAATGGAGGGATGGGGAATAGGCAGTTACCAAAGAAACACTAAGAAATTTTTCCAGAAGATTGTTGGTCTCTAGATTGGAAGAGTTCATCACTGTCCACTGCAAGTCAGTGAGGGAATAAATACATGAATAAGCAGACAGAACAGAGCTCACCATGGCGCATCACTTTGAAAAGGGACTTCAGACATTCCTGTGCAAGGAAAACATGTGAAGAGCCCCAGAGAGTTACAACGGGGCATGTGCCAGTCAGAAAGGAGAACGGCAAATTGTTTTCAGTAGCAACACCGCTCAGCGGTATTAGAGCATATTGCCAAAATTTAACCTAGAATTCTGTGCCCAGCTAAATTATTAATCGAATATGAGAGTAAAATGAAGACATCTTTAGGTGTGCAAAGTGTCCAAAAACCGAGTTCCCATGCACTTCCTCAGCCAGCTGCAGGAGGATGCGCTGGCAGTGAGGGAGGTGCAGCTCAGAAGGGGCGGGGGGCGGGGGGGGCCCCAGCGCGGCACTGCAGGGGAAGGGCCAGAGCTGTTTCCAAGAGAAGAGCTTTCCTGTGAGCACAGAGCGCAGCTAGTCCAGATTGGAGTAGGAGGACAGAGAGAGCGCTCCAGGAGGGACGGTTTCCAGGGAGGGGAGGCAGGGTGAGGAAGGTTAAAAGGAAGGATAAAAGCAGATACGTCGCTTAATGAATGTTTTTGACTGTATTAGGAGTGCTTTGGCATTTCATAGTGTGATGATTTCATAATATAGAAGAATTAGTGATGGATATGGAAAACAAAGCAAATGCAAAAACAAGGTAATCACTTGATGACGCACATAGTAATTGGGACCACTGTTCCCACTGAGGGTAACTCTTAATAGAAAAGCTAGATCAAAAATAAAACACACGCTGGAAGGCGTCAGGCAGTTAACTAGGTAAGGAAGAATAACTGGGGCAGGATCCTGGAGAAGACAGCCCCAGGGAGGTTAGCCCCTCGCTGGGCACTGGAGTGTCAGTTCTGTGGTGTTTTCAAATTAGAGGACAGAGGTGGGAGCTCAGGCTTGCCGGGGCCGGGGATTGCCCTGGTGAGCTTGCATCACTTTTGACTGGGGCCCTGCAGGAAGGGTGGCCTGGATGCCAGCAGGCCCCCTCAGGGACTCCACTCAGCTCCAGGTTCTCCTAGCCCTCAGACTGGATTGAGGCAATCCTAGATTACTCCCCCCAGCCCCAGGCAGAAGCTAGCATACATTTTGTCTGAGGGATAGAACGTCGTCTTAGGACTTAACTTATTTTTAGAATTTGTAAATACAGTGTCTGGTATGCAGCACACAATAACCAGGCAGAGAGAGAGAGGACAATAGCGAGCACAGACCCACAGCGGCCCCAGATGCTGGGCCTGTCAGTCACAGACATTGGAATAACAAGGGCGTCAAGCCGTAGATCCAGGAAGCTCTAAAATTAGGCCCAAGCAAGAAAAATAAAAATGAATCTATATATAGACATAGTGTAGTAATGTTGAAAAATCAAAGATAAAGAGGAAAAGATTTTAAAAATCAGCTGGAGGAAGAAAAGAAGAGAAACAGTAGAAGGTGGAAGATCTAGCATATCTTTTAATGTTCTGAAAGAAAGAAGCTCGAATCCGGACTTCTAAGCCCAGTGAAATACATTCCAAGAAGGAAGATGAGAGGCTCCAAACAAAACTGAGAAAATTTATTTTCAGTAGACCTTTATGATAGGGAATATTAAAAGGATATTTTTTAGCCAGAGCAAACACAGTCACAGATGAAGGTCAAGAAATATTGGAAGGTGTGAATTTTTAAAAGGTCAGTATGTAGGTAAATGAATATTGACTGTGTAAGACGATAAACTGATGTCTTCTGGGTGTGTGTGTACATTTAAAATAGACAATAACAGTAGCCTATAAGCCAGGGAGATGATAGAGTTAGTAGTGTTCTAAGGTTTTTGCATTTTCTGGGAAAGTGGCAAGAATGCCAAATAATGTTAGACTTTAAGTCAGGGATTCTCAGTACAATCTAGGGTGGCCCGCTTAGAGAATAGTGAGAGTATCATATCCAAGTTAATGGTGAGAAAAGAATGTAATGAAAAATTACAAATCCAAAGAGGGCAAGAGAGAAGAGAGAACAAAGAGACGAATAGGAAATATTTAGTGATTTAGTAGCAGAAGCTCAAATACATCAGAATTACATTAAACAAAAGAGAACTAAACATGCCAAATAAAAGACAGAAGATTGCCAGGAGACCCCGACCACCGACCGACCACCGATCGACCGCTGGGACGAGAATGGGGGAAGGGCAGGAGAGGAGGGTGTGGGCTGGGCAATCGCAAAATCGCACTAAGGGAAGCGGGGACAGATGCAGAGTACTCTAAGTAACTTTTGGACGTGGTATTTTGACTCTGTGCCCTCCAGCTAAAGATGAAAAAGTCTTTAAACTCATACTGGATTCTAGGGAGTAGGTTTCTTTTACACAGTGGCATGGGAACGATGCTAAAACTACGTTGTCTACACTGTAGGATTGGTCAAGTAAGGAGATTGTGGATAACGACAGCCAGGTTTCTGGGGAAGGCTGGAATGAGTCATCTGTTGAGTCGGGGTGGAGGCATTAGGACTTTATAGTTGTGGGCAGCTGGAGACATGTCACGTGGAACGTGTGCAGCATGGGTCTGTCTGCGTCCCCCCGACAGTGGCACCAGGGGCGTGAGCACGCTGAGCACCCAGGTCTTTGTTTCTAAGTTCTGTTTTCCCTGAAGAAGTACCAGGGCTCCCCGGAGCAATGGCTGGTTCCGAGACCAGGGCTGGGAACATGTGAGATGAGCCAGAAGCAGCATGTGGTGGTGCCCAGAAGGATGCGTTCGGGGAAGGATGGGGACGTGTCCGGGGTCCTGTGGGCCAGCTGGAAGGGGCTCCTCCTGGTCAGTCTGGGGCGTTTCGAGTGTCAAAATAAGTAATAATAGTAATGAATTACAAACTATTGAATGCAGAAAGAATCCACCAGGCCAGGCCTGTATGAGTGGATGAGTGAGTGGATGAGTGAGTGAATGAGTACACAAACGGTGAAGGGAAGGGGCTTTGTCCTGGCAGAGTGCCACCTGTGAGATGGGGAAGGAGTGGGGGGTGGCGTTAGAGTGTCAGTGTTGACGAGGATGGTGGTGTGGGGATTGCCAGGGGCAGGGTTGGGGGGCGCAGAGGGGGAAAAGCAAGGGCAACTGTAACAGCATAAACAATACTGTACAATTAAAAAATCCACCCACGTTGGCAACCCTGTGATAATGGACTCAGGTAAGTTTGGTGAGAAATCAGATGTTGGCACAGTCATACGGCGCCTCCCCACAGCATTCGTACTAAGGACGAGGGGAAACAGTAACTTCACACTGGAGAAACGTGGCCGGCGTCGCTGTGGGCACGGGACAGAAGTGAACCCTCCCCAGGAATAAGATAAATAGAAGCGCCCAGGAGACACAACATCCCTTCTGTGGCATCTGTTCCCCCCAAGTGTAACCTCAGTCTGACCACAAGGAAACATCAGGCAAACCCCAGTCGGGGGACCTGCTGCAGAAAAGGCCTTTATTCTTTAAAAAGTCAGGTCCTTCAGAACAAAAGCTGAAGTATGGTTTCAGATCAAAGGACGCTAAAGGGACCTGACGACCCCATTCCACACGGGACCCTGGGCTGAATCCTGGACTAGCAAAGTTTTCTTAAAGGGACGTCATTTGGGCAGTGGGCAAGCCGTGAACAACGTCTGTAGATAAGATTAGATAATAGTATTGCATCAGTGTTAATGCGGTGGTTTTTATAATTAGGGTTTGTAAGAGGACCTCCTTGTTTTTAGGAAGTGTAAACTGAAGCACTTGAGGGATATCAAGTCTTCAACTTAGTGTCACACAGTGTGGAAAAAAGTTTTGCATGCAAGAGTGTGTGCATGTGTGTAAAGAAAGAACACAAATTTGGGGTCTCCTGACCCCTGTCCCACAGGGAGGGCACGCACCCATCTCTGTCGGGCAGTCAGGCAGTGTCAGTGGTGGCTCTGGGTGGGCCTGGGGTGCAGCTAGCAGCTAGTTAGTTTCTGGTCACCGCTGGTCTCAGCCGTCTCCTGTGGGGGTCCATCCGGGAAGCACTGCCGCCCATCCCTCTGTCCCTGTAGCCGGACCTTGGGATCTAAGTGACACCTTCTAAACATCCAGGAAAGCAAGGCCCCTCACCTGATTGTCCTTCAGAGGTGCCTTGGCTATTCTTGGCCTTTTGAATTTCCTGTGTTGAAATCTTAGAACTAACTTGGTGAGCTCCCCAGGCCCCCACATTCGGCTCTGTGCCTTCAGCTGTGTGGTTTTCTTGCAGTTTTTCAGAAGAGCTGCTAGATGAAGCTCTGGGGTCCGTGACTGCTGAACTTCAGGATGTGTGTGAAGATTACGCAGAAGCTGTGTTCACCTCAGAATTCTTGGAGGCTGCTGCATAAAGGCTCCCGACACAGGGGCCCTCGTGTCACACTGGAGAAGTGACGGCACCACCTTGGTTTTGGGCCACAGCAAATCTTTATCCTCAGCTGTGGACCCAGGCCCAGAGTTGCTGCCCGCGGACGGGAAGGATGTGCCAGTGAGTTCATCCTCGCTGCCCCTTCCCACTGTTACTGCAGTGGTTCGGTCAGTGGTTTGCGTTGGGATGTGGTCTGTTTATTAGTGCCCAGGAGACATGAATTGATTATGACAATATAATATTTTCTGGATGTATACTTTTCCTATTGACTGATGTATTACATTCACCCATTGGCTCAGTGTGGTAATGAGAATGTTTCGAAAAGTAACTGATAGGTATATTTCACACATGGACTTATGGGTGGCATCCATGCCAGCAAAAGTGCAGTTGCTGTCTGGTCCCATCACCTGGCTCAGGTTTCCGTCTGTGGCCATTTCTCACAGGACACCTGTGCCCACTGGGTCATGGGTGGGGGCGAGCCCAGGGCTAGGTCAGAGGCCAGACCTCTGCTCTGCGGCAGCTCACTAGGGAGAGAGCCGCCAGTTACCCGTGCACAACAGCAAACACGTTCCTCCGATGTTAGCTGCGCAGGTCATTTTCACACTTCAGTTCCCTGAGTCTCTTGTTCCCAGACGGCACACTCTGATATACGAACTTTCTCTGAATTCAGAGTGGGCTGGCCTTCCCTTGTGCCCGGTCGAAGGTGCAGTGCTCACTCCCATCCTTGGTGAAGGCAGGCATTCCTACATCCCCAGAGCGCCCAGGGGCCTTGTGCGGCGGAGAGAACAGGCGTGGTTGGTGCGAGGACCTCTGGGTCTCCAGAGAAAGGAAGAGACTGCAGAGCCATAACAGCTTGGTCCTCGAACACCTTCTCAGTTACATTTTACCAAGAGAAAAAGCCTCTGTTTTCTAAAACTCTGAGTCCAGAAAAAGGAATGTGTAAAAAAAAAATAAGGCCACTGCTCGGGAAAAGGTTCCCTCCATTCTTTTTGCCCGAGGCGCGGAGCGAGGACTGTGAAGAGGGCGAGGTGGGTCTGCACTGCACGTGTGCAGCGCTGTCTTCGGGGTTTTCTCTGAAGCACTCGGGTTCCAGGTGATAGTGTGAGCTGCTTGATCCCACTTGTTTGTACAGAATTGATTTTTGTTTAATGTTAATGTTTTCTTGATTAATCTTACAAGTAACCTCAGAATTAAAAAGGCTTCAAGGGAAATGAAAGGTTTTTAATTTGAGGAATTACATGTGTACATTTGAATTGATAGCTTAAAGTTATTTGTGTGGCAGTTTTTACTGTGCTGATTTTTTAAATAAACTCAATTATTTTAAAGTACGTGGGTGTCTATTTTGAAATAATTTACATCTTTTTTCCACAGGCAAAGTGAAAGGTGATACATAAAAACCACTGAGAATGCATTTACATCTGATAGGAGCCCCCCAGAAAGGAAGAAATGATCACAAAAGCTAACACTTTGCGAGCACACGCCATGGGCCAGGGGCTGCTCTGAGGGCTTCCTGTGTGTTATTTAACCTCCTGTCAGGGAGCAGGTGCCATTATTGTTCTCGTTTTGCAGATGAATAAAACGAAGCACCAGAGAGGAAATAATGTGGCCCAACAAGCCTGCTGCCAGTGATGCCGTGGCCACGGAGTCACTTGTTCTGCAAGATAGTTGTTGCAGTTTCAAGAGTTCCCATGAGTGCGTTCTCCCGCCCTTGTCCCCACGCAGCTCGCCTGGACGCTATTGGCGGGGGCAGTCCCTTCCCAAACACTCACGTCCACTGGAGGGTCAAGTCCAGACTCCTTCACTCTGTTTCAGGATCTCTCCCGTCTCTCCCGTCTCTCCCGCCCCTCCCAGCGGATGGCCTCCCCATCTCTGACGCAGTGTGGCCTAGGCCGACGCCTGCCTCCACGTTGGGGTCTACTTTGTAGCCCCAGAGATGCAGGAAGTCGAACCCCTCAAATACAGACACCGCCGGGTGTGCCTGGCACTGGCCCCGGCCTCTGGAACACCAGCTCTCCGCGAGCAGAGGCTGTGTGTGCGGGTCGTTCCCCAGCCCCCCTCTGTCGTCTCGTGACCTGGTCTGTCATGTTTTCGGAAACGGGCGTGCACGAGTGTGGCTGCCCCTATTTACAGAGATGTTGAAGTCAATGTTTTTCTCACTCCCCACCCTGACCTGTCCAGCCTCACAGCCCAGTCCTGTGGGGTTTAACGTGTTCGTGTGTTCGCCTCTGGTCTGTTGAGCTCCTCGAGGGCAGGGTCTCTGCCTGCCTAACATGCAGCTGGTGCCCAGTACATCCTTTCGAGTTAGAGACAAAACAAGGCACGCTTTTTCTTGGGGTGGGTTTAGGATGGGCCCGTCACAGCTCTGCGTGACCTGGAAAAATCTGTTCCTGCCTTCTGTGGCCCGATGTGGGACGCCACCCATGAGGACCCGCAGACCCCGTCTCGGAGGTGCTGGTGAGGTGGGACTCACGCCCAGCACCTCAGGACCTTGCCTCCCTCCTAAACAAAAGGGTGCGCCTGGGGCCCTGGGCTGCTCCTGGCCCTGAGTGCCTTGGTCAGCGCACTGCAGCGTGGGCGCAGGGACCATCGAGGCTTGGGGCGGCCCGGGACTTGAGAGAGAAGAGGACAGAAGTGAATGGGACTGCAGTGTGGTCCGTTCCCTCTCTGCCTGTCGGTGCATCAGGCAGGGAGGCAGGCATTGGGCTCAGAGGAGAGATGGTGATGGGAGCCTCTCCCTCAGCTCCCCTCCTTGCTCGCAGCTCCTGCAGCCCTGAAGGTAAGGGAGGTGAGTGCCTGGAGGGCCAGGGGCTGCTGCACCGGGCGAGGCTGGGTCTGCAAGGCAGGCGTGTGGCCTGGGTGAAGTCCCTGGGCTGGCAGGAAAGGAAGGGGTTCCACACACAGCCAGAAAGTTTCCAGTTGTCTCTGTAGCACAGTGTAAGCTTCTTCAGCTCAGGCGTGTTTCTGAGAGAAAGTCTTATTTTAGCAGCTTGAGAGAGTGATGCGAGTTCCCTGCAAACCTGTAAACCATGGGTGCCTGCGCCACATTGCCACGCTGACACTGTCACCTTTGGAAGGGCTGGCTGCTGAGAGAGCTCGTGGTTCTCCAGGCTCTTGAGAAACAGCAGAAAGACAGTGAGTGGTCTGTCTGCCTTCTTACCAAACACCAGCCTTCCTGTTTGGCTCTGCTGGTTCAGAAGCAGAGCCCTGGGATCTGTTTCAACACGGGCGTGTTTACTCTGTGGCTGAGCCCAATAGCGTGGGCTGGGTTGGAGGGCTTCCTACCACTCTTCAGTAGGGCCCCAGGAAGTCCCAGAGTGGGACCCCTGGGCCCACCCACCGTCAAGCCCAGGTGGACTCAGTCACTGGGCATCGTGTGGGTCCCACTCTGACCCAGGGCCATACCCAATTATTCCAGGCTGTCAGTGGTCCTTCCGCTCTCACCATGGCTGCAATCCAGGTCCCTCTCCTGCCGGCCTGCCCAGGGTCCTGCAGCACTGGGCCCTGCTCGCTCATACCAGTCTTCACAGGGCCTGAGGCCTGGCTGCTCACCCGTGGTTGCATGGGGCCCCAGAACTGCACCCACCCTCCTCTGCGAACCCCTTCATCTGCTGCTCTTCCTGGTGGTAACCCTCACCCATTTTTCTTGAACCAAGCCTGTGACCTCTCCCCAGTTTTTCTGGCTGGCTTTCCACTTATGACCTGGCTTTGCTGTGGCCTGCAGCTGAGTCCGTTCAACCATTCTTGCCACCCTGTCTGCCCCCGGGCCAGCACCCAGAGGGTGTGTCCTATGGGTGGGCTCCGCCCCTTCCTGCTGCCTTGAAATTAATAAGCACCTTTGCTTCCACCCTTCCCCGAGGCCTGGGCCCCCCCGAGTGTGCCACGCCTCACACACACACACTCCTCTGTGCAGCCAGGAGAAGCCATTCCTCTCTCCTTGCTCCCACTGTCTCTTCCTGACCACTGTGGACCCCTGGGTCTCTCCCCCAGCCCATTCCCCAAACCTTAAAATCCTTTGTAGAAAACCTTAAAAAGTCTAGTAGTTTCTGGAACTGTTACCCCAAAAGCTGCTTGCTTAATCCCCCCCATCTCAGCGCCTAACCACAAGCTTCAGCCCTTCGCTGTCCTTGCAACCCCCACCCCTGCCCTCTTCTCTCCCTCTCTTGTCTAGCTTTCCTCCCTCACTGCCTGCCTCCTGGGGCCTAGTCAGCATCACTGCTCCGCCCGGCTCCCTACAGTCTCCCGCCCGGGGGCTGCAGAGCCCTGCAGAAGGTGGCTGTGCCTGTGCCGAGAAGCCAGTGCCCCTTGCTGCCACCCACTGGGGGCCCTCAGGGCCGGAGTCTGACTCTTCCCAGGCTTGGCAACCCTTTTGGGAATGACAGAAGTCCAGGGAGCCTTCTGGCTCTGAAGTGCTGTGATCAAGAGCAGCTGGAGCATCGAGGTCCCGGGTGTGTGAGCTCTGCCATCTACCCCACAGCCCCAGGGTTCCCTAAGCCTGGGCTGTGTCTGAGTTGGGAAGCCCCAGCCAGCAGACCCTGGTCCTCAGAGGTGCACAGGAGGACAGGTCTGGAGCTGGGAGTGAAGCTGACCACTGGCACCAGTGCAGCCGCTGTCATCTGCAGCCCCTAGAGACCTTCTGGGAGAGGGTCCAACCACCAGGGCCAGGCCTGGGAGGAGGGTGGTTCCCATAACCCCAGCTGTTCAACACACCGTTTTTGGAGAGTTACCTTGAGAGTGAAAGAGGCTAGGTAATGACACCACCCCACACGTCATCAGCACGTCACAATTCAGAAATGCCTTTCAATGTATTCTCTTTTAGGTCCCCTTAACCACCCTGCTTTGGGTACTAGTGGTGACTTGGGCTAATAAAGAACGTGAGCCACGAGTTAAAATCCTACGTGACCTCCATGCCTCAGTTTCCTAACCTGTGACAGGAGTAATACCAGAAGTGCCCACGCAGGGTTACTGTGAGGGCTAAGGGAAATAATCCACTCGAACACCTAGACTACACCTGGCACATAGTATGTGCTCAATAAACGCCAACTAGGAGGTTTGTCACTGAGAACCTCGTCAGAAGGAACCTCGTGGCTCATTCTCACAGCCTTAGTTCCCAAGTGCTAGTTTCCTGTCTTCTTGCTGTGTTCTCTCCTACCCATAATCCCATCTCTCCTTGCCTTGCCCTTCAAACCAAGCACTTGGCAACCCGTTTCCTAGCCATGCCATTTGGCTGCCCTGCCAACAAAACACACCGGGCTGTCTACTGCATCCAGCCTTCCCGGTCCTCCTTGGATGAATGCAGGGGGGCAGTGCTCCTGCGAACTTGCTCTGGGGTCGCCAGGACTTTCTGAACTGGACCACATCCTATGGGGTAGGCAGGCAAAGTATTAACAGCCCCATTTTACAGGTGAAGAAATTGAGGCCTACAGAAATTAAGAGATTTGTTCTGGGTCATGGACACAGTGATGGAATCAGTCTCCATCTTTTGACTTCAAGCCTAGCATCCTTTCTGTTCCGTGACACAGTTTTGTCTCCTAGATGGCCTAGAAAACCTTAGCAGGTGTCAAGTGTGAGTCCAATCTGCATTTTTAAATATTTGCTGTGGTCCTGCTCTATGCCAAGCACTGTGCTTTGCTCTGGGGCATACAAAGACGAGTAAGATGCATTTTCTACCTTTCTAGCAGAGCCCAGCACAGCGGCCCAGTGGCCCAGAGCCGAGCCGCCGCCGCGGTTCCCGAGCACTGCCCTCATCTGCCGCCCATATCCCCTGCTCTCCGGCCAGGGCCGGGCCCAGCCCAGAACCCAGCCCACAGAAGCACGTAATTGTCATCCACTGCTTGAGCCCTGACTGAGTGCTTTACTCACGTGATCTCACCTGATTCATATACTAACACCGAGATAGAGATCATTAGCCCATTGTAAAGATGAAACTGAAGTCAAGTGCGATGGGATCACCCCCATTTAGAAAGTGGTTGTCACCATGTCCGACGACATATTTTGCCCTTCCCAGTGTACCGCAGCGGCTGCCCTGGGCCTGGCATCCACCCTGCTGTGGCCCGGCTCTTCCTCCCAGAGCCTGCCGGGGGAGCTGGGCTCACCTGTGTCCTCGCTTCCTGGGCCAGGGCCGCGTGCTGAACTGGATGGACATGCTCGTACCAGCCCTGGTTCAGGCGGTGCCTGGGCTTGCTGGGCCTGCCCAGCCCCGTTTTGCAGCTGGCCTCTGCGCCATGCAGGCCAGCCTCGGTGGTAAAGCCAGTGCCCTGGTCCTGCAGTCTGGTTTCCTCCTGTCTCCTACAGGCACTGTTCTCTGGCAGCCCCTCCCCACCTGGTGGCCCGCTGGGCCCAGCAGCCCCGGCCTGACAGCTTGACATTCCACAGCCACAGCAGAGAGAAGCCCCTCACTCCCAGGAGGATCAGCCAGTGCCACTGGGTTGCCGTTGGTTGCTCTTATTGGCCCAATTCAGGCAACAGGCCTGGCCCAGACCTAATCCCTGTGCTCTGACTGGTCAGACCTGAGACACATGCCCACTTCTGATACACAGGTTAGATCAGTAGCATTTAACCTGACTGGACAGAACACAGAAACTCAGGCCAGGTTACCTGGAACTGGGAGTGAATGCTGGACAGGCAAAACCGCTGGTGTGCGCTGTACAAAGCAGCTCATCTCCTTGAGACTGGGTAATCAGACATATTTTAATTTGCACTAGTATTCGTTTAAGGTTCACTGCGTGCTATGACAATGCAGAAACAGTTAAGTAATAGACCCTCCTAAGGCAGAATGAAAACAAAGGTGAAATAGAGCAAAAAGCAACCACATTTTTACTGAGGGAGGGTTGCAATTTTGGCAGTCTTCCTGGAGGAGGTGGCATTTGAATTACACCTTGGAAGATAATTGAAACTCTGCTAATTGAAGAAGAGGGAGGAGGACCCTCTAGGCAGAGGGCACAGCACAGACAAGGCTAGAGGTCTTGAACGGGGAAGGCATGTGTATGAACATAGGGTGCTGGAGGGGTTTAGCCAAAGCTGAGACAACCTCCCCATCATCTCAGTCCCGGGGCAGGTGAGAAGGAGAGTATGTGTGCCTGCCGGAGACCGAGTGTGTCTGGGGTGGTGAGGTGGCTCTCTGCAGCTCACTGCCCCTCCCGACACGGGACCTTTGTCCCGCTTTGAGAAGACACCCCTGAATGGGAATAAGCTGATTTTTCCCTCACCACGTCCACCCTCCCTTCCCTTGAAAGAATGATTTGCCCCAGATTGCCCTGCTCAGGCTTCCTAATCTTTATTCTGTTTCTAAATGGGGGAGTCTGTGGGGAGCCCCAGGTCCCTGCCAAGCGCTCCATCTGTAATCAATCCCACCTCTGAAATCCAATCCGTCAAAAATCCCAGCCTCACAGTAAATGGTAAATGTGCCGAGCGGTCTGCAGGGACAAGCTTTTAGAGTGAATGAGAAGCAGCGTCGCTGCCCAAACTATTGAAATGAGAACAATGGGAACCGGAGGGAGGGGCTCACAAGAGGGGCAGATCCCGAGGCCGGAGCAGCTGCGGTGGGGCTGCGCTTCCTGCCAGCACCTGGCCTGAGCAGCCCTCTCAGCCAGTGGTCTTGGTCCCCAGCCTGGCCCCCGTGCCTTTATTAGCTCTTGGTAATGGATTTTATATCAGCTCAGTGTGACGGAGGAGTCCTGGCAATCTTCAAAGACCTGCAGAATCTCCTCCGAGCCTGCCAATGGGAAGCCAGCAGCCTTCGTCAGCCGAGTAGGTGGCTCTCCAGCCAGCACTTACTTTAACGTGAAAAAGAAACCCCAGGCGTGTCTGAAACAGCTGTGCAGCCCACTGCGCAGTGGGGTCTTCAGGAGGACGATCTGAGCTGGTCCTGGTGTCCAGGCCTGGCAGACCAGCCCCTCGCTCCGTGCTGGGGCCCGAGACTCATGTGGAGCACAGCTGCAGCCCTGTGACCTGTGGCATGTGTGACAGAAGGCCACCTGCCCGCGGGAGGGGACAGGGATGCTGGCTTGGCTCTGCCAACGCGTTTAATTAACTCAGATAATCATTCACAGCTTTCGACACCAACAAGCCCCAGACTCTCCACACTCACTTAGGGGGCCTGTTTCCCGTCCACACACAGGGATGGACTAAAATAGCAGTTCTTGCTATTTTGAAGGGTCAAGATCTCTTTAAAAATCTGAAAAAAGCTGTGGATCCTTTCCCCAGTACACACACTCGTGTGCACACAGCCACATACACATGTGCACATGTGTGTGATTCACAGGTATATGGACACACATAACACACACATCTGCATGCACACACACGGGCACACAGGCACACACTTGGAGCTCCACACCCCACTGCGGGAGCCTCACAGTTCTCAGGCCCAGCAGGCCCGGACACCAGGGGAAGGAGCCCTGACCCGAAGGGCTCCGCTGCCCGGCTGGGCCCGGCCCCTGCCATGCTCCCTGAAGTTGCCTGTGCACACAGCAGTGTCCCCACCACGAAGCACCACCCAATCCCTTACTCTGGGGACTAAGAGGAAGAGTGTTACCCCCTTGTCCACAGATGAGAATGACACAGGACATCCAGCAGAAACCAAAGTGGGTCTAGACCCTAGGGCCTCTCCGGCCCCGTCTGGGGCTCATCGACTCCATCGCTGTTCCTTCTCCCTTTTCTTAGGCCAGGCACCCTTTTGTTGCATGAAAAAAATCTTATTTCCTTCACCCCAGGAATTTCTAATAGCTCACCTTGGTGAGGAGAGCAGAAATGTACCTCCTAAGCTGGGGTTCCTGTATCAGAGGCCAAGAAGGCTTTGGTTACATTTTATTTTCTATAGCTTGAAATATAATTTGAACTCTGAAAATTGTAGTTGTTCTTATTTCCCAAATATGAAATAATATAGTGTTGAAACACCGCAAACTGCATGGCCTGTGTCAGCCCCAGCTAAAATGCTTCCTCAGGCAGCGCGGCTGTCGATCTAGCCCCTTGCAGAAGTTGCCTGTGGCGGGTGCCCCAGGACCCTCACACACCGAGGAGCACCCACCACAGAGGCACTCAGAAGTGCCTCGTCCACACACCCCGAAACAGTGGACCGTGGCACTTTCCCAGAGGTTTCTGGAGCCTTGACTTTGGCAGAGACTCAGGAGTGAACTTTGCGGGGCGGGGGAGGGAGTTGCAGGGTCTGTCAGATGACACAGCTCCCAGATCTAAGTAATTTGCAATTCCACGACCCAGCCAGTCATGAAAATTGTCCATCCCTCAGAAGTGTCTAAGGCTCCCAGTGCCCTGAGAATGTCGTCCTGTGGGTTCAGGAGCCCACGTCCTACAGCACGATCCTCCAAGGCTCCTCACTGGCCCCTCGCTGGCTCCCGGAAGCTGGGGCATGCCCACGCGACCCAGGTGTGGCCCACTGGGACTGGCTGGAATGACTGGTGCAAAGACGAGCTTCCCCTAGAATCCATTCCGTGGTGGGGGTGTCGTGGTGAAGAGAGGGGCGATCAGGCCAGTCCTGCTACCAGATAGCTGTTGCACTTTATGGTTCTTGGCCTTGAGCCGCCTCAGGTCTTGTCTGCTCTGCACATCTGTCCTTGCAGCCTCCTCAGGGTTTCTGAGACCCCCGATCGCCTGCCAGTAAACTCCCTTTTTGCTTAATAGAGCCCACATCTGTGCTTGTTACAACAGGAAGCATCCTTATTGCATGCACGGCATCCGAACCTTGTTTCATTTCTGTGAGCCGGTGCTGCCCAGGGCCCACAACGCTCACTGCTTCTTGGGGCAGCGAGGGGGGAGGGCCAAGGAGAGAGTAGAAGAGACTCTTTGCCACGAGCCACCCCCCATGGGAGGGTGCCACGAGACAGCCCTAGCTAGGAGCCTGGAGATCCCCCTTCAGCATATTCTGTGCCACCAACATCCTATTTTTGATTCCAGGACCTGGGGCCCCACCTCCCTATCTATCTATAGAGTGAGGTGCTGGGTCCACTGAGCTGGAGCTGCATCTTGCCAACCCCAGCAGATCCCCAGCCTGTGTACACTTCTAATTATTTAACTTCCTCGTTGGCCTACAGAAGCGCCCACCCACGTGGAAGACAATCCCCAGGGGCTCAGCCTGAAAACAAAGAGCCGCCTGTGCCCCTGGCCCAGCATCCTTTCTGTCACATTCTCAGCGCTGCTCCCGGCGGCGGCGTGCCTGCCCCTCCCTTTCTCAGCCATTTCAGGACTGAAGACAAGGCTTCCCAGGAATGCTGTCCTCAAATCCTTTGCCTTCCCGTCTTTGGAAATGGATTTACATAAAATAACCGGAGGGGATTTCTAGAGCTGCCTCGTTATTCGCCCGCAGCCCTTCTGGGCCAGGATGTTTTCTTGACGGACTGCGAGCAGCCGGTAATTTAATTGGCCCCTGCCTGGTGAAATGTCCCCCACCGCGGCTCACTGGGAGCCACTCCGAAAGGGATGTTTCTGTCTTCGTGAAAGGCTGCAATGCCTGGAGTCCCCAGAGTGTCCTTACACTCAATGAATAATCTAGCATATCTTTAATAAGTGGAGTAAATTCACTTTCGAAACCCTTGTAAAATTCAGTCTTTTAGTTATTCTGACCAGAAGCATGCAAATTCCAGTATGAACAGATAGCCAGAGCAGAGCAGGAGAGCTGCCTGGGGGTGGGGTGGGGTGGGGTCGGGGGTTGGGTTGGCAGTCTCGGAGGAGGGAGGCATGCATAGCCCCAGGGGGCCTATCGGGGATGAAAGCTGAAGCATCTGTGCCCCCAGAGAATCCTGCTGACTCAGCTGTCTACCTGCCAGGGCACTTTGGGAACCTGAGGTTGGAGCCAAGCTGCAGAAGCTTTGGGCAACTTGCAAGTCTCTTGCAGCCAAGACAGCACAGAGTCGGGGTAGATGGTGGGTCAGAGGTTGCACCTGGGGATAGTGGTAGAGCCTCAGCTTTGAGTTTCCAGTTGTTGTTTTTTTTTTTTTTAACTTATTTGCACAGAGTGGGGAGAAAGAGACGGAAAGAAACATCAATGCGTGGTTGCCTCTCACATGCCCCCAACTGGAGACCTGGCCCACAACTCAGGCTTGTGCTTTGACTGGGGACTTAACCAGCGACCCTTTGGTTCGCAGGCTGGTGCTCAATCCACTGAGCCACAGCAGCCAGGGCTCCTGTGTCTTCTTTTTGTTGTATTTTTCTTGTCTTCTTCCCTCTGTTAGTTGAGGAGGAATCCTGTGCATCAGAACACTTGGGTTGGCATACTCGTTTCATCACATATTGGCTATGTAACCTATAGAAAGATACCTAGCCTCTCTGACCCTCAGTTACTTGTCTGTAAAAATGGAATGGCCAGAATAACGCCTCCTTCCTTATGTTGCTTTAAGTATTAAATGAGGTAACATATGAAAAGCACTTAAAGCACTTCTGGGCACACAGCAGATATCTATTACTGTTATGAATATTGTGTTGTTATTGCCGTAGGAGAGACTAGAGCAGGCACAGGAAGAGCTCCCCAGCTAGCCTCTCTTGTCAAGGTCTTAGCAAAGCCTGGAGTCAGGAGACTGGAATGAACAATGCTTCCTTAGGGGTTCCCTCCCCCCAGTGACTCGGTCTTGGCATTTATTCAGCAGCCGCCTGAGCCGGGAGCAGTGTGGGGTCCTTGCTGGGGAATCAAGACTAACATGCTGTGTAGAGCTGAGCAGGAGGAGGGGGAGGGGGGGTTGTAGCTGAGCTTCCATCACACGCGGGCCATGGGGCTGCCAAGGCTCATCCCTGTGGTTGCACAGGGGGGCCTTTCCACACTGACTCCCGGGTCAGGCCTCCTACCTCCTCTGCTCTCTGCTGCCCCCTGGGAAAGTCTGTGGTGGGTACCTCCACAACTCAGTGGGGGGAGAGAGAAAACATGTATCACAGGCCGAGGTTCCGTCACCAAGGCGGCAGCCACAGGGCTGACTCCACAGGAGACTGCCAGGAGCCCCAGGAAAGGCGGTGGAATGTTCTGAGTGAGCAGATTCCTGGCTGGAAGTCAGAACACTCAGCTTCTGAACTAGGGCAAAGTCACTGCCCTGCGTGGGCCTCAGTCTCACCATAGTCACTCAGGGCACGGACAGCACGACCCTCTCAAGAGCAATTTGGCAATGTGGTGTCTAGGGGAAGGTGCAGTGCCGACAGCTCTGGGGTCCAGTGCGGAGTGAGCCCCAGGGAATCCCTCCCGTGGGAATACAGGGAGCACCGGGGTGTGTGTTGCAGCTGCGCTCCGAGCAACGAGGAGCTGTGAGCCCGGAAGGGCCATGGAGAGGGACTAGGAAGAAAAGATGAGGGGTTGCCACCCTACATGACTGCCCAGGTCTGTGGGAGATGTCAAGGAGTGAGGACTAGGACAGTAACACCTATGATACACATCTCTGGTTAAAACAAAATAAATAAGAAGATTTAGGTCTAGAGCAGGGGTGCCAAACGCATTTTCATCGCAGGCCACAGCAGCCTCATGGTTGCCTTCAAAGGGCTGAATGTAATTTTAAGACTGTATGAATGTAACTACTCCTTAACAGTGAAGCGAGAGCTCAGTGCTGCCGCTGGGTGGAAACAAGGTGCCGGGTGGATAAAACAAGGTGGAGGGCTGGATTCGGCCCATGGGCCTTGTGTTTGCCACCTGTGGTCTAGAGCATCCTCAGGACCTTCCAACTCTGCCATCCTGTGTTTCCATGGTACCCAGCCGGCATGGCCAGAGCTGGAAGCTTGGTGGTGTCTAGAGCAAGGACTCTGCCTGAGCAGGAAGCACCTGGGGGGAAGGCTGGCTGTACCTGAGGCAAGGTGTGCAGGAGCCATCACGGGTGCAACTTGTACACTAGGTGCAGATTGAGCCACTGGTTAAGACATAATCTGCTTACATAATCGGAACAGGATTTCCTGCTGTTGTCAATACCGTTGCATTCCTAATCAGGATCACAGGCGATTTTGCCTGCAGATCTGTTGCTTTTTTAGTGCCGTATCATCTACAACTGTTTGGTTTTCTAAGTTCTGGCATCTGCCCTAAATGAACAGTGCTGTGGGGGGGGGGGGGGCAGGAAGCAGGGCCGGGGAGGCTGACTCCTTCGCACGCGCTCCTTCCTGGCCCCCGGCGCTGACCGGGTCTTACAGACGGCAAGGGCTACTTTTGCCTGGACTTTCAGATTTTCACCTAGTTTCTAACTTGTATTTGGTTTAAGTATAACTTGAAGACAACTGAGCTTGCTTGGGGCCAATCTCAATAGTCTTGACATCAAACAAACACAAAACACAGCTCCTACAGCAGAAGCTGAAGCCGGAGGAGGCGGGAAGTTGTGGCAGCCGGCCGTGGGCAGTGGGGGGCCAGCAGCTCACTCCCTGTTACGCGGCATGAACCACTGCACAGCCTCCCTCTTTGACCAGCTCCTTCTTCTGCACGGCTCCCCTGCTTAGGGCAGCTGCGCCGTCACTCTGCCTCCACCCAGCCACCCCTCAGCCTCTCCAGACCCTCCCTCCCAAATCCCTCCTGTAAGACAGAGAAGTCAGCAAAACAGCAATTGATGACAAGAAATCTGGGCGCGGGGCTCAGTGCACCTGAGCACTCAAGCAAAAATCTGATGAGACCCGTTTAACAGGTTCTGCAAGGTGTCCTAAATAGCTTTTGAAAACACTGAGCACACACACACACACACACACACACACACACACACACACGTGAGCGTTGCCTGGATTCCACAGCCTGCCCTGGCGGCACAGAGGGCAAACGTAGTTTGTGTCGAGCAGAGCGGGCGGCTTGGTCAGCTGGGGGGTGGTCTGTCTTGGCTGGGGGTCCTTACACATGGGGGCCTGGGGATCCCCTTAAGGATCATTCGTTGATCTTAAGGGAGCCTCCCTTCCTCTATAGGAGACCACAAATGAGTGCCCCCTTTATTGCACCTGCTGTGAGCCTGAATGAGGCCATGGTTGTCCAAATAACTGCCAAGAAGGGGCTCTTGCCAGGGGGGATGAGGACGGGCAGGGTCCTAACCCTTCTTGGGGTTGAAGGTGGAGCACAGGCTAGATTAGCCACAGACTCCAGTCAGGAGGAGAAGAAACGCGGTGCCCAGGGAACGGCCCGTTCCACCCAGTGTCCTGGCTGGTGGGCAGAACTAGGCGCAGCCTGGGGCAGGAAGGCAGCAGTGAGAACACACCAGGCACTCTCAGAGCTATTCTGCAAGGCTCCAAATAACAGCATCTGTTTCTGGGGCTGCTTTTGTGATTGGAGGTGGGCCCCCTGGTAGTGCACAACAACCAAGGGACATTAAAGTGTGGGAACCAGTGAGGGGGGTGCAGAGAAGGGTAAAAAGCCAGGCCAGGGACACTGCAGGGAGGGAGGGTACCTCCAGTGGCTCAGGGGAGGGGTGACGCTGGTGGAGGCCTTGGGACTTCTCTGTCGACGCATCTTTTGCTGAAGTGCTTGAGTTGGTTGGCCCAAGTCCTGCCCAGGCCCCCTTCCATCAGCAGTGGACAGGACAAGTCCCTTGACCCCCCAGTTGTCCTATTCCTGACTCCCATGCTGTTCAGAGAGTCACTACCAGAAAGCTGGGCAGCAGCCATGCAAGGCCTAGCAGGCAGGGCGATTCCTAACCCTGCCAGTCGTAATGTGTCCAAAGAGAAAGTGCGTGCGGCCTGGCATGGTCAGCTTTCCATGGGGCCATGTTGGCTGCTGCAGACTGTCACTTCCCTTTCCAAATGCTTGGGCACCACCTGTCCAGGATCGATATCCCGGCCTCGGGTCTGTTGCACTGAGGAGTCATCCCAGCCAGCGCCTGCTACCTGCCTGGAGCTCTCCCATCTGCCCACATCTGTGCGCACACTCTCCCAGATAATAGGCACCTCGGGCCTGTGCACATTTTTCCCCGAGTGCTCCGGGTTGTAATGCTTGGCTGGGCCTGGGAGCAGCTGGCCACCTGGAGGGAGAGACAGCACAGACTGTGGTCGAGGAAAGGGCCTGGGCTGCCGGTCCCAGAGAAAACGTTGTGTCTGGAACCCTGACACCGTCACTTTCGCCACAGAGCTGGGAGGCCCAAGAAACACCTGCTGGCTCCTGCTTCTCTCTCCTGCAGGCAGCCGAGGTCAGCATCTCGAAATTGCTAGTTATTCTTTTCTTCAATTAAGGGCGATTCTACTGACGCAGGAAGTTAACTCCCGCCGGTTAATCTAATGGCTTGAGTCCTGACGTGTTTGCTGTCTGAAGGCAGGGCCCGACTTCCCCGGCAGCGGCAGCGGGTGACAGCACATTCGGGAGCTGCCTTGTGGGGAGTGGGGGTCAGGGCCCCACATCTCTGTCAGACTCTAGATCCACACAAGGCGACTGCGTTTCAAACCAGGCTGGGGGGGGGGGTGGTAAGCGGAGGGGAAGCGTGGTGGAGCCTGGAGTCCCGTCTGTCTGGCCCACTGTCTTCCCATCTGAGAGATGAGGGTGTGGAAGGGGTCTGGCTAGATGGGAACTCTGCAGTTCCCACCACCTCACACCTCCCCTGGACGGCCCCCACCCTCTCCCAAGGGTTTGTTGTGACGGAACTGAGTGGAGGGGAGGGGTCTCCTTGCCCCCCTCAGGGTTCATCTTCCCCGAACAGGATGTGTTTACCTGTGTGTGTGGGTGTGAATACGCGTGTGTGTGTGCACACACCACACACACAGAGGTGCCAAGAAATAGCAGGGCCCGGGCCAGACTGTGGCCACTGTTGCTGCCATGAGCCACAGGCCCGGGGAGGTGCCCGGACCTGGGTGTGTCCCCTGTGAAATGGTATATTGCTCCTCTGTGGCCACTCATACCCACAGCTCAGTGGCCAAACCTGGGCATATTCCAGGTAGTTGGGCCTCTGAGCCCCACCTGCAGGGAAGGGTGAGGGCAGGACTCAAAATCTAACGCTGCATGTCCACAAGCGCCAGACTTTCCCGGCCTCCACTTCCTTACGTGTAAACTGGGGGTGATACAATAGACCTCGAGAGTACCTGAGGGTTGAATGACAGGACCTGTGTATAGCCCCGAGCACCCTGCCTGTCCAACAGCCATGCATTGCTATTCCCATCCCCGCCTCGCCCAGTCCTGGGAAAGGCTGCAGGGACCCATTCCCCTCTCCCAGCTGGTGACCAAGGGCACACACTGGAGAACAGCTCTGGCTTCACAACCCCAGACCCCCTGAGATTCCGTCTACTGGAGTCAGCACTGCCATCCAGAGTTCTTGGGGCTGAAGGGTTTCCCGGCATGTGGGACTTCCAGTGTTTAAGCCAGCACAGTTTCTGGCACCCCGGGATGGTTAATGAAGCCACACTAGGGATTTGGGACAGGGCCCTGGGGAGCCTTGGATTTGTTGGGTGAGGCATAAGAAGGACTCACTGGTGGGTCACTAACAGACAGAATTCAGCTCAAATGAGGGGAGACATGCTCAGAGTGAGCACCATCTGAAGATGGAAGAACTCTTGCTTGAGTTGCTGAGCTCCTTGTCCTTGGATGTAATCAGCCAAGAACTGAAGGGCCACTGGGTGGGAATTCTGTGGGTGGTGGGCTCAGAGCCCTAGAGGGGGTGCCGGACTAAATGCCCATCGAGGCTCCTTTTTTGCCCAGTTTCCGCAGAGGCCTGACGGAACCCTGGAATCAGGACCGTGGCTAGCCCCAGGACGAGACCACCTGACAGACCTTTGCCTGGGAAAGTTGAGATGGGACAGGGTGGCTGGGATCACTGGCTGCAGATTGTAACTGGGCGTTACCCCTTACCAATTCTTCAGAAGGAAGCAGAGGGCACCTTCTTGGGGGAGGGCTTGGTGAAAAGTTATTTTAGGAGTAGCTACCCTCTCCCCCTTTTCTGGCTTGGGGTGTGTTGGGAGCTGCCAAAGGCTGGTTAGATATCTATCTGTAGGGCCCCCAGACCTGGCATGGCCCTGACTAGGGAGAGGACTGCTCTCCCCTGGGGCCTCTACCTGGCTACCACCCATGCAACACCAGAACAGCCTGCCATCTGTTGCCCCTGCTGGGGCTGGACTGTGGATCCCTGGCTGCAGAAGCCACAACCCAAGACGCCCCAGCCTCCCCCAGGACTGTTCACCAAAGCGGCGGCATCCCAGGTTTGGGAGGTGGAGGGGGTACTGCTCACAGCTAGGCTCCTGGCCTCCCCCAACTCTGCTCCAGGCTGGAGTCCCCCGGGGGATTTGCATACGTTGTATGTGTTTCTTCAGAGTTGAGGGCATAGACATCTCTTCCCCGCTGAGCCTAGGTCAGGCCCTAGAAATGACCTAGAGTTCTGGGGGAGGGCCTGATGAAGGGGTCCATCTCTTTTCTCTCATCTCTGGAGCCACCTCCTTCTTGGCTTCGTGGGAACCTCCCTGTGTCCCTTCTTCCTCCCCTCTCCTCATCTCTGCCTGCTCGGTTACTCTGCCGGTGCCCTGCTCTGCGTTTCTAGTCTCTGAATTTTTATCTCCGAATTTCTCTCCCGCTGGTGGTTCAGCCCCAGGAGGGTATCTCTAGCGCTGTGTCTTAGTGTCTCTACACCCCTGACTCCCGGTTCCCGTCCCCATCTCTGTCTGGACCGCAGTATCTCGTGTCTCTGCGTGGTCTCGCTCGTCTCTGCCCCCGGCCAGGTCTCGGTCGCGGTCGCGGTCGCGCGCTGCGGTGGCCGCAAGGGCCGGAGCGGGCTGGAGCGGCGGCTGCGGCCCGGGCGGGGTGCGGGCCCGCGGGGGCGGGTTGGGCGCCTTCCTCCGTCAGTCCCTCCCCAGCGGCGGGGGGGGCCCGGCGCGGCCGCCGCTCGGCGCCTTTAAGGGAGCGGGAGGGAGCGGTGAGGCGGCGGCTGCGGTGGCGGCTGGCGAGCGCGCGGGGTGGGGGCGCGGGGCGCGGCGCTCGGAGTCCACTCGGGCCGGAGGCGGCTCGGAACCGGGGTCGAGCCCGGGAGCCGCGAGGAGCCGGGCAGCTCAGCCGGAGCCCGCCGCCCGGGACATGGCCAAGGCGGGCCGTGCAGGTGAGGGAGGGCGGGCGCCGGGAGGGCAGGGCCGGTGGCTCGAGGGAGGCACCCGCAGTGCTCCAGGAGGGGCTGCTGGCCCAGGTGAGCCCCTCGCGCAGGTGGGCGGAGGTTCCCGGAGGGCTGCAGTGGGCGGTGTTGAGGCCGGACCCCCGGCGCGTGCAGAGAGGGTTCCGCGCGCCCGGCGTCCTTCCTGTGCCCACAGTCACCTCGTGGGACACCGCTTCCCCTCCCCGTGGCCCCGCTGGAAAGGGCCAGGGCTGTGGCTCCCCTGACCAGTCAGGTTGTGGGAGCTCTCACCACCCTCTGGAGGCCCTGGGCAGACCCAGGTACGGAGACCGAAGGGGCTGTCCCGCGGCTGCCGCTGCATCCCACGCCCCCTAGCCAGGACGCGCCTCCTGGTCCTGCCACTTGCTCTATCCAGGACGCAACAATCCCCCGCCCTCGGGTCAGTGAGGCGACCGAGATCTCTTCTTGGCAAGGAGGGGTCCTCTACACCCCACCCGTTAGTGACCGTTCCGCCTCCTCCCCCGACCTGGACCCGGAGAGAGAGCCTCAGGTTCTGAGGTCTGAAGGTGCGACCTCTTCTGGGGTCCCTCAGACTCAGGCGGTGTAGCCTTGGGTGTGAGGAAGTGGGCGTTAGTCATCCGCTCATTCATTCAGCCAGACGTTCATTCACCAACATCTGCTCTGTGCCAGGTCCTGAGCTGGGCACTGGGGACCAGGATGTGGACCAGACTCTGCCCTGTTTGCACACTGTGGGCCTGCTGGTTCCTTGAGGGGCACGGGTGGAGGAAAGCCCCAAGGGCTGACCATACAGTGGGGGAGCAAGCCTGGTGTCAGCAGGGCTGGCTTGTGAGGCTGGCACGTGTAAATAAATCTGCCATGAACTCATATCCAACATGTGACGTTGGCAGGTGCCATGCCATCCCCTGGGACTAGGCATTGGCTTGACACAAACTCCACCCACCACTCTACCCATAAGCGATGAAAGTGATGGAATGAATGTGAATTCACGTGTACACACACTGGGCATGAATACCCTGGGCTGTGTGGGAATACACTGCCACCCGACAAATGCTGCCCTGGACCCTGAACTGGGTTCAGACCCCCCTGTATAGGACCATGATTCTATAGGTGCCTACAAATATATTTCCATTCTGACCCTGAGGATCCTTTTGGGGTGGGGCTGGTTGTGTGAGACACAGCAAGCACCGGAACACATCCAAACACCCCCTTTCTCACTTCCCTCCCTTCTCCCCTCCTGGGGGAGGCACAGTGACATGACACCATTGAGGCTGAAAAAGAATCTCTCTCTCCTTCCCTGACTGAGCTGGGTCCTTGCTCACCTCCACTCCTCCCAAAGAGCACAAGACAGGATGTGTGTCCGCCTGCTGCCCCCGCCCTATGTGGGCACGTGTGTGTGTGTGTGTGTGTGTGTGTGTGTGTGTGCATGCCCACCCTGGGCACGGATTGCCTTCCGGGCACTGCCATGGCAATAGCAGTGAACACTTACTGCTTGTGCTGTGCACCAGGCAACGTGCACAAGGACCCTGGGAAATAGGAAATGTGACTCCCCCTTTAAAACATCTGGACACAGACACTCAAGAAATAGCTCCCTCAAGGTGGCCCAGAGGGTCGGGCAGAGCCAGCTCTGCTGGCCTCTCCCAGCTCCAGTGGTGGGATTTCTCCATCGCTGCCCTGACAGGTCACCCCTCTCCTGGAATGGGGGCGCTGGCTCGTCCCTCGGCCTTGGCTTGTGGGTCCCTTGGTCCCTAGGCTGAGACTCGTGGGAATTTGTTCCCGTGGCAGGTGAAAACACTGCCCTGCTTCCAGCTCCAAACAGCCTGTCTTTCGTGCTGCAATTTCACGCTTGGCCCTTCCCCTCGGGGCTGCGCCGACTCCCCTCCTCGTGCATGGAACTGGTCTTGCTCTGCTCTCCCACTCTCAGCTGCCACCCCAAGGAGCCCTAGGGACTGACCCCAGCAAAACCAGATTACTCCTTTTCTCAGCTCTTCCAGGCTACTTTGCATCTTGCCAATATCCTTCCTCTTTAGGCTTCTAAAGCCACTGAATCAAAACCAGCCTGCAGTGTGTATGGGAGTCACACCTCCCCACTGGCTGGGTCTCCATAGGGCAGATTGGAGAGCAGAGGGGGTCCTTGGGGATGGGAGCCCACATCCCTCTCTTTACAGCTAGAGAAACTGAGGTCCAAGGAAGGGATGTAACAGAGAGGGGTGGCCATTCAGGGCCATCTGCCTCGCCTGGACAGACTGATGGTCAGAAAAGATCAGGCCTTCACCCTGGGGACCAAGGTGTGCTGAGGGCCAGGGGCGGAGACAGTGAGAGCCTGGCCGGTGAGTGAGGGGTCTGCTTCATGGTACTTTGTGAGGTGTTCCCTCTAAAAACTGGCAAGGGACCACCTGCTAAGGGAAGATAGAAGGGTTTGAAGAGCACCATGGTGCATGATGTAGGGCCACCCCACTGCAGTCTAGTGGGTGGCAGCCTTGGGCTTGTGCCCCAGCAGCCAGGAGCCAAAGGGAGGCAGCGAGAGCACTTGTACGTTGCCCAGAGACCCCAGGTACAAGTGAATGTGTAATCAGGTCCCAGAAAGTATTGGCTGGATCGTGTAGGGTGGGGTCCCAAATGGCTGCCACCAGTGTCCATCTCGGGGGAGATTTCTGTCACACAGACCAGGGTCATGATGGGAAGGAGAGCTCTTGCTGTGGCCCCGAGGGAGTGCTTGGTCTGGCAGACAAAGGGGGAGACAGGGCCTGCCTCTGGGATGAAAGGCAGCTGTCGGGACCCGGGGGCCGGTGGAGAAGGATCCAGGAGGTCCACTGTACAGTGGTCACTTGCAAGGAGAGCTAAGCAAGGGCAGGCCTTGGTGCAGTACAGACACAGAGGAGGCCAGTGGTGGCTTGAATGGAGAAGGCTAGATTTCTCTAGGAATTGGGTCTCAAAGACTAGCAGGGTTTAGACAGGAAGGTCGGGGAGGGCAGGCTTCCAGGTGGGGCTAGAACAAAGACTAGGGGGTTGGAACAGTCCCTTGGTCTGCACTGCTGCTGGCTAGGGATGAGGTGGGTGGGCAGGAGGTGCCCAGGGGTGCGGAAATCTGGCTGACATGGAGGCTTCTTAGCGGGGTGCAGAGGGTTGAAAGGAACTCGGGAGAGCATCACAGACGGAAGAGACATGGAAGGTTTGGGTGTTTCAACAGGTCCCTTTGACGGCTTCTGGGAGGGTGGAGAGAAGAGGCCTTGTCAGGCTGGGAAAGGTTTGTCCTGGTTCCTGACAGCCGCCGCCCTGCCCCTCCCTTCCTCTCCATGCCCTTGGGCTCACTCCCCTACACCCAACAGGCTGGCTGGGGTGTCTGCCAGCTGCAGGGCAGTGTACATGGGAGGCCCCCCAGCCAAGTAGGAATAGAGGGAGAGTCCAAGAGGGTCTTGGAGCCTCTCAGGCTGGGGCAGAACCACCTGGAGAGGCGGGCTGGGGCTCCAAGGCTGGGTCTTCCAGGCTGGAGGAACCAGTTTATTTGCTCCCAGGTGTTGGCCTCTGTTCTGAGGGGAGGAGCCAGCAGCCTGGAGTATATCAAACCTAGTAATTTGGGTTAATAAAATACTGATCCCACAGGGACAGAGCTGGAGGATGCTCCCAGATACCCATTTGCAGAGCCCTTGTCAGCAGGAGACCACTGGAACCTGGGGAGGGGAGGTGCTCGCCCAAGGCCGCAGAAGACCGTGGTGGCAGAGCTGAGCCTGAAACCTGCCTTTCCAGAGCCTGTCTGAACCTTGCTCAGCTGAGTCAGCTGCCGCCTCACTGTCCCAAAGCCAGACCTCCTCCCGGGCCCCCTGCTCCTTGGCTTCCAGAGCTGGGGACAGTGGCCCCATCTCAGAGGAGGGGATGCTTGGAAGTGAGGGAAAGGGACCAGCATTGGGATTCTCAGCACTCTGGGTAGGTGCCAGGGGATTTGGGGCAGGACTCTTGAGAATCCCCCAGGCCCAGGGCATCAGAATTGCTTTGAGACGTATGCTGGGTAGGCCACCCTGTTCTGCCAGAAGGTTGCAAATTCACCTTGTCAGGTGCTCAGGGGAAAGGCTGAGGCCCAATCAGATGCCCATGTGCGCACTCAAGAACTTCCTAAAACTCTGCCTCCAGGAAGCCTTCTGGACGTCCTTGCAGCCTGGGAAGTGCTAGAGCTCTGGTAGGGCTCTTGTTCCTCGGCCCAGTTACCTGTCCCAGCAGACCTGGCAGGCCACAACAGGCCCCGGCGTGGGACCCTGTACTGCCTCTTAGCCCCAACTGTGGTGCGGTTACCTGAGTTAAAGACAGTGCAGGTCCCGCAGAAGCCCCACCTCAAACACATGACCCTGAGCCCAGAATCCTGTCCCCGCTGGAGTCCCGTGACCCGGCTGATGTTTGGAAGTCCAGTGGTGGATGCAGAGAGCTAGACCACCACTCCCCACCTTGTCGGAGCACTGTCTGTGTTGCATTGGCCAGGTGTGAGTTTTTCTTGTATACTTTAGTATATTGTGATAGTTCATGGCTGAGAGAGGCTCAGAGGTCCTCCAATTCATCATACAGAGTGGGAGACTGAGGCCAGAAGGGCAAAGCCTTCTTCTCCGAGGTTGGTGCCTTCAAGGACAGAGGCTGTGAACCACCAGAGACCAGTGAGACTCAGGACCATGGACTTCCTGGTAGGACCTGCTGCCTCCTGGGCATTCTCTGGGATTCCGGGCTTGTGAGAGGGGGTGCCAGGTCAGGGATGAACGTCCTGAGAACCATCTGGCTCATTTTTCTATAGCAGTCCTCAACATGCTTCCCTGTCCAATGGATCGATGCCATCTCTTTGGGGTAGGGCCAGCGCTGTTCCATTTGACGGGTAAGAGAGCCGAGGCCCAGGCAGGTGAAGGGTCTGGCCTCGAGTCACACATGAAGTGAGAGGCAGAGCTGGACTCAGCACTTGGGTCTCTTCTACTCCTGGAGGCAGCTTTTCTGAGTTAAATGGTGTAACAAAGAAGAAGCCTGGCTCTGTCACTGGCTGACTTTGAGCCGCTTCTCTGGGCCTCAGTCGGCTCATCTGTAGAAGGGGAAGGGAAGGGGGAGGGCAGGGGTCAGACTGAGCTTTAAGTCAGCTCCAGCTCTCACCCTGCTCCCCTCCCCTCCCTGCTGGCTTTACTGTGTCTTGAGGGATCTCACTTCCTCCCATCTCTTACCCCACGAGGACCCTCCCAGAAGGGTGGCAGGGATGGGGGAACAGTTGGGGCGCTGAGGACTGGGATGTAGAGAACACCTGCCTCCTGGTGGTCCCGGGCCCCAGACCATCACCAGATCTCCAGCCAGGAGCCATGTGGAAGGGGCAGCCAGAGCCCCCAGGGGAAGGGCTGGGTGGAGGAGGGGCAAGAGAGATGTGTAACAAATGAGTTTGGAAATCAAGTGAGGTCTGAACTCCCTACCCAACCCCTCGGATCTCTCTACACTCTTGCTTTTAAAATTCTTGTCTTCTAAGGAGGAAGAAAATGCTTAATTGCACCCCCTTTCACAAAGGAATGGGAGCCTTAGTGAGTCACTCCGGAGGTGAATGCCACCTCCAGGGCCCCACGTCTGCCTGCGAGGCCTGCACAGCTGGGTGGCCCTCTGCCCCCGTGGAGATCGTATGTGGAGAGGGAGGCTGGGTGGAGGACCCTCCTGCCTGTCAGTGGTTCAGGGGTGGGGGAGCTGGGCCCTCATAGGGGGGCCCCGCCCTGCTTCTTCCAGGCTCTCTCCAAGGCTGCATTTGTGAGGTTCACTTGGGAATGGGGCCAGGGCTCAGGCTGGGGCTAGGCTGAGAGCCTGTGTGGCCAGCCCAGGGCTTGGTTCAAGACTGGGGGTGGTGTGGAGGGGCTTGGGTTGTAGCCTGTCTGTGGGGTGAATTCAGGACACTGGGTGAAGGCTTTGTGGCAGTGGGGAGTGAGGTCAGTGTGTGTGGCCAGGGCTGGCAGGGAGCAGGTGTCTTTGCATCTGGAAACCAGAGTTCTCGGGGGTCAAGCTGTTCTCTCCAAGTGTCTTAGCTGAGGCTCCTCTCCAGGGCTGGTGGTCAGGCGTGCTTGGAGCTGAGGCTCTGCCAGGGAAAGGTACCTGGTGTGGGGGTGTTGGGAGCCTTTTCTTCTGTGAGGGTCAGCCTGTTTATTTGCAAGCATGGGGCAGGGGACACCAGTGGGGAGGTGTCTCTCCTCCCCGGACAACCTGTTATCCGGAGGGAAGGGACGCAGTTGACAGTTAGCTGGGGATGCCGAACAAGGGCTGACAGCAAAAATAGAAACGCGTCGGGCTCTGCCTGGGAGGGGCGCCGAGTTCTGGTGGATCGAGAGGCCTCTTCTGAGCCGCTTGTGGCTGATGCCGTGTTTGCTTGGCTCTCAGTGTTTGCGGAGTGCCTCACGCCCTGTGCTCCTGACCTCCTCCCCGGAAGAGGGACCTAGGTGCGCGGGATGCAAACCCGAGCTCTCAGGAGCTGCAGCTGGCCTGGGAGCCTGCCTGGGAGAGCTCTGGAGCGTCTGGGGCCGCCCATCACTCACACACCTCTGACCTTTTCTGGACTACTCCAGAAGGTTCGGATCACTATCCTCCTAACCAGAGCTCCCCTGGGCCTCCGCTAGCCTGTGGCTTCCTTCTCCTTTCCCCACCCCCACTTCCCGCCTCCTGCCTCCCTCGAGGCTGGTCCCAGCTGAGCAACCCTGGAATCATCCCTAGGGGTAAAAAAAAAAAGCTATTTTCAGCTTTCCCATTGCTGCCCAGTGTGGGGGGAGGTGGTGGTGTTTACCCCTTGCTGCCTGTTCGTTTCTGTCAAGTGCAGCGTGGTCTGAGGCAGCCGGGAGAGCATCGTGGAGCCCTGTCATTGGGGGCCCCACTGGCTGCTGATTCTTGGTGCTGGGGTCCAGTACAAATGGGGAGCCTGTGGGCAGAGGCAATCTGGGCCCCATCTTTGTTTCGTAGCAGCCCGGAATGGCAGGTGGTGGAAGGGTCCATGGCAAGTCCTCTAAGACCTTGCTGGGGGAGGGGATGCTCTCCTGATGCTTGCTTACCAGAGAGCTGGCCCAGTCACTGAGGTAGGGAGTCTCTGGAAGTGCCCCCAGCATCCTCCATTAAATCTGTGACCCCAACTGGGCCTCCCTGTTGGGTATGTGGGTCCCTAACCTTTGGTCTGCACTTCCCACAGGAGGTCCTAGAATGATCAGAAGGGGTGCCTTCCTGTGGATGCTGAGGTGCCCTCTGTCTCCTCTTTTGGGGCTCCCCCTGCCCCCAGCTGCCCCTCTGAGGAGCCTGCAGGTGGCAGAGCTATCCGTGGCAGACTCTATGGGAGCTCCCTTTGGAGGGAGGAGAAGTTTTCTCCCTTATGGAGCAAGAGTCTGGAGGGAAGAGGGGACATCTGGGGCTCGGGAGAATTGTTCCAAGCAACTCAGAACTATTGGGAGCCAAGTTGGCAGAGCAAATGAAAGTACAATAGATAGACAAAGCTATTAATCACTAATTAGTTCCTAAATCAGGGAAATAATGGATATTTAAATGCCATATTTATGAGATACCAGCAGGTCTTCAAAAAGCACATCTTTTCCAAAGCAACTGATTTGGCCAACTGTGTCCCACTGGGAGACCAGGATTCTAATCCCACTCAGCCTCTGCCCCCCTCCCCCACCCCCCAGCCAAGGGGCCTGAGAGTGGGCAGGTCAGCCTCCTCCCCTAAGCTTCCCTTTTCTCACCTGCAACCAGGGACCAGGGCCCTTCTGTCCTGACCTCACTGGGCTGTTGTGAAGACAGGGAGAAGTGAAGGCCGTGTGAATCCCTGGCAGTGGTGGGAAATGCTGCACGGAATTGAGTGATAGCCCTGAAAACATCCTTGAAGTGATGGGATTCAGCCCCTTGATGGTGCCCAGTGCAGTTTGCAGCCAGGGCCAGGCGGAAGCTGGGGCTGGAGCCCTCGCTGGGCAGGTCGAGGGGTTTGCACTGGGGCTGTGCCTGGGTAAAGGCTCAGTCTGTGGCTTGGTCTGCGATTAGCACCCTAGCTTGTTTTGAGATTGGGGTGGTCGCCCGGGCTGCAGCTGGGTCTCAGCTGGTTTGGTGATCGTGGCTGTGACTGGATCTATGGCAAGCTCAAGGTTCAGGCCATGACTGAGGTCAAGGTTGGGGCTGTGGCTAACCTCAGGATAATTGGCAGCTTGGAGACACAACCTCAGTCCTGGAGTCCAGCCCTGGACTGACGGAGCTGCCTGGTCGCTTCAGAAGCTGTGTTCCTGTTGAGCCCTTCTGGATCTGGGCTCCGGGTGCTGGGAACCCCAGCAGACAGGCCCTTCTGGGACTCCTGGCATGTCCGCTGAAACAGCCTAGCGCACAAGCTCATCAGTGGCGCATACACCAGTTTGGGAGATAGTTAGGACGTGTTTCTATAGCAACCAACCCCCAACCAGCACTGGTTTCCTTCAATAATGCCTTTTTCTGGAAGCGGTGTCTCCTGGCCTCTCTGCCCTCTCTGGGCTAGCCCCACAGCCCCCTGAAACCTGAGCATGGGCGGGTTGGCCTGGGTTGTTCTGGCCCCCACGCTCATCCCGACCCAGGGAGGGGGCCCCGGGACTTGCTCTGTGGGACACTTCCCCGACGGGGCCCTCCTGAGATCTGCCCTGTGTGTGCGGGGCCATGCTGAACATAACGAGAGCTCTCCCTGTGCCCCTCCCCGGACCCGACAAGGCTCTGGGTCTGCAGACGATCCCTGCCAGGTGCCTGCTGGCCTTGGTGGGGGGCCTGCAGCCCAGTGGGGTTGGCGCTCTGGTGAGCACAAGAAAAGGGTGTTTGGCGGCACAGCTCCAGGTTTGGGGGGCACCCAGGACACGGCCCCAGGAGGCTATGCAGGGAAAGAGGAGAGGAGGACTGACTGGCCTCACACTGGGAGCAGCCGGGAGCCTCAGGGGACAGACACTCCCAGCCGCAGGGAGAGGAGGGCGGCTCCAGTGTTGCCCTCTGGGCTCCCATTCCAGGGGCCTGAGGAGGAAAGGGGCTCACCCTTGGGAGCTTCCACATAGGGAAGGACCAAGGAAAGGCCTATGGGTAATCATGATAATTTGTGTTATTTAACAAAGCCCCTTATAGCCTGAGTGCCAGGCAATATGCTAAACCTTTTTCAAATATTCATTCATTTAATCCTCATAGCAACCCTATGTAAGGACTGTGATTACTCCCATTTTACAGAGGAGAAAACTGAGGCACAGGGTGGTATAGAATGACATTTACTGTGATCATCAGTTGATAAGTGGCAGAGCTGGGATCTGAACTAGCTGCAGGCTGGGGTGGGAGTGGGACAGTGGCCCACATGAGAGAGGAGGCAGGCCAGGCTCTTGGAGGAGCGGCGGAGAGGAGGAGGGCCTTGGGGTCGCCCTGCCCTCGGGAGCCTCACAAGATGCCACACAGCTCACGGCCCACATCCTGCGCGTGGGCCACTTGAGAAGCAGTGAGGTGTGATCTGAATGTGCTCTGTGAGGCTGCATGTAAATGTGTGTGTCTGTGTGTGAGGCTGTATGTGTGGCTGTGTGTGTGAGGCTGTATATGTCTGTGTGAGAGGCTGTGTGTGCGTGTGTGTGCGTGTGTCGCTGTGTGTGGCAGAGTCAGAGAGGGGAGGAGCTGTGGGGCCCACCTGGATGGGGCTGCATGCGAGCAGCCCTGAGCTCTTCGCCCTCCCAGCCTTGGTCCTCCTCTGAGGCACGCATCACCTGAACCCAGCGGGCCTTGGGCCTTGGTTTCAGACAGGGCCTCAGGCAGGGCCCGGCACGGAAGCTGTGGCCACCATCACAGGGGGCAGGCCCAGTGTGGGACACCTAGCCATGGCCCCTTCAGAGGCACCTAGTGGTGCCTGGAGGTCTGGGAATTGGCGGGCGTTACTGGAACCCCTCAGGGCTGTGGCTGTCACAGCAGACACCCCTGTTGCTTCCCTTGCTCTGGTGGGCCAGACTTCTTACTTTATTCTCCTGGAAGTAGCCTGATTGCTTTGACCTGTGTTTGTCCTCACTTCTACACTGCCCCAGCCTGGCCAACCCTGTTCATCCTTTCTTTGAAGCTCAGCTCGCCCCCTCCCCTGCCTTCTTGCTGGCAGGGCGTCTGCCCCCTTGCCTGTGAGGTGCAGGGCATGTGTGCCTTTGAGCCCAGGGGCCAGGCCGCCTGCTTCTCGTCTGTCCTGTGCTCTGTGCAGGGGTGGCCCAGGACTGGGCCCCAAGGCTGGCGCCCCAGGGGCAGGGACTGATTCAGTTCAGCTCTGTCCACAACTCCTTCCTCTCGCACCATCTGGCCTGAGGTCTGGCCCAGGAAGAGCCGGCCAATCCCTGCGTCCCCCACTCTGCTGTGCCAGGGCCTTTCTCACTGTGCCGGAGCGTTCCCCTCAGACTGGACTCCTGCAAGCAGGCTGGTGGCCTCCTTCTGCTGGGGCTCTGGCCCTTAGGCTGGGGCTGCTTGGGGTCCTGGTATAGGGCACAGCAGCCACCGCAGGCTCCTGTCCAAGTGGCCCACCTGCCTGTTCTTGTGTGCCTGGGTGCCGGGGCTGAGGTGGGGAAGGTGGGCACATGCGTGTGGTAGAGGGCCTGAGTCAGGACCTCTGGCTGCCTCCACTGCCGGGAGACCTAGGCCTGTGACCAGGTCCAGGAGACCACACTGGACCTGCAGGTGGTGCGTGCATGGGCCAGGAGAGAGAAGGCAGGCTCCAGCTTGGAGCTTTATGGGAGGTTGGAGCACTGTGGGCTGGGAAGGGTCACTTGTTTCTCTATGGACTGCTGGGCAGGGTTGGGATAGTCCTCTGTCTCTTCTATTCTGATTTCAAGTTTTAAAAAAGTGTGGTAGAGAAGGTGGGACAGAAGAACAGTCTGCCAGAGGGTGTGGCTGGGCCTCTGAAGATACAGAAGGAACTGTTGCTGTGGGGAAGCCCCATGGGCTCAGGGGGCTGCCAGAGCCCTGCTTAAACCTTGATCCTGCAGCTGGTGAGGCTGCCACCTCCCGAGTGCCAGGCAGTGCTGCCCACTTAAATCTCCTAACGGTGAGGTGAGAATTATGATACCTACTTTACAGATGAGAAAAGCAAGGCACAGAGAGGTTAATTTCCTTTGGGTCATAGACTAGTAAGCCGTAGCCTTAAACCCAGGTCTGTGTTGCTCCAAAGCCCAGGTCCTCATTTTTCTGCTAAATTTTCACCCATGGCCAGGATCTGATTTGTGTGTGTGTGTGTGTGTGTGTGTGTGTGTGTGTGTGTGTGTGTGTGGAAGAGGGGGGACGTGTGCATGCGCGTGTCTCAGGGGTAGGCTTTGGAAGGGGGAGGGGTGGGTTGAGGAGGCTCACGCTCACTAAGGAATGTGGACACACATCTAGAGTTTCACACAGATGCAAGGATACTCAGACACTGATTTGCAGACGTGCTGGGTGGATGGTTCTAGAACTGGGACAGCTGCCTCCCAGGGCTAGGGCCCCAGAGAACAGCCAGGGGCAGACCTCCGGCCCCTTGCCCAGCTGGCCAGCAGCAGGGGGGAGGGTTGGTTTGGCCAGCAGAGGGGAGGATAGCTGAGACTCCTGTCCCGAGTGGTGACACAGAGCACCCAGCACGGCAGTCCTGAGCACAGACCCTGCAGTCAGGTGGATCTGGGTTCAGATCCTGCCTCCATCACTGACTAGCTTTATGATGTTGAGCAAAAGACTTCCTGTCTGTGAGGCTTTGTCTCCTTAGGTGTGAGATGGGGATTCGTGATATCCACTCCACAGGGCTTGGTTGGGATACCTGTGAAGCAACTGGCAGAGTGTATTTACCCAGCAGATCATTTTTATTAATTTGCTTGTCTGCCAAAAACTATTCTCGGCCCTATTCTTCCTGGGGCTGCAAAATGGACACAGAAAATGCAGAGAGGTGTAGGGCAGGGGCCCGCCTTAAGGGGACTGAGCTTCTGGCCTTTCTCTTGCTGCTTTGGGATCGTGGTGCCCATCTTTTCTGACGCTCAAGACTGTGTGTGGCCTTTAGCACACCTGACCTTGTCCCCTGCCCCTCAGGAGACTTCCTGACCCTCTGGGAATCTGTGCAGCATTTCCCACCACTGCCAGGGATTCACACGGCCTTCACTTCTCCCTGTCTTCACAACAGCCCAGTGAGGTCAGGACAGAAGGGCCCTGGTCCCTGGTTGCAGGTGAGAAAAGGGAAGCTCAGGGGAGGAGGCTGACCTGCCCACTCTCAGGCCCCTTGGCTGGGGGTGGGGAGGGGGCAGAGGCTGAGTGGGATTAGAATCCTGGTCTCCCAGTGGGACACAGTTGGCCAAATCAGTTGCTTTGGAAAAGATGTGCTTTTTGAAGACCTGCTGGTATCTCATAAATATGGCATTTAAATATCCATTATTTCCCTGATTTAGGAACTAATTAGTGATTAATAGCTTTGTCTATCTATTGTACTTTCATTTGCTCTGCCAACTTGGCTCCCAATAGTTCTGAGTTGCTTGGAACAATTCTCCCGAGCCCCAGATGTCCCCTCTTCCCTCCAGACTCTTGCTCCATAAGGGAGAAAACTTCTCCCCTGCTGAGCTATCTCAGAAAGGTATGGTGGCCAAAATGAAACCACGGCTGTGGGAGGGCTCTGGGGGGGAGGGGTTGAGCGCCAGAAGGAAGAGGACAGGGATGTGCAGGACACTGACTGACCCTTGGTCCAGGGGCCGTCTTGTTTTACCTCCTTTATGCAGGGACGCAGTCTCAGGCTTGGTTAACAGATGTGTTCCCTCTGGCAGGTGGCCCTACCCCGGGCGGCGGTGCCCCCTGGCACCTTCGAAATGTCCTCAGTGACTCCGTGGAGAGCTCGGACGATGAATTCTTTGATGCTAGAGGTGAGTGAACCCCATCTTCCCATCATTGGCTGGCTGATCTTTCTGGAAGCCCCAAGAAAGAATCCCCCCTGGGGGTCATCACATCTCCCTGCTCAGACACTATAGTTCCACTCTTCATGCTGACTCAGGCTGTGGGCTCCCCGGGGGCTGGGGCTCAGCGTGCGCTCCCACCTGCTCTGAGGTGTTTGCTGAGCCCCCAGTGTGTTCCAGGAGCTCTGCGAGGCTCACCCAGTGCTGCAGTAAGCTGGTAGGCATGCTTACCACCCTCATCCAGCTTGTAGTTGAAGCGAAGAGGCAAACATTAAACAGGTACCCAAAGGGAGATGCAATCACGAAGGGGGAACGATGCCACCGAGTGACAAGTACCAGCTGTTTGTAGAAAGACTGAGGCCCGGGCACCTACATGTGGTTTGGGTGGGGACATTGTCAATATCCTCTCTGCAGAATGGACGGAAGGAGTTGGCTAGGCGAGGAGTGGGAGACAGAGCCTCCTAGACAGGAAGCAGGCATGATGGCGCTGGAGCAGGAAAGATGGGGGTGTCCCAGGAACTGAAGGAGGCCGAGTGGCAAGGGGGAGAGGAGCAGTGAGGCTGCCTGGGATCCAGTAGGCGACTTCAAAGGTGAACTGCGAAGGAGGTGGGGAGCAGTTAGACAGGCTGTCACAGCTGCTCAGTGAGAGATGATGGTGGGCAGGATGTCAGCTCTGCGCCCGGGGCTGAGTCATGGCCGGCACACAGGACTTACCCAGGGGCACTCTTTAAGTGGCTATGGAAGAACAAGAAGCGTTGTGGAAATTGGATACGAGGGCCCCAGATGGGGTGGGCATTTCAGGCAGAGCGACCAGCCTGAGCTGGGCTCTGAGGGGAGGATGTGAGGGGCGGGGAGTGGGGCTGAGTCTGTGTGGAATTCAGCAGAGAGGACCCTCATGCTGTGTCCCTGGGCTCTGTGGGAGTGGGAAACACGAACAAGGGCATCCTCTCTGACCCAGGAGGGTCCCCAGTTCTTACTTGGCTGGCTTGGCCACACTCTGGGAAGTCACCCTCTTTGGGAGGTTAACTTGCTTCCGAGACAGGGCCAACTTTGAAATGCCTGGCAAAATGGGGTCTTGAAAGAGAAACAGACTGTACTGGGGAGATGTCTGGACACAGAGCAGCATGGTGGGGACACGGGCTCATCCATGCCATTGACTTGTTTGTGATCTTGGGCAAGTCTTTTTACCTTCTCTGGGCCTCAGTTTCCCTGTTAGCTCTGTGCCTCCAGAAATGGAGAATACCCAGTTCAGGTGATTTTTGGGAAGCACAGCTGGGTGGTAGGATGCTGTCTGGCTCCAGCCTCCCTCATTCCTGGCTCTGGGCAGAGAAGCCCCTCCCCGATGCCAACCCTGAACCAGCCCACTGGGGCTCATTTCCTGTCTCCCACTGGAGGCTGCCAGGGCCAAGTTCCTCCATAGCAACTAAGCCACAGTGTGACAACAATGGCTCCAATATTTTGATGCTTCGAGCATATTTATTTAAAATGTTTGTGCAGTTCATCAAGACTCCGCATTCCCAGATGATGGAGATGGCTCGCTGCGGGAGGCCTATGTGGGTGGCCCTGGTCAGCCCTGTCTCCATCCCTGGGGCTCTGCTCACCTGCGTTCCTTGTGAGCAGCTGCGGACACACACGCCTGCCCTCCTCTCTCCATCCGTCCTCCCCTCCTCGAGTGACCTCACTGCTCAGCCTGTGGTCCCCAGTTGACCTCGTCCCTCACTCCTCTCTTGTTGGAGGCCCACCATCTCCTTCCCTTTATTACACCTCCCCCGCCCCGCCCCAGCTCCAGCTTTCCTTCTCTTCACGGTTCCAGGATTCCAGGCTCCCTGACTCTTTCCCCTCGGCACTCTCCGCCAGCCTCGAGTCTCTGCTCCCTCCTCCCATCTCACCTCTTCTGGAGCATCTCCAGCCACAGGAGCTGCTCCACAGGCTGCTGGAGTCCTCGTTCCTTCCGAGTTGCCAACTCCAGACCCCTGCCTGTTTGTTCCATGTGGTCTCCCTGTTCCAGGCGTTTGTGTGTTTCCTTGGACCAAGGCAGTAAGAGGTGAAGAAGCCATCCTCCTCTCTGCTCCCAGGAGCTGGTGCAGGCTCCACCCTCTCTCAGCTTCTGGACTGGCCCATGGCTATCTAGCTTCCCGGGCATTCCTTGAAGGGCCACCTCCCTGGCCTCTTTTCTCTGGCCAGGCTGAGCCCCGACCCTGACCTGGGGGGTGGTCTCTGTCCCCTCTGACCCCACCTGAGCAGGCCCTGCATCTTGTGGCCTCTGCAATTCTGACTCCTGCTGTGATGGAGCTGCCCTGTTAGGTGTCAGCCCTGAACAGGTCCTGGAATGGTATGTCCTCCTCCTCCTCAGTGCCCTGCTGGGGAAACTGAGGCCAGGACATTGAAGGGACTTCCCAAGATCACACATCAGGGTGGAAATGAAAAAGCTGGAACCCGGGACTTGAATGTTCAGGTCTTATTACTGAAAGAAAGACCTTCTTCCTTTCCTTTCTCCCTTAAGTTCCAGCCTGTTGGCCCAGCACTGGGTTTACCTGGTGAAATGAAAGACCCTCATGGCTCATGATCTGGCAGCAGAGGGAGGCTCCTCAGCTCTGGGGCTCTGGTTGTGTATGTAAGGCAGAGGCAGGGTAGGGGTTAGTCAGGCAGGACCATGGAGCCATCTGCTCGATCACAACCCCGAGCAGCATGCTGGCTCCTGAGGCCAAGGCAGCAGGCCTGGGGCCTCAGGGTGGCTGATGCCCCTGGTTGGGTGCTGCAGGGTGGGCAATGGGGTCCAGAGTCTAGACTCTGAAGAGGTGTCACTCCCCCTCCTGTCAATGTAGTGAAAGGACATCTGGGGAGCCATGCCCTGGTCTACAGAGGTTGGGGGCAGAGGGAGGGCATGTGCCTCAAATCCAGACCATGTCAGAGCTGGGGGGCCCTCAGGTTTTTAAGTTCAACACCCCATCCCATTTACAGGCTGGGAAACCAGGGCCAGAGAACTGGGAAACTCGCTCAGGGTCACACAGAGTCAGAGGGAGCAGGGGCTAGAGTTCGGACTCTGTCACTCACTCTCTCAGGTGTTTGCTGTGTATCTGCCCAGCAAGCATCAGGCAGCATTCTGGGGGTTGGAGGTCCAGGGTGGACGTCTCCTGTCCCAGCCCTCACAGGGCCTGCAGTTCAGTGTTGACGGGTGGTGGGTGGTAAGATAATACCCAAGCATGTAAATTATGTTAATAATTACCACAAATAAAATAACATAGAGGAACAGACATCTCGTCAGAGAAGATCTATGAATAACAAAAAAATCAAAATAAACTCAACATCATTAGTCATTAAATGCAAATTAAATGCAATTAAAACCACAGTAAGCTACCACTACACACCTATGGAACAGCTAATTAAGATAACGAATCAGGATATGGAGGAATGGAACTTTCAAACTCTGTGGATGAGAATGCACAATGGTACAACCATTTTAGAAGGTTGACTTTAGCTTCTTAAAAAGTTAATCAAAGTTGCCCAGGCCAGGTGGATCAGTTGGTTCACCCCGTTCACCCAAAAGGTCATGGGTTCAATTCCTGGTCAGGGAACATACTAGATTGTGGGTTCACTCCCTGGTCAGGGTGAATATGGGAGGAAACTAATTGATGTCTCTCTCTTTCTCTAAAAGATTAATAAATTATATTTTCAGGTGAGGATTAAAGAAAAAGTTAATCAAAGTTAAGTAACACATCAGCCAGCCCTTCCACTCCTAGGAAATTTACCCAAGAAGAAAGAAAGCATTTCATTTAAGACATGTCCATGAATGCTTACATAGCAGCTCTATTCAATATAGCCCCAAACCTAAAACAACTCAAATGTAATCAAGAGGTGAACAGATAAACAAATTGTGTTATACGTTCATGCAATAAAATACTATTTGGCAATAAGAAGGAATGAACTACTGATACATGCTCCATGTGGACGAATCTGAAAATAAGCAAGCTGGGTAAAGGAGTCAGGTGGAAAAAGAGTACATGTTGTGTGACTCCATTTATGTACAGCTCTAGAAAATGCCAATGAATCTGTAGTGACAGGTACAGGTCAGTGTGGCCTGGGGGCAGGAAGGGGGCAGGAAGGGGACAGGAAGAGACAGGAGAGAACTTCCGAGGGTCATGGACACACGTTCCCTGTCTTAACTGGGGTGATTGTTTCACACATGTGTACATATGTCAAAACTTACCAAACTGTACATTATATATTTTATTTTATTTTTTAAATTTGAATATCTAATTGGCTTTATTGAACAACTCATGAATTGGGCAGCTTCCCATCTAGTAAATAGCAGAGAAGTGTTCCCTCAAACTGTGCATTTTAAATGTGTATACTTTATTGAATGTCAATCGTATCTCAGTAATGCTGTTTAAAAAATGGAGGAACTCCTTCTAGTGTAACACAAGGGAATGTGATAGACTGACTGGTGACTGTAGGAGGCCCCCAGATGTGACCTTGAGCAGAGAGCTGAATAACAAGAAATGAAGCATGTGAGCACCTGGGGGAACAGTGTTCTGGACAGTGGGAACAGCCAGTGCAAAGCTTTCACCAGAGGAATGAACAGGAAAGCGGATGTGCTAAGAGTGAGCAAGGGGATGCCCACTTAGCGCTGTTGGCCCGCCGCCCCAGTAGCGGGACGGAGAGCAGGCCCGGCCCACTGGCCTCAGGACATGCTTTCCTGCCCAGGCTCAGGGGTGGCCCTGGGTACCCCTGCCCTGCAGAAGGCCAGAGACTCCAAGCTCAGGATGGCTGTTGCAGGGTGGGCCTGCACAATGGTAGCAGACCTGAGCCTTGAGGAGCTGTGTTCTTGTTGTGGGTGATGAAGATTGCTGGGTGACAGGTGGTCTGGCCAGAAACTGGGGAAGAAGGGTGCATAGGCCGAGGAGGGATAGCCCAGGTGGCATACGGTTCCTGGCCGTGAAATGCGGAGTTCCAGAGAGAAAATGAAAATGTCCTTAAATATAAAGATTTTATTTATTTAATTTTAGAGAGAGGGGAAAGGAGAGAGAAAGAGAGGGAGAGAAACATTGGCCAGCTGCTTCTCACAGGCCTCTGAGAACCTGTCCCATAACCCAGGCATGTGCTCTGACTGGGAACTGAACCCGTGACCTTTCAGTTTACAGGCCAGTGTCCAACCCACAGAGCCAAACCCGGCAGGACCCTCCCCCCCACCCTTGTTTTAAGATAGTAGTTCCAAGTTTTTCAAATATGAAGCAATTCATTTAAAAGTTTTTAAATTCTTGACATTACAGAACTAAACCGGAATTTATTAACATTCCACTCTTACATTTCTTATTTTTTAAAGATTTTATTTATTTATTTTTAGAGAAAGAGGAAGGGAGGAAGAAAGAGAGGGAGAGAAACATGAGTGTGAGGTTGCCTCCCATGTGCCCCCTACTGGGGGACCTGGCGGGCAATCCAGGCGTGTGCCCTGACTGGGGATTGAACTGGCTCAGTTTGGTTCGCAGGCCTGTGCTCAATCCACTGAGCACACCAGACGGGCCTCCACTCTTACATTTCTTATCGACGAACAGAAATAGAATTCATGAGCCAAAACCCACAATAAAACTAAAAACAGAGAAAAGCTTATAAAAGTAAATATGGATCTTAGCATTAACAGCTAAACAGAGAATGTGATTTTTAAATTCTTGGTAGATGATAAAGTTGTGTAGAAACTGAACACTTACAAATTATTTAAAACTGGAATCCCTGACCAGAAATTATGCAGTTGGATCATGGGAAAATAGCAGAAGGTGTTATGAGTGGGCCTACTGTGTTCTAGTTACACTCTATGCCCTTCCCCTGTGGAGTCACCGTCCCTATGAGCGAGCAGGATGAGGCTAAAATGACAACTGTGGCATCAGATGTGTGGACGGGGGCTGTGGTTGGGTATGTCAAGCATGAGTCACTCATGACCTGTTTCTATAGCAATGTGTATGTCTTATGCAGAAAATATCAGGTGAACCCTTAACTTTAACCTTTTACTTAGATGCAATGAATAGTTCAGTTAGAGAAATCTTGAAAGTCACCAAGCATCTGAGTTCAAACAAAGGATCTGATTTACCATGAACTCAGCTGGTGGAAGGTAGTATCAGTGGGAAATGCCTCAAGCTAGCAGGCTGGAGACCTGAATTCTTGTGACCCAGGTCATCTGTCAAATGAGGATGCCGGACTTTACCTTGAGGGCTCCTTTCAGCTCTAAACATTCCAGGAGGCTCCTATTGGCGTTATAAGGCCCTGTTGGCAATAATGCCCAGGACAGTTCCCTCTGGTTCATGGGAAACACTTGTTTTCTGCATCTAAACAACAACCGCTGGGAATATACACAAGCAGGCCAGGATCTGATGAGGGGGTGGGGGTGCGGGTGGGGGGAGGGGGGATGGGGAGGTGGGGGAGAATGTTGGCAGGGCTGGGGTTGAGAATAGGGCTGAGGAAGGAGTGAGGGGGCACCAGGGTTTATTTTCAGGGCACATCTGGCCCTGGACAGCTTGACAGAGAGCAAAGCATGGGCTCCCTCCCTTGGCAGGGGAGGGGAGTCCTACTGGGTGAGAAACTGGAACTTTTTGGCTGTCCTGTCCTCTATGTCCTTTGTTCTCTTGCTCCTTCCAAGCTCACCCGGCAGGAGGCTGGGGCCCAGGAGCTGGTCTCTGTCTCACAGAGACTTTGCTTCTTGCTCCAACTCTCCAGTTGCTCACAGCAGCCAAGAGAGGACCAGGCATCCCAGTTTACAAAGGCGCTGAGGCAGGGCTGGCCTCTGAAAGAATGAGGGCTCATCCCAGCTTTCCTCCTTGGGTCTGGGCTTTTACTGTGATAACACGGCTTCTGGAGCTCAATGGGCAGGGGAGAGCAGGGGAAAGCAGTGCAGGTCGGGAAGGTCAGAGGATCCAGGTTTTCATCGGGGTTGGGCTAACTGGGCGCTGTCTGCCCTCAGGCAAGTCTTGAGTCTCTGGGCCCCAGGGTTCCTTCCACACAACCTGGGGTAGGGTTTTTTCTCTCATGGGTGGAGTGGGAGGATGTCCCTGTGGGAAGCTGGGCATAGGAACCCTCACTGAAGCTAACCACAGGTGTGACCCTGCTCCTGGCGCTCCCTCTCATTGAAGGTGGGGAGTGGAAACCAATGGCATGGAGCAGCCCCAAAGGTTTCTGGGAGTGGGCTGAGTGGGGATCCTCCACTGTGTGGGGGCCAAAGAATATTAATACTTGCCTCCCATCTTCTAAGTTCTTCTGGGCTGGACTAATAACCAAAGTAATCCATGTGCATGGGGAATTTACAAAGGTGTGATCACCCCATGAAAATTCCAAAGACAGTGAGGCAACACCGGGTACAGAAGACACTTTGGACAAAGGAAAAAGGGGGGTGGGAACAGGGTATTGAATTCAGAAGCGAGAATGGTCACATGTGCAGGTCGTTGAGGGGGAGTGGAGCACACGGGACAGGTGATTCCTTGCTAGCGGCTCAGGAACAATGGGACACTGGGTGTCTGGCTAACAGGCACCTGTCTGAAGCCCTTGTTTATCATACTTAATTCAAATTAGGCTAAGGTGACATCCTAAACTCTCCTCCTAAAGCAGGTTTGTCTGTCTGAATCTCTTAGGCAGAAAAGGTGGGTAGGTCAAAGGTTCTGTCTGAATTTTGTTTAACAGTTTAGAATCAATACTCCAAACAGCAGCTTCATTCACAGTGGCAGCACATTGGTCCTTCTCCTGCAACGAGAGAGAGTGGTAGTGGTGGCTGTTGTGGGGGGATGGGCCAGTGTTAAACAGTACCAGGGAGGGTTGGCATCCTTGTCTCCCAGAGGCCCCAGAGCTAAGCTCATCCAGGTCCTTGGAAAAACTGGTGTCATGAGCTGGATGCCAAGGGTGATGTGCGGCATTGGATCCGCTGACTGCAGAAGGAGCCGTGCTCTCAGCTCCATGGGCTGGAGGTGGAGTCTTCCTGATACAGGACAAGGAGGTTCCCTGCTCTGAAGCAGAAACAGAGGCCTGGGGTAGGAAGAGAAACTTTCCCTAAGGCACTGGAGGTCATGCTTAAAGGGGTGTATCCAGGCTTTGGTTAGGGTTGGAGTCAGTCTGGGGTCAAGGCCAGGGTTGTGGTGCTTCTGGGTGGGGTTCAGCCTGACACCTAGCCTGGGCAGGGACTGGGGCTCAATTGGGGTGACATAAATGCAAAAACTGTCCACACCAGAGGTCTCAGGGGATGAGAATTAGCATGCAGGAAACAGTCACCAGAAGCTGAAAAGCAGAATCAATAACCAGGACATTTATCCAAAGAAGCCTTTTGTGGCCTCTGTGGGCCCTGATGGGAGGCACGCACCACCGTGAGGGGAAATTGAGCGGAGAGCAAAAGTCTGGTTTGCCTGAATGACTCCAAAGGGGCAAGTGTGTGTGTGTGTGTGTGTGTGTGTGTGTGTGTGTGTGTTGCCAGAGTGAGAATCTGGAGGCTGAATGTTGAGAGCGGGGGCAGAGGAGAGGCCCTTAGAAAGCATGTCTGAGAGGTGGGGGTGGGGAGTAGCTGGAGAGATAAGGATGTGGTGGAGCAGCAGGGAGTGCAAGGATGTCAGGGAGAAGGTGAGAAAGCAGAGGCAGGGAGAGCAAGAGAGATCCAGAGAGAATGGGAGAGAGGGACATGTACACACACCCAACAGAGAGCCAGAGAAAGTTGAGAGATGGTGAGCCAGGAGAGAGAGAAGCCCAGAGAAAGTAAGAAAGACCTGTGTGGGTAGAGGGGTCTTGAGGGGCAGGATCCAGAGAAAGAAAGAGAAACCCAGGGAGTGGAAGAGGTCAAGAAAGGGACATCTACCCAGAGAGAGGAGAGACACAGATGCTGGGATGATGAGAGAGGGAGAGCAAGAGTGTGGAAGTGTGACTGAGACCCACCCAGACAGAGGGACAGATGTGCCTGGGAGGCTGAGAGACACGAGAAATACAAGGACCAGGAGGGACAGAGATCAACGGAAAGGGATCTGGCGAGATCAGATCTGAGTGGAAACGGTCAATGTCAAGCACAGAGGAACATGATAGGAGTCACAGAGGAAAATACATTTACTAGAAAGAGAGACAAAAGACCAAAAGAGGAAGATGGAGGAGGGCCATGCCCAAAACTAGGAAGAGAGGAAAAGGCCAAAGATGGTGCAGAAGTAGACGCGCTCAGACCTCAGAGCCTTGGGAGGACCCTCGGGGCTCTGATAGCCTCACACACAGGGCTTACGCATTGTAGAAAAAACGGGAACTAGGATGTGTAAGCATCTGTTGAGCACCTGCTGCATACTGGGCACTGGGCCAGAAGCCCCTGCACACTCATTTTCCTGCGTCAGAGTTGTTTACAGTTGTGTTTTTTCACAAAACTGTATTCCCTGAGGATAGAGGTCGCGTCTCACACTGCACACAGTAAGTCCTCAGAAATCCATTCATTGCAGAATGAATGTTTGAATGAACAAGTGCAGAGCTGACTGCTTGTGCAGCTGAGCCAGCAGACACAGGCACTCAAAAGTGGGCCACAGGCTGACCCTGACTACCCCGCTCTGGGGCAGGGCCAGAGTGTTGTGGGGGCAGACCAAAGCATTAGTGGTGGGGGCTGGGGCTCGGTTGGTGGGGTGATGATGGGCCATCACCTGCATGTGCTGTTTTCCACTTCTGTGATCTTATTGGGTGCTAGTCGTGCTTGCAAACACTTCACCTTCATTGCCTCGCAGCAATCCTGTGACATAGCAATACTATGATATCATTTTATAGAGGAGGAAAATGAGGCTCAGAAAGCATAAGTTACTGTCAAAGGTCAGATATCTAGCAGGACTGAAGAGTCAACATAACACCAGAACTGAGCTCTTATGTGATCCTCTTTCCCAGAGTAATCGTACCTGGTTCATGGCATTTTGGATGCTGTAGCTTTTGCAAATGTAGCATATCGTTGTCCTCCTGACAGCTTGCTAGAAAGAGTTGTAGAACCAGACCTGTTATTCCCATTTAAGAGATTAAAAAACAGGAAGAATGGAGGGATGTTTGTAAAGCACATGCTCACATGTAGCAGACTCTGGACTGGAACCTGGTCAGGGCTCTGCCTAGAACACAGTGCTGATAAGAGATGTCCACTAGTGTCTGGAGGGAGCACACCTCACTGAGAAAGTTGTCTGGGGGTGAGTGGTGCCTGGCTGGAGCCAAACAGGGTGCCCAGGGCAGGCCATCAGGAGGACAGATTTCAGGACTCTTGAAAGAGTGTGTGTGAGTTTAAATACTGGCTCTAGACATTGACGTTGGGCAAATTACTGAACTACTCCCTGTGTAAAGTAGAGATAATAATAATTGTACCTTTTTAGTATTTTATGAGAATTAAATGAATTAGTATTTTTAAACCACTTATAACAATCTCACTGCATAGTAAGAATTTGATGTGTTGTTAAATATAAGTCAAATAAATAAATAAAATAAGGCAGGAATGAGGATGATGATCATCATCATTATCCAGAACCTATCCAGGAATGGGTGTCCTGAATTACTGAGCTCTGGAGGAAATCAGAACTCTGGACAGCTCCCCAAGCTTCAGCTCAGTGGATTGGTTCTACCTGTTGTCAAGTTCTTTGGCAGGGAAATGGATCCCCTCCCTTTACTTCCGGTTATCATAAGCTTGAGGATTCTCCTCACCATTCTTTCATGTCTATTCTATGAGGGAGGACACAAAGCTCTACAGGAAGTCCCTTCAAAGAGAGAGGAGGTCTCTTTCCTGGGGGGTTGTTTTTGAGGAAATGCCCCTTTCTGGGATGAGGGATGTCACCAGATGTGTGGGACCCAGGGGCTTGTATTCAGTGTGGCTAGGCAGTGTGGCTGGCCCCATCCATTTCTCTCAGAGCAATCACTAAACTCAGACTGGGAAAGAGCCGGGGTGGAGAGAGGGTTGCGGGGTAGGGGTTAGAGGAGGGGGATGAAGGCATTGATAAGTTCATAAGATTGTGATGTGGGCTAAGGGTCCCACACAGCTCAGGGCTTGCTTAGAACCAGAAGTCTTCTGCTCTTCTAGTTTCTCTAGTGCTGCCCCTGCCCCACCCAAATCCTGGTCCGCTCAATACTGATGGCGACTCCCCTCTTATGTGAAGGAATAACCATGCTGTCTCTCATTTATGCTGTCTCTCTGTGCACCAAGACCATCATACCCATTATTTCTTTTAGTCCTCACAGCTCTGTGAGTGAGACATTTCCAGTCCTATTTTGCTGATAGAAAGACTGAAGCTCAGAAGTCAAGTAACTTACTCAAAGAAACACTGCTAGCAGTGGAAAAGATTCCCCCTGCCCAAAACATACTTCCTTTCAAGAAATACTGTTCTTAAGGCTAACAGTGGAGACTTCTATGGGTTTTTAGCCTCTCTCATGACTTTACTACAGTGAAAAATTCCTGAATGTCTTAAACCTGTCATATCTACTGACACTTAAACTCAAAAGAAGAAATAAGTACTTTCTCAGATATAAGCTCCTGTCAGGGCTTCCTGTACCCAGCTCTCCCTGTTCACGCCCATCTCTGCTCCTTCCCCCAGAGGAGGTGGCTGAAGGGAAGAACGCCATCCTCATCGGGATGAGCCAGTGGAATTCGAATGACCTGGTGGAGCAGATGGAGACCATGGGCAAACTGGAGGAGCACCAAGGTGAGGTTCTGCTTCTCTCATGGCCAGGCTGTGTACACGTGTGCATTGCAGGGTGGGTTGAAGGGCTGGCCATTTGGTGCTAGGACTTGGGTCTTCTGTGAAGAGTCATTTGTTTCTCTGGGCACCTCCCCTCCTTAAGCCTGTGACCCCTGAATTCTGCGACTTGCAAGAACCCTCATGGGGACTTCTGTGGGGTTTTCTGTGGCAGAACAATTCCAGGGTACTTCAACAGAACATCCTTTGTCCCCAGGAGCACGAGTAACTAAGGGCAGGTGGCAGGATCTAAGCCCTGCCAGGCCGATGGTGTTGGAATCCTTACTGAAGTGAGGTGGCAACTGGAGGAGCCTTTGAGAGCGGACAGGGGAGGGAGGCAGCAGTGGGGGTTGTGGCTTTTGGGGCTGAGTTGTTGAAGGAGTATGTGGCTGGGAATTAATCCCAGAGGCTTTTTATGGAGAGGAGTTTTGACCAGGAGATTAATCAGCAGACAAAGCAGGCATATCCTTTGAGGCACCCATCCATCTGTCCATTTGCCCACACTGCATCACTAACAGAATGTCTGTTCGGCATCTACTGGGTATAGAGTGCTTGTAGGAGGGACCAAGGGTGACTCAGCCAAGGCCTCTGACATGTGATGTGTCTCACAGTGTAAGTTAAGACGTAAGGGAGTCGGGCTTCAGCTGAGGGTTGTTAGACCCAGAGGGGAGAGGAAGGAATTTTGGAATGAGGGAGGAGAGGGGGACTCAAGGAAGAGCTCCTGACAGTGAAGTCATGGACAAGGCTTTGAAAGGTAAGTGGGGGATGTAGCTGAGGTGACATATGGGGAAACCGAGGCTTGGAGAGGAGCTGTACATGATTAGTGCACCTTGAGTGAGGCACAGAGCTGGGGCTAGAACCTCTCAGTATCTAGGGTGCTAACCTCTATATGTGCTATCCCAAGGCCAGTTTTTTCTCTCCCTCCTTCTCACCCCGTATATTACTCCTCTCATTTCCCATCCTCCTCATCTCCCCTTTTATTCCCCTCCTGGCCCTGTAATTCCTCAGTCACGGTCTGGGCCAGAGCTGCTGGTCTGGGCAAGGCCAGTCTATCAGGAGCTGTTCAGTGAGATGGTCCAGGCCCAGCGCAACAGAGAGACACATCTTGATGCTGGCCTTCCTGGTTGCTGGCTGTCTTACCTGTAGGCTCTGTTCCTTTCCTCACCCCCATCCTGCCTCCTTGGTTTTCAGCCCTCCCCATGCCAAAGTGCCCACGCTGAGAAATGGACAGGGCGGGGATGACGGTTCCATTTTACAAATGAAGAAACCCAAGGCTCAGAAAAACTCTGTCTGGCCCAAGGTCCTCCAGGTTGGTGGCAGCACCATGCTCAGATCCCTCGTCTCTTGATTCTCAGACCAGGGCTTCCCCTCCCAAACTGCACTGAGGCCAGACACAGTCCTGGGCCCCTGCAGAATCAGATCCAAGAAACCCAGAGTCTTAAAGGAAACTCTCCGCAACCCCCAACAACCGTCACATTCAAAGGGAGGGCAGGCTCTGAGTCTGGTCATCAAGGCCAGTCCAGGGACAACTGCCCAGTCTTCACAGGCACACGTTTGTAGAGGGACCCTTGTCTGCTCTTTCCCTCACCCCAGGATCCCTGGAAGGGGCCCAGAAGGGGTCGTGAGTTCCAGGTGCTTCCCCAGGGCTGTGCCTGGTAGCCATGAAAAGACAAACCCAGACTTGTACTCAGCACCCATCTGGTCATCCATTTCCCACCACCACCCTCACTTGTCTGCCAAAAAATGTCTGACTCAGACACAGTGTGAGCTAAGGAGTGGGTGATCGAGAGGCACTGTGACTGGGAGGGCAGGGGAGAAGGAGGCAGAGGGAGACTGTGGGAGAGGTTGAACAATGGCAGCTTTGGAATCAAAGAGGTCTGGGTTTGGAGGCTGACCCTGCCAGTCTGTGGCTTTGGGGCCAGGGAAAGTCACAACACCTCCTGGAGCCTCAGTGTCTTCATCTGCAGAGTGGGGCTAGTACAAAAGCTGTGAGGATTTGAAGAGCTAAACTTGCAAAGTGCATTCGATAGCAGGTCGTTAGAATGCTGGAGGAGGGAGAGAAGAGTGGACGATGGTGCACAAGTACAATTCTAGTAGATGCTTCCTGATCCTCAGGAGAAGTTAAGTTAGGGGCCTCATTCTCCTGAGTCAAGAATTGCTGATGTTTCCTCCCAGCACAGAATGGGGAGCAGGAGGGAGAGAGAGGAGAGCAGGAGAGGAAGAGGGAACCAGAAGTGTTTTCAGCTCCTTCTGAGTCTCATTCCCTGGGGCATTCATAATGTGAATTCCCACAACACGACAGAACACACACATTAATTTCATTCATTTCAACAGTCATTTATGGAGTCACGACAGAGGCTCAGCCCTGTGCTGGAAATGGAGTGGGGGAGAATAAACAGGAGCAGGCTGGCATTGGCACTCTTTCAGGAGCTCACAGCAGAGAGGAAGACGATGCAATCAGACAGGCTGAGGAAGGGGCCCAAGGAGAGGCTGGGGGGCTATTTGGGGGAGAGGAAAGTCTGCAAACACTTAGTGGGAAAGGCTAAAATCAAAACTGGTGGTGTAGATAGAGCTCTACCCCTGCCTCCTTCAAGTTTCCTTCCCTGAAGCATGGGGCTTGACACACTTTTATGGCTCATGCTCTGGCCCATCACAGCCCCTTGCCGGCACTGGCTTCCAAGACCATCTCCCGCTAAGACCTCTCTCCTGTGCCCTGGATTTAGATTTCCAGGATCTTCCCACTTACCTTTACCTGGGTGTCCCAAGGACTCTTCATGTTCTACAAATTCCTGCTAAACCTTAATTATGTTTTAGTCCCTCTTTTATCTCCTCAGCCATTTAAAGCCTATGTTACTTTGGCACTTTGAGACTGTTCTGCTTTCTCCAGTTTTGGAGGGTACTAATCCTGGCTGTTTGTGTATGTGTGTGTGTGTGAGTGCATGCTAACTGTGTGTCTTGGATTTTGTTTCATTTTTTATTGCGAGCTCACCTTGGTCCCTCCTTTTTTTGCAGGAGTCTCATGTGGCCTAGGTTGTGAACACGTCCTTCTAAAAGACTGGCCTTGTGTGTGTATGCTGCGCCGAGTGTCTCACTGACTTTGGACATGCTATGTGCTCAATTTACGGTTTAGTGTTTCCGTTCTAGAGGAGTGGTGTAGATTTAGACCCCACACCCATATGTGGCAGAAGCTTAGGGTTTTGATTACTCATGTGTGATGTTTTTCTTTTTCGCCGTCTGTGAGAGGTTTCTTTGCTGCGTCCCCAAAGGAGTGGTGTTTTTCTGAACTGCCTTTATGGATGGAGCAGACCTTCAGCAATCCCTGCAGTACTGCGGGCTGCACTTGAGCTCCTCGCTACCTCCCACAGGCTGAGGCCCAGCCTGTGGAGTTAACAGTGTGGGTTTCAGCTTCTAGTCCTGGAGCCTCTGTCCATCTGGGTCTTCCATGGGTCTCCTCCAGGTCAGCTCCTGCCTTCTTCCTGGGCTGCAGTTCCCTCGTTGCTTCCGGCTCTTGTGTATGCTCCATTTCCTATTTGGAGCTTGGTTATGTATTTACATTTTGGGGTAATATGTTGCCCAGTGTATATGTAGTTTAATGAAGGGGGTCCTTTAGCATCAGTTCAGTTCACTTTATTTATTATTTTACAATCGCATGTGTTGTTATTTTTATTTAACGTTTTTTAATTTGGTAAAATATGCACAATATAAAACTTACCTCTTTAACATTTCCAAGTGTGTAGTTTAGGGACATTAAGTATATCCATCTTGTTGTGCAACTATAAATCATCCATTCCCAGAACTTTCTCACCATCCCAAACTGAAACCCTGCACCACCAAACGTGAGCCCTCTGTTCCCTACTCTTCCCGAGCCCGTGGTTCCTGCCCTTCTACGGTCTGTCCCTGTTGATTTTACTGACCCAGGGACCTCGTGTAAGTGGAACCATACAGTGTTTGTCCTTTGATGTCTGGTCTGTTTCACTCAGCGCAATGTCCTCCAAGTTCACCCGTGTTGTAGCATGTGCCAGAATTTCCTTCCTCTTTAAGACTGAATAATATTGCATTGTGTGTATCTGCCATAATTTGTTTATCTAGTCACTTAATGGGGGACATGTTTCTGCCTCTAGCTATTGTGAACAATGGTGCTATATATGTACACACTAGTGCACAAATAATCACCTTATTTTTTGAATGCATCCTCGCTGCAAACAAACAGTCTCCCTTCTCTACTTTCCATTTCAGACCTTACTGCCGAGTTTATCAATGTGGTGGGTGTCTCTATAGCAATAAATCGTGTTATGTGTTATTGCTGCTGCTTGGCTTTTATTTTTTCATTTAATAGCAGATTTTGGAGAGCTTTTCCTATGGATATACATAGATTCAACTCATTCTTTTTTTACCTGTGCCATAGTATCTTCTATAATAGATGGACCATAATTTATTTAACCATTCTGTAGTGATAGACATTGGAATTTTTCATTACTTAAAAAAAGCTTCATGGGTTGAAAGCATAAGCATTGACAATTGTAACAGATACTGCCAAAAAGCTTTCCCTAGAGACTGCGCAAATTTATATTCACACCAGCCGTGGATCAGGTTAGCCATTTCTCCACAGTGTTACCACACTTGATCTCATCACACTCAAACATTTTACCTGATTGATGGGTGAAGATACTTTTCTGTTGTTTTATTTTGTCTTAATTTGATTGCTAGTGAGATTGATGATCTTTTCATAAGTGTATTGAGCAAACCCATTTTCTCTTTTCTGAATTTCTTAAACATGCTTTTTTGCTCATCTTCTGTTGGATTATGTCTTTTTCTCATTGCTTTTTTAGGAGTTCTTCACATATCTTCTGGATATAAATTATGTGTCTGCTATATATTTGAAATATTTGTCTCTTAAGTCATGCCACTTGGCTGAATTTTTCTTATTAGGGCTAATACTTTGTCAGTTGACTCTCTTGAGTTTTCTGTGTTGTATCGTTCTCAAATGTTAACAGCTCTACCCTTGCCAATACATGCTGTGCTTGCTTATTTTTCTTGTTAGATTACATTGCACAGGATCTCCAGACAGATGCTGAGTAGCAGGAACGACAGCAGGCTTTCTCGTTTGGTCTTGATTGTAATGCTGCCATCCCCTCCTCCTTCCCCTCCTCCTCATTCTTCTGTGAAGCATACTGAGGTATATGAGTTACATTCCATAACAGTTGCCATTTTTAGTGCATAGTTCTCACTGCTGCTTCTTAAATTCCATGACCTCCTCTTGGATTTACATCCTCTTGTACTAGACTATCTCTTTTCAGATATTCTTCCAGACAGGAACTGTGAGAGTAACTTTTCAAGTCCTTGCATTTCTAAGCATATCTATATTTTGCTTTCTCATTTGAATGCAAATTTGCCTGTGTTCATAGTCATGTTCCTAACTGTCTTTAAAATTTCTCATGGCCCTGGCTGGGTAGCTCAGTAGGTTAGAGCGTCATCCCCATATGCCATGTTTGTGGGTTTGATCCCCGATCAGGGCACATATAAGAATCAACCGATGAATAGGTAAATAAGTGGAACAACAAATAGATCCCTCTCACTCTGTCTGTCTCTCCCTCTCCCCTCTTCTTGTCTGTCTCTAAAGTCAATAAATGCAAATTTTAAAAAAGATATTCCTCCTGGCCTTCTTGTGTTTATTGTTGTTGAGAAGTCTGAGGTAAATTTGTGGGTAAACTGATTTTTTCTCTTCTTGAAGCTTTGCATTTTGAAATAATTATTCTTTTTCTGAAGTCACAAACAATGTCTGCAGGTGCAGTTTCATAGTTTGTGACGCCTGTATTTGGTGGGCTCTTCCTTTCTGTTTCTTCCCGTGCTTCTGTCTGTGCCCTCCTTCCAGAGCTGACCTCAGTTGGACGCTGGAAGCATGTCTCCCCTTGCCCTGACTATTCTTCTTTCTCGTCCTTGCCGGGTTCTGGAACTATTCCTCTGTTCTAACCTAACAAACTGCTCATCAATTTTCTCCTCTTCAGCTGTTTCCATTCTTCTGCTCAGCTCTTCTGGGGAGGGTTTTGTTTTTTTAAAACAACCTTTTGCATGTGGGTAACCAGTTATACTAGCACCATTTATTGAAAGACTATTCTTTCATGCATTGAATTGTCTTGGCAATCTTGTCAAAAATCAATTGATCATAAACATATGGGTTTATATTTGGACTCTCAGTTATATAATCAGTTCTATGCCACTGATTTTATATATATGTATGTATCTGTGTATATATGCACATATATACACATATATATGTACTGGCAGAAGGAGATAGATATAAATATTAATATATTATATAATATATTAATATTTAATTATATAATATTATATATAATATTATATTATATATTTAATATATATTATACATTTAATTATATATAATATTACATTATAATATAAAAGAATATTATATTATATATAATATAAATATATATTATATATAAATATTATATGTGTGTGTGTATACACACATGTATAAATATAATATCCATATATATATATATCTCCTCCTGCCAGTACCACATAGTCTAGATTAGGCCATACATATAGTAGGTTTAAAATCCAGAAGTGGGAATCCACTAATTTTGTTTTTCTTTTGCAAGTTTGTTTTAGCTATTCTGCATTCCTTCCATTTCCATATGAATTTTAGAATCAGCTTGTCAACTTCTGCAAAAAATCTATCTGGGATTTTGGTAGGGATTGTGCTGAACTTGTAGATCAATTTCAACAGTATTGCCATGTAAACAGTATTAATCTTCCAATCCATGAACATTGGATGTCTTTTCATTTATTCAGGTCTTCTTCAATTTCTTTCAATGATGTTTTATAGTTTTCATGTATAAATCTTCTACCTGTTTTGTTAAATTTATTCTTTAAAAAAAGATTTTATTTATTTCTTTTTAGACAGAGGGGAAGGGAGGGAAAAAGAGGAAGAGAGAAACATCAATATATGGTTGCCTCTCGTGCGCCCCCAGACGGGGACCCAGCCCACAACCTAGGCATGTGCCATGACTGGGAATCAAACTGGCAACCCTTTGGTTCACAGGCCCATGCTCAATCCACTGAGCTACACCAGCCAAGGCTAAATTTATTCTTAAGTATTTTATTTTTCTTGATGCTATTGTGATTTGAATTATTTTCTTAATTTTATTTATGGATTGTTAATTACAAGTATATAGAAATACAAGTTTCTATATACAAAATACAAAATAAAGTTATTACAGCATACAAAATAAAGATTTTGTATGTTGATTTTGTACTCTGAAACCTTGTTGAACTCATTTATTCATTTTTTGGGGTGATTCCTTAGGATTTTTTGTATGTAAGAGCCTGTCATCACCCTGGTTAGTGTGGCACAGTGAATTGAGTGCTGGTCTGCGAACCAAATGATTGCTGGTTCTATTCCCACTCAGGGAACATGCCTGGGTTGTAGGCCAGGTCCCCAGTAGAGGGCATGCGAGAGGCAACCACACATTGATGTTTGTCTCCATTTCTTTCTCCTTGCCTTCCTCTCTAAAAAGAAAAGTAAATAAAAAAATCTTTAAAAAAAGAGCCTGTCATCTCCAAATATAGGTAGTTTTACTTCTTCCCTTTCAATCTGGGTGCCTTTTATTTCCCTTATTCACCTACTGGCTAGATCATTTGGTATAATGTTGAGTAGAGTGAGGAAAGCCAATATCTTGGCTTATTTCTGATTTAAGGGGAAATGTTTTTAGTTTTTCACCTTTAAATACTCTGTGAGCTGTTAGTTTTTATAGTTGTCTTCCATCTAGTTGAGGAAGTTCCCCCTTATTACAAGATTGTTGAGTGCTTTTTTTTTCAGTCCTCACCTGAGGATATACTTACTGATTTGAGAGAGAGAGAGAGAGAGAGAGAGAAGATGGACACAGAGATATTGATTGGTTGCTTCCTGTATACACCCCGACTGGGGATTGAACCTGAAACCTAGGTATGTGCCCCGACTGGGGATTGAACCTGTAACATTTTGGTGTATGTTATGACACACCAACAAACTGAGCCACCTGGTCAGGGCTGTGGAGTGCTTTTATCATGAAAGGGTGTTGGATTTTTCCAGGTGCTTTTTCTGCATCAGTTGAGATGATTATGTGGTTTTTGTCCCTTACTCTATTAATATGATATATTGCACTGATTGATTTTGATATGTTGAACAACCTTGCATTCCTGGAATAAATTCCACTTGTTCTTTGCCATGTCACTAATCTTTTATGCCCAGGTTTACATATCTCTTCCAGAATAATTTATACTCACAGCCTATGAGCTGTCATTTATGGGACTATTTACAATCAGGGCTCTTGTTGTTTTTGAAACAAACAGTCAAGGCCACATTGTCATTGAGAAGGAAGCAGCCACTGCCTAGGTGTCCCTGATCATTTCCTCTGACTTCAGCTTTCCAGAGAGCTTTTTTCCCTACAATTCAGCCCCTGACTCTAGTTTATGGCCTTGTATCTAGATACGTGGTTCTCAAGCAGTGGTCCCTGGATTGACAGCATTCGTGTCAGTCAGAAACTTGTCAGGAATCTAGACTTTGAAGTCCCACCCCAGACTTAGTGAATTAGAAACTCCATGAGCACAGCTCTGAATCTGTGTCTTACTCAGCCCTTTAGGTGGTTCTAGTGCTTGCTAAAACTTGCCAATCATTAATTATTATGACACTAAGTTGATTCAAGGAATCCACAGGTCCATTTCTCTGTGCTCCCTTCAGTCATTGAGTTTGATATCTTCCTTCCACAGTGTGGGTTTTCCTTTGATATTTAGCAATATTTGGATGTGTATTCTACTGTTTATTTTTAGTTCCTTCTTAGTCTATCTCTGAGTGATGTGATATGTCTGTTCACTGCAACCTGCTACTATCTAATTATTGGGGAGGGTAAAACAATTATTGGGGAAGGTAGAAAATGCTGCTGGGTGAATTGAGCCATTAGCTTCTGCTTTGTTCCTCTTGGTTATGTTCAGCCTTCCAGGGTGTCCTGTCTCTCAAACGTTCATCCTTTCTCACACCTGGGGACACATGCCTCTACCTAGCACAAGCAAGGGTTGGGGGACGGACTGCAGCACCTGGATCCTCTTACAGTAGAAGCCCAGACAGTTTCGAAAGCTTCCTTTGCTGCTGTATGTTCTACCTATGAGCCTGCTATTCCTTCTGAGCAATGCACACCTTTGGGTACACACCTTCCTTTGCAGGGTTGAGGCTATGGTTTTCTCTCTCTTGAGTTGGCTTTATGGGCACTTGACTTTGGCAGTCACACAAGGCTCCATGCTTCATAGGGTCTCACACTTGCATTTATGTTCTGCCATATTAAATTTTTAAAATAATTTTCAACAAGGGCCCCACAGTTTCATTTTTTATGGACCCTGCAAATTATGTAGCCAGTTCTACCTTCCTCTACCATATCTCTCTGCCTTCTGCCTTTTGGGGATGCCTTACAATTTCTGATCTGCTAAGGACACCCCTTTTATTTTACAGTGCTACAAAAGATTAATTCATAGAAAATGTATAATGTCATTTTCTAGGGATTTGGGGCAGGAGAAAATGGCTGGATCAGGTTGTCAGTTTACCGTCTTTATCCAACCCCACTGGAATGCTTCTAAAATGTAAATCTAGTCATATCATTCTGCTACGGAGTTGGTAACTAGGTCTTGATTGCTTACAGAATGAAGTAAAAGTCCCCAGCCTGGCATGAACCCCATCACAATGGCTCTTTCTTTTAATAATTACAACTGCCCAGGGACAATTATAAATTAAGTTTGCTATCACTACAAGACTCAAACAGCCCTGGAACGGCTACCTAGGGGATATTATCAAGGGTCTGTCCAATCATTGCTGAATCCAGTGATCCCAAGGTTATCTCCGACCTGGTATTCATGACTTCTGGCCCATACTTCTCCTCCTCTTCAGTTCACCCTGCGTTCCAGATGAATGCCCAGGGGCTGCTTGCTAATCCTTGAGCCCACCTGAGCTATTCTGTTTCCTGCCTTCACCCTGCTTTTCTCTAGCTCTTGCAATCCTATGCACTTCCTCAGGGAGCTCCCTGATCCTGTAGCCTCTTCCAGACCAGCTCCTCCATGCCCAGCACTGCTTAGTTGGGCTGTCTTCTGTAGTGGCAACCTACCTGCTTACAGTTGTGTCTTCCTGGGTGTGTGCTTTGCCTCTCTTTCTGAACCTGAAGAGGTAAGGGGCTCATGGTGCGTACCATGCATTCTCTCCCTCAATTATGCATTCGGTGCACACGTGCTGCTGCTTACTCTGTGTCAGGCCCTCTGCCAGTCCATGTTAGGGACACATCGATGACTCAGAAATAGACTCAGAATTGACCAACTCCCAGACTCGGGGGTGGGACAGACGGCCCAGTGAGCAAAGTGTTCTAACAAGAGTGGAAACAAAGGGCAGAGGGATCAAAGAGGATGTGGAGCTTGAGCCGAGACATGAGTTAAGAGGCTTTCTGGGTCTCCAGAAAGACCCATGAGGGTGCAGCAGGCAGCAAGAGCAGCAGGTGCAGTGATGGAGAGGGAGATACTAGAAGGTAGGGGAGTTTGGGGAACCACACAGAGTTCATTTTGACTGAAGTTGGGGTACAAGGTGTTGTTTGGGGGTTGGTGAAAAAGGGGTGGGGAGGTCAGGGAGATGAGGAAGAGTGGGAAAGCTGAAGGTGAAGGCCTTGAATATCAGGCAGAGGAGATGGGGTCTTCTCAGAGTACCCCTAGGAATCCACGGGACAGTGCAAGCAGGGGAATGCCCAGCAATTTTTTTATTTTTATGTTCAAAAAGATTTTATTTACTTATTTTTAGAGAGAAGGGAAGGGAGAGAGAAAGAGAGGAAGAAAAACATCGATGTTCAAGAGAAACATCCAACTGGGGACCTGACCCACAACCCAGGCATGTGCCCTGACTAGGAATCGAACCAATGACCTTTCAGTTTGTAGGATGGTGCCCAACCCATTCAGCCACACCATTCAAGGCCAAGCCAGTTTTTAGAAAGATTATTGTGGAAGCCAGTGTAGAAGATCATAGCAGGGGCCAGGGAATGAGTGTAGAGGGGGTTGTGATGGGCTGGGTGAGAGGCAAGGAGGGTGAACCTTGACCCTGCAACTCAGCAGGGGCCCAGTCTGAGCAGGGAGGAGTTGGGGGTCTTCCCTTGTGAGCCTTACTCCATCAACTGAGCTATCAGGCTGGGCCACAGCCTGGCTGGGCTCCCGGGGGCCTGCAAATCACGGGTTCCACTACTCCCATCCTGCCAGGCACTTGAGTATCTGGAGTATCGGGGGAGGATTCCCAATTTCTCCTTTCTGAATTGCTGCCCCAGCAGCCCCCCAACCCTCCCCTTGGAGGCAGGAAGATGCCTCTGTTTCAGGTGTTTGGTGAAAATGCTTCTGATCTTAGCTGCGTGTTTTGCCTCTCGGGTAGCTCCGATTGTTGGAAGGGTACTGGGAAGAGGAAACATAAAATCGCCCAGGAAACCACTAGAGGAGATGATGAGGCTCAGAGGCACAGGGCTGTGGGAGTTTGGGACGTGAAGGATTAGCGGGCTGAGCCTGGGGCAGCCGACCAGGGCCCTGCCCCCATTCCCAGCCTTCTCTGTGTAGCTGTCCTGGAAGCTTTAGCCTATGAAGAAAGCTCCAGCTGAGGCGAGGCTGTGGGGCCCAGAGGCCCTGGAAAGTTCCAGATCAAGTGGGGTCTCATTTAGGTGGTGGCTGAGCCAGTTGCACATTTGGTTAATCACCCTCGTCCTGGGAGCCTGCTAATCAGAAAGCCGGTTCAGAGCTGACTCCTCTGCTCACTCCCTCACTCCACTCAATTGCTGGCTGGCAGCTGGAGGGAAGCTGGGGCTGGAGGCAGCGCTGGGGCTGGGGCTGAAGCTGGGCAGGGAGGCAGCTTCCTGCTGTGCTGGCTCCACACTCACTTTGTCAGCCAGCAAGTTCCTTCCTGCCCAGTTGGTGGCCTCAACAGACCCCTGCCATCTGGATGCCTGGCCCGGGCTTCACAGCAGCAGAGACGGAGCCTGAGGAAACACCGGCCAGTCACAGCCTCAGGACGCAGCTCATCAGCACCCCTTGCAAGCACCCCCATTTCACACCCCTGCTCCCCACTCCTCAGGCCCTGACTTGTGTCAGCCCTCATCGGCCTCAGTGACTCCCCAGTTCAGGAAGCATGGCCCAAGCTGCCTGGGCCATCCCAGGAAGCCCTTGCTTTAGAAAGCTCCGCACCCCCGCCCCGCCAAATAGGGGCAGAGGTGGGGTCATGGGAAGAGCCCTCAGCAGAGTTGGGGTGTCACAAGGGACTAGATCTAAACAGTGGGTAAGTGATTTTGTCCTACTGAGCCTCTGTTTCCTTACCTGTAAAGGGGCCTCTTCTGCACAGGTGTGAAATCACAGTGACCCAATGATAGGAAGCTCAGGGCAACTTAAAGCTCCCCCACGCCCAGGGACAGCCTTGCCCACTCACACTGCTGCGCCCAGCTCCTGGGCCAGCACCCACCCCCCTTTCTAACATGGTCCCTTCTATCTGTGTAGATGCCCGTGTGAATCCTGCACACTGACCTCGCACTGGCACTCCCTCCTAGCTCTTTCCTCAGAGAACTGGGGTCCTTGGAGAAGCTACAGTTACCTACATGTTTTAGGGAAACTCAAAATTGCTGAGGAAGCTGGGGAGGCCCGACCTGGTATCTGTGGGTTCTTCAGAAGACATGGTCTTTTCAGGCAGGGAGATTTTATTTGTTTTTAGTGAGGGGGGGAAGGAGGGAGAAAGAGAGGGAGAGGAACATCGATTGGTTGCCTCTCATACATGCCCTGACCGGGGACCAAACCCACAACTTGGTGACCTTTTGCTTTGTAGGATGATGCCCAACCCACTGAGCCACTCTGGTCAGGGCTGAAAGTGAGTTTCCAGGCTGGGGCATGGCCTCTACATTGCTTACCCACATCCCAGACCCCAGTCTGGTCACTTGGGTGTCATCCTCCAGGCCCAGGACACCTCACCCTTGGAAGCAGGAAAAGCAGAGCTGGAGGGCCTTTCAGCGTGGCAGAGTGCAACCTTCCATTGGACAGATGTGCATATTCAAGGCCCCAAACATGCAGTGCACTGAGACAAGGCCAGGACTCCTGATGCCAAGGGCTCCTTCAGGCTGCCGAACCTCGTGGGGCTCTGACAGAGCTGCTGACTGGCCAGGCTCCCAGTGGCTGGGGTCTAGTGAGGGGAGCTGGGGCCTCAAGTCCTCAGATTCCAGCCTCACTGTGGACACAGGGAGCTTTCTAGTTCTTAGAGGTTTGGGCTTAGGTCCCTTTCTTAGGTTCCCAGTCGGGTGGGGTGAGCACCAGGAGGGCATTTGAAAGGGAAGGAAGCTGGCCTTCACTGAACCTGACCCTGTGCTAGGCCTTGGGACCCAGAACTGACTTTTGAGGACAGGGGTCCTTAATATTGAGGTTCCCAGGGAAGAATTAAAACCTCATGGAAGGGGTGGCCCCAGGGTTGGTTCTGAGCCCAGCCTGCAGGATACAGTGAGTTTGAAAGAGGAGAGTGGAAGGAAGAACAGGTAAAGGTGGGCAGGCTGTGCTGTGAGTGCAGATCGAGACATGAGCAGGGCCACTGCATGGGAAGGCTTGATTGTCAGGCTGAGAATTTAATGCTGGGGCTGCACTGGAATGCTAGGTGTAGAAAGGTTGAACGGGTGAAGCCAGAAGCAGAGAAATTCAACAGGCTAAAGTAAATGCCAGGGAGGTGAGTATCTGTAAATTATAGCACTGATCTTTTGCTGCGGTGGGTGTGCAAATTGGAAGGTATACTTCAAAGAAAGCGATCAGGCAGTCACATCAAGAGCCTTGAAGGCTCCTGTCCTTTGATACAGAATTCTCCTTCTGTGGATGTATTTTAAGGAAATAATAGAAAATGCGGAAAGAGCCCCAACCACAAAGATGTTCATTGAAGCAGTAATTACAATGGTGCAATTTAGAAACTTTCCACCAGTGGATAATTTTAAAGTCAACAACCCTGCCTTGTATAGCCCAGTGGCTTGGGCATTGTCCTGCAGACCAAAAGGTCACCAGTTTGATTCCTGATCAGGGTACATGCCTGGGTTGCAGGCCAGGTCCCCAGTTGGGGCACATATGCGAGACAACCAATTGATGTTTCTCTCCCCCTCTTTCTCCCTCCCTTCCTTTTTCTTTAAAAATAAATAAATAAATAAAATATGTTTTAAAACTTTTAAAGTCAACCATGATGTAGCCACTCCATAGCAGATTATATAGCCACTGGAATGATGTGTAAAAGGTTTTGTAACTTAATTGGGGAACCATTTATGCTTCAACTTGAAGTACAAAATGTGTATTTTGTGATTCTTCATTGTGGTCCATGAGTCAGCCGTTGATCTGTTTTTTGGAAATGCGGACATAAATGACATAGTTCCTGCCTGCAAAAAGCTGATATGACCTCAATAGGCCCCAGAGTGCATATGGAGAGAAGACGAAGGAATGACAGAAAGTGGGATCAGTGGTGGGATTATAATGGATCTTCCTTATTAATGTTTATTAGTGTTTTCCAAATTTTCATTATGAAGCTTATATTGCTTCATAATTATAGGGGGAAAAAGCTTCCCATTAAAAGGAAGAAGCTATTCTGATATTCCAAGGAGGTAGGATGGAGTTCTGTATTTGGGTAGTATGCCACTGTGTATTGGGGTGTGTGTATGTGTTTCATTCACTTATCCATTCAACGAATATTGAGAAGCACTGTTCTAGGCCCAGGACACACCCGTGAACAACACAGAAATACCTTCCACTGTGCAGTCTGTATCTTGGGAAGAGGGAGGGAATGTTGAGGAAAGAAGTAGGCAGACCCCACAGCACTCTGACTGATTACATGGGGGAGCAAAAAAGGGAAAGGACTGTGGCCAGCTCCTAAGCAGGGGTGGGGTGGGGTGGGAGGTGGGAGTGGTGCCTTCATTGAGGTGGGGCCTGGGGTAGAGGGCAGCTCCGGACCCCCCCTAGGTGCATGGTGAGAGTGAGCTACCTGGAAGTGTCCAGAGCTGATGCCCAGGAGGCAGTGGGGGGTTTGGATCAAAAACTTAGATCCAAGAGGGCGGGATTAAAGACGGAGATTTGGCTGTTGTCTGCATGGTTGTGGTGTTCAGTGCTGCCCATTATGGGGAGAGTAAGTGTGCAGAGGGCAACACCAGGTAGGCAGCTGCTTCATGAAGGTGGGAAGGGAGGAGGTGCCAGAGAAGGCCGAGGAGGAGGGCGGCCAGTCCCCACCTCCCCAGGCAATGGGGTCAAGGTGCTATGCTTTGTCTTGCATGAAGAACCAAGAGCTTGCCCTGGCCGGTGTGGCTCTGGTGGTTGGAGTGCCGACCTGTAACCAAAGGGTTGCAGGTTTGATTCCAGGTCAGGACACAGACCTGGGGTTTGGGTTTGATTCCCCATCTGGGTGAGTATAATCCTGGTCTCTGCATGTAGAGGAGGCAACCAATCGATGTTTCTCTCTCTCCCTTCCTCTCTAAAAGCAATGAAAAAAAAATGAGGATTTAAAAAAGAAGAAGAACCAAGAGCTAAGTGTGGTGGGTGGGGCAGTGTATGAGAGGGTGGGAGAGACATTGCCCACCTCCAGCTCGGGGAGTGGGGAAGCTGAATGAAGGGGCAGAGGCAGCCAAAATTAGCCTCCTAAGTGTCTGGCCAACAGACAGTGGTGGGGGTGTTTGCTCACGTTTCTTCCTTTTTCTGCAGGAGAAGGGAGTGTGCCGTGCACGTCCAGCATCCTCCAGGAAAAGCAGAGTGAGTTAAACCCGTCCCCCACCCCAGGCGTCTTGTCTTCCCCTTGGATGGATCCTAGCTCCATGGGCCTGGGGCCTCTCTGTCCACTGAGATCCCAGGGGGTGGTAGGATCTTCACCACTGGGCCTGCAGGCAGGATTGGAGGGCCTGGGGCCTCTCTCTGCCCCAGGAGCTGAGCCCAGTGGAAAACTACCCACACACTAGGCATCTCTGCGGCGGAGCCAGAGTGAAGGCCTGAGGCCGGTGGCTGGAGACTGAGCCCAGCAGAGCAGATGGGACCACGGAAAGCCTCATGTGTTGTTGACATGGGGGTAGAGAGAGGGGAGGACGGGAGCGGAGAGCAAGCCCTCCTGAGCCTTTGATGCTGTCTCCTTCGGGTGACACAACTACCAGACACCACAGACGGCAGCACTGTGGTGACTGAGGTCAGAGGCCCCTCATTCGAGGGTTATGCCAGGGTGTGGTGCTTGCATCCATCACTCAGGGGCCAGGCCTGCAGAGGCTGGGGCCCTCCCAAGGCCTTGTCATCCTTCACATCAGACAGATTCTCCAGGTTCCTCCCGCCTGTTTTCTCAGGGTGACTAGTACAGTATTCATCCAGGAAAGACTTGGTGAAGATGTCTGTTGGCTGGCACAGTAAACTCAGGGCATAGTTCCTGGAGGTTTGGAATGAACTTGGTGGGCACCGAGTCAAATGTCTTTGTTCTGGGCAGAACTGAGTTTCACGTGAAGCTAGGAGAGGGGTCCGTGTGTGTGTTTGGGAGGAGGGTGTAGGCTCAGAGCTTCCCTTACTTTTCTTTCCTATTTTGATCTGTGGTTGTAGCTTTGGGGGTATAGGGGAGGAAAAGTAGTTTCCTTTCTGCCCTTGTCAGTTCTTCCAGCTGGACTAATTATGAAATTGACACGAAACAGATGAAAAAGTAAAACTGACCAAATTTATTACATATGTACTCACAGGGGATCCCTAAGAATATGGGACCCCAGGACACATTGGGCCGTTGAGGCTTATGTGCTATTTTGGACTAAGGAGAGGGAGGTGGGACTTTAAAGGGGAGGTAGGCAATTCTCCAGGTAGATGAGAATGAGCACAGTGTGGTGAACAAATTCTTGAATTCTTGCTGGACCACATGGAACAGGGGGGCCCAGGGACTTTGCTGGCTCCTCCCTGCCTCCCACGCTGAGTTCACACTGCTGAGGTGATGGCTCTCTTCCTTTAGGCAGGTTTTCTATCTAAATTCCTTTAGGCAGGTAAGTGGGAAGTAAAAGCCTCTTTCTGAGTTTTTGTTCCTTAAAAATAACCAGCTTAAAATAATCAATATCCCAAAAGGCATATTTTGGGGTGGTAAACTCTGCTTGTTCTCAGGGGAGCTCAGCCCACTCTGCCCGCCCTCTCCCCCAGGTGCAAGCCTTCCCGGAGGCCTTCCTCCAAGCTCTCTGCCCCTCTGGTGCAGGAGGGCTACCTGCCACGCCAGCCTCCCTGGGCCCGGCCCCAGCACTGAGTAGGCGCTCGGGCCTCCTGAGGAGCTTTCTCTGTGTCTAAGGTCCAGTGGTGACTCAAGACAAAGTCCCTCAGGGGCTGGAAGGCAGGGGTGTCAGTGTCAGGGGCACCCCCCGGGTGCAGGCTGCAAGCGTGCTGTGTCCTCGTGGAATGTAAGGGACGGAGCTCAGCAGGGTCGGGGGAGCTGTGTTCAAATGTGCAGTGCCCTGGGATTTTCATCCATAGAGGTGACTGAGTGGCAAATTGCAGAGATCAATGCCATTGAAGAAATTTATTATGTACAGTTCCCAAGTGGACATGCCCTGCCGTGCAGGGCCCTGGGGAAGCACGAGGTGTGGTCAGGAGACAGAAGGAGTGAGGGGAAAACCAGAACCTTTAGTGTGCTTTCCGAGGGAAAGGAAGGCAGGGGAGAGGAAACTGCTGGGCACTGGCTGGTTGGCATCGTGTCTGAGGCTCTGGCCTGCAGGGTGGTGGTCCCTAATTGTCAGATGCCCAGCTCTGGGGTGACTTAGGGCGGGGGCTTGGCCTGGGAGAGTTAGATAAAGGAGGTGGATTGGTTGGTTTGCATATGAAAGGTGAAGTCCAAGTTTACTGCCTCTAGGAAATAGCATGCCCTGGGAGGGGCAGGCTCCCCTCGGCCAGCCTGGTGTCCCCAGGATGCCCAAACAACATAAAATAAAAACGTGGTTAATACAGGAATGCCAGGAAAGGAGCCCAGATCTTCCCTCTGGGCCTCTGGGAGCTGCAGCCTCAGCAGGGAAACAGCCGCCTGTCCCCACAGAGCCGAGCCACGACTCCGTTTGCCACAGACACGGGTGAACTTGACCAGATGTCTGGTGTCTTCTGGAGCTGGCTGGAAAAAAAAAGCGTGTTTAAGTAGAGGCAAACTGTTTGTGTTTTTTTCACCATGGTTACCGATTTTAGTTAGGATTATGTTGCTTAAAGATATTCTTATTTAGTAAAGAGTAACAGTAGGAGCATGGAGGAATTCCGGAGCCGTGGTGCTCATTGGACTTAGCGATTCCCAGGATAGACCCATTTTCGGCAGTGAAAAGCCAGCAACACTGTTACACGTTTTTCTGTAATGCTGAGTGCGCTCGTCTGGGAGGGCTGCTTTTTATTCTGCTGGTGCGTCCCGTCTGCAAACTGGTGCATTCGAATATTGTCTTTTATGAAACGATGGTGGTAATTGATGGTGATTTGTTTATTTTTATTCCAAAATTGGTAAAATAAAATTCTGTAACCCCTAATAAAAACAGAATAACAGCTATGCCTGATGTTAATAATGTGATTTACTATTTATAATCACATCCCTGTATATCATCATAATATTCCCACTTGGTTTTCAAAACCTCACTAAAAACAAGGTAGGAGGTGATACAAATTGCCCTGGAGGAGTCGGAAAATGCTGGGACTGGATAAAATCCTATAGCATTAAATCCTGTGGCATCTGAGCTTTGCAGGTTAGGCTTGGGGTTGAGGCCCGTTCCTTCATTTACTTGCTGTTCCACTTTGGGCAAGTTACCTCTTGTCTCTGAGCCTCAGTCTACTCCACGGTGGAAAGATGACCGTGATGGCTACTTCCTAGATTGGTGGAGGGTGCAGAGATCATGCATGTGGTGCCAAGATTTGCACCTCTCACGGAGGAGACATTTAATAGTCTCACTTATCTTTGGCTTTTGGATGAGACTTGGCAACTGGAACTCCAGGCTCAGGCTGGGGGTGAATCTCATCGCCTCACGGAGCTCGGTCTTTCCTACACTTGGCTGCTGCTGTGGCTGTCTCCGGGGTCACTGTCAGAGATGCTTCTTCAGGAGTCTGAGTCCCCAGGGAGCCCTTCTGAGCTGGCCACAGGCGGGAAGTGCCGGGAAGGAGGCCTTCCCCCGGGCCATCCGCGGTGGCCTTGGTGGGGGAACGTCCTAGGATCCTCCCTCCTTTGTGGCTGCCAGGTAGTCCCAGCTTTCATCTTGCAGTTGCTTGTGCTTTCTGTTTGGATCAGAGTGGAGAAAGTCTGGGGAGCTATTGTGTGGAGGGGGCTGGGTAGAGGGCAAAGGAGAGAAAGAGCCAGGTGGACCTGGAGACCTGGGTCCCTCCCACTGACTTGCTGTGCAGCCTCAGCTCCTGCCTGTCGCCCACCCCTGTCTGGCTTGTACTTGCAGTCCCTTCTAGCTGCTCTGGTTTTCCCGTGCTACCTCTTTGTCTCCTGCTTTCCTCGGTCTGCATGTCTTTCTGTCCAGCTCTGATGCTGCTCCACAGCACAGTGAACATTTATAGAGCATTTCTTCTAGCATACTGCTGCAGTGCTGAGCGCTGCCACAGTGCTGGGTGCTGCCACGGTGCTGAGCGCGGGCATTGGAGGAACTCAGCACCTGCTTCTTGAACCTCACTCCTGTTCCTATGTCCAAAGCAAATGGTACCATTTTCCACAAAGTCAAACTGGAAATGTGGGGTTGTACTAGACTTCTCCATCTCCATCACCTTCCAGAATCAGATCAGACCCCTGAGAGTATCCACTGTACCTCCTACTGATATCAGCGCCTCCACCACTCTCTGTCTCTGTCCCTCCTCCAGTTGAGGCCACTGTCTTCTCTCTCCCAGATGGGTTGAATGCTGGCCTCTCTGCCTCCAGTGTCTTCCACTCCAGTCCTTCCTCAGAGTGTTGGAGAGACCTTCACAGGAGTCAGATTTGTCCTCGTGGTCTCCAGCTGCCGCCCTGCGATTGCTCTCCAGTCAAGGATGAGCCTGACCCACCTGTTCCCTAGTCCACCGCCTCTCCCCCTTGCTGTCCACACCGGCTTCCAGAAGGAGCATGGAGACTCTATGCACCATTTTCTCATCAGCTAGTTGGGAAGCTTGAGCATTCCGTCTATTCCTGTGGAGGGGACCCATGCAGCCCCCTTTGTGGCACATTGTAGGAAGGACTTGGGGTTCCAGGATGATTCCTTGGGACCCAGCACGGTGGGCCTCGCCCTCTCTGTTCCATTCACTGCTGCCCTGGTGGGAAACTGGGCCCTCCCCTCCCAGCTCACTCCTGCGCATCTCCCAGGAGGCTGAGGGCGGAGCCGTTGCTCAGTGGTGCAGTAGCTCTCCTTCCTCGGCCCCCCAGGCCCATCTCCAGGGAAGAGCATGACTCTCCCGGGAGGCACGTGGCTGCCTCACTCTCCTCTTCCTGTCACAGCAGCACTATGGTGTAGAGGCCCCTCTGACCTCCACAGTGACCTGGGAGCTGGGAAGGGCTGCAGCCATCACAAGCATGTTATGAGGAGAAAAGGAAGACTCGGAGTAAGCAACCTCCTGGGGAAGGTGCTCCCGGTCTCTTCACTCTTCCATCTCCAGACCCTGGTCCCATGCTGGTCTGAGCTGCCATTTTCCTGCAGTTTCTCCTTTCCTTGGCCACCCAGGTGCCTGGGGAGGTGCCCCTTTGTCCCCTGAGTCATGCAGGTGCCCAGCTCCACTCCACCCTCAAACACCCTAGGGTCCAGGATGTGTACAGGAAAGTAAGAACTGAAGGGGCTTCTCCTGTCTCACCCCCACCTGGTGGGGGAGCTTGCAGGAGAGGGGGACTTACTTTGGGCCGGCCCAGACAGTGTGGAGTGTGTGACCTGACACAGGGAATGCACCCTCGTGCCTGCCAAATGGCTTTCCCAGGGCCAGTGCCTGACTTGGGGGCAGGTGGGGTAGGGTGGAGACAGCACGTGGCTGCCCCAAGTGTGGGAAAGGTTGGCCCATGGCCAAGGCTACTCATTAGAGTGGGGTGTTCAGTGGGACTCTGAACTCTTGTCCCCAGACCAAGACCCGACAATGGTGTGGACTGAGTCCTGATGGTCCCAGACTGAGCCTGGATCTCCATCCCCACCGAGTGGCTCCCCTAGCCACCAGTGGGACCCTGATTTGTCCCAGGCTGTGTCCTGACTCCAGTCCCTGGCCCTGGACTGAGCTCTGCTGCTTGACCAAATTAACTTTTAGACGACCATGTGTGGTTGTTCCCAAGGGAAACAGAGAAGATGGAGGTGCTCAGCATCATCTACCCCGCTGTGGGGATGTGATTCGACCCCTGGCCCACTGCCTTCGGTCAATGACCAGGGCTTGTGGGTGTCCAGCCACCAGCAGGCTTCCTTTCTGCACACCCTCAGCCCTGTGCCTCCCTAGCTGCCCCCACAGGGGCAGTGCATGAAGCCCCTTGCCCACAGCTGGTCTCCCCACTCCTCTGCCTGGTAACTGGTGTCTTTTCCTGGCCTGTGTGGGCAGCTTGCTGAGCACAGCTGCAGACGAGCTATATTTAGCTGGCTTTAATGAGCTCAGGATGGCAGACGTCCGCCTTGGGAGCACTTTTCTTGCGTGTGTGTGTGCGTATGTCTATGCTTGGCTCAGCCCATTCTAGTGTGTGTGTGCGTGTGTGCCTGTGCATTTGTGTATGTGCGTTGGCGTGTATGTCAATGCCTCTTGGTGCATGCATGTATGTGAAGGTACATGTGTGTCTATGTGAGTCTACCTGTGCAGTGCCTGTGCTCTGCTGGGGACATGTACAGTTTCTGATGCTCACAGGGGTGCAGAATGGAAACACATTATTTGTTCATTTATCCATTTGTTTGAAAAGTGTTTAATGAGTATCTTTTATATGCCAGCACCTTGACAGGCTCTGGGAATAAAATGCAGCTCAAAGAGCTGCGGCCTTCAGCAGTCAGCTCCCTGGCGACCCGGCAGGGAGGGAGCCTCACACTCCCAGGTTCTCCTTGGGGTGCCTCCCCCACGCCAAGCCCAGCCCAAAGCAGGGGAGTCTCTACCGCACGCCCTCACCAGGCTGAGAGGTGCAAGAGGGTCTGGAGAGGCAAATGGAGATCGTCCTGCACAATCCACTGCTCACCCATGAAGGACCTTTCCTTCATTTTTCTAGACTCCAATTTATAATTTCTCTATGGTTACCCATGCAGCTGTGTGGGTAGAACTCCCCACCTGTGATCCCAGAGGCTTCTCAGGGCCCCCGGGTTCTTCCCCAGCACCTGCAGGGGGTGAGTGTGTACGCTGGTACAGGGGTGTGGCCTCGTGAGCACCGAGCATCTGGGCCCCAGCCTGGTGGTCCCTTCTGCCCTGGTTTGCAGCTCTGGGGACAGAGGGTGGCCAGCCGAAGTTGTCCATCCTCCTGGAGTTGCGAGGGCGCCCCAAGTTGGGAGGGTGCCCGGCACTGGTCTCTGTCTTCCTCTCAGTCTGGGGTGGAGCTAGGGATTTCTTTTCAGCTTGAGAGAACCCCTATTTCCTCAAATCTTTTTCTTCTGGGAATAAAGGTGCTTTTGGAAACAAAGACCAGCGAGCTATGCCCCAAACCTCCCCAGAGGCCAAGAATCCAGAGCCAGGAGGAAATGGAAATTGATACCTCAGGGAAAAAAATCACCCTGCTACATGTGCATTGAAAAAGTTCTGAATTTTAATCTGTCGTTTGGGTAGGTGACACACGTGCATGGCATAAAACACTAAAGGAACAAAGGGTGACAGGTATGCCCTCTCCTCCCGTCCTCCAGCTCCCCCTGCCGCTCTCCCTGGAAGGAAAGGTTATGACGAGCTTCTTATAGACCATTCCAGAAATAGTCTCAGCATACGTGAACATCTCCATAAATATTCATTTGTCTGTATTTTTATATATACCCCACACAGATGGGAGCATACGGTGCATTCCACCTTGCTTTCGTCAGATGAAAAATATGGGGATTGTCTTGCTGTCTCAGTGCACTTAGAGGCTCATGCCTCTGCAATGGTGTCAAGTCTCGCTGCCGCGCAGTGTGTCCCAGCGGTCCCCCGTGGGCGAGCACATGGGCCTGCTTTGCGTCTTTTGTCTGTATTATCAGTATGGGGTGACCATGGTTAGCACGGTACATGTGTCGTTATGCACGTGGACTTGGACTTGCTGTGTCACGGGCAGTTGGTATTCTGAATGGCATCGTCAACTTGCCCTCCCCGGAGGTTGGACTTGTTCTCACTCTCACCCGCAATGAATGAGGAGGGTTGTTTTCTCACACCCTGGGCAGCGTGGGTTTGATCATCGCTAGTCTGAGAAGTGAAAAAAAGGTGTTTTAGAGTAATTTCCGTGAGCATTCCTCTAGTCAAGGGTTCCAAGATTGAGTACATCTTTCTGTATGTTTAAGAGCCATTCCCAGCCCTTCTTCTGGAGCCCACATTCATTTTGAGGGGGTTACCAGGGTGAGAGGGAACGTGTGGGTTGGAGCAGATTATTGCATTTCTTCGTTTTTGCTCCAGCTTCTAAGCAGAGCCAGGGTGGGCTTGACAGGGGTCCCCTAGGGGGCAGGCCAAGAGGTCTGAGCAGGTTCATGTTCCTAATAACAGCCTCTCTCCCTCTGTCCTTCCTACCACTCTGCAGGGCAGGCGGTTGTGTGGGAGCATTCGAAAGAGTGCTGAGAGCACCCTTGTCTAATACCTCATCTTTGTGGGCAATGCTGCGGGAGGATGAAAGAGCCCTGGCCTAGTGATCTGGTTCAAATCCCTCTTCCTTGCCTACATATAGAAATAAATCACTTAACCTCCCCAAGCCTCAGTTTTCTCATCTGTAAAATGGGGAGAGCACTCTGGCCTCTCAGGACGAATGTGAAGATTGCTGGAGACACTGGATGATGATTAGAAACTCAAGACGGGTCTTCGGAGGGCTGCCTTTATTACAGAAGAGTCACCAGGACAGGAGGAGCCAAGCCCTCGTGGCGTCCCAGTGCAGCGAGGGAGGGCATTTTCCTGCAGCTGAATCAAATCTCTGGACCCTTCAGTGGGCCTGATGGGAGGTGGCGCCTTTCCTGATCTGAGCTGGAGTCTGGGGGAATTCACTCCCTGGAGCTCTCCTGTTGCTCGCCGGGGGTGGCTGGCAGGTTTTCAAGAGGCAGGATCCAGGACTCAAACCCTGGCAAGGGTCAGGCCTTAGTCTGGACTAGTGTCTCTACAGAGGGCTCATTGACTCACTGGGGTTTTGGCCTCTTAGCAGGGTGAGTCCAGGCTGACCTGACTGGATGCTGACACTGAAAGGGTTAAGGAGCCAGAGGAGGGGCCTCAGCCTCTAGATCCCCAAGCCCGGTTGGAAATTCCTGCCTTAGCCTCCCTGCTGAGTGGCAACTTACATAACTTGCTTGTATAACCTGGTGAAGGAGCACTCCCTGTCTTCTCCAGGCCAGCATGGGTCATTTTTAAGCTGTTGTAAACATCTCCTAGGTTGTGCTAAAACTTGGGACTTTCCAGAAACCACCTCACACCCATTTATCCTGGCTGTGCTCTCTGCTCCTGTGGCCCAAGCAAAGCTCTGCAGGGATCTGCAGGCAGCTACCATGGCCCCTGGAGCCTGCTTTTCTCCAGGCTGGGCCCCCTTCCACACCTTCCTGCCTCATTACTGGTCTCCACACGCACCCTCGAAGTGGTCTGGGATGCAGCGCAGAGCAGGAATGTCCCCTCCGTATTCCAAACAAAAGTCTCTAGTGCACGCAGCCTTAGAGGCTGAGAGGTACCTCTGGCAGCCCTATTACCTTGGTTTAGGCTATCAGCAGCCTTTGGTCACGTGACCTATGTGTTTGTCACGTGACTTGACCTTGATCATGTGACCTGAGGCACCTCCTGAGGATCCTTGAGGTCATGTGCTGTATCTGAGTCATCTTGGTATTTTCAGCCCTGACACTAATTTGGGCAATAATCAATAGAGTAGGAATTGGCAAGTGATAATTGAGATTTTTTTTTTGCAGGATGATAAGTTACTCAGTGTGTTTCACGTGTATTTGTTCCTCACACAAGCCTTTCTCTTCCTTTTCACATTCCCTCATTAGCCTGTCAGTTCGAGAGGGCAGGAAACATTTTACTTGTAGTGTTAACATGCATTAAAGTATAGGTTTTGGCTTGTTTAAAAATGTTCTTATCATCACTGTGACATATGCTTGTGTTGTGTACTCAGTAGATACATTCATAAAGAGTTTTAAACTCTGTATGACTGCGGGCTTACTGGAGAAAATTTGGAAAACAGAGACAAGTAGAAAGGTAAAAAAAATATCTCTCATGGTCCTACCATTTAGAGAAAACTACTCAGTGAATGTTTGGTGTGTTTCCTTCAAGTACACAGGCCCAGCCCCCCACCTCTCCACCTAGCTTGCTGGTTTTCGCCAGGGTGGCCCACCGTGGAGAAGGGTGGTGAACAAGGTGACGGCGTTTCAGTTGTATCTGGCGGGGACTGCTCAGGGGTGGGGTGGGTGGAGTGGGAAAGTGGGGCTCTGGGCCCCCAACCTGCTTCAGCCAGAGGCGGTCCACTTTCATCCGACTTGCAGATTGGGCTCCTAAAGAACATTTCACAGGCTCAAAGATTTTCCTGTTTTTAAAAAGTTTTAAAACAGTCAGCCGAGGGCCTGTCCTTCCCCTACTTCAGGCCATGCTACCCACATCCCGCTGGCGATCATTAACCCGCACCCCCAAGCTGCTGTGAGGGCTGTGGGTCCCCTCCTAGTCTGTCATTTTGCTGGTGTCTGCCTCCTCCACAGGTGCCCTGAGCCCTTGGCGCTACCTCAGGTTCCCAGGCCAGTGACCCTACTCAACATGCACTGAAGTGGGGCTGGCTAGGTACGCTGCAGGTGAAACTATCAGAGCTCACTCCTTTCTTTGCCAAGGGCTCCCCAAACCTGTGTTTGTTAATTTGCAACAGGACTTGCATGGACATTGATGCCAGGCTCCCTGGTTGGAACTAACTGCTTTGAAATCCAGGTACCTTTGCCACCTGAAGTTTCCCGGATCATCCTTCTTTCTCCACAGCCCTCAGAGCGACTTGCAGGTCTGTGCAGGCCCTAGGGATGGTGCTGCTGGGCACGGATGCCGGAACTCACCCAGGGCACGGTCTCTTCCTGCCTGGATCCGAGAATCTCCGACTGCCCGACTCAAAGAGGGAATGTAGGCCAAGCCCTTACTCTGCGGTGGTGTGGAGAGGCCGTCCAAGGTCCCCTCTGCCTAGGGTCTTCATTCCCCACCATGGCCCACCTCCTCCAGTGTGTGTGCCCCTCTCTGTATGGGTTTACATGGGGCTCTGAGACCCCTGCTCACTGCTGAGTGAGGCTCTAGGTCTTCCCAGATCTTCCCAGATCTGTCTCTCACTTCCCACCTCACAGCAACACAGCAGAGCTGTTGGGTTCAAGCACAACACGTGCGTCTGCACCAGGCCTGTGCTTCCACCTGCTCCCAGAGGATCGGACACTGCTGTCGGTCCGGCTCAGGACATGCCCCATGGCCTCGAGCTGGGCCCAGCTCTGCCCGGTTGACCCTGGGGGCGACGAATGGAGGTGGGGGGCACTGCAGGGGCTGGTAGAGTGGAGGGTGACACAGAGTGGTCAGTTTCAGCTAGGGGTTACCCCCGCATCCACACCCCTCCCGGGTCCTGGCCACAGCTGGCAACACAGAATGGAGACCGCCACTGAGTGGGGTGACTCCGCTGAGAGTGTGTGGGCGATGACCTTGGCTTTTGTCTCCAGAGCAGTGTGGCACATCAGTAATTAGGAGGGATGATCACGATTTCTGCCTTTCCAAGGTGGTGATTAAGCAAAAATAGCCTCCATTCTTCAGCTGCCAGGAGGAGCCATGGCGTGCTGGGTGGGCCACCCGTGTCCGTGCCGGGACTGGCAGGGGCGCTGGAAGCAGGCACTGTGGTAGTTGGCCTGCCTCAAAGGCTGTCACAAAACATTGTCACAAAAACAGCTGTGGGCTGCCATCCCGTATCTGGGCGCGGCAGGGACCGGCCTGAATAGGGTCATGCGGGCAGAAATGAACAGGAAGTGGGCCTGGCATGTGGCTCCCCGCCAACCAGGGCCCTTGCTGGCCGATCCTGTCACCAGAGGCTCCCGGGGAGCCTCTAGCTGCGGAGCCACCAAGTGCAGGCCACGCCTCTCCAGAATTCCCAGAGGTTCCCCGATATGGTTTCCCTGGGGACTTCTAAGAGACGTGCTTCCCAAGGATGAGGCTCCCCTGAACCCCTTCTCCTGGGGCATTGGCCGCAGAGAGCTGTCTCACGGTCTGTGAGCCCTGGATCTTCATGTGCAGTAAATTTCCATCAAAACACCACACAAAGCCCCAACAGCCGATACACCCTGCTCCCAGGGGGCCCACAGTCTGATGGGGAAATAGACAAGTCACCTCCCAGCAGTAAGCCAGGCCCTGCCCAGCATGCTGTGGCATAACCGTCTCTGCTGAAGTAGATCTGAGAAGGCTTTCCAGAGGTGGTGACAACAGAGCAGGGTTTTGAAGGACAGGTGAGAATTTGCCGGTCTGCAAGGGGAGGAAGGGCTTAGCAGGCCGAAGGCTCAGGACGAGCAGGGGCACGGAGCAGTGGAGGAGTTGTGTCTCGTGGATGAGTCAGAGTCCGTAGCCTCAGTCGTTGGGGTGGTGACGTCTGGTGCTTGGGAGAGCAGGGCCCTCGTGGGCATGGTGCCGGCAGGGGCCCCCTAGGCTGCCTCTCTGCTTGTCTATGGAGGGTCCTGCTAAGACCAGAGAGTACCTCTCAGTGGGGCAACTTGGTCCTCTTAGTTACTCTCTAGGGGCCAGAATCTGGATCTGGCAGACTAGGGCTCCCCTCTTCCCTTTCCCAAAGCAAAACATCTCTGGCTTTTGTTCACTGAAAGGAAGCAAGGCTCCACCCCAAACAGCACAGGAGGCCAGACCCTTCCCTCTGCTAGGGAAGGGGTGAAGGGTGCTAAGGACACCCTGCCAGTCTCCCATCCCCACCGAGCCAGGAGCTGCTTCAGCATCACTTGCGGCCAGGACACAGCCCTTGTTCCCTGATTTGATGCCCAGAGCATCAAGCAGGCCCCTGGGAAATTGGCCGCAGGTGGATCAAGGATGTGGGGGCTCCTTGGTCTGTGTAATCAGAGAGGGTGCAGGACACGGCCCCCACCTAACAGAGGGCTTGGTGCCCGGGAGATGGTGAGACCTGCATGTCTTCCCTTGGACTTATTTATAGCCTTGCTGTGGTAATCTGTAGCAATCACAGTATTTAATCCTGTAATCATGCTGTGAACAGGCTCCCTGGTGCAAGCAAGCAGGCACCCAGCCCAGAGAGGCCGGGAGACTGCCAGGGCTGAGGGAGGACTTAGGGACAGGGCCGGAGAGTGTGGAGGCGGCAATGTCCCTACTGGCCTTGGGTCAAATATTATCATCTGTGGACCTGTGCCCCTCAGTGCACCCTGGATGATGATGATGAGGACATGAGGAGGAGGTGGAGGGTGAAGATAATACTTATATAGTGTTTACTAGGTTCCAGGTCCCATTCTAAGCCCTCCCTATATATGAACTAATTTATTCTCATCACCATTCCAAGCAGTAGCTGCTGTTGTTATCCCTGTATTCCAGATGAGGAAACAAAGCTGCAGGTCACACAGCTGATAAGAGCCATGATTTGAACTCAGGCATTCTGGCTCCAAAGTCCATGGTTCCCACTGGGTCCCTCCCAGCCCCAGAAGTCAGGGGCCTCCCCAGCTCCAGGTCCACAGACATGGCCCTGCAAGCTCTGGGTTCTCCTGGCCCACCAGCCCGGCAGCAGCACGCAAAAAGCCATGTCCGGCTTCCCTCCTGCTCCCTCACCTTCCTGCTTGTCACCTGGTCTCCATGGGAGACCTGAACTTCAGTCTACTGGATGTCATTTATCAATCTGTCCTCCTGTTTCTTCTGTAGAATGGGGGTTTTTGTGTCCAGCTCCCCGGGAAGCTGTGGAGGTTGGGTGGATAAGGGAGCACTTTGTCAAGCATTGTCTTCTGCTGAGTGTGGGGCACTCTTACCTGGTCCACGTGCCAGCTCACCAGTCTTCTCATCTGTGTTGCCTGGGCCTAGTGACTTAGGTTGTGTGGGCCTCAGTTTACTCATCTGTAAAATGAGGCTAGTAATAAGAGGACCAAAACTCAGAGGCTACTTGTGGAGACCAGATGAGATGACACCTGTGCAGCACACAGTGCCTGGAACATGTGTGTTCAGTAAAACGGAGCCATCTACTGTCATTTATTTGGATCCTGCCCTGAGGGCAGGGCCCAGGCCTCTTCTACCCATGTCCAGGGCAAGGCCTACAGGATGTCAGAAGCAAGGCAGCGAGTCTGGGCTGCTGGAAGGAGCACTGGGAAGTGCTGGGCAGAGTCAGGCCTCAGAACAAGTTTTCCCTCTTCCTCCTCCAAGCCGGAGTCCTCCATCACTTAGGAAATGATTTCCTGTCTGTGTGGGAAGTAGCTCCGAGCTCATAAAGCAGTTGTCCTTAGACCAGGGCTGTGTCTGTGAGGACAGACGGTTTCAGAGATGCACTCCCCTGCCCAGGAAAGCTTCTCATTTGGAATTCCTTGCAGATGCACCCTCCCCTGGGGCCAGCAGTGGCAGGGGCCTGTTGACTCAGGCACCTGTTGGCCAGGGCTCCCACCCACACCTACTGCAGGGTTGCCTGCAATGCCCCTTGGGAGAACCTTCCCCAAATGGGCTTCCCAGCAGGGTGTAGTGAGCTCCTGGTGGGGCAGGTGTGAAGTGAGAAGGAAAGGGCCATCCTTGCCTGGAACCGGCTGCTTTAGGAGATGAGTTCCCTGTCACTGCAGGCAAACAAGTGTTTTGCAGTGTAGCTCTGAGGTTCAGCCACACAGAGAAAGTGGTATCCTTCTCAGGGGCAAAGAGGAGAGAAGGCAAGATCAGCTGGATAGAAGGAAGGGTTCCTCACTTTCTCATGGTGGCAGCATCATTGGGTAGGCAGTGGGGGGCCGTTGGGTGTCTTTGGGGTCTTTCTCTACCCAAGAGTCCAAAGCCAACTTGCATCACCTGGTCCGAGTTTAAGTCCTGAGCTGTTGCCTGACCTAGGTCCCCAGCTGCTGCTGGGGCTGCCAGGTCCCAGAGAGGGAGCCCCTGGCCATAGGTCGTCAGTGGTGGGAGAAGACTCACCATCATTATGGACCAGATATTAGACCAGGGGTCAACAAGCTTTTCTTTAAAGGGCCAGATAGTAAATATTTTAGGCTTTGTGGGCTATAAAAAGTCTCTGTGATGCATAAGCAGCCACAGATAATGCGTAAACGAATGGGCATGGCTGTGTTCCAATAAAACTTTATTTACAGAAATGGGCAGTGGGCCAGATCTGGTCCATGATTGTAGTGTCTGTGTTGAAAGAATGTGAGCTCAGGGAGGGTTGGATGCCAAGAAGCACTTCCTGGAGGTGGAGGCGGCGAGCCCAGGCAGCTGAGAGAAGCAAGAAGAGCATTTCTGGCAGCCGGCTGGCTTCGCCCCAGGGCTCGAGGGCGATGAGTTATGAGGAGTGTGGTCCAAACGCCAGCGGTACCTCTGAGGCTCACCTTCCTCTGAATGGGGTGCCCATGATTCAAGGCTTTGCTGTCTCTCTGATGTCTCTCAAACATATTGAGTGATTTTTTAAAAATCTGGCAGCTGTAGTTTGTTGGATGCTTAGCCCAAATTTCTGCCCATTACTGGAGGTGGAAGCGTTCCGACGACCCTTGTACTGTGGTCGTTGTGGAAGGGAAGCAGGACCGGTCCTTTCTAGGATGCCCCTGCTGACCACCGGGACAGCATCCCTGGTGGCCTCATCCTGCACGCCTTCTTACTTGAGGCGGAGAAAGGGTTGCACGTTGTGTTGAGTCTGGAGGCGAGGGCCCGGCAGGGTGCCTCCGTAGCTCTGGACGCTGTCGTTTTGTGGGCCGTGCTTCGCGCCAGCAGAGTCCCCCTCTGTTCCCACCACAGGAGAGCTGTACCGGGTTTCCTTGAGAAGACAGAAGTTCCCAGCCCAGGGCAGCATCGAGATCCACGAGGACAATGAGGTAAGCCGGCTGTCTGGGGTCATCTGGGCCCCTGCTGTGCTCAGGGTTTTAGGAAGAGCCCTAGGTGGACAGGCTGTCTAGTTTCCATCCAGCTGCTCATTTGACTTGCTATGTGACCCTGGGCAGCATCCTGTCCTGCTCTGGGCTTCTGGCTCCCATAGGAACAAGAAGGACCCCTTGGGACCCCTCCTACTGGGACATTGAGGGGCTTCCCTCCTGGCAACCTGTGCCCCTCACTCTAAATGCACAGGAGGACCCATCCCATGGGGGGCTGGAGAGGTCCCCGACTTGGAGCTGAGACAGGCCGGGCACGGTGCCTGCTTCTCTGGCCACAGCACGTGTGTGTGCGAGTGGGTGTGTGCGTGTGCACGCATGTGTGCATGTGATTCATTGTACTGCCCCTCCCCCACCCTATCTCCTTGCTGCCTGTGTCTCTCTGTCCCCACTGTGTCCCTTTCAGGAAGTCGGCCCACAGCGCTCCTGCAAGACGCACGTCCTGCTGCTGGTGCTGCACGGAGGGAACATCCTGGACACAGGCTCGGGGGACCCATCCTGCAAGGCGGCCGACATCCACACCTTCAGCTCCGTGCTGGAGAAGGTCACGCGTGCCCACTTCCCTGCGGCCCTGGGCCACATCCTCATCAAGTTTGTCCCCTGTCCTGCCATCTGCTCTGAGGCTTTCTCGCTGGTCTCCAAGTGAGTCCCTTTCTGCCTGTTGGGACTGGATGGCACTGGTGGTCGGAGGAGGAAGCAGAGGGGCTGTCCCTGCCATGTGGGTACCTGCTGGGCAGGGGGGTACCTGCCCGGACTCTCTGACCATGAGTGTCACTAGCGGGAAGTGGTTAGCAAGACGTCATTAGCACTGTGCCCTGAGTCCTCCCCAGCCTGGGACCAGGCGGTGCCCAGCCCCTGTTGCAGCTCAGATCCACTTCCAGGGCTCAGCGGGCCCTGGTCTTGTTGGCCCAAGTGAGGGGGCTGAGGCCCTGAGAGGTGAGATAGTGCAGTTTTCTGCAGGGTTGCCCAGCGACGGGAGCCGGGGGTCACACCCAGGCTGCCTCACTCCCAGGCCATGTAATTATGGCCCAGGAGGCAAGTGTGCTCCCGTGGAGGTGGCTCAGGGTGCCGAGGACACTCAGGAAGAGGGCCAGGAGGCTTCCCGGAGGAGTGACTCAGTGTGTGCTGTGAAAGCAGCATAGTAAGGTTAAGTGTGTGGTCAGCCTGGATCTGAGTTCTGGCCGTGCACCCTGGGGGCAGCTGTTCAGTCTCTCCCTTTCTGTTTCCTCATCCGTATAGTGGGGATGCTCAGGTCCTCAGGAGGATAACCGCCTCCTAGAGGGTTTTTTTTTTGTTTCTTTTTTTTTTTTTGAGGATTCTGGGTGCTGGCCTATGGGAAGCACCTGGCACGGCGTGGGGCACAGGGAAAGCACATGGTGGGGATCCGCTGTGACACCGCATTGTGCTCCCAGGGGAGAAGGAGCCCTCTCCACTGGGGGACGGGGCTGGGGAGGGAAGCGTTCCTGACTCCCCGCAGAGAACCTGGATGGCAGGGGGAAGGCAGCATGCTCACCAGGTCCAGGTTCTCCATCCAAACCTGCCCTGGTCCCCGTGGGGGGTTAACAGGGAGACCAGGGGCCCCACCAGTACCTGGGGGCCCATGGGAGACCCCACCCACTGCTCCAGGATCAGGGGGCTCTGTGCTCCCCAGGTTCCCAACCTCTTGAAATAGCTGGGAGCTGGAGGTGGATGCCAGGAGCCAGGGGGAGCCCTGGCTGCTCACAGGTAACATGGGCGTAGACCGTGGGGACTGGAAGCCTGGAATTTTCTGCAGTGAGGGAGGAAAGGGAGGCCAGAGACACCCCTGTCCTGCCCCTCACTCTCTTTCATGTCAACGTTGCCAGAATCTTGAGGCTTCGAAGAGAGGAGCCCTTACCCAGGTAGTTCTTGGGGCAGGGTGGACGGAGCATCCCAGGGGTGGCCCTGAACAGGGCTCGGCAGTGCTGCGGGGGGCAGGAGGCCCGTTCCTAGCTTTCTGCTTGGTGGGAGAGCTCAAGTGGAGGGCCTGCCAGGCCTCACTTACTTTTCTAGTCTATGAAAGGAAGGGCTGCCTCTGCCCAGGGAGCAGAGACCTGCCTGTGGTTTATCTGTGCCCCAGACCACAGGCAGGACAGATTTCAATCAGATTTGGAAGCAAGGAAGGAGATTAGTCAGTAGGTCCCCAGCCTGGCTAAGGGCCCAAATGCTGGTGGGATTCTTGTTAAACCATAGGGCTGCAGGCCTCACCGCTAGGGTGTCTGAATTGGGCAGGGCAGTCTATGGCCGTACCACCCTGAACACCCCATTTCGTCTGAACTGGGCAGGGCCGGCAGAGCCCTGGAATCTGCTTCGTAACCGATCGATCTGCCTCGTGTGTCTGCCCCGCAGCAGGATTTGGGGAACTGAGCTGGTGGCGGCTCCAGTCCCTTCACACTCCAACAGTCGGAGTTAATTGGGCTCATTCATAATCTATCTCAGGATCCCCCTAGCCCCTCGCCCCCAGGGACATCTGACCACCCCCCACCCCGCCACCACTGCCCCAGCTGGGGCACCCAGTCCAGGCCTGATCTCCAGGAAGATGGATGGCCTGACCACTGAAGGGGACAGCGAGGGGACAGCGAGGGGACAGTGGGAAGGGGCGTACTTCTCCCCCAGGCAGAGCCTTGCCAGGCCATCCATCAACCCTAATCACTGCTGGGAGGGAGCTTTTTCTCAGCTAATTAAAACCTCTTGGCGGCAATCGAGGCCTGTTTCCTCTAATTTGTGTTCTTTGGAGATGAGGAATGGCTGCTGGGCCCGCCTTGCACACCATGAGGTCTCTGTTACCTGCCCAGGGCCCCTGAGCCCTGTCACCTGAACTTAGGCTATGGGGAAAGGGCAGGCTCTGGGTAGAGGTTGGGCAGTCTGTCTCCCTGTGGTCCCTCCTGGCCAGCAGGGTCTGATGCCCCAGGGGGCAGAGGCAGGACAGGTAAGGTGGGGAAAGGGGCAGGCACCTGGGAGCTGGGCCCTGGTGGGTCTGAACCCCCAGTGGGGAGGCAGGGACGTGAGGGTGGGGGGCGAGTGCAGGGGCTGGACAATCTACTGGTGGTGGGAATGCGACAGCCAGACTCTCCTGCCCTTTCCCGAGTCACAGATCTTCCCGCAAATCCCCTGGAGGCTCTAGGTCCTTGTCCCAGGAAGGCGGACACGATACCAAGCCTACAGCTACACGCACACCCCAGACTGTGACATGCCTGGCACACCCTCTCTCCTCCTTTCCGCTTTCCCCAGAGCCTTCCTCAAGGCCTAGTTCAAACCCCACCTCCTCTAGGAAGTCCGTTATGAGTCCACATCCCCTCCCCAGTCCACACCAGGGCTTCTCCCACAGTCAGGTGTTCTTCGGTGCCATGCAGAGCAGGGCAGGAGAGCACCGCTGTCACAAGGCACCCCAGAGCCTGCACTGTGGGCCAGTGGGAGGTGGACACAGGAGAGTCAGCACTGGCTTGACTCGCCCCCCACCCCCACCCCACTCCTGCCCCAGCACCTGTGCTTGGTTTCCTGCCTGGGTCCTCGGGAAGGGCCCGGAGTGGACAGCCCAGCTCCTGGCCAGTACACGCTCCCTTCTGCCCAGCCCGAAGCCCCAAACCCACCGCTGCGCTGACCCCAGCGGGGCTCACCTTGGTCCCCTGTCTGCAGCCTGAACCCCTACAGCCACGATGAGGGCTGTCTCAGCAACAGCCAGGACCACGTCCCTCTGGCCGCGCTGCCCCTGCTGGCCATCTCCTCCCCACAGTACCAGGATGCGGTTGTCACCGTCATCGAGCGAGCCAACCAGGCCTATGCAGAGTTCCTCAAGTCCCCTGATGGCATTGGCTTCAGTGGGCAGGTAGGACAGCCTGCCCCCTCCACCTCGTCTTGGCCCCACCTGGAGAGGGGCTTGGGTCTGCCCAAAGGATCTAGAACAGGCTGTTCAGGACCCACAGTTTTGGAGGCCCAAGGAGGCTGTGGAGAAGATCTTTGGGTGTGTCCTCATTTTACAGATAGGAAAATGGAGGTCAATATCTCCATTCTGACTGTGAGCCCATGCTGATCCCTGGCCCTAGTCTGACCCCTGACCCCAGCCTGGCTCCTGTCCTCAGGTTGACCCTGGCCCTAGTCTGACCCCTGACCTTAGTGTGATTCCTATCCTCAAGCTGACTCTAGCCCAGTCTGACCCCTGACTCTAGCCTAGTCCTGTCCTTAGGCTGGCCCTGGCCCCAGAGTAAGTCCCCTGCCCCCTGGGCGGGCTCTCTCAGGCCTCCCTGGGACAGGTTCCTTGTTCTCTAGGTGACCTGTGCTCTGGATGGGTGTGGGGGTGAGGGGTCAGCAGAGGCCAGGCCCGTAGTCCCAGCTGTGCCTTCTCCAGGTGTGTCTCATCGGGGACTGTGTGGGGGGCCTCCTGGCCTTTGATGCCATCTGCTACAGTGCGGGGCCCTCAGGCGACAGCCCAGGCAGCAGCAGCCGGAAGGGGAGCATCAGCAGCACTCAGGTGCGGCCAGAGGAGGGTGGGAATGGTGGAGGGGTCCGTCCTTGGGAGCAGGGGCCTCTCGGAGGGCGGTTAGTGTTAACCGTTAATGTTGGCACCGTGAAATCCAGGTTGCAAAGTGTTGTATCACAATCTTACACGAGTAGCAAGAGATTACTGCCACAGGTGAGGAAAGTGAGGCCCAGAGTGGGCTAATTTGGGGTTGGGTCCCCAGACAGCTGCCCAGGGCCCCACTAAAGTCGCCGATCGCTAGGGATGCAGGAGACAGCCCTGCAACTAACCTCGCACTGCGACTGTGTTGTGGCTGTCATGCTTCTTTTGGAAGAGGTGTCACCTCTCACATCTAGAAGAAAGGGTCACTTGTGCCTGGGGGAGGAGGCAGGGCCCAGAGTCTCCAGTGACTGCAGTGCCGCCCTGCTCTCTCCTCGGCCCCAAAGGACAGCCCAGTTGTGGGGGAGGAGGAGTGCAGTCTGGCCGGCAGCAAGCGGCTCAGCAAGAGCAACATTGATGTGTCCACCGTGTTGGAGGACGAGGAGCCCAAGGGGCCGTTGCCACGGAAACAGAGCGATTCCTCTACCTATGACTGCGAGGCCATCACCCAGCATCACGCCTTCCTATCAAGGTAACCACTCCCTGTGCCCCACCTTCCTTCCAGCACAGCGTCTAGAGCAGAGAGCACCTTGGCTTAGAGTCACGTGGGTGGCTTAGGACCAGCCCTGTGTCCGTGTCCTTCCATTGTGGCCCCTAGGCAAGTGCTGAGACCGAGGCCACGCCCCATGGCCGCTGGGCTGAGACCCAGGACCCTGCACTCTGTCTCTGCTCGCCCAACTTTCAGAGAGAGGGGACAGTCAGTCTCGCATCCCTGAGCCTCAGCTTCATCTGCAAAATGGTAAATGCTGCCCAGCCTACTTCACTGCTGGTTTTGAGAACCTAGTGAAGGAATAGATACAGGGTAAGCGTGTCTGTGAGCTGCTCCAGGAATGTGTTCCTACTATTTCTCCGAGGAGGCAATGCAGGCGAGCCAAGTCAGGGCCCTTCCTGGGGCCACACAGCCAGAGCTGGGGCCACACACACACACTTTTACTCGAAGCCCAGGCGGGGCCCTCCACGGAATGTCCACTCTTCAGCCTCCTAGAGGAGACATGCTCACTGACATGAGCTAGCTAAATTATCAGCACATTTGCCCAGGGTGCACAGGGGCATTGGGCCTAGACCAGGACCGGAAGGGGCACCTCTGCTTCCGTTCTTCCCCGTTCTGTCCCCTCCTTTCTCACCCCGGAGGTGAGCGCCATGAGGTCAGTTCTGCATGTGGAAAATAGACCATCAGTATATGTATTTTTACATGGTTTGCATTTAGTTTTGCTTTAAAAAAACCCTTATATGGTGATCATTTCCCCATATAATTAAAAATACTTGGTAGATATTCTTAACAATATTTTGTCGAGTAAATGGAGAACATTTGGACACTTTGGCTGTTTCCCGTTCTTCAGAACTATAAATAGCACTCTGGTGGCCGTCTCCATGCACAGACACGCACGCATGTGCCAGGGCTGTTTTGTTTGCATGGATTTCCGGAGGAGGAATCATTAGGTCAAGGGCTCTGCTTTGTTAGATCTCTGGCTACGGGAAGCCCCTCTGACAGAGTGTTCTTTTGAAAATCGGTCACATTTCAAGTCTGGGGTGCAAGGTGAGATCTCCACATTGCTGGTTCGTCCTTGAAAAACCCTTTAAGAAAGCCCCAGATTCGGGGACTGACAAGAAGTTGGAGGCTTTCAGTGGCGGGTCCAACACAGCCAGCTTTCCCTCTGGTGAAGGGACAGATGGCTGTTTCTTTGGCAATTAAATAGTTGGCGTGTGTTTGGGGACCAGGCTGTACATGAAGTATGTATTGTTCAACACCAGAGTCATCACCCTCATGGGAAGATGCTCACACTGCAAGGGGCAGAGGGGGTGGGATTCAAGACCCTCGCTCACACACCGTTTCGATGGTGATTTCTACTGTTCCCTTTCTGCTCCAACTGGAGTGTGTTAGTTGGATTTGCTTTTAGTTGATTCATAAATTGTGCAGTCCTGCCCTGGCTGGTGTGGCTCAGTGGGTTGGGTGACAGCCTGCAAACCAAAAGGTTGCCAGTTCCCTTCCCAGTCAGGGCACATGCCTGGGTGGTGGACCAGGTCCCTGGTTGGGGGCATGTGAGAGGCAATTGCTCCATGTGTCTCTCACACATTGATGTTTCTCTCCCTCTTTCTGCTTCCCTCCCCCTCTCTCTAAAAATAAAGAAATAAAATCTTTTTAAAAATCATGTAATCCTACTGGATTGTCTTAAATTCAGATGCCAGCTGGAAGGTCAGGGAGGTCCCCAGCTTTTCTGCCCATCCTGGGTGGCCCATTCCCGGCCTGTGGCTGAACATCAGCTTGAACTCTCTGGGGTGACGGGTGCCTGGGATGCGAATGACCGGAGCTCGTGTCTCGTCATTCTCTCTCTAAGCTCTGCTTCATCTGGAGGCTGGTGGGGAGGGGAGACGGAGCTGTTCGCATCTGTGCCTGCGGGTGGCCCGGAACATCAGTTACAACGAAAGGCCTAATCCTGGCAAGACTGACATCGCCCAGCTGGTCTGTGTACTGGCCAGCTGGGCTTCTGTGGTAGATAGTGCAGGAATCCCCAGTGCGGCCATCACAAACCCGGCACGATGGGGCAGGCCTGACAGTGTGGAGGACGCTTGGGTGTTCTCGGGTTCTCAGCCGGTTTTAGCAAATTAAGCTTTACTGACCACAGGTAGTTGTTTAAGTATCACCTGTGGCCGCTTGCGTGCTACACAGCAGACTTAAGTAGATGTGATGGACCTCAAAGTCTAAAATATTTACCTCCCGGTCCTTTATGGAAAACGTTGGCTGCCGACCCCTGCCTTAGCCAAACGTTGGCCAGGCCTTGGTGGCTGGTGCTGAGATGGTTGCCAACTTGTGTGATGGTGTCTGGTGATGGACTCTGACTCTGGCCCTGCCCAGAGAGGGAGGGCTGGGCTCTCCGCACCCAGACTTGAGGCTCCCTGCTAGGTGAATACTTCACATCCGTGGTCCTTCCCTAACACACCCCCGTGTCCTCCCTGCTCCCGCAGCATCCACTCCAGCATGCTGAAGGACGAGGCCGAGCCCCCTGCGGCAGGGGCGCCCCAGCTCCCTGAGGTCAGCCTGGGCCGCTTGGACTTCGACGTGTCTGACTTCTTCCTCTTTGGCTCGCCCCTCGGCCTGGTCCTGGCCATGAGGAGGACGGTGCTGCCCGGGCTGGACGGTGGGTGCGGCTGGGCCTGGGGTCTAAGGAGCCTTGTGTCCTAGGCCTCTTCATGAGCACCTCAAATCAGGGGGAGTGGGGGAGGGGGCAGGTGCGGGGAGGGTCCCAGAGTTGGGGTAGGTGGACAGAGAGAAGAAGCAGGGGGAGGGAGAGGAGGAAGAATGGGGTAGTTCCCCCAGATGGAACGGACCTGAGGTAGCCTCGGGTGGATTTCACCGTGCACGTCACGTGTCCCCGGATGGTTTGTGGCCCTCTTCTCCAGCTGCCATGTTCTATGGGAAGAGGAACTATCAATATTTACCCTGTTGTACCCACCCCTGTGTCCCCAGTGTCCAGGCAGGCTCACGGCAGGCGCATTGCAGCCCGGCCCACCTTAGTGACCCCGCACACAGCCAGGCCTGCGCCGTGCCTCTGCCTGGGCAGTGCCCGCAGCCCTGAGTGCCATCCTCCATCCTCTAAAATGCACATGGAGGCGATTTGCATCAGCAGGCTGTTAAGCAATGATTCTGAGGATGCAAGAGTCTGAAGGCACCTTGGAGATGAGCAGGCCAGGGCTTCTCGAACTTGTACCGCAGTTTACCTGCGGCTTACAATACAGAACAGAGAAACAGGGAGGGCCTCTGCTTGAAGTAGGGAGAGGAGGCAAAACCTCGCTGCTGCCCTCATGTCACTAGGGAGCCCTAGGTCCCCCTGGATGCTGGACAGTCCAGTCCCCAGACGCAGAGGAACAGGGAGACGCACTGGTGAGGAGGAGGCCTCAGTGGAGACACCTGCTGGTCTGTGAGAGAAGTGTACTGCCGACTCAGGCAATCCGAGGCCTCTACCTTGGGCCTAGGAATTGTGTGGGGGCTGGAGGAAGGGGCAGCTGATCCTGACGGAAAGACCTGCAGTAGGCTTCAGAGATCAGATAGCAACTAAGTGAAAGCTGGAAGAATGTATAGGAGTTTGAGCAGTGGAGAGAGTGGAAGAAGGGCCCGATAGAAGGAGGGGCAGTTTGAGCAAAGGCACAGGGAAGGGAACACAGTGAGACGGTGAGGGAGTGTCGAGGGTCGCCATGGCGGCAGAGCTGGGTGCCTACAGCTGCACTCTCACATGGGGCAGGGTGGCAAGGCCGGGAATGCCGAACTGAATCTGATGGCTTCGATCCTGTTGGTAGCAGGGAGCCATGGCATTTCTTGAGCAGAGGAGTAGGCCACTTGGAACTGCACTCGGGGAAGCCTTCTAAGGCGAAAGGAGCAGGTACCAGCAAGGGGCTTCCCCTATGTATTCTCCCAGGAATCCAGGTGCGTCCTGCCTGCAGCCAGGTCTACAGCTTCTTCCACTGCGCAGACCCCTCCGCCTCACGGCTTGAGCCACTACTGGAGCCCAAGTTCCATCTGGTGCCTCCTGTCAGCGTGCCCCGCTACCAGAGGTTCCCATTGGGCGATGGACAGTCCCTCCTCCTTGGTAGGCTCCCAGGGATGAGAGCTCATGCTGAGCTGGAGTCTGGGTCCCAGCCAGGTGGCACTGCAGGACCACCATCTCTGGTCTAGCCTTTCCAAGCTGTTAGCTGATGGGCTGGCTAGACCCAACTGAACAGGGACTGTGTGCTCTTGAGGGCTAGAGCAGGCAAACAGCTCACTCACCTGCTTTCCGAGCAGCACACCTGTGTGAGCACCTGCTCTGTAGGGGGCATCTTGGGGCTCAGAGACCTAGGCTCTGACCCCAATAAGCTCCTGGCTAACCTCTTGGCCAGCATAATACTCGAGCTGTCGGACCTGATTGAGAGCCAAGGGGTTCCGCTGAGTGCTATTGCCCAGTGGCTAGCCTGGACTCTGGAGGTGCCAGAGCAGGGAGTATCTCATCCTGGTGGGCTTCAAGGAAGAGGGGGCTTTTGACCAAAGCATTTGGACAGGTGTGAAGAGCTAGAGGGTGGGGGTTGGGGAAGATCTTCTAGGTGGAGGGAACAGCAGAAGCAAGAGCAGGTGGGTTTGGGGGATGGCCAGTGGCCTCCGTGGCTCAAGTGGGGTGAGCTGGGCATAAACTGGGGTGAGGTAAGGGCAGGCCTCTAACAGATAGTCAGGGCTTGGAGGTGAAAGCCTTGGCTCCATACCCCAGAGCCCGTTCAGAGGTTTGGGGCCAGATTGTTGGCAGGGGTGGGGTGGGGGATGTTGCTCATTCAGTATTAAAAACCAGCCCCAGCACATTGCAATGAAAACCTAATTTCCAAAGTCCTGCTTTGTCAGAAGCTTCCACAGATAGAAGAGGCTTTAAAGCCTCCCTACCCCATCCTAAAATGGGCCCCTCTTTGCTCAGGGCACTCCTCTGCTCCCAGAGAGCATCCTGGCTCCCATGGGGAGTCCCCATTCGCTTCTGGGCTCAGCCACAGTCCTTTGTGGTACAGGAGGGAAGTTCGATACAAGAGCACATGGTTAGGGGCCACCCCATGGCCTCAGCTGGGCCTTGAGGACACCCTCCCAGAGGCCCCTCTGCAGCTGTATTAGGGGTAGGAGTGATGGTGGGGACCCAGATTTGTGCCTGCATAACCCACAACATAGAGGACGTGAATCCCAACAATGCACTGTGGTGGGTTCCAGGGGTGGGGTGAGAAGGGGAGGTTGCCTGTTGGGCAGGTGAGTGAGCAGGGCCAGGGGCGGGCCGTCTCTGAGTGCCCAGCCTCCTGCCCAGCATGGGGCTGGCACAGCATGGGTTGGGGGGAGAGGGATGGCTCCATTGGAGGCGTGCTATTCAGTCCTGACCATGAGATTCCCCTTCCAGCTGATGCCCTGCACACCCACAGCTCCCTCTTCCTGGAGGGCAGCTCCCAGGAAAGCCCTCGGATTGTGGACGCCCCTGCCTCACCCCCTCAGGCCCCGAGGTCCCAGCGCCCGGGGCGGAGGATGAGCCAGGGCAGCTCCCACAGTGATAGTTCGGAGTCCTCGGACAGCCTGGCCCCTGCTGGAGCCTCCCGCAGTGAGTGAGAGTCTTCTGGGGCCTTCCTTGGGACCCTCCTTTGGGTGGCTACTGGTCCACTGCCAGAGCTGCTGAGTGGAAATCCAGATTGAACTCTGACCTCAGAGTGAACTTTGACCTCTGACTGAGGACTGAGCCATGACCTCTCCAGGCATAAACCGAGCTCTGACCTCAGCCAGAGCCCTGGTCCCAATATTCAGGTTTCCCACTGGGAACCCTGGCTGACCAGCTGCTCTGGGGTGAGACTGTGGGTGCCTCCGTGGGTCTCCATTCCCAGGGACCAGTTGACAGCACATGTCCTAGAGGAGGGGTGGGCAGGAGGTGGGAAGGGAAGCAACTTAGGTCCCAGAGCTCATTTTGACCTGGGTGCTCAAACTCGTGCACCGAGCGGGACACCCACCACTGTGTCTGCACGAGAGGGTCCCGCACTGCCCCTTGGGTACAGGCCCCAGGCCAGCTGCTCTGTCCTCACCTCCCTCTCGGCCTCGCAGTCACGGCCAGGTGGTGGGGCACCAAGCGCATCGACTATGCCCTGTACTGCCCTGAGGTCCTCACAGCCTTCCCCACCGTGGCGCTGCCCCACCTCTTCCACGCCAGCTACTGGGAGTCCACGGATGTGGTGGCCTTCATCCTGAGACAGGTACTCTGCCCCTTCTTGGGCTCCGCCTGCAGGGCCCCTCTGCAGGGCCCCGTCCTTCTGTGTCTGGAGGAGAGTCTTGCTCTGCAGGTCACGTTGGCCATTGGGAAGTCATGGGAGCCCTCCACCAAGTGTGTGTGTTGGGGGTGGGCTGGCACAGTCAGACAATGGGTTTTATAAAGAGCACTGGCTTCCAGCTAATGGCCTGGTACTTTCTAGAACATTAAATAGAAACTACCTAGGAGAATGTACCCATGTTTCAACTTGGAGACTGGAGTAATAAATGCCTGCTCCCCTGTGAGCCTCACTGTCCTCTGCTGTGAAAGAGGGGCCAGTGCCCGAGGCAGAGCCCGGGGGAAGAGGTGGAGAGGCGGAGAGGTGGTGCGGTGTGGGTCATGTGCAGCCTCCATGGACAAGGTCAGGAGTTTGATGTTATGCTGGGTCCAATCAGAAGCTGTTGCAGGATTTTGAGCAAGGAACAGATATCAGCTTTCATGGATTTTTACAAGGAAGGCCCACTGCCATTTGGGGGAGAGACATGAAGGCAAGCATAGAAGCCCAAGTTCAAGATGGTGGCATGCGCTGTCGTGCTGGCAGTGGAGGTCTGAGGAGCTGGAGCGGAGCGAGATTTGTGTGGTGGTGACAGGACTCACTGGTGTCTGAGCTGCAAGGGAGAGGGGGGGCCAGCGGGTCCAGTTACACTTGAATATTTGTGGCAGTGCCATTCCTCAGGGTGGGGGAGAGCAGGGCTGGGGTGGGCATAGACCCAGGAAGGTGAGACGCCTGCTAGGTGTTGAGAAGGAAGGTGAGTAGAAACGCTGGAGCTTAGGGGAGACTCCAGGCTTACAGATAAGAAAGTGGGGTTGTCAGTGCTTGGATCACATTTAAAGCCAGCGATGGGCACGATGCTCTGGGTTTGACACCAGTTCCAAGGCGTGGTCTCTCCCCCACACCGTGCAGTGCAGCACCCCCAGCCAGGTGTCATCCAGTTCAACTCCAATCCCACAGGGTAGCGGTCCAGACCCACAAGTGGGCCCCCATCCCCTCAGGTGGAAACTGCAAGTCCAGGCTGTCAGCCTGGGCTTCTGACTAATCAGAGGTTCCGAGGCACCCCCACCTTGGGCTTGATAAATTTGCTAGAACTCTGTGAGCTGCTCTAGCAAATCAGGAGAATAAGGAGAAACATTTTCCTTGTTAGATTACTGGTTTATTATAAAAGGGTGCAGCTCAGGAACAGCCAGATGGAAGAGAGGCCTAGGGCGAGGTGTGGGGAAATGCCGACCTCTCTAGGGATTCTTCTCTTCCCAAATCTCATGTGCTCACCAGGCCAGAAGCTCTGTGAACCCCCTTTTTGGAGGGTTATTTTTGAGACTTTATTATGTAAGCACGATTGATAAAATCACTGGCCACGGGCGGTGGGTGCAACCTTCAGCTGCTCTCCCCTCTCTGGAGGTTAGTGGTTGGGACTGAAAGTTCAAACCCTCTCTTCACCTGGTTGGGTCCCTTGGCAACCAGCCCCCCAAAATTACCTCACTAACATACCAGGAGACACTTCTGTTGCTCTAATCACTTAGGAAATTACAAGGGTTTTAGGAGCTCTGTGCCATAAATGGGGAAAAAACCCCCAAATATGTATTTCTTATGATGACCCTAACACCACACCTAATGCGGGAATTCCCATGAGATGGGGAAGATCAAGGGTGAGCCCTGCAGCTTCACAGGGAGAGAGGAGAAGCGACAGAGGGCGACGTCAGTCCCCCAAAGTCGGGGAAGAGCGAGGGAGAGGGGGATGGGAGTTGACCTTTGAGCTGGGTGGGGTGGAGTCGTGGGCGGGGCTTTGGCAAGAATGGCTTCAGTGGGGCCATGGGGACAAAAGCCCGACTGGAGTGGGAAGTCGGGGAGAGGCAGGAAGGGAGGGGGCTACAGCTAAGGGAGACCAGAGAGGGGTAGTGGTCACTGGAGAGGCACCACGGGTCCTAGGGACGGTTTTCTTTTTTAAGGTGAGCACGATCACTGCGTATTTTTATGCAAAAGAGAATGGTCCGGTGGCAAGGGACTAACCTGTCCCTTTGAGGGAGAGGGTGTGCTGCAGGAGCGAGGATCTGGAGTGGGCGGGAACTGGGGTCAGGGCTTCAGCTGGCCTTAGGTGGGGTCACCTCAGGTCTTGGGAGGGAAGGCGGAGAATGGGTACTGACTCAGGTAGCTGTTACATCTGGGTGCCCAGGCCAGAGAGCGTTTGTGGGACTGTGCTCTGGCCCTGGCTGTCAGGACACGCGGGCAGGGACATGGGTCCTGGGGCCTCTCCAGCCCCCTGGGATGTGGGGAGGCTCAGAGGAGGGCCTTCTGGTCACAGGAAGGTGGGCCCGACACCCTGGGAAGGAGGGGGAGGGGCTGAGGTGGCCTGACCTGGAGCCCTGCCCCCCTTGGTCAGGTGATGCGCTACGAGAGCGCGAACGTCCAGGAGAGCGCTGGCTTGGATCACGCCGCGCTGAGCCCCGCGAACCCCCGAGAGAAGTGGCTTCGTAAGAGGACCCAGGTCAAGCTGCGGGTATGTGCTGGCCGGAGTCACCCACTGGTTGTGAGTGGGCTCGGGGAGATGGGGCTGCCCCTGGGGCTGGCGCATCTGCACGGCAGGCGAGGCCTTGGGTTTGCCGCTCAGAGCGGAGTGTCTTGCATGCTGGGTTTCCTGCTTCCACGAGGCCCGTGGCTCTGCAGCGGGGTTGGGGCGGCGGGGTGGGGGGGGAGGCGTCACACGTGAGACGGGAGAGCTGGTTCCAGGTGGCCTGACTCCACAGGAACCCCGAGAATGGGGGTCCTGGGCCCCGGGGCCGGTGAGATGCCAATTCTGGAGCAACTGCTCTGTGCTGGGCCTCTGTAGATGTGGATGTGAGTCTCGAAGAGTCCCGTTCCTGACCACGGGGTTGATGGTCTGATTCGCCACGTGTGGCCTGGAGACATGCTGGTCCTGACAGAGGGGGCAGGGGTCAGGTAGAGGGCGGAGAGAGGAGCCTCTGGGCCCCCCCCATCCTGTGCAGGGCTTCCCGGTGGGGCCGCCTCTGAAGGGGCTGAGGTGTAAGCAGGAGTGTGGTGGGTGCATTTGTTTGCTTAATCAGGAGACGATCTCCAGGCCCACTGAGGCCCAGGCTCTCTTCCAGAGGGAGAGTGGAGAGCGGGGATCTACAGCCGCTGCCCTGGGGGCACCACAGGTCTGGTGGGAGGGCAGCCGTGGGCGCCGCAGACAGCCCTGGAGGGGAGAAGGGGATCGGTGCCCTGTGAACTGACTCTTCTTTTTGGACATATATACTGAGATGTAACTTGGGTATTAATTATACAATTCGCCCATTTAAAATTCAGTGGACTTCAGTGTATTCACAGATACGCACCCTTGCATGTACAGTCAACTTTAAAGGTTTTCATTACCTCGAAAGGAAACTCCTTACCCTTTAGCTATCATCCCCTCCCCCACCCCATCCCTAAGCAACCAGTCGTCCACTTTCTGTCACAGCAGATTTGCCTGTTCTGGACGTTTCACGTGAACGGGACAACACCACATCATCTCCCATTCACCCCAGCAGTGCACGAGGGTCTGATTTCTCCACAGCCTTGCCCGCACTCACTGCCGTTTCTGATGCTAGTCACCCCAGGGGGCCTGAAAAGGCATGGCATATGATTTTGGCTGGCATTGCCCTGATGACTGGTTAGGTCAAGCACCTTTCCACGGGTTTGCTTCCATGAATGAGCCCCTCCCGCTCCATGTTCCTGTAAGGGGGCCCGTGTCCCACCCTGGACAGTGTCTCCAGGGCCAGGTCAGTGGCTGGTTCCTCTGTGTCCACAAAGCCCAGCAAAGGGACCTGTGCGGTGAGGTGACTGCAGATGCTTGTTGACTTGCTCTAAAATACCATGGAGTGGAGAGGAGGTAGCGGCCACCTTTGGGGAGCCTGAGCAGTGTTTCTGGGAGGGACAAAGCTGAGCCAGCTCCCAGGGGAGGGGCTGAGTATCAGCGCAGGAGGCCAGTGATGGCATGTGCCGTGGGGGACTGGCGTGAGCCAAGGCCTGGATGCCACCACTGAGCCGGCCTGCAAGGACTGGAGGGGCCCGAAGGGGAGCAGCGGAACGAAGACCGAAAAGGTCGCTGGGCACGGCTGTGGTGCTGAGCTCGGGGTTTGAGCTCCATCCGGAGGGTGCTGGATGTCAACTGCCTTGTGCTTTATAGAGACGACGGGTCTGCCTTGGGGTCCTCCTTGGGGTCTGCTTTTGAATAAGGAGCTTCAGTGAGAAGCTATGAGCAGAGTGCAGGCGGGAGGTCACCCAGGTGTCGGGAGAGATGCCAGGTGGGCGGTTCTGTGAAGGAAGGGCCAGCGGAGGCCTTCGAGCTGCAGGATGAACTGAAGCCAGAAGGGAAGAGGGGCGAGGTGCTGGGATGGTTACAAGTAACATGAGGCGACGTCTGGAATGTGGGATGGCTCCAGAATCACCCGGGGGCGGGGCTGGCGAGGGGCCTCAGCAGGGGCAGGACGCCGGCGTGGCCGTGAGTGGGTGAGCGGAGGGGCTGGTGTCGGGCACAGGAGACCTGGTTACACTGTTCCCTCTACTCATGTACATTTGAAACCTTCCGCTAAGAGCAGATGGGTGGCAAATGGCCGTGGGACGTGAGTAGGGGTGTGGAGGGATGAGGCGAGGGTGACTGCCAGTGTCCGGCCTAGGGAACAGGAGGATGACCCGCTGTGCAGACCAGAGGCTCCTCAGGGCCGTGGGGGAGGATGGGGAGCAGAGAATGCTCATCTCCAGGACCCCAGCGCTCCTTGGGGACAGCATGAGGGTCTAAGCGTCTGTTTTTCTCCTGGGTTCCATGGGAACTGACAGTCCTCGCCTCTTCCCTTCACACCCCTACTCACGTCCCATGGCCATTTGCCACCCATCTGCTCTTAGCGGAAGGCTTCAAAAACTTGCATGACGAGGCAGGTCCGTGTCCCTCCAGCCAGTCCTGAGGACAATGTAATGAAAATGCAAGGCGCAGCCCCATTTGCCAAAGCTGAGCTGGGTTCTGTGCTTCCAGAACGTCACCGCTAACCACCGGGCCAACGACGTGATCGCTGCCGAAGACGGCCCCCAGGTCCTGGTAGGACGGTTCATGTACGGGCCCCTCGATATGGTGGCTCTGACAGGAGAGAAGGTACAGAGGCTGGGCCGTCCCCTCCTTGACCGGCCACAGGTGCACCAGGTGCCTCGTGGTACCACACGGCATGGGGCTGAGGACTCTGGGATGGCTGAGCTGGGAGACACTCGCCCGGCCGGCGGGGTGGGGGGCGGGGGCGGCGGCCAGGGAGCGTGAGCTGGGAGCCACAGCTCGGAGGACGGGATGAACTTGGTGCAGGTGGGAGGCCACTGTGGCTGCAGTGGAAGGAGAGAGGATGGGCGGAGCCAGGGAATGTCAGGCAGGACCCCACGCTCCAGCCCAGGGTCCGTCCCCTGGCCGAGCCCCTAAGCCAAGCGCACAGCCATCCACTGCCCCCAGCCGTCAGTGAGTCCCCTGGCCCCCTCGCTGCCTCCAGGTGGACATCCTGGTGATGGCGGAGCCGTCCTCGGGCCGCTGGGTGCACCTGGACACGGAGATCACCAACAGCAGTGGCCGCATCACATACAGCGTGCCGCGGCCCCGGCGCCTGGGTGTGGGCGTCTACCCCGTCAAGATGGTCGTCAGGTGAGACCCGGCACACCTCTCGTGGTGGTCCCACCCGTTTCCGTGGCCCTCCCAGCCCAGCCTATCCACAGGACGGCGTCCTCGGTGCTCTCTGTGGGGCCTCATCCTGTCCGTGGGCAGAGAGAAATGACAAGGTCATCACCAGGTTCTCTTTGACCCTGGACCCCAGCGGAGCTCCGTCCGTCCCCAGTGGTGCTGACCTCTGGCCTCAGGCCAACTCCTGACCCCAGGCGGTGCCTTCCAGGGGTGACCAGACCTGCGCGATGAGCTACCTCACGGTGCTGCCCCGCGGCATGGAGTGCGTGGTGTTCAGCATCGACGGGTCCTTTGCAGCCAGTGTGTCCATCATGGGAAGTGACCCTAAGGTCCGGCCAGGGGCAGTGGACGTTGTCCGGTGAGTGCTACCCCCCTGCAAGGGACGTGTGCCCCCTGAGCAGGAGCCAGCAGACCCAGGGGGCATGGGTGTGTTTCCTCTGGTTTCCTCTAGGAATCCCACTGGCTTCTGGGCCAGGAGCGGCAAGTCCTGGCTTCACCTCCAATGTTAATTTACTGAGTGTCCTTGAGGTCCTCCCGGCCGCTTTCTAGGCCCCGGCTCCTCATTTATTCTAACACCATCCCAGCTCTCTCCACAGTGAGCCGGCCCTGGTCTCGCACATTCTGACCCCAGTCAAAATGAAATTGGCCTGTTCTGATGATCTCTTGCTGTGTAACAAATGGCTCCAAACTTAGTAACTTAACATAATAATTTATTATTCTGTCTCACAGTTCTGCAGATTGACTGGGTTCTTTGGAAAGGTTCTCCTGTGGGGTCTCTTTAGCAACTTCAGTCAGAAGGGGGTCCGGGCTGGTGGTCAGCTGGGCTCCACTCAGCTGGGTGGGTGTTCAAGAGGCCTGGCGTCTGAACGCGTCTGTAGCTCCTCTGGGTCACTCTGTCTCTCCACACGGCTGCTCCCTGGGCCTAGCCTGGGAGCTCTTAGACTATTCCAACTTTGTACAGCGTGCTGGCTTCCCCTGGCTCCCAGACACCCGAGTGGGAGCTGCAAGCCCTCTTGTGACCCACCCTCGGGAGTCACAGTGCCCTGTCTACTGCGTTCCATTGGTTATAAGCTAGTCACAGGATCAGCCCAGATTCAAGGGCAAGGGGCCACATACAGGTATGAATACAGGGACCCTTGGCTCACTGAGGGGCCATCATTTGACACTAGCTAATGTGCAGGGCTAATTGAGACATGGAAGCTATTCCAGTTAGTTGGAGAAAGCAGAGCAGGCTTCCTGGGAGAGGTAGCATTTGAGATAGCCCCTGAAGGAAGGATATATATGTATGTATTTCCAATCATGCCATTGTACAAATATGAGCAAATGGAGAAAGGTGAAAAGAAGAATATCTACTGATTTAGACAGGCCAAGAAGGAGGACACAAGGTGACGAGCTCAGGGAAGAGCAGAGCATGCATGGAGAGCAGGTGGGACAAGCTCAGGGAGGTTGGATTTTGGAGAACAATTTAGGACAGGGCAGGAGTGTGGCTGGAAACACCTCCTCCCAGGGCTAGTGCATTGCTGAGAGGGGGAGGGGTGCAGAAGGTTTTCCCAATAGAAAAGCAAGAAGCACCCGCTTTAGTTCCTCCCACCCTCCTCGCCCCCTCCACCCCTGCCTCCATCTACCCTTTCCTGAGCCAGGCTCTGCTGGGCACTGGTGCAGAGAGAGATCCCAGCAGGAGGACTCTCATGGTGCTGTGGGGAAAGCAGTCACAGGCATGGGGAACTGATCCAGGACTCCAGGTGATCAGAAACCCCAAAATGGTAGAGGTCCTGGGTCCTGGGGGCTCCTGGTGCTGGGTAGGGGCGGTCCTGCCTCACCCAGCAGCGGTGATCACTCTGGGGCAGGAGGATGAGCCTGGCCAGGGGCTCTGAGGAGGCTGCTGACCTCACGAGGCCCAGTAGCCCTGTGGGGACAGGTCACAGACAAGCTCAATCTCATCTCGGGTGTCAACTTCCCCCTTGTAGTCTGGGCTGTTTATTCCCATTACAACATCTTCTCCCAACTCCTCCCGAGTCAGCACCCCACAGCCGGGAAGGCAGGCTGTGGTTGGCCCTTCCTCTCTGGGGACCCTTCCAGTGCCCTTGCCTCCTTCCCATGGGCTCCTGGGGACCCTGTGGTGCTCTGCAAACCATGCTGCTCCTCAGAAGCTGCTTTTTGTCACCACAGATCACTGGACCCCAGGGTGACACCTGGGCCTCCCCCACAGATCACTGGACCCCAAGGTGACACCTGGGGAAACTTCCCCAAATCTCTCAGGTCATTTTCCAGATTTGGAAGCACCCACTCTATAGTAGCCAGTTGGTGGCTAGTGCCACAAGCTCCCAAACAGGTCTGGGCTTATCTGACTTCTTGTACCCAGGATGCTGCATGACGTCAGCAGAGAGCACTTGCAGCTGTGCTGTAAGAACACAGAAAAGAGAGGCTGAGTCTGCTTGGGAAGAAGGGAAGGCTTCCTGGAGGAGGGGGCCTGGAAAGATGGGAGGATGGGAACGTAGGAGACAGAGCCATGAAGGCTGTCTAGGGGAGGGTTGTGCAGCAGGAGTTGCACCACTATGCAGCTTCCTGTGACTGGGTTGGGGGTCAGGTTCAGGGGCATAGCATGGAGGGCCACAAGTGAGGAGAGAGTTCATGATTTCAGGGCACTAGAGAGCCAGGGATAGCTTTAGGCAAAGAAATAATCAGGTTAGATTTGTGATATACAAACATCACCATGGAAACAGTACAGAGGATAATAGTAAAGCAACTGAAGAGAGCACAGCATGCCAGGAACATTTGGGATTAATTCATTTCATTCTTAGGATGACCTGCGTGGTGGTTGCTAGTATTATTCCCACTTTGTAGAGGGGAAACTGGAACCCTGAGGGTTGAGTAACCTGCCAAAGGTTGCAGGCCCCAGGTTGGGTTGCAGTGGAGGGAGTAGAGGCCAAGGGGCCTGCCAGGAGGCTCCTGTAATGGCCCAGATGAGGTTCAGACCCTGAGCCCCAAAGGGATTAAAGTGAGCCTACAATGAGCCAGTGTGGAGGGCAGGGTAACGATCCTGATGGGGGAGGGATGAGGAGGAATCAGAGGCACTCGTCTCTGGTTCCGGGAATTTGAATTACATCGGCTGCATCACAGAGAAGGGGGCAGGACAGAGTGCTCAGGAGTCAGGGTCAGGTGGCTGTGAGCACGCGGTGCCTGTGGGCCATCCAAGAGAAATGTCTAGGACCCACAGGGCTCACCCGGGAGTGTGGATTTGGGGGTCCCTCTGGTTGTCCCTGGTGCTCCTTGGAGCAGCCCCTCCAGCTTCTCAGGGAGGCAGCCGGTGGGGCAGGCCGCTGGGCAGTGGGCGGCTGGCACCGGGCTGGGGCTGGGCTGGACGCTGCAGTGCCCTCTCACCAGGCACTGGCAGGACCTGGGCTACATGATCCTCTACATCACGGGCCGGCCGGACATGCAGAAGCAGCGGGTGGTGTCGTGGCTGTCCCAGCACAACTTCCCACAGGGCATGATCTTCTTCTCGGATGGGCTGGTGCACGACCCACTGCGGCAGAAGGCCATCTTCCTCCGCAACCTCGTGCAGGAGGTCAGTGTCCGGCCCTGGGAGGGGGCTTCTGCCTGGGAGGGTGTGCGACCTCCAGGACCCCCTCCTCATTCCTTCCCTCCTCCCACAACCCCAGTGGGCCCTCATCCGTTTTCCCACCACCTCCCATCGTGCAGCGGTGGCCAGTGTGCAAAGCACGTTCAGCAGATCTCAGTGGGCCCTTGATGACCCTCAGGGACAGGTGGGAAAGGTGAGGCTCGCAACTCACACAGGATCTCAGAGTCGGACTTTCATCCTGTATTTCCCGACCCTGAAACCTGCACTCGTGTCTCTGTGCTTGGTTGTTTGTTCAGCAGACACCTGAGTGCCTGTTGTGCTTTACACCCTGTCCTCAGAGATGAACAGAACAAGGGACGTGTTCTTTGGAGCTCTGACCTAGAGCTGTGGTGTGGTTCTCACACTGTGTCCTCAGGACCTGAAGCCCAGCACCCCTGGGAGCTCATTAGAAATGCAGATTCTCTGCCTTCCCTCAGATCCACTCAATCCAAACCTCTGGGGAGGGGCCCAGCAATCTGTGTTTCATGAAGCCCTCCAGGGGATTCTGATGCTCACAACGTTTTGAGGGCCACCAAGCTAGAGCAGGGGCTGACAAACTCTGGCCCAGGGGCTGACCCTGGCCTGTAGCCTAATTTATATGACCCTCAAACTACAAGTGGCTTTTATACTTTTAAATGGTTGGGGGGAAAACCAAGTGAAGAATAGTATTTCCTGACATGTGAAAGAAAAGATGACACTGACCTTTCAGTCCATAAATAAAGCCTCATTCCAGCACAGCCACACCCATTCACTGTGTGTTGCTCATGGTTGCTTTTGAGCTGCAGTGGAACAGTGGAGTATCTGCAGCAGAGTGCTGAGTCTAAGACATTTATTGTACCATCTGGTCTTTCACATGAAAAGTCTCTCAATCCCTGATCTAGAGGAAGAAGGACCTGTAAATCCAGTGTAATTAGAAAAGGCCCTAAGGGCAAACAGGAAAAAGGACCTAGCTTTGCCTGGGGAGAGCAGGGAAGGCTTCTAGGAGGTGGGAACTTTTGAGCTGAGTGTTCAAGCATGAGTATGAGTTTGTCAGGTGGCCAAAGAAACAGCATGTGCAAAGGCCCTGAGGTAGGAGGAGCCCAGGATGTTCTCAGAGCTGCAGGATGAGGTGCAGGGTCAGACCCAGGCCACTTGCGGGCTGAGCCCCAGAGGTCTTCAGGGACTGAGGTTGGCAGGTCTTGAAAACCTTAGAAGCCAGGCCCAGATCGTGAACACTCTGCTGAAGGGCAACAGGTGGCCGTGGAAGGGCTTACAGCCCCGGAAGAGCTTAAAGTGGCAGTGTCTCATTCGGGCTGTAGAAAGATCCCTCTGGCAGCTGTGCAGAGACCAGACTGGTGGAAAGAGCAGAGGCGGGGAGGTCAGTTAGGCAGCCTCTGCCCAGAAAAGAGAGTGTCTGGGCGGTAGCCGTGGAATGGAGAGGAAGGCGTGGGCAGGTCCGGAGGTAGAATCGTCAGGACTCCGTGGTGGTTTCATGGAGGGAGTGAGGAGCTCTCTGCCTCTGTCTGGAGTGACCAGGAGTTGTCGAGGTGCTGCTAACCCCACTGACCGTAGTCTCCATGGAGGCAGAGCTGGTGTCTGTTTTGCCACCAGTACATTGCCAGCATCTGGGGCAACGATGACACAGGATGGGCAGCCAAAATATAATGAATGAAATGAAAGGGAACCAGGCTGGAGGCAGATGGCCTCGTTTGTGGACATGCTGAGGCTTGCATGGCCACTGGGCTCGAGCTGCGCAGGCCACAGCTGAAGCAAGTCAGTGGAGCCCTGGGGGGGCGGGCGGTGAGGAGGGGCTGCCTTGGGCCCCCAGGGAGCTGGAGGCAGAGCTGCACGGGAACCACAGCTGGGTGAGGGGAGGCCAGGAGGGAGCAGCTTCTGGGTATCAGGGAGGAGGAGGAGGTGCGGTTTGGTGAAAAGTGGTCTCAGGATGAAGACTGGACGCTGATGACCTCAGTGAAGAAGGGTCCCCTGAGGGGGCTGAGGGGGCAGAAGCAGTGGGGGGAGGAGCAGAGCAGGTGGGGCGCAGGGGGCAGTGTGGTTGGGGATGGCCTCGCAGGATGGAAGTGGCAGGAGTGAGCTGGGGCGAATCAGGAGGTGGGACAGGGAAGCTGCGCCTTCCTTTGGGCTGCAGGCAGTTGGGGATGACCCAGCTAATGGGAGATGGCCGGTGGGCCAAGGAAGCCCTCTCTTAGCCTTGACATCCAGGGTTGGGTAGCAGCTCAGGGAGGGAAGTAAAAGTCAGGAGGAGTTTCTTCGGAGGGCTGGGAGCAGAAAGAATGTGTGGGGCCAGAGCCATGTGGTTCTCCAGAAGCTCTTCGCAACCAGCTTATAGAAATGGAGAAGGTGGGTGTGGAGGAGTCCCAGGCTGGGGTGGGAGGAGGAGAGGGGCTGGAGAACGCAAGTGGAGGACAGGGAGCACAGGAAGGCTGCAGGGAGGCCAGGCAGGGTGAGGAGGGGTGGGGCAGGAGAGGTGTGCAGAGAACGCAGGGATGGATACGGCTAGAGAGGCTGAAAGAGACACTGGAGGGAAGGAGCAGGGTCAGTGTGGGAAAGCAACCATTCAGAGGGGGTGGTTCCGGGTTCAGTCTGGGAGGTGACAGTTCCTGCGGACCTTAAAAAAGGTATCCCAGTGACGGTGGGACTTAGGAGGAAGCAAAGCTGTGACCTGGGGCCAGAAGTCTCCAGTGAACTTGGGGGGAGAGTGGGTGGGAGAGAAGAAGACGACATTGATGGGGGCTCACAGTGAGGAGCCCGAGATGGTGAGCGCTTCAAGGGAGGTGGGTTTCACCCTGAGGGTCTGGAGGTGCCCCTGGAATGCCGGGCAGTTCTCTGAACCGGAGCGAGGCTTCTGGGGAGGCACCAGGCTGGTGCAGTGTGCACAGCGCAGCGTTCGGGGCCAGACAGAGTGGCTGTGGCCCTGGCCCTTGATGTGTAACCCTGGCACCCAGGTTCCTGGTCCACAAAGGAATGCTTCCCCCCATGGTTACCTGACCTACGATATTCGACATCCATGCTGCTCAGCTAACGGTGTGGGCTGGGGTGCAGGCTGGGGTGAAGAGGGCAGCCACTGCAGGCTAGGCCCCCGGCTTGGGTTCTCCAGTGTGTGGATGCAGGGTCTCCCAGTGGGAGTTTCTCGCAGGGCAGCCTAGGAACCCTCTGGGGGTGGTTTGACGGCCTGCCTGTCCCTCCACGAGCTGCCCTCTGTTCTAGTGCTTCATCAAAATCAGCGCTGCCTATGGCTCCACGAAGGACATCTCCGTCTACAGCGTGCTGGGGCTGCCCCCCTCGCAGATCTTCATTGTGGGCCGGCCCACCAAGAAGTACCAGACTCAGTGCCAGGTGGGTGGAGGCTGGCCTGGGGCTGGGAGCTGGGCACTGGGGGCCAGGGAGAGGGTAAGGGGTAGTAGGTGGTTATTCCTTTATTTGTTCATTCCTTCATCTGCTTCATTCATTCACTCATTCATTCATTCATCATTCAACAAATACTACCAGGCACCTGCCTTGAAGTGGGTCCTGTACTGGGAGCAGGGGAGAGTCCCTGGTGGAACTGGATGTCATGTCATCCAGTCTAGTAGGGAGATGGAAGGATCTGCAGACAATGACAGCACAGTGTGGCAAGAGCCATAATGTGACGGGGGAGCACAGAGGACTGTGGGGCCCCAGGCAGGAGCGGCTCAGCTGGACTCGGGGCAAGGCTTGTTTCCAGGAGTGTGAAGGAATTGTCCTAGAAGGGCCTGAGGTTGGAGAAGCATTTATGACAGCGGCAGCAGAAAAAGCAAAGGTCAGGAGGTGACAGAGAACATGTATATTCTGAGAACTGCAAGTGACAGCTTGTCTGTGTGTGATGTGGGAGGGTGTGGGGGGGGGCTGGACAGCACTGAGCTCAATTGGGGCTCTAAGTCTTTGAGATTCAGAGAGGCCCTCAGGCTGCAGAGGGGAGGGGTGGGAGGAAGTGGCAGGGCAGTGGAAGGGAAGAGAGAAGTCGGAGGTCTACGGTGCATTTTCAGGCAGGATGGACCGGCTTTGGTCACTAACGGGTCAGGTGTGCAGGACGAGGGGATGAAAAGGCAAGGGTGGCACCCTGTTGCTGGCTTGGTGACCTGGTGCCATTGTGGGCATTGAGAAGCAGCTTGAAGGAGCAGATGGAAGGGAAGGTGATGATCTTTGGGGGCTTGTTGAGCGTGGACTCTGGGAGTGACCAGCAGGTGAGGATCAGAAGATGGAAGGAGCCCAGCGTGGGGATCCTGCAACAGCGCTGACCTCACACTTGAAATGCGCTTGGTGGTGGATTGTGTGGGATCTTGTTTAAATGCAGATCCCGAGTCTCTAGGTCTGTGGTGAGGCCTGAGAGTCTGCCTAGCGATGGTCCAGGCCCCCACTTCCAGCAGCATCCGAGCGCCCAGTGGGGAGGCTGGGCAAGCAGGGTGGCGGTGGGGGCCAGGAGATGGCTAAGTGCCATGGGGTGCAAGGTGGATGCTGGACGGGAGAGACTTCCATTTTGGGATTGCCGTGAAAGTGACAAGGATGGGAATTTCACTCCCGTCTACAATCAGAGAGTTCTGGAACAACCCACAGGTACAGACAGAAGTGCTCAGTTGTCCAAAGCAGGAGGGGGAGGCTCGAATGCTTAGTGACCTTCCAGTTTCCTGGGGGTGCCACGGAGAAGCTGGAGACCCCAGGGTAGCGCGCGTTGCCGAGAAAAGGTGATGTTGGGCTGTGGGCGGCCGGCCCAGGGGCCTGTCCCAGCCCTGCTGGCCTGACTCCCGTTCCCTCCACAGTTCCTGAGCGAGGGCTATGCTGCCCACCTGGCCGCGCTGGAAGCCAGCCACCGATCGCGCCCCAAGAAGAACAACTCGCGGATGATCCTGCGCAAGGGCAGCTTCGGTCTGCATGCGCAGCCGGACTTCCTGCGGAAGCGCAACCACCTGCGCAGGACCATGTCCGTGCAGCAACCAGACCCGCCCGCCAACCCCAAGCCTGAGCGGGCCCAGAGCCAGCCGGAGTCCGACAAGGACCACGAGCGGCCCCTGCCAGCGCTCAGCTGGGCTCGCGGGCCCCCGAAGTTTGAGTCGGTGCCCTGAGGGCCGGGCTGTGCGCAGAGCAGGGGGGCCCTACCAGGCTGCTTGCGGGGGACCAGAAGGGCTGCCTTCTCCCCGGCACAGGCCTTTTCCTGCTTTTTCCCTCCCGTGTCTGTCCAGCAGTGTCTGACCTCAGTGGGGAGGGACCCTACCCGGCCTTTGGGGGCTCCTTAGGCTGCAAGGGGATGAGATATCCGGGGTCTCAGTGCAGCCACTGCTGCCTCCCTCGTGCCTGCGACTTCGAGCCCAAGTCAGGGCTGATGTCAGTGTGATCTGGGGTGCAGGCCTGCCAGGAGGTTTGACAAAGTCAGCCTCCTTTCTGAGCTCTGCGGGCTTCTGCAGTAACGGCAGGCAGGCCCTCAAGGGAGAGGCCCCAGACCAGGGATCCACGGCGGCTGGCTTCTTGGCAGACAGGTGGAGAGGCGAGTGATGTCTGTGCCTGCCCTCCCTGTGACGTCCTGAGTCACCATCTTGGGCCTGGCTCTCCTGCGGCAAAGTGGCCACTTTCTGGGAGCGCGGGGACGCCCCCTGGGCTCGCCCTGCGTTCAGGCGTCTGTCCGCAGCCCAGAGCGGGGCGGGTCTGGTGCTGACAGCCCGTCCTCCCGAAGTCGTTCATGCCTCGCCTTCCTGTCCTCAGAATCTTCACCATTCTCCCGTGGCCCTGGAGGACTGCTGTGCTTCTTTCCGGAGTCCTGCCTGGTGCCCTCCCCCATGAGGCTGTGGCCTCGGGCTCCGGTCTAGCTCGGGAGCCCCCTGAGCCCATTGCTTGCTCTCTCTGGGCCCTGCCTTCCTTATGTCATCCAGGGGTCTCCCCGGCTGAAATCAGGTTGGTGCGAGTTTCTCACTCCTAGGCTGTCTGCCCCTGGAGGTTTTTCAGGCCGAAGAGCTCCTTGGAGAGCCCCGTGAGCTCTATTCCCCCGCAGTCAGAGAGGAGCGCTCCGGGTGGGCGGGGGGAGCAGCGATTGTCCCCCCAACCTCCAAGGAAGCCCCTGGAGATGTGGGGCAGGGGCCCTGCTCCGTGGACAGGTTTATGTTCACTGATGCCCAAACCCAGTGTCCCAGGGATAGAGACGTCCTCCCAGAGGGCATCGATCGGCTCCTTCTCCCCAGCTCCACCCAGACCTGTTTCTCCCTTTGGGCACCTGGAAGACATAGAGCTGAGGTCCTGGAGTTCTGGGGGTGCGTGTAGTTTTGGCTCAAACTGTTGTATTCTCTTTCCTCCCCTCCGCCACTCAGCTTGGTTTGGTGCCCATAACTTCGTCCCGGGCCATCCCTTGAGGTTGGCGGGGCTTAGCTCTCCTGGGACCCCTCAAAGCCTTTCCCGTAGCCTGGGCTTTGGTCTCCTGCAGCCCAGGCCAGCCTTGGAGCCCCACCCCCACCCCCCACCCCTGAGGCGGCCCAGTTCTTTCAGCTCCAGCTCTGTGTCATGGGCCAGCCCGCCCTGGGGCACAGACATCTGTATACACAGCAGGCACCTGTGTCAGCTCAGTGTCGCTTCTGCTCAATGTCTACCTCTTGCAGTCCCCATGTGACCAGTGTCCTCCTCCATGGCAGCTGCTGGTGGGGGCGGATGGCACCGCTGGTGAATGGGGCACCCTGCCGGGGCCGGAGGGGTTCGGGCTCCCAGCCCCAGCCCTGCTCTCTCTACTAGAAATGTGTCTTCTCCAGTCTGCCCGCTCCTGCCACGTCTGCCTGGCAGACCGGTCTGCCCGTCTCTGCTTCACTTTCGGTCCCGTATCTGCATTACAGCAGCACCCAGGGCTGGCAGCTCCGCTGGGGAGGGCGATCACCTGGCCTCCTCTCTGGTCCTTCCTCCTGGCAGTTCAGTCTTTCTCGGCTCTCCATAAGGCACTGCTCGTGTGGCATAGCCACCTCACCCTGAATTCTTCCCGTCCTTTCCAAAATATACCCAGGATTACACCTGGGCAGACTTAATCTGATTCTCAGAAACTCCACCATCTCCTTTTTGCAGAAGCCACTCATGTGTTACTCTCAAATGCTGAAATAATTAGCCCGAGATACTTCTCTCCTTGTCTGATCCCCTCTGCTTTTCCTGAGAACCCCAGGCTTGGAGCAGGAGTGAGAGAGAGAAAGAGAGAGAGCGCACACCAGGACCCTGGGGAGTTCTGAGTCCATGTGAGCAGAATTCTGTGGTTGTGGGGGTTGGAGCTGGGGTGCAGGGCCTAGCGGGGGGCCACACCCCTTCCTTTTTGGAGCCCTGCCCTGGAGCTCTGCAGACTCACACCTGCGAGGCTGCAGGTGCGCAGTGAGACACTGCGAACGGTCGCTGCAGGAGCGTCAGGGGGCGCGTGAGTGCACCTGTGCAGCTCTGTGCGGGGACTGGACTCGGAGCAGGTTTCAGCTCTGCTTTCATGGCAACTGCAACCAACATGCACTTTCTCTGCTACTGGTTTGTTCAGTTTTGTGCGTCCAGTTGTGTTGGATAAAAACACAGTCGTGTTGTTTACTGGAGGGGCTGCTGCCTGTCTCCAGGCGGTTCTGTGACCCTGACTGGCTGTCTTCCAGAGAGCCCTTCCGTAGGAGCTGGAACACAGACCTCCCCGCCTGACCAAAGCGCCCTGTTTCTCACTTGGCATGTTTGTTGTTCCCAGCCTGGTGGCTGTCCTGCCAGAGGGCCTGCCTGCCGCCTCCCTCTCTGTTCGTCCTGTTGGGGGTCAGGGTGCACCCGCAGCCAGGTCCTGCTCTTCTGGCATCCTGGGTTTATCCGGCACAGCTTGACTTCTCCCTTAGGCTCCACAAAATGTTAAAAGTGAAAAAGGAGACTTTTCATGTATTTGGGTGAATGGTCCTCCTGCCTGGTTACTGGGCCGGAGAGAACAAACGTGTTAGGGCCCCAGCATCCAGAAATTATGGGGAGTGTGAAAGAGGGAAGGCACAGTCTCCTGGCTTTTTAACTCCTTTTCCCACCTGGAGCCCATGCCCATGCCCATGCTCAGAAGTGTCCTGCAGACCAAAGGTGGTATCAACGTTTAATGACAGCTGGGCCAGGGGCAGAGTCCAGCTGTGGTTTGGTTTTGCACAGATGCTCTCGGGCCCTGCCCCACCCCCAACTAACTGCGAAGGAGCCTCACGGCTGACCCCGCCTTAAACAACCAACTTTCCTGCCCAGCCCTGGGGGTTTGGGTGCCAAGTGCGCTGGAAACCTCTTCTCTTTAGCTCAGCCACCAGAAGTCACCTCCCTCCTTCCGCTCCCTCTGGGCTTGTGGGGGACTTTCTTAAAAATTATACTTAGGATTATGTGCAAGCAGCAAGGCCTGGTCTGGGTCCTGCTTTCTTTTCTAAGAAACCAAGAGAATGGTTGGGAGAAATATCAGTTGAACCCCACTCTTGTGGGGACAAGGAATGGCAGGCGACACCAAGGAGGTACAGGACAGGAGGGTGGTTCACTCATGGGGACCCCTGCCCTTGGACCCCATGTCTTTTCTTTGTTTACTCAGTGGTGGCAGCCTGTCCAGTCTTGTCCGTGGTCTGACTGTTCCTAAGTGTGTAACTCTCAGTATTATCTGTGGTGGCTGGTTCTGTGGTGAAAAAGGTTTATTATATTCTTCATGGCTGCCTTGTACAAAATCCGTTTGAAATGAAAACGTAAAATATCAGATTTCTAACAAGACAAAAAACAGCATTATGGAGTTCAAAAGATTTTTACAACTGGTCTTGATTTTGATGTGAGCTGGTTTTTAACTCTTAAACGTCACCGAAATAAAAACCTTATTTGCCTTTAAAATGTGCTTTGCTCTGAATGAAGCTGAGAAAACTTTCCTGTTACTCCTGTTCTCCCGGAGCTGGGGGCTGGTTGCCTTGGGGGGTGGGTGGGTGAGGGGAACAAGGCCCCAAACCGTAGACCTTGACCGGAGCGTGGGGGGCAGTGGTGATAGAGAAGAGGTGTCAAATGCAGAGAGAGAGTCTTTATTATGAAAAGCAATGTTATGGAGGAAAGTTACACACTGCTTTCTTTCTACTAAAATGACAAAGCAGATTTCTTAAATAACTTACAAAGGGCAGAAGTTGCTGATGAGCAGAGCTGCTCTCCCTGCCACCCACAGAGCTGAGAACACAAATAGGTCCCTGTGGGCCCTCGGGTCTCAGAGCCGGAGAATCTCTCCAATCCCTTCTTTTGGTGCAGGGACGGGAGCTGGTTCCCAATAGCCTGGGACACAGGTGAAACACGGTGACTCCTGGCAGACCCCATTCCCGGGTACACAGCTCAGCGTGCTCAAACACCTTTATAGCCTACACTTCATGTTGGAAAAGAGACAACCACAAGGCCCAAGTGTGGGGTGCATCTCAAAGCCCAAAAGGGGAGCAGGGTGATCAATCCCCCTACCCCTCTGGGGTCTCCCCTAGCCACTCTTGGACTGGGGCAGGTGGTCACTCTGGGCTCAGACGTGGCCCAGGGGGCATGGCTAAGTCCTGGGGGCTTCCACCAGGAACTCAAGGGGAGCATGGACCCTAGGTGTGGGGACGTGGGGGTGAGATATGGCTTGCTTCCTGCAAGACAGAGCTCCGTTCATGCCCCTCACTGTGCTCAGGACAGGGGAACTGAGGACACTTCCCCCCAGATGAGGGGCTAGAAGGTGGCGGGTTGGTAAGGTGAGCAACTCCAGCTCCGAGCTGGCAGGAAGACTGAGCACTTCCAGCTCTGCTGGCCATAAGCTCTGTGGGTTTTTCCAGAAGACTCGGTTCTTTAACGTGCCTCCAAATACACGTATGTGCCCATGTAGGAGGAGGACAGGAGGAAGCAGAGGACGCTGAGAAAGATGCTCGGGAGGAGGGCATGACCTGAAGGCACTGTCCTCAGTCACGGATGAGAGAAACGGTCATGTCACCGCTAGAGATGGGAAAGCAGGAGAGACAGATGCCATTGGGTGCTGTAGGCTCTGAGGGACCCTCTCAACTCGGGCCAGACAAGACCACACCCGGCAGCATGGTGGGAACTTAGCACACTCGCATATAGTCAAAGCCAACAGGGCCCGCCTAAGAGCCCATCACGGCCATGTACACATGGCTCTAGGATATGGCAGCCCCAGACCCAGGCTCTGCCCTCGGGATGGGGTCCTGAGCAGACAGACCAGGAGCTGCAAGCAGCCATGCAGCTTTTGCCAATTCCATGGATGGGCAGGGCACAAGGGAGCCATGGGAAGCGTTCGAGGCAGGGCAGGTCCTTTGGGAAGCAGGTACCCAGCCTGGCGAAGTTCCACTGAAGCACAAATGGGGGGGTGGCCCAAAGCCCAGAGGGCCATGCGTATCTAGGGTGTATCCTAACCACGACCCCAATCTGGGTCTTTTGTGCCATCTCGTGTTGCAGATGAAGAGACTGAGGCTCACAGAAAGGGTGGGACTAGCCAGGGCTGCACAGTGGGCAGAAGCCAGAGGCCTGTCTGACAAAAGGAGGACCCTCCCACCATTTCGCTCTGAAGCATGGGAGACAGCTTACCTCTCTTCAGCCACAATGGCCATATCCAGCTCTTGAGACAGCTTCTGGAGATGCTGGATTCCTGCCCCCACAGGCTCCAGGTCACTGTCAGACTCACTGAGCAGAAGAAAAAAGCCACAGGCACCAGTGACCAGTTGGAAATCTGTGGCAGGAGCCCCTTCCAACCCAGCACTGCAGCCTGGGGTCTGTGGGGGCAGGTTACCACCCCATAGCCTCTCTCCAGGAAGTGACATCAGAGCAACTTGGAGCAGCTGGTGGAGAACAGATGGATCAAGGCTCATGAGGTGAAGGTCAAGGACAGGTGATCTTGCAAAAAAGTGAGCTCTGCTGTTCCCCACTTGAGTCTCAGCCTCAAGATGGCTTCCAAATGGCTTTTAGGCTCACTAGGAGGCTTGGGAGGGTGTGATATAGCAGAGCTAAGCCCACCTCTCCCTTTTATAGATGGGGAAACTGAGGCCAGAAGGACTTCCCCAGGTCCCTGACTAGCGGGGGACAGAGCTGGGACAGTACATGGATGTGACTCAGCTCAGGGTGCTCCTGGCTCCAGGCAGCCCCAGGAGATGCTCAGAAACCCCTGTGGCCTGTTAGTGCTTTGGGGGCAAGGTGCTCTTCCGCTTACCTGGGGGAGCAGAGGGGCTCTGTAGAGGAGTAGGGGCTCCGGAAGGCAGCCTCCCTCCTGGACCTCCGCAGCGGGAGGGCACGTGGGCCCATCTGGGTGGAGAGGCGGTGATACTCCCTCTCCCAGGGGCCAGGAGTTGAGCGACCGAGGGTGGGTCCAGATAGTCGGGTGCTCCTCTGGCTTAGGCTGCGACCTGGAGGGCTGCTGCCCTTCTGTGTCTCTCTCTTCCTCCTCCTGCCTTTCCCCTGGGTTCCCACCAGCCACTTGGTGCCACTTTGGCAGGACTCCTGAATTCTCTGAGACAGGTATATGGGAATGTGAGCACAGACAAGCCAAGGGCGAGGCCCCCTAGTCTCCAAGCCATCCCTCGGACCCTCCACCTGTCAGCTGTTCTACACACACAAGCAGCTTTTAGTTTCCAGGGTGAGGGGTATGTGTGATGCCATGTGACATGGGCCCACTGCAGGGACCCCGTTCAGAGCCCCAGGGTATGAGTGCAGGGGTCAGCAGCCGAACCACTCTGGCTCATAGACCCTCCCTTTGCCTAAATCCAAACCCTCTTCTGGGACACAGACTGACCCAGAGACTCAAGGGCAAAGCCTACCCCCCAGGATACTGTGAGATAGGTTGTCCCCCGCTTCTGGTCTTACTCTATCCCATCCCCCACACTGATCAGAGATCCTTCTCAGGGGCTGTTCTGATCATGACAGTCAGCTGCCCAATGCCTGTCTATGGTTGCTCATCGCTCACAGGATTAAGCCCTAGCTCTTGAGCCTTTCACAGCAGCAGGGGATGGCTGTGAAGGTTCTTCCTCAGCGAGGCTCTCTTTGCATTGGCAAACCAGAGTCCAGAGTCATTACAGCAAGACCCAAGTTATGTTGGGTGAATTTTGCGACCTTGGACAGGCGACCCCGTCTCATCTCTAAAATAGTCATAGGTCCTTCTGGACAAGGGCTAACATTTGGCTCAGGGGCCAGAAACATCTCCCTTCTCACATTACTTCAGATTCCCAATCAGACACCAAGGAGAACCCGCCTCCTGCCCCCAGTTCTCTCCTTGGAGGTCTCCTCACTCTCATGGCCTCTATCCTTTCTAGGTGACACCTCCATACATCTCCAACTCCAGGTTTGAAGACAACCACTTGGAAGTCCGCTGGGCACCTCACACCCAACCTAAGTGATAGCTCTCTGCCCACATGTCTCATCTGACACCAACCCCCACTCCCTGCCCCAATCTACACTCTGAGCAGCTCTTGAAGTTGCTCGCTCCTCTGTAGTCCAGGCCCCCAAGCCCCACTCAGGGGAGAATCTGCTTCTAACTCTTTTTCTATCAAGTGGCTAAAGAACAAGGTCTGATATGCTAATTAGACCTGATTCCTACCCAGTTGTAAGTTCTCCCACTGGCTCCCAAGACTACCAGTATCTCTTGGGAGTGTCTTAGCACCTTGGGCACATGGACCCCCTCTCACTGCCCGACCTTGCTCTCTGGCCACTCCAAAACTAAGCTCTAGCCCGCACTCTTCAGTTTCTTACTCTCCCTCCGCTCTGAGTCTGGACTCACACTATTCCACCTGTCTTATATGCTCCTCATTCCTCCCCTTTCTAGAGTGAGTTCTGTGGAATCACCTCATCCGGGAAGGTTCACTGGCTGTACTTGTTTTTGGGCCCCTCCCATCATTGGGTACCTGCTTGCGATTTCATCTGGGGATGATTTCTCCATGATACTGTTTTCATTCACTCACTCATTGATTTGCTGAGTGCCTACTAAGTGCTAGGAACTATTCGTGGTGCTGGGGACACAGCACTGAACGAATAAAGCCCTTGTCTTTATGGAGTCTATGTGCTTGGGGGCTCCTTAGGGCAGCACTTGTCCAGCAGTTGACCTGGACGTGGTCAGCGTTACCTGGGAGACGGCACCCAAAGCGTTCTTAGCTGAGCGAGCTGCAGCTTGGAGGCCCTGCTGCCCTGGCTCTGGGGCTTCTAGGCGTTTCCAGGAGGGGCCTGCCCCCAGGTTGAGGCTGACTGTTCTCAGGGGCAGCCTCCTTTGAAACTGCCTGCAGAGGGAGCCCAGGGCTCCCCTGGGGGTCTCCAGACGGCCAGTCGCAGGCTGCACCTCATCCTCCTCCAGCTGCTCCTGGTCCTGCAGAGATCTCCTGCGAATGGAGGCCCCCACGCTTGGCCACCGAGAGGCCATCTGCCTGGCCAACAGTCTGTTCTGTCGGCCAGACCCTGGGGAGGAGGCCAAAAGGCAGGTCAGCAAGGCATTCTCCACCCTTTTCCCAAGCTCCACAGAGACCCTGTGTACAGGGGAAACAGGATGGGGTGTGCACTTGGCAACTGTGGGTATGGGAAGGAGGGTGCTTCCTGAAAGGTGGGGACAGTCAGTGAGACCCAGAAGAGGGCAGAGGCTGAACGAGGCTAGTAGGCATTTTCTAGGGTGCCTTGCTGTGTCTAAAACAGCTGTCTCTTCATCTCAGCCTCCTCTCCAGCTTCGCCTCAGGCGCGGAGGGAGGCAGAGTCTGGAGCGCCCCTCTTCAAGCCTCAGCAGTGGGCCCAGCGAAGGATCAGCGTCTCTTTCACAGCTCGTCCTGACCCAGCGCGCTCCCGCCTAGACCCTGGCCGGCTGGCCAGAGCCCCCGATTTCCCCTTTGCAATACCCAGACGCCCCACATGCATGCCTGTCTTAACTAGACACCCCTCGCCCCCGTGTCCCAGGTCTCTTCTGAAGAGAAGCTGCACTATGCCCAGGCCTGCACTCACCCAAAAGCTCCCACGTTCACCAGACACCAAGCACAGATGCGCCTTTCCCACCCCAGCGGATTTTTGAAACTCCGCGCGGATCCCTCCCCTGGCTCTGTCCTCACAGCTGATTGGCTCCGTCCCTGCCTCGCTGTCACACCAGGGATCCCATTGGCTCTCTGCTCTTGCTGCTGTGAATCCTGCTCTCAGATTTGCCCGGTCGTTCCCATTCATCCCTTGCCTTAAAGGAAGTCCGCGAGGCTGGGTGTCGCGTGACAACGCCTGCCGCTCAGTGTCCCCGGGTCCCGCCCGCACCACCGGAATCCACGGCTGCCCTCAAGCCTGGCCCTAGCGCCACCTCCCGGACGCCTAGCCTTAGGCCGCCGGGGACCCTCCTTGAACTGCAGAAGGGTCAGGCTGGTCTTACTGGGCAGGGCGGAGGGTGGGGGAGGGGTCCGGGGCGTCTAGGGACCCCCTCCCATCCTGCCTGAAGGTCTCAGTGGTTTTGTCACAAAGAACTTGGGGGCCTGAGTTCCCGGGGAGGTTTTGTTTCAAACTTCCCTTTTGACCCTCTGCCTTCCTGAGACAGAGCTTTGTGCTTCTGTGTTCCCCATACACGCCACCCACGTCCTGCCCCCTAAAAACCCGTCCTGGAAGAGTGGATGGATGGTAGTAGACCTCCGCTTCCTCCTCCAATTAAGCATCTACCCCCTCCCCCAGCTTACTGATCCTTTCCCTCTCTCCAGTCGAATGCCTTTCTCTCTTCCCTTGGCATCCAGGCGAGCTAAAAAATATGCCATTTAGAAAGCTCCTCCCTCCCTGTCCCTCCTTTGTGGAACCTCAGAGCCAACCTCAGAGCCGCACTGGCTGCTCCTCCCCTCGGTGGCCTCGCGGCCATCTTCATCTGGTTCCCCCTCTCCCCTCTCTGGCCAGTCTTTTGCAGATGGGCTCTTTGAAGCTGTGTCAGTGGCCTCTTCTTTATCTCCGGGTGATCACACCCACTTCTCTGGCCTCGGTTACCCCCATCCCCAACATACCCTGGATGGTGAGAATCATGAACATATATGGGGCAGTTACTATGCACCAAGTGCCTGTGTTGAACACTTCATATCATGAACTCCTCTGATCCTCCTTGCAGCCTATCACTGGATAAGGAGACTCAGGTGCAGAGAGTTAGGTTTGTTCCCAGTTTCCCTCAGTCAGTGAGTTAGTATGTACTACAACCTGCCACTGTGGGGTGGGTCTGTGTGTCTCACCACCGCACCCCACTGCCCTTCCCAGCCTGCACCTCTCCCAGACAGGTGTGTTTCACCTCCTGCTGGACACCCAGCTCCTCCTGGGCTCTGCATTACCTTAAACCAACACCCCAACAAGCATCACCCTGGGGTCTCTCCCAGGTCCCCGTCCTTCCCTTGTCCCTGCCCTCAGGTCTTTCCAAACACCTCCCGGTGGCAGACAGATTAAACACTGTGGTAAAAACAGGCCACTGAAGTCAACAGAATGGGTGCATCCTTCCTGTCACGGTGCGCAAACCCAGTGTGTGGGGAGAGATGGGTGTCGATGGGTCAAGTCACAAATAATCAAAGAAAATTATGAAACTAGAATTGTCACTTAAAGCTGAGCCTGAGAAAATGAATTAACCAAGCAAAGGGTGTATACATTTGAGTGTATTTGTATCTGAGTAGGTGGGGGGGGGGTGCCCCCGGCACAGGGATGTCATGTTCCAGGAGACCCGTGCCCAGTAAGACACCCAACATACACATGTGTGCGCAGGCACACACACACACACACTTGCGTATGTAATGGAAACCATTACATACGCAACAACACTCAACTACGTGTAATATCCTTGATATTTTATCTATTTTATTAAAAAAATTACTGGTGGCAACCTACCACATTGATTTTGCAATGGCTCACCGCTCCAGTTTGCCCGTTTCACCTCTGTCCCCTAGTCGAGTGGTTTGTTTCCCGTGCGTTAGCAGTGTTTGTTCCCAAGCCTGTTCACGCCAGCAGTGTTTGTTCTTGCAGTGAGGGAATTTAATTCATGGTCTTTACCAATGAAATAGGAGGGGCAGAGAGCAAGGGTTGTTATTTTAAGGAAAACTGAATTGAAAGTGGGGTAAAGACTAGGGAAAGGGAAACACTAGAGCAAGTGAAAGACGAGGGAAAGCGAAACAAGTCTCTCAAATTAGATTGTCTTGCCACAATTGTCTCTCAGTACCTGTTGAATGCCTGGCACTTCACGTTCATCAACACAACAGCTTATACTGTCCGGCCCTTATGATGCATGTGCTAAGTGTATGGATTTATTCTTCTTTCCTCCTCAAGGCAACTCTGTGAAGTGGACGCTATTTTTATCCCCCTTTCAGATGACAACACTCAGAGACCGATGGGTAAAGTGTCTTGCTCAGGATGGAAGGAAGAGTCAGAGCAGAAACCTAAGGCCTGGATGTCTGACTCTAACACCTGAATTCTTTTACTATTTTTTTTATCAATTTTAAAATTTTTTACCCTCAGCTGAGGACAATGAAGGGAGAGAGAGAGAGATGGAGAGAAACGCTGATGGGGGAGAGAAACATCGATCAGTTGCCTCTTGCGTGCATGCCAACCTGAGACTGAACCTGCAACCTAGGCATGTGCCCTGACTGGGAATCAAACCTGCTCCAACCAACTGAGCCACACTGGCCAGAGCTAACACCTGAACTCTCAACCCTTGGTTACGTGGTCTCATCAAGCATCAGGAAGGAATGAGTGAATGCCCTCCCTGCTTGTGGCTTTTCACCCCCTTCCTTAAGAACCATAATTGACAGGCTAGGTGAAGGAAGAGCCGTTTCCATGGCAATGAGAAAAAGGAGGAAGGAAAATTTTCTGCTTAATGAAAAGGCTCTCTCCTTCTGCCTTTGCATGGAGTAGTGAAGCTGTGTGTGTGTAGGGGGTGTGGGGGACATGCTGAGGTGAGCAGGCTCCTAGCTGAGGGGTGGAGGGTGCAGGGGCTCCTGCTCCCTTTTGTAAGGAGGAAAGCCAATCAGTTGTTCTGAGCTGAGGCTTTCTGGGGTCCAGCTGCAGCCCTGCCCTGCCCCGGGGGCTCCATGTCCAACGGTAAAGCTTCCACCAGTTTCCTTGTCCTCATGCATCTGTCAGTCTGAGGGAAGCAGCAGACATCACACTGTGTGTAGTGTCACGAATGCGCAGAGCTAAGGGGTGGCCCTGGGATAAAAGGGGTTGGGGGACCGCACCTGAGCTGGGGTCGGAGCAGGCTGCCTTTAGCTAAGGAGCTCGGGGGACAAAGCGAGGGAATGAGGCCGATGCTGGGAGGTCAGGGCACTGCCAGGTTCCAGGACTAGAGAAGGCTGAGCCGGACAGAGAGGACAGGGGCCTGGCTGGCAAGAGCCAGGAGCTGCAGGGCTCCTTGGCAGGAAAGGAGCTTAGAATTCATCCCAAAAGCAGTGGGAAGCCTTGGCTGAATTTGGAGAGGGGGGTGGGGTTATTAGAGCTGCGTTTTAATGAAGTCCATTAGGAGGTTGGTTTGGGGGCCAAATGGTGGTGGGGATGAGGGTATGGGGAGGGGGTTCTGTACGGGGGCTGCGGCCAAGCACCTCATTCTTCTCAGCAGTGAAACTGAACCCACTGACATCAGCTTAACACCCCCTTCCCCTCATGCCCCACACCTCCTACCCCTGCCACCTAGGGGATTAGTGTATCATTTCTACCTCCTCTCAATAACTCTGCAATCCCTGTGTGTGCCCTTTGACCTTTCTACCAAGGGAAGCAATTGAAACAATGGGAGAGTTTTCAGTGTAAGATGTGATTAGATCTTCCTCTTCCACTGTGAATTATATCACAGACAGAAAAATACTTAAAACATGGAGCTTAGTGAATGGATACTTGCAGAGCGAACAGCCGTGGAGCCCTCCATCGCCTGGGCGAGGAAACAGAATGTAGCCAGGACACCAGAAGCAGCCCCACCCTCTGATGTGTGTCTCCCCTCCCTGGACTTTGTGGTAATCACATTTATTTTTCTTTGTAGTTGTTCATCTAGGGATTCATCTTACCTCCTATGCATGCAGACAGCTCTAGGTCGCTGTGTGGCTAGAGAAAGGCTGGGACAGAACAGGATCTCCCCGCCGATTCCCTGTCCCCAGAGAGCCACGGGGCTGGGCTCTTCTGAGGGAAGAGGCATGGAATGGATCCCCTCCCCTCAGAGAAGAATGAGCACTCAGGGAGGGGCCCAGGAGGGGTCCGATTTGCTGCCCCAGCCTGGGTTCTCCGGGCCCAGACCAGTTGGCCCAGATCAGTTGGCCCAGACGGGGCCTCCTTTATGCCAACAGCAACTTAAGGGAGACTTGCGGGGGTGCTGGGTTTCAAGGTGCAATTCACTGCTCAAGAGGGGCCTCTCAACTTCCAGGAGAGGGAGGCAGGAAATACTGATTTTCCCATTTCAGCTGGGAAGATGGAGTTAGGGACGGGTCAGGAAATGAGGTGGGTCAGCCTTTGAATGCAGCTCTATCTGGCTTCTCCAGTATTCTCATCTCTCCCTGGGGCAGGATCTGGGTTCCCTCTGTAGGAAACAAGGCAATCCTGGGTGAAGAAGAGAAAGGTTTTGTGTTGTTCAGAATCCTCATCACCCTCAGGAGCTTGGAAAGCCCAGGCACAAAAAAATCTGAACTTGCCACAAGGTGGCGCCAAACCCCAAGTCCTCACATGATTTTTCTCTACAGACCAGAAAGGGGATTTCTGAGGCTCAATAGCTCCCCTGGAGTCCCAGGGCAGAGGGCAGACCCTCCAAGGGGGATGGGAGAGCCCCGGCTGCTCTCAGCTAGACCTTGTAGGGGAGGCAGGATTGAGGCTGCGGAAGAGCTCCTCAACTTTCTCCAAGCCTGTCCCCTTCTCATATCCCGTTTTAGTATTCTCCCAAGCAAGAAACTGGTAATCTTCCTTCCCTCCACAATGTCACATCCTCTTGTGGGTGGATAGAGTTTGAGGAGGAGGAGGGGAGGAGGAAATAGGAAAGAGGGAAGGCAGGGATCCCGAAGGCCACAGGGCCCCAGCCTGGAGTTCAAAGGCACTAAAGGTTTGAGACCTGGGCTGGCACCAGGGCCCAGGCGGGCAGAGTGGCTTTGGGTCTCTTCTCGGGCAGCCTGAGGCTTCTGTACTGCCCACTGCTGGCTCTCTCTCCCATCTCCTTTAACAAAGCTCCGGCTGACTTCCTGTCTTCTTGAGGTGAGACCAAACCAAAGCTGATGCAATAATGTCAGTCAGGGCCTTGCCTACTGGTGAGAAGCAGTGGACAGGCAGGAAAAAAACTCTGGCCCTGGCTAGGTTGCTGGGAGTGGCCCTGACAGCAGCCTGGGGCCAGCTCGGGGCACTGTCCTGCCTTTTGCCTCTAATTCACAGCCCTCCCCCACCCCCGCAGGGCAAATCCCTGTCTGGGCCTGAGTGCCTTCCTCCCAGTGAGATTATCTCAGCCCCTGCTGGACATCTGCCTGCACCAGAGCCATGGACGCCGCTCTGCTCCTGAACGTGGAAGGGGTCAAGAAGACCATTCTGCATGGGGGCGTAGGGGAGCTCCCCACCTTCATCACTGGATCTCGAGTGAGTGGGGCTGCCCCCAGACCAAAGAGAGGCCCTCCAGGGCAGCCTCTGCATTACCCTGGGCCACAGGGCACCGAAGGCAGGTTTCGGCTTTGCCAAAACACAGTTGGGCAGGTGCTTCCTGGAACTGTCAATGCTGAGGCTTCCGGGCAACTCTAAATGGGTGTCCTGTCACCGGGCAGTTTTGATACTTCGCAAATTAAACTGCAGCATAGGATGGGGGAAGGGCTTTGGGAATTTTCTGGAGCCCCAAATGTTGTGTGAGAAGGAAGGGCCCTCAGGGGTCACAGTGTTTGGCCACACACCTCTGGTGGGCTTCCCAGGGGTATGGAGTGGCTGTGTCTGTGGTCTCAGGTCTAGGGCTTATTTATGGAAGGACATCCCGACCCACGGAGCTGTGGGAAGAGTGGGAAGGGTCCTATGGGAAGGAATGGGTTCCTCGTCCCCGGGGGAGTGCAGGCTGGGTGGGCGTGGTCAGGTGGTCTGGGGCACCTGATTGGAGGTGGGTGAGCCGACCTCGAGGACAGCCCTGAGAGTCGGTGACAGTGGGGTGGCTCTGCTGGGCCTCAGGAGGTGTGTCTAGACCAGGGTGCACTCTCTTGGCGAGCAGGTGACCTTTCATTTCCGTACCATGAAGTGCGATGAGGAGCGGACGGTGATAGATGACAGCAGGCAGGTGGGCCAGCCCATGCACATCATCATTGGGAACATGTTCAAGCTGGAGGTCTGGGAGATCCTGCTGACGTCCATGCGGCTCAGCGAGGTGGCTGAGTTCTGGTGCGACACCATCGTAAGTAGGCCCTGCCGGCCCAGGCCCTAGCTTTGCTTCCTACAGAGCCCACCGCCCACACTGCAGTGCTGCTGTGTTTCAGGAAAGTCTAGAGAAAGCAAAACTCTGTCCCCGGCTGGTGTGGCTCAGTGGATTGAGTGCCAGCCTGTGAACCAAAGGGTCACCAGTTCCATTACTAGTCAGGGCACATGCCTGGGTTGTAGGCCAGGTGGCCCAGTTGAGGGCATGTGAAAGGCAACCACACAGTAACGTTTCTCTCCCTCTCTTTCTCCCTCCCTTTCCCTCTGTCTAAAAATAAATAAATAAATAAAATCTTAAAACAAAACCAAACCAAACCCCAACTCTGCGAGGCAAATCCCACATCCTCACTTCCAGCCACTGTAAAGATGGAGAGGGGTTCGCCCAGAAGAGCAGGCCCTGAAGTGACAGTCAGTGCCCTGGCTGGCCGGCGGACGTGGGAGCACGGAGCGAGCCGGCCCACCCGCAGCCCTCGCTTTTGTGCAGGGCTGGTACAGCATAGAGGCTTTTGGCCATTGGTGCCCCCCCGCTTCTACCAACACTGCAAAATCGCTCTCACATTGACGGCACTCTTACACATCCCCGCACAGGTCAGCCTTCTCGTTCTGTGGCTCAGGTAGAAATGGCAAAACTCACCCATCTTTAAGCAAACATTTCTTATGGAAACTTTCAAACACAGAGAAGTTGACAAAAGGATCCTGAGCTTGCAACAGTCCATCACCCAATGCCAGCCACCGGCACCCCGAGGCCACTCGTGTTTCGGTGTCTCGGCCTCCCTGTCCACTTCCCCTCCTCACCCCACGCGGGTAAACATTCCAGCCGCCACACCCTTTCTTCTGTAGACACTAAAACTTGTATCTCCAGAGAAAATGCAGCGAAAAAACGTGACCTCAGTACCATTGTTACACATGTTAAAACCCCAGTAATTCCGTAATGCCAACCACTGTCCAGTCCCTGTTCGACTGTCCCCAGCTGTGGCCTCGCTTCCTCTCTGTGGGTGGTTTGTTCACATCGGGGTCCCGAGTCCACGCGCAGAGGGTTGTTGGTGTGTCTCTCGGGTCTCTTTACCTTGGATTCTGTTCCACTTTTCCCCTTGACATGGGTTTGTTGGAGGAACTGGGTCACTCCTCAGAAGTTCTCATATTCTGATTTTGCTGGTTGCTTCACTGTGGAATAATCATCTAACATGTTCCTCTACATTCATGTATTTTCTAGAAATTGTGCCGTGTGCTTCCTATTGGGAGGGGCTCCACGTCCGCTCACCTCTCTTCTTGTGACAGCGGGACCGATGGAGGGGCTCAGAGGTCAGCAGCCTGACCCAGCTGCTGCAGAGCTCCCCCTGATTGTCACTGGGTGGATTTAGCAGCCATTGTTGGTGGATACCCAGACTCATTATTTCACCAGGGCCACTTATCTTTCAAAAAGCATTTAGGGGAATGGGGGGAGGGAAGGGGGTAGAGAGAGAGAGAAATAGACAACTGAGTTTGAACTCTGCTCTGTCTTTATTAGTGATGTGACCCTGGGGAAGTCCTCTGTCCCTTCCAGAAATCCAATTTCTCATTTATAAATAAACAAATCCCTAAGTTAGGGCGCTGTGTAGGGATTACAAGATATGATGTCTACCAGGGCTCATCATGGAATGGGGCAATTGAAAAGTAGGAACTATTATATTGAACTAGAAGATTTTTAGAGACTAGCATCCTCATTTTACTGATGAAGAGAAGGCTCAGAGAAGGAAAGTGACTTGATCTGGGTGGAACATTTAAGGGGTAGAAACAGGGTGGGGGGCCTGGTCTCTTCACTCCTTACCTCTGGTGTTTCTTCTTATGTCTAATAGAGCCTGATTGCAGTGCCATCCTCTGCCACTAGGGGATCCCACCCAGTGCCTTATCTATTTCTTCACTGAGCAGATATTAGCATTTTTCCTCTGTACCAATCGCTGTTATTCTTCATCTTGATGTTTAATTTTTTTTTAAATTTTATTTTAATCATTGTTCAAGTACAGTTTTCTCCCTTTTACTCCCATTCCAGCCCACTCACCCAACCCTCCCCACTTCCCTCCCATTATAAAATTTTTAAAAGATATTTTATTTTTAACAAGTCAAGCCTTCAGAAAATTGGCTCCTTTGTGATTTCAGTTAGTTTATTTTTTATTTTTATTATTTTTTATTTTAATCGTTGTTCAGTTTCAGTTAGTTTAAAATGCTATCTGTTGACTTAGCTGACAATGAGGAGCTCCTGCACTTTCCCCACCCACACGCACCTGTACACTAGGCCAAATGTAAGAGGCCTGGTCATCATGAGGGCCCCTTCCCGATACACATAGTTGGTGCCACAGGACTGCTGATTAGCTGATTCATTTGTTGTTTATAAAGCCATAAGCGGCTGCTCTTCCCACATGTGGGCATGACTCTTAGTTCTGTGGTGGCTGTGTTCTTTCGGCCACATCAGCAGTCACAGGAAGGCACGGGCATCTCACAGGCTGGTAACTATTTTTATGCCACACTGACCGTTGGCTTTGCCAGTACCCCCACCTCTCCTCTACACCTACGGCTCCCGTGATTGTGCCGGTGTGCACATGCACACCCCTCCCTTCCTGAGTCATCTACCTTCTTACTCACCCACCGTTTATCCACCCTGCTGTGCATCCACGCACCCAGGTTCCCATTCACCCATCCCTTCTTTCAATCCACATTACTCACAATTCAGTCTTCCATCATTAAGCATCTATCTATCAATCTAACTGTTTATCTATCTATCAAATATTCACTGAGCCCTGGGTTTGTCCTGTTCTGGGTGTCAGGAATAAAACAGGTAAAATCCTTGGCCTTCAAGGAGCTCTAATTCTGGAGGAGGAGCAGACATCTCAGCGAGCACAGTGAAGGACAGCCAGGGCCATGGCGTGATTAAGGGCAGAGTGCTTTGGGGCCACAGGAGAGGAGCACTAACTGCTTTGGGGTCCTGGGGAGACTTCTTCAAGAAGATGACATTGAACTGGGTCTTGAAGGATGAATAGGAGTTCACTGGGTCTAGACAGGGGGCAAGGGGAGTGTCCAGGCCAGGAAGTGTGAAACAGCTTGCCAGCTCTCACTTCGTCGGCCCCTCTCTTTATGGGGCATCTCTTCGCTTCAGATCTGAGCCTTGCAGAGGCTAAGCAATCCATGGGGCAGGCACACAGACCTCTGGGACAAAGGACCTGGGAGGTCTGGTCTCCCTCGGCAGTTGCTGCTTGTCACCCCCTCTAGAGTACTCTGCTTGCACAGTCCTCACAGGGTCACCCGGAAGTTCAGGTCTCTGCAGGAGCAGGGGCCTTCCCCCTCTCTCCCCACCCCCCAGACCAGACGACAGACTGAGCCAGGGGCTTTGGGAGCTTCTGCCCTGAAGTACACTGTCCCTGTTCCCTCCCCACCCCCCACCCCTAAAGGAAGACACTGGTCTCTATGTGGGAATTTTTGCTGGTGCCATTTTATGAGGCCAGGGTTGCAAACTAAACTTCCACAAGAGGCCTGAACCCTGGTTCACTGGAGGTCATCTGCCCCTCAGCTCCCACTGGCTCGTGGCCATGTGACAGAGGCAGGCCCACTGGTGTTTGAGACAAGCCAGAAGTCTTCATTAGCATGTAAAATCTCTCAGTGTTTAAATGCTGGCTGCTAATTAAGAAAAGCCCTCACAATACGAGGGATGAAACGTGGCAGTTTGGGAGCTGAATGAGGCCAGTAGCATGCCAGTTTGCAACCTCTGGTACAGATACCAGCCTCTCAGACAGAACCAGGCTCTGTCCTCAAAGTCCCAGAGAGGGACAACGGTTATGGGTGTTCCCTGACCTAATCACAGCCACGTGGGCTGAGGGAGGCCCATGGGCTGGAGTGGAGCTGCAGGGAGACTCTGCTGTGACTGGCTGCCCTGCTGGTCTGCAGCGGGGCGAGTGAGTGGGGCCACAGAGGGGGCACAGAGCTGAGCCCTCCACCCTCCTTCCTGCCTCTGAGGTGCTGCTCAGGATTGGGTGGGATTCTGGGATTCTGCCTGTTCTCTGACCTTTACCTTCCTTCCTGAGATTTCCTCCCCACTCCTGGTGGCATCCCACAGCCCGCCACGCAGACCAGGCCCTGGCAGTGTGTCCAGGCTCGGGCAGCAGGTGCCCAGCGGCATGAGGCCTTTGAGGTCATGGCCAAATGCTGCCTGACCTTGGGGTCCAGAGCTCACAGGTGATTTGCCTCTTCTCTGTAGCCAGCTGACCCTGGGGCCTCTCCCTCCCGTAGTCCAGCCCTAATCCCAATAGGCTTAACTGCCATCTGGTCACTGTCTCCCAAAGAAGCTGAGGGCATTAGGGGCTCATCCTGGCTGCTGGGGGCAGGGAGAGGTTTACCTTCATCCTCATGCTGGTGACTTGGAGCCACGCTGAACCACTTCTGCCCCTGTACTTCCTAATAGTGTGTCTTAAAAAAAACCCACAAAAACCTCACCGAAGGATATGTTTATTCATTTTAGAGATAGAGGAAGAGAGAGAAGGAGGGAGAAAGAGAGGGAGAGAGAGACAGAGAGAAACATCAATATGAGAGAGAAACATTGATTGGTTGCCTTCCATATGTGTCCCGATGGGGGACTGAACCCACAATCCAGCCATGTGCAATGCTCCCACCAACTGAGCCACACCAGCCAGGACCCAGTAGCATGTCTTTACTGGAGTTGCCACTCAGGAGCCTGAGATGGGCCATGTCAGGACCCAGCCCAGGGAGAGGGTCTCTCAGAGACCAGCCTGTGGAGTTTTCCGGCTCACAGATGGGGCAGCGGAGCCCAGCCCAGCACAGGCCTGGCCCAAGGCTGGGTTTCCTGGGTTTCCTCTGCCTTGAGGGTGGCGATCCCAGCTCTCTGAGCTGGCTGAGGCTGTGGTGAGCTGCACCTATGTCTGCACCATCTTCTTTAACCCTGCAACAGTCCTGCTACTGGACAGAAGCAATGAGGGGCAGGGGCTGGAGCTCACAGGGCAGGGGGACCTGGGCTCCTGCTAATCAGCAGCACTGTCGGGAAGCCAGCCCGGCCCTCTCGGGGCCCAGCCCTCTCCTCCACTGCTCTCCTTCCACACCTCCTTCCCTGCAAGTCACAGGCCTGGCACAGTCTCCTGGGGAGAGAAAGCATTCGAGTTGGCTCCCAGGGCCAGCAAAGGGCAGCCTGGCATGGCGCTGTGACCAGAGTGTGGCTTCTGCAGCTGGGTTTGAACCCTGGCTCTGTCATTTCCTAGCTGTATGACCTTAAGCAACTTACTTAACCTTTCTGGGCTCCAGTTTCCTCATCTGTAAAAGGGTCTTAATAGTAGTGTCTCCCTTGTTGGGTCATATAAATCTCATATTAATCAGAGGTCCCCAAACCTGGGGCCCCCGGCCTGTTAAAAACCAGGCCACACAGCAGGAGGTGAGCGGTGAGTGAGTGAGCAAAGCTTCGCTCACAGCACCACTTGAGCTCCGCCTCCTGTCTCCCCATCCCATCCTCAGTCTGTGGAAAAATTGTCTTCCATGAAAGCGGTCCCTGGTGCCAAAAAGTTGGGGACCACTGATCTTAGGGGCTGACCCTCTCTGCTAACAGACATGGACTGCTTTGCCCGGCACAGTTACGTGCAGCTCTTAGCAGGGGTGTGTTGGGGACAATAGGTGGTCACAGCCATGGGGCAGGTGTGGAGGGGCAGCAGGGTGCTGCTGGGGGCTCTTTGAACCCCAGCGAGCTCTGGGTGCCATCGCCACCTTTCCCACAGCACACGGGCGTCTACCCCATCCTGTCCCGGAGCCTGCGGCAGATGGCGGAGGGCAAGGACCCCGCCGAGTGGCATGTGCACACGTGCGGGCTGGCCAACATGTTCGCCTACCACACGCTGGGCTACGAGGACCTGGACGAGCTGCAGAAGGAGCCGCAGCCTCTGGTCTTCGTGATCGAGCTGCTGCAGGTGGGGCCCTGGGGCAGGGGTGGGGGGGAGGATGGCAGGGAGCAGGCTGCCTCAGCATCAGGGGGCATCACGGAAGCAGGGCCGCACTGGTACCTGGCCACAGCCCAGAAAGGTCCCTACACCGCAGGAGGGTTGGAATCTGAACGCTCTCCTGCCTCCCCACAAAAGGCACTTTGCCTTTTCTAAGGGCAAAGCCCCCTTGGCACCAGTTTTTAAAAAATGTTACTCATTGTTATTTTGGAGACGTTTTACTTCTACTGGTTCTCTACTTCTGTTTCTGTCTTTGAAAGGTTAGAATGACATCCTCACCCCCAGTCCCTGTGGTGCGTGGGTCAGGCCTGATTCTGCAATGCCAGGAGGGGGGGTCGCCCCTCCCCCGCAGTGACTGATGGCCGGGTTTATAGGGTGGCGGGAGAGGGTCAGGCCCCGGTCAGGACTCAACGGAGGGAGGGCAGCCTGGGAGAGCACAGATGAGAGCTGCGCACGGCCCAGGGCGTCGCCTCTGAGGTGCTTGGCGCAGATGTCGTGTGTCTGTGCTTGTGTGGTGGCAGTTCGCCAGCAGAGGGCAGCACCACGTCTTGTTCTAACACCTGAGGACCATGGAAACTTTCTGAATCTTGGAAGGAAAGTGTGTTGACAAAGAGGTGCCTTTTAAAGCGCTGGTTTAGGGTTGGGCCCCTGGGGTCTTGTTGCCTCCTTCCCCGTGTCTATATCTTTGATCAGCAAGCGTGGTTTTGCCTGCGGAACCTCATGGTGAAGACTGCAGAGCTGACCTCAGTGACTTGTGCTGGGGCCCCTACCCACCAGGGTGCAGGCACCGGGGCCCCACCTCACTGACCTGCTGCTCCTGGGCCAGGTGGAGGCCCCGAGCGAGTACCAGAGGGAGACCTGGAACCTGAGCAACACGGAGAAGATGCAGGCGGTGCCCGTCCTCCACGGAGAAGGAAACCGGCTCTTCAAGCTGGGCCGCTACGAGGAGGCCTCCACCAAGTACCAGGAAGCCATCGTCTGCCTGAGGAACCTGCAGACCAAGGTGGGAGGCGGCCGCCTTCGGGGATCAGCTCTGCCGGGGGCGGGGCCGGGGCCTTGGGGGAGGGGTCAGGCAGCAGCCTGAGCGAGAACAGCAGCCCTTTCTCCGCCCGCAGGAGAAGCCCTGGGAAGTGCAGTGGCTGAAGCTGGAGAAGATGATCAACACCCTGGTCCTCAACTACTGCCAGTGCCTGCTGAGGAGGGGGGAGTACTACGAGGTGCTGGAGCACACCGGTGACATCCTCCGCCACCACCCAGGTGGGTGCGGGAGGGTGCGGTGAGGGCCGGGGCTGGCCCAGGGCTGCAGACCTCGCACAGCCCTCGCGCACGCTTCCGCTGCCCTCTCGGCGCCTGCACTTGCCGCGGCCCAGCAGTTTCCCAAGCCTGTGCCCGTGTCACGGGTGATGGGCGAGCAGTGCTTGTTGTAGAGGCATTCTACTTTAATGTGCATTAGGGCGAATCCACAAGTAGCTCGCCCAAGCTGTGACTGTGTGGAGCAGTAAACAGAATTGTTAGGAAAGGGGCCACCGTCACAGAGAACACGATGAAGTCAATAGGTGCGGGTATCTGTGATGCCCAGGTGGGTCAGCACCGCAGCGGTGCGTGTGAAGGGGGCGCTCGCGTTAGTCGGAGCAACATCGAACCCTCGCGTGCGCCAGGCACCGAATTCTCTGCATTCGTCATGTCACTCCTCCGTGTGATCGCTGTGCGGGATAGGTGCGGGGACAGAGCCTCCTTTAAGAAAAAGAATAGAAAGTGATGAATATAAGAACAGTTACGAGGCCTTGGAAGGGTCTACACGAAGGTGGGGAGTTGCAACTGCTGTTATCATCCCCGTTTTATAGTCAAAGACACGAGATCGGGAGGTACAGAGTAGTTAAGGTTCATGGTCAAGGTTATGGGTTCTGTAAGCTGGGAAGGACCAGCTGGTGGTGGGGCTGCCTGTGGGCCTGGGTGGTGCGTCCAGTCAGATCCTTTCTGGCAGGCATCGTGAAGGCCTACTACCTGCGGGCCCGGGCTCATGCGGAGGTGTGGAATGAGGCAGAGGCCAAGGCGGACCTGGAGAAGGTGCTGGAGCTGGAGCCGGCCATGCGGAAGGCGGTGCAGAGAGAGCTGAGGCTGCTGGAGAGCCGCCTGGAGGAGAAGCGGGAGGAGGAGCGGCTGCGCTGCCGGCACATGCTGGGCTAGGGCGGGGCCTCGCGGCCTCCCACCAGGGCTCCCACCGGACCGCGGACACCGGGCGCCCGCAGATGGCCTGGCCCCTTCTGGTTCAACTGGCCAGGGGTTTGGTGTCACATTTTACAATTTAAAATAAAAATAACATATAGTTGTAAAAATAAAAGCCTGGAAGGGCTTATGAATAAAAGCGAAGTTTCCCGCCATGTTTCCCATTTCCCAGCCCGGAGCGGCAGTTTGACCCCGTTCGTTCCTCGCGGTCGCCTTCTCTCTCTCCAGGTGACCGTTTACAGCACAGCTGACCCGCGAACCCAGTACCCGAGCCCGTGAAAAATGAGAATTTAATGCTTTGATGCTTTTCCTTCCTCCTTCCCCCCTCCCAGTGTGGGATAGTTCTATTTTCGGTTCTTTGCTTTGTTATTTTTGCAACTTTTCCCACTTCCTGCAGAACTCTCTGTCGAATCCTGCCGACTCTCTTCTCTGCAGGTGGAGGTGGCGGCCACTGCCCTCCCCGTTTCCCTCCGCCTCCTGCCTCACAGCCAGTGCCCCTTTCCTTTCCATCCTCCTCGCTGTTAACATCTGTGCTCTGCCTGTGTCCCAAACCCAGGCTTCTGTGCTTTGTCCAAAGGCTGACTCTAAGGTTTGAAAGTCAGTGACCAGCAGTACAAGAAGCAGGCCTGTGAGGTGGTTTCCCTGCAGGGCCTGGTGGGGCTGTGATCGCATTTCTTTTTCTGTGGTTTCAAAGTCATGACCCTCTGGGCCACAGACTGGGGATATTCTTGGCATCAGAAGTACAGCAGGTACTTTAATGGGGTATGCTTTAATTTTTGTTGTCTTCCCTGCTTTGGCCACACTAGGAGGTTTTTAGTGTAAACCCTCCTCTCCCACCATGGACGTGAGAGGGGTCGTGTTCGGTTGATTCCGGCCCTGTGTTAATGGACTATCCAGGCGTGTTGAGACAGAACCCAGGGGAGGTTTTAGAGGTGGTCAAAGGAAGGGGGCACTACCTGTGACCTGCAGAAGCAGGAAGAGAGGAGGGTCCTGGGGCCTTTGCTTGGGAGTGGCCAGCAGGGGGCGGCAGGAGACATCCCCCTGCTCCTCACTGTCCTTCCAGGGGTGAGCCACGCTAGGCTCGCCCTGGCTCAGAAGGAGATAAACAACCTGGCAAAGGACCAGGAACTATGGCCTGCAGACTCTGCAGCTCCACCGTCCTGTCCATGCTTTGTCTGCAGTATTCCCACCGGCCACCCCTTTTTTGGGGACAGCAAGGCTGTTACTCCATCTGTGGTCCCTCCAGCAGCACTGATGCCTGGATGTGTCCCGGGCCCCTGCTTGGTCCCGTCCAACTCATCCTGTGGGCAAGTCTCTGCTCCTGGTGCCACAGGACACTTGTGAGCCCAAGACTAAAGAGGGGCAGGGGCCGCACCCCTGCGGAGCGTGGTGGCACAAGGACTTGAGGAGGTGTTGTAACACCTGGAGACCCCTTTCCCTGTCCCTAACTGGGGCAATGGTTAGGGACATTTCTGTTTCACAAAAAGCCACAGGAATCCCTTCGCACATGCCATCCAGGGAATTGGAATGAAGCCACATTTTGGTTCGGGACTCCCTGGGCCAGCTCTGCCCCAGCCTCACCTGGCCCCGAATTTCTGATCGCCCGTCTGTCTTTTCGGTGGATGCACAGGACACGAGCCTTCACCAGCCCCCAGCTTCCTCGTGGCCCTGCACAGTCTCTCTACTCGTCCCGGAGGCGGCCCTCTGGAGTCTCGCCAGTGGACTTCTCGCGGGCAATTTCTGCCTTGTCAAGCGCGCTTCTTCCTTATTCAGGTGCTTCTCTTCCAGAAATGTGTGTGTGTCTGTGTGAGACAGAGAACAGGGGCACCTCATCTGGTCATTACTATCACCCAAAGGCAGAGAACGGGATGAGCCAGGGTGTTCCACGCCCCATCGGAGCCCATTTCGCTAGTGCAGAGGAGGTGGATGCCGGAGTGCAGAGCCCCAGGGCCCCAGCAGGCAGCCTCCCTTCCAGGCCTCTGGTCCCTGTCCTGGTTTCCTTGTGGGCTCTGAAAACAGTCTCAAAGGAGGTCTTGGCTGACCAGGTTGGGCAGGTGGATGCAGGAGGTTGCAAGGGGCATCTCCTGAAGGTCCCTATCAACCACTTCCAAAGGATCTAGCTGGAAGCCTTTGTTTTCTGTGTGTCCAGCAGGGGGCAGCAGAGAATAAGCAGACTGTGGCCCCTGGCCCAGGAGCTGGGGGTCAGCTGGACCTCCCTGAAAAAGCTTTAGGCTCTGGAGGTGGTGGCTCTCCATGAACCCTGGACACCCCTCTTCCAACAGGGTAGCCTGGCTGGAGACAGGGAAGGAGGCGGTTGGAACTCTGGAGTCAGAATGCTGGTAGGCTAGGCCCTCAGTCCCATCCCCTTGTGCAGAGGGCAGAGCCGAGGCTCAGGGAGGTCACTAACGTCCTAGATCCTACTTGGAAGCTGAGGTAAAACCAGGGTTAGTATCTGGGTTCCGAGACTTGTGGGCCGAGGCTGTCTGTCCTGCACTGCGGCACTGTGATGCCTCCCTCCCCAGACAGTCCCTGCATGGGCATACCATGTTGCCAAAAATAAATACACAAGTACACAAAAGGAAGGAGCAAAACAGCAGCCTTCCAGCAGGGAGCTGCTTAGTGCACGTCCGCAGCCTTTGTCCGAGAGCTGTCGCTGGTTAGCCAGGCATTTGCCCCAGGCCGGGGACACTCTTCTGACCTCTGTCTAGCTGGAGTTGACAGGGACCTGAAGATTGTAGAGGAGCTGGGTGGCCGGAGGGATCCCCCTGGGAATCATGCAGGCGTCTTAGTTTCCTAGGGCTGCTAAGGAATCGCCACACACTCAATGGCTTAAAACAGCAGGGCTTTATTCTCTTACAGTTCCAGAGGCTGTAGGGGAGAGTCCATTCCTTACCTCTCCAACTGCTAGAGGCCGCTTGCATCCCTTGGCTTGTGGCAATGTCCCATCTTCAGGGCCAGCAGTGTGGCACCTTCCAGCATCTCCCGGGTCCCCCTGCTTCTGTCTGCACATTTCCTCTGAGTGTCTGGGACCCTCGGCCTCCCTCCTATAAGCCCCTGTGACTGCACTGGGCCCATGGGGTAAGCCAGGGTCGCCTCCCATCCCAAGACCCTTCATGGAACCACATGTGCAAAGTCTCTTCTGCCACGAAGGTAATCTACTTGCAGGTTCTGGAGATCAGGACGTGGCTCCTTTGGGGGCCATTACAGAGCCTACCACAGCCAGCGAGTGTCCCTCATCCCCGGTCTGTTCTCTGGACTGCCCTGACCCCTGAGAGGTGCCACATGTGCTGTTCCCCCGGGTCCCTGGCCCCGGGCCTGCTGCTGGGGTAGGTGGCAGAAGGCTCCAGCAGGAGATCTGTGCGGAGGGCGAGGCCAGGCTGAGGCTTTGCTGGGTTTGTGCTCTTTGACCACTCGTCACACAGGTGTCAGGCAGCCCTCCCAGGCCGCAGCCTGTGGAGCAGCAGGGCCTCCTCGGGCCCCTGAGGGCTGGGCGTGGCAATGGTTCCTGAGTGCGTCCCATTCCTCACTGGTCCCCTCGGTCCCACCTGCACCTTCATTCAGCTCTCTCCACAGCCATCCCTTTGAGTGGGTCCTGCTTTCTGTTGATCAGATGTCAGGTCTCCTCCAGGCTGCAGGGAGGAAAGGAAAACAGAGATTGACGAACACGGGCAAGGTCTTCCAGCTCGTCAGTGGCAGGGGCAGGGGCAGAATTTGAATTCAGGCCTAGATGCCACAAACAGGGACCAGAGTCAGCATTTTTTTCTGCCCCGTTGGGGCACGGCCCCCTCTCGGAGGTGAGGATACCCTCAGGTCCAGGCTTCGAGAAGGGCTGAGCCGGAAGTGACGTCTGAGCGTCCAGCGTGCATCCAGAGGCCGGCACCGCGGCAAATACCTGCTTGTCCACAAGAAACGGCCAACAACCTCAGTCGGACGCGTTCAGCCAACAGTTCGACCTTCTGCAGTACACGATCTGTAGGAGGCCGGCCTGGTGTAAGCCCCAAGTTCTAACAGGCACCTCCTTTTTGAGCACCCCCTCCCCACCACCCGCTTCACCAGTGGGCAGTGCTAGCGCCACTTGGCAGAGGAGGGTCAGCTGGGGGTGGGGGTGGAAATGCAGCTGCCCCGGTCACACAGCTGTGGGTGGCTGAGCCCCGAATGGACAAATGCGGTTTGGATCCGGAGCTCAGGACCCTTTCGCCCGACGCCCAGTGCTCACTGAGTGGCCGTGGTGAGGACGAGCCCAACTACACAGAGGAGAGCCGGCGCTTCTTTTCAGCTCCTGCGGAGCCCTGGGAGAGGGGGTGGGGTGGGGTGGGGAGAGCTGGGGTGTGCGGAGCACCCGGTCCTTCTCCAGCTCCCAGTTTCCCACAAGCCTGCATCCTCCGTGGGAGGGCTGGATCCTGGCCTCACCATGGCAACTGCGGGGTGATGGCCACATGGCGGTACAGGTGTGCGGCTTCCCACACATCTGCTTGGTTGCCCTGCCAGGTTTCCTACCTGAGACTTAGCCTTGAATTTCACCTTGACTGAGTGGTCCATGAGTGAGGGGCTGTCCTGACCACCTGCGAGTACCTGCTATTTGGGAAGGGGCTGCTCCCAGCTCTGCCCCTTTCCCCGCCCCTGCCGGGTCTCAGGGCTTTGATGGAAAGGTTAGGTTAAGCCCCCTTCCATTTATGGTGGTTTCGAGCATGTAGTTCCTGGCCTAATTACAACTGGTCCATTACTTCAGGTATTCTCATTAATGTGGGAATCTGATGAACAAAGAATCTCGCCTTTCCTCTTGCCACCAATAAAAATGTCATTTGAACACATAGAGGAGCATTAGTCTCTCCCCAGCAGTCTTGAGGCTGGCAGCTGTTACTGAGGGTGACAATTCCTCCATTCTGTTCACTGAGGCGTCCCCAGCAGGTAGACCAATGCCTGATCTGGACCAGGGGCTCGGAAAGCTTGGCTAAACACATCATTTCTTTATGACGAACATCTCAATTCTTACATGTGCAGGCGCCCTCAGAAATCATCTAGTCTGACACCTTCTCTTGCAGATGGAGAAACTGAGGCTCAGAGACAAGAAGGGACACGCCCACAGTCACAACACTGAGTCACCGACGGACCCAGGGCTGGGACGGGTTGTTGACTCCTACCCAGGGTTTCACTCGAAGTCTGCAGCTCTGTTTGCACCACAACTTTTTCTTTCTGCCACACCCATTGTTCCTCCTGCCCACCAGGAGCATGGTAGCACTGCCCCCTGTTTCTAAACTTCCACCCACGCTCTGGTCTTCTCCCACATTTCACATGAGGCTCCTCACCCACCTGCTGGCCAGCCCTGGCCCCCAGCTGAGGCTGCCCGTTGTCTGGGCCTCCCTAGCCCCTTAAGAAGGACAAGAGGGGGGCCCACGCTCTGGCATAGCTGGTCAGCGTGAGGCGGGACATGACCATGGACAGGCCTACCCACTCCTTCTTGAGGACTCGGGGGAGAGATGCCCAGAGACAGAGGCAGGGCGAGCTCGCCCAGGTGGGAACGTGGGAGCAGCACGACTGGGGGGTGGTCGGCCGCCGTCTTCCCCCTAGAGGTGTGAGGGAGGACTAAGGGAGCTGTGCAGAGGGGAGAGGGAGGGAGGGAGATGAACAGGAGGAAGGAAGAAGAGGTGGCAGAGAGGAAAAGGGAGATAACAGGGAGAGGAAGAGGGAAAGAGAAGGAGTAGAGAGGAGTTTCCCCACATGCGACACCTTTGCATCCTAAGTCAAACCTTCGTCCCGACTAAGTTCTCCTTCAGAGAGTTGCTGGAGCAGCTAGGGGGCCGGTGTCCAGTCCGTGAGGATCTAATGCAGGATGACCTTGAGCCCAAAGCCAAGGTGCCAGGCAGGAAGGGCCAAGAGCGGCGCTGTCCCGTGGGAGCCTGGGACAAACTGCAGAGGTAACTGAAAAATTTTCCAAAAGCAACGTTAAAAAATAAAAACGAAGTAGGGGGAATAACTTTAAACCAATAGGGCAAAAACACGGTCACTTCGTCATGTGATGAGTTTGAGCCCTATTCATGACATGCGCTGGACTCTGTGTCTCACACGAACCAGAGCAGCCACACTCCGAGGGCTCCGCGGTCATGCGAGGTTGGTGGCCGCTGCGGTGACAGCACTGTCCTCGAACAAGCACGCACCCCACCGCGCTCCGACCCCAGGCCGCTGTGCACTGGGTTTACTCACTCTAGAGCTCCTTACCAACGTAATGGGACCGCCCATTCCTTCCGTGCGCTGGCGAGGCAATAGGTCGGAAGCCCAGGGTGTTCATCCAGAGGCGTGTCCCCCGTGGTCTCGGCAGGGAGGCATTGACGATAGTTTTCGTGGTGGCAGGAGACACAGACAACAAGCCAAAACAGCCCACCTGTCATCACCATCGTTCTAGTTGTGTTGAGGGCCCCATGCAAGGCTTTGGTGGCCGCCCAGTTCCAGGGGACCCCTGTGGGCCTCCTTGTCATCTTAGATGACTGTAGTTACTACAAATTGCCAGTAGGTGGCAGGAGAGCTTCTTGAGGACAGGAACCTTTCCCTAACTCACCCCGGTGCGCACTGGCTGGTACCCAGCTGTGTGTATTTCGGCCAAGTTGCCGGTGAATGTTGGTTTCCAAGGGCAGGGTCTGAGGATGTCCACCTCTGTCTGACACTGGGCAGTATCAGCTGGCCAGAGCCGAGCCAGGAGTGCCAGCCAGCCTGGCGGATGCCTGGGACCTGGGCGTTTCTCCCACCCAGCAGAAACTCATCCTTGAATGGTGTGGCAATGAGGGAGGGGTGGCCAGGTTGGCACTGGCACTGGCAGGTACGGCAGGGTGAGGGCGGTGGCACTGGGGAGGATAACCTGGCAGACTACCCGAGGGGTGGCTGCCAGGGTGTTGGTGGACCCACATCCCAGGGAGCTCTGGCAGGATTTCCACCCTCTGAGCCCCAGATGTGAGTCTGTCTTCCTGGGGTTTTGCTCTGAGGGGGGTGGGTCTCATTTTCCGGCGGGAAGGCAGGCATCCTGCTCCTTCTCCCGACTCTCACACAGCCCCACAGGTGAGCCAGCACGGAGCCGCTCCAGCTCGCCCTACTGCGCCGGGCTCTAGGGTCTGCCTGCGGCTCCGCCCCCTACCCCTCCTCCCGCGCTCCGCCCCCTACCCCCTCCTCCCGCGCAGCGCCCCAGAGCTGACCTGCACGGACCAGCCCTGGCTCCCTCGGCTTCTTCTCATCGGGCTCTTCCTACAGAAGCCCCAGCAGGACACTGGGGGCTGGTAGAAAGTGGGGGTTCTGTTCCCTCAGCTTTCTTTCTTGGGGGTCCCCGGGCCTGACTGACTGAAGGCCACAGCCCCTTGACCCCCGCTTTCGCTGTTAGTTTCCTGTGGCTGCTGTTCGGAAATCACCACAAATTTGGTGGCTTGAAACAACACCCGTGTGCCACCTTCCAGCTCTGGAGGCAGGAAGTCTGAAATGAGTCTTACGGCACAAAAAGGAAGGTGTCGGCAGGGCTGTGCTCCCTCTGGAGGCCCCAGGGGAGAATTCGTTCCTCACCCCTTCCTGCCTCTGGGGCACCCGCATCCCGGCCCAGGCTACACGTGGCTCCTGTGTCTGGACATCACAGCTGCTCCAGTTCCCCGCCCACCTCCCCCTGGTACGGACCCTGTGATCACACTGGCCCCGCCCCCGACAACCCAGGGTCACCTTCCCATCGCAAAGTCCCTCTGTCTTGGAAGGTAACTCCTTGAGAGGTCCAGGGAGGAGGACACGGACCTTTCTGGAGGGCCATTAATCTGCGGGGCACCCTTGATTTCAGGGTTCTGCTGGCCGCATTCTTCCCTTTCTCCTGCGGGTGGATGTGGTCCAGGCTGTCACTAGTCAGGGGTGTGGCGCCATTAGGGTTTTCTGTACCATGCCCTTGACTTTGTGCAGTCCACCGTGAAAACCTTCCTCAAACCACCCAGAATGGGGCTGCTTTTGGGTTCCTGTCGAACTGCGGCCCAGACACCTGGCCAGGTAACGGTCAATTTTCCAACAACTTTGAAGTGGATTTTCCACTTTCCCTACCCCCACCCCCTTTTTTCTGTGAGGACTTTGAGGTCTGGAGAGCTGGTCCGAGGTCACCAGGCGAGGGCGTGGCCAGATGGGGATCTGGGCCCGAGTTCACTCTCTGACCCCCCACCGAGCAGAGCTCTCCTCCTGCCGCCACCAATCTGGAGCCAGGCCCGGAGGGGTCCGGTCCGCCAGGGGTCCCACACGCCCACCGCCGGAGGGTGACATCACAGCGGTGTTCAGGGGACTGTTCCTCAGTGGCCCTCTTGGCTGCCCTCTTGCATAGGACATTGGGGCCATTGCTGCCCTCGGTTTGGTTGTCACCCTAAAGCTGACCGTGGCTGTCATCCATTTGGTATAACAGCTCCCCAGAGCCCCTCAGAGATCATCTCAGTGACAGGCGCTGGCTCCAAGGCCACACCAGAGGTTGGCATAGAATAGCGATTATGGACAAGAACTCTGGAACTGCACAGGCTTGGATTCCCAGCCCAGCTCGGCCACTGACCAGCTGTGTGATGTTGTGCATGTCGCTTAACCTATCTGAGCTGTGGTCCCTCAGTTGTACCATGGAGGTTATGAGGGCTATTACCTACTTGGGTGGTTGGGAGGATTAAATTAGTTGATGTACACACAACCTTGGGAAGGCCGACCATGAGCGCGCAGCACCCACCAGCTGCTTTCACGGTTGTGAGCCCCGTGTGCGCTGCCATCCCAGAGTCACTGCCGCACATGCCTGGCTGCACCCAGCAGCCCCAGCCTCCCGTTTGCCTTCTGCCGCCCTGGGCTCTGGGGTCCTCTGTTTTCTGGCAGAAACGGGCTCCCAGCGGCTCTGGGTGAGAGTGGGTTTTCGCAGCCTTCTTGCAGCTCCAGCCACCGCGGGAGTGAGAGATGTGCAGCCCCCGGGAGCCCGCTGCCTGTTTTGCGCCAAAGTGAACAACGCAACCTTTCGTGGTGTCTCTTTTTTGTAATGAATCTCACAAACGCCTGACACCAGTCTTCAGCTCTTTCACGGCTACTTTTCAGGACCCCTTTGGGGACTTCTGAGCAAGAAAAGTGACACCGATCTCAAAACTTCCAATCTATCCTGCTGACAATTTTGCATCTGTCTTTTTAGAGATGACTTTTCTCTCCCCAGGACTGGCCTGGCTGGCTGGCCCCTCAGGGCCGCTCTGTCAGTTCTCGGCCTGCATCAGCAGCCTTGTCTCCGGGGCTCGTGCGTGGCCAGAGTTCAGATCTGAGGGAGGAACAGGAGAGACACCTTTTATCCACCAGAGGGGGGAGGCTCAGTGGTGGGCTAGCAGCAGCAAAGAGGCGTCCTCTGATTCAGTGAAGCCATCGGCTGCCTCCCCAAATGCTCCTTCCCCTCCCTGTCTTGTTTTGGTTAATTTAAGAACAGCTGCCCTCAGTGGGGGCCGTTCCTGGCAGTGTGCGGGAGCCAGCTTCCCAGGAGAGCTGCTGGGATGGGAACAGTGGTTAGTGGCGGGTGGGTGGGCTGGGAGTGGGGAGTGGGGTTGGGGGGTGCAGTGGGGGCAGAGTGGGGCTCCCCGAAAGGGGGTGGGCACTGTGATGCTTCCTCCCCTCCGTGAGGAGCCTCCACCATGCAGGATGAGCAAATGAACTTGGTTGTTTCTGGGGAGAGTTAAAAGCAGCAAGAGAATGGATACCTGTGGTGGAAGAACCTGTGACGGAGAAAAGGGACAGTCACCGAACCATGCCCTTGCATCCCCGGGCACACACAGTGGTCTGCCTCCCACCCACCCCGGCAGTCAGAGGGGCGTGCGTACCTGAGCTGTGGCCGGTAGAATTTGGGTGCAGTGACGGGTGACACTTCTGGGCTTGGCCTCGGTCACCTTCCTGCCTGCAGACTGACGATGCCCAAGTGTCCCTGAGGACAGCGGGGTGACAATGTGAGACCCTCGCACGGAGGGAGTTGGGCCATGGAGAGCGACCTGTGAAACTGTGACATGCGTCAGGAAGGAGCCTGGGCTGTTTTCAACAACCTTTTGGGATCTCCGGAGAAGTTTTAGAGTAGTTGGCGCGGCCTGGTGACCACAGGTGCTCACGGTCAGCGGGTGCAAGTCTGTCATTGGAAGATGTGGGGGGACAGGCGCAGAGGTGACCCTCGGGGACTGAGTCCGGCAGCAGGAAGAATCACTTGGGCTGGTGACACGCCTGTACGGATGACGGGCGCCCCCAGGGTCAGACGCGTCACAGCACTCGGAGGCCAGGGCCACGACTCGCAGGGTCAGAGTCATGTTCAAGGACGAAGATGCTTCCCTTACGTGGAACCAGACGGTGGTGACCCTGGAGACACGGACCCCCTCTGGAGTCAGATGGACTTGCTTTTGGGTCATTCGGGATGAAACCAGCTGTGGCCTCTGCAGGTGGAGGGAACAGTCCGCAGTCCAGAACCTGCTGTCTCACTGCAGTTTGCAGGAACCCACCTCTGCACTTGCTGGAACCACTTAGGAATTGCTGACTTCCTTCCTGACCTGAGGCCACGAGGCTTTTCCCTGGGCCTGAACACCAGTGCTGCCCTGGGCTGGGGCCGGAGGCGCCTTCCCTCCACCCAGGCCCCCTCCCATCACTTTCTGGGGCCGTGATCTGGCTGACACGGCCCGAGGTCCTCCTCTGGTGAACTCAAGCCCCCTGCCCCCCCGGTGGGTGGAACTCCTGCAGAACTGAGCAGGCAGGCTGCTACCCTTGGGGTCCTCAGGGAAAGGTAGGGGGTGAAGCCCCATGGTCAAGGTCCCTGGCAGCACGGAGCAGGTCCTATTATTCCCGGCCCTTTCTTACAGCGTCACCTCCCCACACGAATGAGTCATTCACTGAAAGGACTCGGGCCAGCAGGTCTCGGTGGGGATCTCACAGGGCTGCCTGCTCAGTGATCACCTGGTTCTCCTCGCCGGAACGTGGGGGAGCGTCGCCAGCATCTCGCCCACCTGAGGGGGCTGGAGTGGGACCTCAGCATGTAAGCCATGGGCAGTGGGGGATTGATTAATGGGGTCATTGTTTCTTTGTTTGTATTGGGCATTATTCAAAGCCCGCACTGTTCTAGGTTCTCAGGCTCTGAGCACGTGGAGTTGAGTGAGAGGCAGATTGTCTCCTGACTGCACAAGAGTTTGTAACCCAGCGGGGGCTTGTTAAGCCTAATGCCCAGGGTGGAGAAGGGGCCTCCTGCCAAATCAGGCATGTGGAGCGGCTAGGGAGAATGAGAACTACAAGGCCACTGGTGGCGTCTGCGTGATCAGTAGCTCAGTTTCAGACTGGTGGTAAGCTTAGGAGATGGAATGCAAACACGGATCTGTGAGAAAGGGGGCCAGGGGTCAGAGGGGCTCACCAGCGAAGAGGGAGGGAGGGCTGGCCATGGGGGTTCCTCGTGGGGTGCAGCACGTACACCCTTGTTTGCAGCCGGGAAAGTGGGGAAGGACGAAGACATGTGTTGGCGGGGGAAGAAGAGAGAGGGAGAGAGGAGGGAGAACTGGTAAGTAGAGGGATGAGCCCTTTGGAAGCAGGAGACCTCCCTGAAGCATGTAGCTGCTGCTGTCCCCTCACAGCACCAGGGGGCGTCATTATTATCCCAGTTTTCAGATGTGACAAGAAAACCAAGGCTCTCATCGGTTAGGACAATTAAATCAGTGACTAGAATAAACATAGTGAATTGTGCAAATACACTGGACCTTCCAACCAGTTGGTTTGCCTTGTTAGTAGGGGAATCGGCAGTTAGCCTGGTATTACCAGACAATACTCTCCCCTCACATGGGTGTGGACACTGAGGCTCAGAGAGTTAAAATAAGAGCATAAATATGTGTCTGATGTTTTATTCCTGACTATGAGAGACAAGGTATTGAAAGAAGGGAAGGCAGCTTTGGGGCAGTTTAAATCCCTCTTCTGCATTTACTCTCTTAATGCATTTATCATTTTTAAAACACTGATTTGAGAGAGAGAAAAGAAGGGAGAGAGAGAAACATCAATTTGTTGTTCTACCTACTTATGTATTCCTTGGTTGCATATTGTAGGTGCCCTGACTGGGGATCAAACCCAGAACCTTGGTGTCTTGGGATGATGCTCTAACCAGCTGAGTTACCTGGCCAGGGCCCTGACTTGCTTTTCTGTTTTTGTGGTGAATTCCATGGGTTCAGGGCTTGTGGGACAGTGTTTTCTGTCCTAGAAGCAGCTCTAGGACTGGCCACCAGAAATCTTCTCCAGCTCAACACCTGGCTCAGCTACCTCCTTGGGGGCCCAGCCCCTGTTGCTGAGTGAAATTGCCAGGGAGGGATGCCCCCTGCAACATGTCCATGTCCTAACCCCCAGAACCTGTGACTGTGTGAGGTCACATGGCAAAGGAGAATTAAATTCGCAAATGGAATTAGGTTTGCAAATCAGCTGACCTTAAAATAAGGAGATTTTTCTGGATTACCTGAATGTGGGCAGTATAATCACAAGGGTCCTTAAAGGTGAAAGAGGGAGGGGAGGACCAGGGAGAGGACTTGGCTTGGTGTCGCTAGCTTTGAAGACAGAGGAAGGGGCCACAAGCCAAGGAATGTGGGTGTCCCTCTATAGGCCAGAAAAGGCAAGGAAATGGGTTCACCTGTAGAATTTCCCGGTGGGGGCCGAGCCCTGCCGGCATCTTGACTTGAGGCCACTGGACCCATTTTGGATTCCTGAACTCCAGAACTGTACGATAATGTATTCTGAGTTGCTTTAAGCCACTAAGTCTGTGGAACTTTGTTACAGCAGCCGTGGAGAATTGGTGCAGTTGAGTAGTGCACACAAAGGTTATGGTCAGTTTCAGGAATGCGAGGGCAGATTTCAGATGCAGAGAAACGCCACTGAACTCAAGACAGCTCCGCTCCCACATCGGCTACAGCCTCTGGAGGCCAGAGACACCAGGGCCAAATCAGGGCAGAGGGTGTGGCCTGAGCTTCATCCCCTGACGAATTTCTCATCTGGCCCAGTTCCTGCAGGGACCACATAACCAGCATGCTGCAGTTCACCTGATGTCTTTGTCTCCGTCTCTCAGCCTTCCTACACTTTCATCTTCCTTCTTATCCTTCCATTTCTCAATTGTCTCCCATAAAATATCTTACCCTTTTGGTATGAGACTGCTGACTTTCAAACTCTTCAAGATGACACCATCTGGGGAGTCCATCTGTTCCCACCCACACTGCCAAGAACTGGAATAGCGAAGCCAATGGCATCCCAGAGGGGGACCCGTGCCCCTAGGATGGAGAGGTACGGGTGCCACTGGTCTTGGTAAATTAGGGGTAACCTGCTGGTAACACTGCCTTTCCGCTGCCGTTCCAGGAAGTCCCTTGATAATGTGAAAAAATAATTCCTGGTCATCTTCGCTAGCACCCAGAATGTTTGCAGTCAAGAAACAGAAGCGCAGCCGCTTAGTACTTCTCAGTAAGTTCCACCGCGTTCTGAGCATAAGAGCTTGAGTTCGTGGGACGAGCGCCCCCATGCCCGTACCCCAACTTCACATTTTGTGGGGCTTCCCCTTGCAGCTCTCCATGAGGAAAGCAACGTTCCGTAATGATAGTCAAATCTGTCAATTAGAATTCTTCCCGCTAGAACTGAGATAGTTCTGTAAGCGAATCTCCGACAGGGAGCTGCAGCTAATTAGAGTCACGATAGTGCTGCCCAGCTTGCTCCCACACGGCACTGTATTATTCCAATCATTTTCATTCTTGCGTTAAGCTGCCAATTTAAAAAATGCGTTCGTTCGAAAGGTACACAGAGATTAGCTTTCAATTTTCTATTTCAGCCTCAACCTTAGTTTCATGGAGCATCTCTCACTGGTGGTTTTTTGTTTTTGTCCCTGCAATCTTTGGCAGCTGCGTTAAAATCTCCTTGTAGAAGCAACACCCATCCTGGTTTCAAGTAAAGAAAAAGTAAAATTACTAAATAAAGCAGAAACTACTTAGAGAGACATGTGAAGGTGGAAAACAGCAATGAATGAGTCGGCTTATCACCTGTTCATTATCAGTGCGGATTTGCTGGGTCACAGGTCTGTCTCCTATGGAAAAAAAACCCATCCAATAAATGGTTTACAATAATAAAACCCGAAACCACATATCTCCTTTCATCGTAGTGAGGGTCCAATTCATAATAGCATTTCATATCAGATAATTTTGAAGGTTCTTTTTTCCTTCTGAAGAACCATTTTTTAGCTGAAACATTGTAGCCTTAAAAAAGCACAGAATTACAGGAGAATTTGTACATCTTTCTGCAGTGAGCTTCCTGGCAATCAGCATGTAATAGAAGAGCATGTTTTACATGAAAGCATTTTTAAAACACATAGTCCAACCTTAATTCCAACTTCCTTGTTTAAACTGCATGTCCAGTAATGACATCAGGCCGTGGAGCAGACACAAGGCATTTCCAGAAATGCACCACTTACCAGCTGGGAGCTGTCCCGCCTCCCCCGCACCCCCCGGGCCTGGCCACACGGGGTCTGAACAGGGCCGCGGTGGGGGAGGGGAGGGCCGTTGCTTTCTTAGAGCAATTTCCAGTCTACGCGGACCCAGGAATCATATACTACTAAGTCCGGACTTAGAGATTTCATACATTGTCTGCATATTTCCTATTGTGAATCTTGAGCTTGAATACTCTTAAAGCCAATTTAAGTCTTAAATCTTCCCATCACAGTTAGATCGTAATTTTGGCTGAATTAATATTCAGTGTTTGTATTATTGTGACGAGATAAATGCATCTACTGCCCAGCTGACGCCGGGCAGGTACCAGGCTTCCTTTCCTGTCCTCGTCTGGGGTTTTGCTTTCACTGTATGTCATCCCGTCTCACCCCATCTCCGTGATTTCAGTATCGGGAATGTACTGATGGCTGCCCATTCTGATCTTTAGTCCAGACCTCTACCTTGAACTCCAGACCTCTGCACCCAGTCTCCTTCTCAACACCTCCTCTTGGATGTCCAATAGCTCTCAACCTTAAGGTCTAAAACACAATTTCTTAGGCCACCTTCCCCACCTCCACATTCACTGCACTGTTTCCTGTGCCAGTTACCAGCCACTCACCCTACCCTGCCAACTGCTTAGTTACCCTAAGAACTCGGGGGGCTTTCAGAGGCTCCACATCCAAACTCAGCAAATTCTGTTACCTCTGCCTGGAAGATACGAGGTCTGTCCAGAAAGTATCCATCCATATAACATGAAAAATAGAGACATTTATTGAAGAAGATACAAGATACAAGAAACATTGTACACAGGGCAATGATGTCTCAGTCCCCTTCAAAGCAGACATCCTGGGACCTCACACAATTAGCCCAGCATCTCCTCCACTGTTCAAAACACTGCAAAATCCTTTGCTGGAATCTCCATCAGCTTCCCTGGTATATTTTCCTGAATCTCATTGAAGGTCTTGAAATCTCTTCCCCTTCAAGGTGATTTTAGTTTGGGGAAAAGCCAGAAGTCGCAGGGCACCAAAGCTGGGCCGTAGGGGGGCTGAGGCACCTGGGTGATTTGATGTTGAGCCAAAAAACTCTGCACGAGACGTGACGCATGACTGAGCATGTTGTCGTGATGAAGCTGCCAATCACCAGTCGCCCATAGCTGCGGCCGTTTTCATTGTATTACATCTGTCAACTGAAAAAGAACACTGAGGTAGTACTCCTTATTAATTGTTTGGACTGGAGGGGTGTACTCGTGAGGGACAACACCTTCACAATCAAAGAACACAGTTAACATGGTCTTGATCTTGCTGCTACTTTGCCGCACCTTCTTCAGGTGTGGAGGAGAACCAGGCGACTTCCATTGGGACGACTGGGCCTTCGTTTCTGGATCATAGCTGTAGACCCACCATTAATCTCTGGTTATGACCTTCTTAAGGAAATCTGGTTCATCGGTAGCAATTTGAATCAAGTCATTAGCAATTGCAGTGCGATGTTTCTTCTGCTCTGGTAGCAGAAGCCATGGAATAAATTTTGCCGTGACATGTTTCATGCCAAGATTCTGCGTCAAAATCTTGGACACAGTACTTTTTGAAATCCCCAGATCAGCTTCTAGTTCTCGCACCGTCAGTCACTGATCTTTGTTCACTGCAGCCCATACACGTTCAGCATTCTCAGGTTTCTTCTCATTGCAGACCTTCCAGAATGTGGATCACTGTCAACAGGTTCTCAATCATATTTGAAGTGTTTGTCCCACACTTTCATTTGCCCTGAACTCCTTGCATCATCCCTGAAAGCCTTCTGAATCATCCGAATAGTTTCCACAGAGGAATGTTCAAACCTAAGGCAAAATCTGATGCAGATTCTTTGCTCTACTTGCTCAGTCATTTTCAATGTGACAGCCACACAGTACACATGCTCACTCAACAGCGTCTACCACCCCCACTGACTAGTACAGTGAAGTCGTCATTGTTCACACGTGTGCATTCCAGTCCACTCTGCTTGACTGTCAGGTTACATCGTGTCCCACAAACTCTTCTGGTTATATTAATAATGGCTGCACTTTTTTCTGGACAGACCTTGTATACCCAGAATCTGTTTCTTGCCACCTCTCTCTGCCATCGCCATCATTAGCCCTCATCCGATGCCTGCAACATGGCCCATCATTGGTCTCCCTGCTTCCATCATTGTTCCCTGACAGTCACTTTCAACACAGCAGCTGGGGGGATTCCTTTAAAAGGTAAATTAGATCATGTTGCTCCCCCCACCCCCACACCCTGCCGTGTGAATCTCCGTCCTGGGTTCAGGCCACTCCAGCCTCACAAGCCTGGTCAGCAGTCCTTGAACATGCTGGGGCGCTCCCTTCACGGAGGCTTTGCACTAACTTTGCTCCCGACTCCCCCAGATTGCCACGTGGCTTCCCCCCTCATCTCTTTCTGGTCTGTTACCTGAAAGTCAGGGCTCCCTGCCTGGTCTCTCCAGAGCTGGCCCTCCAGCTCCCCGGGGCCTGCCCATTTCCGCTTCATTTCTCCCCACAGTGCTGTCCCCGTTTGAGACTAAGTGACAGACCTAGTTTCTCTGTGGCTTAACACCACATATCTCAGGTGGCTTACTTAATAGTCATTTCCTTTGTGAATGCATTATTGTTTTATTTTAGTATATTTTTCTAAGGATCTGTTTCTCCCTGGACCTGTAGAGATTGCCCTGAACCAGGCTGATCAAATGCCAGGCAGCTGTGGGAGGAGAGAACTCCGGGCTCAGGGGAGAAGGAAGCTGGAGCCCTGGAAACCACAGACAAAAGCCCAAAGATTGCAACAGAAACAACACCGACCTGCCAGCGAGGCCACAGCCAGTGAGACAAGCTGAGGCCCTGGCCCTGGCCCCGGCACTGGCGTTCCTCTCTCTGGAGGCTCCTGGGGCGCAGAGAGAACAGCCTGGCAATGCAACCAGGACCGGTGTCTTTCAGCCCAGCTGCCTCTGAGTCCCCACCACTGCCTGCCCCTGCCAGGCACCTGTCTCCAAATCCAGCCGATTCCTTCTGCCAGGGGTGAAGTGGTGGCAAAAGCATGGGCTTGGGGATTAGTTGGGTCTGAGTCTCAGGCTTGGTTCTTCTCCTTCTAGTTGTGTGATCTTGGCCTTCATCTCCCCAGGCTGCGGTCTGCTCATCTGCAGAGCAGAGATAATAACAATGCCTGCTGCAGATGTGGGGAGGATTCGAGGAGGTCACGCATGAGCACAGCGTGGGACACACGGCAGCTGCTCCATTCACCAGCTGTCGGTGCCATTCCTCTGCGGGTGAGAGGGAGCCCTGAGGGCCACACCTCCATAAATGTTGGATTTGATTAAAATTCATGCCATTATCCACTGTTGTTTTCATTCTTCTTTCAGCAGCCTGAACCCAGGTCTTCGTGGGCTTTTTACCACTGGCTGCTAAGATGGCCCTGTGACTGAGTGCCTATATCCAGCCAGTGGTGGGAGGAGCTCCTCGTCTCTGGAAGTGTGCAAGAAGCTCCCTGATGAATTCTTGCTGTGCTTCAGGGCCTGGGCTGGAGGAGTGATGCAAAGTGGTCAGCCTGGGCACCCCCATCAGTTACGGAGGAGGGGTTTTCATTCTGTGAAATGGCGAGCCTGGGACTCCGTGTGTGAGCGTGCTGCCTGGCAATTAAAATCAGGGGAGTTTAATCTGGAGAGAGTTCCAGCTCTGTTGTTTGCCCTTTTAATCTTGTCTGTTGCCATGGGAACGGCAAGTGATTGCAATCACCACTGTTTGTATTGTGAGCTCGCTCCCATCGATGTGGCTTTTGAAAAATAAGAAATACGAATCTTGACTTCGACATGCCACTCATTGCTATTCAGAGCAAACCCCGGAGAAGTTCTGCCCACCGCTTGCTGCCCCGCTCACGGGCGAGTTTGGAAATGCCCAGCAGCCCAGCTCTGGGCCTGCGTCCCTCCGCCCCTCTCAGCCGCCCCTCTCAGCCCCGTGCCTCGTGCCTCGGCGGAGGGTACGCTCAGAGCCTCGCTGCTTCCCTCACAGGCCGGCAGCACTCCATTTTAAGCTCGTTATTATTACGTTAATGGCTCATAATCACAATAATGATCACTTTCTGAAGATGAAGGGAGAGATGCTGGCGGGGTCTGCGGCCCTGCCGAGGGGTAGGCTGGGAGAGCAGCCCCCTGCACCTGCTGCGTCTGAGGGCCCTAGGAGACGTCCTTGAGGGCTCTGCGGCTCCCAACCTGCCTTCCAGGGTCCCCGGCTCTCTCTGGGGACGCCCCCATCCAGAGGCTGCCTGGACGGCCAGCCCCGAGCTTTGCCAAATGCTTTTGAATAAATCTGAAATGCCTTTGCCTCCCCCTTAGCTTACAGACTGGGTTATCGAGAGAATGTGAAAATGTTGGCCTAATGCCCGGATATAATTGATTAGAGCATTTTTCTTTGAGTAGGAAAAGAATCCGGAGAACATCTGATCCCACCCGCTGTGTAACAACTCTGAATAAACTCCTGAGTGAGGCCTGGCTTGCCAGAGGTCACCTAATAAGAGACTGCCTCCAGCCCCTGTCTCCGGGTTTTCTGTAAATCTGATCTCATTCGTGAGATGCGCCTGAGGGCACCTCATTTTGTAAACCTTCCACAATTAAAACTATTTCATAGTTGAAATACACACACGCCTTAGATGACTTTTCTTTAGGTAAGATGCAAGCTGGTCTACAATTTTTAAAAAATGAGTTCAATTACAGAAATCGGACTATGTTCTCTAGTCAGAGCCTCAGGCCAGGAGAAGAAATAGGCCCTCACTGATTTCAGAATCAGCCCTGACCTCCAGGGCGTGGGATTGTCCAGCCGTGTGGTGCTGGGGGACCCGCCTCATGTCTTGGGCCCTCAGCAGCCTCTTCTATAAAATGGACAGAATGGGGCTTGCCTTGTCCACCTCCTGTCAGTTATGAGGTTATGGATATGGATGTGTTTTATAAAGTATAGAAATTGTACCTGATTAAATTATGGTTATTGTTGTTACAGACTCTTGGACGTAGGTCTTCTGGCTCCAGATAGGACTGGAATTCCTCTTCTAGACCAAAGAAAGGTGCATGACAGACCTAAGATTTTACTCTTTTTATTTGGATGGAACTATTTCCTCTTTGATATTTTGACACTGCACTAATCTAAGATTCTCCAGTTTAGATTACAGACCAATCAAGTATGAGAAGTACACCCAGCACTAAACCCCCAGCCTCTAGCTCAACAGATGAGCCAGGGACCCATTCATTTATGCAAGTCCTGGCCTCCCCCTCCCCCCTCGCAGGTCAGGCCCTGAGCTGAGCTCAGGGATGCAACAGGAAGTAAACAAAGGTGGTTCTGGCCTGGCAGAGCCTCCATGAGTTCTCTGCCTCTTTCATCAGCATCTTGGTAGGACCATGGGGCACCTGTTTGAAAATCAAAAGCCTCAGAAAGGAAGCTGAAGTTGTATCTTTAAAAAAACAAACTAACTGTGTTTTTAGTTTAAAGTAAACTTTGATTCTCCTAGTGAGGGAGGTGAGGGAGGGTGATAAGGAGCTGGGCAGGGCGGGTCCCCGCTGGTCCAAGCCTCAGGCCAATCCCACGGGAGGCAGCACCGAGGCACCAGAGGGTCCCACCCCCTCCCCCACCCCTGGACACAAGGGCACAGGCTCTCCAGACCCCGGTGCTGGCCACACATGGGCTGCAGGCAGCAGAACTTCCATAGCGAGGAGACTGCTGGCTGGCAGTTCTTTAGAGCAGGATGTTCCGTGTACAGGACCAGGAGGCATATGTTTTATGCTTTATGGACCACGCAGTCTCTGCTGCAACCGCTCCACTCTGCTGTCCTGGTGCAAACACAGCCACAGACAACACGTAGATGAACGGACATGGCTGTGTTCCCATCAAACTTCATTTGCAAAGACAGGTGGCTCTGGAGAATGTGGTGCTGTGAGCCGTTAGTAGACAGCTCTTGCAGCACTGGCTTGGAAGGGGATCGAGAAGGTACAAACAACCTCTATGTCTTCACCAGCTAAATGGGAGAAACTCCCACACTAGCTTCTGGAAAGCTTGAGGCTTTGGCTGGGTCCTGCCAGCTGGGTGGGAGCCCCTGCTGTGCACACTTGGGAGGGGTGGATACCACCTTCCCTCCGAATGACAGGTGCACGGCAGGTAGACTGAGCTGTAGGAGACATGGCTTCCCAGAGCAGCCCTCAGCATCCTGAGCGAGAGAACCAGGGGGGCAGGCAGGATAAGTTAAGGAGCCCCAACTCCGACCATCCAGGCACTGTGGGCTGAGTGGGGAAGAGCACGCAGCGGCTCCGAGGGTGCTGGGAAGCAGGTGCCGCCGCCCGGCCTGGGGGAGGGACGGGACTGCGGCCTCAGCCTCTCTTTCCAAGGCAGCACGGCACCTTCCTCGCTGTTAATCTCAGAGTTGTACGTGCCTAGAAGAAGGCCAGGGAGACAATTTGTTGTCAAAATGACCAAGTTCACTTTGGGCATATTGAAGAAAAAAAAGCTATTTTCTAGTGTCTAAATCTCATTAAAAAAGCAATTTTGCAATCAATTACAATGCAATTTAGCTACTAACTGTTTAATTATATATATAAAGGGAGAGATGAAGGGGCAGCAGAAGTGAGTTTGTTCTTCCTGTCCTCATATTTCTGAGCCAGGCCGAAAGAGCCTGTCTCCGAGGACGCTCCGGAGCAGGATGAGTGGCCGGCGTGGCCCAATTACATTACAAGTTAAACTTTCCAAGTCAATACATCACGGTAGCCCGCGGAGGTCGCCTGGCTCGGAGCGCACCGGAGTGGGAGAGATTCATTTTTCTGCGAGAGCTCGGACCTTTCTTACTCTGTCATGCACTATAAAAACTGTATCATTCTATGTGGATTTTATTAAGGGAAGATTATTTCTATAAACTATTTTTTAATGCTGTGGAAGAATTTGCCTTCTGGAACCACCTCCGTAGGAGTACTGGGGGATAAAAAGAGACTGGAGTCTACAGAGCACTGGGGACTCGGCCTGGGAGCGAGCGGAGGAGGAGGCTGAGCATGGGTGGCCGTCCCCAGAGAGAAGGGCGTGGAGGGAGGACAGGGTGCCTGGAGCCACGTGGTGGGGAGGACACCGATGCATTCCTCACCCGGAGGCTGGGTGGGGGGCGGGAGGGGAAGCTCGCCCCGGGGCCGTGTCCACTGTTCCTTCCGCCCTGGCTCCCATCATGGCCGAAGAACATGGAGAATCCAAGGCAGAGATGCCGCCCTGGCCTGTCCTCTTCTGAACACCCCTCCTCAGGCCCATTCTGGCCCACAGACCATGGCTCCTTTCTTTGCCGCTGGCCCACGTTCCACTGCCCTTTCCTCCCGGTGAATGCTTGCCAGTCGACGTGCCACGGCCACCGGAACCACGATTCCACCTTTTCGACCCACTTGGCTCCCTTCTTGCCAGGGAGGGGTATTGGCTTCAGAGAGCCCAAATAGCCAGGTCTTTGGAAACATTCAAAGGAGGCTTATTTTTGCTTTTCTTCTACCTGTTTGGAATCATGAGGGTCAGGGGTATGCCTGTTGAGGGTTTTTGGGGGGCATCATGTGCTGGGCAGAACGTGCTGGCTGCGAAAGATAAATCACTAGTGTTGGTGCTCTTGTTTAAAGAAATGACTGCATTAATGTTGCATGTGGGCTGGAAGCTGCATTAAAGTCCTGAACTAAATAGTATGTTTCTGCCCTTAGCACATCATGGCGTGGTTAAAGCCCAAAGCCCACAAAGCTTCAGCCATGGGTTATGTTCACAGAAATCTTTAAGCTTCACATCGAGAAATCGGTTTCTTGTCCTCAGGCTGAGTTTCCACTGTGGCCCCATGAGAGCCCTGGTTCTGGCTGTGGGCCAAGGACTGATCTCAGCTATCGTTTGAATTCTGGCTCCATTTCCAGACTGAGCTCTAGTGCTGGCCGGAGACCGAGGTCCAGATGCTAGCCCCCGACTGAGCGTGGGCCTTTGCCTGGTCTTAGCCGTGAGCCAGCTACAGCCAAGGCTGAGCCCTTCGTGTACAAACAAACGGCGTTGTAGCAGGGAAGTCCCCCAAAGAGCACAGGCTTCCTCCCACCGAGAGATGACACAGCCAGGTCCTGCACCCGTGAGGCCTGGAGACTCCCAAGGAGCAGGGAGGCTGGCTGAAGTTCCTCAGACTGTAAGTGCGGCTGCTGCTGTACCTGTGTGGAGGGAGGCCTGGAGAAGATGAAGAAAGCGAGCATTTTATCCAAACACCAGCTGGGCTTGGTACCCGCTCAGCAACTGTGCACATTAGAGATGCCACAGCCTTTTCTAATGTCCCCCCTGCCATGGACCGAATGTTATGTCCCTCACCCCAAATTCATTTGTTGGAACTGTAATCCCTAATGTGATGGCATTTGGAGGTGGGGCCTTGGGAAGTAATTTGAGGTAGATAAGGTCAGGTGGGTGGGACCCTCGCAGTGGAATTAGTGTCCTTACAGAAAGAGGAAGAGACTCCAGGTCTCTCCTTTTCCACCACATGGGAACATAGTAAGAAGGTGGCCATATGCGAACCATGTAGAAAGCTCTCCCCAGACACCCAATCTACTGGCCCCTTGATCTTGGAATTCCAGCCTCCAGAACTGTGAGACATAAATGCTTAAGCCACCTGGTCTCTATAGTATTTTGTTGTGGCAGCCCATGAGCCCTCTGCTCCACCCCATCTCAGTCCTGCAGGCTCTTCATTCAACTTAGCCCACTAGGCACTATCTCTGGGACAGAACAAATGATGATGATGAGGGCTAGTACTTACTCAGTGCCTACTATGTGCCAGGCTTTGTGTTCATGTTCTGTCCACATGACTTCATAGAACCCTCATAAACAACCCTGTAAGACCAATATTCTTATCTGTCCAATTCACAGAGGGGGCCAGTGATGTGTGACTCAGACAAGACGCGACCTCGGCCTTCTCTGACTTCACAGAGGATGCCTATAACCCTCGTGGTGCTAAAGGATAACTTTAAGCAGAGAAATGACAGGTCGTATTTGCACAGGTAGATCATTTGGATTGCTGAGGCCATGGGGTTAGATTTGAGAGAGAAGACATGGGGGCCTGGATGTGGAGCTCCGGCTGGGGAGGCTGCTGCAGAGTCCAGCCCTCTGAAGACACAGCAGCAGAATCTCCACAGTGAGAAGCCAAGGAGCCACCGCCTCCGGTTCTGCCTGTTTGAACTTGTCCCAGGACATGGCAGCTTCAAGTGGAAAGGTTGGGAGACCCAAGAAGTTGCCACTACTTCAAAGCCTGATGGCTGGACCTTGGACAGCTCCTTCCTCTCCGCCAGGGTGCCTTCCCTTGCCTGCTTGGCAGCCTTGACCACTCAGTTTCCACTTTATCTAATTCCCAATCAGCCTGGCTGTGCGCCATGCTGCGTAGACAGAGCGCATAATTACGTATTGATTTCTCCCAAAGACACATAGCCTGGAGTTAAGGTGGCACTTTTGTGGCCCTGCATAAACACAACCTGAGGAGAAAAGAGGATTTGATTTGGGGAGGGTGTCAGAGGAGCCCGACTCCCCAGTGAGTGGGGAGGGCCTGTTGTGTGACCCAGGAGTGGGAACTCCCCTCGCCCGAGCTTTGGGGCTGGAGGAGGCCCCGCTGCAGCCTCTTTGGGACTCAGAGGCTGCCGGAGGCGGGATGTGGGGATTGGCTACCGTGGGGGGAACAGAAACCTTCTCTCCACCTCGGTCCCTGGTGAAGTGAGTGGGGGTTCGGCGTGTCAGTTTGTCCATCTATGCAGTCCTCCATCAGTGCAGTTTTCTGCAAATTCCCTCAGGTGATTAGGTTTCATAGTGCTTTGCCAGATGGCACATTCTCTCACTTTGCCAGTCCTCCAGGGACTGTCTGAAACACAGGCCAAGCACTCTTACCTCAAAATTATATTAAGGAGTTTAATTAACAGAAATGACTCCATAACTCATAGATCACACTGGGAATGGGTGTGCTCCATGCAGATGCAGACAGACTCCTGGCCGACTCCCTTTGTGTCTGGGGGCCCGGCCACAAACTCCACAGCTATCAAGTCAAACTCTGACCTTCCCTCCTTCCTCAGGAAAAGCTTCGGTGGGGAACACTAAGTCTTGAGGTATCTGTCTGCCCCAGGACCCTCCCCTCCCCTGAGGCACCAGATTTGTTCCTTTGTAAAGTCCTACCGAAGGGAGTTCTCAGGGCCGGCTCCAGATGTTGAGGGGGGTAGACAATGGCCAGTCTGCCACCTTCACACCCTCAGTCTGGGGTCATGGGCCACAAGGGCACCCATACCCTCAGGTGGGCTGCCTGGCCTGTCCTCTTTCTAAGGGCCACATCAGTGAGTCTCTTGTGATTCAGATGTGGGCAGGAAACACAGAGCACTCACTTCATGACCTGCTGGGAGGCTTACCTGCTTTTTTTTTTATCACCCCTCCCTGGGCACCTCCTCCTTTTCTTCCTTTTGTTTCAGAATCTCACAGGTGGTTCTCCAGGGTGCTTTTTTATGTCTCTGAAGGTGCCCAGGGGCCTGTCCATTCATGCCTGTCTGGTTCATATCCCTGCTATCACAGCCCCCAATAAGATGGCTTTCAGCCAGCAGAACGGATCCCGGGGGCAAGTCAAACTCTGCTGTGTGGTTTTGGTCGGACCAAAGATGGAGGGTGTGCTTAGTTGTCCTATAATGTTCTCAACAAATTATCCCCTGTCTTCCTGGACTTTGCATGTCCAGCCAGACATTCTTGTAGGTGCCAAACTTGATCACATGCACGGGAGCCTATAACATAAATACTTCTCTGCTCAGCTTTTAACCTACACCAAGTAGTCCAGGAATGTAACTATGATATAAATCTAAGCAGTTTTGTAGTGTGTGTTGCTCTGAATGCTACCAACAGTTGTTCACTACTTTGGAAGTCATTAGTAATGGTAATGATGCTCATAATATCTGAGTCACCAATATAACACTCCTGTATGACTCTGCATGCACAGATCTGCATATAAATATAAGAGGCTGATTAGTTCATTATGTTTTCTAGTGCAATTATGCCCAAGCATTTACTTATGGAAATATGGATTGTGTTATTATCCTTTATTTTCTTTCTCTACCTCCTTTATTTTATGGGTAGTGAATTATTTTGAGTTTTTAAAAAATTTAGTATAGGTTGGTTCTATTTTCTATGCTTTCATTTTAAGGATGGTGAAGGGTGCTAAGCTACGTTGGCATCTAAGTGTTCATGTCCCTTTGCAATGTGACATTGCCACTCCTCCAGTTCACAAGTGAAGATTATTTCTTTGCTCCTTGAACCTGGACTGGCCTTTCAACTTGCTTTGATCAACAGATTATGGCAGATATTGTATGACTTTCAAGGCTGTAAAATGATTTGCAGTTTCTGGTTTCTCCTCCTTAGAAGACCACCCAGAGACCACCAGGCCAGGAAGCTGGCCGAGCCTACAGGAGTGCGGAGCAGAGCCGAGGAGCACTGGCTGATGGCCAGACCACGGGACATGTGAGCAAAGGCATCTTGGGTATTCCAGCCTGGCCTGCCTGTCAGCTAATGCAGGCTCATGAATAAGCCCGCTAGACAAACATTCCAGCCAACCCACAGGAACATGAGAAATAATACATAGTTGTGCCATTAAACTACTAAGTTTTGGAGCAGTTTGTAATATGCCGATAATTGACTGATACGATGCTTAAGGATTGAGGACCACTGGCCTGATCAAACCGACATGGGCTGAGCACCTGCTCCACGCGGGATGGAGCAGGTCCAGTCAGGTTCCTGAGGCAGAGACTGGCCGGCGTGGTTTGACGTTTGGACCCAAGGGGAGAAGGTGGGGACCCTGCTGCTGGAACCGACAACTCACACTGAAGGCCGGGTGTCGGGATGAGACAGAAGCCATTAACTGAGCAGTTGATCAGGTCTGTGCCAGCAGCACGAGAATCCACGGCTGGGTGAGAGTGGGCCTCCTTCCATCTCGCTGGACTCAAATCAGAATGTCCATCAGAGTCTGGAGGCCTTGAGTTGAGGAGGGAGGAGAGGCAGAGGCAGAATCTGTTCTTCGGGGGACCAAAGACAGACAAACTCACAATAACTTCCCTTATGAAAGTTAGAGTACAAACCCTAAAACAAGTGCAAACAAGTCCAGTAAAGATTTGATGTTTCCCATAGCTACCTTTATTCTCTTTTAAAAGAAATATAAGAGATATCAATTATAAAATAAAAAATTATGTGGGACTGTCTCCAGTTTTGGTCACTGTGGGACGGCTTCTATCAGAGTACCTCTCCTACAGGCAACGGTGATAAGTCCAGGCAAGTGTGGAAGGCAGCTCCTCGAAGACACTGCAGAGTGGCACCGAATGGATAGACGATGGAGGGCACTGTGCCCTTGAAAGAAAGGAACTGCACTAGGTAAGAGGTACATTTCCATGGCTCTCCCTAGCGGCATTCCCCAGTCTGGGCTGCCTGGGGCTTTGGCAGAGGGCCACAGTCATACTGGTTTAGCGTTCAGAGCGTTCAGAGTGGATAGAGGTTGAAGGCATGAAGGTTGAATGGGAAAGATGTCATAGAGGGGTCTCTGAATCTGCACATAGCCCCCTGAAATCCTTGGCTAATCTCCGAAATACACACGTGAAGTGGAGATATCAAGGGCCTCTCAAAAGGCAATAGCTACCAGGCTAAAGAACTGAACACAGATTTTAGGGGAGACAGAGTTTAAGTTTTGAATCCTATCAGGTTGGAGAGGCTTGATGGACCCTTGGGTTTCCCACTGGAATCCCAGAAGGGCCACATACCAGAGGGGAGATTGTGTCCCAAAACCAGGGGTTTGCTCTAGGCCTAAGGGCATAACCGAAACAGAACTGCTTTAATGGCATATAAAATGAAGACTGCAAGAGTTCAAGGTGATCAGCTAGTAATCAATACTCATCATGAATGAAAATACAGAATTCAGAGTCTCTGCAATGCATTGTACACAATGACTAGTAGAAAAACATTGAAAATTTGCTAGATACAAAAAACCCCCAGGAAAATGTGATCAATAGTCAAAAGAAAAAACAGCAGAAATAGATTCTGAAGTGACCCAGATGTTGGAATTAGCTAACAAGTCTTTAAAAAAGAAGCTATTAAAATATACAAAGACTTGTTCATAGTGACGAGCAAATGGGAGAAAGAAGATAAAGATAAGAACCAAACAGAAATTCTAGAATTGAGAAGTAAAATATCTGAAAAGAAAAATCTATAATGGGCTCAATAACCAGTTGGAGGTGAAAGAATAAAGGGTAAGTGAAATTGAATATAGATCAAAAAAGATCCCATCTGAAGAACAGAGAACAAAGATTAATTGACATAAAATTGAACACAGTCTCAGTGTCCTGTGAGGGGCAGCATCAAGTGGTCTGTCCTGTGCGCACCTGGAGTCACCGGGGACGAGGAGGAGGGCTGGGTGGGAAAATATGGGTGAAAAACAATGTCCTAGAGTTCCCCAAATTTTAGAAAAATATAAACTTCTGGATTCAAGAAACTAAGCGAACCCCACAGCTGGATAAACACAAAGAAAACTGAACTGTGTCTGTCACTATAAAACCACTAAGAGCCAATGAAAGGGAGAACCTCGGGAGCAGACGCAAAAGCACTGCAGACGGGGAACAAGAGCCACGAGACAACGGGCTGCCCACACGGAGCAGTGGCGGTCCTGAGATGATGGGACGGCGTTTTAACGCACCGAAGGGAAAAATAGTCAACTCAACATTCTATATCCAGTGAACAACACTCTTTTTTCTTTCCTTTTTTTTGAACAATATTCTTTTCACAGGAAAATGAAGGCAAGAGAAAGACCTTTTCAGCTAAACAAACGCTGAGGAGACCTGCCCTTCACAAAAGCTAAAGGAAGTTCTTCAAGATAAAGGAAAATGGCACCAGATGGAAAAACTGAGATGTTAAAAAAAGGCTGAAATGTGGCTAAATATAAGAAACAGTATTTTTCCTGTTTTGTTGTTAGAGGCAAATGACTGCCTCAAGGAAAAATTATAGCATTGCATTGTGAGGTTTATAATGTATGAAAATGGAAAATATGTGATGAGAACAGCAGAAATTACAAGGGTAGGTGAATGTAATTAGACTGCTTAATGTTCTAATATTAAAAAAAATACTTTGAGGACCCCAGGTGTGCTGGGGTCCCAGGTGTGCACTTAGTCTGAGTGATGGGGACCAGCACAGGCCAGGTGGCCCCAGCGGTGGAGGGAGGTAGGAGAGAGGGGAGGGGAAGGGAGCCAGGGGGCCCAGAAGCCCCCACAGCTGATGTTCTGCTTGGGATCAAAGTGGTCCTCAGGGTAGACCTTTGGGGTCACTAAGATGATAGGGGCTCAGGGCAGGAGCCACATGGCCACCAGGAGAAGCTGAAGTCTTGAGCTTTTAGAGCTGAGGGGAAACTTTGAAACGAGAATCTTCTCCCTTCCTTGGATCTTCCAGATGAAGAAACTGGGGCGGGAATGGTGACCCAGCTCTGTGTGAAGAACTGGCTAGCATATTCGGGACTGGAGCCCACGCCTTGGCTTCCGGTCCTGAACTCTGCTCTCCACCCACACCTACTTCCCTGAGCTTTTCTGGTGCAGCCTGGGGTGTGAGGGGGTGAGGGGAGTGTGTGGGCCACTCCCGAGGTGCTTTAGGATTACCTCTGAATCCTCAGAGGAGAGACTGCAGGATTTGTGATCTACTGCCCAGGGGAGCAAATGACGAGCTACCCTTCACGGAGGAAAGCATTCCCCAGGGCTCCAAAGCAAGTGTGGAGCCCTTATCTTGTTTCCATCAGCAGAGGCCGGTGGAACAGGAAATTAAGCTTCTCCCCTGCACCTTATCACTAATAGGATCAGTTGAGTCAGCAGGGTGTGGGAGGTGCAGCGAGGTGTGTGTGTGTGTGTGTGTGTGTGTGTGTGTGTGTGGTGGGGGGGGATGGTGCACTCAGCGAGGCAGGAAAGATGCTGTTACAGTGGCTGCGGCTCATCCGGCTGCCGCTACCCATCTGGCCTGCAGAGAAGCAGCTTTGCTGGTCAGTAGGTCCGGAGGGGAGAATCGTTGGTGGTCACTGTCCTCTGAGACAGGCCCCTTCCCAGCAGCTGCCTGGAGGGGAGAGGGGAGCGGGCCCCACTTGTAATCTTAGGTTTCAACTAACTGGGGAAGGTCGTGTGATCAGAGCCATTCAGAGGCCCCTCACAGGGGCTTTCACCGCCTTACTTCTAGAAGCTTCTCCCATCACACATATCACTTACATGAAATACAGAAATTTTTACTGTAAACAAATTGGAAGGATATTTATAATTTCACTTTTGATATCACTTGGTCACAGGTAACTAATCTCATTCAGTGTTGGCCAGGCTTTCTCAGACACCCTTGGGAACATGCAGGCATTCTTGCCAGGTGACAAAACCTCACCTCTACATTGCTTTCGAATGCAAGGAAATGTTCTACACATTCTGAATTTAGCCATTAATGAAGCCAATCTCCACACTCTGTTTTGGAAACTTTCAAAATTTTATTTAATTGGATTTTGTAGTTTTCGTGTTTGGAACCAGTAATTCCTTTTCACGCCTGAAGTGTTTTGCTAGGTGCTAGGCCCTCTCTCTCCATCACACCTAATGGAGAAAATGGCCTCATCTGCAGAGGGGAGCAGCCTGGACACCTGGGGCTCCATCTCAGTCCCGCCACCTGGGAGCCGTGTCCTCCTGGGCAGGGGTCCGGCCCCTCCTGAGCTTTCGTTCCCTCAGTGGGACGGGGAGGAGCAGGAGGAAGCACCCTGGATGGCAAACGCAGGCAACCCTGGCAAGTCTAAATCTTGGACAGCCCAGGAGTGGTGGCTGGATTCCCCTGCCTGACAGGTGACAGGTTACTTGGGTGGGACCCAAGCCCAGAGCTGAGAAACAGGCGCCTCCTCTGTGCTGGGACTCAGATGGACGTGGGCTCTGTGAGTGGGCTCTGGGCCCGGTCCACTCCCTCCCTGCCTGTGACGCAGGGAGTGACGCTGGCCGGCAGTCCAGGTCACAGCACAACTTGGCCAGCCTCCTGGGGTGGAGGGACTGCCTCCAGCCTGGCTTTTGTGTCTGTGCCCTGGGAAGTGACTGCCCCGACGACTCCTCATGCTGGGATGGTGCCAGGGGGAGGGTGCCAGCTGCTGAGTGCTCCCAGGGCTGCAGCTCCTGGGGATGAAGGGTGGGAACACTGGCAGGGGCTGTCAGAGCCAGAGCCACCCTCAGACCTTTCCAGTTTTCTCCCGGTTTGCAGGATGTAGCCCCCACCCCTTAGCCTGGTCACAGCCCCTGGGAATCTCCACCACCCAGGCTCCCTCCCCAAACACTCTATGCTCAGCTAGGCAGAACTTAACAGTTCTGTAACATCTACTATCCTGTTCCCATGCTTGTGTTTACACCAGTCCCTCCTGCTTTATTCTCCTGGGACTGGACTTTCGAACATACCCCCTCCTGCAGGAAGCGCCCCTCCCTTCTTTGCCCCAAGTGCCCATGCTCAGCCCTCTGCCCCAAGCCTTACCTCCTATCTTGTTGTGAACTTTGCTCAGCCCTGTCTTATCTCCCTTGCAGGGGGTCTTTAGAAACTCTCTGGGTCACAGACAGTGGAGCGTATTGCTGTTCATCAGAACTAATTTTCTTCTTCTTCCAGGACATGCAGCTGGACTACATTTTCCAACTTCCTTTGCGATTGGATTGCCCTTATAATGATTTTTTTAAACCACTGGAGTGTGAACAGAAGTTATGTGTGCATGTTCTGGACTAAGACTTCCTTTCTTTTCTTTTTAAAAAAATCAATGTTATCGAGGTATAATTTAAATACAATGAAAAACACTCTTTAAAAGTGTACAGTTTGATGTATGTCCCTATAACCAGATTGATGTACATCACCACCACAGTCAAATTATAGGGCATTTCCATCATCCCAAAGGATTTTCTCATGATCCTTTGCAACAAGCCCCTCCCACCCCCAGGCAACCACTGATCTTTATGTTGCCATTGACTGGTTTTGCATATTCTCAGATCATGTACATGGACTCCTGCAACTTGAAGTCATCCGGGCTGGCTGCTTTGCTTACCATAAGGCTCTGAAATCCATCCATGTTGCTGTGTGTATCAGTAGTTTGTTCCTTTTATGCTAAGTAGGGTTCCCTTCCATGAACATGCCACACTTCTTTACCCATTCACCATTGGTGAACATTGGTTTGTCTGTAGTTTGGGCTGTTAGAGAAAAGGCTGAAATGCACATTTGTTTCCAGTCTCCATGTGAACGTGCATTTTCTATTCTTTTGATTACATGCCTAGCAGTGGAATTTCTGAGTCGTATGAGTGCGTGTTTGCAAGAAACTGCCAAAATGTTTCCACAGTGGCTGTACCATTCTACAGCAATATATGAGCATCTCTTATTCAACACCCTCACCAACACCTGATACTGTCAGTCTATTTAATTTTAAACATTTGGGTGAGTGTGTCCTGGTATCTCATTGTATGTAGTTTTAATTTGTATTTTCTTAACAACTGCTGATATCAAGCATCTTTGATGTACTTCTTGGTCACTTGTATAGTTTCTTTTCTGAATGTTTTAAAAACTTTGCCCATTTAGAAAGTATTTTTGTCATCTTATTGAGTTTTAAGAGTTCTTTTTATGTTCTGGATGCCAGTCCTTTATCAGATGTATGGATTACAAAAATGATCTCTTGTGGCTTGTCTTTTCATTTTGTTAATGGTGCCTTTTGAAAAGGACACATTTTTTCATTTTGATGCAGTCCAATTAATTGGTTTGTCAATTTTTTCATTGGTGGTTTGTTCTTTTTGAGTCCTAAGAAATCTTTTTTCCAAGGTCTCTGGGCCAAAAACTTAAAAAAAAAGAAAGGATATGTCTTTCCTGCCTCCTCCTTCCTCTTCCCCGGGCTGGAAGCAGGTGACAGCAGGCCCGAGGGGATAGAGAGGTCATAAGGTGACAGGCTCTGGGATCTGGTCTCTGCATGAAGCAGTCACCAGCCGGGATCACCTCCCTCACACTGGGAGCAGGAGGTGGAAATGAATGCCTGCTGTGTTCGTGCATTAACACTGTGAAGCTCAGCCTGCCTGGAACCTCTGTTTTCTCAGCTGTGCAGACTCTGTGCTTTACCCGGGCACCTCTGGGAAGGGACTGCCAACAATCACAGGGCAACCGCCAGCCAGAGCTCCTCTTCGTTCCTGCACTCCCACAGTGACCTTCTCCAAACAGGCTGGCCATGAACTCAGAGGAAGATATGCGCCTATTTTCATCCAAGTACTAAGATGTGGTATCTGCCTAGCTGGTGTAGCTTAGTGGACTGAGCGCAGGCTGCAAACTAAAGGGTCGCTGGTTTGATTCCCAGTCAGGGCACATGCCTTGGTTGCAGACCAGGTCCCTAGTGGGGGCTACTTGAGAGGCAACCACACATTGATATTTCTCTCCCTCTCTTTCTTTCCCCCTTCCCCTCTCTCTAAAAAAATAAATAAATAAAATCTTTAAAAAATGTGGTATCTAAGCATTGAGCTGAATGAGGTTGGGAGAAGTGAGATGCAGTGTTCCCTTCCTCCCTGTTCCACCCGCGGGAGAGAGGCCTAGGCTTGCAGCCAACCCATTGTTCCCCTCCTCGCTGTCTGTTTCCCCGCTGCCCTCAGTCCTTCCTGTGGCCACCCGTTGGCCTTCATCTCTGGGGGCTGTCTTCCAACTCTGCCTTTGGTGCTGTTGCCCAGCTCTTTCTGTGAGATTCCTCTTACTGCACCAACTGCCCGGGTGGTTTGTTACTGGGCCCCATGTTCTTATCAGGTCCACCCCAATCTCTTTGAAGATGTCCTTCATTTATTTGAAGTTATTTTTATTAACTGTAGGGTAGAAACAAAATAACATTCATTAACTGTATGAGGGGGACCCCCCAAAACCTGGAATTTATTTATAAAGATTATGTGTTTATTCTTACATGTTTAAACTTCAGGCACCTTCAAAGTACTTTTACCTATTAAGACTCTTTTCCCCACTTCTAGAAATACTTTTTGAATGTGTCAATTTTGATGTCTTTTAGTGTTTCTCATTTTTTTTGTTTCACCTCTTCCACATCAGTAAAACATTTCCCTTTGAGGACTTCTTTTCATCTGGGAAACAAACAAAAAAACCTCACTCCTGGTGAGATTGGTTGACTAGGGAGAGTGGGGCACAGGGATCAGGCTGTTTTTGGTCCAAACTGCTGGACACTCAGCACAGTGCTGACACAGTGGGCTCTTGTGGCTGCCCCCCGACACAGGGGAGACGAGTACAATAGATTTGAGGTTCCCCCTTGGCCTTCATCACTTTCCTGTCCCTCACTCCCCTCTTGGAGGTAATTTACTTATGAATTTTATGTTTATTGTTTTCTAGCTTTTTAAACAATTTCACCACATGATTATGTCTTTAAATTGTAATGCATTGCTGACATTTTCATTAGCAATGTATGTGCTTAATGAGGAATAATTTACATGTCATTAGAATTAAGCCATTGTGATTGGTATAGTTCAACAATTTTTTGAGATGTATACAATTGTGCAACCATCATCACATCCAGTTTTAGAATATTCCATTGGCTGTCATTTAGAAAACCATTCTGGTGAGTATGAGATGTATCTCTTTATGGTTTTAATTTGCATTTCCTGATAAATATCCATATTGAGCATTTTTCAAGTCTGAGCAGCCATTCATCTATTTCTTTTGGGAAACGTCTTTTCAAGACATTTGCCCATTTTAAAAGTCGTGTTGCCTGTCTTTCTGTGGTTGATGCTAATACACACGGATTCCTCATGTATCCTGTGAGCCTTTCTCAGATGCACATGTGTGCATTGTATTTCATCAGTCTGTAGCATTATTAATTTGGTTATTAATTTGGTTAATAAAGTATTTGGATGGGCAGAAAATTTAATTTTTATTAATTCAATTTGTTGATTTTTTCTTTTATGATTATTGTTTCTGTGTCCTAAGAAATCTTTGTGAGTAGGAAAAACTTACTCTCCTTCCTTTACTTCCTCCTTGTGTTACTCATACAGAATGCTAAGGTCACCAAATGTGTGGGGGTTTTCTCCCACCAAACAGATGTTTCTCTGCAGATGTTTCTCTGCAACATCTGGGGGTCCTTACAATTTAACCCCATTCAGACTCTGTCTACCTGGAAATCGCATCAGATCCCATGGGTGAAGGGCTCAGCCCTCCAAGTCTGCCTTCCCCTGCTTCAGATATCAGTCGAAAGTCAAGGTTGCATCTGTGCTTCAGACAACTGCTATAAATTGGAAGTTTCCATGACTCCCTCCTTGGGTTTGATTAGTTTGCTAGTGTGGGCTCACAGAACTCAGAAAAAACGTTTCCTTACATTATTGGTTTATTATAAAAGGATATAACTCAGGAACCACCGCATAGAAGAGATACATAGGGCAGGGTATGTGGGAAGGGGCTTGGAGTTTCCATGTGCTTTCCAGGCCCTCCACCCTCCCTGCATCACTGCCTGTTCACCAACCCAGGAAGCTCTTGGATGCTCGTGTTTTAGGGACTTTTGTAGAAGCTTTGTTAAGTAGGCATGATTGATCATTAACTCAATTTCCAGTCCCTCTCCAGAGACTGGGGAGGTGGGGCTGGGAGTTCCAAGCTTCTAATCATGGCTTTGCCTTTCTGGTGACCAGCTCTGTTCTAGGAACCTGCCAGGCGTTGCCTCATCACAACAAAAGGCATTCTTCTTGCCTGGGAAATTCCAAGGTATTTTAGAACCAACTTGCCAGCTCCTTCAAAAGCTCCTCCTGGACTGGAATTGTGATCTGTAGGTCAACTTGCGGAGAGCTGGCATGTGACTATCGAGTTGTCTAATCCGTGAGCACAGCATCTCTTTCCATTTGTTTAAACCTTCTTCAGTTTATGTTAGCAGTGATTTTTAGTTTTCAGTATAGGGCTTTTGCTCCTTGTTTATTAGATTCATCCTATGTATTTGCTTTTATTAATTCTATAGCAAATGGTATTTTTAAAAGTTTTCATTTCCAGTTTTTTTCTTGCTAGTATATAGAACAATAATTGATTGTTACATAGTGACATTGTATGCTGCAAAATTGATAAACTAATTATTCTAGTATTTTTGGTAAATTCCATAGGTTAGTCTATGTATATATGCACATTCTTTGTGAATAATAATAGTTTTACTTTTTAATTTTCAACATTTATGATTTTTACTTATTTCCTTTTTCCTATTATACTGTCTAAAGCTTCTAGGAGAATGTTGAAGATAACTATCTAATAACTTTGCTATTGATGTTATAGGAAAAACATTCAATTTTTTTGCTGTTAGGTAGGGTGTTGCTAGTTTTGGATATTTAATACCCACCTTTCTCAGATTAAGAAAATTCTTTCAGCCCTGGCTGGTGTAGCTCAGTGGATTGAGAGCGGGCTGAGAACCGAAGTGTCGCTGGTTCAATTCCCAGTCAGGGCACATGCCTGGGTTGCAGGCCATGACCCCCAGCAACCACACATTGATGTTTCTCTCTTTCTCTCTATCTCCCTCCCCTCCCTCTCTAAAAATAAATAAAAATAAAATCTTAAAAAAAAGAAAAAAAAGAAAATTCTTTCATAGTTTTTTTTAAAGAAAACCATAGTGGGTATTGAATTTTGTCGAATGCTTTATCTGAACCATAGCTCATATGAATTTTCCTCTTTATATAATCAATGTTGTTGAGTTTCATTTTACTTATTTATTCTGTGAATTTTGTGAATTTCATTGATTTTTTCTTAACATTTCCTAAATGTTAAATTTACTTGCAGTTATGTAATAAAAAACATTTCCTCATGATGTTTTAGCCTTTTATGTACCACTGTGTTTAATTTTCTAATAGTTTGATGAAGGTCTTTTATCTCTCTAATTATGAGGAATATATGTCTGTACTTATCTTTTCTTATAATACCCTTGCTCTTGTTTTTGGTGTCAGGGTTATTCTGACTTTATTACATTAGTTGAAAAATATTCCCTTTTCCTTGATTTTTGTGAAAGAGTTTGCTTAATATTGGTTTTCTTTCTCCCTTCAAATTTTGATGAAATTCATTGGGAAATCCATTTGGGCTTGGAGTTTCTTTGTGGGAAAGCTTTTGATTATGAATGAAAAATTATTCAATGTATACAGGGTTATTTAGATCTATGCTTTCATATTATATTAGTTTTGGTGAGTTGCCTTTTTCAAGGATTTGTTTATTTCAACTAAGTTGTCAATTTATTGGCATCAAGTTGTTCGTAATATTCCTTATTGCTATTTTTGTAGACATCGAATCTAAGGTAATGTTTCCTCCTTACTTCCTAGCATTAGGAACACGCGTTTTCTCCTTGTTTCGGGCTGGCTCTCTCTGGGAGGCTGACCGTCTTGCTCGTCCTCCCTCAGAATCAGCTCTGACTCTGCCGATTTTCACTGCTGTTTGTCCAGTTTTCACATCCTTGATTTTCTCTCTTCCTCTTGTCTCCCATCTCCTGCTCACACTGGGTTTCATTTGCTCTTCCTTTTTGCATCTATAGGTAGAAGCTTAGCTAATCCATTTTGTGCTTTTTAAGAAAATATAGGCATTTAAAGGTCTAATTTTTCTTTTAACCTCTGCTTTACCTGTAGCCTACACATTTTGATGAGTTTTGCTTTCATTGTCTTCAGTTGGAAATGTTTTAGAGTTTCCCTTTTTATTTCTACATGATCTATGTGGGTTATTTAAAAAGGTTCTATTTAATTTCCTGATATTTGGTGAGTTTTTAAGATGGCTCGCTGTTATTACTTTTTAATTTAATTCATTATATCAGAGAATAAGATTGTATTGGCTTTTATCTTTAAAATTTTTTTTGAGACATGCTTTGTGGCCAGGTATAGGGCCTGCCTTGGTGGACAGTCCTTGTACACCTGGGAAGAGTGTGCATTCTACTGTCGGATGGAGAGATCTCCAAATGCCGATTACGCCAAGCTGGTGGGCAGTGCTGTTCAAATCTTCTGTATCCCTATAGGTATGATGAATGTGAGGATGGATTAGGAACACATCCTCTATTTCTGGGGGGTGGTTAGCTGATGAAAATTACTTTTTAGGAAACTAAATTTGTTGTAACACTTACTGAAGAGTTCAGAGTTTATCTAAACCAGCAGGTGAACAGACTAAGTCTTGACTAAGGCTGGTAGGTATGTTTAATTCAAGTAATTCTATGGGCCTATCATGTGTCCATTCTGCCTCTGGGGAGCTCAGGCAGAGAGGGTACATTTTCATCAGCAGACAGTGGACTGCCTATGATCAAGCATCCCTAGTACCAACTTTCTTTAGAACTGAGCATGCTCAGTGAGACAGGATTCACTGCGGTGCCTTAGATGAGGGTCTTAATTGCCTCAGCACCAAGCATGCTCGGTGGGCAGGTCACCTGGAGACTGAGCATACATGTTCTTTTTAACTGCTCAGCTTCAATGCTTGACGCTCCTGGAGGAGCCCGGGAGTTGTTAAACCACAAAATGGCAGACTTTAGAGTTATCAAAACCAAACGTCCATTGTTCAGATGGGGGACCTGAAGTGCAGAGAATGGTAGGGGACTGGTTAAAGCCACATAGTTAAGTCCATGCTGGTGCAGGAATAAGAATCATGTCCCTGGCCTCCTCTCCATGGCTTGGCCTGTTACGGTGTTTCAGCCACGGGCAGGGATCTAATCCTGTTCACTTTGGCTGATATTTGGTGGGTGATCAAAAAAGAGAATCAAGATTAAGAGTTTCCTCTGGCTTCCCCTCAGGAAAATGTCTTTCTTTTCAAGATCGCCGTTTGAGAGGAGAACGGCCATGGCCCACCTCGCTGTGCCTCGGTGGAGCTTGCACCCAGATGAACTGTTTCTGCTCAGGGTTGATTTAATCAGGGCTGAGGTCACGGTTTGTGAATGAAGGAGCACCGGGGATTGCTGTCCTGGGTGGATTGGCTGAATTGCCTCCAGTGACTGGGAAGGCAAGAAGAGAAGGAAATACTTTAGAAGGGACAGTAATTGTTTACGTACAGAAGTCATAGTGCATTTGTTGCAAACGCTGGCAAACTGTTACATACTGGCGGGGGAGCCTGTGCGCACGCGTGTTTCAGGTACCACGTATGGCCTGTCTCCCAATCTGCCAGAAAGTCGTGCTGCCACGAGGGCCTGATGGTTTGTTTTTTTCTGCTTAAGCAAAACGTAAATTATCTGGCCCATTAATATCCAGGTGCTTTAATCTGTTTTTAGAGGAGAAAAGTAAAAATCCCGCTCCAAGATGAATGTTTGCTTTTAAGGTGATTAATAAAGTGCAGCCCCTGGCACATTCATCACTCAGCCAGTGGGCTCCGCGGGACAGCAGCAGGGGAGCAGGCTGGGACTGTGCGGGTCTGCGGCTCAGCGCCTTGCCTGAATGGCCATTTCCATCATCTCCCGCCTCCAGAGCCTCCACTAGCTCCCTACTGCCTTTGTCATAAAAGCCAGACTTGCAGCCCTCCCAGCCATCCACAGCTGTCCCTGTCTTCCAGAACATCTACTGTGTGCCTCTCCCTGCACTGTGGGGGAGGCCGGGGAAGGAGGAGGTGGGCTCTGCCCTCAGAGAATTCCCTGTGCGTTAGGGGAGACAAGAACAGTTCGCAGAGCAGAATCGGTGCCCAACAGGAGAGACCAAGGAGCCGGGTGTTAGGCTGATGGGGCAGGCTGCAAGGACTGCCAGAGCCAAGAAAGGGAGAAGTCAACGTGCCAGGCTGGGTGGTCAGGGAATGCTTCCTGGAGGAGGTGGGCTATAGCTGGGTCTTGGGAAATGAGAAGTCTGTGGATAATCAGTCCTAAGTACTGATTATTGAGCACTCGCTCTGTGCCAAACATTGTTCTGGGAGCATTTCGTATATTATTGCTACTCCCTCTCACAGCCTTGTGAGGTAGGCATTTTTATTGCCTCTTTGTGGATGAGAAAACTGAGGTTCCGGGAGGGGAAGGTACCTGCCTGTGTCTCACCCTGAGGGCAGAGCCGGATGAGCACTCAGGACTGGGAGACTCTGGAGGTTGAGTCTGAACCAGTGCTTGTCTCACCACTCTCAGCAGGAGAACCTGAAGGAGCAGAGAACAGGTAGGGGTGTGGCGGAGAGTGTGGGGGAGGGTCTACGTGGGCAGAGACTGGCAGCAAGAAACCTGTAGGGGTTGGAGTGGGGGCCCATGGGGTGCAGGGCCACGTGGTGGGACCTGGAGCCATGGAACCCAGGCTGTCTCCCACCCGGAGCTTGCATTAGGTCCCTCTGCCCCTGGGTGTTCAGGTTTTGTCCCTCCACTCTGGGGAAGAGCATGTGCTCTGGCTTTGTCTCGGCGGCCCCGCCACTGAGCTCAGGCCTCATACTCCCACAGCCAGAAGCTGCAGCGGCTCGTTGCCCCATGGACACCTGTCCACCATGTCCCTCTGGACAATCCTGGCAAAAGGCGGACCTGACAGGGACAGCGCTCTGCTCCCGGCGTGCGGCAGCTCCCCTCTCCGCAGCACAGAGTCGGCTCCTCAGGCCCTGCCTGCCCACCTCCTCCTGCTCCCTGCTTCCCCTTCCAGCCATGTGCTCCCCCATTTTCTGAGAGCTTCTATTCATCTCTTCAGGCTCACCCCAAATGCGCCTCCTTGGGGACATCCTTCCTGTGGGTATAAGGAACCACTCTGCCATTGCCAGGCGCCTCCATCCTTCCCAGCTGCCCGGAAGCCTAGTCCCTTCCTCCAAGCGTGGTGGCTGCCCTCATGGCTCCTGATCCCGGAGGGAGTGGCAGAGACCAACCACAGTCCAGCAGAGGGACAGACCTGCAGCCAAGAAGGGCTCCCCTTCTAGGGAGAATGGTCTGAGCTGTGTCCGAGCTGGGATAGACACAGGACTGCTGGGAATAGGTGTGGGCCCAACCCAGGGTCTGTCTCTGAGCCCCTGTGATGCCTCAACCCAGTGAGAGGGGCTCCTGGTGCCTGGTGGATGGCTGAGCTAGAAAGCTGCAGCTGGTCCTGCCTCAGCCTGGGTCTGGAGATTCCGTTCCTGGCTTTTCCTGTTTGAATTCAGCTGCACTGTTTGTGTGGGAAGAGTTGGTCCTGCCTGAGGCTGGTTCGCCCCTCTGCTGCAGGATGCTGTCTCCCCTGGTCTCAGAGGCCCCCCTGGTTGTGAGCCTCCAGGAAGCCAACATGAACAAGGAGGAGAGGTCTCATAGCCACTGCCTGTGAGTCAGTATTAAGGTGCTTCTGCACTGAGAGGCAGACACTGCTCATTAAGGGTAGACCTGCAGGTTGCCTGTGTTTGTGATTTCCCAGGGAGGTCATTCTACACTCTGCTAAGACCTATGAACCTGTGCAAACGCTGGGACCTCCCTATGCCTCTGGTGGGGTGAAGTCCAGCAGGTAAGGGACGCGCCATGTGTCTGAGAACAGTGGGAGGGACCAACGGCGAAACCACGTGTTGGGACAGAAAACATCTCTTCTCACTCCCTCCAGTGAGGAGACCTCTGCCTCTGAGACGGGGAAGGGCCGTTTCTCTGTGGGGATAACATTGCAGGGCCTCTGAGCAGGTAGAGGGGACAGTAAGGGGCCTTCTATCTGGGTTTGTGGAAGGACTTTGTTAGGGAGGAGGCACGACCAGTGCAGGTTGAAGATCAAGAACCACTCCCACAGCTGGGGGAGGCTCCATCTGGAGTGACTGAGATAGCCAAGGTGAACTCTGGGAATGCCAAGGACGGGACCGTGGGTGCGTAGGGGCAAAGGGAGCATGTGGGATGTGACCGGAGGTGTAGTAGCGGTCCAACCATAAACATGATTGTATTTAAATACTTTTAAATACCACAAAAGTCTATATTTACAAAGAGTTCACAGTAGCATATTGAAGTGCTTATAACATCATACTTACAAAGGGAGCAGAAAATGCATTATACAGCAATTGCATATAATTTAAGTATCTAAAGCCGACTAATAAAAATACTTTAACTACAACCTTAGGGATTTGTAAATTTTCCCCAGTTTTTTTATCTTTATTTTTCGAATATTAAAAGTAACACACACTTGTCATAGCAAATTTTGAAATTCCAGAAGCATTTAAAGAAGTCATCCATCATACCGCCACCCAGAAGCACCTGTCAGCATTTCGATAGTTCCTTTGTGCCTTTCTCTGTAGTTTGCATGTGTAAGTTCAGCTTGCTTACTTGGTTTTATATCCTTTTTTAGTACTTATCAAAATATCTTATACCTTCCTTCGTATTATTGGTAGTACTAACCTAAAAAGGAAAGGCCTTTCAAAGTGAGAGGCAGAGCAGCCTATACCGAGATCAGTAAGAATGGCGACCTGAGGCGCCTGGAGTCACACAGAAGGAGAATGGCGACCTGAGGCGCCTGGAGTCACACAGAAGGCCCAATAGTGTTCTGACTTGGAGGCAGAGGCTAGCGGCATTCACAACAGAGGGGAGGAGAAGAGCTACATCAATTGCAGGAAGGTGTGTCTGTGGCACAGATAATATAATATGGTGAAATTAAAAACATTCTAAACAATGCTTTTAATATTCAGTCTAGTAGTCATTAGTGTAGTTGTCATAATGTCTGCTTTCTTGTTATCCTTAGAATCTCCCCAGCTGTGGGAGTGGTTCTTGATCTTCAACCTGCACTGGTCGTGCCTCCTCCCTAACAAAGTCCTTCCACAAACCCAGATAGAAGGCCCCCTTACTGTCCCCTCTACCTGCTCAGAGGCCCTGCAATGTTATCCCCACAGAGAAACGGCCCTTCCCCGTCTCAGAGGCAGAGGTCTCTTCACTGGAGGGAGTAAGAAGAGATGTTTTCTGTCCCAACACGTGGTTTCGCCGTTGGTCCCTCCCACTGTTCTCAGACGCATGGCACGTTCCTTACCTGCTGGACTTCACCCCACCAGAGGCATAGGGAGGTCCCAGTGTTTGCACAGGTTAATTTAGGTCTTAGCAGAGTGTAGAATGACCTCCCTGGGAAATCACAAACACAGGCAACCTGCAGGTCTACCCTTAATGAGCAGTGTCTGCCTCTCAGTGCAGAAGCACCTTAATACTGACTCACAGGCAGTGGCTATGAGACCTCTCCTCCTTGTTCATGTTGGCTTCCTGGAGACTCACAACCAGGGGGGGGGGCCTCTGAGACCAGGGGGAGACAGCATCCTGCAGCAGAGGGGCGAACCAGCCTCAGGCAGGACCAACTCTTCCCACACAAACAGTGCAGCTGAATTCAAACAGGAAAAGCCAGGAACGGAATCTCCAGACCCAGGCTGAGGCAGGACCAGCTGCAGCTTTCCAGCTCGGTCATCAGCTCTTCAGGACACAATGTTGCCCTAAGCCCAGTCCAAAGGTTATTTTGCCCCGTTTTTAACATTGGAAGCTCTGAAGTATAAGACCTGAAAGGCAGTTTCTCTGGCGTGGCGGCTCTGGCTCCATTTTAAGGTGGCTCCATTTAGATTACTGTTTACAGTAGTTTAAATTACTTTTTCTCCAGTTATGAGCCCTCAGGAGATGTTCTCAATGCCTGATATTCCTTCTTCCTTTGCTTCATTCTCGCAGAACACTGGGTCTCCTCCTTGACCACCTGTTAGAATTACCCAGGGAGCTTTGACAAATCCTAGTGCCCAGAAAGCACCCAGACTGATTAAACAAGAAACTCTGAGGTGAGAACCAAGGGTCACTGATCCTTGGAGATTCCCCAGGTGATTCTAACACAGCTGAGGCTGAGAACCATCGAGTCAGAAACAGCCCTCTCCATGTGGCCAAGCTGCGTCTTCACCTGCTGTATGGCTGAGGTGCTCAGACGCATCACACTGATGGATTTAGTGTGGCCAGGAGCATCAGGTGTTTGAGGGGGAATCTAGAGACAAAACCACGGATAAATAAATAATGCCACGACTACCACCACTTCCATCATCCTTCAGGAGCCCCAGTACAGTGGATATCTCTTGTTTTTTTTAATTTTCTGCCAAAGACTTTTACCTTCACTGGGGAACTGCCCTTCCTCCATCCCATGCAGTTTTGATGGGAACTGCCAATCGCAGTGCTTCCTATGCTACTGCCCACAGGGATTGGTCTGAAGGGAGGGCATGTGACTCAAGCAGGACCAATCGGATTTCTTCCGTCTAGGGCTCCAAATAAAATACAGGATGACTGACACACTTTGACTTTCAGATTAAAAGAACAAAATAATAAAATAAAATAATAAATAATATTTTAGAATAAGTATGCCACAAATATTGCACGGGGCATGCTAGACAACTGTTGTTATCAGAAATTCCAAGTTTATTGGCCATTCTGTATTTGTTTTCCTTACAAATCCAGCAGCCTTACTGACATGGGATTTGCTCTATGGGTGCTGGGGGAGGCAGGATCTCTCTTTCTCTCAGATTTTTGAGCGATGTGAGTTCCCAGACCACCTTCTCTAATCAATCTCCACATTTTTCTCCATCCTCTTAAGCCCCTTCTAGCACTTCTTGCACTCTGCAGTTCTCCCATGTACCCCTTTGGAAATCAGTTGATCGTCTCAGTGCTCTGGTGGGATGTGAGCTATAGCAGGCGAGGACCCTGTCTGCACGCACCACTGTCCATTAGCATTTACTCGTGAGGATCCGTGAGGCCTCCTCTGAGGGGAAGTTGCTCTGGAGAGAATTTCTGTGTGCTTCTGCGATGCCTGGAAGCATGACGAGAGGTTTTTTGGACCTCACAGGTATGTAATTTTGGGTCTGAATGTTTTGTAAGAGATGATTTGTGTTTACAAGAAGTTTCCCCCTCAACCAATGCCAAGGCCAAGATAAATGAGCTTCCTTCTGTTTTTGTGTGGCAATTATGTCTGTTTCTTATTTCTTTTTCAGGAGTGTCATCCTTTTGAGTCTCAGCTTGTTGATGCAGGGATTTCACCTCAGATCCCCTGCTTTGGGACACGGTTGAGTTTTATCTCCTGTCTGCAAACCTCACGTAGTCTTCAGTGAAGGACGTCCAAGTCCCTAGGATTTAGCAGAGCCCTCAGGGAGAAAGCAGACTTTGGCACTCATCTTTTTCTTTTTTCCAGACTTCTTATTTCACTTCATTTTAGGGCTTTGCAGACTTCTTACTTTTGTGCCAGCTCAGTAATGCATTTAAAGAGGCTAAAAATCTTTTATTCTCCATTTAGTGCTTTTACTCAGGAGGGTCCTTCCTGGGAATCAGATCTACAGCACTGTTGAAAACAAACCATGTATTATTTTTTTAATAAACTCAACTTAATTCCTTATTAAAATCACCACTGGCTTTGTCAGTTCAGAGTTCCTCTCCTCTTTTCCAGCCTTGGATGGGTGGGAGGGGCTATGTGGAACCAAGGCATGGACATAGGTGGGTGTGGTCCAGCGGAATGGCCACTGAGCCATCTCTCAGGTCGAGAAACATCTTCAGGCCTGGTGACTCTCATCAGGAGCTTTGTGCTACTCTTGGGGGCTGTGGCCGCTGTTCCCCAGGGCCTGGACTGTCAGTCCCATCTCGGGATGGCAGAGAAGCAGTCGTTGTGCAGGCAGGGGTGGGGGCCACAGGAACGGCATTGCGTGTCCTCCTGTAGTGACTCTGACATATGTATGGCCTGGCCTTGACCCCCTGGGCTCCAGGGGATGGGGTGGAGAGGGGCAGCCTTGGCTGTTGGGCTGCAGCTGAGCTGAGAAAGCCTTTGAGGAACCGAAGGTTTGACCCAAGGGCCCAGGGGTCAGAAAGCCCATCCTGTGCTCTGGGACAAGAGGGAGGGGGCTGTCCAGGAGGGTCGGGCATTGTTGGTTTCAGCAAACAAGGGTAGAGTTTGCGATAACTGAGGATTTCCATGTGCTGGGAGAGGCTCCTTCTACCAGTCTCTGGGTCTCTTTGGAGATGAATTCAGACTTAGGGTGGCTTCGTTTTTCCCTGAGTCCTCTTTCCCTTTCTCTCTCCTTCCCTCTGTTCTCTTTTTGCTGCTTTCCTTTAAACTGAAACAGACATCACATTTTTCTTTAGTGAGAAAAATAATCTCCAATTGTCTTTTATTTATAAAAGTAATGTATGTTCATTATAGAGAAGTTAGAAAATGTAGAAAAGTGCTAGAAGGTAATGAATGTTTACCCACAATCCCATTGACTATTATTTCTAACTATTATCTGTATTTTCTGTATATATTTATATATTTACCTCATATAAATGAAAAGAACATACTTTAATAATTCATGTTATAAAATTTGGATGCTGCTCTGTGGTATTTCTTATAGACTGGATTTTTCCCACTTAATGATCTATTATGAACAATTTTATTACGTTAAGCATGCTTCAAAAATATTATCTTTAATGGCTCATGTAGTCCATTGTATAGATGAAATACCAGCCATTCAATCAAGTGTTATGCATTTGGATGTTTAGATTTGTAAATCCAAGTTTTTAGACTTACAAATAACATCTTGATGAACACACTGTGCATAAACTTGTATATATATTGCTGATTTTCCTCCTATGTATATATTGCTGTAGTTGCTGGTTAATTTTTTGAAGCTTTTGATAATCATATGGAGTTGTTCTACAAGAATGGGATATGTATGTCATATAAAATGCCAAAAAAGATTGTGTTCTGCAAAATTATGCTGTAAAGGTGACATGACTTATTGGAAAGTCATATTTAAGACAAATCACTTCAAATGTATGGTATGTTGTAACCACAACACTAACAAAAATAACAATTCCAACAAAAATGCTACTTAAAAGTTAATTAAATTTTAATAAGTAGAGTAACAATGGCATTACTTCTAAAAGTTGCTTGCCAGAAAGGGCGTGGGGAAGACGTGGAGATGAGATGTGGAGCTACGGAGACCAGGATGACAGACACATGCTGGTGGAGCAGGACCACACGAGGAACACGCTGAGGGCAGGGCAAGCAGCCAGCCTGGCCCGGTGGGGAAGCCCGGGCGGGGGCAGCATGCACTGCACCCACTAGGGCTTCCTATACTCAGCTATGGGAGTGCCCTTTGGGTTCAGCTGTTGGTACTGGGTGGCTTAAAACATAAGCTTCTGGGAAGAATTGCACATGGACCAATGTGACTTTGGGTTTTAGGCAGCCTTAACTTTCCTTGCCAATTATGTGTGGCCTCATTTTCATTTCAGAAACACATGCTGTAGCCAAATGCACTGGAGTGTGAACCTGCAGTCTAGAAATACAGTGTAGGTGTATTCCCACTATTAGTGTATGCACGTCCCTAACTGGGCTCTACCCGAGACAAACTGTTTAGGCCCTTTTGAATTTTGCCCATTTGTTAGGTCAAACGTGAGATCTCATTTTATAATGAGTGTTTTAAAGATTACGAGTGAAACTGACTACTTCTCATGTGTCCTCTGTGAATTGCTGAGGTCTGTCTGTTGCCCATTTTTCCATTAGGATGTTTGTGTTTTCCTCATTGATCTTTATATATGAAGGTTATCAATCCTTTCTCTGTCATCATGTTAAATGTTTTTTTCTTGGCTTGTCATTTGTTAATCTTGTTTATAATTCTTTGGAGGTATGGAAGTTTGAAAATGTTGTCATCAAATCTATAGTTCTTTCCCTTTACTGTTTCTTTCATTGCTTTGCCTTAGAGAATTATTCCTTATTCAGTAATCAAATATATTTACACATAATTCTCTTCCAGGTTTTTAAAAAGTTTCTTTTTCACATTTAATTTAAAAAAATATTTAAAAACTTACTTTGATGTATATTTTTATTTGATGAATTAATAGTTTATTTCCCCATATTCCAATTTTCTCTAATATTTAAAAAATTGTATGTCTTCCTATAAGCTTCTGATATTACCTATAGCATGTATTAATCTCTTATTGTTATAAGTCTAGGTCCACTTAAAAGTGACATATCTGACTTCATTGATCTGTATGTCAATATTTTCCCTATTTTAGTTGTTGTGGATTTATGTACTTTATATATATAAATATGTTAGGGTATAATTTTTCCTTATTCTTTTAAAAAATATTTTATTTATTTATTTTTAGACAGAGGGGAGGGGAAGGAGAGAGGAAGAGAAACATTAATGTGTGGTTGCTTCTTGCGTGCCCCCTGCTGGGGACCTGGCCTACAACCCAGGCATGTGCCCTGACTGGGAATCGAACCAGCATCCCTTTGGTTTGCAGGCTGGCACTCAAACCACTGAGCCACAACAGTTGGGGCTCCTTACCATTTTTTTAACCCAAAGTTTTTTAGTTAGAAATTTTCATCTGTTTTGTCTGCCAGATATGCTTAAATTCATCTACTGGGATTTTTAATTAGGGTTATATTAAATGAGGGCTTGGCAAATTTTCTTGTAATGGCCCAAATACTAAATATCTTAGGCTTTGTATGCCACAGGTCTATTCTAATTCTCCTCTTTCTCCTCCTTTTTTAAATTCATAGGCTATAGGAAAACAGCCTGTGGGATGGGCTTGGCCTGCAAGCTACAGTTTGCTGACTCTCAATTTAAACCAATTGTACTATGTAGTTCCCCAGGGCTACTGTAACAAAGTGCCATGAACTGGGTGACTTAAACCAATAGAAATTTATTGTCCCACAGTTCTGGGTGTTGGAAATCCAAACTTAAGGTGTCAGCATGGCCATGTCCCTGTGATACCTAGAAGGGAATCCTTTGCCTTTTCAGCTGCTGGTGATTTGCTGGCAATCTTTGGTGTTCCTAGGCTTGTGGTTGAGGAACTCCAATCTTGGCCTCCATCACCACGTGGATTCTCCCTGTGTCTCTACCTTCACGTGGCTATCACCTTATAAGGACAGCGATCTTATTGGCTGCAGCCACCTTATTCCACTATGGCTTCGCCTTAACCAGTTTGCAACATCTCTATTTCCAAATAATTTCACATTCTGAGGTACTGGGGGTTAGGTCTTCCCCATATCTTTTTTTTTGGGAGAACACAATTCAACTTGTAACACCAATGAATAAATTTGAGAAAAATACAAATTGAATAGAATGTAAATCTTTTCAATATTTAGTGTTTCCATTAATATTGCATGTGTTCTATATTATTTATGTTGCAGTAATAAACCATTCTTGCAAACATGGATTTGTATCTCATTTATTCATTGATGTAATTATAAATAATTTGTATTGTCACTATTTGCATAGGAATTTATATCTAGCTTCCAAGTGAGCTAGATCTTTAGTTTTCTTTCTTTTTTATGCTGTATTAAGTGTTGTCAAGACTACACTTGTTTCACAGAATGAATAGCTTCATTCCTATGTTTGTCTATATGTGGGAGCAGTGGATACAGTATGGGAGTTAAAACTTCCTGGAAAGTATGAAAAAATTCACCAGTAAAGCCATCAGATCCTGTGGCCTTTTTTTCAGGGAGATAATTTTTTTTTACAACTTTATATTCCCTCCATGGTTACTGCTCCCTCCCTCTAAGTAGACAGAGTCATCAGATCTGAGTCACTGGAACAGCTGACACAGAGTTCTCGAAATGCCCTCTTGCCTCTGGAGGCAAGAAAGGTGCACAGCGACACTTGACTCTGAACACAGGGAAGGGAATCAAGATCAAGCTGAAGGCTCTGATGTGGGCAGTTCCTTCAGCAGAACAAGTTCTTTGATGCAAACTCTCAGGAGTTGGCCTGCAAGGACATTGGCTGGCTGTTGCTGACCTGGATTTGTCTGTGTGCACTGCAGCGCATGGTCATAATGAGAGGGAGCGGGCATGGGAGAGCAGGGTGCCATACTCTGCCAACTGATGGTGCCTCCGGCGATCGCTGAGGTGGTGAAGTGGGTGCTATGTGCGGCTGACACAAGCCGTCCTTTTAGCCTTTGCAAGAACACACCGACTCAGGCAGCCGTCTTTCAACTGCAGCCTAGCGCCTGAGGGACCACCTGTCTCCATCCCACTCCTTACCACGTCCCCCCATCCCCCCATGAGGCACAGAGCGCATCTGCTGGCACTGGGCACCCGCAGGCAGTACTGTGTGGAGCTGTCCATTAGAGTGCTGAATATCAGCCACTCTCGGGAGCTGCTGCAGTCCAATATGTTTCCCCATATGCTGGAACCTTTCTGCAATTCTTCCATCTGTTTCTGGGAAATGTGAAAGAATTTAATGATCTTTTCTGGGGTTATTAAACCGACAGCTGTTGTCATTAATAGAGGACATTCTTAACGGTGGCGAACAAACGCTACTCATAACTCCCGCCTGTCATGTGCACTCTCATTAATGACTAGAGCGTTTGTCTCAAGACCGGGGTCATGGACGTGGGGGTTCTCAGGCCAGCTTGGAAGATGATTCATCTTCAGAGTGTGAATGCCCTCACTTCTTTCTTTTTTGTACTCTAGGCAGCTTTTGAGGCAAAATGTATAACTGGCAAAAAACAAAATCCAATCTGCCAGCCGTTGGCTTTCTTTGAAAATGAAGGAGCTTGAGTGCTAAAAGGGAAAGATTACATTTTACTGTGTTTCAAATTATGGTTCATTTTCCAGTAGAATGCAAGAAACAGAGAGAAACTGACTTTTGTAGTTTGAATTGAAGGTTATCTACACTGTCCTAGACTGGGGTCTGGGAGGCCGGGCTGAGCACACACAGAAAAACAACGGGAGGAGAGGGTGAGGAGCAGAGCAGTTTTGCTGCCGGGCTTCAGGATGAAGCTCCTGGGCTCAGATAGCCCGGTAACACCCACAGCAGAAGGGCGGGGCATTTCTCCTCTCATCAGAAGAGGTTATAAGATGCAGGGGTGGTGGATGGAGGGGGAGGGGGATGCAGAGTCTGAAGACAGCAAGTGCAGGGAGAGAGTTTGCTGGTGGCTGTCTACAGGTGTCCTGGGTTCTGGCAGAGCTGCAGTAGGCAAAGCCTGCTCAGTCCGCATTCCCTCGAAGCTGGGGTGCAAATAAATGGCTAGTGATTAGAGAAGCAACCAACAAGGCCCCCTGTACGAACGGGTGCATGTGGCAGTGGCCCAGGACCCCGGGTGCTCCTTTACTCCCACCTGCCATTTAGACCCATTGAGAGCCCATGTGGTGGAAGGGGCCTTAGCAGTTTGCTGTGGATCCTGGATTAGGCCAGTGGGGACCATCTGGGGTCTGAAACAGGAGGCCTGGCATGTCTGGCGAGTGAGCCAGCTTAGTGCCTGTTGTCTGAAGGTTCTGCTTACTCAGGGAATGAGTTGTCAAAACCCACAGAAGAAAGCTGAGTAGTTGGGGATCAGGAAACAAAAGAGGCGGGGGGAGAAAGGAAGGAGACAGCTGCCACCACAGGGTCACTGTTCTGCCATCCTGGGGTGTCAGAGTAGGGCACACACAGGGTGCTGGGAGGCACAGAGTGGGGACAGCAATAATTGCTATCTTTGTGTGTGTCAGGGAAGCCTTCCTGGAGGAGGCAACATCTCAGCTGGGTACAAAGGGACAAGTGGGACTAACCAGTCCACAGGGTGGGGAAAGTTCTGCACAGACAGGGAAGCTGTACAAAGGCCCCAGTGAGCTAGAGACTGGTGCTAGTATGTAGGGGAAGAGCTGGGAGAAGCCAGAGATGAGGCTGAAGAAGGACGTATGGGAAATAAACTCTTGGGTATGCTTTATGGCTAATTAAACATTCTCCGACTTTCTGGGCTTGCAGGTTACAGCCATGTTTATAATGGCCTCACTGATACATTTGCTGTGATTTTCCTGTTGGCTTCACATTGCCCTACACGACAATTAGAATTTAAAATGTAGCCAAGTAAAAATATAAATGGGTTGTGGGATGTTTGCTTATGAACTGGCTGCTCTGCTAAGAGCTTTAATAACTGCACACAGTGTCTCAATATCTTTTTGGAGACAAAGAAAGAAAAAACAATGTCCCTGGCACTGTTGCTTTTGTTGCCATCGGCATGCAGAGGAAAGTGGGCCTATGGTTTCGGGACAGGTTCTGGGCATGAAGGGGTGTGAGCCGTGAAAGTTCACATCTCACGTTTTCCCGGAGCAATGGGCCCACCGTGGTGGCCTTAGAGTGTGCTCCTTCTCAGGTTCCCAGCCCAGATCATTGTGCCCCACTCCCCTAGAGCCGGGCACAAGCCAGAGCCGGATGGTCCTGGTGGGAGGATGCTGGTTTGCCGTCTCTGGATTGCACGGGGCAGAGAGGCCCCCTGAAAGAGCCACCCAGGTGATCCCATGAAGAAATCGAGGAGGCTGGGAGGGACTGGGAGCTCATGACCCTGGCCTGGGAAACTTGGCACCAAATAAAACATTTCTCATGCCCAAGCAATGCTTGGATGCCCTTAAAAATATTTTCAAAGAACTCTCCCCCACTCCTATTGACGCAGTGGTTTCTATTATGATGGTACTTAAACAGGCACCAATAGGAAAGCTGGAGTAAAATCCCTCAGCTTATGGCTCGCATATACCTATGAAAGCAAAGCAAATGGATGGTTTATAGAATAGCAAACTGCAAAATCAATAAAATTCAAATTAACGACATTAGTTTAATGGGATGTCATTTAACCAAACCTCAATCACCACGATCCCCGTGGGTGAGCATGGGACCGCCCTTCGCTCTCCGCCGCTCTAACCACCTGGGAGGGGTGGCTTTGGCCTTGCCCTGGCCCAAGTGCATCAGCTCCACAGCACACACATCCCTGTTTCCTTCTTCTTAGTCTGCCATAATTAATGGAAGTCACGGAACATGGTCCCTAAAAGCTGGGGTGCTGGATTTTTTAAGCCCTGCCCCCTAAAGGGCTGAGGAGCAGAAGAGTAAAACGGCGGACTAGCCAGACATATGATACAGGACTCACCGTAGCTGTGCCGTGGAAGACCGAGTGAGGGCGGGCGACCGCCAGGGGCTATTGCCAAGGGCCAGGCGAGAGGTGACTTGGACTAGGGTGGTGGCCACGGAGGTGTTTAGATGTGGTTGGATTCTCGGTATGGTTTCAAAGTAGACCCAACAGGATTTGCTTGTAGCGTGGATGTGAGGAGGGAGGGGACGGGAGGCCTGAGGGAGACTCCGAGGGTTTGGGTTGCAGGGCCGGTAGAACAGAGCTGCTGTTACCTGCAATGGGAGACTGAGGAGCAGGAGGAGAGTACAAGGGAGGGAGGGGCATCAGTGCCGTTCTCTGTTGTTGGGGGCGGGCGGGAGAAACAGAGCATGGAGGATCCAGAGCCACGCAGAGCTGCGTGGGGGGCGAAAGTGGCCCCCGGCTTCAGCCATGGCTGCGAGCTAGGGCTAAGCTGCGGAGGAAGACCCAAGGACCAGCCGGGCCTGCCAGATCCCGGCTTTTCTCTTTGACCATCGCCGGCCCTGCTCCCGAGCTGAGTTTTGGAAGGGGCAACAGTGAAAGCTCTGTTGGCAGTATGTTCAGCAATCCCATCTGTACCCCCTCTTGGGGCAACGTGAGGGTGAGGGCCTCCTTGATCGCACACTCCATCTGCCCAGCGGCTTGCTGCTGTTATTAACAGGTGCCGGGCATTCTCCCGGCCTCCCACTCAAAGGTGTGGCCAGGTTCTGACAATCTGGGCCAGAGGGACTGGGGAGGGCATGTAATTAGGGCTTCACCACGTACCAGAGGGACCCAATATCCTGGCTCACCTGGGACTTGTTGCTGAGTTTTATCACCGAGAGTCCCAAGCCCTGGGAAATCCTCAGTCCTAGGTGAACTAGGGCAGTTGGTCACCCTACTCTCTGCCCACCTCCTAGGGGTGGCTTGTGGTCTTGTTTAGCACTGTTTCCTCCAAAGTTTCTTTTTAAAAAGATTTTATTCATTTATTTTTAGAGAACGGGGATGGAAGGAGGAAGAGAAGGAGAAAAAGAGGCATCGATGTGAGAGAGAAACATGGATTGGTTGCTTTTGCACATTCACTGACCCAGGACCAGGCCTGCCACCCAGGCATGAGCCCAGAGTGGGAACTGAACCGGCGACCTTTCACTTTGCAGGATGACATGCAACCCACTGAGCCACACCGGTCAGAGCTCCTCTAAAGTCTTTTTATTGCACTCTGCACAATTGCCATTCCAACATATTGCCTCAGAAATGTTGGTTTAGAATGAGTGCTTCCCCTTGCAAAACATCTTCCTTCACAATTGAACTTGTGCCCCACTTTCTGGGATGGGGTGCAGAATCAGAGTCACTGGGCTCCCAAGGAGGGAAAAGTTCTGCCATGTATCTGAGAGCAATGGACCAGTATGTAGGCCAACCACCAGCTGGTGAGGCTCATGGGTCAGGCTGCCCTTGATTCTGACCACCCTGATGACCACAGGGTTCTGGCACCATTGAACCTGGAAACAGACAGAATGTATTTGGCTGCAGAGGATGGTCACAGTGAAGCAAAGCTCCCTGGTGAGACCCACTGAATTCATAACTCTTCTGTTTGTGATGGGTCAGACTTCCCAGCTCAAATCAGACCCAGGATGTTCTGTTAAAAAAGAAACAGAGACCGATATTGATTGCCCATGTTTTGCAATAACTAAAATCTAATGATCTACCTTGTTTAATTTAGTGCAGAAGGAAAAAAAGTCCCACTGTAAATATAGGTTACAGGAGACAGAGGAAGAAATTATACTGCAACATGTGAAGATGCTAATTTGATACGTTTGTGCTATAAATACCGTAACATCACATCAGCCTAGAATGTGGAATGCTTTTCCCCCAGTTATTGGACTCAACTCTTTTGCCTTCTTGTTGAAGGAAGACTTTGAATGAAAAACAGAAATATGACCAGAAGGGGAGCGTTTTTTTCTTATTTAAAACTGCAGAATAAAAACATAACGTAGTCAAGGGAAAAGTGATCTACAAATTATCTGTATTTAGGAGATATGCAATGGAAGCATCTTTGTCCTATGGTGCTTCTAGAAATGGCAATTGAAGAAAAATTAAATCTTCCATTTGTTGGAACAAGAGGAGCTCAGATGGGTAGTTCTGATCAATCCCCAAACCATCGTTTAAGTTGCTGCCTTCCTGGGTGGTTGCATGTGGTGAACAAACCAGGTGGGGGCTGCATGGCTTTTCAGAGCCCAGCACTCCTTGCTCTTGGAGACGGAGCGTGGAAACACGCCTGTGACTGAAAACACTGAAGTGTGAGGCCTCCGGCGTTCTTCCCCTTCCAGGTGACAGTAACCGCAGAACGGCACCATGCAATCTTGGCATTTATAATTCGGCTGTGGAAAAGGTCAGCTTCTTTTTGGATGTGCGTTGGAGCCATGGGGGAGGAGTTCTGAGATGTCGCATTACATGTCTGATATTTTCAGGGATGCTTTGACTAATAACAGCTTTAATTTGCCTTATATAATTACAACCCCCCACTCCCCGCTGTGCAAAACAACAGGCTCCAGAGAAATAAAGCCATAGTTTGCCCCACAGAAGGGTTGGAATGGAGGCCCACGAGAACTTGGGGCAGAAGGTCTTCGTGAGGAATACACTCTCTTCCTCCTCAGGTAACACCTGGAGCTGTTGGGGCGTTTGGTCAGGTCATGCGGGGCTCAGGAGGCTGGACTTGATCTGTGGGCTGATGAGAGGCCCGTGGCAGGGAGTGTGGTTGATCTTTAGAAAGTTCCCTCTGGCTGCCATAGGACAACAGAGTGAGGGCGGGATGGGAGGGGAGCAGATGGAGGCAGGAACCCCAGTCAGGAAGAAGAGTGTGGGTGCAGGCTTGCACAGAGGGAGCTGGTGTCGGGATGGGGAGGAAGGAGGAGTTCATCGGAGACACACTTGGGAGCCCAGATCAGCACATCTTGAGAGTGTGTTTTATGTGGATGGGAGTGTTGGGGATGACTCGGAGTGGCTCCCCACTGACCAGAAACCCCCAGGTCTTTAGGAGATTGAAAATGACAGCACCTACTTGGATTTTTATGCAGAGAGACTGCGTCAAAGCTATGAATGCTGATGCCAGGTGCCTACAGGTCAAAGAACAGATTGCAGCCCTTGTTCTGTGCATTGGGTCCCCCAGCAAGAGAATGTGCCCAGCATGACCGTGCACTGGCAGGTATGGGCCCGGGTGTGACACCGGCTGTTCCAGGGCTGAGCCACCCTTGGGGCATGGGGTGGAGGACCCCCGCTGGCTGCTGCGTGGGAGATGAGACATACCCCAGTCTCGTGGTGGGAAACTATCTGCTCTCACTCACACCAGGGCCACTTGGGTGACGGGGCGGTCAGGGCTCAGTATGTTTCTGGGGCCCAAATTCAGCTTGAATCAGAGCATAGAGCCATCTAGGGCTTAGTCCTATGGTCAGGGTCAAAGTCCAATGTCTGCCCAGGCATGAGACTCAGTCTGGAGCTGGGGTCAAGGTCAGTATGTGCCAGGGTCATGGCTTGGTACGTGGTGGGAGCATGGACCAAGGAAGTCAACTGCAACAGAAATGGAAATACACAGATATCGCCTCACAAATTACCTCTAATAACGAAGGCTGAGCCACCGTTGTTTCTGCTGTGAGAAGGGTTTTCTTTCTAAGTTTCAAATTACAAAGAGAGGAGAGTGCATTTGATGAGCCCAGCTTGGGGCAGGTGCCTCTACTCTATGCGTAGGTCATCTGTGGCCAAGTGAAGAGTGGGGCTCCTCGAGTATGGAGGGATCCATAGTGTGGTGGCCAGAGCAGGAGCAGGAACAGGAGCAGAGAGAGAGAATGGACGGCGAAACATCAAAGCTGTCACCCCCTAACTTCTGCAGCTTATAGGATCTTGATTCCCGAATGGACTTCCAGTTTGTAAAGAGCTTTCCAGGACCCATGGGACGCAGCCAGGTGTGGTGCCCGTCGTGCCTGAGAGGCCTGGCCACGAGTCAGAGACACCTGTCTACTTCGTTGCTACACGTGTTCCTTGGCTAAGTCCTCATTTCTCAAGGTGACTGGAGTCTCTGCTTTTTGCATCTAAAAGAAGGAGATTGGGTCAAATGGTGAACTAAGCACCTGTTTATCTTTTTGCTCCAAATCCCTAGACATGGCAGAAAAGGTATAAACAATTCATAATGACACGGGAAAACAAGAAGCATGCCCTTGGCAGGCCAGACATTATTTTTTAAAATCTTAATAAGCTGACAAGCAAATGGAGTAGAACAGCAGGAATTGCTGCAAAAACATGGGTGTGTTCTCTAGGGGTGTAGCAAATTCAGAGAGAGCTGGTGGGGGCCAGGAGAGAACAGGGGGCAACCACCAGGGTGAGTACTGAGTGGGGAGCAGGCAGGTGGCTTAGCCCCTCTCCTGGTCACCTGTCTCCAGGTGGGAAGTAATGGGTGTGGTTGTTTGGACCCAGAGCAGAGCTTCAGTATATGGGCTCGGTCGCAGGAGGGTTACAACTAATGTGGGGATCAGTGCGCTCAGCAGTCAGGCGGAGGAACCCTCCCGAAACACAGTGCTCTGGGACAAGACTCAGGTACTGAATGACCTCCAAATCTCAATACCTGACAAACTGGAGGTGGCAGCGAGAAAGAAATGGAGGAGATTCTGTAAGAAATAGTAATAAAATCATTTCCAGGGCTGAAGAAAATTTTTTTGTGGCACCATTTTCTCTTCCGTAAAATGGGTATAATGATAGACTCTAGCACGGGGTCATAGAGAGTGTAAGTGGGCTGGCCATGTGATCAAACTCAATGTCGGCTATTAACATGATAATTATTATTATCATTAAAAGATGCCAAAGGACCAAGCATGTTGAATAAAAAATGCAGGAAACCCCAATCACTGAAAAAATTTCGTAATACCAGGGATAAAGAGAAACATCATAAAAGCTTTCAGAAAGAGCAAAGGTCAGAAGAGAAACAGATTCCCTGTATAGTGACACGTCTGACTGACACTGGACACAAGGAGCCATGTGTTTATTCCAAGCTCCGAGGGAAAATAGTTTAGAGGTGGAATTACATCCCCTGCCTGAGACGCCCTAGACAGTACAGATATTTTCAGGTCGGCAAGAACCTAGAGAGCTTGCCTCTCATAATCCATCTGAAAAGGTTAATAGAGAAATGAGAGATGAAGCAAAGGAGATGTTGGGATGCAAGATGCAATGGCATGCAAAACACTAGTTAGATTTAGAGATGAAGATAAATAATCTTTGGTTATTGAAGGTAATGGCAATCTAGAATTAAAATCCCATAGGATGTAAATATGGAAAGAGACGAGGGGGGGCAGGAAGAGGGGAGATGTAAACAAAGAACACTCAGAGTTTTTTTGTCTGTTCAAGGGGAAGATGTAAACACGTGCCTTCCAGCCCCACCCGTGTGGCCCAGTTCACTGGGGCATCGTTCCCTCACCTGATGGTCAGGGGTTGGATTCCCTGCCAGAGCCCATGCCTAGGTTTCGGGTTCGATCCTGGTTGGGGTGTGTATGGGAGGCAACCAGTGGATGTTCCCTTCCCCCTCACTCAAATCAATAAACACTGAACAATTATAAAATAGAATATTGATGTTGATAGATATTGCAAGTTTAAATGTGGACATGGAGTATTTAAGAGTTTTCTCTGGAAGACTAGAACAAGAATCTTAGAAAGGGAAATATTAAATATTAGGCAAGAATAATGTGATGAAGAAATGTGGTCTGCTCAGTGACAGGTGGGCAGCGGGGTGTAGATGGAGGAACAAAAAAGCAGAGTAAATAGAAAACACAAAATAAAATGGCAAGAATCAGTCTAAAGTGACTGTGAGTTACTCAAATTACTAAGAGAAATCTGTGCCTACTGAGAAAAATCTCAGGTTAGGTTTAAAGATTTAGTTCTACACAATTCCAGCAAGTGCCATCTAGAACAAAAATAACACAGGGACACGGAAAATGAAGAGATATTAAGAGACGTGTTGAGCAAATACTAACAATAACAAAAAGCAGGCATTTCTAGGTTGACATTAGATTACATATAATTCAAGACAAAAAGCATTAAAGTGATAGAGAGGGATGGACAGTACAGCCATCTCAAACCTTCAGTGACTTAATACCACGGCTTCATCGTATAGTCAGCCAACAGTGGCGGGTGACATGCAGGTGGAGGTTGAGACACCTGTCACCAGCTTTGAACTCTGTATCTCCAAATCAGTAGATAAAGGAGATAAAAAGTAAGTAAGCATATAGGAAATTTTAGTAACATAGTTACTAGCTGATTATTTACAGTTGTGCACATATATATGCTCATATGTATAAAGTTTTAATCAACAAGTAGATAATACATATATTTTCAAATACACATGAAACATTAAACATTCACACAAATTGGCGTGGATTAGGCCATGATGGAAATCTCAACAAATTCCAGCAGGTAGAAGTGACGCAGCCCAGACTTCTGCCTTCGCAGTACTGTGACCTTCCTGCCCTTTGAAAACAGTGCTGGAGAAAATATGTGTTTTTTCCTTAAATGCACTAATCAACCGGAAGAAAGGAACACTGAGGTCTGAGACTTGGGGAAGGCAGGCACCCCTCCCAGCCTTCGCATTTTGCTCTGAGGGCAGGCGCTGACCTGAATGAAACTGGACTTCGATTTAGAATAGGAGGCAAGGACCAGGGCCAGGGTGGAGTGTACTAGGAAACCCTCATTATGACTGTCAGGGATCTAAAACTAACCTCTGATCCTCACTGTCAGGGAAGCCACCTATCTTTAAATTTGGTAATAAGCGGAGGAAGAAAAAAATTTCCCCAGAGTATTAATCAACACAAGTTGGCTCTTCTTGGAAGCCTGACTTCAGTTCTCTGTGCTTTGAAATATGCCAGGCTAAGTAAGTGAGGTGGCTGGCTAAGGTTTTTCTTCTTCTCATTCCAAGAAGGCAGCCAGGCCATTTAATTTCTTGGATTTAGAGCTTTTGTAAGACTAAAAGCAGAAGCCGCCCGAAGACAGCTCTGCTCCCTGTCTTTGGCCGTGTCAGGGGGGTGTCCCTGAGGCGGGAGGGGGAAGTGAGGGCCCCAACCTGGAAGGGAGACAAGGTGGGCAGTCCCACCTCAAGCCCAGGAGCCGTTAGACCCTGGGAGGGTGGATCCGTCTGCTTCGGTGGTGCGGCAGGGCCCTGGGGTGGGATTTAGTTAGATTTAAGGAAAATAAGTAAATGTGATATTTCTTGGACACTTGAGTTGTGAATGAAGGTTCAGGCTGATTCACTCCCAGTCAGAATGAATCTCTCTTGCCTTACTTACAAAGGTTAGGGCCCTCCTAACTCTAATAAACATCATTTCATAGGTTGGGGGGCAGGATACAGTAGTTGGCATTTGTAACAAGTGTGCCCTGCAGTTCTGATGAGGGTGGTCATTGGACTTTGCCCCGACTGGTGGCTGCACGTTTGAGCTACCTGGGAGCTCTTAAGTCTTCAGGGCCCAGGCCGCACCCCAGGCCAATTAAACCTGAGCATCTGCAGGTGGGATTCAGGCATAAGTATTTTTTAAAAGGTCTCCAGGAGATTCTTATGCAGCCAAAGTTGATAACCATTGTCCTAAACTGAGGTCTCTGGGGGGCAAGAGCTGGATACTTCTGCATATCTATGCTACAAAAGTAGTCTCACACCCATCCATCCATCTGTGCATTTACCTGTTCATCCCCAAGTCCAACCATCCATCCATCCACTCAACAAATATGTACTGAGCCTACTTAGTGCCAGTCTCTGTTCTAGGCACTGGAGATACAGAAGTGAACCGAATGGGCAAAAATCCCTATCCTTAAGCAGCTTTTATATTTGAACAGTGTAAGATCTGATAGCAAAATCTGGTATAGGATGTCAATACAGCATGATTTGAGTGAATGGAAAAACTTGAAGGAACCCAAATGCCTGACAATAGAGACTGTTTGACTACAGAATATTATGCAGCAATCACATACTTGTATATGTATAAGGGATAGACCCAGGCTGAATCCCAAGCCTACTAGTCCTAGGCTATATGTACTTAGGAAAATTACATAATGACTCTAAGCTTAAATTTCCTCATCTGTAAAATGGGGATAATAATATTAATTCCCTCAAAAGTTTTCTTTACTCCAAAGAAGATATACAGATGGCCAATAGACATATGGAAAGATGCTCAATGTCACTAATCATTGGAGAAATGCAAATAAACTGCAATGAGATATCACCTCCCATCTGTTAGAATGGCTATCATCAATAAATCAATAAACAAGTATTGCAGAGGATGTAGAGAAAGGGGAACTCTCTGGAAATGAAGATTGGTTCAGCCATTGTGGAAAACAGTATGGAATTATCTCAAAAAATTAAAATAGAAACTGCCCTATGACCCAACAATTTCACTTCTGGGACTATATCTGAAGAAACCCAAAACCCTGATTCAAAAGAATACATGAGCCTCCGTGTTCATTGCAGTGTTATTTACAATAACCAAGATTTGGAAGCAGCCCAAGTGTCCATCAATAGAAGAGTAAAGCCATGGTGCATTTACACAATGGAATACTACTACTCAGCTATAAAAAAGAAGGAAGTCTTACCTTTTGAGACGGCATGGATGGACCTGGAGAGTATTATGCTCAGTGAAATAAGCCAGTCAGAGAAAGACAAGTACCATATGATTTCACTTATATGTGGAATCTAATGAACAAAAACAAATGAGCAAAATAGGAACAGACTCATAGATACAGAAAACAGACTGGCAGCTATTAGAGGGGAAGGGGGTTGGGAGGCTGGGTGAAAAAAAGTCTCACAGACACAGACAACAGTATGGTGATTGCCAGAGGGAAAGAGGGGTGGGGGGGTGGTAGGAGAGGGTGAAGTGGGGGGATAAATTAACACAAAAGTTGACTGGACTTGGGTGGGTGAATACACCATATGGTATACAGATAATGTATTATAGAGTTACACCCCTGAATCCTACAATATTATTAATCAGTGTCACCCCAATAAATTCAATAAAAATGTAAAAAGATGTATTTATTTATTGACATAAATGAGATAGTGCATAAAAAACTTAGTGGAGGTCATAGCAGAGGGGAAACCCTAATAAATGTCAGCTGCTATTGTTTTTATTGCTGTTATTTTTATGATTGTTGGTATGTGCATTTATAGTGAAAAAAGTACCAGGTTTAGAAGCAGAAAGCTTGAGTTCTATTCCTAATTATACCACTTACTCTGTCTGTGATCTGGTGCAAGGAACAATTAGGAAATGTGTCAATTAGAATCTCATTATGTCTCAGCTGTCATAGTTAATGACTTGTTTCTTCCCGTTAAGAGGCTCTGCTTGAATTACTTGTGTTCCTCAGTGCTCTTTAAAAATGAAGGTGTTCAGGTCTCCTAAACTCCACTTGCCTTTTATCATCTTGTTGCTCACACAAGGGCCCTGAGCCTCACCAAGAATGTCCTAAATAGGAAGAGGAGTGGTCTCCCCAGCAGAAGGGTGAGAGGAGGCCAGTTTGGAAGCTTGACAATATTGCTCCTAGATGTGGACTTCAGAAATGCAGTTCAGTGTGTTTTAGATAGGTCTTGAAAACAACCAAACCAGTGAAAACACGCACAAACCCGGACAGAACTGCACAACGAGCCCCTGTGTGCCCGCCACCGTCTTCAACAGCAGTCAGCATGTGGGCGGGATGTCATAAGCTAGATCTTTAAGTGTGACCTGAAGACCATGGGTGTGCCGTGTCAGGAAACTTAATAACTCCTGGGATCAGGAGCAAGGCTCATCCTCGATGCTGAAGAGTGTACGAGAAACTGACTGGTGTGCAGAACAGCTGGTCACCCGCGGAGGAGGCATGTCCTAGGACCAGGGGGCCTAGCCTTGATGGTCCCGTTTAGTGAGCTCTTATCCTGAACTATACACAGGGCTGAGTACTTAACTCCCATATTCTTATTTATTCTTCAAAAAGCCCCAATAGGTAGGTACTCTTATGACTTATAAACTGGGAAAGAGAGTTCCATAAATTGAAGGTCAAGCAGCTGGTAAATAGCTAAGCCTAGACTTGGACCTGGGTCTGGCACCCAAGTGTGATGTTCTCCCTCCATGTTGTTTACCACCTAAAGGAGGTCTCAGGCAGGCTGGAAGGGAGACAGAGCAGCAGGCCCTGAACCCACATGTGGCATTGCCACCACTTGCCCACAGATGGGTTGGGGAAGGTGACCTGTAAGAAGAACCATGTGGAAACTTGGTATGTTTTACACACGGCATCGGAGCCCGTGTTCAATACGGGGCTCACACTATGCCTAGAACCCTCGTGACATGGGTGTCCTCTCTGGGCCACGAGACAGGGTCTTTCCTCTGTATATTGACATTCAACTTGGCTCTGTGTCGGCCTCCTTGCCAATGTCCCCCTTTGCTTTAGCCTACAAAGTCTGAAATGACCAAATATTTCAATAAAAGCCTCAGTTCAGTTATACACTATGGAAGGATTAATACCATGTTTATCGATTGAATTAATTATTGAGTGAGTTCTGGGGTCCATACATAATGATTTAAGCATTGTCCTTTTTAATGGGTTCCTCCCTAGGAATCACAACTGCTATTCAAATTGGTTACCCTGTAGCAGCTCCTGGAATTTCAGTGAAGGGCTCATTATTTTTGCATATTTCCTGCTTCATTTTCTGCTGAAATGATCTACATTAGCTAATTGTGGCTGTGTTGTTCAGGTCACGGCTGCGTGGTGTGAACCCTGTATGGGAATGATGAATCTCACCTCCCCTGGGATCAGAGATGGTGCCTCCAGGCTGCCGGGTGGAGGTGGTGGGAGGGATGTCATTTGAACATCAGATGCCTGGGAAGGGAAGTTTTTCCCCTTGAATGATAAGTGGAAAAGGAAGCCGCACTCCAGCACAGATCCAACAGGAGCTTGCAGACATGGTCCAGAAACATGGAAAGTCGTGGTCCCTTCTCCTCCACTGCTGGACACCTTGCCCACTTCCTGTGGAGAACTGTTCCTCCATGACCTCGTTTCATCCTCACGATTCTCTCTGGGGTTTGGCGGGCTCTTTATCCTCCCACTGAGTTTGAGAAATGTAAGGCTCTGTGAAGGAAAATGTCCTATGTACAGTAACACAGACACAGTAGCAAACTCAAGTCTGAAGTCTACTTCAGAGCTGTGAAGAGCTGATACCTTCCAGTAGTGTAACACAACTCCACGCCCTCCTATTGGGTTAGTGTGGTGAACACACATCAAACTTCTGACTGTCCAACTTTGCTTGGGTGACTCCATCTCCTGTAACTCCGGGTGACTCCATCTCCTGTAACTCCAGGACTGAGCTCGTAGCCCAACTTGGCCAATCAGGCCAATCCATGCCCTGGGCCTCAGTGATTGGTTCAGACATGGCCGTGTGACCCACGCTAGGCAAATTAGAGCCCTTTCTAGGATTTTTGCTGAAACGTTTAAAAAAGAGGTTTTCTGCTTTCAGTGGTATTTCTAGTATTGAGGAGGACGTGGGCCTGGAGCTGGCACTGAGAACACACCAGGCATGGAGGGAAAGAGCATCCTGTGCTGCTGCTAGGCTCCTTAGGCTCAGCCAGGCTTACAGCCAGCTGCACCCCTGCAGCTTCCAGTTACTGGAGTCATTAGATTCCTATTCTTGTCTCAGTCTTGCTTTTTTGGTGGATGCTGCTTTGATTTGGGTTTCCAATGTTTGCAATGGGAGGAATCCTGACTCTCGCAGTGGGGTCAGTTCAATTCGTTTGGGCATGGAGGCCTGCAGGGCTTCTCCCAAGCTGGAGGACTCTCCATCCCCACGGGGCCACCTCGCTCCTCTTCTGCCTGGGGCAGGTGCTCAGGTTGTCACCTGCAGAGGCAGGTACTTGAAGTGGCATCTCTGTGACTTGGGGCATTGCAGGCTTTCTCATCATGGAGGGGACAGGCAGCAAAGCTGGAGGCTCTACAAGTGCAGAATAAGAGTTCTGTGCTCATCGTTTGGTCTGAGGTTTATGCTGGTGCTACAGAGCTGCCTTCCTCGTTACACACCGGCATGGACGGGACTGCAGTGAATCCATGTGTCAAACTGGTGACCTGGCCAATGTTTCAGACATCTGGAAAAGAGCTTGATGATCTTTATCATGTCACTAGGACCCAGCTCTATTACCTATGGGTTTGAGCTGGAAGTAAGTGACACACCACAGAGGTCATCATCAGGACAGTTTGAGAAGGTGACATTCGAGTGATGGCTGAAAGGAAGCAAAAGAGTTTGTTCAGCTGACTTCTGGGAGAAGCCAGTGGGATGCACCAGCACAAAGTCTTCAGGTGGGTATGGATCTGGTGTGGCTGAGACACAGCAAGGAAGCCGGAGGACGTGGGATGAGCAACTGAGGGAACGCATTGTGGGTGATGAGGTCAGAGAGGTGGGGGAGGGCCAAGTCATTACAGAGAGGGCGACAATGTCCTGGTCTGCTTAAGTCAGTGGCATGTATACCTACTGATCAGTCACAATTATCAATAGCACCCCATGTCACTCTCAAGAGTGTCTCTTTTAATATGACATAGTATATGGTCACTCTATCCTTGGGCCATTATAGGACTTCGGATTTTGTGAAATAAGGCTGGGGTGAAAGGGTGAGAAGGAACATGAAGAGGGGCAGAAGGAGGAGCTCAGAAAGAGGAAAGAACTTGTGCAAAGGCCATATGGTGGGAGAGAAGGACAGGCTCCGTCTGGGTTTTGCAGTGTTGCTCTGGCTGTAATAGGAAGGATGGGTGGGGCAGGAGGGGGCTGCATGGACTCAGGAAAGGATGGTCAGGACCCAGGTGAGGAACAGTGCTCATTTGTATGTACGTTTCTGAGCACAGCACCTCTTACCTGGAACTGAAAGTGCCCAGTAAATGTTACTATTATTCACCAAGAACCCATGTCTCCCAGGAAATGGAAATATGGGTCCCAGTCTACGGTTCTGGCCAAAATCAGTTAGCCTGACACCTTCTTGGTAAATACATTTTATTTTTATTTATTTATTATTAAAGATTTTATTTATTTATTTTTAGAGAGAGGAAGGGTGAGAGAAAAGATTTTATTTGTTTATGTTTAAAGAGAGGGAGAGAAACATCAATGTGTGGTTGCCTCTCCTGCATCCCCCACTGGGGACCTGGCCCACAACCCAAGCATATTCCCTGACTGGGAATTGAACCAGCAACCCTTTGGTTCACAGGCCAGCACTGAATCCACTGAGACACACCAGCCAGGGCTGGTAAATACATTTTAACCAGAAGTTAATATGGTTTTGGTACCAGGTCCCCTCTAGTAAAACAGCAGATAGTGCCACTTTGGCATGATACATCACAAGACCAATGTCTTCATTCAGTTTCAAAAAAAAATCAATCTAATACATTGCCTTCTTCTTGAGAGCCAAACTAAATATTAATTAATAAGTAGGTGGTTAATTTCTCTTCCTTTGTGATGCTGTTGAATTCTGTCACAGTTACAACATAAATTTGTATAATATCACACTCCCAGCAGGAAATAATGTGGGAAAAAGTGGTTTTTGACACATAATTATGAACTGATCTGAATACACAGAGCTATTAGTGTATGTTGAGCAGTGTGTGAAGAGTGAAGAGTGAGTTCAGGAGGTTCTTTGAAAGTCTCCTCCCTGTCGAAGGCACAGCCTGCTGGGAGCAACTTTCCCTGGGCTACTGTAACACTCACACTTGTGAACCTTCTCCCAGGGGTCATTTCCAACTTGAAGTTTCTTGTTACCTGGGGAGGCTTCCGACCCTGCAATGAGCTTGGTGGTGGGACTGGGGCAGGGGTGTGATGTATTGCACCAACCAGTCACGTTCTCTCCTGGGTCCATAGCAGAGACACTGGACAACATCTGGGAGACCCCTGGGTGGGGTCAAGGCTCAACATTTAGCCTGGACCAAGGGTCAGTTTGTTTGGGACATCAGGCATTAGTCCACACAGAGTGCATGTGGCTGAAGGGTGTAGGCTTCAGTTAAAGAATCGGTCAGCATTCTTTGGTGGGGATCAAGGAGGCAAGAGCAGCCCTGTTTAGAGAAAGGCTAATGAATGGCTGACAGCTTGATGGAGCAGTGAAAACCTTGTCTGATGTCAAGTGTGTCCTCAAGTGTGTGACCCCCCTAGGTCCAGCCTGTTCAGGCATCTCCCACTTTGTGAGCCTACCATCACATGCTCACTATAGCCTTCTTCTGCCGGGGCTGGAAGGCAAATTGAGATAGAATCCACCTACCTCTCTCCAACCTGATTGCTCTACCTCAGACCAAAGCATCATGGTCTCTCCCCTGGATCAATACATACCTTGAAAGCCAGGAGCTTTGCTGAGTTTCACTCTCATTCTTTTGCTTAGCTGAACCTGTCTCTGTTTGCAAGTGTGCATGCATAGCAGTATAGGAGGCAAGTACACGGTGATACGGTGCGGGCCTGTTGTACACCTGATGGGTTCTTTCCTTTTTTCTGAAAATGCTGTGGGCCTTTCCATTCCTGTGGCTATTTTCCTGAGTTGTTACATGCTCTATAATGCTAAGTGTCCCCCAGTATTCATCCTCTCCTTCCTCTAAGTGCTAACTAAATACATGGCCACCAAAGCTGAAGACTACATTTCCCAGCCTTCCTTGCTGCCAGGGAAGCCAAGTGACCCATGTGACCAAATTTGAGCCAATAGGAGATGAATGAAGTGTTGTGTGCAACTTGTGGGTCATCACCTTAAAGACAAAACCACTTGACCCTTTTGCCACCTCTTGCTTGTTGGGAAATGGCAGTGGTGGCAGCAGACATCTTGGATACAGTGATGGAGGCTTTAGGTTGAGGACAGCAACACCAGTCGGCCAGCCTGGGTCTCTGAGTGACCTTGGAGAGTGGGACCTTCTCTCTTTTCTAGATTCCCACCTGTGTATGTTAGAGAAACAAGCTATCTTACGTAAGCCACTGCATTCCTGAGTCTCTGTTACTGTGCTGACCTGTGTTGTAGCTAATGCCCCACGCTGACCCTGCCCATGGGCGGTGACACCTGCAGCCTCCCCCAAAGGGTCTCCGGAGCTCTCATCACATCTGATCTTAACAGTGGCCCCCGTGAGTCAGGGAGGGCATGTGGCAGCTGCTGTATTTTACAGATAAGGAAACCGAGGCCCCGAGAGGGCTGGGTTCTATCCAAGGACGCAGGTGCCGAGTACGGGGCACAAGAAGCCAGGTCTTGCCTCCCAATGTGGCGCCTGCTCACTACTCCAGGCTATTGCCTGTAACACTCTGAATCAAGACCATAATGTTGTTATTAAAATATTTACTTGCATGAAAAATTTCTATTACCTGAAACTCATGTATTATAGATGGAATCAGAAGCTTAGAAGGAAATAAACAAGAAGAATCACTTTAATAACAAAAGCTATGCAGATAAATTTCTCATTTCAGCAAGCTTTTGGCGGTCCCAAATAAATATATCATTTTTATCAGGCAAGTGCTCTAGAAATAGCGTCTTCAGGAAATATGTCAAAATAATCTCTCTGGCAGCGCTATGTTCTGGAGGAAAGAAATATAATGGTGGCAGCCGGAAGACCGATTAAAAAGAATTTCCTTATGACTACGCGAAGCATTGTGAAGGAGCGTAGTGAGAGGGCCGGAGCAGCTGACATCCAAGCTCCTCTCTGGCCTCACGGGGCGCAGCAGGACTGCTGGGCCAGGTGTCAGGTCTCACCTTTTGGCTGTGTGGCAGTAGGCAAATCACTCGCCCTCTCAAAGCCTCTATTGGCCTTCCTCACAGAGGTGTTTAGGCCTGGAAATTTCTTATCAAGTTTGGAGTGCTGGGCACTAAATGTGTGCGATTCCATTTAGCATTTTGTCTGTATTTATGGTCTGAGTCATGGATGGGAGGTGTAAGGGCTGAGAACCCCAGAGGGGCCGGATCACTGTTGCATGAGGAGTGGTGTGTGCCCTTGCACACTCTCCTGTCTACGCCCCTTCCACTCGGGCCTCAGTGGTCGGACTGCAGCGCCACCTCTCTCAGCCCCTTGTTCTCCCTCCCCTTTCATGAGCCATTGGTCCCTGAGCCCTGGAATGCCTACGTCCTGCATCCCTGTGGCCCCGCACCACCTCCTGTTCTCCACCCTCGCCGTTACTGCCATATGTCAGCACACATGGCTCCTGACCACTGCCTCAGCCCCACAGGGAGCTCCCCCGCCCAGTCTTTCTCCACTCTTGCTGCCTATCTGAGCTTCCCAAAGACAACATGTCACTCCTGTGCTTGGAAACCTCCCATTGCCTAAAGGAAAAAGTCCAAATTCCTCACCTTGACACTGAAGTCCTTTGTGCCTCGTTCAGCCGCAATGCTGCCCACTCCTGTCAAGTGACTCAGTAATCTCAGCTGCTCCCAGATCGGCTCACACTGCGATGCATCTGCAACGACCTTTCTCTTCTTCTTTTGGGGTGGCAGCTCATTCTCCAAAGCAGAGCAGCAGTGTCTCATCCACATGAGCCCTTCTGGACCATTGGGGACAGAGGCCAAGGCTTTCTCTCCTTCTCTCTCCTCCTAGACTCCTGTCCATGCATCTGTGATTCCAGACTTGTCCCCTGAGGTGCAGTTATCCTGCTGTGTGTCCCGTGGGCAGGAAAGGGAAGCGGGGCAGCAGCCTTGCCCACTAGTGAAACATGGGCTCCGAGCTTGGGGGAGGCTAGGAAGTGAGCGTGCAGAGGTACGCTCCAGGGGACTCCAGGGGAAGGAGGTGAAAATGTCCCTCTCCCTCAGCAGGAGTCTAATAATTCAAGTCCAAGCCAAGAAGCAGACCCTTCCCTTTCCTCTCACGTTGCAATACCCTCAACGTCATCCACCTAATTTAGTGACAACCCACTCCCATAACAAACCCCATTCCTCTGTCAGGAAACGAAGGAAAAGAAACATTATCTTTTGGAATCCTACCTGACATTCTCTGTTCTGGTAGGCTACTGGCATTTCTGGAAATAAAACATCTGATGATTAGTTGTGAATCACTTCTTTATGTGTCTGCCCATGGATTCTCCATGCAGAAGGAAAGACAGTCTCCAAATGTGTCCATATATCTTTGTCACAAAGAGTAACATTGAAGGATCTGAGTGCTAACCATGTTCGTGTTCCTGGCCCCAGTAAGAGGCTGTTAATACGCAGGGGAATGCAGAGTGTCCTCAGGTGGCTCTGCCTTCAAGTAAGAAAATGCCTGCGGTATGAGGTCTGAGACTCAAAGCCAGGGCTCTGGGCTTTGGTGCTATTGTCCTTTGCATAACACCTGTTTGTGTGTGTGTGCATATGTGTGAGTGTGCACTCGTAGGTATACACACACCTGTATGTGTGCACACGTGTGTGAGATGTGTGCATGGATCTGCCTACATACAAGTGTATACTTAGTCATTTTAAGCCAACGGCCTGCACAATCACAGAAAGAGCTGATTTTCCTCGATACTGCCGGTATACCTTGAGAACTAGCCTGCCAGGGGTAGAAGGAACTTCCCAGTTGTTTCTCTCCACCCGTGCACTTGACAGGGAGGAGGGACTTGGAAATTGTCGGTTGCACTGTCAGATGTGCCCAATGGAATGGTCCTTCCAGCATGATGACTGTGCTGTGCGTGATGCACCAGTAATTAACCTTGTAAACTTACTTTTGAACAGCCCTCATCTATATTTTACAATTAATTAAGGGATCCACAAGGGATTGATTTGAAGAAGATAATTATGCCTCTTACCAGGGTTATATGGAGCTCTGCTAGTCAAGAAGCTGCTTATTTTCCCCAGAAAATTAAACCAGCGCTCCATTATCAGATTGTTTCTAAATGAATAAAGGACTGGATTTTGACATCGTGGTCTCATTTCGGCAAGAAAGAGACAAACCGACAAGCTGTTTTGTCACATGCTTGTTTGAGCAGAACATTTTGAGAAATATCTCTGGCTCTGTTTGGGAAGAGGAGCTGCTGGGTAGGAAAAATGTCCAAGATGACCAAAAGTGACGAGGCTATTTGCCAAGTAATCACCCCACGCCTGAGCCCCGGGAGAGGAGGACATGCATTTCCATTTTCTGCTCTCAAGCCACAGGGGGGCTTGCTTGGGGTGCGGGCCCAGAGTACATCTGGTGAAATACGAGAGTGCTCTACAGCTACGGATAGTAGTGTACATAGCGGTATGAAGCCAACCAGTTCTGCCTGATGAGATTTTACTCATCAGCAGCAGGGCCCTCTCAGGACGGCCTTCCAGCTCACACAGCTCTGCCCTCCCCCAGACCTGCCCTCCTGCTTCAGTGGTTCCTTTGCTGCCCCTGCTGGCCCTGACCAGAGCCAGTTGGTCCAAGGGGGTGCAGTTGACCTGAGCGGGGCCAGTCAGGTTTTCTCCACCAGAAACTGGGACTTGGGAACCACACAGAAACTGGGAGGCCTTGGCCTGGAATGACACTCGGCAAGGCTGGTTCCAGTGGATGAGCCCTCCTTCTTGGGGAAGAAAGGAGGAGAAGTGAAAACATGGGCCAGGCTTTGGAGTCAGACATTCCTGGGTTTGCATCCTGGCTCTGACTCCTGGGTCTGATCCCAACCTTGTGACCTTGACCTCTTTGACTTAAACTCTTTGACTTCCTTTTCTTTACCCAGAAAAGAGAAATTTGGTAAAGGAAAAAATTTGTTATTCAAAACAACTGTCATAAAGCTGCTTTTGTTTGTTGTGAAATTTCTCTGTAGGGTAAATAGATTTTGGCTAAAAAATATTGATGAAGTCTTAGGATCTGAGAACAAAGACTTGAGGATATGACTGGACATTCACAGTGGAATGTGAAGAGGAAGAGAATCTAAGAGGAAGAGAATCACTGTCCTGTACGATGAGGTAAGAATTGGAACGCTTCTTAGGAGTGGACTTAGGGGAAGAGGCGGCCCCTCAGGGAGTGAGGGAAGATGGGGCAGGCTGGGATTTTCAGAGCACATTTTCAAGTTTCCTTCTCGGGTGCTGTTCTCACAGAACCCAGAACCCTGGAGCCCGTCAGAGTCGGGGAGCAGCTCTCACACCATCCTCTCCTCTCGGGAGCACAGGCAGGGGCCCTCAGTGGTGGGCTTTGCCGGGAAACACAAGCTCAGCTGCAGCTCCCAGTCCTGGGCAAGCTCCTGGGCCTCCACGGGCCCAGGCCAACCCCTTTCTGGAAAGAATTTTAGCCATGAGGTGAGTCTGCTTGATGATCAGGCCATTACATTTTCCTGGTGAAAGAACATTCCAGAATCTTTCAGGGGTCCTCCTCTCTGGGGGAGGTGGAATTATCCTTCAGTCTATAACTCAGAGAAGCCTCCAGTCTCCACAGTGGCAGACAAATTTAGGGGCAAAGCCCTGCGTGGGTCTGTGAGTGGCACAGATGGCAGTTGTCTCCGCCTTTGCCCCCACCCCTCATGGCATCATCTCCTTGGTCCCCTCCAAATTCTCAAAGCTAAAATGAAATCTTTCAAATTCTTTTCATGCCCCATATTTCCATCTTCTTGCTCCGGTTCTGATGGGATGCTTTCTAGGCACCCCACAGCAGCCGTCCAAGGACTGCCCCCTGGAACTCTTCCCGTGTCGGGACTCAGTGCCTCGTTCGCCCAGAGTACCCCTCAGATGCCTTCCTCAGAAAGGCATGCGGGAGGTAAGTCTTCTGAGTCCCTGAGTATCTGGAAATGCCTTTACACTCTCCCAGCATTTGGCATATATTTTGGCTAAGTGGAGAATTTTGAGTTAAAAATGATTTCCCTTCAGCACCTTGAGGGCGTTTTCCCATTGTCTTCCGGCATTCACTGACGCTGGTGAAGTTTCTGACGTGAGGCTGATTTTGTTCTTTTGTCTCTCTGTTTCTGAGAGCGTTCTCTCCAGAACAAAGGTCAGCATTTTTTGTTGTTGTTATTAAGGGCCAGACAGTAAATATTTTTAATTTTGTGGGCCATACGGTTTCTGTTGCAACTGCTTGGTTCTGCTGTTGTAGCATGAAAGCAGCCATAGCTAGTACACAAATGAGTGGGTATGACTACGTTCCAATAAAACTTTATTTATGAAAACAAACATGGGCCAGATTTGGTACATGAGCTGTGGTTTACCAAATTCTGCTTTAGAAAGTCAAAGGGCATGCTTTTTATCCTGGACATTTTGAGATTTCCCAAATGAACTGTTTGTTGATTATTCTTTGTTTTTATTTTTTTCCCCCATTGATTATGTTTGGATACCTGGTGACACTTTCCACCCTGAGACTCATGTCTTTTAGATCTGATAAATTCTATAGTTTTCTTAAAAATGTATTTTGTCCCTCCATTTTCTGGGAGTCCCATTAGTTATCCAATATTTGTTGGATGTCCCAGATTTCTTCACAGTATTTATTTTTCCCTCATATTTTCTGTTTTGCTTTGTTCTATTTTCTGAGTTACTGATTTTGACTTTTTAAAAATAGTCCTCTTACATTTTCTTAAAATACTTTTGGCCTTATATTTTTAATTTCTAAGAGTTACTTCTTGTTCTCATAATGTTTAAATTTTGTAGAAACATTTTATTTTATAATAGGTGCAATATATTTTGGATTCTTCCAAAGACACTGTAGTTTTTTTTTTTTAATGTCTTCTATTTCCTGAATGCTTTCTAACCCATTAGGGGTCAGTTTTTCTCTTTAATATTGTTTATTCCTTCTCTTTTACATTACATACTTTTTCCTTAAGTATCTGATTTTCTGGTTGACATTTATACTTAGATTTATATTTAGAAAATTTATATTTATAATGAGCTATATGAAGTTGTTTGGTGATTCATGAATATGAGAAGAGCTTGTTAAGTAGTAGGATTTGATTTAAATATATCAATCAAAGAGTTGGATTTAGACCTGGGAGACTCCAGCTCTATTTTTCTGGAATATGGTAGCTCTATAATAGGTCTACAAATTTTTGGCACGCCACCCTTCAAGAGGTGGAGCTAAATCCCACTCTCCTTGAGTGGGAGTTGAGCTCAGTGACTTGGTTCTAATGAATAGAATATGGCAAAGGCAGCTATGTGTGACTTCCAACATTATGTCACAAAAGGTATTGGTATCCTCTTTGTTCTCTCCATTGGGGAAGCCTGCTGTCCTGCCATGGGGACCCTTGAGCAGCCTACGGAGAGGTCTAGGTGTCATAAGTGGCAAAGTTTAGGGGTAATTTGTTATGCATCAATAGATAACTAATATACAATCCAACAATTTGTCTTGAGGTTGGTGCTCTAATATTTTATGAAGATATATACACCTGGCTGCTAAGTTTTGGTGCAAGAGTGGTTTCGGATTTTATTTATTTAATCAACTTAACCACCCTGCTTTTAGCTCCATATCTTATTTTCATTTATATATGAAATGTTGAGTCCCAACTCCAAGGCTCTGGAGGGCAGGTCCCATTGCCATGGGTACCCTTGGGTGGAGTTCTCCACATTGCCTCGCCTGTTTCCCACATACACCCACTTTCCAGCTTCTGAAAATGAATTTATATTTCTTGTCTGTTGGTGGCTGTCCTCCTGTTGTCTTCATTGGCATGGGTTTATACCTTTTTCGGGTCTTTCACTTTTATTTTAATGATATATCAGATGAGAAAGGAAGAGAATGACTGTGATTAACCTATAATTCTAATCCTACCTTTCTAGAATAATCAAAGGTCTAAAACTGGAAACGTATCAGGAAGATAAATGCAAAAGTCAAGATGATAAAGCTTCTAGCTGGTTTTCATATCACAAAGAGCCGATCAGCAAATCATAAATTTTGTATGTTTTCATGCCTAACCCCAAACTTTACAAGTCTCGATTACCTCAGAGTATAGGCTATTCATAATTGTGGAGCACACATTGCTTCCGCTGAAACCTTTTATTTCAAATCCACAATCAAATGCACCAGCCATTTCCATATGACAAAACTCTTGGTGAAGGCTGGGAGACTTAATGAACAAATAATTAGTTTTAAGAACACAAGTTGACACGAAAGCACAACTAATGCCTTTTTAATTGCATTTGCTCTCAGAGCTTTAGCAAACACAGATTCCTGCTGCCAGTGGAATCACAGTTATCAGAGCCTGTACCTCGGGCACTTGGGGGTACTGAGGCTCCGGGCTGAGAGAGGGTGCTGCAGGTCAAAGACCCCTGACTTTGACCATCCTTTCTCTACCCTCAGGACACCCCTAAAACTCTAGGGCAGGAAAGCTGTCCCATGGACTCTGAGATACTCATAAAAATTGGTTCTGCTGGACCAGAGCTTTCAAAAACCAAGGGAACAAAATATCTAGAATTTTGAGGGTACAGGAAGGATGAACATGATGAGGAAGAACTGGAAATATCTTTTGTTACTCCTTGGTTGAAAAAAATTATATAAAGCTCAATCTCGAAACTTAGCCATTAACTATATAGAGTGAAGCTCATTTTCTTTGTTCTTTATTTTCAGAGTAAAGGTTATATTCTCCTAGGGTGATACACATAGTGAACAAGTAATGTGATAAAAAATAAAGTAATTCTACAATTTGATAAGCTTATGAAGTGAAAAGATAGGGTACTGTGACCGAGAATAATGAGGGAGACCTTTTTGGGGGGATATGGCTGGGAGACTAAAAATTGTATATGAAAGAATCAAGAATTTGCTCTAAAGGATGGGATTATTTTGTAGGGGGTGTTTCACTTTCTATACTTCTGAAGTGTTTCATTTTTCCTCAAGAATGTTACTTTTGTAATAAAAAAATAAAAGAACATGCCTTAGTTGGTGTGGCTCAGTGGATTGAATGACAGCCTGTGAACAAAGGGGGCCAGCAGTTCAATTCCCACTCAGGGCACATGCTTGGGTTGTGGGCCAGGTCCCCAGTTGGGAGAGTATGAGAGGCAACCACATATTGATGTTTTTCCCTCCCTTCCCCTCTTTCTAAAAAATAAATAAATAAAATCTTTAAAAAAAGAATATTTCCATTTTGGGGGAAAAGAAAGTATGTTATTCCAAAGCCTAGTGTCTTCTATGTACCTGACTTTCTTCTGTCCATTCTTTCAGTCAACAAACATTTTTGAAACATTAAATTTATTCAGGTAACATTGGTTAGTAACATTATACAAATTTCAGGTGTGAAATTTTATGACACATCACCTGTATATTGCACTGTGTGCTCGCCACCCAAAGTCTAGTCTTTTGTCACCACATATTTGATCCCCTCTACCCTCTTCTAGTCACCTCTGAGTCTGTGAGTTTGTTCCACACACAGTTCCAATGCGCATGCTCTGTGTCTGCCTTGGGCTGCACTATGAGGGGGGAGACTGAAAGAACCAGTTCCCAGCCTTGAGAGTCTTCCAGTCCAGAGAAAGGCCCAGCAAATGCCTGGCAAAGAGTAGCTGCTCACTAACTTTTGGCTGAATGAATGAATGAGTGAATGAATAGGTTATATTATTTGCAACGGTACCACTATGTAACTGGCTTTTCCTCTTGTCAGTGCAGATAACTGTAAGCAACTTGAGGGCAAGAGCTTTGATCTGTTTTGGTTGCCTCTGTGTCCTCTGCATCTAGAACAGAGCCCGGCACATAGTAGGAACTCAACAAATACTTGTTGCTTAAATGAATGCTTTTAAACGTCTCTGTCGTAGGTTGTTGTAGGTTTATACTTTGCAACCAGAGAACAAGTTGCCGTCGTGCAGTTCCACTGAGACTTTGGATGTGTTGCTTGAACTTCCTGAGTCTTAATTTCTTTACCTCTACAGCGGAGGCAACAACACACATCCCAGAGAGTTGACACAAAGATGAACTAAAATGAAGCCTTTCGACACTCTGTTGGTGTCCGGTCCCCAGTGAGCTGTAGGTAAACTATCGTGATGGCCGTTTAGCTTGTTTTCAACCTTTTACCTCCCAGTAAATGTGTGCTCACACTTCTCCGACTATTCCCTTCAGCGTAGGTGTGTGCGTGGAACTGCTGAGCAGAGAGCACGTGCGTTTGGATTTTGATGTGTATCAACAGGTCGCACCTGGGAAAGTCGGTTCCATTTACAGCCCCACCAACACTGCATTATCATCTTTTCCAGTCTGGAGGGTTCCAACAGCCTCACACTGTCACGTTGTCCTGTATTCCTTTGGTCTCAAGGGTGGTTAAACTCTCTCCATCTGTGCGACCCTTGTGAGAGACAAGACCCCGTGGCCCAGCACCAGGGAGCTTGATCAGAGAGGCACAGACAAGTGGCCCAAGGTAATGACAAAGGAATCAGGCTTTCCTTGTGTCTCTTAAAGAACATCCAAGGGGCTCTAATTCATAACTTAGAAAGATTCTTCCCAGAAGCTATTTCCTTTCCTCCCCCGATCTCTCCCTCCTGCAGACAGAAGTGGTTTTGGAGAGCTGGGGGTGGGGGACATTCTCCAGTTAACAGCTGTGTCCTTGTCACACATATTTTTGTGAATTGCCAGTTATGCCTTTGGCCCTCTTCCTGTTGTGACATTCGTAGTTTTCTTATTGAGTTTTACAAAGCTCTTTACATGTCTGCTGGGGGAAGGTCAAGCAGAGGTGTCCCTTCTTCTGACAGATGGATGACGGCCCCGTGTCCTTGGCATGCAGCCTGCACTGAGCAATGCAAGAATTCCTGGGGCTCTAGAAGAGTCCCTTAACCCTATAAATCTTCCTCTTTCCTACTTTCTTCTGCTTCTACTCTCTCTTACAGCCTATTAAGGCTCTATGTGTGTGGATAGTGATGGAGTTACCATGGAGACCCAAGCTATATTAAATCATATTAGTGGGTTGTGGCCAGTATCTTTGTTTTTTTTTTTTTAATTTTAATGAAACAGAATATAAAATGTCAGAATGCATCACAAGTAGTAAGTAATTTTTAATGAGACATGTATATATGAATATGCTGGTTCATGCTGTAAAAGTGTTTCTTACTCTGGGTTCTAGAAAAATACCCGAAATCCAGTGGATCAGGAGTACTGGTATTAGGCTAAGGGTTTGGGGCTCTGACTTTTAAAACCATGTTTGTCGAGGGGACCTGCAGTTAGCCCCCATTTTCCTAGTCTCATGGCTGGACCAGTAGCCTATTTCTGTAAGGCCCCTCCTGTGACATACGCAGATCAGGCCGCATCACAAGACCTGTCGGTGCAACCGCAGCCACTGTGCTGCCTGCCACTGGCATCCTGCCCCCTGCTCACACCACTCCTTTGCTCAAGCCCCTGTTGCCTTGAGCTTTGAGGTTTTCCTGAGCTCTCGAGAAACCTTCCTTCCTACTTCTCAGCTGGGCCTGTCTACTTTTTATATGATCATGAGCCATTTTATTTTTGTGCTGACCACTTTTCCCTCCATCCATTCCACACCTCCCCTTCCACATCTCTGTCTGCTGCAGACACTGCTGTCTGTGGCAGCTCCCTGCTGTGGACTGAATGCCTATGTTTGCCCCGGGTTCACATGTTGACATGTAATCCTCAGTGTGATGACATGGGCCTTTGGAGGTGATTAGGTCACGAGGGCAGTGCCATCCTAAATGGGATCCATGCTCTGAAAAGCTGCCCCAGAGAACTCCCTCACACCTTCCCCCACGTGAGGACACAATGAGAAGACAGCTGACTCCTAACCCAGATGTGGGTTCTCATCAGACTATCTGCTGGGCCTTGATCTTGGACTTCGCAGCCCCCTGAACTGTGAGAAATAGTTTCTGTGGTTTATAAGCCACCCAGTGGGTGGTATTTTTGGTGCAGCAGCCCAAGCTAAGAACAGGCTCTTATTTTTCTGTTTCTTTGGTCATTTCAGTGTTGCTTTGGGAAGTAAAGGTAAATCCTTGGGTTGGAAGTGGAAACTAGATTTATAAAAATTATGTTAAAGGTCATATTACATAAAACTAACCATTTTAAAGTGAAAAATTCAGTATCATTCAGGAAATTTACAATGTGTTCCACTACCACCTTCATCTAGTTCCAAAACATCCCATCACCCCAGAAGGAGATCCTGTACCCGCTCAGCAGCTGCCCCCCACGCTGCAGCCCCCAAGCCCCTGGCAATGACTAGTCTGCTTTCTGTCTCTATGGACCCACCTATCATGAATATTTCATATAAATGGGGTCATATAATACATGACCTTTATGTGTCTGGTTTCTTTTATTTAGCATGCTTTTTAGGGTCACCCACATTATGTTATTCATTCCTTTTATGGCTTAACACTCTTCCACTGGATGCACATGCTGCAACTTGTTTGGTCTACCTGTCCCTGATGAACGCCTGAGCAGTGCCAGCCAGCCTCCAGTGCCAGAGGGGCCCTGGGAGGGTGGGGCTTATCTTCTGCATCCCTGAGGACCTGCTCCCTCTCAGGTCTCTCGTCACGCCTCCCCAGGCCTGTGGGTGCAGGAAGCGTCCCTGGGTCTCCCACCCCAAAACTTAAGCCAGTAAATAGCACAGGAGCCTCCCCTCAGATGCTGTCTCCCCTTTCATTTGAGAAGGAACAGGAACTCTCCTATTCCTTTTTGTTCCCTCTCTGCTCTGGGGGCGGGGTGACCGATGACTCTGCTGCACTCCGTGGGGTCTCCTTTCCCTTCAACACTCCTCTCTTCCTTTGATGTGAGCCTTTCTACGTAGAACAGGGCAAGGATGGGTGCCTGGGAAATCAGTTTTGCTTGAATTGGTTGGCTTTCAAATCTCACCTCCCTTATCTCTATCTCAGAAGCTGGAGGAGAAATTGGTGCTGGTCCCAGAAATTCCCATTTTGAAGCGAATGACCCAAGGTCTCACATCTAAATGGGACAGTTTCTGGGTGTGTAGGGGTGGTGGAGGACAATGGAGCAGTGTGTCCTCCTTGATGTCCCGAGTTTTACTCCACGTCCCTTATCCTCCAGCCCTAGCTGGCTTGAAAGAGAGGAATGAACAGATGGCTGTGGCTTCTCAGCACCTTTTGTCCCTGGGGTGAGTCCAGCTATGGGGAGAGCAGGGTCAGAGTGCCCCCAGATGAACCTGCCATGGAAACTCTATCCTGTTGCCCAGAAATGGCCTGGGGGGCCCCGACAGCAAGGAGCTCACTGGGAAGACAGGCACCCAGCACGGAGCTCCTCAGCCTCCGCCTCAGTCATCGAAAGCACATTCTAAATACATCTCTTGGTTACTCCGGCACCATGGCTGTTTGGTGCATGCTCAATTTGGGGCTCATGGCAGATGGAGAGGTGGGCTCCCCCGTGGGTCTAGAGCGTGGGTTGCAGAGAGTGCTAATGTTTCTCAGATCTCCTCTGCAAAGCGCCAACTGTGGTAACACTGTAGCTCAGGCCAGAAAATGGAAACACACCACCAGGTGGTGGGACAGGCTGCTTCTTAATTAAGGAGCCTACCCACCTGGGAGTGACGGTGTGGTGTGTAAATAGTTTATGCACCTGCTGCGTCCACGTGCAGTGGGAATGCTCCTGACTTCATGTAAGTGGGGCCCAGGCCTCTTTCCCTAGAATCATATTAGAAATAATATGTCTTCACTGAACATTTGTAATCCACCAGGCCCTGTGCAGTACTAGGCACTTGACCTGCATTCGCATTTAATCTTTATAACACCGTTGTAGGCAGGTGCTGTTATTAAGCAAATTTTATAGAGAGAACATTGAGAGCAAGGGTAACTCAATCATTGAAGCTCACATAGTTGGTACAAGTCAATCAGAACTCAGGGCTTATAATTAGACATTTCTGAGCTTCAGTTCATCGTGTGTAAAATAGGGTAATGTTATGTACTTCATAGATTATTGTGAAGACTGAATAAGTTTAGGTGGATAAAAGTCCACTAGCCTAAGTTTGCCATTTAGTAATGAATTTGTAAATGTTTGAATGCCTATTTTTAAAAAAGATTTTTATTTATTTTTAGAGGGAGGGGAAGAGAGGGAGAAAGAGAGGGAGGGAAACATCAATGTGTGGTTGCCTTCCACATGCCCCCTACTGGGGGCCTGGACTGCAACCCAGGCATGTGTCCCAACTGGGAACTGAACTGGTGACTCTTTGCTTTGCAGGCTGGTGCTCAATCCACTGAGCCACGACAGCCAGGGTTGAATGCCTATCGTGATGGTTCATTTTATATGTCAACTTAGCTAGGCCATGTTATTCAGATATTTGGTCAAACATTATTCTAGATGTGTCTGTGAAGGTATTTTTTGATGACAACACTAACATTTAAATAAATTGACTTTGAGGAAAACAGATCGAATACCCTCCAAATGTGGCCGGGCCTCATCTGATCAGTTGAAGGCCTTAATAGAAAGAGACCACCCTCCCCAGAAGAAGAAGAAACCCTGCCAGCAGACCACCTCAGACTCAAACTGCAGCTCCTCCCTGGGTTGGCTTGCTGACCCAACTTGCCAGATTTTGGACTTGCCAGTCTCCACAGATGCAGGAGCCCATTCCTTAAAATAATTTCTCTCACCCTGGCTGGTGTGGCTCAGTTGGTTGGGCATCGTTTCGTACACTGAAAGATCATGGGTTTGATTCCCAGTCAGGGTACATGCCTGGGCTGTGGGCTTGGTTTTGGCTGGGGTACGTGCAGGGGGCAGCTGATCGATGTTTCTCTCCCTCATCAATGTTTCCCTCCATCTCCTTCCCTTCTCCTCTTTCTGAAAAAGCAATGAGCATGTCCTCAGATGAGGATAAAAACGCTTCTCTCTCTCTCTCTCTCTCTCTCTCTCTCTCTCTCTCTCCCCCTCCACATCCTATTGTCTCTGTTTCTTTGGAGACCTGGGACTTAAACACCCATGAATAGGTGTTTTAACAATATATGGGTCATCTATATGGAATAATATGCAATTGCTAAAAAGAACAACTCAAATTGGTGCACTTTGATCTAGAAAGATATCGATTAATTTTTTAGCTTACTAAGTACATGCTTACACTTTAATTTATTTTTATATCCCGAATATCTCCCCTTTTCCTCAGCATTGCTCATTCCTCATCACTGTATTTGAGCTAGACGTTGAGTCAGAGCACATCCAGTGATGTTCACTGCTGACCTTTCTCTCCAGGCCCCTCATTTCAAAACGTTCAGAATGAGCTGTTCAGGAGCACTTGGTAAAGAGCAATTAAACATCACTCCACATGCTCTGGCTTAATTACCTTGTTAGGGACACAGTGTAGCTCGTCACATCTAAATGCAAATGTTCATATTTGAGATTTTTACTAGATTTGATAAGTCCAGTTTGATTGCTACTTCATCTGGAAAGGGGTTGTGGCTGATTAACTACAGGCACCCATGTGGGCAACAATGAGACAAATGCTCCCTTGATTCATTTAGAAGAGACGCTGCCGCCCTGCCTTGTGTTGCTGTGTTTCCAGTTGCTGAAGAGGGAGGTGATGACAAAGAGCACTTTGGAGGGCAGACTGCCATCAGGCAGCCACACGGCGGGACAGGGCGCCTGGCCCCAAGACTGGTGCCTGTTGCATCTGAGTGCCAGCCATGGTCCCAGTGGTTTTCACACTCTGGAACACATCTCACAGCATCACATACAGGAGATCAGGGGATGGCTCTCTGTGTTTAGGAGCGCAGGGGGAGCTATGAGGGGGCACGCACCGAGTCGCCGACAGTGGCCCCGAGGGATGGCGATGGTGGCTGTGGAGGTGTTACTGGGGTCAGCAGGGATATTTGCCTTTTCTTCCTATAGTTTGATTTTAGCATACTGTATTTTTGTCATTAAAAAGGTAATAAAGTAGGTAAATATAATATACAAATGTGTTGATTTTGAATCTTCCTTCCCACCTGTGTCTGCAGGCGGTGGGGACAGCATAGTGCAAGGCTGTCTGTGTTCCCCTCAGAGTGCTCTATGCCAAGGAGACATCCCGTCTGGGTGGAATGGACTGGTGGTGTCCCAAGCCTGCTCTGGTGACTAGCTGTGCCCACACAGTGCCCTAATGTAAATGAGTGTCTAGGCCAAAGTGGTTTTAAAGGAATCTCCTCCCACACTTCCTGACCGTGGCTTCGGGGGTCTGAGTGAGTTTGCTGGCCCTCCGCACGCAGCAAGGGATGCTAAAGATTGAACTCCCATTGCTGGAGGGAGCTAAAGCTCAAGCCCTCCACTGCCTAGCTCCACAGGTCACAAAGAGCTTCCTTCCAGCAGCACCGCCACGCCGGGCGCTGTCCCGGGTGCTGAAAACTCAACCGTGGCCAAGTTTCAGCTCCGTGAATTTTGGCTAAAGGTTTACCAGGGAGGAGCAGTTCTGGAAGCCGAGAGGAGTGGGAATGTCATGGCAGAGTGGCCTGGCTTTTGGAATGTGACCAATTCAACATTATCAAAGGAATTTCAAGCAGCGTGACCCTCTCTCCTTCCATCTTTTTGCAGGATCAATGCATGGTGTGCTCCTTCTGCCAAGAACAACCTCCCACGTCTACATCCCGTGCAGACCAAGGGTCCCCAGAAAGGGACTGCCACCATATAGTCTGGCATGTGTGGGTTCTTGACTTTGTGCTGGAAAGATTTCACTGCATGAGTCCAGGTGATTTTGAGAGTAAGTTTATTAAAGCTTGGGACAGTAGGAAAAAGGAAGGGGTTAAGATAGAAGAAGCAAGGTTATTGCAACCGGAGTGAGCCTAGGTGGAGCTGTCTCGGCCCTTGGAAACATGAGAAAGAGTCAGGCCTAGGCAAGGCTATCTTGGTCTTTTGAAAAGGAAGTCACAGAGGCAGAAGAAGTGAGCCAGCCGGGCTGTGTGGACTCAGGAAACAAGTTACAGAGGTAGAAGGAGTGCCCTTGGAGACAGGTTCAGGGTTAACCTCAACAAGCTGCTGCTGTCCACTGCCCTTTGGGTTGAAAGTCTCCTGAGAACCTTTGTAGCTTAGGAGAAAGAAAGCAAAGATATATGCATGAAGACAGTAGAAACAGGGAAGGCATGGGTGTGTTCTAGGGAGAGTGTGCACTGGCTCCTTTGTGTTAAGGGTTTTTATCTGTTTTCTAAAGGTGGGAATTTTAGGGGAGGTTTCACAGGATTATCTCAATAGGCTACTCATCCATTTTCCAGGTATATCTTTAATGTGCTGATTCATAAAAATAAGTGGATAGGGTCATTTTCTGATTACTTTCACCTTCAAAGGATGTCACCAAAGAGGGACCAGGACTAAGGCAGGTGTGCCCCACATGGTCTGGAATGTGCAAGTAAGTGTCCTCGGTTAAAAAAGATAAGACCTTGAGTTTATTATCTGGCCATAAATTGCTCAGCCATTTGACAGTCTGACTCAGTTTCCCCATTCCTCTTGCCAGAGAATTTTCCTAGCTTTTTATTATCTTGTCTCATTCTCCTCCAGGACTTTGGAGGATGCCAAAAGGAAGTGAGGGCTCCCCAAGTCAGCCACCTTGAAGCAATTCAATCCAGCAAATGTTCACCTGAATATAATTCACTGTTGTCAATTACAGGCAAGGCCCTGCTCAAGGATCCTAATTTGAAGAAAGCCAGACAGTCCAGGCAAATAGAGCATCTTGACTCACACATAATGAAGAAGGGGTTCTCCATGGAGAACCCCCTGAGGAGGTTTAGCAGATGCAGGTGCCTGAGCCAGATACCTGAATTCCTTTCTAAGCCCTGGGTGAGAAGCCCTGTGACAGTGCTACAGGATGTGTCTGTTCTGTTGTTCACACCCTATTTCTGAAATGCTGGGAGCAAGCAAGGAGGAGGCAGGGCTGTGGCTGACACACCAGCCGTGTCCCCATGGGGCTGGCTCTCTGTAGGCCTAGATGCAACAGTCCCTAACAGATGACTCCTCCTGTATTCCACATCTTGTCTGTATCTTGGGGAAGAGCTGATGAGAGAGTGACAATCACTGGTCCACTGTAATTATCACCCCTGCCTTAGAGAAGACAGCATGTGTCTGGATAATAGCAGGAACCCTGGGTGGCAGCTGGGTGGCTGAGATGCAGATCAAGTTCCACACCATCACTGACCTGAGGGATGACATGTACTGGGATTGGTCCCCCGCTTCCCCCAAGTGTGGAGGGGTGGCTGGTGAGAGCCAGAGCTGGGGGCTGGGGGCTGCTGCTCATGCAGGCAAGAAAAGTGTTTGGGCAGCGGGAGATCAGGGCCACTTGCCCTCGCTCTGCTTTGAGAGACAGATCAGAATGCCTTCTCCCTGCTCTCCCATTGGGGCTCTTCTGAAAAAGTGAGTGAATGAGGCCAGATGAGCTCTTAGGTTTTTGGGAACTGCCCTCCCTGGTATCAGAAGCTGTAACCCCCACTAAGGCTAAGGCTGAGGGAGTGGCCTTGGACCATAAACCAGCAAGGAGACAAAAGCTTATCTCCCTGGAAGGAGTGCTGCTTCATTCATAACTGAACCCCAAAGCTTGGTCGGTTAGCCAATGACGGGTAAGATTCCCCAAGGGGGAATGACCTAAGATAGGCACAATCACATGGGAGGCCCCCAAGAAAGGATTTTGGGGGCTACAGCAAAAGGGGGTGATGGATCCTAGCTCCTCGGCTGTAACATAGCCTAAGTCCTCATCATCAGGGAGAAAATCTCCTTATCCCTTGGCTGCCTTAGTTCCCTTGCTCCACTTAAGCCTGAAACAATGACAGGGTGGTATAGCTCTGTGCTGAAAAGGGTGAGTTCCCTGGGTGATCAGGCCTAAGAAAGAATATGTAAAATCCTGTGAAACCAGCTTTGTTTAGAATGCTCTCAGTTGAATGATAAGGGTCCAAGGAAGAAGTATGTTTGTTTTTTAAAGTTTTACAGCTTTTTGACCCTGACTCAAAATAGGCCCTCAGACTTCCCTGTTATCTATTGTTTGATCCTTACTTCCTAGCAATGAGTAATGAGCTTTTACCTGAATTCTTATTCAAATGAAACAAATAAAAAGCCTCTCCGGAGGGGGAACGGGGCGCTCTCCCCACCAGGGAGGGTGGCCAAGCAGCGCGCTCCCCACGTGAGGAGTGGCCCTTCTGTTCCTATTCCCCCACAGGACCTGGTAGTCTCTGTGTATGTTTTTTAGCATGGTTCGACAAACATCCGCAGCCGAGATGGATACTCCTGGCCGGTATTCTCCACATTAGGCTCTCTTCCTGTTTTCATTGTTTGCAACTGTCTGAACTTCATGATCGAGTAAAACCAAACCGAACCAAACCATTGTATCTGAGAACAGCTAGTTTTTTCTATAATTTTTAAAGTTACAGAACACATGCTCTTTATATTCAAATGACACAGAAATATGCAGATTGCATAATAAAGTCCCTTCTCCCCAATCTTGTTCCCCAGAGGCAACAAGTACTTACAGTTTGAGGCTGCCCCTTCCACAGCATTTCGTATAACATTTCTGTTTTTTTATTGTGAGCTTTACCAATGAACTCCAAATTTTAAATACTAGAAAACTACATTGACTTGAAATTCAGACTTCAAAGATGCTGCTTGGTCTCTACCATGTGTGAGGATACGGGTCAGGCAGGAAGAGCCAGGAGCCTCTGGGCTTTGTCAGGAGGAGCACAGGTGGTGGGGAAGCTTTCCCCTGAGCTGTGACAAAGGCTCCTGCCTGGGTGGAGGGACCAGAAGCGCCTGCCACATTCCCTTTCAAAAAGACATTGATTGTGAGTTACACTCCATTAAGCTGGAAATTGTATTTGCATGTTAATTCTTTGAGCTTCAAATCTTTTCATCCTGGCCTCAGGCTCTTGCACAGTTTGCTAAAGAAATTCTGTCAATTTACCTCATTTTATCTGCCTATGACCGATGGCTGGCTCACTCAGGTTTCTCATGGTGTCGGTGGGTGTGCGTGCATGTGTGTGCAGTGTACTGAGATAGTACTGTGGGAGAGAACTGCTTCTCTTGGCTGCTGCTGGCTCTCATGCAGGGTCCATGAGGACCAGGTCCATGGAGTCTGGGACGGCCTTCGTGATGGCTGAACCCCTCAGCCTGGAGAACAAGAACAGAGCCTGTCTTTTTCTTTTTTGTGTGTGGGGGTGGGATTCTTGTGAGGAAGTGAGCTTTGATCACAGTCAACATAGGATCTGCCTTGACTGCAGGCTGTGAGGGGAGAGGCCTGCCCACAGGTAGTTGTCAGCAGGCTTTCTGTGGCCAGTCACCAACCATACACCCCTAAAGCCAATTGTTGTGGTGTTGATGTGCCGAGGCCCCGGCCTTACTTTTGCCTCCAGACGTGGCCAGACTTATATGGCCACATTAATTATTGTTATTTTTTACATGAAACAGAAATATACTATACACATTATGCTATATATTATTTTTCCTTACTCAGTATTTTTGCAAGTCAATACCTATATATCAATTCCATTCTTTTTAATATCTGTGTAGTATTCCATAGACTATAAGGTTTCTAGGTTTGTTTTTCTGTTACAAACAATTCCACAACAAACATCTTTGCTCATACATCTTTTGGACTGGTGGTTTTATTTTACTTGGAGGGGTTCCCAGAAGCAGCATCGCCCTTGGGTCAAAGGGACTTCATATCTTAAACTTTAATAAATCCTGCTAGATTACTTTCTAAAATGGTTGAAATAATTTACAGTTCCACCAGCAGAGCTTGTGAATGCCCCCTTCCTCACACCCCTGGCAGCACAAGATATTATCAATCTTTTAAAATTTGGAGGTTAGGATGTAGGGACACATTTTTATTTTCATTTGCATTTCCCTGAAAATGAATGAGGTTTCCCTTTAATTCTAAACCGTGCTCTATCATCTTTGCAGATGAGTTGGGTCAGGGTTGCATGTAAAAACAGAAGATGAAGACCTCCCAGAAGGCCAAAGAGATTGGAGAATACTGGGCATGTCTTTCAGATCATTCTCCAGGCCACATAGGGCTCCCGGTAGTGTCTGGTGCCACCTCCTGCATGCAGATGAAAGGATGGGGCTATGGCAGCAACAAGGGCAGTTTAGAAAAATGGACTCAGGTCACTTTCTCCACAGTCTGAGTAGAGTGCAGAATGGTGGGCCTTCCTGGAAAAATTTAAGCAGCTATCAGAAGACCACCTTCTATTTATTCACTAAAGATAAAATGATGAATAAGATGGGCAGGCCTCTGCCTTCATTGGTCTCAGAGGTCAATGAGGAAGTCATGTGCTTAAATAAATGATCATGCATATGCAATCTGCCCAGAAAATATCCAGCCATGTACTATGAAAAATAGAGACATTTATTGAAGAAGATACAAGATACAAGAAACATTGTGCATAGGGCAGTGATGCCTCAGTCTCTGTCAAAGTAGGCACCTTTGGACCTCACACAGTTCTCCCAGTGTCTCTTCCACTATTCAAAAACACTTTGCAAAATCCTTTGTTGGAATTGGCATCAGCTCCCCCAGTGTATTTTCCTGAATCTCATTGATGTCTGAAATCTCTTCCTTTTCAAAGGTTATTTTAGTTTTGGGAAGAGCCAGAAGTCTCAGAGCACCAAACCCGGGCTGTAGGGGGGCTGAGTCACCTGGTTGATTTGATGTTTCACCAAAAAACTGCACAAGGCGTGATGCATGAGTGGGCACGTTGTCATGATGAAGCTGCCAATCGCCAGTTGCCCATAACTGTGGCTGTTTATGTCGTATCGCATCTCTCAACCAACGAAGAACACGAGGTAGTACTCCTTAATTGTTTGGCTTGGAGGGGCATATTTGTGATGGATAACACTTTCCCAGTCAAAAAACACAGTTAACATGGTCTTGATCTTGCTGAGACTTTGCTGTGCCTCCTTTGGGAGTAGAGAACTAGATGACTTATCTTGTCTCATCCCCAAAAGTCTTCTGAATAATCCAAATAGTTTCCATGGAGGAATGTTCAAGTTTAATACAAAATCTGGTGCAGATCTGTTGCTCTACTGGCTCAATCATTTTGAGTGCAATGGCCGCATAGTACACATTCTCACTCAGTGGCATCTACCGCCCCCACTGACTAGTACAGTGAAGTCATCATTATTCTTGCATGTACATTCCAGTCCACTCTCCTTAGCTGTCAGGTTACATCAATGTTGTGCAAACCATTCTTGTTATAATACCAATGGCTGGACATTCCCTGGACAGAAAATCATATTGTATATGTTTAATTACAAATGTGATAAATGCTAAAAAAAAAGTGCAGGGGAACCCAACTTAGTCTATGCAGCTTGTCAATTGGGAAAGACATCCCTGAGGGACATTTCAGATGAGACCAGGGATGAGCAGGAGCTGGCCAGATGAAGGGGGTGGCATGGCAGCATTCCAAGTAGAGAGCACAGCATGTCCAAATCCTTGGTTGGGGACATCTGCCTTGTACAGAGCTTGAGGTGGGTGACCTCTTGGCTCTTGAGGAATTGAGTCTTTGCCAGTGTGAGCTCCACCAAAGGGTCCCAGCACTTCTCTCATAGGTGCTGGGCTGGCCCAGTTGCTCACTGGCTGAGAAGCATTTAAAGGTCAGGGGCCCCTGGGAGAGTCTTACTAGGTAGCCTTCTGTTCTCCAGCATTGTGAACAATGCATTTCTGCTGTTTAAGCTCCTAGATTGTGGTACTTTGTTATAGTGGTCCTAGCAAGCTCATACAGAGAGTAGTGAAGATCATCAAAATCAAGATTGGTGGGAGACTGGAATGAGGTGTGGGAGGGGTTAGGAAAAACGTTGAACCCTGGAGCTTCCCAGGCAGAGTACCCAGAGAGTGTGAGGACAGACAGCACCAAGAAAGGAGACTTTAAGACATGGTCAAGGAAAGCAACGTCTTCTGCCCGGTCTGCCAAGGCATGTGGCCAGTGAGCTCTCCCGGCTGACAGGTCAATGATGGAGCAGACTCTGATGATACAGGAGACTCTGTACGCCCACCTGGTTGAATGGTGGAGATGTCTAGCTCCTCTGCTTCCCTGGGTGTAGAATGACCAACTGTCCCAGTTTGCCCAGGATTGGGGGTTTCCAGGAGATGGGCTTGCACAGCTAAACCCAGCAAAGCCTCAGGTAAATTGCTATGAGTTGGTTCATGCTACCTGGGAGTGCACACTCCTCAAGGGAAGCTGCTTCTTTGGATCAATATAAAAAACCCAGGTGAGATTCCCACCAAAGGGGGTGATGCAGACTGCATCCCAGTGACACCATGGTGCTGTTGGATTGCGCCAGGCACAAGGAGGGTGTGGCAGTGACCTCTGTGCACCATTAACCTTTTATACATCTCAGAACAGAGGCCAGACCAGGGTCTTCCCTGAATGGGGAACTGCCCAGTGTGCCTTCTCCCTTCTGTCCTCCAGAATCTGCTAAGAGCATCTGCAGGAGGTGGAATGGTGCTCCCCCACCCCAAAAGATAGGCCCATGTCCTAATGCCAAGAGCCTTGCAAAGTTAGGGATCTTGAGAGGAGGGGTTTACCCTTAGCCATCAGAAGGACCCTACATGCCATCACAAGTATCCCTGTAAAAGGGACTCGGAGGAAGACTGTGCACAGACACACGGAGGGGGAGGCACAGTGACGATGGGGGCACATCAGGGTGATGCAGCCTCAGGCCCAGGCATGCGGGGGCCACCACTGGAAGCAGGACCAGGCAAGGGATGGATGGTCCTCTAGTGCCCCCAGAGGAAGTGCAACCTGCTGACACTTTGATTTTTGACTTGGGGAGTGGGACAGAATTGTGAGGAAGTACACTTCTGTTGTTTTAAGCCTCCGAATGTGTGGAAATTTGTTACAGCAGCCCTGGGAGACTAATTGAAGCACCCAAGCTTTCCAGCCACCAGATGAGAGAACCCACCTGGGTTCTTCCCCTCTGACCAGGTCCACATCTCCATCTAACAGGCTGTTGCTTAGAGTCTGTCATGAATGACGGGGACCTCCCTGGCTTGGGGGTGACTGCCTGCAGGGCAGGGAGTAGGGAAGAGTCTGCTCAGAGCAGGCTGAGCCCCAGTGCTGGTCACAGGTTCACGGGAACCCACCTTCTGCTGTGTTTAGGATTATGGCTACTTCCCCTGCAGTTGAGAACTGGGTTTTGCCAGGCAGCTGGTGTTTGGTGGGAGGTGGGAGAGGGAAATAGGCATGCAAGGCTTCTGGCAACGCGTGATGGGGAAAGAGACTGGTGGCAGAGGAGGGAGTGCAGGGAAGGCTTGGTGGCAGAGCTGCTGTTGATTCATTCCAGCCGCCTCTCCATTGGTTCAGCCTTTTCCAGCTTGCGTGGCTTTTATATTGTATCCTGGCAAGAGCTCTGGGAGGTGGGCAGGGAGGGCTGCTGATGTATTGGAAAGACAAGGCTGCGATAGCTAGGGTGGGTGTTGCCTGGCCTGGGCCTCACAGCTGTGAGTGGAGGAGGCAGGACCAGCTGCCTCAAACCCTGCGCTCATTCCTCAGCACCAGGGGGCTGTTTGTTGAGCTCAGGCAGGTGCCACCAGTCAGGCAGGACATCTGTTTCGCCTTGGGGAATGGTTCCTGCAATACCCATTGCTTCTGTGTGGGGCTGTCTCAGGCTGGGTTCCCTAGGACATAGATCTGAGCATGTTCATAAGGGAGTGTTGGGAGGTGGGGACTATGCCTTTGGAAGGGAGGAGAAGGCAGTGGGGCTGAGCACAAGGGAGATGGTGAGCTGCAATGCCATCTTCAACGATGGCCTTGGCCAGCCCCACAGAGAGTTCTGGGGCCCCTACTTTCAGATTGGGGCATATCAGAACCCCAGAGCCCCAGAAAGCCAGAGCTAGAAGGAACCTCAGACATTGCACTGTCCTACCTTCTCATTGTAGGACAGGGAGGTCCAGGATCAGCTGGGCAAGGGCATGACCAAAGCCACCCAGAAGTGTGACACTGCAGCACCCCACAGATGGCTCCTTGGCCCCTCCTTCCCTCCACCTGGCTTGAATTGATCCTCTTCCAGGCAGCTGTCCCTGATCAGCTCACCCAACTCCTTCACACATTCAAGTCCATCCAGTAGCAATTACAGCTACGTTTGTAGTGGGTACTAACTGGGAATTGACAAGCCCCAGAATTTCAGCATCTGCTGTGCCCCTGAGAAATTCACCAGGTTTGAGGCCAGAGAAACCTGAGTTTTAATTCATGTCCCATCACCACTGATGGGTGACCACACGCAAGCCCCTCTCCTTCTCTGAGCCTCCGTTTCCCCACCTGTAAAACTATTAAAGGGACTAAAAGTACCTTCTCACAGGTTGCTGTGAGATTAAATTAAATCATAATTGTGAAAGATTATTATTATCATCATTATTATTTCACAAGGATATCACTTATCTTGACTAACTGAAAGCTCTTTGAGAATAGATCCAATATTCTCTTCCCTCTTTGTTTCCCAGGGAGCTCCTGGGACGGGGCTGGGAACCCAGCGAGCGCTCAGCAAACACAGTAACAAAGTGAGGGGGAGTGTGTGTGTATCTGTTTCAATTAAGTATAGTTAACCTTTTTATGAGATGTAACAACAGGACAACTAACATGGCATGAGCACTTAACCCATGCCAAGTGTCTCATTTAATCCTCCCGACATCCTTATGAGCAGGTATTATAACCCCCAGTTTACAGGGAAGGAAACTGAAATTCAGAGAGGTCAAGTAATCTTCCCAATGTCACACAGCTAGTAAGCGGTGGAGCCAGGAATTGAAACTGGGACTGTAACTTCAAAGCCCATGCACCCTCCATGTGCCAAGAGACAGTTTGCCAGTGTCTCCCCAAGTCCTATACCCGGAAGCTGCTGTGTCCAGAGTCATGGGCAGATGACCCAACAGGTCTGCAGGCATCCCCCAAGCCTAAGAATGATTTGTGATTTGGACAAGAAGTGGGTTAAACTCTGAGATGGTTTCCCCCTAGAAATGTCACCGACAAGTCATCATTTCTGGAATAGCCCTGCTTTGGCCACATTCAAAGTCTTCCCGGTTGTTATGTGTAGTGTACTTGCAGCAGATGCCACTTTCTCCACTGCAGGTATTGAGGATATCACCCCCGGGGCCCTTGCAGCCCTCTCAAAACTCTAAGCCTTAGAAAGCTACTGGCTCCCACTGCCCCCTGCCCCCCACCTTCTCCTGGGCCCTGTGGCAGACACTCAGAGGTATCACCTTCCAGAAATGAAGGGTCGGTCCTCCAGGGGCTGAAAGCGTCTGCCAGCACAGAGCCCTCCCGCGCCACCCTCCTTCCAGAGATCGCGCAGCTGAGGGGAGGCGCTTCACCAGAGATCACGCCCTCTTTCCCGGGCAGTCTGCATCCACCTATCAACACGGCGGCCTGGCCTTCTCGCTCCTACTTAACATGGCTGTGGAGGGTTATGCTGGCTCCAGAGCTTTCTGCGGGGCTGGCTAAGGCCATCGTTGGACACTGCTTCGAAAGTCAACGTCTCTCCATCTGGTCCCACTTCCTTCCCCTCCCTTCCACAGCGGTAGGGCCCCAAATGACTAAGAATTTACAGACAGTGCTGAAGGAAGGGCAGGCCCCTCTGCGTGGGGGCCCTGTGCAGTTGCACAGGCCACAGACCCTGGGGGCTGGCCCCAGGCCAGCCTGTTGATGATGGAACGATAGCTACTTTGTGAGCAGGGGCCTTGAGTGTCAGAGGAAAACCGCGTTCTAGTTCACAGGCCTCAGGCCTGAGCGGCACATGCAGGGCTGCCTCTCTGGGGAGCCCAGTGAGCTGCGAGGCTTCAACGCAGGGCCTAGGAGGGGTTCCATGTCCTCAGCCCTTCAAAGCCGCAGCAGGAAGGGGAGACAGCTGCATCTTTCCCCACCGCAGGGGCAGTGAGCTTTGCCTGAGGCTTCATCATTACTCCTAGCCTCAGCGGCTCACAGCCTCCTCTCCCAGGCAGGAGGCAGGGCTTGCAAAACCCTCACAGCTAAGAGGAACGGAAGAGCTCTGCCCGGAAAGCCTGTGGCAGACTCCTGTGTAGTCTTGCAGGAGTGATCTGCTCGCAGGACAGACAGCTGCTGAGGATAGGGGGAAGTTGTGGCATCTGGCCAGCAGATGGCAGCCTTCCCAGACCTGCTACCTCTGGCTGGAGGGAGACCTCTGCCCTGGTTCTAGCAGCCTGACCTCAGTCCTGCTTGACATCCACCACCCCCACTTGACTGGAAAGGACCTGGCACCCCGCAGGTGTAAACAGTAATTAGTATTATTGCAATTGCTGAGCCCCAGCCCTCATCCCCTGGCAAGAGCCCATCCCTTGGGACCATGCTGGGGACCCAACCACAGAGCCCTCAGCAAGTGGGCCACCCTGCCCCCTGCAGTGTGAGGTGAAGAAAGGCATTCCCAAATCCCTTACAGGTAGGCAGATATGCAGCTTTGCATTTGACTATGGCAGCCTAGTGGGTGTTTCTTGGTCATGCTCTGTGGCTTTTACAATTGTATTCCTGGGGGTGCAATAGAATGTCTGTAGATTCTGCAGTTCAACAGATCTGGCTTTGAACACCAGCTCAGATACTTCTGAACCATTGTGTAGCATGGACAATGTGCTGGGCTCCAGTCTGAGTGCTCTGTATAAATTAACACATTTAATCTTTGTGTCAACCATAAGGGGTAGGCACTGTTAGTATCTCCACTTCAGAGATGAGGAAGTGAAGCATGGAAAAGTCGATTGTTTAAGTTCACACAGCTAGCAGAGCTGGAATTTGAACCCCAAGACACTGGCTGTGGATGCTATTTATTTGAGGTTGTTCTAAGTGTCTTCTGTGTATTAACTCAGTTAATCTCACAGAAACCCTATGAGGGAGGAATTATCCTTGCCCCCGCTGTATAAATGGGGATGCTGAGCCTCACAGAGACTGTGTCATTTCCAAGATTGCAAGGGAGGCAGCATAGCCTGATTAAAGAACAGAAAGGGTGTGCAGTTGGATTGACCAGGGTTCATATCCCATCACTGCCATTTACTAGTTGTGTCACCCTGAGCAACTTACTTAACATCTCTGACCCTCAGCACAGTGGGAAGAGTCATATCTTACAGGACAGTGGGGCATAAATAATAGTATCTACTAGTTACTATGAGACAGTCTCTACTAGAAGCACTTAATTCCTTGTAATTTAATCTATTGCAATAACCCTATGATTCTATTAGTAGTCCTATTTTAATGGATAAGGCACAGAGAGGTTATGTAACTTGCCCAAAGTCACACAGCTCACCAGTGGCAGAGCTGGGGTTAGATCCTGGACAGTTAACCTGGGCAGAATGGCACCAGAGTCCACACTCTTAACTACTGTAGTAAACTGTTAACATGTGTAACCAGTTTATGGAATGAGCTGGATTTGGTAGGCTGCAAGCAGAAGATAACTTAACACTTAATTCTGCCCCATTAATTCATTCTCTTGAATAATTCTTTCTTGTTCCCAGATGAAATCTTTGGCAGATCCTTAGTTTTTCTGTTCACTCTTAGGGCTTAATAGATGGTCTCATCCCTCCCCTACCCCTGGTCATTAAAAAGCCTGTTTCTCTGTATTATCCGAGCTTTAATCTTGTACCCAATTCAAAACAACTTCATCTTCCCAGTCACCTCTTAGCTTGGGCCTCCCTCAGACACACCTGCCATGGGGAAGGAGGTCTGGCTGGATTCCTCCCACCTTCCACCTCTGTACCACTGTCTCTCCTGTCTCCCCATCTGTCCTCTGCTGGCCTCCCCAGGGCACCTGGCACAGTAAAGGGCCAGAGGCTGGAGAGTCACTTCCTGGGGCGGGTGCATTCCAAATGCCAATCCTTCCTCTCTTGGGACATTTGGGAGGGTCCCTTGGGGACCTCTGATGGCACTTCCCTGGCATGGTGGGCCCTGCTCCCCAGGTTCGTCCCCAGCCCCTGGCTTCTGGCTGACCAATTCCCAGCGGACTCTCCAATAGAACCATTTCACCCCACTGTGGGCCTCTTCATGAGCCACCTTTGCCATCTCAGCCCTGTGTGGACATTCACCCTTCACACGTGGACAGTGGTGTTACAGGATGCTAGCAATCTTGGGAAGAATCCAGGGAGAGCTGCACCTTTGGAAGCTAAACTTTCTGGCACCTGGGCCTGGGGTGGCCTCCATATATGAAGGTGTAACCTTCACACTCCCAGTGTGACTGCTGCAGCTGTTGCCACAAAAATTCAACCTCAGATAATAACACTTATTTGAATATCACAGTCTCCATCTCTGTCTAATTTTTGTCCCCATGGCTTCTTCTGCATCTGTGGAAGACGTCTCAGTTCTCCAGGAGGGCTGTGAAGTGGAGTCAGGTGCATCAAATTTCCTTCCCAGGGGTAACAAGCGCAGTAGAACAGAAATCCTCTTTGTAAAGGAAAACATAGTTTCATTTTTATTGTTGAAAAATGTATACAAAATTCACGTGATGCAAGAGACTTGTTATCAGCCAGTAACTTTTACTTTGAGTTTTCTTTTTCCTGGCAAAGTAGGACCTGAGTAGAGTGGTCCCCAATGTTGGAAAAGACTGGTCAGACATTGGTCAAGGGGAGATTTGTCGCTGGAGTTTGCTCCTGGCCGAGCTAAGTGAGGGGTCCTGGGGGTGCCTTCCTTAGTGTGATCACCAGAGACCTGATCGGGGAGGGGGGTTGTGTTCAGAATACAAATCCTAATTTGGGCTTCACCACTGCCTGGATTCAGGGTCTTGGCTAATTCCCTGGCCCAGGCCTCAGTTTCCTCGTCTGCAAAGGGATGCCTCCTAGACATAGGCACAATTAGGTGTTGCTGCTGATGGTGACAACTGCCACAACCACTTTGGAGAGCAGTTTGGCCATACGCAGTAGAACTGAAGATCAGCTTGACCTGGGGCTCAGCGATTCTGTGTGGAGGTGTCTGCTCTGGGGAAGCCTCGTGAGTGTGCAAGGGCATCACCACAGCGCCGATGTTGTGACAAGTCCCTGGAGCACCCCTGTTTCAGAGGGAGTACAGTGCTGCATGATCATTTAATACAGGGTTAAAAACAATGAATGGAAATGAGGTAGCTTCATGTAGTGATGAAAATGAGACAAGTGAATGGCAGAAAACACTGAAGACTGGTATGTGAAGTATTCTACTCCTCATGCAAACCAACGCACATCCCAAAATACTGTGTATTATCAGGATTCCTGTGTCCACGCAGAAGCTGAGAATGGAACCGGGAAGGTGCACAACCAGTTCACGGCTGTGGTGGCCTGAGCAGGAGGAACGGCGTTGGGAGTGGAGAGAAAGGGGACTTTGAATCCATCCGTAAAGTCATACAGAGATATATAGATGAATATCTTTTTTAATAAAAGAAGACAAAGCAAATAACATTGTATATTTTTCCTGTATTGTTGAAATTTCTAAAAAAAAAGTGGTGATGGGGGGGAAACCTATGCATAAAAATTAGCTGGGAAAGACTCATAGGTTGAAAAAGGGCAATTCAGTCATTTGGTCCCAACTTGGTAGACTTCTGGAGGTGAAGGAGGGTGGACTGAGGGGTCATTCCCTTGGGGTCGAAGTTCCCCTACCCTTGAAACTTTGCTGGTGGCTGGAGCGTGTACAGTGCACACCCTGGTGGGGTAGGGGTAGGGGGTGGGGAACAGAGCAGATGGATGAAGCTGGGGCCACTCAGAGAGAAGGAGGCGAAGGGGAGGAACTGAGTTTGAGGGGTCTCTGGGAGTTCCCCAGGGTGAGCGAGAGGATGGGCCACCTTGTGTGTGACTTCACCTAAGTGCCTTCCTGAACCTCTACATTTCCCCGTGGGCTCTTCAACTGCCTCCTCCCAGGGGCTATTGATTAAAGCACACAATGGGGCCTTTCACGGGTCCCCAGGGGCATCTTTCCTTCAGGAGGCCCATTTGTATGGCTCATGGTGTAAAAATCACATCCGAATTAAACTTGTGCTGATTTAATTAGACATGTAAGCCCAGGGACTTCTTTCTCTTCCTGCTCCTGGGTCCCTGGCCAATGACTTCTCCCACTGCTGGGAGACTGCTGCTCTCACTGCTGGGCCAGCCCACGAGGGGCAGGCTGGAGCCTCTCTTGTCTGCCTAGAGGCTGAAGTAAGCTGTTAGGACCAGAAGCATACTTGAGACCATCAGAGTCCATATCCTTCTTGTACAAAAGGGAGACTGAGGGCCAGAGAAGGACAGCAAACTGCTCAGGGTCACCTGTGGTTGTGGCATCTTCTAGAGGCCTCTGTCCAGACTAGGGTGTGGTCCAGTGAAGAAGAACCTCTTCTAGGATACTGTGAGGGACAGAAAGCTGGACTTAAGGCCTGGGGAGCAGCCCTAGTCCTGAGACTCCCAAAGCCACACCCCTCTGAGAATCTGGGTTGGGCCACGTGATAGGTGGACCCGTGGCCCTCCCAAAGACATGCACACCCTGCTGTCCCTTGTCTGCAAATACGTTTCCTCCCAAGACAAAAGGGGCTTTGTAGACATGATTAAATTAAGGATCTGATATAGGGAGATTATCCTGTATTATCCGGATGAGCCCCAGGTAATCACAAAAGCCTTTGTAAGACGGAGGCAGGAAGGTCTGAGTCAGAGGAAATGTGGCAAGGAAAGCAGAGGGGTGTGTGTGTGTGTGTGTGTGTGTGTGTGAGAGAGAGAGAGAGAGAGAGAGAGAGAGAGAGAAAGAGAGAGAGAGATTGATCGGAGATACTCTGCTGTTGGCTTTGAAGATGGAGGAAGGGCCATGAGCTAAGACGTGCAAGGGACCTCCAAACATTGAAAAAAAGCAAGCAGACGATTCTCCCTTGAGCCTCCAGAACACAACCATGCTCACACCTTGCTGGAATTCAGAAGTGTAGGCTAATAAATTTATCTTGGGTTAAGTCACTGAGTTCATGGTCATTTGTTCTAGTAGCTATAGGAAACCAATATAGGGCATGAAACAAAAACTTTGGGTTTGAGAGGAAGACAGGATAAGTAGGAATTTTTCTGTTGCATGTGGCAAGAAAGCTAACCCCAGTTTCCCTAAACTTAAGGAAAAGGGACAGGGTAGGGAATCCACTGGTTGTCTACCTGCTCAGCCCAGGGGTGGAAATGGCTTTAGGCAGAACTAAATGTTCTATGCAGAGTTAGGCAGAGCCTATGTTCCGGGCTTCAGTGGTGGCCAGACCAGGGGAGCAGCTCCAGACTTTATTTCTTCTCACCTTGAAGTCTTTGGGCAAAAAAGGTCTTTTCATTTCCTTCCAGAAGCTTCAGCTGAAGTCTCATGGGATCTTAAGAGTTCTCTTTTGTCATACCCCAGTCACACAACATATCTGGAACTGAGGCAACCACAGGGACTGAGGCCAAAGAAATGATGGGTCCCCAGATAAAAATCAAAGACTGTGATTGGAAGTCAGGAGGCGGGGTGGGGAGGAATGACAGCACACCCACAATGTGCACGGCCACTGTGAAGCACACCAGCATTGTCTTCAGTGCACATCGTATGGAGAGGCAGCTGCTCAGCTTCAAGCGCTGCCTCTTGCAAGGTTACCCTGCACAGATCACTTCATATGAGCACATTTATATGCCATGTGCTCATCTGTAGCATGGAGAAGCCAGTGCCTTCTTCGTAGGGATGCTGTAGGAATTAGAGGTACCCTACTTAGGTTAGAGTTCACCTGTCACAATACCTAGCTTGGAGGGAGTCCTTTGTGGGTTGTCAGTTTTGATGGTGACAATAACCTCAAGGATGTTGATGATGGTAACGACCTGGGGATCTTCTGTCTGCAGGTGTACATCGTGGCTGTTGGTGGCCAAAGGACTTGCTCACAATTTTCTTGCTATCCAAATCAGTGAGTAAGTTAAAGGATAAAAATAGTTCAAGAAAAGAAAAAAACCAAGTGTATCTCTTGGCACAGAATGGAATCAGTAAAGTCTCCAAGGGAAAGTTTTCATTCAAATGCTGCTGTTAAATCTGAATATTTAAAAATATATTCCTAATGAGCACATACAGTTTTAGCTTCTTGGAATAAAAAGTAGATAACAGAATCAAACAAACAACTGCTTTCCTTGGCATTTAGCTACCCCACTGCCTCAGTGTTGTAGGCAAATCTGATGTGACTTTTTCTTGAATAGAAGTTCTGTGCTCATTGGAGGAAATGTTCTCGAGGTGTGGTCAATCCTGGAGCCAATGAAAACCCTCTCAGTTGGCATTTCCTCTGGCCAGAGTCCAGGGGATGTGCTGTGGCTCAGGCTCCTGGTGTCAGCCTTGGGTTATGACACTGAAGATGGAGAGAACTTCCCATTTACCTGGCCGGTCAGTGAGTGGGCAGGAGCTTCCAGTTTGCAAAGTGCTCTCGCCTCCAACCTTACTTGCTTTTCATGGCACCTACATGACTTATGCGTGGTGTGGTGAAAAGCTGAGGTTCAGAAAAGAAATCTGAGTTGTTTAAGGCCACACAGCCAGTAAGTGTCTGGGACTAGAACGTCCATCTTCTACCTGCCTGCCTTGTCTGCTGCCAGTACCACATAAATCAACACTTGCAATGCAAATCGACTAAAGTGCTGTTTAGGACCTGTTTAGGAATTAAGAATCCATATCTCAAACCTGTAGCAATGTGGTGGGTGCTTCAGAAGATGCAGATTAATGACATCTGTGTGGAGTCTGCAGCAATAGTTCCTCGTCTCCTTCTGTCAACAGAATCCTTAGAGGTGCAGGATGAAAGGTCCTAACCTTCGGCAGGTCCTCTTTGTTCCAAGCCTGTTCACATTAATTCCCTCAGCGCTTTACAGAAATCTCTCTGGATTTGCCTGCGTTGCCTTGTATCACAGCATTCATGCACATGCCCTACCTCCAGTGCTCGAATGTGAATTCGGTGAGGATGAGGCTTGATGTTTGCACTTCTTTTCCCACCATGGTACCTAGCAGAGCATGTGGTTTATAATAAGTGCCCAGTACACTGTGCTCTGCGAGAGGATGTCCAGCTGGTGGATGGCTTCCCCATTATGTCAGTGGCAACTCAGGATCTGCTTCACCTGAGAAGGGAATGTCCTTCCCACAAAGAAAGAGGCTTTGTGGAGTCGTGGATAATACAACAGATTTTTCTCAGGGACCTCACTTCTCTGACTCATAAAAGTTGTTGAGGTGGCATCTCCATAAGTAACACAGAAGGCTTAAGGCTGAGCTGGGAGGAAGAATTAAAGCATCTCTTGCTTGAGCTACCGAGTGGGCCTGATCCAGGGACATAACACATCATACAGTACTCTACAGTCTTAGCATTCATTACTAAGCACCTACTATGTGACAGTTACGAGACTTAACATAGTCATTGCTTTCAAGGAATCCATCATGTAAAACAAGGGGCAGACCCCAATGCAAGTCTGGCTGTGAGCACAGGCTCATGCAGGTATGGAGGAACGCCAAGAAGGGTGTGAGGGCTCTGCCATGAGGATTCTTGGGGAGGAGCTGAGTTTTCCTGCTGGGTAGAGAAGGCCAGTGGAGGGACCTGGACACTGTATTTTACTCACATGGCTTCTTATTCTACCTCACGGCAACAGGTTGGCATGCTCCTCTAACAGGTTCACCTTGGAGACTTTCCTGCTGCCCAGACTGAGTTCCCTGGGGACAGGAACTCAGTTTCTGCTCCTTTTAGTTCCTCTTCCTTCTAGTGACAGGTCTTCTAGGCTGATAGAATTTTAGGATCAAGAACTTGTTCCTGGTGTCTGTTCTTATTTCCCCAAGGTGGGGGCTGGGCTTTCATTCCCTGCCTTCCCTGACAGCCGATCCTGATAGGAGGCACTCTGTGGGCCTTATTTTCAAGGATGTGGGACCTTGGGTGACTGGAAGACAGAGTAGTCTCAGTCAATCCCAGACAGCCCTCACTCACTGCAGTCAAGGGAAGGAACTGATATTTCATGCTGAGCACTAGCTCTGGGAGTGGGTGCTGAGGATTGTGGGCATGAGCAAGGTGGTTGGGGCAGATGCCTAGGGCAGCATTTCATTGTCTCCCTTTATTTCCCTCCCCACTTTCAGGCAAGCATCAAGAGCTGGACAAAATTGAGTGTCTCCACCACACAGAAAATATTTCTTTCACATCATTGGGATTAGAAGGACTTCAGTCTGAGTTGAAGAAGTTGATAATGCCTTAGAGACAATATTTTCTAGGTGATTAGGTTATCTTTTTTCTAATGTTTATGCTGCCTTCTCCAAATCTAATGAGGGTGTATTTTCCATCTTAAGCATGTTCCTATGGTCCAGAAGGTGTCACTCCAGTTGTGCTTTGATGAAATGCTAGATTATAGTTGCAGAAAGATTAATTATGCCACAGCCAAGAGAACACTTCAGAGAAAATCACTGTCGAAAGGATAATTGTACAAGGTCTCCAGCCTCCTCAGATCTTTCTTTTTTTCTTTCTTTCAAATGACAGGAGGAGCTCAGAGAGACTGTAAGTAGTTGATTGCTGGGGCAATGGGTCAGATCCTGAGAAGGTGGAAGCTGTATGAATTTCAGAGTCTCCCTGAACCCCCTTTTCGCCTGCAGATTCTAGGGTAAATTCTGGATCCCTCACTCTTGCATTGGAGACTCCTTTCACCTGGTACTGACTTCTTCATGTTTATCCCTACCTATTCCTCCCTTTCCCTGAATTCTAGGATGTTACACAAAATATTGATTATGCCTTCAATGTGCTGTGCACTTTAAAACTGATGAAGTTTTGCATTGCTTGAAACAGTCTCCAGACTTTAATTTGTATAGAAAATCTGTAATTATTCTTTAAGACCTGACACGAATGTCTCCCTCTCAATCAAAGCCACACCCTATGCCTTCAGGCACACTCAATCCACTTAACCTGTGTTCCCATTGCACTTTGCACACTCGCAATTATAACATATTGCATTTCAACAGTTTATGTTTCATTATGTGTCTCCCACTGAAAGGTTCACCTGGAAATGGGGAGTGGGTTTTCAGATAAGGTAGAATAAGTAAAGGTGCTTACATAAAAGAAAATCCAAGATGTTTACAGTTAAAGAATAAAGCTTTTTCCTGTCTCCCTATTCCCAGGCAGGGGCACTTCCACTCACTGGTCTGTTAGTTACAGTTATAGTCTGTTGAGGATAGTAAACATATCACATTCTATTTATGTATTCTCAGTCCTGGCTAGAACACCATTCCTTGCACAGAGATTCTTGATAAATATTCATGGGATAAATACCTGAACTAGTTAACACCTGTTAATTTTTTTGAGGGCAATTGGTAAATAGTATCTCTCTCCCTCAACTGAATTCAGAACTAAAAGAGGAGGAAGAGAATAGGAAGAAGGAGCATCAAACTATCACTAAAAAAGGCCAGGTTAGAGGATTATATGTTAGGTAAGAGTCAAGAGAATTTGCTAATCCCTACCTCCACTCAACACCTTGAGACCAGCCAACTGAGAGGAAAGCTCAAATCTGCAGACCTTCCTGTCATCTCCCACTAGTCTGGGTGGAGGAGGAAGGAGGAAGGGAGAAAATTCCCTACACCCAAGGTATTTGATAAGTTATCTAATTGAGAAACAGTGGAACATAAATGCTGCTACCAAACTGGTAGTTCTCCTAATCCCATGGGGGCTGATAACATAAGAAGTTGCCCAAAGGCCAAATGCATTTAAGGGAAACCCTCACCACTACCTTTGAATAAAGAGACAGGAAAAGTCTTTATTCTGTAATGGTAAACGTTTTCAATTGTTTCCCCCTGTGAGTGCCTTCCATTTTCTGTCTCATCTGAGAACCCACTGCCCACTTCAAGGTTGAGCCTTTAGTAAAAAATAAAAATTTTCATCTACCTTCTCTTCCCTCAACTACTTCATCCTCTTTATACATTGGTGGAATTCATTAATTGTTCATTTCCTCTCTTCTATCCTTCTTATAAATAATGTGTAATCTTGGCAGAATTATACCCAGAGGCTTCAGTTTCTGTAATTCTAGGGGGAGATGCAGAGTCACCCTATACTTTCCTCAATAAGTTAAGTACTTTCTATGCGGTAGACACTGCATTTGTACTGGGTCAGGGATCTCTGTCAATGGGGTCCATGACTTCAAGAGAATACAGTGGGAGAAGGAAAGAAGGTGCAGAAAAAGAAAGTGACAATAAGAGTGGTATGCTATGTGAGAGAGGGAATCGCAAGACACTGTAAGGATGTAGATTTGGGGCTACTTAATTTTATTTAAAGTAGTAGAGGGTGTGAATTTTTACAGGTAAAGGAAACTTAGTGGGTAATCAAGATTGCTCCCTAAAGGAGGTATGCAAGGTAAAGGGATGGTGTGTGTGTGTTTGTATGTGTGACATATTTCATGGAATAGCATGCATGGAGGCCCATAACTGTGAAGCAGCTTGCTCTTTGGGAAGAGTTACAAGTCATGCTGTATGACTGGAGCAGGAGATTCTTGCTGGAGAGTGACTAGAAAGGGTGTTGGAGGATTAGAAGAGTACTGGATAAACTGGAAGTCAAAGGGAAAATCCTGGGAAACATCTGATTTTAGGGAATAAGGCATTTTATGCAACCTGATGTAATTTCGTGCTGGAGACAAGGTTCAGAAATGAGAAAGCAGGTAGGGCTGGGCTGCAGCCCTGAAGGGCAGGTCGTATTTCAGCACCACGGCCAGCGGCTAGCTCACTTCCAAGGCCTTTTAAGTTCCAGATGTTCTAAGACCCCAAGTCAGTCAGGGTTAGAAACTGGGAGGCTGCTGGAGAGTTTGTGTGCATGTTCTGTTATTCACCGATTAGTGCAAACTGGTGCTCTTAAGAAGTTGACTCTGTGATTCAAAATTGGGTAGAATTAACAGGCATTTTTTTCTCCTGAGCATAAAGAAAGACATCATTATTTCTGAAGCTCGGAAGAGTAAAACTTTGAGTTTTCATTGTACTATATGATGCAAATTTTCTCTTCTGTGGATGTGCTTTAATTACCATTTGGGTTTAGGCGTCAGCTCAGAGGCTGGTGTTCTTGGGCTCAGCTTGAAGCTGGGGTCTCTCAAGAGGAAGCTGCTCATTATAGTCTAAAAGTCAGAGTGTGCAGTTGAAAAATTTCAGTTCACTAAGATTACAATTCATCTGAACATTATTTTTTACATGTGGTAGAAATAATAGCTATTTCCAGCACCTTTTGCCTTACACCCCTTCTGTCTCTGGCAAGTCTAAAGAGGTGTCCTTTCTCTTTTTGCTGCCTGAGTTAGCATCTGTTGTTTTCCTTTTCACCTGTGAGCACCCATAGGATGGGTGTGAAGTTTAACTACTATTCTGCAATCTATAAACTTCCCAAGTCATCAATTCTATGGCCTCAGGGACAGTGAGACTGGTTAGACTGGGGTAGAGGTTTGCTTTGGTTGGACAGAACTAGTGGAGGGGAGTGGTTTCTGAACTGGGACCCACAAGAGGGCTTCAGTGGATCATTGATGCCCAGAAATTACTCAGAGAAGTGTATGTGAATGTGTGTGTGATGGTCAGTTTTCCAGGCAGCAAGCACACAACTTTCCTCGGCAGCTCTGAGAGACTTGTGACTCTTTCAAATGAGTCAAGAACTACAAGAGAGAGAGAAGAACAGACATAGAGGAAAACTAATAGAGAAGAGATTAGGGATGGGAAGATTTATCTTAAAAGAAAACCTTTATTTCTGTAACTAGGGAGGTCACTGTCTATAGAAAAACTGCTTAGTGGCCAAATGAGACAACACTGTAGGGAAGATATATTATTTGAACTTTATTCTTATTCTATGGATGAAGACATTGAGGCTCAGAGAAGGTAAACAATCCAACATTGCACCTTTGCTTGTATGAAAGCCAGAATCTGAACCCATGAAATGTGGCTTCCAAACTTTTAAGAGCTGCCTGATATTTCATCTAGAAGCTTGTTAAACAAACAAGTATTCAAATAAGCATAATAATAAAGGTAATTCTAGCAAGCAAAATTTTTAGGTGGTAACATCTTCAGAGGCCCCTAAGACATTCAAGTTCTGATGCCTGGAACCTGGGAGTATATTAGGTTACATAGCAAGGAAGGATTAAGGTTTTAGATGTAATTGAAGTTATGAATCAGTTAACCTAAAGATAGGAAGGCTATTCTGGATATCTGGGCATGCCCAGTATAATCACGAGGATCCCTAAAAGTAGAAGGTAGAAGAGCCTATCAGAGGAAGATGTGGCTGCAGAAGAAAGGTACAGAGAGATAGATTATTGCTGCTTTTGAAGATGGGAGAAGGTCATACAAGTCAAGGAATGTGGACAGAGTGGATTTCACAGCCTCTAGAATCTGGAAAGGTCAAGGAAATGAATTCTCTCCTAAGGCCTCTGGAAGGAAGTCTTCCCTGAGATTATGGCATTGGAGTTGAGACCTGAATGACACAAAGAAGCGAATTCAGAAATATATGAGAGAAAAGCTTGCAGGTAGACATTGTGGAGCAAAGGACCTGCAATGATGATGAGGTGACAACTCCAGAGACAAAAAGTAGGTCAATGTATAGACTTGCTTCTGGAAGTGTGGTCCATGGACCCACACCATTGGCATCACTTGGGAAATGGTTACATAAGCAAATGCCCTGGTCCCATCCCAGCCCTATGAAATCATTCCTAGGGGTGGAGTCCAGAAATCTGCTTTTGGTAAACCTTTCTTGCTTGCGACAATCATACTTGCAGAAAAGTTGAAAGTATAGTACAAAACATTCTGTTTTCTTTAATCATTCAAGAGTAAGGTGCTGACCTGATGTCCTATCATCCTGTAATGTATGTTTAATCCAAATAAAGACATTCACCTACACAATCACAACACCACAACAAAATCAGGAGGTTGACAATGATGCATTGTGCACCTAATCCTGAGAGCCCATCCAGATTTCTTCAGGTGTTCCAATAACATATTTTGTAGCAAAAAGATCTGTTTTGGAACTGTGGGCTATATTTTGTTTTCATGTTCTATTAGTCTTCTTTTGTCTTCTTTTAACTCAGCTTTTCCTTGACTTTCAAGACCTTGTGACTTCTGAAGACTGCAGGACAGTTATATTGGGTCTGTCTGATGCTTCCTGCTGGTTAAATTCAGTTCATGCGTCACTAGCAGGAATAGCACAAAAGTGATTCTGCAGTCTTCTTGCATCCTGTCTGGTGGCTTCAGCTTGTCCTGTTACTGAGATGATCACTTTCATCACTTAACTGGGATGGTGCCTGCCCTACCCACTCTTCTCCACTAGAAAGTTGCTCTTTGTAATAAATAAGTGTTTTCTAGGGAGGTATCTTAAAATTATGAATTACTTGATTCCTCATCACATTTTCAATTTATTAATTTATGAGTATATATCTATATGAACTCATGGTTTCCCATTTTATTCAATGGGTTCTAATCTGTTACTGCTGTTGTTTAATTTGACGCTCAAACTATCTCCTTATTGGCCAGTGAGACCCGTGTGTCCTTTTGACATATTCCCATCTGTCTTCAAGCATTTTCTTGCTTTGGGGCACAAGATGTCTTAGGTTAAACTTGTACCTTCCCTGCCCCAGGCCTGGAATCAACTATTTCTCCAAGAATCCCTTTTTTTCCTTTTAGTGGAAAATGATTCTTAGAAGCCACACTCTAGGTGCTAGATATGTTCTTTGCTATTAGAGTGTTACTGCTTCAGGCTTTTTCAGAGGATAGAGCTAAAATATATATGTAAAATTATATATTATATTATATTATATTTAAAATGATTGTATTTGTGTGTATATATACATGTATATTATGTATTATTACATATTATACATTTAAATAATATATTATTATGTATTATATATACACATTTACATACACAGTACATTTCCATTTATTTCTGTATCTATCTTTAAATATCGGAAACCATGAGTTCACGTCGATACATCTAATTCAAATTTAACATCACTAGTTTCATTTTCCCTTTCAGTATTGGGAACTCTCTTCCCCAATAATGACAAACATGGTGTATTAGTTTCCTAGGGCAGTTGTAAGAAAGCATCGCAAACTGGAAGGTTGGAACAACAGAAACATATTGCCTCACAGTTGTACAGGCTGGAAGTCCAAGGTCAGGGTGCCGGCAGGGTTGGCTCCATCTGTTGGCTGTGGGGGAGAATCTGTTCCATGCTGCTGTCCCTCCTTGTGGTTCTATGGTAATTTTTGGTGTTCCTTGACTTATAAACACATTTCCCTGATCTCTGCCTTCACGTCCCCCCTGCATGTGGGTCCATGTTCAGATTTCCCCTTCCTGTAAGGACATCAGTCACATAGGGTTGGGGCGCACCCCATGGCAGGCCTTCTATTCCTCTTCTTATCTCCCTTGGGCTCTGAAGTCTCATTTCAGGCTGTTGTCCTACCTCTGTGTGGATGTCATCTGCCCCACTTGGGTGCTGACACCCCACCTACAGGGATGCTTTTCTCACCTTGCTCAGGCTTGGGCTCAGGCTCTGGACACCAGGACACTTCCTCAGCAAATACCCCCATCACCCTGTCCCTCACATGATGTCCTTCTCAGCCAGTCTCGTCTGTCACTACATGCAAGGATGCCCCACTGGGGTGGTATCCTTTTCACCCTGCGTGGTAATGATATCCATGTTGCCTCACTCCCTGCCACATGGATGCCTTCTTCCCCCTGTTAGGGTGCAGCATGTCCACTGTGTGGGCCAGTTCCCTGTGTCATCATGCCTCCCTGCTCTGGGCCACCATGACTTTCTGTGCCTCACGGCAGATGTGTATCTTATTCTGTGCATATGACAGAGTGTGCAGGAAGTAAGGGCATAGAAGAATGGGGCTGAGGAAGGAAAAGAGGAAGAGTAGCAGCTGGAATCTGTGCTGACAAGCTTTCCTGTGATTCACATGCATCACAAAGCCTGTGACCCCTGGCATGGTGGTCAGTGAGTTGGTGGCTGTCACAGGATGGGGATAGAGGGGTGATAGAGCCAGGTCCTGGAGGGTCTTGCAGGCTTTAGTGAGGAGGATCTATTTTATTTATGTATTTTTGAGTTGACAAAAATAGGTTTATCTGGGGCAGCAATGCCACCAGGCACAATATGAATTAGCTCCAAGCCTCTTCTCCTGAGAAGAGCAGGAGTCATCAGCTACTTGAGTCAGTCAGTCCCTCACCCCAACCCCCACCAGCTCTGCACTTTAGCTTTTAGCCTGCTTCAGCCGATCCCCTCCAAAGTAATAGCAACGCTTTCCTGACGGCTCTCTTCCTCCCTTCTGCTTCCCAGCCATGCTTCTCATAAGTGTTTTCTTACTCTTGTTCTTCACGTCCTGAATGCTATTCACGCCTCCACCCGGTGCAATCTGGCTGCCCCTCAGGAGTTTGTTTTTATTCTGCGTACACTTGAAGCCACTGGAGGGTTTTAGGAAGATAAACATTACTTGATTTATGTTTTAAAAACATCCCTCTGGCTACTTCATAGGGAATAGGTTTGAAAAAGCCAAAAGAAAAAGCAGGAAGGTTAGTTAGGAAGCTGCCATGCTACTAGCTGAGAGGGTGCTGGTGTGGACAGGGTGGCAATGGGGACTTGGTGAAAAGGGAACCTATTGGGGATGTGTTTGGGAGGTAGCACTGGCAGGATGTTCAGGCAGATTGGGTGTAGGGGTGAGGGAAGGGGAGCAGAGTTTCAGAAGATGTCCAGGGGCTTGGCCAGAGAGGCTGGGTGCATGGCAGTTGTGGGAAATGACTGGTATTGGAACAGATTTGGAGCCAAGGGGCATCCAGGAAGTCCATTTGGGTCATATTTTGTTTGAGATCCTTATCCGTATGGCGAAGTCCAGTAAACTGCTAAGCGTAGCTATTTGGAGCTTCAGAATGGGGCCAGGGCTGAAAGTTCAAATCCGGAGAAGTCATTTGGCTGACAGGCCTCTTGAAAGAGTCACTAAAATAGTGTCAACTTAGAAATGTGGCTTCATCATGAAATGCTAAGGAAGGCTGGGGACAAGGGTCCTGAGAGAGGAGGAAGCACTGTCCAGGTGGCAGCCAGCAGCGCAGGGCTTGTCAGTGAGCTGTGGACAGGCTGCAGGCCACCACTTATCAACACTGGTCTGACACCGAATTGCTGAACAGGAGAGTTGACATCGTAGCATGAGCTTGTCCTCAGGATAGTCACTCCCACGTGGGACCACTGCCAGGCCCATCAGACCAACTCCTAAATGGAAGAACAAAATTTTCTCCAGTTTGATGATAGGTTCAAGGCCTGACTCAAAGCCCCAGGCCTCAGAAGGCAGCCCCTGTCGCTCTCCAATTTGGAGACTCTGCAAGCATGCATTAGCGGCTGCCCCTATAAGTGCAGGGCACTTGAGAGTTACAAATCGTGCTAACATCTGTGACCCCATATAATCTTCACAGCCACCCTCAGAGGGCTGGAGAGATTTTTTAAGCCCTATTTTATAGCTGAGGAAACGAAAACTCAGAGGTTTAGCCACTTTCCGAGACCACACACCCAGGACGTGGTAGAGCCAGGACTTCAAACCAGGACTGTCTGCTTCTAAAACCTCCACCCCACCCTCTACCTCTGTCAGAACCCATTGCTGCCTCCACTGGTGACCTATGAGAACTGTCACTGGAAGTTCCTCATCCAGAAACCAACCAGGTACTGTTTATCCCAGGACTGACATTTTGTTCTCTCACCCCCAGTCCTAGTTCTTACCCTTGGGGAGACTTCACTCTTTTCAAAGCACCTGGCTTACTTTTCTCCCCTGGAACTATACTTCACCCCTTCTCTGCTTGTTGGAGTCCCTATCTTCCAATGCCACACTATCTGCTCGGTTATTGGCTCTTGGGTCTCATCTCCCCTGTGCTTCCTGAATGCTCAGCCAAGCACTTCCAAAGAGGTCTCCCTGATTGCTCTGGCCTCCCTGAACTTCTCCAGGGGTCTCCAGATGGCAGCAGCCTTGACCGCTAACCCCCGTGTGCCTGTGACACATGTAACTCAACCAAGCACTACAGCATGTGATTGTTCATACATGACCCCCATCTTAATGCTCTGACCACAGTTACCTCCAGCTCAGGGTTTTCAAGGTCAAATTCAACATTTCTCCTTAATTCAGGGGACCTGATTCAGCTTCCTCTGTTCCAGCAGAAGCAAATGAATCAAGTGTGGACTATGCGTCATAGACTCTCACAGGACTTTAAAGGTCATCTACTTCAACCTTCTGCCCGATGTTGTCCTTCCCTCTCTGACACTCTCCTGACACATGGTGCTAACTCTTTGGGGAAGTCATTCCTTCTCTGACAGATACCTTAGAATTTATTTCTCTTTTCTCCTCAAAAGTTACCTCTAGCAATAGCCTCCCCTTTCCCAAAGTTACTCAGTATAGGGCCACTTCTGCCTCATGGTGGCCATGTTAGGGTTCAAGGCAGTGATCTTGACCCTGAGCCTTCCCTTCTTCAGAAAAAGCATCAACTTTCCCACCCTGTGTATCACCCCAAGCTCCTCCTTTCTCCTGGCCTCCTTTCCCAGATGGGCACCAGTTTCTTTGTCCTAGAGACACTTTACTTTCCACACTCAATGCAGATTCAGACAAGATTCAGTAAGTTTTTATTGAGTGTCATCTCTGCGCCAGGCATTGGGCCAGGAGCTGAAGATAAAGCAAAAGACAAGACAATAATCCACATGGAGCCCACATCTCAGTGGTCAACTGCAGCTACCACTATGTGACAATCAGTCTCAAAGCTATGGCTGCACAGGAGTTCTTGGCATGATGAATAAGATATGGTCCCTGCTCCTAAAAACTCATGATCCCATTAGCTTGACCTGGTTAAGAAGTCTATAATGAATCAGTTTCTCTTTCTCTCTCTCTCTCATACACACACACACACACACACACATTAATTGCAAGAAATTCACCAGTTTCTGATCCATACTGGCAAATCTGTGCATGTTGTAGATATCAATGCTGACCTGAGAGACTTACCCCCATTTCCCTTCACCATCTGCCTGGTCCCAGTGGATTCTGGGAGTCCTATTCCTGGCAGGATCCTCTGATAGGATCCATGGACCTAACAATAGGTCTGTTGAACTGCATTACTCTGGACTAGGTAAATATTTGTCATCAGCCACTGTGGTTAAATAATTATCAGACCACATAATTCAGAAATCATGCTTCTTAAATGCTCCCCATTTATTTTAATACCTGACAGAAAATGCTAATCCATTGTACAAGATTACATTTTATTTTTATAGACAGGAAACATTTTCTTTAGGCACATAATGACTTTCCTTGACATACTAATGAAGGAATGTGAATTTCAAACAGCCTGGGAAGCTGGAGCATTCTCTGTTATCTGGGGGCTGGCCGCATGGAAATAGCTGGAGTAACTGCTGACTGGCTGGGCTGTGTCATCATGGAATTAACTGCTTACTAAGACTGAAATTTACCAAATTAAATTTTAGTGAGTAATTTCTGTTCACATAAACAGCAGAAATTAAACTGTTGTGGCTGTGGTAGATAGGCTGTTGTATGGGGCTGATGTTATATTAGGGCAGTGCTGTGGGGTCAGGCAGAGCCAGGACGTGGTCAGCAGGAACCCTGTCCATAGAGCTGGGGAGGGGAGATGCTGAGCTCTGGAGTCAAGTTCAGGGCTTCCCGCTTCATGTTGGTGTGACCTAGGGCTTGTCACCAGAGGCTCTCTGAGCCTCAATTTCCTTGCGTGTAAAATGGACATGATTAAGGCTACTTAGAGATGACAAATGAATTGTATCTATGGAAGACTTTGCTTGCCTGCCAAGGTCTGGGTAAACATGGTTGGTGTTGTTATGTGGCTCCCTGTCTGAGGAAGCTGAGCTGGAACAATTAGGAGTAAGAAAGAAAGCTCTCCTCTGGTACCCTACCTTTTGCATGGGCTGGAGGTGGCTATAGAGAGGACTCAGAGGACCTAGTGCACCTCTGGTAACGGGTTCCACTGGACATGACCAAACTGTCGATTAGTCCAGTGGTTTAGTGGTTGGTTGGATTGATTACAGCCAAATAGGTTGCTATGATGCCAAAACAATGGATTAAAAAACATAATGTTTATCTTCTTGGTCCTGGGTAAAGTTGAGGAAATAACAAGAAAGAGTACTTTCTCACCTGTGAATAGCATATGTGTGTGGTAGATTTTTGTTTAAAACTATCCACACCCTCTTCCTCGCCTTTGTGGAAGGTTATTTCCTTGCTCTTTAATGCTGGACTTGGCCATGCAACTCAGAATAGAGCAGGAGCAGACTCAATACAAGCACTGAAATGTGCTGGTGCAGCTGGGCTTGCCCTCTTGTACTTCTGCCATTGCCATGAGAAGAGCTTCTCCCAGGTCGATGCCTCCTCCTCATCCTGGGCTCTGGAATAAACATCCAAGAAATAGACCAGAGCCCAACTTGGTAGCAAGGAACCAATTCTAGCCAAATCCACAGCCTAAAGCAGAACTGCTAAGCCCAGCCCAGCCGAGTTCAGACAACCTTAGCTTACCTATAGATAGGTGAATGAAATAAATGCTTATTGTTCTATGACCCTAAGATTTTTGTGGCTGGTTGTTACACAGAAAGAACTGGCTGATACAGGTGCTTTCATATCCACTGGCTCATTCAATCTGAAGAACTGTACCCTCCACCATGATACAGATAGATAATTGAATTCTCTTCTTTATGTGAGGAAATTGAGGCTCAGGGAGAAAAAGTGACTTATGGTGGTCAAGAGATGAGGCCTATCTTTTAGTGAAAAGCAGAGTGTTCTTCCTTATGTATGACAATGGTCTCTTTATAGGGGACCTGGGAGCCCGGGTAGATCCCTGGCTGCCCAAGGGAAACATAAGCTTCTTCTGCTTCACAATTTTACCAAAGGCCAATCTATCAGCAGGGCTGGAAGGGCTGAGTGACCTCCTGGGGGCAGTTAATGAGTGGCCTGAGGTTTACACCTCAGCGTTTCTTATGATTTGGGCTGGTGCCAAAGTGTCACTGGGCCGAGAGAGAAAGCAGTTTGTCATGTGTAAATTTAACAGGCAATAATGCCAGCTACTAAATAGTATATCATTCCTAACGATGTTGTCAGCCCCTAATCAGTCTAATTTATATTGTCAACATGATATAATAGTCCCACCCGGTGGGGCCTTCAGAGATACAAGATCCAACAATGTATTAGACCAACGTGGATTTTCACTGGTTCTGACTCTGGAAATCACGTTAGGATTGCCGATTCCCACTGCAGAGAGCAGGGGGAGGGTCTGTCAGCCGCCCAGGACAGGGCTTGACACACAGCAGGCAGGCAGTGGGTGGCTGGTACTGCTTTTTGCTGCTATGCAGCTGAACCAGCTAGTACTGGACATCTTGCCCTTAGAGCAGCAGAGAAGGGAGGTGCTGGGTGCAGAACACCCTTGTCATGGTTCCTGCTCCCTCTTTTATCATCATACTTTTAAGAAAAGCCCTGTGAGGTTTACAAAGGTGACTTTCAATGCAGTATTTATACCCCCCTACCGATAAGACGGGGGGACACTGGGCACAGAGTAGGTACGTAGTGAAGGAAAATTCTCTATGTGCTCATTTCTTACCTACCCAATGAGTTGGTTTATGTGAAAGCTATGCAAATGATGAATTTCTGTACAAAGGTGAAAGTGAGCTGATTATATTTTGGGGAAGTTTTCATGTACTACACATTACATCTTTTTTTACCCACCATCCCATTCAGTCCTTCCAATGATCCCAGGTGGAAGAACTTAGTAACAACTTTGAAGGTGAGAAAATTGCAACTCAAGAGGCTAATGACTTGACCAAGGCAACCTGGCTAACAGTGGCAGAGCTGCAAAGGAGCCCAGCCTTCCCAGTCACAGCCCTGTACTCCCTTGACCCTGCTAGCCTCTCTTTCTAAGTAAGCATTTGCTTATTTAGATACTCTTGGATGTTAGGCATTGGCTAGACAAGGCAGTGCCTCTGATTTTTACTTTTCATTCAGATGTTTTGTTGCAGGCTACACATGGTCTTCCTTTCCAGCACTAAATTCCCTGCCAAAGGGCACCATCTTAGGGAAATAATTTAGCCTGCCTGAGCTGGGTTCCTCTAATCATTCTCATGGCCCCCTTTCTCTGGGCTCGCTAGAGTAAATATGAGGTCTCTTTGAGACCATAGAACTCACCTGTGGGCTCACAGAGCCTCTGGCAGGATAAAGAATGGCTCAGACTCTGACACAGTGGCTCACAACCAGTAGACAGCACAGAATCTGCTGGTTTCCTCTTCCGGGGTGGGGGGGAACTGAGGTTCAGTGGGGAGGGGACTGGTTTACCTACAGTTACCAGCAACAATGAACAGACCAGAAATCACTCAGGACATGACTCTCACCTCCTCACTGGACAGTTGTCTGGGCATTTTGGTTAGAATCATGGAGTGAAATCCTTTAAGCGACTTCAGCTTTGCTGTTCTCATGGTTTAAAGCAGGGCAGGCAAGTGTTTTCTGTAAAGGGCCATGGTAAATAATTCAGGCTTTGCAGCTTGTGTGATGGATCTTGGTCACAACTACTGATCTTTGCCCCATACTCGTACAGTAACCATAGCCAAATGTAAATGATTGGGCATGGCTGTGTCAATAAAACTTTATTTACAAAGACAGGCAAGGGGCTGAATTTGGCCTACAGACCATAGTTTGCCTACCCGTACTATAAAGATCAGAATTCTGCTGGGAACTGGTCTGCATGCAGTCCATGGAGCATGTGAAAGCCCCTCGTTTTGCCAAAAAAAAAAAGGACAGGATCATGATTGGCCAGTCAGAATGAGGGACCTCTGCCATGAAGACCAGAATTTGGAAGTGCCTAGGCCACTGTGGGACCACCTTTGGCTACCCTTGGCTTTTCTCTTTATTGAGAGGATCCTCCAACATATTAGTTCTGCAAAATGCATGTGGCTAATGAAAAGAGCATTGATGGGGTGAATAAGAGCAAGGCAGGGCTCCTTGATCTGCACACCCACTGGCCAGGGATCCCCTCTGTGTTCCCAGAACTCCTGTATTCCCCTACCTCAGACCTTATCTCACCTTGGGATTTTTCATTTTTCTCTCTGTCTTTGCCTCTGAGCTGGGATCCCCTGAAGGCAGAGTTCATACTTTGTTTGTTGCTGTATCCCAGGCCCCACATTGGGCCTGTTAGGGTATAAGTTGTTGAGTAAATAAATGAATAAATGAATGAATGGATTAGTTAGTTTCAGCAGGGGGAATGAGGAGCCTGAAGAGCCAGGCCGTGACAGTTTGGTTGGAAGAGAGGAAGGCTAGTGCAGAGGTGACACTGGGGATGAAGAACCAGCAGATCTGCTGGCCAAGAACTCCTTTACCCAGACCACCTGTTCCTAGGAGTTAGGGCTTTGGTGTCATTTTGATGCATTATGGCCAGGGACCAGGAGATGTGATCCTACCCTGACACTGATCCCTCTAGCCCAAGTGCTTCCAGAAGGAGCTACACAGGCAAGGAGCACAAGCAGGGTGGGAATGAAAGCCTAAATGGGTGAATGGGTGACCTGTGTCCCTCCATCCCCCAATTACACACACACACACACACACACACACGCACACACACACACACACACATCATAACCCTCCAGTACCTCAGAATGTGATCATATTTGGAAATATGGTCTTCACAGAGGTAATCAAGTTTTTTTAAAAAAAGGCCATCAGTATGACTGATGTCCTTATTTTTTTTAAAGAGGAAATTTGGACAAAGAGATGTGCACACAGTGGAAAGACGACGTGGATGGGTATAAAAGATGGCCATCCACAAGCAAAGGGGAGAGTTCTGAGACAGATCCTTCTTCAGAGCCCTCAGACGAAGCCAAGCCTTCCAGCACCTCCATTCTGGACTATTAGCTTCCAGAACTGTGAGACATGGACATAAATCTCTGCTGTTTAAGTCACCTAGTCCGTGGTACTTTGGTTTGGCAGCCTTGCAAGCTAATGCAAGGTCCTTGCTTTTAAGTAACAGCACAGGCAACTCATGTGCTATATATACCCTGACACAGAGCTCTGGCAAAGTGGGACCATGTCACCCAGACCTGCTCCTGAATAAGAAAGAGATGGTGGGGGAGGGGGATGAATTCTGGAACTTGAACAAAAGCTATTTTGCTTCCTCTTTCTTTGGTTGGATGTGTGATATGAGCTATTCAATATGGTGCCACTAGCCACATGGGGCTGTTTAAATGTAAGTTAAACAAAATAAAAAATTAATTCTGTGACTTTAGCTTCCAGCCAAGATGGAATGATTGAGAGGAGACTTACTATCCTGCCTGAAACAATAGCAACAAAAAGGCAACCGATAGTGATCATGAAGCAAGTAACTACAGGGACCTCTGGGTTCCTGGAAGATGTGAAACAAACAACAGGGTCCAGGGTCACCCTGGTTTTGTGCCTTGATTGACATTCCAGCCTGTGGTGCAAGTTTTCTTCTTCTTCTTTTTTTTTTTTTTGTGACACACACTCACCCCTCCTCCCCCCGGGTCTTTGCATAATAATTCCAGTACTTCCACCAACATCATGATTACTGAAAAGGTTTATTTGGGGCTGTTTGTTTGTATTTCTATGACTTTTCAGGTGACATGATCCCACTGGGGTTACGCATTCAAACCCCTGTGTCTCCAAGTCCTTGGGCGACTTCCGCTCTGGGTGGCAGTGTCACTAATACGACAGGTAGCCAGACTCCTCTGTTTCATTCTGTTTTCTTTTCTTAGGGATTACTGTTTAAGATTTAATTTTGTTTTTTCTTTGTTTTTGTGCAATTAGGTAAAATATTCACATGGTTTCAAAGCAAAAACAAGAAAGCAACCTGTATTCCCAGAAGCCGACTTTCACTGCCGCTCTCCTTCCTCACCCCACCCTTTCCCGTTTCCTTGGGCACACTTGAAAACATTTTGTGGTTTATCCCTCCATTAAAAAAGCAAAGAGGTATATTTTCATTTTCTTACTTTCTTATATAAACCATGTACACTTTTTTCCACCTTATTTTTTACTTTAACTTAACATCTTTCTTTTTTCCTCTTGCTTTTTTAAAGCAATATACCCCTTAAGAATATACCCCAACGATTACTGCTGAGCAGTAAAGAGAGGTAATCCCCATGCTTCTATAGGTACATAGTATTCTTTGATGTGCACGAACGATCATTTTTTCCTCCCAGTCCCTCCACTTGATTTGCTTCCTGTGTTTTGCTATTACAAGTACTAAGGGCTCAAATGTGAACGCAGCACCATCTGATTCTATAGCCAGACCTCTTGACTTCCATGCCAAGTTCATATTGTTCTGCTCTTAAAGGTACTTATCAGAATAGGGTTTTCAAAGCACGCCTAAAACAGAAAGCCTGGCTTCATCTCTGTCTTTCAATGATCCACTAAGGAGCCTTTGTAGTTTGTGCTCTGTCCCAAGTCCTGAAATGTCAGGAAGGGCTACTGGTTGGGATGAGCCTGAAGGCTGGGTGGCTGAGAAGGGGACTGCGGCAATGGTTTGATGAGACTGTGAGAGCAAGACCAGGGTGTTGGCGGTGTAGACAGAGAGGAAAGGGTGAATTCTGGGTATCTCTTCTCCCCTCTAACCAGAAGCCTCTCCTCTTTAACCAGGAGCCTGGAATTTCTCTTCCTTCCCCTCCTTCCCTATCAAAGGGAGGAGGTGCAAGCTTCATGTGTATTTCAGCCACAGGTATATTAATTTCACTGAGTTCTGAGGCCATGATGGCTCTATGAATCCTGCCTCTTCTTGAGCTAATGGGGTGGCATAAATAACTCTGGGGAAAGCATTTGGCCTGGCAGCTCCCAAGTCAGGCCTGAGTTAATCCATCCTCTGCCGACGTGTAGCTGAAGGCTTGGACGTTGGGTCAGAGGCTGCACGTGTTGAGGGCTAATTGCCTCCTCACAGACTTCACTGCAGAGAGCCTGTATGCCCTCTGGTCCGGGGAAAGCAGGACTGGGGAGTTAGGACTCTGACCTCTGATGCTTTCGTTGGCCTAGAGACAGACAAAAATTTAGCTTGCTCATGGAGTGAGTTCAGGCAGCTCTCTGACCCTCCTATGGATCTCCTGGGGGAGGCTGGTTCATCCTCCCACAGCTGGGGCCAGGGGTCCCAGCAGAGAAGCACCAATGCTGCCCATCTGCTGTCTGCATGTGTCCCCAGCTGATGGCTCACCTCATCCAGCCCTGTGAGAGCCTCCACGTCTCCTAGGAGATGGGGTGGCATAGGGTTTGGAACACATCCCCGCAGCCAGATCTTGGATCCATCTCTGTGTGTTCTGAGACTTTGGGCAAGTTACTTAACCTCCCTGATTCTCTTTATTTAATTTAATTTGTTAAACAGGTGGAGAATGATGAAGGCAATGATCTAGCCTGGCCCTACCCAGACACAAGGCTTATAAGAACTTAAAGAGTGACCAGGTGTGAAGTCGGAGGCCAGGCACATCTGACTGGCACATCCATCAGCAGTGCTCACCGTTAGCCATCGTTAGATCTCTATCCTTGGGGTCTTGTCTGTTCTGGTTTCTTGGGAAGCATCCTCGGGCGTCCACAAGGCCCCAGTCTTCCACCCAGTGTCCTGAGAGAGGGGCAGGGCTAAGAGTTAAGGCCCCCTCTACTGGGGCTCTGAGGCTCCTGCCAGCTGGCCAGGGAATTGTCCAGCTCCCAGCCCAGGCAAGGGGTTTCCATCAGCTCCCTGGATGGTCCCTGATGGCGAGCCACTGCTCAGTACACTGCTGCAGGCAGGGGCCCAAGCCTTTTGGGCTGAGTCACCTCTCAAGCTGCCTGCTCGATTTCACACACCAGAGGACACTGTGTCCTCCTCACTGTGCACAGGTCTTTCCAGTGCCCATTATCCCCTTTTGAGGTCTTTTGGACCTCTCTAGAGCACAAGGAGACTGACAGTTTAGGGGCATTCCCATTTCACAGATGGAGATGTGGAGACTCACAGAGGGGATGTAGCTTGCCCAAAGGCCCACAGTCAGGGGAGGCAGACCACCTTGCAGCTGTCTAGCTTGTTCAGCCTTCCCAGTCCTGGACTGACATGGCCCCCAGGGCTCCCCTCTGGCCCACCTGCTTCTCCTAGTCCAGGCTATGTCTCTTCAGTCCCAGAGAGCTGAGCTCGGGCTGCTTGCTGGGCACAAGGAGCAGAAGGACCCCACAAGACTCCAAATAAGAGCAGAAAGTCTGCTTGCAAAAGCCCCATGCCATATTTATTTTCAGAAGTCACGGGGATAAACCCAACTCCCAGAGATGGAGGTCCAATTCATTATGCTCAGATGATTAATTACAGGGCAATTAAATATTTGATTAAATTAATCCTGAGGTGTTTAAACATTGTTTTGCAAAGAATGTTTGCTCATTAATTATAAAGGCTAAATGCATGAATTAAGTAGGAACAGGGGGAACTGGGAGCTTGCCTGTCTGAGGCCCTTCCCTGGAGAGGTGGGAAATTTCTCTGTCCTGAGAGTTGTCCCTGCCTGGAGTGCCCCACTGTCAACCCTGCTCTTTGTGCCTCCACGTTCTCATTCGCAAATGTGCCCAGGGAGGAAGCGGGCCTGGAGGGAGCCCTGAGAGGAGTGGGGTCTGCAAACATGAGATCTAGCCCTGGCTCGGTCACCAACTTGCCGTGTGCCCTTGGGGGAGGCCCTGCCCCCTCTGCCTCGGGCTCTCAGGCTTCAAAGACGCACAGCGGTGACAGCATCAGCTCTCCTGCTTCCTCTGGGTCTGGCCCTAGAGGGGTTGACACAGCTGGGTCTGTATTTCCATTGCTAGTCAAAAAGAATGTCTATTCTCCTGCTGGTCCCCATCTCTGCAGGCTCCTGGCATCTCTGGGAGGCCTCTCCAGCCACTGGATGCCACTTCTGCCCAGCTGGTGACCGTGATGCCAAATAAAAACAAATCTCGACTCAGAGAGGGAAATGCCCTGGTCTCAGAAACCCGCAAGCCTCACAGAAGCACACAGCAAAAAAGTTTTTTCTTTCACAGGGCGAAGGAGGGGGCAAATTGGGATAAGCAGAATCTTTGGTGGGGAAGCTGGAGGAATGAGGGGAAGTGACCAGAAGGGTCTGGCAGGAAAGTGTCCTGCTGTGTCAGGGATTTCTGGGAGACTGAATAAGGAGACAGAGAGGGGGTGGAATGAGGGGTCATTCCACTTCTTTCGTGCTTGTTCAGGCTCAGGGGCAAACCAAGTTCAGGGGCCTCTGGGGAGGAGAGAAGCCTCTGCCAAGATGGAGCAGAGAGTGAGCAGTGGGCACTTGTGGACACTGGACTGAGGACAAGCCAGTTTCGGTGGTGGTGGGGTGGCAGCCAGGCCAGCGAGGGCAGTGGGTGGGCAGTAGGTGAGCGAGGAAGTGAGTGCAACCAGCTCAGCTATGCTTCATTGCTTCATCGTGCAGCAGCTGACAGATGGGGTGTTGGCTGGACACGGAGAGGGGATCATAGAACGATGGTGGGGACTTTTTCAAGTGAGAAATCATGGAGTCTATTTTTAGGCAGTAGCTAATGATTCATTAGGGCAGGAGGCTGTGGCACGGCTTGCACTTGCTGGCTGTGGGCTCTGCTCGCCCCTTTGTGTCTGTTACGGCCACCTCTGTGTGGACTTCCTCCTTCATCAGGGTCCCCAGGACAGCACTCACCTCTGTAGGCAGGGCTGCCTGCAGGACTCCCCGAGTGGCAGTCAGAGCCCTGGACCTGCAGGACATACCAGGGAGCTGCAGGCACAGCTGCTGGAAGAGCCCTGGGCCAAGGCAGGAGCGCTGGGTTCTCCCCTGGTCTCCCTGAGCTGCCTGCCTGTCATGGGCTGGCTGCTTCTCTACCCTGGCAGGTGTCAGCAGCTCTTGCTGCTGTTTTGTGAACTAGGCCCCTGCAGGGCCTCATTTTCCTGCTCCAACCTCCATACAGCATGACCCTTGATGTCCTAGGTCCCCCAGCCAGTCCCCCAGACGCTTTCACACTCATCTCCTTATCGTTCCCATTGTTTCCTCCTTCCCTCCCCTCGAAGGCAGTTCAAACCCACTTCCTGCTCCCCCCCGCCCCACCAGCACTTCTCTGGACAGGGTCCCAGGATGGCCCTTGACACAGAATGAGCTCCTGGCATTTGCCTCCCACCCCCAGCCCTTCCTCACCGGGCAGGAACAGTGAGTTCACTGGCACTCCAGCGGGAGTCTGAGCTTGGGACCCGGGGTAGGGGGTGGACCCACAGTTAGATTCCTTCTGTTCCACAGGAAATAGGGCCAGCACTCTTTGAAGCTCCAGAACTCCATCCCCCAAGCCCTCAGGGCAGAGCAAACAAACTTCCACCTGCAGAACCAAAGTCCTTCCCAAAGGCAAGCCTAAGCTCCCCATCCCCGCCCCCGCCTGCCACCACTGGCTGCTCTGCTCAGCATTTGGGTCATCAAGAGGAAGAGAACATTCAATTTGCTGTGCTTGTGAGAATTGGAATAGCAGCAGAGGGATTCCAGGTCCCCACCCAGCCCTAGGCAGCCCCTGCACACTCCACATGCCTGGAAGCTTCATGTTGCTTAAATCAAAAGCACACTTAACTCCCTCAGCTGTACACTTTTGAATTCTCTATTTCAAGCTTGAAAGAAGAGGAGATTACCCTGCAGGAAGACAGTGTGATGTGGTAAAAAGACCTTCAGGTTTGGAATCCTGTTGGAGTTGACTTGGGAACTTTGCCCTGCTATTTCCTAGCTGGGTGAGTTTTAGGCCATTCGTTCTTCCTCCATGTGCCTCAGTTTCCATCTGTGAACTGGGGATTTAGCCATAACCCCAGTCTACCTGCCTCACAGGTTTCACGTGGAATTCAGGTGAAGGGTATGTTACAGAACAAACAAGTGGGGGGGGTGGCCTGGGATGATATACTATTATTGAAAGAAGGCCCTGGGTCTGTTATGTCTGCCACCCTAGGAAAGACGTCTCTCAATGCCAGAGATTCGTGAAAATGAAAGGAAATGTTTATTTAATGCTATACTAACTTAAAGTAGTGACTTAACGTCTTTATCAAAAATCCTAAAGTCCCTAAAAACACCCACCAACACACACAGTCCTTCCTTCCTTCCCCCTTTGCCCAGTCCAGAGTACCGTATCTCAGGAAAGGAAATAGAAGTCCATGGCTCAGGCAGTCCTCTGGTTATTCCCAGTTAGTACTCCATCTCGACTGGGAGACCTCCCTGGGTTCCCGGCACCCTCCACTGAGTCGCCAGGATCTCTGCTAAAACCAGGTGGTGGTTCCCCCTTCTAAAGCTATGGGGGTCCCCACTCTGGCACAGGCACGTGGTCCTCTCTCCCAGGGCCACGGGAGTCCCCATTCTGCCAGGCCACGTGGTTCTCTCTCTCAGGGCTGCGGGAGTCTCCACTCTGTCAAGGCCACGTGGTTCTCTCTCTCTCTCAAGGCTGCGGGAGGGGAGAGTCCCCACTCTGTCCAGGCTGCGTGGTTCTCCCTCTCTGGGATGTGGGAGTCTCCACTCTGCTAAAGACACGTGGTTCTCCCTCAATGGCTGCCGTGTCTGGGTTTAAATCCCCTGCGCCAATCTTCTTCTGCAGCCCCATTTCCGACTCCTCCTACACTTGGGCACACTTGCCCTCAATCTGCTGTCTTCTCCAGCTTTTCTGGTCACCATCGTGGGTCTGGGCAGGTGTCATCCCATGTCATGGAGCCAATCTTCTCCCAGCTCCCATGCAGGTGCTGTAACTCAGGGGACCTGTCTCCCAGGTCCCATCTTGGGGAGGAGGTCCCTTTCCATCCCCCTGGCCTTGAGCATGGCCATAGCTATTTAGCATATCTAAGTGACCAGCCAAAGGCTATAGGTATGCTAAATGACCATGCCATGGATTAGCTGCAAAGCTGCCCTGCATGTTCTTGCTCTGTGTGCCCCTTCCCCCAACTCACACCTGTGGGGGAAGGGGTGAAGACACCTTAAAATCTCCTGGACACCTTGAGTTCTGGACCCCAATAAAAATCCCTATTAAAATAGGCATTTTAAATGTCTATTTGGGGTCCCCCCTCTTGGCTGCACCCTGTAACAGGTATGTGGGATCGTTTTGGAAACTTGTGGTCCGAGAGGTGGTGGGAGTGAGGAAGTGACTGGGCTCTGCTCACACAGACTGCCGGTGCCCGCTGGGCTGTGTGGCGGTCACCCAGGCTGTGCTGGACATGGCTCTATTTTCAGCTGGGATCCCAGAGAAGCGGTAACTGTTCCAGCTAACTGGAGCAGAACAAACATTTCCCCCAGCGAGGGAGGAAGAAGAGGCCTGGAACGAGTGCCTGGGGGCAGACTGCTGTGGGTGCAGAGAGGGTGGTGGGCATGGGCAGACTGGAGAGTAGTGTTGGCTGCAGGAGGGAGAACTGGAAGTGGATGTCCCAATGCAGTGTGTGGTGGTTTCTGCTGTGATGTGCACTTGGATCTCAGTTAAATTTTAATTAAAACTTATTGAGCTCTCCTGTAACAGGGTGCAGCCAAGGGGGGCCCCCAAATGGGGATTTGTAAGGGGGTCCAGAACTCAGGATATCCAGGAAATATTTAAAAATACACACACACACACACACACACACACACACACACACACACACACACACGTAGTGTCCTCACCCCCACCAGTCTGAGCTGGGGGATGGGACACATGGAGCAGGGCCATTGAGAGTTGTTTTGCATAGCAACAGTTCTGCAGATAACCTCTAGAACAGTCATTTAACATATCTACAACCTTTAACTGTTTTCATGGATATGTTAAATAGCTGTGGCTATGTTTTGAGCCAGGGGATAGGAGTGACTTCAACCCAGGATGTAACTGGGAAGCAACTCCCCCTGGTTACAGCGCCTGCGTAAAAGCTTGCAGATGATTGACTCCATACCACAAGGCCACACCTGCCTGGCCTGACTATGGCAGCCCAGTAAAGCTGGAAGAATACGGGAATGATGGCAAGTGTCACTGATTGTGGGAGGAGTCAGAAATGGTGCTGCTGAGGAAGATTGGCAGTGCGATTTAAATCCAGGTGTGACAGGACCACACAGCTTTGGGACTGTGTAGCCTTAGGGTGCTCCCTTTTTGCCACATGGTTTGGGAAGCAGGAGAGACTTTTCCTGGAAGAAAAGGGGTGAAAGGATTCTTGCTGGTGGGCCATGAGAATGTGCCACACGGTTTTGGATTAACTGGAGATCGCAGCAGCAACACAGCAGATGATGCTGGAACCAAGGGGCTGCCTGAACCATGGACTTCTACTTCTTTTCCTGAGATACAGTACCCTGGACTGGGCAAAGGGGAGAAGAAAGGACTGTGCGTTTGTGGGTATTCTAAAGGACTTTCGTATTTTAATGAAGACACTAAGTCATTACTCTAAGTCTGTATAACTTTTTAAGTAAACAATCCCTTTCCTTTTCACCAATCTCTGGCATTGAGAGGCGTCTTTCCCTGGCAGCAGGCAAGGCAAACCTAGTACGGGGTGGGGGGACCCCAGAACACAAGGGTGGGTCCATTAGGTATAGTGTATCATTTACACCCCAGCCCAGGTCTGTTCTGTAACACTCCTTTCAAAGAGAACTCTCCATAATTTTCAGTTAATCCCTGGTCTTCACAAGAGTGACTTAAGATTTAAGTCAGGCCCTGGCTGGATAGTTCAGTTGGTTCGAGTGTTGTCCCCCTACACCGAGGTGGTGGGTTTCATCCCTGGTCAGGGCACATACAAGAATCAACCAACGAGCGCATGAATAAGTGGAACAACAAATGGATGTTTCTCTCTCTCTCTCAAATCACTAAATAAAAATTAAAAAAAAAATCTAAGTGTCAGTCTTCCAGATGCATCTCTGTTTCCCTACTGCCCTTGAAACACCAGTGCCCTGGAATGATTACAGGCAGAAAGAATTCTATCTGAAAATGCCTCTCATCTGCCTGTGTTTGCTGGTTATTACACAACTGTAAGCCACACTCAAGGGTTGGCAAACTTACACATGCTTTCCTAAAATGACAACTCGATAAATAACATGGGTTGAAATTCCAGGTTTGTCACTGGGGGAAAATGTCATTATTTATTCAACATGAAGATGAAAATAAAAGGCATAGTATCATCTTAATAGTTACCCTGAAAATAATTTGATGACGTTCAATTGTTTTAAAACATTATAGTGTCAGAATTAAACGTTTCTTCAATAGAATAAAGCATACCTATTTTAAACTCAAAAGCAGCACTGGTAAAGTAACTTCAAAATTAGGAAAAAAAATGAATTTCTTTTTTTCACTCTGATAATTAATGAGCAAATTAGTTTACACCCTACTGAGTTCCTGAAAGGATTAAAGGTAGTTCAAGTTGATCTTGTTTGGAATCCTAGTTGATTCAGTAAGAAAAGCTAAAAGAGAAAACAGACAACACAAGAACCTTTGTATGGATAGTGGATGCAAAAGAATCAGCAAAAATATATAAGTTAAAGAGTTTAAGAAAGAGTATTAATACAAGCTGTATACATAAAACTGGCGAATCTTTCTAAATACTAGCAATTGCTAGACAACATAATGAAATCCATGTATGACAGAAACAAGTGATCTAACATACTTAAAAATAACCATAATATATGCCTGGCCTTTCTAAAGAGAATTGCAGACTCTATGGGGTGGGGGCAGGGTGACAGACGTAATATATTCCAACATGCACACACTTGGTGTTGTGAAAATGTCTCAGAGCCTTAGGTTAATTTGCAAACATAACCTACCTCCAATCGATCCCAACAGTATTTTTCTGAACTTTACAGACTCTGGTAAAGGAAACAGATAATGATTTCCAAAGGACAGTCTTTTTTATTTTTTAACTTTATTTTCATTGTGAACACTATTACAGATGTCCTCATTGCCCCCTGCCCTGTGCCCACCTCCACCCAGGCCCCATCCCCCTCCCCTCTGGCCGTCACCACACTCTTGTCTCTGTCTGTGAATTATGCACGTACACTCTTTGGCTGATCCCTTCACCTTCTGTCATCCAGGCCCCCCTCCGCTCTGACAGCTATCAGTCTGTTCCATGTGTCCATACCTTTATTTCTATTTTGTTTGTCATTTTATTTTGTTCATTAGATTCCACATATAAGTGAAATCATATGGTATTTGTCTTTCTCTGACTGGCTTATTTCACTTAGCATAATGCTCTCCAGGTCCATCCATGCTGTCACAAAAGGTAAGATTTCCTTCCTTTTTTTTTTTTTCACAGCTGAGTAGTATTCCACTGTGTAAATGTACCACAGCTTTTTTATCCATTCATCTACTGATGGACACTCAGGTTGTTTCTAGACCTTGGCTATTGTAAATAATGCTGCTATGAACATAGGGGTGCATGTGTTCTTTCAAATTAGTGTTTTGGGATTCTTAAGATCTATTTCCAGAAGTGGAATTGCTAGGTCAAAACACAGTTCCACTTTTTAATTTTCTGAGGAAGCTCCATAGTGTTTTTCACAGTAGCTGCACCAGGCTTCCCTGTTCTCCACATTCTTGCCAACACTTGTTGTTTGTTGATTTATTGACGATAGCTATTCGGACAGGTGTGAGGTGATATCTCATTGTGGTTTTAATTTGCATCCCTTTGATGATTAGTGATGCTGGGCATTTTTCATATGTCTATTAGCCATTTGTAAAAAAACCCCATTTTTTAATGGTTTTTTTGTTTGTCTTTCTGGTGTTGAGTTGTATGAGCTCTTTATGTATTTTGGAAATTAACCCCTTATCAGATGTGTCACTGGCAAACATGTTCTCCCATTTGGGGGGCTCCTTTCTGGTTTTGTTGGTGCTTCCTTCGCTGTGCGAGGGCTTCTCCGTGTGCTGCAGCCCCATCTGTTCATTTCTCCCTCCGTTTCCCTTGCCCTGGGAGATGTATTGGTAACAATACTGCTGTAAGAGATTTTTGAGATTTTACTGCCTGTGTTTCATTGCAGGATTTTTATGGTTTTGTGACTTATATTTAAGTCATTTATCCATTCTGGCTTTGTGTATGGTTTCATTTGGTGGTCTCGTTTTATTGTTTGCCTGCACCTGTCCAATTTCCCCAACACTGTGTATTGAAGAGACTGTGTTTACTTCATTGTATTCTCTTACCTCCTTTGTCAAATATTCATTGACCATGAAGGCGTGGGTTTATTTCTGGGCTTTCTGTTGTGTTCCATGGATATATGAGCACCAAAGGACATTCTTTTAAAAGAAGGGCAAGTCTCAAGATCTAGAAGGTTCAACATTAGAGCACTTTATAAAATATTAAAAACAAATGACGGGAAATTGGCTATCGTTGAAAAAATTTAATTTTGAGCTCCCCCTTATACCAAAATAGACCACAGATGGATTAAAGAGCTAAATATCTTAAAATTATTGTAAATTTTAAATTTATTTATTATAAATTATACTAAAAATAGAAAACTTAGCACAAAGTGCAATACTTATTACCTTTATAAAGAAAGACCCCTGTCGGCTTTGACAGGAGAGCGAGACGGCCCAGGAACACACAGACAACAGCGGGAGCAACATGAAAGCTCGTCTCTACGAACAAAGTGCAACAGAATGAAGAACGCCGGACGGGCAGAGGTGGCTGCCCCGACAGCAGTAACACAGGGTTGATGGCTCTGCCACATAAAGAGTTCATTAAATTTTTTATAAGGAAGAGAGATTACGACCCAATAGATAAGTAGGCGACACATTTAAGCATGCTCTTCCCTTGAGGCGAATTGGTGTGTTAACAGACACGGGGTAAAACGGTTAGCCTTGCTAGGAATCAGAGCAATTAAAATTAAAGCAGGCTTGAGGTGCTGTTTGGTAGTTACTAAACTAGCAGGAAACATCGCCCCCAGATGTACGCTTGCGACAAGCCACCATGGCGAGGGAGGGCTGAGGGTGCAGGCTGCGGGCTGGGTGCGGCCAAACTCAGTTGCCCTCAGAGGTAATGTGACTAGCCCCACTCTTTAAGGGAACGGTGTGCAATGAGTTGAAAATATTTATGCCCTTTGGTCCTATTAGTTTGCCTCTGAAAGGAAAAAAAATGATCCCTTTGAAGGTATTCAACATGGCATGACTCAGTAATTAAAATTTCAAAGTAAACTGTATCCCCAGTAACAGGAAAGTTATTCAGTAAATTAGGGGGCATCCATACTATTTTGGTTTACACAGCTATTAAATTTGATTATAAAAGTGTGTGGGAACACGAAAACCAGCTTTTTATGTGTGGCTAAGTGGACAAAGCCCCCACCTGAGTACAAAACTGTGCACGCTACATACGATTGCAATGAGGGAAAAAGCTGTGCCTGTGAGGACATAGGCTGGAAGGAGATACATAAAAACACAAACCATTCTGTTAGGGTTGGAATTTCCAGTGCCTTGGTTGCTATTGTTGTTTTAATTAAAAAAGTCCAAGGCTTGCAGGATCCACATCATACTCTCCTTCCCAGCCATAGGCCCTGCCCTGGCTAGAATCTGTGCTCTGGGTCAGCCTGGAGGCCCAGCTGCTTGGGTCTGGGCCCTGCCTGGCTTCTCGGAAACAAGGCTGTCAATAGCCCCGGATGTGGACAACCAGGCCAGCAGTTTCCCAGGAGGCCTGGCAGCCTTTGAGGCCTTGGTGCCTGCTGCCTCTGCAGTCCCCTGGGGGCAGGACCTGACTGTCGTTCCAGACACATTATTACTGTGGTTCCCAAATTGCCCAGCTTCATCCTGGTGTCTGCGGTTGCCAGGCCATCTCAGATAGGGGGCCAGAGCCATTGACCCTAGAACCAGCAGAGCTGCTTCCATGGCCCAGCCTAGAGCTTCTGCCCCTAACACAGTCCCCTTCGAGTCGCAGGGATGGGTCCCGGGAACTGGTGCAGGCAGCCAGGAGCTCACTGCCACAGCCACCCTGGGGAGTTGGGCTGCCTCTGAGAGCCAGGCTACCCAGACCTGGGACTCTGCCCCAAGAGGAGCTCCACCCCCTCCCCACCATTCCCAGAGCTGCATGTGTGTGTGTGTGAGGTGGGGGTGGGGGTTGGGTGTGGGGTGGGTGTGATATGGCTGGATTCCTCTTTTTCTTTTCTCCTTCATGCCTTGTGCATTTATTGATTGGGCCCTCCATCCTGGTTTCTGTGGGGACCGCCCTTGGGCCTCCACCGTCAACTCTGAGCTTATAGTTCCTGTGGTCCTTTCTCCAAGACTCTGTTTACAGGGCCTGAGTGCCCAGGGTTACGAACAATAATAAGGGTAAAGGAATAAGCAAAGGAGGTGGACAGCACTTAATAGTATCCAAAGGGCTTTCATGCATGCTTCTTATCTGTGCCATTTGTTTCCACAGAAGGACAGTCTCTGTTCTGAGCTAATCTTAATGCTGAAGTTGGCTCCATTGCTGGTTTCCACAAAAAACTTCAGCCCACCAATGATGTCATGATTTCCTGGAGATTTGCGAGAACATGAGGATGGGATCTGCAGTATAGGACGTGGCCCTTCGCTGGGGATTCGGTGGCAGGCGTGTTTCTTCAGCCACAGATCTTCTCTCTTCAGGCCTGAAGGGCCGGCCCGACCCTGGGCATGAGCACGCTCCCTGCCAGAGAGGGTCTCTTCCTGGAGGGGGCTCTTGTTCCAGCCGCTATGGCAGCTCGGTTTGTCATCCTAGAAGCCAGGGGCCCTCGTTTCATTTATACCATAATAAAACTCTTATTGATTTTAATAAAATTGAAAAATCTCTTTGTGAATGAAAACCCTGGGGCCCCACCCGATAACTGCTGACTTGCTGCATTTTCTCTGCACCTCGGACACTATGATTCATGCCTGGGCACCGTTTCGGTTGAGGGCTGATTTCCCCGGCAGAATAAATGTGATCTATAAAAAGTTGCACATTCAAGGACCTTCTGAGGGTCGTGGCTGGAGGGAGGAAATGCTCCAGTGGGAAGGTGAGAGGCGCGGGATCATCCTGGAGGCAGCCTGGGGAAGGAGCAGAGCCGGTTACCACTCTTCCCATGGTGCCTGGGTCCTCAGCCCCTACCACTGAGCTCTGTGCAGCTCACGCCTTGTGAGCACCGCCTTCTCCCGCACTGCAGACCTCCCCGCACTCAACTCCTCATCCCCCAAGTCAGACCACTGTCCAGAGGGGTGCTCTCACCAGCAACCGAGCGTCCTGTCCTCCTCGACTCCTACTCCTTGAAGGACCTGCTGCACTGGTAACCCACCTCCACCCCTTCACCCACGCTGAGGCCTCTGCCTAGCATTGGGCGCCCCCCACTGTTCTCCAACTCCTCTCTCCACTCAGTGCACCCAGTGGCTCCTGCTGGAAACCGTTCACCCCTGGCATCCACGCTGCCCTCTCCACACTGTGCTCTCATGGACACTGTATACACCCCTCTTTCTGCTTTTGGACCGTGTGATGGTCACACTGTTAAGTACTTCATCACTTCATCTTTACAACCATTCCAAGGGGGTAGGTATTACTATCCTACCCTCTGTCACAGATGAGGAACAAACCCAGAGATTGAGGGGACCTGCCAAAGGTCACACAGTGAGGAAGTGGCAGAGCCATGGTGTGAACCCTGGGCTTGCCACTAATTTCCCCTTTCCATGGTGAGCATGCCAAGACCTGGCGTCACATGTCCATCGCCCTTGGTTCCCTGTGCTGCCACTGGGCTGGGACACTCAGCCTTCAGCAACGTGAGTGGGACCCACAGCTTGTATGGTGACATCCCCTCCTCGGGGCAGTTGTTCCTGTTGGCCGCAGTTGCTCTCACCCCACCAGTATCTGCAGGGTGTGGACAGCCAGCGATGAACCAGGAACTGTGCTTGGCACTTGGCCTCTCTCGCTGGGTCTCTTTCTGCAGCATCAGAAGAATTTGCCATGGGAGGCCTGGTGAGGCTAGGGCGACCTGAGAAGCACCCTGGCACTCACACACAGTTCAGCCCAACCCCAACGCCAGGGGTCTCCTGCCATGCCCCACTGCCCCCCGCACCCATGTTTTACAATCCTTAGCCCAGGGCTTCTTCAGAACTGCAGACTCTGCCAGCTCTGGGTATGTCATCTTGAGGGAAATAAAAAGTTACTTCATATCCTATTGTTCAGCAGGATGTAACACATAGGCTGGATAGACTGGGATCCAGTGGTATTGACCCAAGGCCAGAGGCCTGTGTGGCTGCTGCATTCTCAAAACAGGGATATGGGTGTGTGTGGCCTTCAGGTGGGGCATCCACATGGTAGTGAACACCTCTCTGTGCGCATGCTCCAACCATTCCCCTTCTTAGGATTCTCAGGCCCCTTAGACATCAGGGGCCCTGGGCAGTCCTGGGCCCATGGCTGCATGGCTGCTCCCCTCCTCACCACCACCCCCGTCACAGTTGAGGAGACTGCAGGTGGACACCTGACTTAGGCTGAACCTGCAGGTTCTATCCCAGGAAATGGAATTATGCAGAGACAATGATCAGCTTTAGCGGGCCCTTGAATGGAAGTAATATAAAGCCAGAGCTGGGACAGACTGAAGCTGAGAAAGAGTGGGGGTGGGGAGAGAGAGAGGAGGTGGGGGAGGGGAGGGAAACAGCAGCAGTGCCCTGGAGAGATGGGGAAGGAGCAGCCTCAGCTCCAACCGGGTCTCTAGTCTTGGTTGTATTTCCTTTCAAGGCCTGGGGGGTCCTCCTTATTTTGTATTCCAGGAGGCACCCCTTTAGTTTTTCAGTTGCCCCCCCATTTTTATTTGTGTGAACTTCTTCCAGTGCATTTTTGTTACCTACAACCAGAACCTCTTGTAAAACGTGGGACACCCCTGCCCTTGGGAGGAGGTGAGGAGGCCCAGGGGCCACCAGGTGCTGACCGCTTTGCTCTTTTCTTGAAGGAAAAAGTGACCCAGGCTCAGGGCATCAGGGCCCTTGGCCAGCTCCTCTGCATATCTGAAGGTCTTCAAGGCAAAGCTCAGGCTATGGAAGGTCCACAGACAGTTTCAGATCTACATCCGGAAAGCCTTCTTGGTCAGTGTGTCCTGGGAGGAGGGGGCTGCTCTGTGTGTGTGTGGGGGGGGGGCTGGACCTCTTGGGACTGGAGCTGTGCCCCAGTGGAAGTCAGCACATGGGCTGCATAGTGCCTAAGGCCTCTCCCTGCCCCAGCGTCCCCAAACCAATGGATTCTTGTGGAATGACTCCGTCACTGCTGCTCCAGTGATGGGCCGATTATTCCAGAGTCTGGAGTTCTGGGTGTCCAGGAAGCACGTGAAGTTCTCTGGTGTAGGCTGGACCGATGGTTCCCTCCCAGGAAATGGAACCATACAGAGACAATGACCAGGTTCAGTTGGCTCCCTCAGGGGGTCCCTCACTCACCTTCAGGAGGCCTTGGAAGCTGACCCAAGACCGAGGTTGCACCCTGTGGCTTAGCATTTCAGAATCCCCTGGTTATAAAGCTGACTGAGGAGACCAAACCCCCACCATGGCTTGTCCCTGCTCCTAGCACCTGTCTTCTGTCATTTTAAAGGTATGAATGATGGAGGGGAGGTCAAGTCAGTGAACAAGGAGCATCTGGAAATTGGCTGTGAGGTCTGGATGATTCAGCATCGGGCCTGATCAGTTCTTAGAGAAACCCACTCCTGCGGTGGTCACACAGGAAGGAGCTGGGTGTTCAGTGAGCCCTGGACCCCTTCCAGATCCCTGGGTGGGGTGATGGCGGTAGTGAAGCCCCACACCTCCAGCCTGGCAGGCACTTCCAGGCGATGCTGGGAGTTTGTGGTCGATGTGGCCTCAGACAGGGGGCCGCTTCACCCTGTACACCTTGCCCTGGACGTCTCCCTGCGGCGAGCTCTCCAGTTCCTCTCTGCCAGCTTCTCTGCCCCACAGCCATCTCCCTGGGCTATGCTCCCTCTGATAACGACCCCTCCTCCCATCTTCCCCCTGCTGCTCCCCCCTCACCCACAGTGCCTCCTCCCCTTCATTCTCTCTCCTTGTTCTCCTGTGGTTCTAGAATCCTCTCCCCTGCACCATGCCTCAGGCATCCAAGGCTGTTCCTAAGTATATAACCTCAGAGCCTCACAGCCTCACAAACTGATTGCTCTGTACCTCAGCACAGGGCAGCGATGGGGGAGGGGGCTGGGATCTTCTAGAGGGTGTTCAAGTCCACCAATCTCTGACCACATCCTTGGAGCTGCCACCCTGTGCTGGGCCCATGGGGTAGTCCCTGCCCCTTTCTGCTCTGATGTCTGGGCTGCTGCTTTCTGAGCTAGGGGGACATTTCAGAGTGCCCTGGCAGCATTTCTTGGGAAGTGCCAATGAACCCAGGAGCCTGTGGAAGGGCAATGGAAGGTCCTGGGTTTCAGCCAGGTTAGGTCTTGAATTCAGGAACTCCACAGAAACCCAGGGCAGTGACTAAGTCTGAACTTTGGAATTGGGCCCAGAGTGGACCTGCAAGCTTGGCCTCTGCTTGGACACTCTCCTGCTTTTTTAAAAAAAATGTTTTATTTTTTTATTTATCTTTTTGAGAGAGAGGAGGAGGAAGGGAGAAAGAGAGGAAGAGAAACATAATGTGCGAGAGAAACATCGATTGGCTGCCCACCCCCCCACACCCCCAACCAGGGACCCAGCCCGAAACACAGGCATGTGCCATGACCGGGAATCAAACCAGCGACCTTGCGGTTTGTGGGATGACACCAACCCACTGAACCACACCAGTCAGGGCTCACCTGTCTTTTATTCATTCAGTTTCTCCTTCATTCATCTGTTTATCATTCACCTCTAATCTGTGATCACTCACCCCTTTATTCCTGATTTGTCCATTTTTAAACTTACATATGCATTCTTGATCTGTTTACTAATTCACATACTCATCCATTTTTTTCTTTTTATTTCCAGCTTTATAGAGAGAGGCATGGGAAACAGGACACACTGGAAGTGTACAATCTGGTAAGTCTTGACATATGTATGCAGCATGAACCATCACCACAATCAAGAAAATAAACACACTCACTGCCCCAAAGCTCCCTTACGCTTTTTGATGTCCTCCCATCTGTAGCCAACCACCAGTCTGCTTTCTTAGGCTGTAGATTAGTTGGCATTTTCTAGAGTTTTATATAATGGCATGCTACAGTACACACTCACTGTTCTTTCCCCTCTGGCTACTTTACTTTAGCATAAAGTTTCCTCCATGTTGTAGCATATATCAGTACTTCCTTCCTTTTTCATGGCCAAATAACATTCCATTGTGTGGATATACCACAATTTGTTTATCCATTCACCTGTTGATGGATACTTGGGTTGCTCTTAGTCTTGGCCCGCAAGTCATTGTAAAGTCTTGAATTTCTCTTGAGTAAACAATGAGGACTCTAACAGCCAGATCTTATGGTAGGGGTATGGTTAATTTTTTTTAATTGAAATTTTTATTGAGATAATTATAGATTTGCATGCAGTTTTTAAAAATGATACAGAGAGAGCCTGTGTATCCCAGGGGGGATTTTACCCATATTCTCCCAATGATAACATTTTGCAAAACTACAGCACAATGTCATAACCAGGATGTTGACCTGGATAAAATCAATCCATCTTGTTCAGGTTTCTCCTCTTCTACTTGTGTGAATTTGTGTATGTGTGTGTTCAGCTACATACAACTTTATCACAACTTTATCACCTCCTCACCTGCTCACCACCACAGTCAGGACACCTAACAGTCCGATCAGAACAGCAGTTACTCATGTTGCCTTTTCAAATCACACACACCTCTCTCCTGTTCTTGTCCCCAGTCCTAATTCCAAACAATCACAAATTTGTTTTCTCTCTCTAAAATTTTGTCATTTCAAAAATGTTATATAAATGAAATCACCCAGTATGTACCCTCTTGGCACTGGCTTCTTTCATTCAGCATAATTCCATGTAGAGTCTTCTAAGATGTTGCATATCTCAGTCATTCGCTCCTTTTCATTACTGAGTAGCATTCCATTTTATGAATGTACCAGAGCTTGATTAACTATTCATTTATTGAAGAACATCTGGGTTAATTCCAGTTTGGCGTTATTATGAACAAAACTGCTATAAACAAGTACAGACTTTTGTGTGAATACCACTTTTATTTCTCTGGGATAAATGCCTAAGAGTGCACCTGCTAGTTTGTGTGGTAATTGCATATTTAGTTTCATAAGAAACTGCCAAACTGTTTTCTAGAGTTGCTGTACCTTTTACATTCCCACATGCACTGGATGAGTGATCCAGTTCTCCACATCCTTGACAGCATTTGGTGTGGTCACTGTTTTGATGGATGTGCAGTGATATCTCATTGTTGTTTTAATTTGTATTTCCCTTTGTATTTTGATGTTGGATATCTTTCCATGTGCTTATTTGCCATCTATATATCCTCTTCAGCAAAATATTCACTTATGACTTTACTCATTTTCCAATTTTATTGTTTGTTTATTTTTTACTGTAGAGTATTGGGAGTTCTTTATGTATTAGAGATACAAGTTCTTTGTTGGATATATAGTTTGTAAATATTTTCTCCCAGTCTGTTGCTTTGTATTTGCATCCTTTAACTACATCCTTCCAAGAACAAAAGTTTTTAATTTTGGTACAGTCTGATGCAATTTTCCCTTTTCAGAAACATCCTTTTGGTATCAACTCGAACAATTCTTTGCCTAGCCTTAGGTACTGAAGATTTCCTCCTATTTTTTTCTAAAAGTTTTATATTTTTACATTTTAATAGAGGTCAGTAAGGCATTTTGAGTTAATTTTGTATAATGTATAAAATTTAGATTGAGGTACAAATAGTATTTTATTTATTTATTTTTAAAAAGAGGGGAAAGGAAGGAGAGAGGGAGAAAAACATTGATGTGAGAGAGAAATATCGATCAGTTGCCTCTCATACAGGCCCCACTGGGAACCAAATCTGCAACCCAGGCATGTGCCCTGACCCGCGGGCTTGAACCTGTAAGGATGCCCAACCAACTGAGCCTCACTGGTCAGGGTGATTGAGGTGCATTTTTTTTTTGCCTGTGAATGTCTTTTCTCCACTGAATTACCTTTGCACCATTGTCAGAAAGAACAGTTGAGCATATTTTTGTGAGTCTACTTTTGGGTTCACTATTCTGTTCCGTTGATCTGTGTGTCTCTCCCCACATTGTCTTAATTACTATGACAATGATACTGAATCAAGTGATCCCTCCCACTCTATTCTTCACCATCAAGGTTGCTTTAATTATTCTGTGGCCTGTGAATTTCTGTATAAATTTTAGAATAAGCTTGTCTATGTCTTGAAAAACCTTGCTACTATTTTGATAGAAATTGCATTAAACCTGTAGATCAATTTGGGGATTTTTTAACTATGTTAAATCTTCTAATCCATAAACACAACATGTCTCTCAATTTATTTATGTCTTCTTTGATGTCTTCCACCAGAATTTTGTAATTTTCAACATACTGATCTTGCACATATTGTGTTAAATGTATACCTAAGTATTTCATCATCTTTGAAGCAGTTGTAAATAGTATTGTGTTTTTAATTTCAGTTTCTGTATATTTGTTGTTAGTACATAAAATATAGTTGGTTTGTGTGAGCTGATCTTTTATCTTGAGAACTTGCTGAACTCATTAGTTCTATAAGTATTTTTTTATTGTTGATTTTGAGATTTTATACATAGATAATCATATCATCTGTGAGTAAGAAGAGTTTATTTCTTCCTTTCCAACATGTATGCCTTTTATATATTTTTCTACCAGTTGCAGTAGTGAGAATTTCTAGTACTATTTCAAATGAGAGTAGTGAGAATAGACATTTTTGAGTATGTCTTTAACCTTTAAGTATAATGTTAGCCACAAATTTTTTTTTTGGAGCTGCTTTTATCAATGGGGTAATTTCTTTCTATTCCTAACTTCTTGATTTGTTAAAAACTCATGAGTGGGTGTTGGATTTTATAAAATGCTTTTTCTACATTAATTAAGATGATCATATAATTTTTCTTTAGTTTGTTGATATGGTGGATTACAATCGATTGATTTTTTTGAACGTTAAATCTACGTTGCATATCCACTTGGTCATCATGTATAACACCTTTTATACTTTACTGAATTCATGTATCAAAATACTTAATACATTTTGTTATTTTTTACATCCTAATTCATGGGAGATATTAATATCAGTTTAATATTGGTCTTATAAAATAAGTTGGCAAGTGCTTTTTCTTCTTCTGTTTTCTGAGGGATTGTGTAAAATTTGGGTTAATTGTTTTTAGCTTTATTGAAGTATAAATGACAAAAATTGTATACATTTACCATGTCCAATGTGATGTTTTGATATAGATATATACCGTAAAATGATTACCATAATCTATCTAATTAACATATTCATAATTGGGCAGTTATTTTTATGTGTGTGGTGAGAACACTTAAGATCTATTCTCTTAGCAAATGTCAAGTACACAATACAGTATTATTAGTCAGTCACCATGTGGTACATGAGATCTTCAGAACCCCATCCCGTATAACTGGAAGTCCGTATCCTTTGACCAGTATCTCCCATTTACCCAAGACCCCAGTCCCAAGCCCACCATTCCACATTCTACTCTCAGTATATGTTTGACTTTTTTAAAGATTTAAGATATAAGTGAAATTATGCATATTTGTCTTTCTGTATCTGGCTTGTTTCACTTAGCATAATGTCCCCCAGGTTTATCCATGTGGTCTCAAATGGCAAGATCCCCTGCCTTTCTGAAGTGGAATAGTATTCCATTGTCTCTATGTCTTTTCTGTATCCATTCATCTGTTGAAGGGCCCTTAGGATGATTGCATATCTTGCCTACTGTGAATAACGCTGCAATGAACTTGGGAGTTCAGACACCCTGTTCTGTTGTGTGTACTCGTGTACCCAGGGGTAGGACAGCTGGATCATATGGTGGTGCTATTTTTAATGTTTGAAGAACTTCCAAACTGTTTCTATAATGGTTGTAACAGTTTGTATTCCTCCCAGCGGTGCACAGGGATTCCCTTTTCCTCCATATCCTTGCCAACACTTGGTATTGTGTTTTTTGTCTTTTTGATGATGACCATGCTGAGGGTGTGGGATGACATCTCATTGCTGTTTTGATTTGCATTTCCCTGATGATGCATAATGATGAGCACTTTTTCATATGCCTGTTGGCCATTTGTGTATTTTCTTTTGAGAGGTGTTAGTTATTTTTTTAAATGTTTGATAGAATTCTTCTGTAAAACCACCTGGACTTGGGGATTCCTTTCATTAAAGGTTTTAATTATAAATTCAATTTATTTAATGGTTCTGAGGCTATTTGGGTAATATCTTTAATCTTGGTTAAGTTTTGATGGGTTAGAGTTTTGTAGAAATTGGTCCATTTCTCCTTTACTTTGTTGTATTATGAGTGTAAAGTTATTTGTAGTATTCCCTCATTATCCTTTTCATGGCTGCAGGGTCTATGGAGACACCCCCTACTTCACTGCTGATATTGGTGAATTATTTTTCTCTCTTTTATATTTTTGTCAGTTTTGCTAGAGATTTGTAAGCTTTATTGATTTTTTTCAAAGAACCAGATTTTTGTTTCATTGATTTTCTTTATCATTTTCCTATTTTCAACTTCATTAATTTCTGCTCTGATTTTTATAATCCTTCTCGTAACTTTGGGTTTATTTTACTTTTTTTCTAGTTTCTTGAAGCAGAACTTAGATGACTGATTTGAGACTTCTTCATTTCTAATGTAAACATTAAGTTCTATAAAATTTACTCTCTGCACTGCTTTAAAATGGTCGTTTTCTTGATTCTTGGTGTGATAAATGATTTTTGGTGGTATGCTTGATATTTCATCTTTTATGTTAGGAGACATTGGGTAGCATTCAATTGTTTTATTTAGCAGGGAGTCACCCTGTTTGCTTATGCAGGCAGTGGTTCTAATGACAGTTCAAGGTTAAGACTTCTGTGGTGTGATACTGGTTTGTTGGGCACACCTGGTGTCACTGTTGCTCCTGCTGTTCCCAGAGGTGCTGCCTGAGAGGGCACAGCCCGGGCCGGGATGCTCAGTGGGTCTCATGTGGAGGGAGCTTCAGGCCTGTGGGGACAGATAAACTCCCTGGGCTGGGCTGCTGGTTGTGGTGGGGTCCTCCTGCCTGTGGGCTTGTGGTGGGGACTCCTTTGACAACGCTACTGGCTTCCCTGGTATCTCTTGGCAGGAGAGCAGAGTCCAAGACCTGCCCCAGACTAGAAACTCTACAGATATCTGTCAAAAAAGTGAGAATGAATGTAGCACCCGTCATTCACGCTCTCCCTCCTTCCCTTCACTCATTAGTGAGTTCATCCTACTCATCTCCACTGGGAAGCAGGGTGCATTTCAGCTGTCCATGTGGCCATCTTACAACAATGGAGTCGGCAGGCATTTCAGTTCAGTCCAGCATGGCTGGGCCACGAGGACACTGCCCACCACTGAAGCACAAACTGCCAGGACCTCTCACGGCTGCTTCCTTGCTCCCTGATCCCTGCTGGCAGCTATGCACTCAGGGTCTCCTCAGCTGATCAGATCATGAGAGGGGAGACGAGCTGCATCTCAAAATGTCATCACTCCATTCCAATTTCTCCCTGAAGAAGTGAGCATCTTGCCTCCTCCAATACCTTCTCCCTCTCCCTCTCTGCCTCTCCAGCATCTCTGAGACCTAGATTTGAGACTTGCTCAGCTCTTGGCAAAGAGAAACGAGTCTTCTCGTCTTGCTGCACCTCAAAAGAGAGAGCAGTCCTGGTCTTGCCTGGCTGCTGGTGCCAAGGAAGCAGCAGAGCCGCCAGAGGCCAAGGCTGAGTTGTTCTGACAGCAGAGGTTCACTGAGCACATGCCTGCACTGCACATTGTGCTGAGCCAGACAGGCCCAGGTCCCGCCCTCGCAGAGCCAGTGGTCTCGTGGGGGAGACCAGTAGACATCAAATAATCAAATACTGAAATGTAATCTGCACAAACTGGGATGGGTGTTGTGAGAAAAATGTGCATGATACTATGAGAAAATATAACATGGGGGCCTGAGCTAGTCTATGGGGTCATGGAAATGACAGTTGAACTGAGAGAGAGAAAGAGAGAACAATATTTAACTGGAGAAGAGAGATAGGGTATGGAAGGAGAGACCATGACACGTAGTGAGAGCAGCATGTGCAAAGGACCTGTGGTTGGAGACACAGAAGAGGACTGAATGGCTGGTGCACACAGAGCGAGACCGAGACCAGACCGGTAGGCAGGCCATGTAAGGTCTTGTTGGCCATAGGAAGGATTTTATTCTTTATCCTAATGGCTTTCAGAAAAAGGGGGTGACATGATCTCATCTGAGTTTCAAAGAGGTCAGACTGACTGATGTGTGGAGAAAGGATTAAGCAGGTAAGAGCGGAGCTGGAAAAGCAAACTAGCTGGCTGAGGCCAAAGCTCTGGCCACAGATGAATTCAGACAGGTCTAGGGTGGGGAGGGTGGGCAGAGAGCAGTGGATTGGGAGCATAGGAGGTACAGCCGACAAGACCCCTGCACGCTCTTGGTGGGGTGTGGATATAGAGGGTGAAGGACAGGGCCTCACAAACAGTGAGGCCCAGGCTCGTAAGCTATTTCCTAAGAGAGAAAGGAAGTCAGGTTTAGGAAGAAAGACCCTGGGTGCAGTTTTGGATTTGTCAAGTTTGTGGCCTTTTTGTGATGTCAAGTAGACAGGTGGGTTCTAAGTCTGGAGCCCAGAGCAGAGACTGGAGACAGAGCCTGAGGGCAGCGGCTGGAGGACAATGGATTGCCTGGGGAGAAGGTGGGGAGTCAGAGGAGAAAAGTGAGGGTGCAGACAGAGATGTGGGAGGCAAGGGGCAGGTGCAACAGCAGAAACATAAAAACATTGAAAGGAAATACAGAAAAAAATCAACAATACAATCCTGGGGAAGGGATGCCTTCCAGTGTGAGTCACAAAACCCAGAAGGCATAGATAAAAAGATAGGTCTGAATTCTTTAAAACATGTACCATCTCCGAACAAGGAAGACAAACAAGGTTGAAAGACAAACAACTGAAATGAAATATTTGCAATATATTCATGGCAAAACTAAAATCCCGAAATTCCATAGAAAAAAGACAACCTAATAGAAAACCGAATGCAGGAATGACCAGGGCAGAAAGTGCGCCCCACGTTCCTGAGAACCGGTTATGAGGGCTCTCTGCCCGTCAGCTCCGCAAAGGTTAAAGGAACGTATTACTAGCACTGTGGGGAAGGAGACACTTGTGTCTTATGGGCAAATTACGTTTGGAGGGCAACGTAGCAGAAGCCGTCAAAACTGGAGGCAGGAACATCTTATTCAGAATTTATATTAAAAGAAAACTCATACATAAATACATTTACGTATAAAACAAGTTCATTGCAGTATTTTTCTAGAAAGGTGGAAACACTGGGAAGCCACGCGACCCCGTGCACACCTTGTGTGCAGGGTGAACCTGCTCCTGCGGCAAAGGCACGGCGTTTGTGAGCAGGAGGGGTGACTGTGTGCAGGGCTGTCCCTGAGGGAAGAAGTAGGAAGGTGGGTAGTGGGTGGGGGAGTTTACATATTGTTCTGGAAACTTCTGCCTTGTTTGAATCTCGCATAACAAGAACGTGTCTTGTATTAACTGTGTAATTTTAAAAATTACAAAAAAACTTAGAAATCCCGAATTGGCTTCCATGGAAAGAGGGCTGGAGGGATAGACCCGGTGCTGGCAGTCTGCTGCCTCGGCTCTGTCCCCTGCTGGCTAGGGAGTGGGCATTCTGGTGCCTTGGGCCTCTTGGTCTGGGTGGCTTGCCACAGGTTGCTCCCTCACGGCCGGCGTGGAAGCCGGCAGCCTGCTGGAAAGGGGTGCTGCAGGAGGGAGGCCTGGCACCACTGTACAGCATGCTCCGACCCCCTGTTTAAAATCATGTCAACTCCCCATTCATTCACAGAACCTGGCAGAATATTTTCGAATAAATCATGAGCACGGCAGTTACATTCTCTAAACCACACTGGAAAAAAGATTATGGTATTTACTGTGGGGACAGGAAGATTGATTCCCGCCCAGAAAATCTGCCAGGTTCTTGATTTAGAGAGTCAGTGATCAGCACAGGTTAGCTCTGATTTATATCATCTTGCCTTTCCCACAGGTTCCTCTCCTGCTTCAGGGCACACTTCGGATGGGACAGTTCTGGAGTGGCTACTGTCCTGCTAGTCCCTTGCAGGATGTCCCACAGGCTGGTGGATACAGGCAGAAATCACTGCCCCGCAGCGGCCTCCCACTGTATGCTTCAATGTGATCCCTGCTTGGTGCCCCCTGTCACCTGCTGGATAGAGTGCCACTCCTCAGCCTGCAGTTGCAGGACTGCTCCTACACAGAGCTCCTACATGGAGCTTTTGCCACCTCTGCAGGCCGTGCTCCCATCACCCTTGTCCATGCTACGCACTCTGCTTGTGCTTTCCTCACCACGTGTCTCCTACATGACTGACCCTGTCCTGCGGTGAGGGACGCACACAGAAACCAGGCCGCATCCCGCCCTTGGGAAGCTCAGAGTCTGGCACAGGGCACGGGCTCACACTCAGTTCCGTGTGGCAAGTTCTGTGACAGGTGGGCTGAGCAGGCAAAGGAGAGGCAGCCTCCACGCCTCTCCTCCTCTGTCCTATGTGTGTCCCCAGTGTCCCTGGGTCACTCTGTCACAACCCTTGTCTCACCTTCTTGTCCTGGTCACCTCACTCCTTGTTCATGTATGCTGTGTCTATATTTCCTCCAGGCTAAACATGAGGCCTGGGACACACTTGGACTCATTAAATGTTCACTGACCTGACCTAAATGATCAGCTGCCCTTGTCCTAGATGTAACCCATTCTTGGGCATGAGCACCTGCTAACTAGGAGTCACCAGTGACTCTTTACAGAGATATCTGAAGGGTCTGTGGGCAGTGTGATCAAGGCCACTCATCCTACAGGCAGTGAGGTTTGGAACAAGTTATGGACTCACGCACTCCTCTACCTGCTCAGGAACCAGCCTTCCACCCCCCGGTGCCTTGCAACAGGCCTCAGCCTCCTCTATGTCCGTCGAAAGAGTATAATTCCAAAATCTGTTTTCCCTAATGAGATTTGTGGTTTTGTTTGGATTCTGGCTATTAATCACCCCTCATCCTGGGGTCTCTTCAGCTCTGCCCCTTACTCCCTGCTGCATTTTTCTACCCATTGTCTGTGGTAGATATTGCCTGGATCTACTGTAACCCTGCCAGGATAGAGGCACCGAGGTCCACTGAAAAGAGGGTACAATACAGACCCTCAGTCCAGCTGCACCACATATTGGCTGGGTGAGCTGGGGCTGACCACTGTATGTCTCTGAGTCTTAGTTTTAGGTACAGTAGGTCACTTCATCTTCATGTGACTGCTGAGAAAGAAGTAACCTATGGACAGGTACTTCTTCTGTCCCTGATGACAACATGAAGTCACATCTTGATAAAGTACCCAATTACCACTGACTGCAAAGGCTTACCTACTAGACTCCTACTGTCTGGGAAATCCTACGAGGCTAGTTCTTGTTCATGAGTCTTAAATGCCGGGCTTGCCTGTCCCTCCGCTGCCCTGTCTGTGATGGCTCGTGGGGGCTGTGGTGTCACTGTTCTCTCCCAGGGGCTCCAGTCCCTCATCATCCCAGATGCAAACCCAAGCACAGGGCTGGCCTTCTCTTAATTCTCCATAGTTCAGCCAAGAAGAAACTTCAACTTTAGATACATTTTCCTAAAGGTTCTGTGTTCAGAGAAGGGAAGAATAGTACCAAGAAGAACTTATTCCTGCTCTAGACGGGGCTGTGCTCAGATCCGAAGTTCCCAGATCCCGCCCTGGGGACCCTACAGAGCAAGGACAACTTCACTTCCAGCTGCCTCATGGAACAAAGGCCAGCTCAGCTCAGAGGAAGCTGGAGTCGCCTCATCCCCATCTGTCATCCCCGCCCCTTTCCCCACTTCCTTCCCTGGGGCCACTCATTTCCTAACATGATTGACAGTGGGAATATCCAGTCCCTTCAAGGGAAGCCCCACTCCTCAGGTGTTCAGGAGCAGGTAGGTCAGGCTTACTGACCTCAAATAGCTCCATTCCAAGGTCACTGGGTCCCATCCAGTTCCCTTTCCCAGTCTTTCCTCCAGCAGAGGTCAAGCAGTGAGGTCAGCATGCTCCCTCTGGGGTCAGGGGCCTCTCTCTGAATTAGTGCCCCTCAAGGGACCTGCATTTCCTCAGGAGCCCACTCCAGTTTGCAGCACATTCATTTCATACAGAAGCAAGAAAACATTCTTACAGCTTCCACTCGTACCCCTACCACCCTTCTCCCTCACAGGGAGGGGCATGCAAGTCACTGCTGCTAAACAGAAGCCTAAGGTAGTTCTTGGCTTAAAAAATTTGTTTTCAGGTTAATGGTGATTTTATGGCTTTCTCCACAAACAACCGGTGAGCATTTGTGTAACTAAAAAGCACATCATGGTGATTTTCCTAAAATAAAGCATTTACTCTCTAAGATAAATGCCAGATTCCTGGGAGCAAATAAAAAGGTATTGTGGCTTTTTTTTTTAACATGAGAGACCACACTCACCAACTCAACATGCTAAGCTTTTGTTTTAATCCTCACCTGAGGATATATTTATTGATTTTAGAGAGGAATGGGAGAGAGAGAGAGAGAGACATTGTTGCGCGCGAGACTCATCCATCACTTGCCTCCCATATGCGCTCCAACCAGGGATTGAACCCACAGCCTAGGTATGTGCACTACCAGGAATTGAACCTGCAACCTTTTGGTGTATGGAATGACACTCCAAACAACTAAGCCACTCAGCCAGGGCTCAACATGCTAAGTTTTTATGAATCGCAGTGTCCAGTGGCAGGAGGCAGGACCCCCACTCCAATGCATGTGAGCCATCTTAAGGATTACAGATTCCCAGGTAGGCAGGAACCCTGGAATCCCCAGGGTTCTATCTATCCCCAGGAATCAGGTGACCTCCTAGTAACATCCCTATCAGGTGATGTCTCAGGTCTGGCTTGCATGCCTTTAACGAAAGGGAACTTGGTCTTTCCTGGACTGGTCCATCACTGGCCAGATTCCACAGCTGGCTCAGTCCCAGCCCTTGGGACCACACAGAACCTGCTCTTCCTGGGACATCACCCTATTGATGTGCCCACTGTGAACACAGTGTTTGACCATCTCCAGGCTGAGGCTGAGTGCCCTGATTTCCATCCCACCCTCCCTGCTCTCAGTCTGCCAAGCCCAGGCCCACAGTTTTCTGTGATACAAAGTCTCCAGTCCCACCCCCAGTCTGGCCTTCTCCTGGGGACATGGCTCATCTGCCTGGCTCCGTCCCATTATCTGTCCACTGGGGGCAGAACCAGGAGTCAGAGCTGCTGTCTGACTTCTGGCAAACACACTCCAAACTAAGGCAGATTTTTTCTCATTAGATTTTTTTATGGCACATTTGTTAACAGGCTGAGAGGTCACAAACACAAGACTTGCAACTACAGACTTATCAAGATGCACTCTCATTGGTGTCTGCGGGTACACAAGAATGGTCTGCCTTGTCTGGATGAAAGCAGAATGACTCTAATGGCAACACGAGGAGATTCCGGGAGCATGAAGCCTGAACTGTATCCCTACCTGCCCGTTTGCCAGCTGCCTCTCAGTGTCCTCTCCAAAGCAAGGCTGGGCTACCGGTGCTTTTCTGGGGAAGCAAACCAATTTGCCATAAATTACTTCAACGGTGGTCAAGTTGTCACATGGTCAATTTGGCCAATGACCAGTTTGCAGGCTATTTTTTTAAATTTGTGTTTTGCCACAGCAATTTTGCCATTTATGGTTGAGTTGCTGGCCACAGGTATTGATTTTTGGGGAATGCTTCCGTGGAGGCAGAGCTCAGAGGAGCGGAAGCCGTGTGCTTTCTCACGCTGGTCAGGCTTGGACAGCCGGAACTGTGTGCCAGCACCTGCAGAACTCGGAGCAGGCACAGAAAACCACTGCGGCTATGGGGACAGAAACTGGGGAAGCAGGCCTGAGAAGGCCTGGGACAGGTGTCTCTTCCTGAAACAGATCTGGGCAAGAGCAAGGAGACAACTTTAGCACCGCAACAAAAGAGAGTAAGAGCTCCTGAAGAGGCCCAATGGGAACAAAGTAGAGACATTTGGAACTTAGAAGGAAGTGGTTCCTGAATTTCAAAATACGGACCTGAATTAGAAGATTGTTTCTTTTGAGAATTAAAGTAATAGTTGTATTACAAGATCAGGTGTAGAAATATGTCAAAATATAGAGCTTAAATGCAAAGAGATGAGAGAGAGAGAGAGAGACGGAGAGGGAGTAGGAGCAGTGCTGGACAGAAAGAGCTCTGGCATGTGGGAGGGAGTAGAGTAATCACTGATATCTTGTTTTAATATAGCAACAGAAGAATATGGGGTGTTTTATGTAGGTAAAAATTAGGACAATCAGCATGAGAAGAATGAAAAACACAAGACAATTGTCAAAATAATGGAGGGTGGGGAAGATAGGAATAAATAGTCACTTGACAACGCCAGCTAAATCAAAGAAAAGGAAAAAGGAAGCAGCAACAAAGTAAAATAAATAGCAACTACAATGTAAGATGGAAGAAATGTGATGAAGTGTCCCTTGTTTCTGTGAGAACGGTTGGCTAAATTCCCAATTCAAAGCAGACTGAGTTCAGAAACCAAGCTGGTTTCCATGGTGTTTATAAGACTCTCAGCCAGAATAAAGTGATTGAGAAAGGTCAAAAACTAAGTGCTGGGCAAGAAGATGCCCCGAAATTGCCTCACCCCCAACAACAATCACAAGGAGGAGGGGTGACAACAATATCAAAGTAAAATTGAAGGTGAACAGCATTAGACGGGACCAAGATCACTATGCAATGGAAGCAGAGTAACAGTAACAAGCACTGTTAATTGAACTCCCGCCATGGGTGCAGCGCCGTGGGCTTTAAAGATCTTTGCCCCGTAGCCCCCACACAGCCCAATAAGGTAGATAATGTCATTATACCCATTTTACAGAGGCATAAATCAAGGCTTGGAGAATTGGCCCAAGGTCTCAAAGTTGACACCACATTCTTTTCTTTTAAAGATTTAAATAATTTATTTTTAGAGAGAGAGGAAGGGAGGGAGGGAGAGGGAAAGGGAGAGAAACATCGATTGTTGCCTCCTGCACGTGCCCCAACAAGGGACAGGATCCTTAACCCAGGCATGTGCCCTGACTGGGAATTGAACTGGTGACCTTTTGCTTTGGGGATGACACCCAACCCACTGAGCCACACAGATCAGGGCTGAAAACCACATTCTTAACCAGCACCTTCTTCACTGGAAATAGACATGACCTTCTCTACAGGACCAGCACCTATGAAGGGGCTAATTGTTCCTCTGTTATATGGCCTTTGGGGGATATCACCCATTTAAACATTTTTAACAGTTTTCAAAATATCACCAATGGGTTTGTTTTCCATGGAACGATTCCGTCTCATTAATCATGGTCACTCTACTGCCTGAATCTTTCACTCTCACAGTGAAGTCTCTCCTAAACTTGCTCGGGCCCTGTTTTCTCTGCTTGATAAAGACACATTGAAGTGACTCAGACTCATGCCCATCACGCCCTGAGGGCCACATCAATGGTCCTTCTCCCTGAGGATGCACGGGCACCTCCAGTCCCACCACAGTCTCTGCAGTTCAAACACCTGCAGCGTAGCAGAGGGTCCATGTGTCTGAAATAATCTGGTTCATGTGAGTCGGCATCAAGGTAACTGTAAAGTCGTTTGATTAACTGAAAGTAAAACATAATTAAGATAAAGAGGATTTTACAGCAGTCCCTCAGTGCCTTGGCTTGGCAGAGATGATGCATTAGATTAGACTTCTGCTCCTGCTACCAGGGTGTGAAGCTGAAACAGACTCGGTGCTCCCTGCACTCAGTGGCGATTCATACTTCTAGTGTCATCCCTTCCAACACTTGTCAATGTGTTAGCTGTGAGGCGGCCCCACGTCATCAGTAGTCATCAGGACAGAAGGAGGGAGTGGAGACTATGGCGCAGTCTCCACTGTAGATTCCAAAAACAACAGCCAATGTAAATAACATGTAATGGGTCTAATTGATATCTCATTATCTAGATGTTACATTACCAGTAACATGTGAATGGTTTTAAATATCTGATATTGATAAGGAAGTCTTTTTCACTGAGTAGTTACTACTTGTGCCAATTTCGGTTAATAACATGATAATCAAATTTATTTTTTTATAAAACCATCAGTCCTCTGCTACCAATTAATTGGTATCTAATCAACACTGGTTATTCAGTTAACTTCTTAAGAGGGTATTTGTAGGGAGGTAGGATTTGGAGACTCCTCCCCAGCTGTGTTTTCAGGCCCCCCTGGGGCTTTTTGGTGTCCTGGGGCCCTTGGGGGAGGCACCCATCCTGAGGCTGGAGGTGAGTGATGAGTTACAGTGGCTCTCGTTCTGGCTGAATGTTAGATAATCACTTGGGGAGCTTTTAAAAATTCATATGCCCTGAACACCCCTCCCCCGAAACAACCCAAATTAGACTTTCTGGGAGTGGGGCCCAGAGCTCAGGATTGTTTTGAACTCCTGGAGTGATTCCGTGTGCATCCAGGGGGAGAGCCAGGGGGAACCGAGCGGAGGTGTGAGTGGACTTTGTGTCCTGTGAGGGCTGAGGGTCAACCGTGAGCTCCATTCCAGTGCGGCCCCCTGGCACGTGGACTGTGCTCCTGCAGAGGAGTTCTGCTCATTTTTCCCCACCCACTCTCTCCGCCCCCACCTCCCAGGCATCTTGTGATTATCTTTCCACGGCCACTGTAGAAGGAAAACTCCCCTTTAGCCAGTCAAGCCCACCTGAGCTTGGTCTGTGGCCCCAACTGCTTCCTCTTCCTCCCACACCTGTTCTCCTGTCTTCCTGTTTACTCTCCTGCTTTCTCCACTTTGAGTGTGGCCCTCACCCAGCCTGGTGGTGCTGGAGGCTTTCCTTCTCTGCCCACAGCCCAGGGGTGGCCATGCTGGCTCGGGAGGTGGCCCGGTCCAGTTCCCTGGGGTAGGCACTGTGATGGCTTGGTTATCGTGGAATGTGCAGTGCTCAGTGGAATGGTGCGGGGTGTGCAAGGACTTGTGGACATGGGTGTGCAAGCCTGAGTACACTCACACCTGTCTGTGTGGTCATGGTGAATATGGCAGCTGCCAGACGAAAAGACAACATCCTGTGTGATTGCATTTATTTAAGATTCTAGAGGATGCAAACTAGCCAATAGTGATAGAAAGCAGACAGGATGCTAGGGGTACAGGGGTGGGGGGCAGTAGGGAGCTGTTAAAGGTGATGGATGTGTTCATTACCTTGGTGGTGGGGATGATGCCCTGGGTACAGACACACGTCAAATCTCATTGAACGGTTCACTTTAAATGTGGGAAGCTTAGAAGACACCGATATCTCAATAAAACTGTAAAAGAATTAATGAAATATGCTCCCTCCCCCCAAAAAATGAACAAGACTTCTGAAGTCAGTCTGGGTCCTACTCCCAGCTTCCCTGGTTCCTAGCTGGGGTGACCGTGAGGGGTTAGTTAAGATGGATGCACCTCAATTTCTTCATCTGCAAAATGAGAATAAAAATCTGCTCACCTCATACAATGATGAAGATTAATAAGGCAGTAATTGAAATAAGGGTTTGCAGTTCTTATGTCAGTGCCTGGCACATTTGCACTGGGCAATAGATGGCACCTGTTGTTAGTGCTGTTGGACACATACTCACATGTGGTGTGCACGTGTCTGAGCATTTGCACGTCTGTGAGTATCTGTGCCTGTTTATGCGTGCCTGAGGGGGAGGGGGAGTCTGTGTCCCGTTGTCTGTGAGGGGGCTGTGGATTTGGGTGTGTGTGTGTGGTGAGCTCAGGCATGAAACCTCCCTGTTCTGCACCATCCATTACAGCCTCCTCCTCCTCCTCCATGCCGTTATGGGTATTGATTTTTTAACAGTTACTAAACTGCTACGTTTACGGACTCATTCAGTCTTTTATCATATCCAATAACACAGTGCATTTTGGAAATCACATCACCCCGGTTCCTTCATGGCTTCTGCAAATCAAATTTATTTTACCATTGAAAATGTCAGAAGGATTCGGCCTAAGGAAACCTGGAGCTTTCTGGGGTGGCAGGACCCTGAAGCTGGCTGTCAGGCTCCAGCAAAGGAAGCTACGGCCACCCGCTTTCCACAAGGATTGAACTTCTAAGCATTTGCTAAACCTGGGAGGGAGTCAGAGCCCTGCCCCCAGCCTGTCTGCAGTGAGCCCACTCACACAGGAGGAAGAATTAGCGGAGGCCTTCAGGGGTTGACATGGTATCACCAGTACAACTTTCTGGGCCCTGTCTGTGCCGCCCTGTGCTGGTGGCCTGGGTGGTGAGAGAAGTGTCAGCATCCATTGTCCTTACCTTCAGAGAGGTCTCAGAGGAGAAGGCCAGAGATGAGGCCTGCCCCCGAGCTCCAGAGTGGCGCTCCAGGCCAGGTTTGCACGCAGCGATGTGAGGAGAGCTTCCCAGGGTTGACTCTGGGATCCAACTGCTCTGGGGCTGCCTTTCGTCCCAGTGCTGTGCAGCCTTGGATAAGTCGCTCAACTTCTCCGAGATTCATGTCTGCAAAATGGGGAGAAGGACACCTCCCGTGTTGGCTTTCACTTCCAAATTCTCAGCTATGTATATTGAGTCTGAATTTGAATCTAGATCTAATCAGGGGATTCTGGCATCTTTATGACAAATCATAAGTGTCACGTCTCCAGTGCAAGGGCTGTCCGTTCCCAGGTTTTCAGAGGAGGGAGGAAGAATAAAGCTCAAAACACTTCACTGAGCACCTATTGTGTGCCAGGGCCTGTCCTAGTTAATAGGTCCCTGGTTTGCAACCCCTGGGGCCAAGTTCCTGACTTCCTGGAACTCACCACTTTATGGGACTTGGGGACAGTGGAAATGCTGGAGGCAGTGGTGTCGTTGGGATGTGGGGTGGTATGTGGGGACCGTGGAAGGTGAGGCTGAGAGGCCGGTCACAGCCAACTCATAATGGCACTGATGTAAAATGACACAGGCCTTCTCCTGGAAGGTACTTGTAAGTGTCTCCAAGACCACACCCGTGTGGATGATGTGCTGAGAGGACTCACAAGACACAGCAGATAGTCACACTTGTATCCAAGCTTTATTACAGCTGGAGGCTGCAGAGCAAGATCAGCACAGGGCAAGTGTGCATGGGCCAAAGTGGGGCAAGACCAGGCGCCGCTTCCACGGGGCCCCTCCCAGTGGATTCACACAGGGTGTGGGACTAGGGGTGATGACACATGTGCAGTGTTGTCTGCCAGGGAAGCTCATTACAGATGACGTGTCCAGGAATTTTACTGGGGACTGGTCGCTTAGACAACTTGGCCTATGACTCACCAAAGCCCCAGACTCCTACAAGGGAAGCAAGTATTTAGCATAAACCACGTTGCTTGCCTAAGCATTGTAGGCACAGGGAGACCCCTCAGACCAGTTCGGGAGAGCACCCTCCTGATAGCAAAACTCCCAGACACCAGGAAGGGCTGGCTTGCAGGTGGGCCTGGTGAGGAAGCACTGTCTCAGGTCTTCAGTGCTGCCTCTTTTCTGCACACAGGGGCACCGACCTGGATGCTCAGCCTGGAAGCCCACGTGAAAGAGGCATTAGGGGTGGGGCTGGGGCAGACTGGGGGCAAGGAGACTGGCGTCTTTTGGAAAGACCACACAGCCTGACCTGGGGCAGGTATCTTCGTTATGTTTTTGGTTGCAGGTACCCATGTCAGAGTGGCTGAGAAAAATAAAGGAATATTTACTCTGTGGATTCATAGGTGTCTTGCAGAACTAACTTGAGGACGGAGTGTCCTAGGGAGCCCATCAGGAGACCAGAACTGGGACCTGTAAAGCCATCAGGAAAGGAAAGGAGCCTCTCTTGGTTTCACCTCTCTGGGACCACAGGTGCCTCTTTCTGCTTTGTCCTGCTCATCTTTTCTCTTTCTCCACAGATCGACCCCCTGTATGTCTTTAGATAGCGGCCACAAAGCAGAAGTTCCCCATCTCTCCCGTATTCACCTATTCTCTGTCCTTGTGAACAGCCTAGAGTGACACCAGTCTGTCTTGACTGCAATAAAAATGTTCCAGAGGATAGAATCTGACTGGTGCACCCTGGGTCATGTGTGCTCTTGCTCCAGTGAACTATGGCAGGCTGAGAATTGCATAGTATTAACATGGTTGCCCATGAGTTGGTACAGGTGTTGGAGAGAGAATGGTCTTGTTGTTCCTGAATCCCAGTTGGTCTTAAATGATCAATCATTTAAGATAAATCTGATGAATCCAAGTCCACTTAGGAACATAAAGTAACTGAAAAACCAGGAGAGTAAGAATTTGACATTGTAGGAAATCTTTCTTGTGCAATGGACATAAAATAGGCGGTAGTTGTAAGTTTGACAGTGGGTTCTCCTCTCCAGGGAAACTCTGTTCTGGTAGTTCTGACTGTGAAGCAGCAGGTCATGGACTGAAGAATCTTTTTCATCATTGCTACTACCTAACTGTTCCTTGCAGTGAGGTCCTGAGGGAATAATGCGCCACAGAAGTTGGAGGGCGTTCTCAAGATCACAATGTGTGTCCATAGAATCATCTAAAATCTCTCATCCCCTTACCCAACAAACATTTCCTGAGTTCCTAGCGAGGCAGTGTTGATCTTTAGGGCAGGGACACAAGTATACACTCTACTTTGAAGAGTTCATCTAGTTAACGATGCAGAGAGGTGGATGGTTTGACAAAGGACGTAGCAGGAATGTCAGTTCAGGGTTTTCTAGTTGTCAGCAGTGGAAATGAACTTTGAGTAACTTAAAGGAGAAAAAAGACATTACCTGGAAAGATATGGAGTGACTCACAGAATTGAAGGACACCTGCAGCACCAGACTTTGGACAGGTCAGGTAAGCAAATAGCCCCAAGGACCCAGCAAGGTAGAGGAAATGGGCAGATCCTTCAGGGCTCTAGTATGAAGAGCAAGGTCACTCCAGGCATTTTTCACCTTAGATCACTGGGTGATAATTTAATACCCTGGAAGAGAGTCTCTCTGGGTCATGGGAGCACCCTTGGTCTTAGTCAGGGCCTCTGGGCTGGTGGTGTAGCAAGTCTGTCCCCACAGGAGGAGGGGTAGCTCCCCACAAAACCTAGACTCTATAACCAGAGTCAGGGGGAGGAGGTGCTGGGTAGGAAACGTCAGGACTGATGGCTGGCCCAGTACTCATTCTTCTCTTTTCACTTTGGCGCCAAAATTTTTTAGTGGACTTATGGCCACCTAAAACAAAGACTACTTTTCCCAGCATTCCTGGTTAGCAGGCACAGCCATGAAACTAAATTCCAGTCAATGTAACTGAAGTGGAAATGTTATACGGCAGCCCTCATAAATTTTCCTTAAAAGAAAAATTCTTTTCCACCTTCTCCCTGTCCATGCCAGCTCCATTTAGTGGCACTGAGTGTGAGAGAATGGCTGATATTCTAACCGCCGTCCTGGACCAACAGCATGAGAGCCACTCCCCGGGAGTGACTGAAGAGAAAGCCAGAGTAACCAGGATTCCAGAAGGCTGTAGAACTGCCCTCACAACCTTGGGCTTCTGTGTGGGGCTAAGTAAATTTCTATTCTGTTTGAGGCAGGTTATTTGCAGACCTGTTACTTGCAGCTGAGCCAAATTCTGTACTGTAGGCAAAAATAACAGATACTGACAATAAGAGGTCATTGCAATTTGCTATGGGAACACAGAAGAGGATGGGACAAAATCTACTGGAAAAGTCAGGGAAGCCTTGACAGAGGAGGTGACATTTGAGCAAGGTGTTGTAGAAGGAACTGGACCTTTCAGGCCGAGAGGACAGGTTTACATTTTCTGTACCTATCTGGAGACTTGCCTGCTCTGGGGATTTTGGAATCACTTGCTTCTGGCTTGGTGATGTGTCCCCAAAGTTTCCATGATTGAATACCACACTAAGCACTAAGAGAAATTAGGAATTTACTGAAAGTGGAGGGCAGTTGTTGTGGCTCTGTGACATATTTCAGTTCTGGAGGGAAGGCTATGTCTGACTGCATTCCTGCAGGTCTGAGAATGCAGGAGGAGTCCCAATGGGACCGAGTGTGTGCATGTTTGTGCATGCACCCCCAGGTGTGTGTGCGTGCATCTGTGTACACCATGTGGGATGTGCGTCTTCAGACTGACCTTTTTTGTCAAGAATCAGATGGATATTTCTGCTCTTGCTTGATTCAATTTCTTCGAGGTGAAGAGGAGACACTATATTCAATACCTCTTTGGCAGTTTCTGACAGGGGGATATATTAGGGCTAGTCCCAGGGGCTAGCAGCTCAGTTCCCACAGCCTCTAGACCCACACAGCTGCTCACCAAGAGCCACCATGTGTGCGAAGGAGTTGGGTGAAGTGGTGGGCATTGAGAGGAGTCAGTCACCTAGCAGCAAGTTTGTGTTGTGCTTGTCCACTGCTGTTGAGTCCTGACCTTGGCCTCCACCAGCCTCCTGTAGGGCTGGGAAGAGGCAGTGCTTAGTCTGAGAACCTCACAGTAACCAGACCCCATGCCTTGAGCATAGAGGCCAGGCCACCAGCAGATTTCCACAAACAGATTTGTAGCTCTGGGTTCAACCTTGCCTCTCCTTGGACTAAGGGAATGGCTGAGAATAGCTCTGCCTGGGGGAGGCCTCCTTCCATTAGGCAGAGATGGAAAGGATGGACATAAGGCTTCCCGCTATAAAAGGAGCCCTTCAGGCAGCTGCTTGGAGAACCTGACAGCAGGTCTGGTGGGACGTGAGCTCCGGAGGAGGAGGAGGAGGAGGCAGGAATGAGGCCCACATCATCTCCTCCCCTCCCCTGGCACTCCAGGGACCATTATGAGAATTCAATTTAATTCAACCAGCATTCGATCATTTTGTCTGTTGGACTACAGTCAAACCAGGGTCACATCCCACCTCGCCCACACCATGCCAGGGACTACCAGAAACACACAGGTAGCTGAGCCAAGTTGGGTTTAGGCACTTGATGCAATAAGGAGCCCACCACAGGGAAGCCTGAGGCATCCAGTTAGAGGCTGTTAGAAAGGACTTAGAGGATTCAGGCTTGTGTTAGGAGGTTTTGGGCAGGGTTCAGGGAAATGAAGCTTTGCCCTGGGCTGGATGCTGTCAGGAAGTGAAGGTAATTTTATGACTTGGTGTCTTAATGATTCTTTTCTATAAGGTGAGAGGAAGAGAGAGAGATCAAGGCTGTGCTTGATAAAGAAGCAACAGTCACTCACATTAGCCAGGACTGGAGGATATTTGGTGATCTTCATGGTTTGGAAAAGGTTTAGGTTTTGTCTGTGTTCAAACATGATTATGAGGAGTTTTGTTTTTGTTTTGCTATCAGAGTCTCCTTGTCTGATATTGGCATCTTGTGAAATCATTTGTGTTCCATTTGTGTTCAAGAGACCGCCAAGGCTGAGAGCTGCCCTGGGGGGTGACCCCCAGTCTTGGAATGGGGACTGACTAATGGTGGTCATATCCTCTGTTCACAAAGTCAGCTACGCAAATAAAAGAAACTTAATTTTTCTGTAACTGAACCCAATTTCCTCTTCAAGCCTTCCACTCATCTGGGTAGCGGAAACTTCCTAGTCAGGTTCTTCCTTGCTTTTTCCATAGTGACCTTCCTGTGTTCAGGAGGGTTGACACAGAAGTGGGGCGATGCTGACAACTTGAAAGGAAAACTCTAGGTGATCTGACTGAGGTGGGGTGAGAACTAGAGTGAAGGTGTGGTGTCTGTGGAGCAGAGGGCTGTATTTATAGATTAATGCTAGGAGTTGCAAAAAATTAAAACAAAAAAACCTTAAGTGGTTTGCTCATAATTTAAAGATATAGAAGCTAAAAATAGAATATATAACCTCCAATCCAATGGAGGAGAGATATCTGAAGTAACAACAAAAAACTTGGTGAAGGCCATGGAAAACTGGGAAAGAAAAATTTAAAAACAGAAAGCCCGAAAAGTAGAAAACACAATGGCAGAATTAAGTGTAGATACATCATTAATTACAATAAATGCAAACATATTAAATTTACCAATTAAAATATTTTTCTTAAATTTGTTTTTAAACAGCCAGCTGCATGCTATTAAAGAGCAAAACAGTTGAAATTAAATTACACCAACATATTAAACATGAAGAGATAAAATGAGAATGAGTCTGAAAAAGAAATCACTATCGATACTTGGAATTGAACCTAGGGTGAAAGGTAGTGAAAGTATCGATGACAAACGTTGCGCTGCAGGGGAGCGTGCCGACAAGCCAGCCAGCACTGTGGGTGGATCTGACACATCTTTCTTAGAAGCTGATAGATTGAAAATAGTATATGATCATGTATGCACATAAATGCAAGTTTAAACTGCACAAATAGAGAATTCATGTGAAAAAAGGGATACGCCTTAGATCACAGAAGAAATCTCCATAAATTCCAAAGAATCTTTATTATCAATAAGTTCTGTTGCAAGTTTATGGCATATTTCAGCATGCAATAAAAGTACTCATCAACAATGAAGAGATGGTTTATGTGTATGTTTGGAAACGAAAAACATACTTGTAAATTAGCCATGGGTTAAAAAAGGAAACTACAGCAGAAATGAGCAAATACTATAATTGAAAATAAGGCAAGTGCCACATATCCAAGCTTGTCTAATGTTGTTTACCTGGTTTCTGTAGGGGTGATTTATAGCCTTGAATGCATTTATTTAGAAATCATAACAGCTGCACATAATCTAAAACCCAAACAATCAAGAGTCTAGGAAAAGAATAAGAGAAACCACAAGAAAAATAAAGGCAAAAAGAAAAATGAATAAACAATGAGGCAAATAAACATACTCAGAAATAAAAACAACAAAGTAAGTGAGTTGCTTGCAAAGGCCAATACTTTAACAAACCACGAAACACTGTTCAGAAAGAGAGAGATTATAGAAATGGACAATATTCAGAATGGAAAGAGAAAATGTCCACAATCAGACTAGAGAGTTGTTTTTTTAAATACCGTAAATCTCCATGAATGAGCACATGCCCATCTATGTGAAATTCTGGAGTGTGCTTCTTTGAGTTATTTTCACCCCCTCTGTGCCCCAGGGCACAGAGCCTGGGACAGCCCAGGCTCTCAAGAGATTTGCTGACATGCAGGGTGGAAACAAAACTCTGGGGAAGTTTCATTTCATTATGGCAAGACTCATTTTACTCCATTTTGAGAAATGGGATTAGCCAAGTGGTGTTTGTTTGGAGTGAGGGGCGTCTGGTAGCAGAAGGAATGGTCAGAAATCAGAGAGAACCGTTCACTGGGTCTCTGAAGCAGAAGATCGTCAGGTGAAGATGGTAGAAGAGGGAATTCACTGATGAAGAAACAGCATTTGCCAAAGCAAGGAGGCTGGTGTGGGGACTGTTGGCCACTTGTAAGCTGTGTAACTTACAGCAAGTCCCTTAAGCAACCTGAGCCCAAATTTCCTGGTCTTCAACCTGAGGACAGTCAGAGTGGAACTACAGAGGTGAAATAAGGTCATGGGTGAAAGCCCCTGGTCCAGGGCCTGGCAGGGTCTGCTCTGTGCTCAACGAATGCAAGTGGGGGTGGTGACGACGATGACATTAGTATTAGGAGTAGAGCCACACAGGACGTGTGGGATGTGGGATGAAACAGGAAAGTTCAAAGACAAACAGGAAAGGAAAGTCAGATTGTGAAGAGTCATAAATGTCAGCCCAGAAGGTGGACTTCATTCCAGACATGCCAAGGAGACATCGAGGACTTTGAGTCAGGACTCATTGAATAAAACGTGGCAAATCTAGTGAAAGGGAGGCGGGTGTTAGGAGCAGCCGTGGAGGAGGAGGGAAGAAAACATTGGTAGGTCCTGACCTCCCCATATGCCATGGGTCCAATGATCAACTTGATCTCTCCTTTTTTTTTTCTTTTTGATATTTCAATTCCTTTTCAATTTTCTTTGTTGTGTGGCATCAGCACTGTGTGCGTGTGAACACGTATGCCCATGTACATGAATATGTGTCTAATTATTGGAAGATATCACAGAAGAGTAGCTTTACACAAACTTGCTCCGTGGCCATGGTTATGGGCATCCACCTATTCTGTGAGCGAGAGCACGGTGGAGGAGTATTTACCTAACTTGGCTAAGTAGAGGAGACTCCTGCTTAGAGGGAAGGCTGGGATGGGAGTGTGTCTGGCATTCTCCAGCCATGTGCATTGTGGTGTGGCTGGCCTTGCAGCTTAGAAAAGCTTCAGAGGCTGCAGCCAGCTGCTGCATTTAATTTCCCTGTCACTCTGCTTCCTGAACGCACTGGGCCCCTCAAGGGTGCAGAGAACCCCAGCCCTGATGAGTCTTAATAAAATGTACTACAGGAAGTCAATATCCTGTCGAGTGAGGCCTGCTTGCTTGCTTCCTCTGTTAAAACAACTATGTTTTTCTGCACAAAGCTAATTCTTAGAAAAATAGAGGAACTTGTTGATGAGTCAGTGTTGCCGCGTCAGCTAAACCATACTTGTAGTTCGTGTTCTGGACCGTGTGACTTCCACAGTTACACATGAAGCCTTTTCTATGCACTGAACCCCCTTCTTTTACTATCCTTGTTTGGCAAGGAGGGGCTGAGCTGATTTAACAAACATTTATGAAGCACTTACTACAATTCAGGTCCAATGTGGGGCATGAATAATCCCTTGATGGATAAGATGGATTCTTAGCCGGGTGGGGAAGTGGGTAAACCAGACGCCAAGTAAGTGGGATGAATTCAAACTGGGGGATGCATGAAGGGCAGGGGGAGAACTGGAAGTGAGGAACCTTCCTCTGCCAGGCAGGATCAGTGAAGACTTCACCGGAAGGCAGCATCTGAGTGGAGTCTGGAAGGATGAGGACCAGCTTTCCAGAGATGGAGAATATCCCAGGCAGAAAGGACGACATTATTTATCTGAGGCAGAACTGCAAGGGACACTGGTGTGATTGGGAAACCTCAAGGAGGCCCATGGGGCTTGGCCAGAAAAGTCCTTTTGCTCCTCGGGAAGCCTACTCACAGTTTGGCCAGTCCAGCCTGAAAGGGCCCTGGGAGGCTCCGGTGGTGAAGCTTGCTTGTAGAAAGCATCATTGTCATGGCTACCACCCACGTCCTCGTCACCACCAGCATCACCACCATCACCATCATACTATCATTATCACTCTGGGAAGAGCCATTTTCTCATTTTCCCAGCACTTCTGCCCTAAAAGTAAAAACAGGAACTTCAGGTGTTTGCCCTTGCCTCCACCCAAGGGAGACGAAGTGTCTAATCTGGTCATGAGGTCAGCGTGGAGCTCGGTCTCTGTAGACACACTACGCTCTCTTCCTTGACTAGCCGGACTGTGGCAGGATACTGAGAAGCTAGGGAAATTCCTTGACAAGTGCAATAAGGGAAACGGAGACAAAATAATTAAACAAGGCCAAACAATTTGTCTCCCCTAATCAAGGACACTTAGAAGCAGGTGGTTTACATATTCCAGGCTGTCCCGGGGCAGACCAGCCTCAGTCCCTCTTGGATGACATCCTTTGAAAATAAAACCAACCAAAAAATAATCCTGACCCCTCTATATGCACATTTTGGTGAATCAACATATTGAAGGACACACCTGGAAAGCTAATGAATATTCTGTTAAGACAATTCTCTGAGATCTACCCTGGGATTCCAGCCTGCCAAAAAATATATACAACCTCAAGACAAAGGACCCATGGCACTCTCACTAGAGCGCACCCACACCTTGAATCTCTGCTCTGTTTCTCCTAAAGTCTAAGGGTCACCACCAGACTTGTGACAAGCCGAGCAGCGGGCAGCAGCAGCTCGTCCAGGGCTTACTCCTGCACCTGTCTCCTAGGCCCCCCTTTTCTCTGACTTCCCATTGAGCTGACAGCGGTCCTGCCTAAGCTCTCCTGCTACTTCTACCTTAATCCTTTCCTTTGTTTCACCGTCCCCAGCCTAATAAACATCCTCTCAAAATCACCTGGACTCATGTTGTGCAATTTTTCCTACACGAAGCCAAGAGCCCACACACTACCGGCTGAGTGGGGCAGACCTGCTCGGGGCCCCATCCCCACCTGGCATCGTGACCACGGTGGCAGGCTGTCCTCTCCTCTAATGCGATAAGCTCATCCAGGAAGTCATGGGCAGATACGTTTAAATTGGGTAGAAAGCCCAGTTTTGTTTATAATTCTCAAGTATTTTTCTCAAAGTTTTACCAGATCGACAGGAAGCACATTTTGTTACTATTTCCTGTACTTAGTTTTCAATGGCTTCAGAAATTAGAGAGGTATACCTGTGACTTATTGCCATGTGTCTGGGGTCAGCTGCATTCGGCCAGGTGGCCCTGCTGATCTTGGCTGGGCTCATTCACATGTCTGGAAGCAGGTGCGTTCTTGGCCAGTCTGGAATGGCTTATCTGAGCCAACCAGGGTGACTTGGCTTTCTGTCACATGACTCTATCCCCTGGAGGCAAGCCCGGGCATTTTCTCACAGTTGTGGCAGAGGGGAGAGAGAAGGCAGCAATGTGCAGCTCTGCAGAGACCTGGGTTTGGAGCAGGCACATCATTCGTGGTGCATTCCACTGAACACAGCAAGTCACATGGCAGATCCAGACTTAGTGTGGCCGAAACGACTCCCCTCATTATGGAGAGGAACTGCGGTGGGCACGAATATGCGAGGGCTGGGAAAGTGGGAGAATGGGAGTGATTGGTATCACTGTGACCCCCTCGGGATCTCCAGCATCATTGTCACCGTCTCCCACTTTCTCCTCCTTCGGAGCCCCTCTGTGCAAGGGGTGCCTAGTTCTTCCTCTCTGGCGGACATGGACATGTCTCACCAGCTCTCAACCCTGGGTCCAGTGTCCTTGACACAGGAAGGAAAGACATCACTTTCCTTCTCTACGGGAGGAGACTGGAATCCGGAGAGGCCAGCTCATCTGGCGAAGGCCACACAGCTGGGCTGTAGGAGGCCCAAACCCCTCCCTACCCCACAATTTGGTGCCAAATGTATGCCTCGACCAGTGGCTGCAAAACAGCTGGCTTGTCTCTGGCCTTTTCCCCATCCACAGAACAAAGGCTTCCTAACACAGAGCCTCTTCCAGCATCCAGGCTGCCTCACCCCCAAAGCTTAATTAAAATGAAGATGAAGTGCTCTTCCTGACAGGTCATGCTCCCTGGCAGTCGCTGCGCCAAGGACCCCGGCGGGGCCTCTGCTGTGGAGAATTCTTCTCCAGCTTCTGCTCTGGCAGCAGCTTCCTCCGGGAGCCTCTTTATAATTCCTTTGGTAATTAAAACAACAGATGTTATAATTAAAAGGCTCCTTATTAAATCACAAATAAGTGAAGCTTGAGGTGGGTTCTCACTGAACAGTGTCATCGAGTCACCTTTGGAGGGGATGGAAGGCTTGTGAGACGGAAGGTCTCCACCCGGCTGGGAGCTGCAGAGGCTGTGGGCTGCGGTTGTTGGAGAGGTGCTGACAGACACGGCAGGAGAGCTGGGCTGAGAGAAGGAACGTGGATGGGAGAGCAGAGGTCCCCTGAAGGGGCTGTGGTAGAGGAGATGGTTCAGCAGGAAGAGCCTGGGAGGGGGCCTTCTCTTGCTCCTTCTTTTGCACCCAGGAGCTCTCAAGAAAACAGAGTCTTGGAGAATGTGGATGGGAGTGTCTGATGGGGGCTCAGGACACTTAGTTCTCATCCTAGTAGGGTTGCTCACCACCTTGCTGCCACTCAGCAAGCCCCGTTTCTGAGCTGTAACACCCTTGTCTGGGCAGAAGGACACCTTGTCCAAGCTGCTGGAACATGAGAAGTTTGTGAGTGTCTAGCTTAGCGCCTGGGGTGCAGCTACTGGGGTGTGAACCACCTGAGCTGCTACAATGTGTTTCTGAAAGGCCCTCACCCAGGGCCTACCTGAGCATGACTGTGTGTGCGTGCGTGTGTCCCATGCTGGCCCCTGGTCATGCCGTGTCTGGAGGGAGCTCTCAACAGCTCAGGGCAGTCATAACAGGTTTCATTGAAAGAGCCTGACCAGGGCCCTTCCTTGTAGGGGAGGAATAGGCGAGGCTCTGCCAGTTGGATGCACTTGGCCTCCAGCCCTCATTTCTCCCAGCTTTGGTCTTGAGGTGACTCTGTTCTCAGCCTGTCTCCTCAACTGCAAACTGGGGGTAGGGATGCTCTGCACAAGTTGCCTTGAGCATTAAATGATGAAATAGTAAAAGTAAATGTCCCTGCTGTGCTCACCACATGCCAGGAACTTTCTAGAAATGTACTCATGTCAATTCATTTAATCCTCACAACCCGGTGGGAGGGCAGGTGGGAGAGTGAGTAGATCAACTAGGTAGGAACCTGGGGTTGGGGGTGAGGGTGGGATTTGGTCAGGTTAGTAGGGGCCAGGCCATGACAGGGTCATGCAGGTACTTCCAGCGTGATTCCATGTGTCTCAGGAGAAGGTGCTGACCCTGGCACCCTAGGCCCTGTCCAGCACCATCTTGAGACTTCTTAGCCATCGCTGTGGCCCACCTCAGGGCAGCCTAACCCAGCCCATGGGCCCCAGGTGGGCAGGTGAAAAGGGAGCCAGGGCTTCTCCTCCATCTAGGCCATGGTGTCCATCCCACTAGCCTGACCAGGGCCAAGAAGCACTGGGTCAGGTGGTGGGGTGGGGGTAGGTGGAAGGAAACCAAGGTTATGACCTCAAACATCAGAACAGGAGAGGGAGAGAGGGAAAGTATATCACAGCATCATGGCCCGCTTACTCACTGCTCCCTTACTCACTCACCCACCTACCAGCACACAGAAGACACCCAGTAAATATTGATTGGATGGATAGAAGCATGGATGGATGCATGGATGGATGCATAGATGGAAGGGAGGGTTAACAGGCAGACAGAGTAATGCGTGCATCCTAAAGCTACCTGTACTGAGTACCTACTATGTGCTTGATACTACATACTGCTCTTACCTGTTTCTTACAACAACACTGCTGTTGTGACCTAAGTGCACTCCCCTGGAGAATGACAGCACCAGCATTTGAATGCTGACACAAGCAGCTCCAAGACTGTGTTCTTCCCATGATGCCACACAGCTCTTGTAGGACCACAGCTCAGATCAGCTTACCAGCCCTGTTTAGAGGGATTCTAGTCTTCCCTCTACGACTCCCCGATACAGCCAACTGACATCCACATGCCCTTGATGCCAGACCCTCTGCTGGGCACAAGGAACATGACAATGACCAGGACTGTGTTCTTGGCCCTGAAAGAGCCTGTGGTCTGTGCATAAGAGATACTGGCCACATAGAAGGATGTTCTAAACTTGGGGGTTGTCCAGAGACCAGGGGTGTCCAGAGGAGGTACAGACTGGCTTGACCTGGCATCTCACCAAAACTCTGGTATTTGAACTAAATCTTAAAGGCCAAGTAGGGGCCAGACAGGCAAAGGAAAGAAGGGGAAAGCCACCCCAGGTGGAAGGAACAGCATTTGCAAAAGAGGCATGAAGAAAACTTTAAGTGTAGGCTGCTTGCTGGTGGTGGCGATGGGGTGGGATGGCAGGAATAGGAGATGAGGCAGAAAGGGGAGGTTGAGGCAAAGCTATGAAGGGCTTTGCACGTCAGGCCAGGAAGTGAGACACCATCAGATGTCTAGAGCTGAGAAATGCAGTGCTCATATGAGTGGTAAGAAAGCACGGTTGGCATTAGGGGGTAAGGATGAGCAGATGCCAGTTATTCTGAAATTGTGGCAGGTTGGGATGAAACGACCCCTGGAGGCCATCTCCAAACTCTCTGGTTTCATAGATGGTGAAGGTGAGGTCCAGAGAGTAACTGGCTCAAGGCCACCCAGCAAGCAGGGAGCTGAGCAGGACTTGAAGTAGCAGTGGGGGGACATGGGCATTCTTTGCCTTTGTCTGTTGTGAGCAGAAACCAAGTCGCTGGCTTCATGAATTGAGGAATCCCAGCACGTCCAGGAGGTTTGTATAAAATGATGCTCATAATAAATTTTTCCCCCTTGAGGACAATGAAATATAAAAGGAGGGGGTGAGTGCTTGACAAGGGCTCTGATTAAAGCCAAATACAGACATTTTCAACAGTAAAGGCTGCAGGCGCCCCTGAGAAAAGAATGATGCAAAAGTCAACAGCTCCAGGCCAGGCTGGGGGAGAGGAGGAGTCCCAGGTGACTGAGTCAGAGGTTGAGCTGTGTGTGTGTGTGTGTGTGTGTGTGTGTGTGTGTGTGTGTGTTCTGGGGGGGGATTAGAGGAGGGGGTAGAAACCTGTAATTGCAAGGCTCATAGCTCCCACTCTGAAGGAGAAATTCTGCCCATCATACCCAGGGTGTCCCCTGCCCCCCATGCCTACACCCCATGGTCCTCTGGTTGGGGGTCCCCTGATTTCCTGCATCCAGGACAGGGAGACTGTGGGATATAGACTGTGCTCCAGGCATTTTTTGCTGTACACGTTAGTAAAAATGGAATTCAGTGAATTACATTGCAGTGCTGTGTTGGGTTTTTTTTTTCCCCAAACTGGCTTCAACACTGCCATTTAGAAATAAAATAAGTAGTTTAAACTTTTATAAATCTAGAATTGTATAAAAAATTTACAACCTGAATCCCAAACACTCTCCCCTTAAACCTTCCTTTGGTCTTCTGTTCTACCCCCTAAAAGGCTTGGCTCATGCACCACCTTCTCCCTGAAGCTTTCCTGGATTGCACCAGTCCCCAGACCAGTAATTACTAATTACACAAACAACACCTGAATGCACTGTTATTATAAACATGCAAGCAGTGATGTGAAAATGCAAGTAGAACTTGACCGCCTCCCTCTACCCCAGACCCAGGCTTCACTTGCCCCAGAGGTAAGTGACCACCATTACCCTTTGATGTTTACTTGTCCAGGCCTGTTCACATAATCCATTTACATGCAGATATATAGGCACCTCTACAAACAAAGAGCTTCTTTTCGATTCTTTTGTTTTTTTGTTTGAACAAAACGAGATCACACCAGCTGGGCGTTCTGCTCAGGGTCTGACAAGGCTGCGGCCACCGTGTCTACCAGGCTGCGCTCTACCTGGAGCCTGGACCGAGGAAGACTCCAGCTTGGTGCAGATCATTCAGGCTGTTGGCAGAGTACATTCCTACACGGCTGTTGTGACTGAGGCCCTGCTCTCCTGCTGGCTGTTGGCTGGAGATCTCCCTGGACCAGGGGTCACTCACCGGTTCCTGCCACCTGGGTGAGCCTCCTCCCTCCCCAGGGAGTGAACAACTTGGCACTTTGCTTCTTCGACACCAAGAAAGTCTTTCTGCAGTTTGCTGAAACAGAGTCTTCAACTGTGTAACATGGCGTGATCAAGGGACTGATGTCCTTCACCTGTTCCTCACTGGTGTCACCTCAGTGTGTGTCTGCCATAGGGTGGTCACATTCCTCTTCCCAGCCCTGGTGCTGGCCCCAGAGTACTGTACTGCACTATCTCGTCCTTGCCTTCTCTGCACCGCCCAAATCTTTGTGAATTGTCTCTTTATTGAGTCGCCCTCAAATTACCCTGTCTGAGTATGCTGTCTGTTGTTGATGTTTGAATCCTCACCCGAGGATATGTTTACTGATTTTAGAGAGAGGAGGGAGGGGAGGGGGGGAGAGAGAGAGACATCAATCAGTTGCCTCCTGTACGCGCCCCCATCGGGGACAGAACCCACAACCTAGGTATGTGACCTGACTGGGAATTGAACCCTCAACACTTCTGTGCACAGGACGGCACCCCAACCAACGGAGCCATCCAGCCAGGGTGCTGTCGGTTCCTGTGCCTGAGCCATATGAAGACCAGTAGCCAGGACATAGTTTGTGAACTATTTAATAATGAAAGGTAGACCTCGAGGAGGGGGATGGTGGTGAGAAGAACAAGGGAGTGGTTGTGAATTCTTTCCAAACTCAACCAGCCCGCCCAGGGGCAGAAAGTCCAACTTTCACAGTATGGAATAAAGATAAACATGCCTTCCTGTCTCCTTCAGTTCTGCAAAGAAAGATTGTCCTTAAACACTGCTTCCCTTCCCATGGGAAGTGAAGCGGCCTATTTGGTCAGCTCTCTGGGGACGAGGACCTGGGTCTGCCTGTGGAGTCCTCCCTTCACCTCCTCAGAGCCCTGCCTGTCTGCAGAGAGCGTGTGCTCTGGGTCGCTGTTCACGCTCTGAGTTTTCGTGGGAAGGCCTGGCATCATCCCACACTGCCCGTGGCTATGTTAATTCTCAGGTTCAGAACATGCAAGCCCATGACTTAGCACATCCAAGCCACATCCTCCAAACCAACTTGTGAAAGGTACGGTCGCTGATAGACCACACGCTCTTCACCTGCAAGACTCCTTTGTGTCTCCTGGTGGACTAGACACACACCAGCATAATTACAGAAATTCACATGAAGTTAGAGTTGCCATTTTCCAGTGAAAGTAACAAAAGTTGAAAAGGAAAAATACTCAGTGCTGGCATGTTGCAGTGAGAGGCGGATCTCTTCTATTGTTGTTAGGGGTATCAGTTGGCATTATGATTTATTGATAATATTGATCTGTGGGGTAATGGTATGATGGTGGATAGAAGAAAATTTTATCAGTTAGATATACCTACTGATAAACTTGTGGGTAAAATGCAACACATTTATGGGTAAAATGTTATGTGAAATGCTAGCCAAAAATCCCCAAAAGATGGGGGAGATGATAGAAGAAAATAATTTTAATATGTTGATAATTATGGACCCGGATGAGGGGGTCCATGTTAATTATTGCAGCTTATGCCTTTTGGTGAATGTTTAAAAATTCCCATTTGAGAATGGTTTAAAAACCTAGGTTCCTGGATACTTTTCTTTCTTTTTCTTTTTTAATATTTTATTTATTTATTTTTAGAGAGGGCCAGGGAGAAAGAGAGGGAGAGAAACACCAATGTGTGGTTGCTTCTCTCATGCCCCGTACTGGGGACCTGGCCTGCAACCTGGGCATGTGCCCTGACTGGGAATCAAACTGGAGACTCTTTGGTTTGCAGACCTGTGCTCAATCCACTGAGCCATTACTGGATAATTTTCTGTAAAATGTATCTATCTGCTTGTTGAGATTGGGATAAAATCACTACTCACGAGTGGCTAGCTCTGTTAGACCTTGGGCTAGCTCACTAGGACAGACTGTCCTCGCCTGGTGGCTTCAGAAATGTGCAGCTTCTGAGACGGCAGGTAAATCAGGCTGCTGAAGGAAACTGTCTCTTCTCAGCCACACTCTTCAATCTACATGCATCGCAAATAAAGCAACTACTGACACTCAAAAGAAAAGTTGGCACAACATTTTGGAGTATGATTCAGGAATGCAAATCAGATGCCTTAAAATATTTGTAATTAGTCATTTCACTTCTGGTTTTGGATAAGCAAGTGATCTGAAACCCAAATGAAGACTTATGCACAAACACTGATTCCAACAGTAGGAGTTAGGGGCATATCTGTTGGAGAAGACCCCACAGGCTCATCCACAGGGAAAAGTCACCTGTGGTTTGGCCAGTCCATGACACATTGTACAGCCACAAAATTGTGTTTTCAATGAGCATTTCATGATGGCAGAAAATCATTGTGATGTGATGTGAAGTGAGGAGAGCAGAAAAGTCTCAGGCATGTATATGGTGCCAACTATGAAAACATGGCGGAGAAAAGAGGGGCTGGCTGTGGGGTGGTCTGAGCCTTCCTTTACGTCTTTCTGTTTCCTTGTCTTATTGTAAATAGTATATCCCGCCCAGCTGCCCCCCCGCCACCCCCTCCAAGTTTCCTCTTTCTGAAGTAGTTGGTGTAGCCAATATGTCTGTGATTTCCAGAACATAGCGTGAGCTGCAAGCTGTTTCTGCAGGAGTATACTTCCTCGGTCTTTCAAAACAGGATTCGGCTGCCCTGATATTCCCCATGGCTGTGTGGGCGGCGGCAGCTGGCCAAGGAAGTGCTTTCCTGCGTGTTCTCTTCCTGACCTCTTATCTTGTGACTTCCTTCAAGAACTCCCACTGAGTTTTTACAGCAGCATTTCTCTGTTTCCCGAGAGGACATCTGAAGGGCACCATCCCTCTGCACCGACATTTCGCTCCTGATCCCAGCCATCCCAGCACGGAAGGCTGGCTTTAAGTGCTTAACCAGGTCAGGCGCCCACATGAACTGTGGCATCGTCTGGTGTGGGTATGCCAGGTGGTGTAGCCCCCGCCTTTCAGTCTGGCAGTGGGCCCTTGTCACTAAGGAAATGACTTTTTTTTGTCTGTAGAGGAATAACAGGAAGGTGCCTCAGAAGAGGGAAAGAGATGGGCTATTACAACCAGCAGCGTCTAGGTTAGCAGAAACTGTAAGGCTAAGACCCACAGAGACTCTGGATGGAGTTGCCAGAGAGAGGGACAACCCTAACCCTTGCCAACCCACCATCCAGTTCCAGCCCCTTCCCAGGTTGCTGTGGAGGCTGGGCATGGAACCCAGGGGGTCTGGACAGACACAGGGGGCAGGGAGAGTTCTCTGGAGGGGCCTAGAGAAGGCAGCCTGCACTGGGACCTTATGACAGTGTGTCCTTTACATAAAAAGGAACACACTTGCCCCAGTGGGGGAAGGTGGCTTTGCTTCCCACGTAGCCCTGAAGTGGAAGAGGAACTTAGAGCAGGGAGTTGATCAGAGACTAGAGATGTTCCTAATTCATAGCAGCAGGGTTGGGGGTAGGCAGAAATGAGAGCTATAGGGCAGGGGTGCAGACCCCTAGCTGCCCCAAGAGCAGGAGGGACAGGCCAAGCCATCCCACTGAATCTTGGTACCATTCAGGGGCTGAGCACAGGCTGTGGGCTGTGTCAGGAGCTCAGTCTGGGGCTGAGATCAGTGTTAGCCAGGGGCCAGGCCGGATCTGTGTCCATGGATGGGGTGGAGGCTTCACCTGAGACTATGGTCAGCATGTAGTCAGTGACCAGTTTATGGCCAACATCAGTGCCCACCCTGCAGCCAGGTCAGGGTCAGTGCCTCCCTCACTTTAGGAAAATCAACAGGCTTAGTAGGGCAGGCACAGGGCTTGGCCATTGGACTCTAGCCTGTTTGGCCCTGGTGTTACCTCTGCACATGAGACTAAAGAAAAGGACAAATTTGAGAAGCTGAGGACTCAGAGCCAAACCTTCCACAGTTTAGTGCCCTGGCCTCCTCCTTGCCCCATCTCCCAGTCCAGCCTCCCTTACATGATACCCTGTGAGCCTGGCAGGTTCACCGTGGTGGAGTGCAGTAAGGAGGGTGTCTGGTCCCCACTGCGGGGCAACTCACTGTCTGGTTTGGAGGGTTGCAACTTGGGGAAGTAAGAACAATGCCATAGGCTGTGGCCCCAAGGAGAGGGAGCTCCAGAAGGCTGGGGCATCAGGGGAGACTTCCTGGAGGAGGTGGTACTTGTACTAGCTGGTGAGATTCTGGCAGGCAGTGAGGCCAGAACCCAATTTCCTCAAGAGACAACACAGAAAAACCTGGCAAACTTCCCCAGAGCCTTTTCTGGGTGTTACTTTACTTCAGATACAATATTTTGATAGTTTCCACATAAGATGAATCAGGAACATATGCATTAATTTCCCCTTAAAAATATACACTCGTACTTGGCAAAATGCAGCATGGGATTTGATGAATGTAAGGCAGTCGAAGAATTGTATGGGATCCAAGATGAGGAGGTCTCAAAAGCTGGAGCATCTTGCAGCCTGGACCTGGAAGCTGTTCCTCCAATTCACATATGGCAGGAGCTGAAGCACAGTCACCTGCCCCAGGTGCTCTGTCGGGGACATCCTAAAACCTAAAGCTCAAGTCCAAAGTCCGATCTCAACTCATTCCTTCCTTAGAGGACTTGACACAAGCAGACCCCATCCTGGCTAAGAGGCTGAATTCTTGGAAAAGTCAGTGACACTCTGCTCCCCTGAACTTGTCTGTTAACATTCATTCTGATCAAACCTCCCCACTCCTCTCAAGGGGTCCTCGCATCCTGTGTAGGGCTGCCTACACTTCCTGATCTACACACATGGAGAGGTTTGTCACGATCAAGGTCTGGTGTTTCTTAACTCCAGGCTCAAGCTGAATCCAAAATCCCCTTTCACAGCTGGGGCGTCACCTGTCTTACTCTGGTGTGAGAAGGTCTGCTGAAGACAGTGCACTCAGGTTGTAGTCTTCAAATGAGCTCCCTTCAGGCTGGGCAGGGTGATGCAGAAGAAAATGGTTGTTTTCGAAGAGCAGTCCTTCAGAACCCAAATGCCGCCGATGTGGACCTGGCGCTGCAGGGTGGGGGGATGTCACACCGATTGGCAGCCTACTTCTGTGTGACAAATTGTTCCAAAGTAATGGCTTTTAAAAAAGCGCAGTTACATATTTTCAAGCTCTCGCCATTTCTATGGGTCAGGGTTTTGGAACAGCTTGGCTGGGGGATTTGGGCTCCCGGTGCCATCATCTGAAGCTAGACTGGAGCCGGAGGTCCTGTGTCCAAGGTGACTCACTCACATGGCTGGCAGGCTGGTGCTGGCAGTGGGCAGGAGGCTCCTGGCGCTCTCCGGGTGGGTCTGGCCACAGGGCTGCTTGGGTATCCTCACAACATGGCAGCTGGCTTCCCCAAGAGAGAGCAGCTGAAGAAAAGGCAGAAGCAGTATTTTTTATGACCTAGGTTTAGAAGTCACATGTTCAGTTGATCACACATACCTGATACAACATACCTGCGTACATAAGGGCATGAAACCAGGCAGGGCTGTTTCCTGGTTCACTGGAAGCTAACTTGGAGGCTGCAGGTTCTGTTTCCAAGGTAACTCACGCCCATCCAGCTCTCCCATGGAGGCAGTGAATGACCCCGTTGCTCTCTGTTCCCTGTCCAAGTCGCCAGCAGAGGCTTCTTTGCCCATGGAATGATCCACTGGGATTGGTCCCTGACTCCAGGACCAACCTATAACTTACAACGTGTCATGTTACAACCAGTAGACTGATCCTTCTTCACTAAGGGAGTGCCCGAATGCTCGGTGTCAGATATTGGTGAAGCTAGAGCTTTAAGGAAAAGCAATCTGAGAATGAGCCAACGGGGGCAGCAGTGATGGACTAGGGGTCAGGAGCCTTGAGTCCTCTGTCAGAAAACCAGTGGGCACGATGTGTGACAGAGAGGGAAGGGCCCTCTTAGAGGCAGTCTAGCAGGGCAGTTACTTGGCAGTTCTGGAGTTAGAGAGCTGGTCACCTTCTCGCCCAGAGACGTAACTTCTCTGAGTCCTGTTCACTCACATGCAAGGGTTGTTGGGACTAAGTGTCCAGCAAGCACTGACTCCAGGGTGTGGGGCAGGGTGAGTGACGGATGAGTGCTGTTGTCACTACGGAACATCATCACGACTGCTAACCCACCACCCAACCCTCCCCTGGGTCAGACCTTGTGTTGGTGTTTCAAAGATTATCTTGTTACCTCTCCAATGGACTCCTTGGCATCCAACTTCCATTCCTGCCATCATTGCCTGTGGCCATGCCATGGCTGACAGCTGTAGCCACACAATGCGATCAGATTCACATATTCCAGAATGTGGGTGCAGATGCAGGTGGGCTAGAGGAGGATTTGGTGAGGGATGAGGAAGATGAAGTCTGATCTGGTTGCCTCTGTTTTCTCAGTGAATTAGAAAGCAAGGTCATCAGCTGGGAGAGAGAGAGAGCCATCCCTGGCCCCGGCCATGTGTCCCAGGCTGAGATCAGGTCTGCATGTTCTTTGTGCAACAGCCTCTGTGGTGCAGCCCAGGCTGACAGCTTCATAAAGACTACTCCGGAAAGGTCATTAGGGCACCCACCCTTGGAACTGGGCCTGTGAAGTGCTTGGAACCATGCCCAGTGCATGGTAGGTGCTGTCTGAGGATGAGTGATGGTTGCTGTCACCCTTGCCATTCCTCACACTGTTCCCTGGCCACCTTCATCCAGGCGACAGGGAGTTGGGGGGCATGGTGGCAGGCAGTGCCCAGCAACCTGAAGCAATAGCAGTGGGGCTTTGCTGGGGGTTGCTGACCCAACCCTACCCAACCTGCAGCTCAGAAGGCCTGGTAAAGTGCCCCTCTCAGGCTGACAGTGCAGGGAGGGCTGAGAAGCCATCCAGACAAGCCAGGGTTCATGAATGGGGAAGCTGAGACCTAGCAAGAGGAAGGGACTTGCCTCACATACCACTAAGAGTCTGGCGGAGCTGGGATAGAAACTCAGGACTCCTGACTACCCCGGTCTGGGGCCCTTTCCACCACCCTGCTTTGCCTTTTCTTCTGTGCATATGTCTGGGTTTTCTTTGCAGAGCTTCCCTTTGATAGATAGTTTCTCCTTTGATAGATATCTCAGCTCTGGGCATTTTGGTTTGGGCCACAGCAGCCTCCATACAGTTTAGGTAATTCATTCCTTCCATAGATACAAGCACAATCTAAGAGCTAGGCTTTGTGTTAAGTGTGGGATATTCCAAAATGAATGAGGTGCAGCCAGCCCCTACCTGAGAAGGGTCTGACATGCGAAAGACTGACAAACATGTAAATACCCAGAAATGAGAGCAGTGAGAAGCACAGGGGCGGTGAGACAATGAGCCCGGGGTGAGGGTAGACACTCTGTCTAGACAGAGTCTGGGACAGCTAGCCCAGGAGGTGACAACTGAGTCTTCGAAGAGAAATAGACCAACCTTGTTGGATCTTTGGCCTGGCCTTGAACAAGTTACCAAAGTTCACAGTGCCTCAGTTTCCCTGGCTGTAAAACAGGAAGGGATAGCATCATCCTCACGGTGATACTACAAGGATATTAAAAATGGTTATATAAAAAAAAACACATATAAAGTCTTCAGCAAGGGTCTGGCACATAGCAAACACTCACCAAATTGTGATTGTTGGTCTTACTGTTGTTACTATGAGGGCCCTTGAATGTCAGCTACTGTGGGATCATTTCCTTAGGCCAAGGGGGACCCCTGGGAGCATGGGGGCAGGGAGTGGCAGGCATATTTTAAAGGAGAGGGAGCCCAGTGGGCCTGAGCTACAAAGCCAGGACCAATGGAGGAAGCATCTGTCTCAGAAAGAGCTGACATAATCGCAGCTGGCCAGAGAGAGAACAGGGTCTCTCATCAGACTGAGAGCTCCCTGTGGCTGAGGGTGTGTAAGCAGATGATGGGTGGTCACTTGGTGGTGATGTGGAATGTGAATGTCTGAGTGTGTGGGGTTCAATTTTGTTCCCTGAATCTGGGCTGTGTAGTTTCTCCTTTCCTGAGGGTCTCTTGTTCTATTTCTAAGCCCCTGGGCCTGGGTACCAAAGGGCTAGGTTAAGCTGGGCTTTATCACAACTGCACACAAGAGCTAAGTGCCTGCAGGTCTCATGGGACAGGTGTGGGGGGAAGCAAGAGGCTAAAAACTGCCCCTGGGTAAACCACCACTCTAGCCAACCAAGGGGCAGGTGTTAATTAAAGTGCAGATTAGTTGTCAGTCATGGGTATCAGCACCAGGGCTTAGAATTGCTTAATAAGAGGGTTTGTTACATTGTTTTGCCTTGAAAAAGCAATATTGATCAGGAATCCCTGGCCTGGAACTAATTGAATATTCACCCCCAAATTGCAGTAGCTGATGGCTTATAAGGCCACGTCTCTCATTGTTACATGGGAAACTGTGGCTGAAGCTGGGGCACAGTGAAAGGGAGAGGGGGAAGCAGGAGGGAAGACAGGGGGAAAGGAAGGAGAGAGGGAGAGGAAGAGGAAGAGATGGATGGAAAAGGAGACAGGAGATGGGAAAGGAATGAAGGCATTTTTTCTTGTTTAAAAAATCTGTTACGATAAGCCAGATAATGCCTACATTTCACATCAGCTTCTTCCTCCTTAGAGAGGAGTGTCCCCTCCAAGTTTACCGAGATGTGTTGGCAGTACTGCAGTTTTAATGAAGGAAGCTTTCCATATGTTAATCTTGGGAATAAACTAATATGAATTCGTTTCTCTCTGTGCTGATTCCCTCCCACTGCAGCCATAGGTATTGTTATAATGTGCTCACGATGCTGTTCAGGGGGTCCTGCAGCTTCTAGGGGAGAGAGTGGGATCCTGGGAATATCTGCTGGAGCTGAGGTGGGGGCAAGTGGGGCCTGGGGGTCTCAGGGCTCTGCAGTTGTCCGCTTTCATGATGTGACCATCGGGAGGACCCTGAGAGTCTGGGAGGGCAGCGTGCTCTCTTTGTCATCTGTGTGTCGTTCTGATCATGAGCTGATAGCCTGCTCACCTTCATGCATCAAAGGCAGACACGGCTGGACAGGAACTTCCCATGCACACACTTCTTCTGTCCATCCCTGGTACATTGCCCTGATGTCCAAGGCTCACGGTTGGGGGAGAGAATTAGAAAAGCGATGGTGGGCACACAAGCCAGTGTGATGCACACACTGGGAAAACAGGTCCACGTGCTCAGACACCAGAGCCAAAGCTCCATCCCTGAGGACTAGCATGAGGTCAAGGAGCAGAGAAGGGCGGAGGAGACACTTGGAGGAAAAGACACAAAGTCAAGGGCACGAGAAACAGTGTGGTGTGTTCTGGAGACATGCAGGATCTTTGGGAAGGCAGATAGATGTGGCTGGGCTGGGGGCTGGTGCAGGACCATGAAGAGTCTAGAAGTTTAGACTTCGCCCTAAGAGTCATGGGGATGTCATGGAGATGTTGCCACAGGAGGTGACTAGGCAGAGAGATTGCAGACAGAGCATGGATCTGGAGGTTGAGGAGGTGTTGGAAGGCAAGTCCGGCCAGGGGGACCACAGAGAAGGCAGTTGCAACCGCAGCCCACGGGTGAGCTGCTGAGGACCTGAGCCAGAGAAGTGAGCTGGTGGGGAGAGGAGGGCTGTGTCTGGAGGAATGAGTGACTGATTGGGCACGGGGAAAAGAGAGAGGGAGAAGCCCAGGATGATGTTTCTAAGTAGTGCCGGGAACCAAGGCCTAAAAGCAAGTTTTCTAAGGTAATGGCAGATTCATTCTTGGCTGTATTGAACCTGAGGTCTTGGGAGGTGCCCAGGGCAGGTGGATTCAGGGCACAGGAGCTCAGGGGGTAGGCACAGGCATATGGGTCAGTGAGCTGGATTCTGCAGGTGAGGCCATGTGAGAAGAAAGCATTTGCTGACCCAGGGGACTGCAGAGAGTGGGAAGTGCGCAGAAGATGAACCTGGAAGGAACAGTCACAGCTTGAGGCAAAGAAAATCCTCCATGACTGAGAAACCCCCACCCAATGTCTGGGAGTTGGCCTAATGAAAGTCAATCCAGCATTTTAACAAATTCTTGGTCTATAGACAGGAGAGGGGAGGCCTGAGTTATAATAGTAATTTATCTCAATGTAGACTTTTAAACCTCAATTTATCATTGTCACTGACAACACTTGGATTAATCTGTTGTTCAGTGTCTTTGTCGCGGCTGCAAATCCCAGAAGGATAAAAGGGAATTGATACACATTAAGAACTGAATTTCAATTAATGCAAGCCTGCGCTAATTTTCCAACACATAACCCAGAAACATTCTCATTCATTACAATTTTGTCACTGTTGATCCTCAAGAGGAAATACATCCACTGATTTACTTACTTTTTTTCGTGTCTAATTCATCATCAAGGGCATTAAGAAGGGGGAGGGAGCCCGCTGAACTCCTGGCCCCTTCCCAGTCATCCACATTTTGCTGGAGAAAGGAGTACACACAGTTCCAGGATTTTCCAGAAGTTTCTGGTGTGTTTTAACAATTCTTCAACAGCTTGAAGTTTGGGTCCTGTATGATTCCCTGTGGAAGGGGAGATACTGGAATTCAAATGGACTCAGTGCCAGCCACACTGTCCCCAGGCCTATTCCTGACTCCTCAGGTGGTAGACCCAGGGGAGGGGCACAGTATAGTGACTTCTTTTGGAGCTGGGGCCCTGAGCACCAGGAGCTTTAATTCTGACGGCCGTCGGTCCCATACACGGGGAGTGCACTGACTACCGTAGGGGAGAGAAGGGCTTTCTTGCCCACCCCTCCCCAGCACCCACGGGGGACTGCTCCCCATTTGCAGACATGCCATCCTTGTGCTGGCCTCTGGGCCTCAGCACTAGAAAGTTTGCTCACCAGGTTGTGCTCTTTCCCCATCAGCCAGCCAAACCCTTCCTTGTTTGCCAAGACCTGGCTAAGCTGTTTTCCTGAGAGCTCTCTCTCATCTGTATTCCCATGAGCTTTTGGTTTCCACCTCAGTCCATGGGGTGCATGTCCCCAAGGAGAGAAGCTGCCTTTGCAGGTGTCCCCTCCAAGTCCTGCGCAGAGGGGCACCATCGGGGGGCCTAGGGAAGCTGTTCTCAGGTGCCCACTCTGCTCACCAGGCAGTGCTGCAGAAGGGGCACCCTTTTCTCTGCCCTAAAGCACCCTGGCAATGTTGCCCCTAAGAAGCTGTGTCTGCCCAGAGGGACAGCTTTTTCTCCTCTGTCCCTTTTTCCAGTTGACAAAGGCCCCCTGTGCCTGCCTCCCTGTACTGCCTCAGCTGAGAACACTTCCTCCCCACAGCCCCTGGACATGTTTCGGGGTGAGAGAGGCAGTCTCCAAGATCGGGGTGGCCAAGATTGGGGTGGCCTTGGCCTCCCAGCCAAGCCCAGACGCAGACACTGTCCAAACAGCTCGCTGGAAGTCCTTGTCCTAGCTGGGTCTTGCCTGGCCACATGTGACTGGCAGGAGCAAAGCCTTGTTTAAATTGGGGAGAATTAAAAGACCAACTCCACGTGGCCCTCAGTTGGCCTCCCTCCCTATGTGTGTGGGAGCCTCCTCCTTTGCCACGGCTTTGGATCCAGTCCCGGCCAGGACGCCGGCAGGCCCCTGCCCATGAATCATAGCTTGTGTCTGTCTGCCTCCTCTGAGGTCCCCCCACAGCTTGTCCCTTTCCACTTGAGGCTGTTTGCCCCTTTGCAGAGAATCAACCTAGTGTTTTCCTCTCTGGAATTAAAGGGGCTGTGTTCTAGGCCCGAGTCTTGGTTCTCAAGGGTGACTGAGAGACGACACAGAGGCAGCACCGTTGAAAGTAAAGTTTCATGCCACTCACAGCACCCCTAGAAATGAGAGGTTCCCCCCAGGGCCATGCAGGAACACGGGGAGGAATAGCAGGTTGGGTGCAGAAGCAGAAGGGAGAGGAGACCCAGGCTAGAGCCTTCACTGGGGTCTCTGCGGGAAAGGTGAGGTAAGGCAGGGGAAGAGCTTGGGACTGGATAGTGTAAGTTTGGTGGGCTCTGGGCTCCAGGGGCGGTCCCCAGGACAGTTTAGTGTGGGGGAAACATTGGCTGGATGTGTGAGTTAAATAAAAGCATGGCTGATGACTGTAGACTCTGAATTGGCTGGTTTGTATATAAAAGGTGTGCTCGCAACCAATTCCTTTCCAGTCTCCAAGAACTGGCTGCCCTGGGAGGGGCAGTCTCTCCCGGGATTGTTCATCATCCAAATGCCTGAGCATCAAGAATACAGAAAATAAGAAAACAGTTAATTGAATTGGCCCCATGATGCATGGATGCCAAATAGACAGGAACGAGAATCCAAGAAAGCACAGTTGGTAGAGGCCGCTGCAGTGAACCACGGCTGTGCTGCAACCCACCCCAGCTCAGTGGTTTAGAACAGCAGCCCTGTTATCTATGACTTGGGCAAAGTCGGCAGAGACAGATTATTGCTGTCCGCTCCACGTGGTGTTGCCTGGGCTTGAGTCACTGAGGCTTTCCTCCAAGGTGGCTGCCCACTCATGTGTCTGACCACTGGGGACTGTCTGGACCTCTCCTTCATGTGTTCTCTGCAGCAGCATAGCCAGACCTCTTTCCAGGGTGGTTCGGGGCTCCACGGGGCAAAGGAGGAAGCTTCCAGGTCTTTGAAGACTTCTGCCTGGAATTGGCACAGTCCCACTTCTGCTGCGTTGGCCGGAGCCAAGGGGAAGCAGGCTGAGCCCCAGGAGAGGAAGTGCTGCAAGTGCAGACAAGGGTGGGGGTGGTGGATGGGTGGTGTCTTGGCTAAGCAACATGTCAGAGCTATGACCATGGGTACCATGGGGCTGGACCACCAAGGAGAAATAGGTTCTGTGTTAATATGTAGAAGGCACAGGTCCCTCAGGGCCACAGACTCCAATACAGGAAATTGTCTCCGTGTCTCCAGCACCTCAGTAGCCAGCCCCCTGAAAGCAGTGTGGTGTGGCAGCAGGGAAAGTGCATGTTTGGAGACACGCAGCCTTGAATTTGAACCCTTCTCTGCCCTGGGCCCTGCACTTGCCTTCTTTGAGGAGCCCCAGGGCTCCCTCCATCCATGCAAGCAGGTCTCTGCTCAAGTTTCCCCCTCAAACTGGTCTTTTCTGACCTTCCAAGTAGAGCATACCTTCCTGCCTTTATCCTCCTTGCTCTTGTTACCACCTCACTGTATCATTCATTGTCTGTCTCTACTAGAAGTAAGTGTGAGGAGAGCTGGGTTTTGTTTTGTTTACTGTTGTATCCCCAGAGCCTTTTAGAGTGACTGACACATAGTAGGCATTCTGCATACGTGGGAGGAATTGACTCACATGATTGTGGAGACTGGCAAGTCTGAATTTGCAGTGCAGGCCCGCCGGCCACAGACCCAAGGGAGTAGATGCCACAGATGAAGTTCCAAAGGCGTCTGCCAGAGAATTCTCTCTTGCTCAGACGGCTGGTCTATTTGTTCCATTCAGGTCTTCAGTGGATTGGATGAGACCCATGCACATTATGGAGGGCAACCTGCTTTACTCAAGACCACCAGCTTTGATGTTCACCTCACCCAGAAGCACTCTCATGGAAATACCCAGAAGATTTGACTAACTATCTAGGCATTCCATGGCCCAGCCAGGCTGACACATTCAATTAACCATCACAGCGTATATGTGCTGAATGAGTAAGATGTGTCTGAGCCTCTGATTTCTCCCCTATAAAACGGGGCTACTGATGCCCAGATCTCAAGATCATTGGGAGAAATCACTGAGACACTAGGTGGGAAGGCAGCCAGAGCAGCACCTGTCCCCCAGGGGACCCTCAGCGGACGACACTCCCATCCCCTCACTGGCCCCCTCAGAGAAGAGCTTTGAAGACCCCCCAACCCAATCTCGAGTGTCTGGGCTCAGTGGAGTGTCGCTCTGCTGAGGACGCTTGCCTGCTGCTCAAACGGCGCCAGCCTCAGCGACAACATTCAACAGGCGCTGCCTCTGTTTGCCTGAAACATTTCAGCTGTGGCGGCAACACTCCACGGGAGGAGCACATTGTCTGCCTCTGACGCCAAGTGTGAGTGGGGCTTCGGAATCTTTACCCAGAGAGTGCACAGTAATTAGTATAATTATTAGGATGGTTAATGAAGCTGGGAGCCGCATATCAAATGCACATTTACACAAAACCTTCTTTAAACATAGTGGGTGGAGAAGTTTGCCTTCTCGGCTTTCTCCTTTCCTTAGAATTTCAGAGTTTGAACTCAACATGTGGGAAAATGCACTCACTGCCTTTCCCCCACCTCTTGGCCTCCAGGCGGCTGTTAGTGCTATCTCCATGCTCAGATAACCCAGAGTGGTCTGAGACTTTCTCACCACCCCTGTCTGGTCGGCAATCAAGGCCTCCTGCTCCCTGCCCCACTGCCACCTCACCAGGTGAGGAACCCACATTCTCCCCTATTGATGGCATCACCTCCTAGCTGCCCCTGCCCCCCAGCCTGCCTCTTCCTGGTCACTTTTTTCTTAGGCTGGGATTGCCAGAGCAGGCCCCAGCATGAAGACTCCTGTGACAGCGATGTACTTAGGAAGTGCTCCCAGGAAAAACCACTGGGGTGCAGAGATGAGACTGGGAAGGGAAAGGAAAGGAAGGGGAGGCAGCAGAGTCCTGCAGAGGGTAACTTTGGTTCAGTCAGCGTAGAGCCGGGGACCTGGAGTGTTTATCTCCAGCACCCTCCGTCAAAGGTCTGGCCGTGGGTCCTATACCTCGCACTGAGGTACCCTGGGTACCGTGGGGTATGTTAACCTTGAGGGTGACACAGCCACAGCGGTTAGACACCACACGGGAAATAGTTCACAGTTTCAACGTTGGATCACCCTGCATTCCTTTGGATGGCGTCATATATTTGGGAAACTGGGTGTGAGGTGGCAGCTGTGCCTAAAAGCAAATACCGTGTGAAAGTCAAGGTGGGAAAGGACACGAGGGCGCTGTTGTCCCTCTGGTTCAGGAGCTGCAAGGCCATGCAGCACCCAACAGGCACACGGGTCCCATACGTAAGAATTGTGGTTACTTATAAATGAAACAGGAATGTTATTTGTTGTTTTAATTCTTACATATTTTTAAACACCTGCTAAATCTGTGAGGCTGTAAATGCTTGTTACACTGTTTGGACCTCACTACTTAATACATGGAACTGTTAGGTATTTCTTCTGGCCTTGGAGTAAATGTTGTGAAAAAATTACTGAGACAGCTTCATACACAGAAAGTTCCAGAACCTCTGGGTTAAGGGCTGCTGCTGGGAGGACGCACATGTCCAGCTCCTTCTTGGCTCTCTGTGCCACAGGCCCAGGGCCTCATGCAGCCCGAGGGCAGCCCCCTAGCAACGACAATGGTGTGGGCTCCTGGGATGAAAGCCCTCTAGGAGCCAGGGTGGGTGACAAATGGCAGAGGGATCCGAGCAGATAGGTGCAGATGAGCGTTCTGCTCCGTGAGCTTCTCAAACTGCAGTGAGCACATGAATCCCCTGCGGGTCTTGTTAAAGGCAGATTCTGGTCAGGAGTCTGGTGGCGGGGCCTGAGAGTCTGCATTTTTAACATGCTCTCAGGGAGGTGCTGCCGCTGGTCTGTGACTCCCACTTGGAATAGCAGGAGCGACGCCATCCCCCTCTGCCATCACTTGTTACACTCTCCACGGGCACACATTCCCTGGTTTCTCCCGTGTAAGGTAGGGCGCTGTTGGGCTTTTGGGGAAGCCCCAGCACTGGGCGGCTCTGAGCCCAGCTCAGACTGAGCAATCAGAGGACGGTGAGTGATGGCAAGGGCCCCTCTTCTGAGGCAGCACACTTCCCGGCTGCCCTGTGCTATTCTAGAATTGCAGGCTTGGGAGCCCCAGACATTGACTCACAGGTGGAGATGGAATTGGAGGAGACAAAAAGGCAGATAGAGCTCATTCCCTGCACACTGTCAAATACCACTACCAGGATGCGGACCTCCTGGGCACTTGTGGCCTGGGAAGGCTCTCAGACATATGCAGTGGGCCACCCCCTTGTCATATGTGCAGGGAATTTGAGGCCCAGAGATGAGCAAGTCAGCATTAGGGTTGAGGCTGGAACTTAGGACCCCAGTGCCCACACCCAGGACACTGTGTTCCCTATGACTGTCATGTCCAGTTTAGGGAATCTTGAGCTCTCGAAGTTGGAAGCAAACTGCCCCAGGTATTGGTAGTGTTGCCCTTGACTTATGTGCTGGATGTTGGAACCCTGCATGAAAAATTGTGAGATATGCTGTCCCAAAATGCAGGAGGTGAGATGCAGTGGTCACTCATGTACAGACCCTGGGGTGAGTGAAGAGTTTCGGGGGCCCCGGGGCGCAGCCACTGGTGCGCACTCTGGCGGAGGGCACTGGCTCCTACTCCCTGCCTCCCCTCCTGGTCAAGTAGAAGGTTCACGCAAGATGCACCAGGAAACCTGGACCCACTTTGCTCCTGAAGGCTGCTAACTCTTTCAGGCTCCTTCATCCTAGCCCCCACTGTCCATGAGCCTCGAGCTCAAGCTGTATACATGTGGATGGAACAGAGGACTGGGTTTTGGTATCTGAAGGATCCGGGTTTGATCCTGGTTTCACCTCTAAACTAGCTATGTATACAGATTTTACTATTGCTCCCATTTCTTTACTCCTGTTACTAAATCTATGTAGCCACACCCTTTGCAATGAGAGCTTGCCATAGCTCTCAGAGGAAGAGATGAAATATATTTCCTCTCCCATTGATGTGGGACTTGGCCATAAGACTTAGCTATGTTAACAGGCTGTTAGGTGTTTGCATATGTTGGCTTGAAATCTTGCTCTTGCTTATGGCAGTTGGTAATCTGCCATACGGGGCATGTGCTCTAGGTAACCACTGGTCCCAGGAGAACGAGAAGACTCCTAAAATAGACTGATCCCCAGCTTGGAACCAAGCCCAGCAGAACCACAGCTGTCAGGGAGAAGTGAATGGTTGTTGTCATCCACTGAGTTTTTGGATTATTTGTTACATAGCATTATGCCACAATAGCTGACTAATGGACTATGGGACCTTTGGCGAGTTACTTATGTGAATCTCTGTGGGATACAGTTTCCTCATCGATAGAAAAATGGGCAATAACACTTACCTTGCAGCCCTGGTGTGATGGTTTAATGGCCTATGACATGAGTAAAGCACATGGCATCGTGCCTGCTCCATAGGAGGCTTTCGATATATGGTGATTTTAAAGAGGAAAGGGTCATCCTATAAGAGCTGCATTGGACAAAATGCTATCGGGTGCATACTGCCGACGGCTCAGGACCAGGCACCATCCAGATGGATTCAAATCCTATTCTTAAACAATTCATATTAGGTTCAGACAGGTCTTTGGGTAGAAACCCAGGCCAGGGATGGGGTGGAGGGGGAGTTTGGGACGTCTCTTAAATCTCAAACATCTACTTCATAATTGAACCTACATCCTCTCTTCTTGACCACAGATTGACTTTCTCTCTTATGAGTTTCTTGGCAACAAAAGCAACTTTCTCCATCTCTTGTCCTTTCAATAAGAGGACAGCTTGGCATCAGTGGAGGGTGTGATACTGGGGACCCAGAGGACTCTCCAGACCTCCTGGTGCTCTTGCTTTCCTGCTGGCATGTCCCCCCAGACCTGGGCCCCTTCTCCAGGGCTGGGGCTCTGCTCAGGAGGGGCCATGCTGGGTTGAGCTCTGCTCCTGGTAAATCCGGTTGTTCCATGGGTGACTCAGTTCAAGAGTCTGCAGAAATGAGGAGGGTGCTCTCACAGTGGTCCAAGACCCACAGACACATCTGGGCCCTTGCTCTGGTCATTCTTCCAATGCTTGTGAGCAAAGGGGATTGGAAGTTGGTTTTAGCTGGATAGCTGAGTTTTTGGCAGATCTGGGTTTGTCTGCCTGCCAGCCTCCATGGTGCTTCTGGCTGGGACAGGTAGGAGGGTGCTGCTGATATGAGTTGGGTCAGAGGTCAGGGGTGAGGTCTGAGTAATGTCCAGGCTTTTAGGGGGTGGAGTACTAAATAAGGGTGTGGATGTGAAACAGGGTGCAGCCAAGAGGGGGGCCCCAAATAGGGATTTGGAATGGGGTCCATTACTCAAGGTGTCCAGGAAATATTAGGATGTCCTCACCCCTTCCCCCAACCCCCACAGGTGTGAGTAAGGGGGAAGGGACACATGGAGCAGGGCCTTTCGGAGCTGTTTTGCACAGCAACGGCTTTGCAGCTAACCTCTGGCATGGTCATTTAACATATCTATAACCTTTAACTGGTTGCACAGATATCTTAAATAGCTGTGGCCATGCTTTGAGCCAAGGGGATGGAAGTGACTTCTACCCAAGATGTAACTTTGGCTACGTGGCCTGGGAAGCAGGAGAGACTTTGCCTGGAAGAAGGGTGAAAGAACTCTTGCCAGTAGGCCATGAGAAGGTGCCACATGGCTTTGGATTAATTAGGGATCCTGCCTGGACGGCAACACAGCTGAGGGTGCCGGCAGCCTGAATCACAGACGTTTGCTTCTTTTCCTGAGATATGCTTCCCCAAATTAGGGTAGGGGGAGAAGGAAGCACTGTGGGCATCTGTGGGTATCCAAAAGGACTTTGGTATTTTAATGAAGATATCAGGTCACTATCTTAAGTCTATATAGCTTTAAATAAACATTCCTTTCCTTTTCACAAATCTGTGACATTGAGAGACATCTTTCCTATGGCAACAGACAATCGAACCTAGTGGGAGGTCCATTAGGCAATAGTATATCGTGTCCCCCTTGGCCCCTGAGTGTTCTGTAACAGATGGACTTCAGCAGAGGGGAGTAGTGGTCAGTGGCACTTGAGTCAGATCATCTGTGTCAGATAGAACATTGTTTTCCCAAAAATAAAACTACAAAAATAATATATAAAAAATAAAAAAGTTACTCAATGTATTATTACCCAGAAATTGCCACTGTTACCACTTTGGTGAACATGATTCCAGGATATGTTTCTTTATTCATGCATGTGCGTGTGCATGTGCGTGCAATGCACTGCTACCTACAACCCCAGCTGCTTCCTAAGGACAGTGGCTTTTGTTTTGGGAAAGGCCCACCGTGAGCTAGCCCCCAGCCTCTCAGTGGGTTTGGACACCCACCAGGGTGACCTAGATCTGAATTTGGGGGTAGGGGCAGCAAAGGAGTGAATTGCTCTGCTTCATAAAGTGAAAAGAGCTTGGTGCTCCTGGGGCCAATCAAGAGCTAGTGAGAGCAATAGAGCTGAAAATAGAAAAAAAATAAAGGAGCACAGCACAACCTGACAGGAGGCTGAAGCCCTGAGCGTGGGAGTGTCTAACGTGCTTTTGAAAAACAGGGACACCCAATTACTGAGGTTCAGTTGCTTGCTTTGTTGCCGTGAAAAGCCTTCGCTAGGCTTCCGTAAGCCTTACCTACACACACAGCTCTGGCGAGCCTGCCCTGGGGAAGATAGTAAGGAGAGGGTTGAATCCAAGTCTGAGTTGCCCTGGTGTGGGACCCAAGGAGGACAGTAAGAGGATCCCGACCTTGAACTAGTTCAGCAAAAGGAGGAGAGTGGGGAGGGAGCAAGTGGGTGAAGGAGGACCCAGATTTGATTATACAAATAAACATCCTTTGGGAATTCAAAGAAATATGGCGTTGTATTGGGATCAGGTGTTCCACAATTCGTGGGTAGGGGCTCGAGCCAACCTTCTCTAGATGTGAAGCTGCAGGTCAGCCTCAGACATCTGGGATATGTATTTATGCTTATAGGTTTATTTAAGTGGGATTTTTTGCATTCGTTGTCTTCATCTTTTTCACTCAGTCCTATGTCCTATGCATTATGGCTTGACATTAAGTATATGTCTAACTCACTCTATTTAATGTCTGGATGGTACATTGTCGGAGAGAAATCAACAGTGTAAGTAGCTACTCCCTCCCAATACTTCTATTTACATCTCTCTATGCCTTTGTTTGTCTATTGATGTAGCCACCTAAAAAATGCATCCCAGGTTGAATACTAAAAACCAAAAATCACATTGTTGATTTATTTTTTCATTTTGAAGGCAATACCAACATGCTGGCTGACCTCTGCTGTTACAGATGGTGGTGACGATTTCAGTAAAAATGACCTGATCCTTTTGACTGTTGGCAGTTCCACAGCCCCTTAGTGATGACACTCCCTTAGCCTGGGAGAGTCAAAAAAAAATGCAGAACCAGTCCTTCCCCTGACTTTGACATCAGAACAGGACCTGTTTGGGTCTTTAGCCCATAGTTCACAACCGCAAACCTGTGACCACTGTGGGGAAGAGGGTAAAGCCTACTGAGGAAAATGGGTTTTGTGTCTCTGAGAAACTCACCAATTCAGTGCCATTGTCCACTGCAGGGACATCAGAGCTGGAAGTCCCCTCCTTAGAGGTTATTGGGTCCCATGTCTTTATTTTACAGATGGGAAAATGGAGGTCCATGATCACACAATTTGCAAGAAAATAATAAAACCTAAAGTGATTCTTCGTGTTTTTCATACATTTTAAGTCTAACATGTGATAACAACCCTGTGAGGCAGGCATGTTTCTGTCCCCACTTTTCAGCCGTACAAACAAGGTGAGAGGGAGAGAAGAGCCCTGACCCCCGCAGTCTGCACGTGAAGTTGCTGCAGGGTCACTGCCGCTCACAGCCGAGGAGAAGCCGCATCTCTGAGCCCAGTGCTCTGCTCTGTCCTGTCATCAAGAGGCCCTCAGGCAGTGCCGCCCTGTGCAACGGGGCTCTTGGGCTCTCTGTCCAAGTGTCTGTCTGTCTCAGCTGTGTGCTTGAAGGGACATTGTAGGTAGACTGCACAGATGAATAATTCAATAAAAGTGGATAATTTCCATGGCAACCTTGCCAGCACGTGACCCTCTCCGCTGCCTCCAAGGACTGGGTTTTCCCTAATAAAGGGACACATTTGTCAGATGACACATAGTGGACTGGGAGGACACTTTCTTTTAAGAAAACTGAAACGAAACTGGGTCGACTGACAGTAGCAGGGCCAGGCTTGCAAGAGCCCTGTTTAAACGTAGCGTGGGCAGGTCGGGGTGTGGAAGGCCTGGTGCATTTGTGGTGCTCGGGGACAACCACCTTTCCTGCAAGGCGAGGGCATGAAGACTGGGTCTGCAGGGACCCTGAATCTGGGACAATGAAAGGCAAAATCCTCTGTTCCTCCACAATTGACCAAGGACAACCAGGCACTAAGTTACAGAGCCCTTTTAGTGGTTTTTTTTTGGTGTGGTGAGAAAAAGAAACTGAGACCCAGAAAATCACCCCTGATAGCTTTGGCTAAGGTCACTTAGCTGGTTAGTGACAAAGCTTGGGCTCAAGTGAGGTACTCTTTCTGCTGTGCCTGCTGCTCTATATAAGCCCAGGGACATGATAGGGATGCTGAACTCCCAAAGTGGGAGGCTAACCCATGACATTCACGTTTTCTCTGTCTTCTTATTTAAACCAACAATTTGCACTTATGGGCTGGATTAGGTTGGGGACAATTGGTATCTTTTTTGGGGCTTCACTTGGGAGACCAGTCGGAACTCAGTCAGGAGGAAAGGCACAAATTTGGGGCAGAGTTGAAGGATTAGCCTGAGATGAGAGTTGAAACAAGATTGAGACTCAGACAAAGATCAAGGTCAAGATCAAGGCCAGGGTCAGGGTTGGATCTGGGACTAGTAGGGTCAAGGCTCAGCCTGTTCTGGAGGAATTAGAATCTTCTCTATGTAGAACTCACTGGAAGTACTTGGATATCCAACTGTGGAGGAGTGAAACCCAGGCTGAAGGTCTGAAGGGCTGGCCAGGGTGGACACGCTACCAGGTGGGACCGGTTGAACAAAGTCATGAGGCAATCTTCAGGGGGCTGCCGGAGTCAAAGGAGAGCAGAAACACACCCCGTGGCTGCAAGTGCAGGAGGGAGGTGGTCGTGAGATAACACAGAGTTAGGAATAAAGGACACAGAAGCAGGATGTGAATGAGGGTAGAAGTCCAAATGAATGTATTCTAGTGGCTTCAAGAGATGGGGTGAGGTCAGGAGGACAGTTGAAAAGACCTGGACTGGAGACCTCTTTAGGGTTGAGCCTTTCTCCTGGTTCCCAAAGAGTCAAAGGGGAGGCACTTAAAAAACAGTTGACCTGAGCCTCCCACCTCCAATGCCAAGAGCACTTACTTCTCCCTAAAGAGGTAAAGCATTCACTGGGCACAATTCTTTCTGGGATTCTGCAAAGTTTCCCCACCTCACTCATTCAAACCAGCACTGCCCCCCTGCTTTCCCTACCCTAGCAGCCCTGGGTACTCACTGTCCTCCAAAAGTTTGTACTTCTTCCTGACACCTCCCTCTTCTTGGTCAGACCTGTGGATTTGGGGGTGCCTGAAACCCTGACCAAAGAATAAGGCAAACAAGATCATGTTACCTTGGGGTCTTTGTGAACTGCAAGGGGGCTGTCGAGTTGATGGTTTGCCTCGAATTTTGCAATGAACAGAGCTGGGTTTAGGGCTTGGTTACACAAGCCCCATGGCTGCGGGGCTATTGCCAACCCATGGGAGACATTAATGCAAATTAAAAACAGAAAGTAAAACACCACTGTTTCTTTTTTAAAAAGACCTCTTTTATTTAGTTTTAGAGAGAGAGGAAGGGAAGGAGAAAGAGAGGGAGAGAAAAATCGATGTAAGAGAGAACTATCGAGTGGTTGCCTCTTAAACGCACCCCACCAGGGGACCCGCAACCCAGACATGTGTCCTGACTGGGAATTGAACAGGCAACCTTTTGCTTTGTGGTGCAACACCCAATTAACTGAACCACACCAGTTAGGGCAGCACTGTTTCTTCAAGTTAAAAAATAATGAGGGTAGGAACAAAGAATTTAAGTCATAACCAGAGTCACCTTGCATGGCAGGAAAGGGGGAGCAGGGGATGATCCTCTCTAGTTATGTCAGATGACCAACCGTGGACAGCCCTGCTCAAGGCCCCTAAACGTGTGAGGAGGAAGAGGCAAGGGGAAGTGAGTCAGAGTGTGCAGTGGGGACAAGTATGGGCAGGGGTGGGAGAGGATTCTGGGGTTTAGCTGGTAGCATTTGCTTGAATTCTCATGAACAGTGCTCTCTTAGTTCAGATTTACTTTCACACCTGAGGATGGAGCGCATGCACCAGTATGGGACACCTCTTTTGCATTACTTCCAGACCTCCTGGCCTTACCTGTTTGTCGTTCCAGCCTCTGCTCTGCTGGGTGACTCCATGCAGGCTCTGGGCAGCTTTGTACTTTGCAGCTTAACAGGACCTCCCCTCAGTCCACACTCACAAATCTCATCTCCTTTTCCAGATGTGGGGAGCCTCAGAATCTAGCAGATTATGACCTAGAAGGGAAGGAATATGCCAATCCCTACTTTGACCAATAGGGGCCCAGAGCCTTGGAAAAGTGCTTCCTCCTTTCTCATTGCCCCACTCTCCCCAGAGGCAGTTCAGAGACACATCTCACAGCTTCCCCGTGACCTCATTGAATCAAGCGACTGATCTTCTGAAAGCATGGCCAAGCATCCTCCTCTTGGCTTTTCCTCCTCCTCTTCATGCCTTGGGTGGGCTGCGTCATGCCTTCCAAAGATATCCATCTGATCACATCTGATCTTGAAACCTGTGACTACTGTTCCCTTATGGCAAAAGGGGTTTTGCAGATGTGATTGGGTTAAAATCTTGAGGTGGGGAGATTATCCTGGTTTATCTGGCTCTGAAGGCAATCGCAGCATTCTTATAAGAGGGAAGCAGAGGGAGAATTGATTACAGAAGAAGGCAAGGTGTGGACTGAAGCAAGATGCTATTCTGATGAAGGGAGGGGCCGCAAGCCCAGAGATACATGGGATGCAGGAAGACTCTAGAAGCTGGAAAAAGCTAGGAGATGGATTCTCCCCAGAGCCTCTAGAGAGAGCATAGTCCTGCTGACAGCTTGATTTTGGTCCAGTGAAGCTGACTTTGGTCACCTGACCCCCAGAACTGCAAGAGAACAAATGAGTGTTGTTTTAAGCCTCCAAGTCTATGGTCATTTGTTACAGTGGCCACAGGACCTCTCTTGTCTCCTACTGTGCTCTATAGCCTCACACTCCTCAATAATAAGCTCATACATAAGGGTAAGACACCATCTGGTTGGCATCAAACCCCAGCTTTGTGCACATAGTTTTGTAAAAACTGTGAGTCCTGCTCACAGTTTTGTAGATACTGGTATATACCTTCCCAATCCCCCCAAACAGGCAATTCTAGCTATTTCAGAGTCTGCTATGGGATGGGAATTGGCTCCCAAGAGCCAAGGTAGAGAGAAAGGCGACCTCAAGGGGATATCTGGGGCGTGGTCAGGACCTGGTACAGCCACTCTCCTGCATCAGTGAGTGTGTGAGTTATTGTGCCCTTTGGGGGAAGCCTGGCAGGGTGTCTGGGTGAGTTTATGAAGGACTGGTCATTTGAAGACGTGCCTGGGAGGTCTGGAAGCCCTGTGCCCACTGTATGCTCTCATATAAGTTAGTACTTGTCAACAATGTACAAATGTCATCTCCTTTTTAAAAAGCCTTTTTTAAAAGATTTTATTTATTTTTAGAGAGAGGGAAAGGGAGGGAAGAAGGGAGGGAGAAACATCAACGTGTGATTGCCACTCATGCACCCCCTATGGGGGACCTGGCCCACAACCCAGGAATGTGCCCTGACTGGGAATCAACTCTGGTTCGAAGGCCAGTGCTCAATCCACTGAACCACAGCAGCCAGGACTAAATGTTACCTTCTTACATATAGCTTCATTGTGTAGTATGCAACCTGCCCTCGTGAGCTGTTTGATCTTGGACAAAGCCTCTTACCTCTCTAAGCCTCTATTTCTTCTGTAAAATGGAAATAATCAGAGCACCTCCCTGAGAGTATTATCCTGAGGATTTGATGAGATAATTCATGTGGGCTATGGAATAAACACTTAATAAATGGTAATGCTGCCTGTGGTTGCCATTACTATTATTTTCACAAAGGTGATGTAGGCACCTCACAGAATCCTGCTTTTCAACATTCCTACACAGTTACTTAGCCCTTTGATGAGATAAGCCCCCTCAACATCCAAAGCTGCTGGTTGGACATTATAGGCCTCAGGTTTCTCTCTACTTCCAAGACAAAGCTGCAAACCTGGAGTATTACTAAAGAGATGACACATGTAACCAACCCTGGGGCCAAGGGGCCAGCAGGCAGCTTTTGGAGAGCAAAGTTAGAAGCATCAGGCAAATAAGAGAACAGAATTAGGCTCATTACCACATAGAAGAATCACATGCTCCTTTCAACAGTTGAGAGAAGAGAGCCCCAGAAGGTTCAGCGGCTTGCCCAAGGTCACCCAGCCAGCTAGTTGCACAGCCACAGTTCTAACTGGGCTTCTTGATTCCAAGCCCTTAACCCTTTCTTCCACACCTTCTGTAGGCTTTTATGTGGAAGAGGAGGTCTTTTGGTGTTCTGCAACCCAGTTTCCAAGGTGGGAGGGGTTACCTCTCACCACTAATAAGCAATTCTCTGGCACCAGTGAGGTGTCTGAGAATGCAACTCAGTTTAGGTACTGACTACCTGGAGACAGCATCAGGTCCCACAGGGTGAGGGGTCCGTCCTACAAGACTGGCCCCACTTCAGACACCAGTCGTGAGTCCTGGCTGTTACCTGGGCTTCTGGCCAACTGGTTATAAATCGGAGGTTTCCATGACTCTCTCCTCAGGATTGATTAACTTGCTAGAGCTGCTCACAAAGCTCAGAGAAACATTTTCCTTACTAGATCACCAGTTTATTATAAAAGGATATAACTCAGGAGCAGCCAGATGGGAGAGTTGCCTAAGGCGGGGTGTGTGGGAAGGGCTCAGAGCTTCCCTATGTATCTCTGAGGGTACCACTCACCCCAAATCTCTATGTGCTCACCAACCTGAAAGCTCCCTAAACTCCATTTTGGGAGGTTTATGGAGGCTTTATTACATAGCCACAATGGATTAAATCATTGGTCCTTCTCTCCTCCCCGGAGGTCGGAGGTCAGAGGTGGGGAGTGTGGGGGATGGGGGGCTAGAAGTTCTAGTCCTCTAATCAAATGGTTGGCTCCTTTGGCAATGTGCTCCTATCCTCAGGTAAGGTCCAAAAGTTACCTTATTAACGTAACAAAAGACACCTTTATCGATTTCCTTTTTTATCTTGTTTTTATTAATGATGTTCTTATACAGTTGTCTTCATTTTCCCACCACCACTTTCCCCTGCCCCACCCACCCCCACCTCCCATTCCCCACTCTCAATCCTACCTCCCTTTGGCTTTGTCCATGGGTCCTTTGTACATGTTCTTCAATCTCACCACTTAGGAAATTCCTAAAGTTTTGGGAGCTGTGGTCCAGGAAAGGCTGGCACAGACCAAATATACATGAGAAATATATATTTAGTCATCTGAGTGACCATATATATATATATATATATATATATATATATATATATATATAGAGAGAGAGAGAGAGAGAGAGAGAGAGAGAGAGAGAGAGAAAATTACAGTATCGTAGGAGGGAGAGCAGGAGGGGAAAGAGGCTGGGAACTGCCCCCATGGAGGGCACCCACTCCCCACTCAGGCCCTTTGGACGACAGCCACAAGAGCACAGAATGAAGTGACAATCTGTGAGTGTGGCCTCTTGTTTTCCAACTCGACTCTGCCAACAGCAAATATCATCGTTTCAGGCCATGGGAGAACTGCTTCTTTCAGGACCCCTTGTCGCATCGATGTAAATCTCCCACAATTTCCTCCTGCCCTGGCAAAGACATCCCTTTAAATTACATTACATGCCAGCTCCCACACTCGTCCTGGGCCTGTATGTTTTATTTGATGGTGGCTATCACACATGCTCTGATTTGATTTGGGGCCTTTGCAGCCATTAAGAATAGATTTTTTCCTCTTGTATCCCTTTATGAGTCAGCTCACCAGACTTGGATAATAATAATAATAATAATAATAATAATAATGAAAATAGTAATAACCAATATTGGCTGACTGCTGACTCTGTGCCCAGCACTCTGCTGAACTCTATACCTAATACTTCACTTAATGACAATAATAGCTCCATGAGGTGGATGCTATTATTATTCCCATTTATGACTGTAGAAATGGAGGCACAGAAAAGTTCAATGAGAGAACCGGGCCTCCAGTGCAGGCTCTGCAACTCCAAATGTCCATTTGCTTAATACGCTGCCTCTGTCCCTCAGGGACGGGGTTCTTGGACCCCTTTGCTAAGGTCACCACCTGGCTGGCAACCTCAGGCCTAAAGACCAGACCTGCATTCAAAACCCAGCTGCTCTCAGGGCTCTCAGTCAAGAGGCTCAGGTCCTGAAGGCCAGTGCCCCGCTAGGCCTTAGACGGCAGTTCTCAACCAGGGGGCATTTTGTCTCCCAATTTTGGCAAGAGGGAGACAATTTTCTTTTTCATGATTTTGGGTAGGGGAGCTACTGGGATCTGGGGAGTAGAGGCCAAGGACATTGCTGAAATCCTGCAGCTCACAGGGCAGCCCTTACAAGAAAGAATTATAGATTTCAACTGTCAGTGGGTTGAAGTTGGGAAGTCCTGGCCTACGGGCAGTGCCAGAGACAGGCTGCGATCAGAACGGGCACAACCAAATATTCTGTCGGCCTGCAATCATGACAAGTGCTTTTCCTGGGTTTCCTGTGCTCCAGACCCGGCTCTGAGCACTCTCATGGGTCCACTCACCCACTCCTTTAACTCCCCAACAACTCTGGGAGGAAAGGATTATTTTTAGCATCTTCACTTTACAGAGCAAGAAACGGAGGGGTGAGAGGCTAGGCTATTTATCCCAAATCATACAGCTCATGAGTTGCAGGGCTGGGATTAGAACCAGGCAGCCTGGCCCTGGCCCAAGCTCCCAGAGGCTCCTCTACCTGCCTCAGAGAGTTGCAGAGCCCAGACTTTGGAGATGTTCCTGGCCAAGTTCAAGCCCTGGCTCTGACACTTAATATCCATATGACTTCAACAAGTTGACAAATGTGCTGAGACTCAGTTTCCTTAACTGTGTACTAGGGAATCCTGTGTTTGTGTCCTAGGGCTGCCGTGCAAATGACTATAAACACGGCAGGTGACAGCAACTGAAATATCTTCCCTCACAGTCCTGAAGACCAGAAATCCAAAGTCAAGGTGTTGGGAGGGCTGTGCTTTCTTAGAAGATTCTAGGGGAGACTCCTTCCTTTTCTCTTTCTGCTTCTGGTGGCTCTGGGCATTCCTTGGTTTGTGGCTTAATCACTACATTCTCTGCCTTCATCTTCCACAAACTTCTCCTTTGTGTGTCTCCTCTTATGTTTCTTATAATAAGAACACTTGCTATTGGATTTAGGGATAATCCAGCATGATCTCATGTTAAGATACTTAATTTAATTACACATGCCACAGCCAGTCCCCCCCCCACCCCAAATAAGGTCACATTCACAGGTTCTGGAGATTAGGATGCAGACACCTTTCAGGGGTGAGGGGTGGGGGGCGAGGGTCACAATTCAACCCACCATACAGACTCTGCAATCCAACCCACTATGCCTCCATCATTGAATGGGATTATAATGTAAAAGCACCAAACACTGTGGATAATAAATCACAGATGACTCTGGGAGGCATAGGACAGCATGTGGTAAGAACTTGGAAATTACTGTGGAAGAAACTGCAAGGATGCTATAACTACACCCTACCCTAGTGGAGTGACGATATTCCTCGTGGTTGTATTCAATGGGTCCTGTTTGATTCTGTTTGTGGTCTCTTGCTTCAGGTTGACTGTCTAAGGTTACAAGTTTATGTGGCTTCTTCATGTTTGCCTTGGCCTTACTTATACCTGCCCTAACCAGAATTCCACCCTCCTGTGAGTGATTCCAAGACCCCAAGACCCCTCAGAGCCCAGAGTTTGCAGACCTGCCTCTCCATACCATTCTTAACAGTGGTGGTCATCAATGCCATTTACTCAACAGGCCAGTTCTCCACACTCCTGGGCACATGGAGGGGTGGGTTGCACTTCCTAGCTCCCTTTGATGGGGTACAGCTGTGTGACTAGTTCTAACCAATGGGTTTAAGTGGACACAACATGTTTCAGTATGGGGCTGGGGCATTTAAACGCTGGTACAAGAACCTGAAGAGGAGTCTTTCATACATGCAAAGCTCTAGAAAGAGCTTTGCTGCCCCATCAACTTACATCTCAGGGGAGGGGGGTGTGAAGCAGGATGGCTAGATGATCCTCAGGGGACAGGATGTGCCAGTCAGGAACACAGGTGGTCCTAAGCCACTGAAATTCCCAGGCTGTCTGTAGAGCAGAGCTTAGCTTCTCCAGACTGACACTCCAGGGAAGGGAAAGAAGTACAGGCTGGATGGCACCCAGGAGTCGGCACAGGGGAAACACTGACCACATTAGGGACTCTGCATGTTCCCCTCCAGGCCCTTCACCAAGGGCTCATGGGCCCAATGGAAACCTCTGCTTTGGGTCAGGGTGAGTCTCAGGGGACCTCATGGCGGGAATGTGCAAAACTTGCACTAAGGATAGAATCCAAGACTAGTGTGTTGTGGACTTGATTTGACTGTGGGTTTCAAAAATAATCTTCCCAAATGCAATGTGATACCCTGGATTTGATTGAGGAATGAAGAAAGAGAAATTAGTAGATGCCCTGGAGAGATCCAAATGTAAGCCTGTACTTCAGTTTTCTACCCATGTTTAGTTTTCTACCAGTGTCTCAGATTTGATAAATGTATACCCTGGTTATGTAAGATGTTGTTAACATCAGAGAAGCTGTGCAAAGGAAACTCTCTGCACGGTCTTTGAAATTCTTCTATAAACCTAAAATTATATCCAAATAAAAAGTTTTGAAAATAATCTCTCACTGCTTAATTGGTATGAGGATTCCTTTGGGGATGATGAAAATATTCTGGAACTAGACAGAGTTGTAGGTTGTACAATATCATGAAACTGGCACATACTAAGTGCTAGTGAATTGCACTCTTTAAAATGGTTAATTTTATGTTCTGTAAATTTTACTGCAATTTTAAAAAATTAATTATAGGGAGAAAACCAATGATGAGCAGTAATTAATACCACAGGTGCTTAGGCTGTGCATGAGCTCAGACTTAGGGACAGTTCCAAACTTCCCTCTTTCCCATCAGCTCTTCATTCTGTTCCCCCCAGTACCACCTCCCCTCCCTCTTCCCACACACCTTCCTAACCCCCAGTCCAGAAGCTGTCCCCAACCACTTCCTCCTGGCTTCCTTACCCTCCCAGCCAGTCTCACCTACAGGGCTATTGGTTCTTTTAACAGAGCAAGAAAAATAGCAGCAATAGTGATAACGACTCCACTTAAATGCACCAGTCATGGCGCCAAACTTTTTACATATGTTGGTTGATCTTCATGAACAACTCTGTATGTTAAATACTCTTATATCTCTATTTTATTGATGTAGAAACAGAGAGTTAGAAAGATTAAGCTCTTCTAGGTCACCAGATGGTAAGTGGTAGAACTGGGATTTTAAGCCATGTCATCTCATGCCTCAATCTGTGAGTAAAATCCTACAGGGAAAGTTCTTAGGAACCATTAATGGGGATAAAAGTCCTTTTCCTAGAATGGTACAGTTAGGATCAACCAACAATAGTGTCTCTCATTCACTACTTAATTAATTCATCAAGCATTTCTTATCTGCCTACCCTATTCCAGGCCCTATGCTAAGTACTGGGGTTCTAGCAAGAACATGACCTTGCCCCTGACCCTGTAGAGCCTATAGTCAAGTGGGAGAAAGTGCAATAAGTAAACATTGAGCATGTAATGTTAAGTTGTAACATGAATAATGAAGAAACGAATCTGGTGCTACTGTGGAGAATGATGGAAGGGATCTGGTTTAGATTGGGAGACCCCAGGAAAGGAAGGGAGTGGGAGTTAGCCAGATGCATCGTGGGCAGTGGGGGAGGATCTCAAGAGAGACAACAACCTGGGAGAAGGCCCTGTGATGGGCATACACTTGGCTCTTTTGTGAATCTGGATCAGTGGTATAGCCAGACCTGGAAAGTTCCAGAAAGAGGAAGGCAAGGTAGGGGAAAAGAGGCAGACAGAGGCCATATCCTCAGAGTCTGAGAGACTGAGGTGAGGTGTGGGGATACTCTGAATTTCTGCAGAAAGTTCGGGCATGAGACTGAAGGAACTTGGAAAATGCCCTAGGACAAGGCAGAACACCTGAGTTCATGCTCCTGGTGCCTCCTCCCCTCCACCATCTGCACACAGAGAGGCCCAGGGGAGGAGCCCTTCCAATAGCAGTCTCAGTGGAAGAATAAGGGAAAGGAAGGGAGAAATGGGGAGGCCAAGAAGACACCCTGGACTCTCGCCTTTTGCTGGGACAGGTGATACATCAAGAGGGAAGAATTGGGAGAGAAATGAGATGACCTCAATGTGGGACCTCCAGACTCTGAGATACCAATGAGACAGGTCCCTGTAGGACCCCAGGGCTGTGAGACTGGAGTTAGAGAAAGAAGTGAGAGGTAGCAAGAGAGTGGAAAAGTCAGAAGCCTAGAATCATGGCTGAGACCATGGAGTGGAAAGTTCAGAGAAAGAAGGGAAATCCTATGAAATAGAAATTTGGGAGCACCTAGTCTTTGGAGCCTAGAGGAGAAGAAGGAGCTGGTAAAGGAAAATGAGGCAGGCCATGAAGACGGGAAGGAAGGGCACCAGTCTTCAGTGGTCTAGGATACAAAGGTGATGGAAGTGCCTGGTGCTCTCCGACATCACCAAGGTGCAAAGGTGGACGAGGGTGCAGAACAGGCAGTTAGACTTGCTCTTGGACATTGGAACACAGATGGAGGAAGTGATTCTCATGCTCTGATGGTAGTGGAACCAAGATTTCAAGGAGTGGAGGAGGAAATGGAGTGAGAAGAAATGAAGCAGGGACGGTAAGCACTCTGCAGGAGGGGTTGGCAGTTGGTTGAGAAAGGGACCCTTTGGGATGGAAGAAATCTGAGAGTGTTTGTCAGCTGAGAGGAGGCAGCTGGGGAGAGGGCCAGCCTAGGGGTGAGGGTAGGATGAGGATAAATATGAGAAGATGATTGAGCAGGCAGAAAGGCAGGGTATGTAAGGTGCCAAAAGAGAGGCTAGATATATTGTGGGCATTGGAGGGATAGTGAATAAACTACCAAAGGGTCAAAGGTTTTCAGGTCAAGTAGGACATTTGCTGGAGACAGAATCGTCACCAGGCTCTGGCCAGGAGCTGAACATGTAAGTGGAGGAGCGAGAGGCTTGCTCAGTCATCAGGTGGGTAGGTTTGAGGACTGTCCCCAGCATTGCTCTGCCATTGAGCTGTGGTCCAGAGGTGGCAGAGACAGTGGAGATTGTGGAGAGTGTGGGGTATGAGGTTGTTGTAGTCATCACCTGAGGGAGTCTGGCTTCGAGTACCTCCACTCCCCAGGACGCAGCTGGCACATGCAGATCCTAGCTGCTGGGTTCCCAGACCCTTCACGCTCTGAAAGGCCAGGGATGGGAGACCCAGAGTAAGAAGAAATGTGGGGGGTTGTTACAGGGTGCAGCCAAGAGGGGGGACCCCAAATAGGCATTTGAAATGGGGTCCAGAACTCAAGGTGTCCAGGAGATTTTAAGGTGTCTTCACCCCTTCCCCCACAGGTGTGAGTTGGGGGAAGGGGCACACAGAGCAAGAACATGCAGGGCAGCTTTGCAGCTAATCCATGGCATGGTCATTTAGCATACCTATAGCCTTTGGCTGGTCACTTAGATATGCTAAATAGCTATGGCCATGCTCAAGGCCAGGGGGATGGAAAGGGATCTCCCCCCCAAGATGTGACTGGAGGGCAGGTCCCCTGAGTTACAGTGCCTGCGTGGGAGCTGGGAGAAGATTGGCTCCATGACATGGGGTGACACCTGCCCAGACCCACGATGGCAACCAGAAAAGCTGGAGAAGACAGCAGATTGAGGGCAAGTGTGCCCAAGTGTAGGAGGAGTCGGAAATGGGGCTGCAGAAGATTGGCGCGGGGGATTTAAACCCAGACATGGCAGCCATTAAGGGGGAACCATGCAGCTTTGGACAGAGTGGGGACTCTCCCTTCCTGCAGCCCTGAGGAGGGGGAACCACGCGGCTTTGGCAGAGTGGAGACTCCTGAATCCCAGAGGAGGAGAACCACGTGGCCTTGACAGGGTGGAGACTCCCGTGGCCCTGGGAGAGAGGACCACGTGCCTGTGCCAGAGTGGGGACCCCCATAGCTTTAGAAGGGGGAACCACCACCTGGTTTTAGCAGAGATCCTGGCAACTCAGCCGAGGGTGCCGGGAACCCAGGGAGGTCTCCCAGTCGAGATGGAGGACTAACTAAGAACCAGAGGACTGCCTGAGCCATGGACTTCTATTTCCTTTCCTGAGACATGGTACTCTGGACTGGGCAAAGGGGGGAAGGAAGGAAAGACTGTGTGTTTGTGGGTGTTTTTAGGGACTTTAGGATTTTTGATAAAGACATTAAGTCACTACTTTAAGTTAGTATAGCATTAAATAAACATTTCCTTTCCTTTTCACGAATCTCTGGCATTGAGAGACGTCTTTCCTAGGGCGGCGGACATAACGGACCCGGGGCCTTCTTTCAATAATAGTATATCGTCCCAGGCCCCCCTTGTTGTGTTCTGTAACAGGGTGAGAGGGTGGGGTTAGGAAAACTACATTTGCTAAGTTGGGCCCTGTGCTAAATACTTGCTGTGAGTCATTCCATGTAATCCTCATAACATCTCTGCAGGGGAGATAGGAAAAGCAGTCTTCCTGAGATCAAATGGCATAGCTGGGATTCAAACCCCAGGAAGCCAGGATCCAAAGCTCAGGTGCATTTCCCACCATGCTACTTCCAGGCCACAAAGGGCTCCAGCTAATAGAGCACCTTAGAAAACCTCTGTCACCTGAGAAGATGGGACTTTGAATGCAGATGAGTTCGCTCTGCAGGCAGGACAGGGCCAACTTCCCACTCAGCTGAGGGGCGGGATGAAGCAGCTCATAGTGTTTTTACTGACTGGCTTCTGGTTCCCAGAGACCAAACTGCTTGGGGAAAACTGAGGCAGCATAGTCCTTTGTCCTTCAATCACAAGGCATGCTTCCTTGGAATGTGCTCATCAGGCTGGCTGTGCTGGCTGACGGTGGATCTGCCTGTTTCTCCAGGCTTGAGTGCCAGGTGGACCCAGGGTGCAGCCCAACTTCCAGGTTGAATCAGCAAAAAGGAGTCAATCCTCTTCTGATGGGATGAATGGCATTAAACACTGAGAGCCTCGTCTTCTAATCACATTACCTCACCCCAGGGGGTGTTTCCTGGCCCATTATCACATGGTGAGGTTGGCTGGATCTCCATTTGTCACAGCAAACATCAGGCATATGGTAATGGTCCCGTAAAACATGCCCTGTTGGGTCTTAATGTCTATTTAATGACACCTGCTATGAAGGCTCCCATAACTGAACTTGTAATGGGAGATAAGGGGATATTAGATTTTGGAGAAGGAGAATTCTCTGAATGACAGGCTGCCTCTCCCCAGGCGGCTGATGCCTTGCTAGGTGGGGTGGGAGTGGCTTGTATGAAATCACTGGGCCTAACCGCAGGAGGGCTCTAAAAGATGAGCTGGCCCGAAGCCCTCTCTGTTCTAATGGGAAGAGTCGGGGAAGCTCTTCGGTCCCCCTGAGGGAGGGGGACCAAAATGGTTCTAGTGGGGAAACTTGGAATATCAGTTTGATTTATGTTTCTTCTTACCAGCCATTGATCTATGTTCAAAACGAATGCCAAACACTCTATTTATTATTTGGAGCAGGGAAGACAAACTGAAGTGTGTGGAAGTAGGAAATACCCCAAGGGAGAGAATTTATTTCTCTCCTTCCCAAGAGTTTGAAATCTTCCTATCCCCTTCCTTCTCCTCCTCTCTTCCTTTGTCTGTTGTTCTTTCAGCATCTCTGGGTTTAACCTCAGGTAGGGAGAGGCAGAGTGGATCCTAGTGGACAAAAGAAGCTTTGGAAAGGAAAGCAGAGAAAGATTTCACTTCCCTTTCATGTCAAAATCTTATCCTTGGAATGATGGCAGAACACTTAGATCTTCATTCATTCCTTCATTCCTTCATTCATTCATCATAAACTGGGCAAAATGCTGAGATACTTACTATGGCAGTGTTTTCCAAAGATGACTGCATGAAAGCTTTCAGCCTACTTGCTCTTCTGTAATGTGGCCCCATCAAGAAGCAGATCCTAATTCTTCACTCTTTGAATCTCCGTTGGCTTGTGACTAACTTGTAACCAACTAGATGTGGTTGAATGTGACACTGCATGAGTTGTGAGGCCATATGCAGCTTCTATCTGGTTTCTTGGGATGCTTACTCTGGGGAAACCAGCTACCCTGGAAGTCTGACTAGAGACTCCGGTCAACAGTTCCCAGCTGATGGCCAGCATCAACTGCTAGCCACATGTGGGAGCCATCTTGCATTTGGACATCCAGCCTACTCAAGCCTTCACGATGACTGCAGCCCCAGCTATGATGTGCCTGCAAACTGCATGAGGGAGACTCCAGGCAAGAACTGCCCAGCTGAGCCCCTTTGGGAGTTCTTGACACACCAAACTGTGAGCAAGTAAAACAATTGCTTTAAGCCTCTAGGTTTTGGGGTAATTTGTTACATAACAGTAAATGGAAAACTCAGCCTTTGTACTTGACAGATTTAAATTTAATCAGAGTTTGAAGGCCCTTAACCACTGCCTAAACTATGACATGGTAGGTGCTTTCACACGGAAGCATACACGGGAGTTCTCCAGGTAGGCAGGGTGGAAGGACATTCAGTGGGAAAGGTCTGACATATGGAAGGGCAAGGAGATATCACAGAAGGCCAAATAAGTACCATCTTGAAGCCAGGACAGGGGTTTCTGGTGTGGCCCCTGAGCTGGAGAGCAGTATACAATGGGGTGCTTAGAACCACTGCTTTAAGACAGTGCATCATCCTAGAATACGAATTAAGCCTACTAGGAAGTAAGTTAAAACATTTTCATGTTAAATCCAGCAAAAATATATTAGAAAATAAAATGTAAAATTTATATGATTTCTTAATATTAAATTAGAAACTCCATTCTAATCTTGCTGAAGCTTCCATGAAAGTACAATTTTAGAGCTTAGGGGCCCTTTGACGGAAACTCTGAGAAACTGTGTAGTTGAGGGGTTGCTCTTGGGAAGTTTGCATCTGGGGTTATGATGCAAGCAGATACATTTTAGGAAGATTTCTCTGGAAATGTGAGTGGAAAATGGTCTGGGCAAGGCTTAAAGCAGGAGGCCTGTTCAGAGCTGGAATGTCCAAAATAGAGGTTCCATGGAAAAAGAGGACAGTAAGGATAAGACGAAGAGTCCAGTTGGAAAGACTTTTCAACATTAGAATTGACAGCACTCCCACCCAACCTTCCAGACCCCTTTATCTAAGATGTTTTCATCTGGTCTGAACTGGAACCCCCTCCTAAATGGTCTGACAGCTCCTTCATCATACCACCATCACAGTCCATGGTCATCACATCAACACTGATGGCATTTATTAAATGCTTTCTGCATGTCAAGTACTTGTTGTCAGTTAGGAATATGTTCATAAGTATAAGCCAGAAATCTGCAAAAGATTGGCTTAATCAAGAACTCTTCCTCCCATATGAGCAGTCTAGAAGTAAGTTGAACAGAGTTTATATAGGTGCCCAAGGATGTTATTTGGAAGTCAAGTTCCTTCCAGTTTCTATCTCTGTTACTATATCCCAAGTATATAGTTTTATTCTCATGGTCTCACATTGGCTGGATGTTCCAAATGTGTTCTTGGCAAGAAGATAAAAAATGTCACTCATGCCCTGGCTGGCATAGCTCAGTGGATTGAGAGCAGGCTGTGAACCAAAGTGTCGCAGGTTTGATTCCCAGTCAGGGTACATGCCTGGGTTGCAGGCCATGACCCCCAGCAACTGCACATTGATGTTTCTCTCTCTCTCTCTATCTCCCTCCCTTCCCTCTCAAAAAATAAATAAATAAAATCTTTAAAAAAATGTCACTCATGAAGTTTTGTTCTTTTTTTTTAATTCAGGAAGGGATGTCCTCACCAAGATTCCCATCTAGTTTTTACTACCAGAACTGAGGCATATGGGTATCATAGCTGCAAGGGAGTCTGGGAAGGTGAGTATTTTGTCAGGATGCATTGCTACCCCAACAAAATCAGGATAGTTATAATTTTATGAATGAGGGAATTTAGAGATAGAGAAGTTAAGTAATTTTTTAAATGTTACATGGTTAATAGATGGAGAAGTGGGTAATGGCATGTTTAACTATTTGTATCTCCTAGGAGGCTGTAACTGACCTGAGCGCAGGGCCATGTATTTATTCTTTTACTTGTATTGGTATATCCTCATCACCTGGCCTAATATTAATGGGCTTGATGACTGATTGGATGTTTTTTGATAACCTAATACAAATCTTTACTCATCTCATAGCTGGCTTCCCTGTCCTCCATCTCTCAACAATGGAAAGAGAAATCAGAAAAAGTCTCCACCCTGGTGGGCGATTCCTCCTAACCAAGGTTGGCTTGGATTTGGTGTGAGGACTGAGTTTTGCTGACTGCCAGCCCAGCCACGCTTGGCTGAACACACCAGGACTTAGCAGGGTCTGAATTGTTTCAAGGAGTGTTTTTAACAAGTTGTAAATGTATTTCATCAAGTCCCATTGCTGTATATAATTGATGCAGCTGATGAAAAGCAATCATGATCCCATGAAACATTTCTGTCTGTTTACATCTCATTTCCCATCTTCCAGAAGGATGCACAAAACACACTTTAAAGGGAAATGTATTTGATATTGACATATGGTAAGACTGCCTTACATTCTACTTCCTCAGTGGCTCATGTGATGTATGAAAAAGAAAAAGACAATTACTATACATTTTATTCTTTTAAATACCCACAGATAATTGCCTTTAAGTATACACAAGGGCATTCCCAAGAATGTTTATTTTGTCTCCAATTGGTTTACTTTAGGATAAGAAATATAGCAGACACCTTGAGATATAATTCTTTGCTTACATGTCTGTCTCTGTTGAGGGTATGAACAAATGAAAGAACAAAGGAGTAAACCTTCTGGGGAAAAAACTGAACAACCTCAAAGCAGAAGTTTTTCTTATTTATAATGATGCTTGAATTCATCTAATAGTCTGTATTGGCAGTTGAACTTAAGGAGTGAGGATAGTGAACCTGGACTAGCAAGGTTGTATCAGTCAGTCAGTTCTTCACTAATGTTATATAACAACCCCCCACTCCCACCAAAGAAAACCTCTCAATGGCTTAAAACAATACATATTTATTCTTATAACCAGGGATCTGCTGGTTGACTGCAGCGTGGTTGATCTAGGCTAGGCTCAGCTGGGTGGCTCTGCTTCAGGCTGCAGGTCAGCAGGGCCTGCCTTCAGGCACAGGATAGAACTGGGTCAGTTTCACATGGGTTTCTTCTGAGGCCCAGTCTGAAGCGGCAGCATCTACCTGGCATATAATCTTCTCTGATAGTTTATTGCAATGCAAAAAAAAAAAGAAGAAGAAGAAAAAAGAAAGAAAAGAAAAAAAGCAGCAAACTCAGTTGCACGACATTTAATGCCTCAAATTGCATCATATCTACTAACATCTCATGACCCAAACCAGTCATGTGGTCAGCCCAAAAGTCAAGGAGTGGGGAGGATCATGTGGCCATGGAAAGTGTATGCAAGTAAAATTTATTACAAAGTACTGAAAGAACTGGAAGGACAAGTTCAGTCTACCACAGCTAACCCATACTGGTAAAGAGGAGGAAACAGGTAAACGAGATAAGCAGAGAGAAAAAACAGAAGTTGGGAGCAGATCAGTGGACACAGAAGGGGGAAATACCTATGATACATTTAGGGCACTGAGTCAAAAATTTAGTCCCATGAAAGGATAAGAGCCACCACAGTAGACTCTGGGCATTCCTGGGGGACAGATCTTAAGGCATCTTCAAGATCCTTCAATGTAAAATGTCACAGTAGCACATAACTTACTCTGTAAAAAATCAGTAAATAAAATTTCTTCAGTCATTAGGTCTGTTGATGAGAGTAGAGACCGAGAGTGACATGGAGCTGTGGATGGCAAGGAATCAGCTCTATGGGTGCTGGCAACACCAGCTGTGTGTGGCACTTTCTCCAAGCCAGGCCAGTTCGCCCCTCACCCAGTGCCACCTGGCCTCTGCAGTCTGGGCCTGCTTTTCTGACATGCTCTCAGCACGTTGCCAATGAGTTTCTCCATGCCAAATCCAGTAGACATGTGGCAGCCTTCTTGTTTTAATTCTCTGTAGCACATGACACGGTCAACCATTTCCTTCCTGAAGTACCTGTGCCCTCAGATTCTGCTTGGTGATTCTCATTTTCATCTTCCGCCTATCTCCATCTTCTTCCTATCTCCCCGAACATTTCTTCAGTATCTCTTCTAGGTTCATTCAAATTTGCAAGGAAGAAAATGGTGGCGATAGAGTTAGAGGAAAGAAGTGTGTGGCAGTAAATGGTCCCAACAACTTGTGCCTTGGAAACAACTAGAGCCTCATGCTAACAGTACCTGCTGTGGTATGGAATTGGGTGGATGGTGAGCTCATCACAGCCGAGGCCGCATTAGAACAGTGACCCACCCCCCTCACCTCCAATAATAAATGCGGACAGGACCTCAAGCCTGTATTAGCCTCACTGTCATTTCTACTTCCTTATGAAAAAAGTTTCTGGGGTAGGCTTTGTACCCAAATCATCTGTGTCTCCCATGCAGGCCCAACACAGGGTCTGGCAAGTAGTAGATATGCTTTCTTGATTGCCTCAAGTTAACGTTTCTTGAATATACTGAAGGGAGGGAAGCACAACCTTGAGACATAAGGTTAAAAAATAGGTTTCTCCCACTCCACAACCACCTTCAACCTATCTTTCCATTCCATCTCTCACCACCCTTCACCTGCCTGCACTCCACTGAAATTGCTCCCATGTTAGTCTGAGCAAGCTCACCTCTGCCTTGGCTCGTCAGAAAGGCTATTTACCTCCCCACTCTGCCTGCATCCCTTCATTGTTCATGGTTCAGGTCAGATGCTGCTTCTTCCAGGAAGCCCTTACTGATGTCCCAACAGGAAGCTACTTTGCCTCTGAACTCCTGCAACCCTTTCTCTGAAACTCTTCTGGATCATTTGTTACTGTCTACCTTATACCACCCTCACTTCTGTCTGCTGCGTACATACATCCCCACCTGATTGCCAGTCCCTTGCAATAGGGAGTTTGTTTCAAGTTTGGCTTTTCCCCACCATTTAGCTAATGTTTTGAATAGAGTAGATCTTCAACAAATAGCTGAGTAATAAACAAATTGGGGTGGGAGTGGCAATCTGGAAGAAATCTGATATGTTCTTCAAAAAAGAGTAAAATTTGTTTTTATTGAACCCAACTCATCTTTGCAGAATTATTTTGTGGTCTCTTTCATTGAGCCAATTATGTTTATGAAGATGAATTACAACAGGAGAGAACCCGCTTGCATGGATTACTGTGTGCTAACTATGTAATTAGTGGCCGATGTCTAGGAGGGGATTTGGTTGGTTGGATATTTCCATCAGAAAGAAAACCACATTATGATCCATAAAAAACAATGAGCAATGACAATTTCATTTTTATTGGTCACTTAAAAACATTCAACGATAATTCTCCCATGCTTAATAGGCATATGTTTGTTTCCTTCAAAATATACCCATAAACTTGTTACAAAAACCAGTCTTACACAATTGTTCATCCTCATGTCCATCATAAAACCTAAATGGAAGCGCTTCAAAGACAGAAAGTGAAGAGTTCATCGAGGGCATGTGAACAGGTGGTACACGAGATTTCCTATTAGCAGGTCTCTCCAGAGAAGCCCTAGCCAGGCCCAGTGCCAAGGGCTACATTGTCCTCAAGCCAAGAGAGTTTCCACACCAGAGAGGATTTATCCTCTGGTTTGCATTTGAATTAGCGCAGGATGCACCCTTGAGAACAGTATCCCCTTCCCTTTTATAGATAATCAAAAGGAGGCTTTAGATCCTTTTAGGGGACGTGAACCCTAGGGCCAGGTCAAAGGGAGACACAAGGCAGGTGATAAGAGAGGATGACCCTGGCTGCCTGACTGGTTGGATGTTTGCTGGATGGATAGATGAAGCTGAATTGAGTGAGATTTTCCACATCCCACCATTGAGGTTCTGGCGGAGACTATGCAACCCACCTCCACTGGTTCCCAGTTCTTACAGAAAGAGGACCAGACTTTTGAGCTCCCAGGGAAGTGATGATAGCCTCAGACCTGCTTCTCAAGTTCAGAAAGGAAAATACTTCCATATTTTCCCAAAACCACCATAAGGAAATGATTTCAATCTTCCTGAGTGGAAATTAAATCTTCCATACGAAATGGGTTTGCTTTTCCTTCTTGCTCCTTTGGGCTATGCAGCTCTGTCTTCTGGCCCCAACTGACCCCTGGCCCCAGGATCTTCTTTCCAATCCTCTGCCAAGGCCAGAAATCATCAAGGATGAAAATGGAGATTAAGGAGCTCATTGGCAGCCTCCCAGAGGGAGGAGCCCAGATCTCCAGCATGCAGGACATGCTGGTTTCTCTTCAGAAACCAGATCCATCAATCGACTAGTGCTTTGAAGTGCTGGGGTGCTTGACAAGTCTGAGGGTGAGTGTGTCTGTGTGTGCACATGTGATAAATGTCAGTGTGCTCCCATTTCTCCAGAACCCTTCCTGTGTTGGACAGGTGGGGAGAAGGGCAGACAGGGAGTGCTCCAGGGCTCACCCCCTTTTTCCTTTGGAGCACCAGGCAGGGTGGACACCAGGAGGCAGGTGGGCTACTCCTGACTGAGCTCCAGGTGAAGAGGGCCTCTCCCTGAGCTAAGGGTGTCTGCCACGTGCTCACCAGCACCCATGCTTTCTCTGGGCCCGATAGACAGGTTGTTGCTTCTGCATTCTTGTACCAGTGACCTCCGCTCTGCCAGCATCCACAGTTCCCTGCAGGCAAAGCCACAGCTGCATCCTGGCATAGCCGGCTCTCCATCTGCCCTTTCTCTCGTTTCTTCTATCCCACTTGGCTCTCTTCTCCTCTCCCAACATTTCCTGCCTGTGTTGCTCTGACACTGTGTAGCAGCCTTGGGACCAGAGATTGTCCCTGTAGGATCATGGGTGGGGGTGTGAATGGGCCAGAGCCACACACCCCTGCTGGCCAGGGATCACCAGAGTGCTGTCCTGGACCCAAAGGGATTAGTTGTTCTTCTCTGTATCCTTTGGGAATGTGTTTGGAATGACACTCCTGCTGCGGCTTCTATAGTGTGCGTCGGTGGGATTGTCCTGAGTGGGAGGAGGGCAACCACAGAATGAAGAAGAAAATGCTTACTGTCATTGCTTGGACTCTAGAAAACATCTTGCTTTAGTCAATGAGGTGTATAATTTTTCTATATTTGTGTGACTTTCCCTTATTATTCATTTGCTCATGAATGTATCTGATTATCCATTTAGCAAACATTTAGTGAGAACCTGAAAAAGCCAACCCTCAGAGTGATTAGCTCAGCAACTCAGCACCCTGGTTTTCAAATCCCAGCAACCCCCATTTCCTTATCTATTAAATAGAAGGAGTAAATATAGTATCTGCTTCATGAGACTGTTCTGAGGGATTTAATAAAGTCACATTTTAAGCCCTCCATAAATGTTAGCTACTGTCACTGCTGTTGATACCGTCGTTGTTACTATTACTTTGAGCCAAGTGTCCAGGGGGTGCTGTAGAAACAGGGACAAACAGCACAGCCTCCACCCTGCAGACAGCACTGTCCAGCTGCCCAGGCAGGAAGGAAGAGCTCCAATGCTGGCTAGGAGCAGAGTGATGAAAATGGAACTGGAGGTGGGGTCTGGCGGAGAGACCCACTCATCCTGCTTCGGGGAACAGAGAAGCCTCCTTGGAGGAGGTGGGTCTACTTGAGGTGGGCCTTGAAGGATATTTAAGACTTTAATAGTCAGAGAGAGGGGAGAAAGATGTTTCAAGCAGATGGATAAGTATGATCATGGGCAAAAGACAGGGTGGCTGAACGTAAATGGAAGATAACAGTCACTCGGAGGACGGTGCTATGGCCAGACATCAGAGGGCCTTGACTACCAAGCCAAGTGGGGCATTTGGGGTTTATTCTATTGGCCATGGGGAGTGGTTCAGCATCTGAAGCAAGGGAGCAATGGGATCTGATCATTGCCAAGGGTACAACTTGCCATCGTAAGAGTAAATACATTTACCTGAGACTCTGAGAAAACTGGCAGGAATAAGTGGCCAGATTTTCAGCACTTTGCCTGTGTGAGTTTGCTTCCTGCCACAGGCAAAGGGGCCAAGAATAATGATGTCGTGGGGGCCCTGGGATGCCTCATGTGCGGAGCAGGCAGCCAACGTGCACTTGCCGGACCACGAGGCAGAGGAGGTGAAGAAGAAGGCATTTAGCATGCCCAACTTCCCCCAATCTGGATAGCCTCAGTGGGCTTCTAGAGATCTGGGGAAATTATACATGGGAAACTGAGGCAGGTGAGACCAATAACAAGGCAAACTGGAGCCAGATGAGCCTGAGTCTGAATCTTCATTCTGTCACTTAACTAGCTCTGTGACCTTGGGGACAAATTGGACTTTTCTGAGGCTCTGTTTTCCCCATCCGCATAAAGGGGGATTCTATTTCACAGGGTTGTGATGAGGACTCGGAGAGAATGTATGAACGTTTTGGGCATATGGCCAGGCATGCAGCAAGTGCTCATGGAAGGCCATCTGGGAAGAGGGGCTTCGGAGACTTTGAAGAGGCTCAGCACACCAGCCTTTCCTCCTTCCTTCCCCAGCTCCCTCCCTCAGTCCTCTTCGCCAGCGGTGTCCTGCTCGGGCTGCCACCTCTCCGTCTAAGGTCTGGCTAGACAGGAGCAGGAATGAAGAGAGAAGCAACCTGCCTTGGAGGCTTTAGAGCCAGATAAAACCAAACCATATCATGCATTTTTTACCACTTCTCTCCTAAGAGGGTAAAATACATATCATAGATCTTTTTTTCCCAGGACCTTTGAAATGTTTGCTATGAACGATAAAGCACATCAATGAATTTTCCCATGAATATTTATTGAAGTAGCACTTTTAATACAAAGCCATTTGAAGAGTGAAACTCCATGGAAAATGCATTTTGTGCAGCCATTGATCTTAAAATATTTACTATGAATATGCTCATCCTAGAAATATTGCGTACTGCTTTTTATTATTTGTTCTGGATGAAATTGCAGGGATTTGGCCTAGATGGTTTTTACAAGCTGAACAGTATTGGCAGGAAGAGCTTCTGGACTGCACTCAGCTTTCTTTCTTCCCAGCCCTCACTTTGTTGGTTTCTGGCAACGGTTCTATAGACGTCTCTGGGATTCACGGCAGATAATGAAGGCAGCCTGAAGATTCACCTATAATGTGTGAGTTCTAAAAACAGATTATTATAGACCCAGGAAGATGAGCTAAAAGGAGCTCAGAGGTCACCTTGTCCAATGCCTTCACTTCCACATGAAGGCGCTCTTTGAAGACTGGATGCTGTTTTGTAACCCACCCATTAGACTGGGGAGAGTGGAAGAGTGGGAACTCCCATAGTCCATGAAGATGCAGGGAGAAAAGCATTTCATACATTCTGGTGGGACTATGAACGGTTTCAGATTTGTGGAGAGCAGGTCACCAATATCAATTCAAGTGAAAATGTCACGTACCTTTGAGTCAGCACTTTTGCTTTTGGGGTTCTGTTCTCTAAAAATTGAAAACACTCGAGTACAGATGTGTGTGCTGCGTGATGCCTGTGGCAGCCTGGTGTGTTGTGGCCCCAACAAGAAACAGCCTGGATATCCACCAAAAAGGAAATGTGAGTAAATCACTCCCTGATCCTGCTGACTGGTCATCTTCGAGCAATTTTGACTGCTTGTTTAGTGATAGCAGGCCCCTCCAAAATATGGCGATGTATTTGCATCTACAAATATCCCAAGTGTAGGATAGACAAGTTCAAAGTGGAAATGGTAATGAGATGAGAACAAAATCAAAGTTAGGGAGCCCCTGTGAACTCTGGCCAGGAGGACAAGGGCATGAGGTCAAAGCCAGATGCCGGCTCCACCACCAGCCTTGAGCAATGGAGAAGAATCGGAGTCTTCCACAGATGCAGGGACAGTTAGCAGCAGAGCCAGTTCTAGAGCCCAGCTGGCCCCAGACCCCTAGGTCTGGTGGTCTCTCCCCTCCTCAGAGTCGTCTCATTCTCCACAACCACAGACCGGTGACCCAGGACACGTGTCGCTCAGTGAGTCGTGGGATCAGGACAGGCAAGAGGTATCAGAAAGGGGTGTTTCTGTGGGATAATGGCAGAGCAACTCACAGAGCAGAATGTGGCTTTTTAAAGGAGTGAGAATAGATGAAGGTATCTCTGGGTTATTTTATCCGTTGTTTGTCTGCAATCAAAAATCTTCCTAAAACAGTTCATTGATGGGATTCACGGTCCAGTACAGCTCTCCAATCTGAAGGTTTGCTGGCATCCTGGGCATCAGACATCCTGTCCCTGGACCAGGGACTTGGCCTGAGCCTGTGCAGTGTAGCAAAGCACAGCCCACTGATGACAGCAAGTGGGGTGGTGCGGTGGGGAAGGGAGAGAGAGAGAGAGAGAGAGAGAGAGAGAGAGAGAGAGAGAGAGAGAGAGAGGCTGCTTCTTGCTGGGACCTGGAAGGGCAGGAGATGGAACCAAATCCAGGACAATTCCTTGATCAGAACTCAATGGCCTCAGAGATGGTCCTACTAACCTTGGCTACTGGGCTATTTGAGGAGAAAATTAAATTATAATCCTAATACACTTTGTACATCTAGAAATTTGTTATATAATTAAATGCTAATAAGGTGCAAAAGAGTAAATGGATAGTTTCCTTAAAGATTACACTCCACCACCCAAGGTCAGGTGGAAATGATAAGTAATGTAGTGGTATAGTCAGGTCGCTCCAGCTGAATAAATGCCGTGATGAAAGCAAGGAGTCATTCAGTTCTCTATCTTTGAACATCTCATTAGAATCTGTGTCATTCAAAGATGCATTGGGTGGCAAAAAGGTGACATTTAAGGTCTTTCACGGAAAGCCAAACCTTTAATTATCTGATGGAGGTTAATGTGCTTATGGAACAGGGGAAGCCTGGGCGTCACAGAAAACGATGCATTATGCTAAAGGCGGGTCTCACGGGTGAGCCTGTGGGGTGGACCGCTCTACCAGGAGGTCTGGCCAGAGATTTCTTCCCTGGTTTCCCTGCCGGGATGAATGTGGGGACCAGGACAGTTCTCCTTGGTATAAAGGAGTGATGGCAGCTGCAAGGGAGAAGACCGCAGGGAATAAATCCCTAGCCTCAACAGTACTGTAGGCAGGAGCCCAGCCAGCCTATGGGTCCAGGGAAACATTGCAGAGAGGCAGATGGCTGTGACACGGCACCACTCAAGGTAGAGGCCACGGGCAAGCAGCAGCAGGGAGGACTGTGAGGGGCTCAGCTGGATGGAATGCAGTGGGCGGCTACCACAGTGGCTCCCTGTGAGCCCACCTTCAGGTATAATCCTCTCCCCCGGGTGTGGGCTCGACCTAGTGACTTGCTTCTAACAAATACAATACAGGAAGACTGATGGGATGTGACTTCTAAGATTAGGTTACAAAACTGTAACTTCTGTCTTGAGGACACTGCTTTAGCTTGCTTCACCTTCTCACTCGGATGAGGCAAGCCACCATTGGGAGACACTGTACAGAGAGGCCCACGTGGCACAGAACTGAGGGCCTCTGTCCAACAGTCTATGCAGACCTGGATGCTGTCAGTGATGCTGAGAGTGAGCCTGGATGTGTCCGTTCCCAGTTGAACCTTCAGGTGAGACTGCAGCCTGGTCAGCTTCTTGACTGTAGCCTCATGAGAGTTACTGGGCTGGAGGACCCAGTTAAGCTGTGCTGATTTTCTGACCCACAGAAACTCTTGAGTTCATGAATATTTGGTCTAAGTTGTGGCTTTAAGTTTTGCCTCAGTTTTGGGTGTGATTTCTCCCACGATGAGAGACGACTAATGCGGTGAGCTTTAGAGTCTCTGATGATGCTGAGATGGGAGGCTCTAGGCTGCCCAGTAGGCAGACCTTCCTTTCTCTGTCTCTGCATTTCTTACCCTCGCCCTATCCCACAGAAAGAAAAGACCCACCTGCACCTAACTTCACTGGTGGGGCTGGGAGAGAAATCTGCATTCATTCATGCCTGAGCCAGGGCATGGGAGTGGGTCCAGAGAAGAGAGCCTCCAACCTTCCTCTCTTTGCCACTTATGCAAACTCACTAGCCCTCCTCTGTTGCTCTCAGAAAAAAAGGAGTGGAGGACTCTATGTTATACCTTGGGGCATAAAATAAATAGGAGGTTTTTATTTAGAAGAAAAAATGCTTTGCTACAGTAATGGTTATCTTTAGGGGACGAGCTGCAGAACTGAGGAGGCAGAGAAGCCCACCTACCCCAAGGCAAACTAGAAGGGAGCCCACCTGCAACGGAGGCTCCCACGTGGAGCCAGGTGAAGCTCACACCATTAGCCTACCTTCCTGAACAGGGCCCCTGAGGAAAATGCTGCTGATTTTTATCCTGTTCTTCTCCAAGAGTCAGGAACAGACGGTTGACAGGAACTGGTATCGTAGTTCAAAACAACTCTCCAGGGGGCTTTGGGAGTTGCCATATTTCTTCACCTGTTTTTTTAACCTGTATCACTAAGCAATTATAGTGAACTCAGTTCCCAAGCTTCTCAATAGGCAGCTGATGGAAAAATTCAACAACATCCTCTCAACTCAGAAGAAAAGCAAGATAGTGTATTTGAGGAAGGTATTTTACTTTCCTGAAAAACTTGCAAAACCAGGTGATTTAGGATTTTCATGCATCCTTCCTTCAGGTTCACTAATACTCCCTGTGCCTCTGGCTCACCTGCCCCATGCTTGAGGTGGAGTTTACAGAGAGATATAAACTACAATACTGTCCCTGCCTCCAATGCTTTAAAATCTAGAGAAGGAAATATATGAATGCAGTTTTCAAGTTAGTGAAAAATGTTGGTGAGTTGTTTATCAAAATTTAAAAAATAAAGAATGGAAGGAATGAACAAAAATGATCATAAGGGTATTTTATTGGGGGGGGGCGCCTGGAAAAAGACTGGCTTCCCATGTGAAGTTTGGTCTATCACAGTGTATCGGTGAGGTCTGCACGTCCCACATGAAGTTTGGTCTATCATAGTATGTCAGTGAGGTCTACACTTTGAGCAGGGACAGAGATTGTTCCTTTTTACCAGATCAGGTAGATGAGATAAACAATTTTAGAATGCCAAAACTGGATGAGGCCTTCAACGATTTCTATCTCAAAGTTCTCATTATTTTAATGAGGACATTGATATTCAGAGAGAGGAAGGCACTTGTCCAAAGTCACACAGTGAGCAAACTGCTTCTAGAATAAAATTCAGGTCTCTCACTCTAAGCCAGTAGTTTTTGTGATGCTTTCAGGTCACCTGAAGGGATCAAAGACAGATCTTGTTTTCACGATCAAGGATCTGGTTTCCAGATCTTGTTTTCACAAGCAAGCACTAGCTCTGTGTTTTCCTCCTTGGATCAAATGTGTATGATAACTTAGCTGTGCCTGAAAACAAGAACCAGAGTGGATCCTAAACCGAACAAACTCTGAGAGACAGAAAAAGGAGAGATGAGGAAATGGGCAGCCAGGACATTGCTGGGAGCTGTGCCTCAGAAAGCTGGGTGCTCCCACCAAGAGCTGCAGTTGGAGGGCAGGAGGTAGTCTGGGGGAGCTCACATGGCCATGGGTAGAGGCATCAAACCTGGGACAGCCAGGATGGCTGGTCCTTGCACAGTTCTCCCCTCTTACGAACACACAACTGTTAAACTTTTGATGAAAACGCAAACCATGGAAAAGACATAAAAATCAACAAATGGAAAAACTCACACCCAAGGACACAGAAGTAATAGAATAATAAGTAGAGAACATTTACATATGTGTATTTAATATCTTCAGATATGAAGGGGCATCATCCATGAAACAAGTTTTAATCACCTAGAGGTCTTGGGAATAAAAAAACATAATTATATTTAGAAATCAACAGGTTCATTGAATAGAAGAATGAACATGGTAACAAGCAAATTATTGTTTTTGACTATCAAAGTGAAGAATTCGCCAAGAACCCAGCACAGTGGGATTGAGAGACAGAAAATATGTAAAAAGGGCTGAGACGTGGAAACTAGATTTTGTAGTCCTAGGGTCAATGTGGAGGAATGCCAGAATGAGGGATTAGAGAGGGAAAGAGATGGCATTATTCAAATCAATAATAGTTAATGTCCTAAAATTAAAGGAAGAAGTCCAGATGTTGAAAGACCTACAATATGCTGAGCAAGATAAATAAGAAGAGAATATAGAGGTGGCCAACATGCATTGGGATATTCCTAATGGGTCTGTTAATGTCAAGGCAGTGGATTGGGGACATTAGACCTAATCCTCCTGGATGATTCTTTAAAACATCTACTATATTCAACACAATCCAGCGCTCAGTGTTGCTCTACAGACCATAAGGGATGCACTAATTTCTGGACTTGTTCCATGTTGGTGTTGTGATGGACAGACCCAAAGAGGGTCCCCAGTGGTCCCCAGTTCCCGGTGTTCATAACCTTGTGTAATCTCCTACCCTTGAGTGTGGGCAGGGTCTGTGACTTGCTTCTATCCAGGCTACAGCAAAGGTGAGGAGACAGCATTCCTGTGATTTGTAATGCACACAAGACTCTGCCTTACTCTGCAGCCAGCCTTGAAAAAGCCCACAGCCGTGTTTGAACTACATAGGAGAGGCCTAGTTATGAAGAACTGTGGGCAGGCTGGCGAAACTGAGAACCTCAGTCCTATAACTGCAAGTGACTTAACTCTTCCAACAATCTGCGTGAGCTGGACCTGGACACTTCCCCACTCAAACCTCCAGAGGAGTCACAGCCTGGCTAACACCTCGATTGCAGCCCAGTGAGATCCTGAAGCAGATGATCCATCTACACTGTGCCCAGACTCCTCACCTACAGAAGCTGTGAGGTGAAATATGCATTGTTTTTAGTTGCTCAGTTTGTGGTAATTTGTTATGCAGCACTAGAAAACTAACCCAGGTGATTCTGGTGAGTTGTGATCTCAGCCTCTGGCATGTCTGATGGTACAAAGCAGATGATTGGAGGCTGCACGGAGAGGGAAGTGTCTGTGCCTGGTGCCACTGCTCCGCAGTCCCAGGCATTCTCCCAGACATGCTAAGTGTGTGCCCTGCCTTCCAAAGTGGGACTGGACTGCTGTGTCATCTGGATGTGGTAGCTCTGCCTGCGGGAGGAAGAGTTATCTAGGTACTTGATGCCAAAGTCAGGTGACCAGGCTCTTGTCACTTGTAATGCTCAGGTAGGCTGGCATGAGATTCATAGGGGCAGTTGTCTGTCAGCAGCTGGAGCTCATGCCTGCACACACATGTACTCACAAATGCATGCACACTGCTGGGCTCAGGACAACCAAAGATGCTTTTGTATTAATAGCGTTTGGGATCAGGACTTTCCTGCTGCCTGGGATGTTTGTGACTCAGGATGTAAACCCTAGGCTCCTTTCTTAGGGCAAGTTATGGTCCATCTCTCTGACTGCACTCCTGTGGAAAAGCCTGCACCATCTGAGCAAGTTTTTAAGTACTGGGGATGCTTGATAAATGGTCCTTAAAATTGAATTCAGGTGCCCATGCAAAGTATTTGCAGTGGAATTAATGGGGTCGCTTCCAAATGAGCTTAATGGCACACTTGCCTCATTTCCAGCAATTTCTTGAGGAGTTACAGGAATGCAGTACTATGGTTATCAGGTGGTTTCATGGAAGAGGCCCCTCTCCAGCCCCATCTCCACCGCTCACCCTTGCAGCATGACCTCGGAGGAGACCCTTTCCCATTTTGAGTCTCATTGTTCTCATCTGCACAATAACGGATCTGAACTTTGGGTAACAGTCTCAGAAACTGTATCTGTCCCCCCCGCCCATGCAAATGATAATGTTTACTTCACTGATGCACACGTGGAAGTTTGTCAGACTTCATAACTTGTAAGAACACTGTTTGCTGTTATGAGTCATCGTTGGCCACACCATGAAGCCACGTATCTGTCACTGCTGATGTCTGAATCTAAAAAAAGTCTCAAGTACTGAAGGCACCTTGGAAAGTTAATTCATTTAGCTCATGCTTATGCTTACAGCACCAACTAAAATTGTTTTTATTTTTGTTGCCATCAAGACTCCTTATTTTATATAAGCAATTGTGCTTATTACTTAGGATGGAACTGCTCATATTTCCTAGGGCACAGGACCAGACTTCTGCAATGTTTTTGCATGTAAGAGCTCTGAGGAGGGGTCCAAATCTATCTTCCATCACAAAAGGGAGCACTGGGGAATAATGTACTCACAGTGATTTCCTGGGTAGTTGGCTTTCTCTACTAATTTCATAGACCTCTATTCTGGCACACTGTGTTTGAGTCAGACATCACAAGGAGAGTTTGAATATAGGGGCCATAACTCCACCCATCCCTCTAATTTCTATCACACAGCAGGGTTAAAGAGGGGAGGACAGAAGAGGGTAACTCTCAGTTTCATCACTCCACCTCTCCTCCAATGGCAGCGGTTCTGCTCTGCCCCAAGCTTGCATGTCCCACACAGCAAAACCAAAGCTGTATGACTAACCATACCTACCCTCCTTAGAAGGCAGTTTACTGCTCATCAGCTGTTACTCAAAATCATCCCTTGAATGATGTGTCACCTTCAATCCAAATAGCTTAGCAAAGCATTCCATCCCAGACCACATCATATTCTTCATGAAGAGTTGTGGTAAATGCAACAAGGCCATACTTTTACAATCATTTAAGATGAGATAGTCCTCTCGTCTGCAAAGTGGGGATAATAACAAAGTATTGGTTAAGGATTAAATGAGACAATTGATGGTTTGGGCTGGATAATCAAGAGGAATGATTTTCTAAGGATATATAGGTGACTTCACGGTGTACTGACTTGACAATGTTTCTTGTCCTGGCTGAAAAGCACAGCCACCTAGTGAGCATTTCACACCCAGCCCCATTCCTGTGAAAAGCAACTTTTTAATTTTCTTAGCTCATACTGATTTGAATTTTGGTCTTTATCTACATCAGCCAGATATGGAGAATGTCAGGACCTCAGGGCCTTTCAATTCAAGCCCTTTGGACACTGTTCTGGGCTGTAAGTAACAAAAACTCAACTTAACTTAAACAAGAGAGGGGCTTTATTGGCTCATGAAAGAAAACTGTCCACAGGTGGGGCCAATCCCATGCAAAGCTTGATGCTGTACTTAAATGACCTCGCCAAGGACCTGGCTTCTTGATGCCTCTTGATTCTCCCTTCAATAATGTCAGCTTCAGGCTGAGAGTGGTTCTTTTCTTTTATTAAAATATTTTATTTATTTATTTTTAGAGAGAGGGGAAGGAAGGGAGAAAGAGAGGGAGAGAAACATTAACACGAGAGAGAAATATTGATTGGTTGCTTCTTAGATGCCCTCCAACTGGGGAATGAACCCTCAGCCCAGGCATGTTCCCTGACTAGGAATTGAACTGGCAACCTTTTGTTTTGTGGGATGATGCCCAACCAACTGACCCAAACCTGTCAGGGCAAAAGTGATTCTTTTTCATGGGCCCAAGATGATCACCATCAAGATCCAAGTTTACCTACTTTCTCTTTCACATCCAGCAGGGTGGATAAAAAGATTCTCTATTCAACACTCCCAGAAAAAGTCTTGAAATTCCCTCTGTCTGCATTGCCTTAGCTCACATGGCCATACTGAACCAATCACTGTAGCCAGGGAGCTGGAATGTGCTGTTGACTTAGTTTAGGTCATGCATGCACCCCTGGAAGTGATGACAGAGTCAGTGCAGCCCGATCATGAAATCCTCAGACAGAAATCAGGGGCTGCTGGGAAAGGAAATGGGGGAATGAACACTGGGGATGCAGCCAACAACATCCATCACATCCCTTGTTTTGTGGATGGAAAACTGAGACCAAGATCACAGTAGAGCAGGGCTGAGACTACAACCTTGCCCTTCTATGAGCAGACCATGTATTATTTCTGCTCTACTTCTACTTGTTAGGCCAACTTGCCCACTCCTGAGTGGTGATCATTGTGGGCTCAGACCAATCCATTTCTCCCTAAATCTGAACGAACTGGAGGCATCACATCTCAAACACCTCCGAGTTTCTAGTCAGAAGAAAACAGACCTATGCTCCAAGGATTTTTGCAGCCACAAAGCTCAACCCCAGCACTTTCATCTCCCCTCTGGGGGCCCCCTAAGTACCAGTAGCTCCTGCTACTTTTAAGGGGAAAAATGCATTCTGGTGTGCAAACATTATTGCATATTCATGCACTCAAAATCTAATTTTAGCTGCAAAAGACTTCATTACAAGATGCTCACATAATTAAGCAGCTTTCTTCCCAGGGTTTGAAAGCTTGTCTATTCTTCTCTCTCATTTCCACATCACTGGGATTATCAGAATGTGTTTTAGCTTCTTAAAATTATACATTTTGGGCTTTCCAAATTGATCCACAACAGGAGATGAAATCCATGAAAATTATGTTTTAACACAGGCTTGTGTCACTCCAGTCTTGCTATTAAAGATGGAATCTGTAGACAGTCAGAATTTCACTGTTCATAGGCTCCTGATGCATTTACCACATTTCTCCCCTAGATACGGATCCCCTTTTATTCCTTGGCTGGTTGGAACAGTATTCTCTTTATGGAGAAGCTGTGCACTATAGACAAGACCTAACTTAGACACAAGCAAAGGAAAGGTGGATCTTCTTACCCTGATGTTCTCCCACAGAAGCAGGCCCAGGGCTATGGCTGCTGAGAACCAGCAGCAGCAGGTAGGTCCTTTGTACTTCACTCACCCCTTCGCTTAGTATCCAGAAGCACCTGCCAAATGTCAGGTCCCTCACCACGCAGAGTGACTCAGTGCAACCTGGATGCACTCTGACCCCATTATTCTACTCATCTGCATGCCTGGCTAAGGTGCAAGTAAATTACAGGGTCATTGGGGCAGGTGACACTCTACCTGGAAGGAGAGGTCCCTGAGTACCTGGATGCTGGAGATGTACCCATCCATCTACCAGGAGGCATGGGCTGTGTGCTGTTGCTCTCCTGTCTTATGCGGTGGGGAAGGGTGGAGCCCAGGGGACTGTGCCTGGGCTGTGGTCTAGGCCATCTGTCTAGCCAAACCTCTGCCTTCTCCAGCCCGATGGCTTCTGAGTCTTCTACTTGAAGATCATCTGGGCGGGTGGCTAGGGAGTGAGGGCCACAGCCATGGAGCCAGTCTTAGGAGGTTGCCAGCTTTTCTTCTATGAGTTGAAACTGTGTCTCCTCTGAGACTCTGGGCTTGCTCTGGGGTGCAGGTGTCCAGGGCAGTATGGGAACCCATGGTGGGTCTCAAGTGCTCCTAGAACTCAGGAGACACAGCCTCATCAGGCAGTTGCAGACTTGACCATGGAGCTATGCTCGGTGTTTCCAATTTTGAGCTGAGCCAGATGATGCTTTGGGGAGGGTCTAGAACAGCCTCAGCATCAGTGTGTGTTTGATGGAACCTCAGGAAGAACTTGGAGGCCACCAGGAGCAGATGCTTGAGCCCACTCATTGGCAAAACCAAAGGCTGGAGAGGCATCCCCCTGAGGACGGGTGGCTCTGCTGGGCCCTGCAGCCCTGCCTGCCTTCACTAGGGGTAGCTCTCAGCTCCCTACCACCAGCCAGGGAGCAGAGGGTCAGGGCTTCCCCATGTCCAGCTTTCTCAAACCTCTCGCCCCATTTTCTCCTTGTGATGCAGATTGGCTTGGGCTGAGGAGACATCAGATGAAGGGCCCAGCTGGGGTTAGTCCATGCCTGGACAAGCTGTAGAAGGGCTTGGGGGTTGCCCAAGCTCAGGCCCTCCCCCCTTCTCTCCCCCCACCCACCGCAGGGGTCAGTGTGCAGTTAGGCTCTCTACAACTCTCCTACATCTTACTGTCCTAGGCATTGCTCCTGGGTCCATTCCAATCTCTAGACCTGAGCCCCCTGCCCTTCACAGCCTCATTCCTGAGCCCAGGATATATAGGGAAGGGTGACCCAGGAAGGTAATTAGCATCAGCACCTCTGCCCCTATTAGGCTGAACACTAAGTGACTGTATAAGGACAGAGTTCTTTTTTAGGTCCCACCTTTGTCCTTACCCACCCACTCCCCTCATCCTGCAGTAGACTTGGAGAGATACACCCAGCCCATGTCCCTTTTACCTCTTCTGCAAAACACACCAGGTTTTCCAAGCTTTTGAGCCTTTGCACATGCTGTTCTCTTTGCCTTAATTATCCTTGCCCTCCACTCTGCTGGGATTCCTACTGATTTCTCGAGACCAGGGCAAAGTCACTGAGGTACACTCCCCGAAGACCCAGGCACACAGCTGACCACTGGGAGCCTGCACACACACATGCTCTTCCGTTACTGGGCTTCTTGCTCCGTTTGTCATGGCCCCTCCCCTGGCCCTACCAGAATGAGCTGTGGGTGCAAAAAGGGTGCCTTTCATATAGTCTTCTCCTTCTCCCAGAGGCCAGCACACAGCAGGTCTCAGCAGCTTTGGGTGTCCTCCCCCTTTTGTTGAGGGAATGGATGAACAAGGAGGGGAGGATGACAGTGTAGCAGAAATAGAGACAAGTGGTATGGCAGAGACCGGTGACGGGAAGTGGTGGGGTGAGTTGACATAGGGACAGAGAAGGCTTGGCCACAGCCACTGGAGGTCAAGCAGAAGCTGTAGCCATGGCCACTGGGGCCACGTGTTATGTTGTTGATCGACCATGCAGTTCCCCTTCCTCATGACCCAAGGGCAGGACCCACAGAAAGCAGGGGCCTATCAAGATGGGTAGGGCAGTCCGTCACAGCGATCCCCAAGACCTGACCTTCCTGGGATTCTCCTAGTCCACCCCAAGCCCCCACCTGATGGCATATAGGCCCTTGGGTCTAGGACTCCCCTGAGGCCCAGCCCCCTCTCTGCCCCACCATCCCCTCACCCTCACACTTTGTGTCTGAGGCATTGGGTGAATGCCCAGCTTTCCTGGGGACAGCTGTAGAAAGAAGCCCGGCAAACAGGTCCCACTCCAAGGAGCACTCATGCTGAAAGGGGTAGCAGGGGGTGCACAGAACCTGCCATGTGTCCTGAGGTTGCTGTGTGTGTGAGGGGTGCTCCACTCTGCCCATGGTGCCACTGCCCACCCACAGAGAAGAGGGAGGCAGGACTGCAGAGTTCGTGGTGCCCAGTTGTCACACCACACGTTTATAGGGTGTCAGGGCTGCGTGGCTCAGCAGCAACAGTGCGTGAGCCCACCTCCATGCCCCAGTCCTTGCTGTTCACAGCATGGATGCCCGCCCAGCCCAGCACCCCACAGTCAAGAGCCCTGACCAGCAAGTCCATGCCTGGGGCTGGAGATAGGAAACCGGGGGTCTCCAAGAGCCCTGGAAAACATGTGTCTCTAAGTGTGAGAGAGGGACAGACTGACAGCCTCTGGGAACACATAACCTGGCGTGTATGTGTGATTGTGTTTGCAAGTCTGGGAGCATCTGGCACACCCTGCATGGTGTCTTGGGCTTGTCAAAATGGGCATTGCAAGCATGGAGTGGTGCGTCTAAGCGTGACTGGCTAGGTGTGAGTGTCTGTTCTGTGACACCGTGTCTGCCTGAGTGGGCTAAGGGCCTGTGTCTGGTGTCCCTGCACGTGAGGGAGGCAGCACTGGGTGAGCCTCCCTGCCAGCAGCACAAGCAGCCTTGTGTCCCAGCGAGGCCACCACCTGAGCACCTGAGTGGGTGCAGCCCCAGGGGTGGCTGGCTCTCAGCGGGGCAGGCAGAGCGGCTGGGCCTATCATCTGGGCACATACTCCCTGGGCAGCCCAGCCCAGTTGTGGTCACGCAGGGCCTTGTCCACTGTCTGAATGTAGCCATTGATCAAGTCCTTCATCTCCGGGGTGAAGGGCTCGGGGTCATGAGGGCGCCGGCCGTGCCGCCGGAAGCTGCCTTCCTTGTTGTTCTCCACGCAGAGCAGCCGCTCCTCACTCACGGACACGTTGAGGAAGGCCACCATCTCCCGCAGCGTGGGCACCAGGCTGCGCCGCAGCTCCTCGTAGTGCACCACCAGCAGCCGCTTGCCGTACTTGAGCCAGTCTAGCACGTGCGAGGACCACCATGACGCGTAGCTGTTGACGAAGTCCGGCCACTCTGGGGAGGAGAGGAAGGGAGCCTCGTCAGGGCCCGGCCTGGGAGGGCTGCTGGCCCTTCCGGATGCCCAGGCAAGTGGCCAGGATCTTCCACCAACCACAGCCCAGGGCCAACCTGCCCGAAGTCCTGCTGGGAAGGACCTTCTGTGTGACTTAGTGTGAACAGGGTTGACATCGGGCTGGGCTCTGAAGAGTCCTAAGCTGGGAAGATGTGACCTGGGGTCTGCCAGCCCCCTGGCAAACACATCAAGTTAAAAAGAGTGTGAACTTTACGTACCAAGAACTGGTTCTCTCTCGTGTGCTATGGATTCCTTGACCATAGGGATGGTACCTGGCCAGGGAGACCTGGGCTGGCCCACAGTGCATGACACAGCAGTGTTAAAGACAGGTGGGAAACTGAGGCAGGGCATCTCTTTCAAGATGACCCTCGTTCATCTTGATTTGTCTCCGGCCACCGTGCACATCTAATGTGGGTGGTGGGACCAGCTGCAGGGCCTCCTGGTGAGAGGAAAATGCTGCACAGGCCAGGCTTGCCTTCCCGGCCCCTGCTGTGTGTCTGAGTGAGGGTAGTGCCTGGCCAGCACCACTGAGTCTGGTAGGCATGAGGCTGGTTTCACCTGTGGCACAGTGGTGCGGGAGGGCATGCAATGAAGCCATGGATGGAGCAGCTGCCAACTTCTGCAGATGACCTACTGCATGAGATTTCTCTTCCAGCAAATTAAGAAATTAGGTGTTTTGTTGGGGGCTGGGAGCAAAGTATGCAAATGTTAAGAGTCACCCCAATGAAAATAGTTTCCAAAATTGAGCTGTGGTAAGGCATTTGCTTTCTCTCATCTCCAGCACAACCCTATGAGATGGGGACCGCCCTGTCTGTCAGATGAGGGACCTGAGGCTCATAGGGATGCCATTTGCCCGGGGGCACTGGGCTGGTAAGGGGCCCAGGAGCAATCAGAGCTTAGCTGGCCTCCATCCTAAAGGGGAGTCAGCAAGGGGGATAGGGAAGGCGGGGGGGCTGGTCCGGGGGAAGGACGACAGGGGAAGGGGAGGACAAGGTCAGCCTCCGCTAATCCAGAGTCACACAGGGGCACTGCCTGTCCTATGGCCCTATATCTCATCATGCCAGCCACCCTGCTGAGCACAGCTTTCTTTCTGATGGCTCAATTTTATATCACTCGCCACCCTGACCTACACCTCTGTAATTCATTGCCTAGAGGCTGACTGTGAGTACCCTGAGGGCAGAGACATGACCCCTTTCCTTGGGCCCCGGAGCCTTGCCCAGTGCACACAGTAGGACTTCGGTAAGTATGTGTCAGCAGGCTGACTCTGAATAAAGCTGCAGTGAGCACCCACCCCCAGCTACTTCTGTACCTTTGCTCTTCCAGTTGCGGTCAGCTGCATAGCCCAGGTGCCCGGCACACTTCCTGTTGAATTCAGCCACCAGGGACCTGTAGGGGTTCCGAATCAGCAGGATGGCCGAGTCGAACATCTCGATCTCCCTCCTGCCACTCTCGTGGGTCTTCACGCAGATGGTGCGCCGGCTCCGCCAGTGGTCCTTCTCGCCCTTGAATCCTGCCGCAGAGAGAAGAGAGAGCTGCTTTGGAGAAAGGCATGGTGGGGCCCCCACTGCCAGGCAGCAGGCAAATCCGAACCTGCCTCCCTGAGGGAAAGCTGACAATAGGGGCATAAGAGAGGCCCATGGATGGCAGAGCAGAGGGCACTGGGATGGCTCACGGATGGCTGACAGGAGTGGCCTCCTCAAGGCTGACCCTGCCCAAGACAGCAGGAGATGTCTAAGATTTGGGAAAGATGGCGTCTGCTAGGCAAGGGAGACAAGGCCCCTCCTGCAGATCCCCAGGAGTCAGGGGTCAGAGGGCCTGACCACGTCCCATCTTTAAATATGGGAGATGCACAGGTTTCGGCGTTTTCTCAGCAATTTCCTATGAATATTGGAAATACCCTTGTGAGTCAACTATAGTTCCAGGCACAACTAGATGAAGAGACTGAGGTTCAGAGTGGGTGTGTAACTTGCCCAAGATCACACAAACACTATGGCAATAAAGCCAGGGCTCTCTCTACATGGCTGTGTGTATCCCCAAGAGGCTCCCAGATTCCACCCACCTCCCACAGGAGGAGCAGGCTCCCCATCATTACGCACAAAGGCTGTAAGCAGCTATTGTCCCTCCCTCTGACCGTAACAGGGCCCCAACCTTGCATCTATGAAGGTTCTCTACCTGGATGCCCCTCCCCTAAAGCAGGTCAGGCCAAGGTCTCATCCACGATGTTTGAGCCCTGCCCTGCAGAACTCAGGGCCTGGTTTCTGTGAACAGAGCCCTGCTCCCATGGAAAAATCCCTCTGGGCTGGGGGCCTGCCTTCTTCCTGGGTTCCCTGAACCAGCACTGGGTGCCCGAGCCTGAGTGACTCCTGGCTGAGAAGGTCAGGCTCTGCCCGTCCATAAACACAGTCACATATTTATCAATAACGGTTATTGTGTGCTCATTCTGTGTTGGACTTTATGTCAGGGGTCGAGACTCAGACCCTGCCTTTATGCTTAGAATCTAGCAGGGAAATAGCCCAAGTATACTAGAGAGCACAGGGGCTTATGGGAACAAAGATGAGGGGGCACTAATTAGAGGGTGTAGTGGGATGACACCGAAGGTTTCCAGGAAAGATGTCCCCTGAAACTTGTCTGCTGACCGTATCCCAGCGCATCTCCGCCAGCCAGCTCTGGGGCGTACTCCATAAATGTGCATGAGCTTCTCTTGAGCTCTTAGAAACATAAATAAGCCTCTACCTCGTTCATGAATGGCTGGGAAGCATTTGTGTCTACAAGCGCCTGGAAACTCACAAGCCTCTTTTGAATCTGGAAGTCCGGGTTCACCTACTGAAATGCAACACGTTCCAAACACGTCTCTGCCAGGGGCCAAACTCCAAAAGGCTTTGACTCATTCTGTCAAAAGGCTGGGAGTTTCCAGGAAAGCGGAGTCCAGCCATGGGCTGAGTGGACGTGAGATCTGGTCTCGGACACTGAGACGCAGGGTGGTTTACCTACTGACTGCCTCAGCCTGTTTCGGCAGAGGCCCCTTTGCCGTGTAATCCAGCGGCGTTCGCCCAGGACAGGTGTGGCATTTTGGCCCTGGAGCTGCCTTGGGAATTTCGCACCTTCATGTGTGATTGCTCTGTAAGTGCTCCAAGGCCAGCGGCTACCTCTGGCTGGTCCTGTAAGGCTCAGGGACGTGCGGTTGTGTCACCCAGCCCTTACATGCGGCCGTGTGGACCAGTGGGCTGCTTGGGGACCGAAGTAACCAGCTATGTGGGAAAGGTAAAGGCTTTCTAGAAGAACAAGGTGGGTGTCTCCAGCCTGTGCACAGTGGGTGCTTCCCAGGGGACCAGGCCAGAGTGGGTGGGACCACGTGCTCCACCTGGCCATTGCACCTGCAGGTGTCCCAAGGACAATGGGGCCGGGTTTGATGGACATTCTTGGCTTTTTCCCAACCAGACCCAGGTTGCTGTGGGTGACTCCTGAACCCACTGCCATTCAGGAAGTTTCGTTCTCTCTAGGATGTTGCTGATAGTATCCGTTCCCTAAACTGAGCTCTAGTTAAGAAACCCAGCTGCTGCTGGCCTTGGTGGTATCGTGGTGAGCGGAGCTGCCTTCCAAGAAACCCAGCTGTTGTAACACTTGGCAACAGAGAAATATATTCCACCAAATTTAAGTGCCACTTGACTTATCTGAGGTTCTTAGTCCTTCAGCAGCCCACAGACTCCAGCCATTTACGTTAATTTACTTGGCCTGATAAGGCCTCCTATTTCTACAAGTTTAGGAATCATAACACTGGTGAAGATTTTGGGGCCTACTTTTTAAAAACAGCACTTTGATAAGCTACCCCTTGCCTCCCCCCACCCAACAGGAGGCAGCAAATACAGTCTCACCTAATTATTGAGGGTTCTGAAAAGGAAGGGCAATACAAGAAACGTTTCTAGAGAGCGAATCCGGGCTACTCTGAACCCAGACTAGATCGCGTGAATTTTCACTCAGAGTGTGGTCCTAGGAGGCCTGGCCGCATCACCACCCGGGAGCTGGTCACAAATGGCAGTTCCTGGGCCCCACATCAGATCGACTGAACCAGACTCTCTGAGCGCTCGGTCCAGGAACCTGCTGAAGGGAGCGAGCCCTCCGGAGGCTCCAGCACATGCTGCGGTGTGAGGAGCACCAAGCCAGCACTCCCGGGGGCCGTCTGGCACGGGAGCTGCCTTTCCCGCTCCCCGACAGCTTTCGCTCACCTTTGTTGTAGAGAGTCCCATCGAAGTAATAGCTCCCCGTGTAGAAGCCGGTGGCATGCTCGATGAGGTGCCGTGCCCAGGTATTCCCAGCTCCCGGGAAGCTCGACAAAGCCACAAACACTTTGGATTTGGTGGGCAGAAACCTTCTGTCTGTGCACCGAGTGTCTGAAAGCCAGAAGCCATCTCAGGATTACTCACCCCCAGACTCGCCGCTGGACTCCCCTAGACAGAAACTGCTGACCCAAGACTCCCACTTAATGGAAGCGTGAACTGAGGCCCAGAAAGGGGCAGGGTTCACCACCTGCACGTGGGCTGCACGGCTCTGTGGCTGCCTGAGGAAAGCCCCAATGACAACGAGGCCTCCAAGGCCCACGCAAGAGTGTGGTGCAAATGGGCACACTGTGGACCCCCAGCCCCTGCTTGTCTCCATGGCCAATGTCATGGCTGCCCGCTCAGCAGAGATAACTCCAGGAGAGGTGGCTAGGGTCATGGCTGGGCTGACCAATGCCACACATCCAAGTACAGCCAACAAGGAACCAGTTGGACTAATTTCAGGCAAATGAAATTTGAACCTGCTCTTCCTCCTGCCCCCACCCCCACCTCCAGGCTGCATGAAATGATCAAGTCAAAGCCCAAAGCCCGGTGCTGTGCTGGGTCATAGTAGGTGCTCCATAAAGGTGGTAACATTCCTCCCTGTCTGTTGTCCCTCCATCAGCTCAAAGGTCAGCTGGGGCAGAGTGGACACATGCACATCACAGTGCAGGAGCCATATGGGTCTCCAGGTCCTGTGCTGGCTCAGGGAAGCCTCTGAGGCCCCTGTGGCCACTGAGCTTCCATGGCACCCAACGCCACCACCTTGCCATTGCTATCCTTCTGGCCCCTGCCTCTCTGCTCTTCCTTTCTTCCTCAAAACACCTTTATCCCAGAGAAATTCAGATAAAGGTCAGGTGCTCTTCACACTTAGCCCTGCATCCTGTGTCTACCCTCCAGGGATGGCAGAAGCCTCCTCCATCTCATTATCCCAAGACAAGACCACCCATGAAGATGCTAGGGTTGTTACACAGACGCCCTTCCTTCCCCAGGGCAAGGTGGTGGCGTTGGATGCCATGGAAGCTCCCAGCTAGCCAGTGACGGTCAACAGTCACAGCCCACTCAGCCATGGGCAGCATTCCCAAACCCCAAGACCAAATGCCACAAACAGAGGCAGGCATGTGGGGATAGCCCTTTATGCCTCTTACACCTAAAGGGGAGGGCTCACCTTGCACGGGGGTCTGGTAGACCTCACAGTACTCCGCCAGCCTCTGTGCCTCAGGGTCCTGGACACACAGTGAGCTGTCCACTGCATCCCGCAGGTTAAACTGGGGGGTGGGGTAAGCACAGTAGCACTCCCAGCCTCTGAGGATGGCCAAGGGGAACTCCTGCCAGACAAGGAGTGAAAGAGAAGCATCTCTGGTGAATGTAAGGGCCACACCTCCCTCAGCTCAGGTGCAGGGATGAACACGTGGATGTACTGCCAGCTACAGGGGATCAGCAGGGATGTCCGTCCGTCCTTCCAGCACCAGGCTCTGTGCCCAACCCCAGGGAGACCAACTCAATGAGGTGTGACTTCTGCCCTCCAGTAGCTCCCAGCTGGCCAGTGACGGTCAACAGTCACAGCGCGGTGACAGTGGTGCTCACACGGAGGGGTGAGCCAAGGGTGGGAGGCAGGGAGCAGGGCTTGGGACCGGACTTTCGAGATGGCTGGGAGGACGTCAGGAGGGCCGGGGTGGGAGCAGGCACTCAGACAGTGGGATCCATGCAAGAACATGTGTGTGTGACTCAGAATGGGATGGGTAAGCCCACACGGGCAGTTAGGGCTCAGCGTGTCACACGTTTAACCAACAGACTGAGAGCCCCAAATGACTTCTGAATTCCCGCTAGCTCTCCCTGGAGAAAGGCCCTACCCAACCCTTACACCCAGCTCCACTGCAGGGTGGGGTTCAGGGCCAAGGCCAGATTCCCACACACCCATCTCTCCAGGACAGGAAGGGTAAGGGAGAGTTGACTCAATTCACCAAGATACTGAGACCAGTGGGGGCTTCCTGAGGATGAAGGGACCCTGCCAGTGTTGGGCCAAGCCCGCTCCTGGCGTCTCATGGTTTCTTGTCCCCCTGAGGAGGATGCACTATACTATGAACAGAGCTGAGGTGCTGGCTTCTGGAAGGCCTGGGTGTGAATTTGGGTTCCCGAGCTGGGTAACCTTGGGCAAGGTGCTGAACCTCTCCGAACTTCCCCACTGAACAAAAGTAATCAAATCTGCCTTGCAGGTTTATTATGAGGACGAGATGAGAAGGGTCCTAACGCCAGCACTGGGCCGGCGCACGCTCCGTGTTCCCACACGGGCGCGGCTCATCGTCCGCCTCCTCACCCTCGGCAGCAGTCACAGCTCACTCAAAAATCCCCCACCCACCTCTCCCACAGCTATCTTTTGAGCAGCTACTGCGCACCGGGCACTAGGTAGGCCACACAGCCGCATCTCATTTCTGCATCTTGAACACAGGAAACGTGAGCCTGCTGGAGTGTGCAGAGAGGAGTCAAGAGCGTGCGCGCAGGAGGGAGGCTGTGGGTGGAGGAGCCTTCTCACTGCCAAGGGAAGCTCGGCAAAAACCTCTTTATTTTTTGCCCACAGCGAAATCTCATAAATAAATAAATAAAAGCGAATCAATAGCGGTTTCTGAGCAGAGCCTGGCAACGCGGAGGATCGCAGAGAAGACAACTGAGGTGGAGTCACCAGCCAAGGGAGGGCGAGGCAGAGCCTGGGGGAGGGGACACACTTTAGGGGGCAGGAGGGGAGGAGGTGTTCCCGGGTGCTGCTGACCCCTGCCCCCCATGCAGGGCTGCTGTTCTAGACACAGGCTGAGTTCTCTCCCCAGTGAGAGCCTCTCCCTGCCCGCCTCCTCCTTTGTCAAGGCTGAGGAGAAGCTTCGCCTCTGCCTCGGCTTTGACCAGAGCCCACGCCCAGGTCTGTCTTTCAGAATGGAGCTGTCCAGTAGGGACAGGGTGGGGGGAGGGCAGACTCACTATTCTCACTTATACACACTTACCCCTCCCCACCCCACACACACAATATCCTGCTGTACTGGCTGCTTCTCAAGCTCCCAGCTCCCTTTTTAAGAGGAAAAACTCTTAAACATTCTAGGCAACCATAAGCAAGTCACCTCCACTTTGAAACCTTCATTTTCCCATCTGTAAGATGGACACACTCCATGAAATCGGCTTGCCTGTGAGAATGGAGTATATTGTTTCTCTTTGGCCCTCTCGCTAGCTTCCCCTGGCCCCCCCTGGATAGACTAGCAGGTTATCCCCAAGCCTTTCCTGGGGGAAGCTTGAACCTGGAATGGGGGTGGGGCGGCAGTTGCTCTGGGTATCGTGGACTTCAGTGTCAGAGGGAGGGAGCACTGTGTAGTAGAGAAAGCATTGGGCTTATAATCAAAAGACCTGGACTCAAGTTCCCATGTCATAATTCGGGATCTGTGTGACCTTGGACAGGGTAGCTGTCCCTTCTGAGCCTCAACTTCTTCATCTATAACATGGGGGTAATCATATTCCCCTCACAGAGTGCTGGGGAATGGAGGGAGGATAATGCATGAGAAAGACCCCACCCAGTGCCTACTACATAGTAGGTGCTCCCTTATTTTTCTCACTGAAGGCCTTTCACTGTGCTGTCCGTTCACCTGACACTCAGAGTACCAAGAGTTTGTTTCCTAAGGCTCCTCACTTTGGCTGCCCTTCCAAGGCCGCTAAGCTCAGGACCAAGCAAAGGTCAGAAGCTCCTCCCCCACTTAGCTCTTGTGGTCTTTTAGTCTTGATCAGGCACGCGAAGAAATGAATTGCTTTGAAGACTCAGTTGCCACAATGAGCCCTTAACTTGGGGACCAGCCACACCCCCAACCACAGCTGCCCTCAATGTCAGCTGCAGGGACAGTCCAGCATGGGCAGCATGGGCCGCTGTCACAGTGCAGAGCCGAGGTGACCGGACTTGGCAGTGAATGGACAAAGGCTGACAAACCCTGTCTGCATGCCCAGCTAGACTCCAGCTACCCGGGGCCCCCAGGCCATTTCTGCATAGAAAGTGAAGTGTGTGAGTTCTGACCCTCAATCAGAACACCACTGGCTTTCTGGAAGTTCTGCTGACATGAGTCCCTGAGAAGCCATCACAGGAATTGTGGCCTCTGGCCTCTCTGATCACCACCCACCCTCTCCCACAAAGTCCTCGTGCCGCCTCCTCCCAGACCAACAGGTTCATCGCAGCACATGGGAACAAGCAGCCGGGGAACCTAGGGCAGCCATGGGGTGAGCGCTTGGCCACCCGACTGTGTCACCAGTTGTTATGGGCTGAATCACATTCCCTAAATTTCATACGTTGAAATCCTAACCCCCAGACCTCAGAAGTGAATTCATTTGGAGATATGGTCTTTAAAGAGGTCATTAAGCTTAAACGGGGCCATTGGGGCGGGCCCCCATCCAATCCGACCGGTGTGGTTATTAGAAGAAGAGATTAGAACACCAATGCATCCGGGCCAAGGGGCCACCACATGAAGACACGGGGACAAGGCGCCATCTGCAAGCCCAGGACAGAAGAAACCAACCCTATTGACACCTTGATCTCAGACTTCTGGCCTCCGGAACTGTAAGAAAATACAGTGCTGTTGTGTAAGCCACCCACTGGTCTGCAGTACTTTGTGACAGCAGCCCTGGTAAACTCACACACTAGCTTCCCATCAGGCCCTGGGCCATCGCAGTCACATGCCAATCTCAGGCCCTTGCACTTGCTGTCCTCACTGCCTAGAATGCTGTGAGCCCAGACACCCTCATGGCTTTCCCCCTCACTTTCTTCACCTTCCCTTCTCTGTGAGCCTCTTCCGGCTTCCCCGTTTCTAGCTGCAACACTCTTCCCAACACCCCGGATATACCCTGTCCCCTGGCTGTCCTTTCTGATTTTGTTTCAGAGGTATAGCAGCGATGCAAGGCTCTGACCCTCAGTGTACCAGCCAGCCAGTCTTGATGAATGAAGACACACAGCATGTTCCTCGCCCCAGGTTCCTCCGTCCCTCCCCAGTCAGCCCTGCCTCCCTCAAAGCAACTGCTATCCTGATTTCTACCACCACAGACTCATTTAGTCTATTCTCAAATGTCCTATAAATAGAGTCATCCAATGTCTATTTTTGTGTGTCTGCCTTCTTTCATTCAGAAACACATTTGTTAAATCCACCCATGTAGTTTTATCTGTTAGTACATTGTTCTTTTTATCGCTATTATTCTGTGTGTGAACACACCAATTTGTTAATTTATGCACTTGATGGACACATGGGCTGTTTCTGGTTTTTGCCTATTATGAAAAAAGTTGCTGTGAATGTTCATGTACAAGACTTTGAGTCGATGAATATTTTCATTTCTCATGGGTTAATACCTAAGGTTCCTGCTTCATTTTTCTCCACAGAACTTGTCAGCATTCAACATACAATCTGTTTTACTTACTGACCTGTTTATTGCTTGGCTCCATCCCCGAGAACTTGAGCCGGGATCTTTGCGTGTCTGGTGAGCTTTACTGCATTCTCTAGGATGCTGTGGATACTTAATGAGTGTTTGATGGACAACCCAATGAGCAAACGAATGAACGAATGAATGAATGAATGAATTCTTTACAGATCCTAACTCTCCCCAGAGTTATTGGCAACAGATTTGGGCACAAGCCTTATGGTCATTTTTGCCCTGTGCACGAGGGAGGAGAAGAAAGCTGCTGCCTCGCAGCCAACCACCCCCCTCCCCAACAGCAGGGAACCCGGGGGCCTGGGCTCTCCTGGGATTCTTATTTAGAGAGGATTTCACCACCATGGTAGCTCTACTAAGGGCAGCTAGCTCTGTCTCCTTCCCGGGCTGCTGATGTCGAAGCCTCATGGTCCTACATCCCAAGGCTGGGGACAGGCTGCCTCTCACCAGTGACCTGAACCTTTTTGCTTCCTTGAGTGGATTAAACTGTCAAGTTTCTGGGTGTTTGCAGAGCAACGGGAGAGCTGCAGACAGTAATGTGGTTTTATTTACAACATAACCGCTTCAGCGACATCACTGGATTCTGAAAACAGAACAATTTTTAGCCCCTTGAGGATTTCTAGGACATGATTTCCATAAAAATTAAATATTGATGAATCTTATCTCTCTGCCAACTTACCCACTCTCCTCCTCCCCCCGCCATCCCAGACTTCAGTGAGAGAGAGAGAGAATGCAGGGAGAAAGAAGAAAATGATTAGGAAAAGCAAGGCAGAAAATGGTAGGAAGCGCAAACACAGATGTGGGAGCATTTCACTAAAATAGACATGGGGTTAAAGAGGGAGCCCCTGAGCCTGTGTCAGAGAGCAGGGTGGGTACACATCCTAACCCTGACTCTTCCCCTCTAGCCTAAGCCTGTGTGTGTAGCCTGGAGCCAGGTCATGATTCAGCTGCGCTGGGCTCTCCAGGTGGTGGGGACCCATGTGCAAAGGCTTGGTCATGGCCAAGGGGTCAAGGAATGGACATTCCAACAGGCAAGGAGTGAGGCCCCAAGTAGGACCCCTCTACAAAATGGGTCTCATCTCCATCTTCGTTCCTCCTTGAGCACCTTTCTTGGGATCTCCATATTTACACAGAATTCTAGAAACTTCATAGATCAGCACTTCCAGTTTCAGAAGGGAAATTGAGGCTTGGAGACTGGCAGTGAGCAGCCCAAGACCTTAGACCATGAGTGAGAGTGGAACAGAGCCAGCTTCCTGGGGTCCAGTCTGGGGCTTTGTCACAGTCAACTCCGTGGAGACAGATGCATGAACACATGGATTTTTGGAAGAAATCTACAAACTAGCCAGAGGTTAGGTTTGACCAGTCTGTTCCTCCAGGGCAGTGCCCTCCACTCCAGAGGCAAGTCTGACATTGAAGATACAAAAAGGGAATGAAGATGTCCACACAGGTGGCTGCACGTGGGCCATGAGGGCCAACTTCTGCATTTGGTGCTTTCGGGCAAACGCCAAGTTAACTGAAAACGCATCAGCTGGTACTGTGATTGAGAGCCTGGCGTCTGACTGCAGAGCTGGGGTTGTGTGGTTTGGAAAGGCAGAGCCAGAATGAGGTTTGGTGTCAGGCTACACGGTGTCGACCAGCTACTGAGCATCTCTGAACCTTGGTCTTATCACCTGTGAAAGGGGCATAGCTTAATGATCATAGGCTTTGGAGTCAGCAGGTGTGAGATTATGGGAAGATGGATTGAGTTCTGATTTCTGCATCTGCAAGGCGGGTTTGAGGATGGAGTGAAACACTTGTGAGGTGCCTGTCAGAGGGGAGACACCCAGCCACTCAGTTGGCCTGAGTCCAGGGGAGGCTAAAGGTGTGGGAGGGGGTAGGGCCTTCTCCATAAGAAGAGCTGACTCACAGTCCCCTTGCATGTGTCTAGCCTCAAAGGGGCTGCTTCAAGATTCGGGGCAAATGTCAGTGTCTCCAAGGGCCTCTATGGGATGTTCCCTTGGGCAATGGCTCTCTGCAGACACCGAGCCCCAGCCAGGAGACCCACTGACCCTCTCCATGCAACACCCTCCCCTTCAGAGCCAAATGCACAGCAGAAAGAAGAATCCATTAAACACTGTGGCTCAGAACCACCAAACCCGTGGGATCCCAAGGAGCCTGGTTTCCACCGACATGGGAGAGGACGAGTCCCCGGCCTTGGGCAGTTTCCCAAACATCCCACGCACAGCAAAGGAACCATGGGAAGCTGAGTAATAATGACCATTATTCCATCATCTGTAACACTCGCTGTGCGGGAGACACCCGAATCATAGAACTCTTTCATGTCCACAATGTCACCGAGTCCCCCTCACTGTCTGGTGAGGCATTTCTGCCATGGCCAATCCCGCTCAGTGAACGAGGACACTAAGGTCATGGCTACACATGATTGGCCAGGATCACAAAGTGAGAAAGGGGCAGAGCAGGGCTATGTGCCCAGGTCACTGTGACTCTAAAGCTGCCTTCCCACCATCTTCAGAATGAGAGGCCAGCTGACTCACTGCTCAAATGTGCTGAAATTCTTAAGTGCACATCGAAAATGTACATATCCTTTGCCCCAGCAGTTCTGCATCTGATAACATAGCCCCAGGAAATAATCATGAACATGCTCAAAGGTCTACCCACAGGGATGTTCGTGCTCCACAGTACTGTTTACAATAACAAAAGGAAAAACAAGAAAAAGTCTAAACATCCGACAGTAGAGGATGGAATGAACACCTTATCGCCAGGAAGCACGGCCAAAGGAGGTTCATGAAACACTAAATGAGAAAAGGAAACAAATGGCAGAGAAGAGTCAACTTGTTAAAGACAGACCCACATCTACCTGCCTCTTTCTATGTAGATACGGGTGTGTGTGTGTACCTACAATAAAAGACCAAAAGTGTGCAAAATCTTCTTAGTTGTTTTCTTTGATGTGGTAAAGCCACAAGCGAGTTTTAATTTTATTTCTACATTTCTGAAAATTTTTAAAACTTCCTAAAATAAAACCTGTGTAATCCCCCCAAAGAAAACAATACATGTGTATGTATCCGTAAAAGACACAGAATAACATCAACAGGTTTCCTACGGAATTTTTATAAGAAATCCGAAACCACACCCTATCAGGTGCCTACCTGAATGACTCTACAGCGTGTTGGCAAAGAAAAGAATTCTTAATGTCAAGGTAATAATTCACAAAGCCCAGACTCCTACAGACCCAACCTTGGCAGACCATGGGACCGCATGCCCCATGGAGGCAGCTGGTCCACCAGGACAGACGGTGTCTGTCGGGGTCCAAGTGGATTTAGGCAGAGCGGCCGCCCAGCAGAGAACAAGCCGGCTCCACATTAACACACGCTTTTCCATTTCACAGGCGGCTGGGTTAGTGCCGCCATTAAATGGCCAAAGAAACCCCCTAGAGGAAATGTCAGTGGGAAAACATCCAGGAGATTAATATTCTCTAGGAAGAATTTATACACCCAAAAGAGACTAAAAGAGGGCAAAAAGAAAGGCTCCTTCCTCTCCCCGCCATCCTGTCCCTCCGACTCCCTTCTCGGAAGAACCACGGCCATGGCCACCGGCCGTGGCTGGCAGATAAAACCTCAGATCGCAAGGCATAACAGCTGGTGAAACGTTAGCAACCTGTTTGCAGATGGCGTTAGATTTCACTCCTCAGCCCCACTGTGGGACTGCACACTCCCACAAATGGTCTGTCTGTTTGCACACAAATATCAGGCTTCAAAATTAATCACCCCCAGATCGGAATTGGTAACAACGCAAATACCTGAGCTACTCCCTCCCTCCCTCTTCATCCTCACCTCTGTCCAAATAAGGAGGTGATAGGTCCCTGAGTACTGAGAGTGAGCAGGTTTCCTTCTATCTCTGATATGACCACAGACAACTAGACCATTTTACTGTGTTTAAAAATACATCACATTGGTCAAGTCCCTCTCGCAGGCAGAGAAAGATCATTAAGGTGCTGATAGTCCCCAAAATGTCTTTTTTTCTGTCAAACTACACTCATGGAGCACCCCGAATCCATTTCCACTAGCTAGCAAGAAACAATAGAGATTTTAATCTGGGGCTTCAAATAAACTCCAGATGGTTGCTCGGCACTGTGAGGGGAGCTCCCCCACTTTTCCTGTTTGGAAGCCCCACCTCTCACGTCTGCTGCAGTGGGAGGGAGGAGGGGCCAGGACCCAGCCAGGCCTAATGAGGCCCTTAGTCCCCTCCCCCAGATTTAGCGCTGTCCCACTTAAAATCCTTCTGTGAGCATTTTCCATTATAAAAGTCTCTGCAAACATTTTCAATGGCTGTATTATAGTCCACTGTATGGCTGTGGCTTAATGTAACCATTCCCACATCATAGAACATCTGAGCTTGTCTTTCAGCCAAATTAGGATGAGACGAAGCTCCCACTGGGTCAGCAGCCCTGCAGCCTTGGTGCTACCGGCCTCTCCGGGGAGAAAGCGCTTGGCACTCCAGACAGGAAAGTATAACCAGACATCCCTGACTTCCCCTCTGTCACCCACCCTCCACATCCAGGAGAGAAGAGAGAAAACCATTCCTGCAGAGAGGTTGCTGGTCACTGCAGGCCTGGATCAGCTGGACTTCCAACTGATCTCACAGCCACCAGACCTCGGCACCAGAGGCAGAACTTCCTTCTGCATCTTCACCGAACAGGTGGGAAGCACAATCATCTAGCAGGGTGCAGACTCATAGCGAATGTAGGCCGTGTCCGGGTGTTGCTGAGCTGCCCCGAGGGCAGTGGTTCTGGCCAGGCATGAGGAGACAATCTTGTCCTGCAGGGGACATTTGGTCTGGTTTGGAGACAGTTTGGGTAAAAATGCTGCTAAACATCCTAAAATGCACAAACTGGTCCTAAAACAAAGGGATCCCCAGAGAACACTTCCACCCTCCCCCGACCCAGGAGCATCCTACCTGTAGCTGTGAAGTGCCACTCAGGGCACACCACAGTAGCTCCCTCCTACCCACACAAAAAATCTGGACTTTGAGGCAGGCATCCAAGGCCCACTGCAGTTTGTCCCCACCCCGCCTTCCACACCACATTGTGCAGCCCTCCACTCCGGGCAAGCCAGGATGCTTTCCACCAGCCCCCTCCTGCTCAACAGTTGCCTAGTCTTACAATGCCCCCCCTCACACCCCTCGTCCACCTGTTGACACGGCCCCACGTCTTCTGGCTCCAACCCTTCCTCAAAGGCGCAATTCTCCCTAAGCCCCCCGCCAAACCTCCCTTGCCCCGTCAGGCCCTGACTTCACTCTGCCGGGTCCTGTCCTAGGCCCTCCCCAGGGGTGAGCTGTACCTCATGAGTGGGGCCCTGGTCTCCCCCACCTCTGAGCTCTGCTGGCATCCCCACCTCACCCCCTATAACTGTCAGCTTAGGTGTTTGGCCACATCTCACTGCATGTGTCCTGCCAAGACCAGCTTTCAGCATTAAAGCTAGAAACAGTGACTTCCTCACAGCTACAAACTTCTGGGCGTTTGAACAGTGGGACTGGCGGAAACACCACCCTCCCCTCCCACCAGGCAACGGATACAGGCAAGGCCAGGAACAGAAGCAAACCATGAGGGAAAAGGCCACTTCGGAGAATCTTAGATGCCCTCTCTTCCCTGTTCTGACCTCACAATTCCCACGAGCACTAGGCAGAGCTGAGCAGGTAGCTCGTCCTTGAAACATACAATGAGGAGAGACGTACAAGGTGCTAAAGTGCAAAACGGCAGAAGCGATCAAGTGCCTGCAGGTACCTTTGGCACACACTCCAATGTGAAATTGCAGCAATGTGGATTTGTGCCAGTAAAAATGAAGAAAGGCTGAAAATAGAAAAGGAAGAGTTTTAAATCTTCAAGCTGTGTGTCTGTAATCACAAGGCAGAAATCTCTGGACTCTCAAGGGCTGCCCTGGAGGAGGTGCCCCCAGAATACTGGGATATCCACCTAGAAAGCTGCTTTGAAGTTGCTGCCCCTAAAAGAAGACTCATAGGGTGCACCCTCATTTCCCTCTCCTCCATCGCTGGTGGGGGCATAACATTAGCACAACCTTGGCCAAGGGCAACATGGCAGTGTTTACCAACGCGAGGACAGGCAGTCTGTGACCCAGCGTCTCCCTGGAACTTTGTCTTACAGATCCACCGAAACAAAACGAGCCACCCACAAGGAAAGCCATTGCAGCCTTATTTGTAAAAGCAAAAGACTGGAAACAAGCTAAATGTGTAACAGCAGGGGATTGGTTAAATAAATTATAGGACATCCGTGTAATGGAATAAAAGATTGGGAAAGCACTTTCTTTGCCAATAGGGAGCAATCGCTAACACAGATTGTCGAGGAAAAGGAGTCTGGTACAGGGGAGTGTGAGCAGCGCGTCCCCATCTGCGGGCTTGTGAAGGAGCAACGCCTCTGAGGGAAGCAATTGCCTGAATAGTCATAGAATCTCCCTGAGAGTGGACCAGGGAGTCAGGGCTGTAGGCTGCCTCCAAGGAAGGACAGACTCTGAGGGTGTGTGGGGGGGTGCCACCCGGAACAAGAGGAAGACTCTCCCCTCCGGGCACTTTGGTGTCTTTTTACTGTGTTCCATGTGAGTGTATTACCTGTTAAAAATATTTTACAACACTAAGGACATACACTAGTGATGTCTGTTTCCTGTCGTGTCCTCTTCTTTCTTCTCCTCGCTCTGTTGCCCCCTTGCTGCACTCACCCTCTCAGTCTCCCTCCCCGCAATGTCACACAAAGGCAGCGGCCTGAAAGCACAGGGGTGTGGTGTCCAGAGCGGGCTGAACAACCAGTCACTCCATGTCTGTGTGTGAATCTGCACTGCCTCTGTAGCAAGCGGGGATCAGAGCATCCCCACTCAGGGAGTAGTGGGAGGGGCTAGGAGGGTTAAAGCAGAGCACTGGTAGGCAGGCCCCTAGCATAGCACCCAGCACACAGGACACCTTGGTGGGCCTGCAGCCTGGTTGGGCCCAGCTGAGCTCATCAGACTCCAGTGGGGGCTCTCCAGGGACCTGCTCTGACTGCAGGTGTGAAGGCAGCCCTGCAGTTTGTTTTCTTGCATGCACACAAGCAGGTGTTCCTGCTGTCTCTACCCCGGGCTCTGCTCCCAGGAGGGGGAGAGGGGAAGTAGAGATCCTCAGGCCAGATGTCTGCAAACCAACAAACTGTTCATGGCTCACTGCATGCGTCTTGTGATTCCCTGATGCCCAAGACATCCTTGGCAGAGGCTTCAGAACCTCTGAAGCTGCTGGACATGCAAGAGAGACACTTCAAAGGCTGCATGCGTACAAGAGGAAAGTGCCCACCTCCAGGGGAAGCATCTCAAGCTGAGGACAGGCTGTTCCCAGGGAGGGGGCGTACCTGTGGAGGGCAGGCTCCTTCATACCCAACCACATCTGCCTTCCCTGAGGCCCACTTCCTGTGCCCTTCAAAGCACCAGCAGACTATGGAGCTATACTGAGTTCAAATCCTGGCTCCCTCGTTACTGTCTGTGTGAACCCAGGCAGAATGCTCAAGCTCTCCCTGCCTGTTTCCTCATCTGCAAAATGCAGATAATCATAGCAACTATCCCATAGGGTCATTACGAAGATTAAATGGATTAACACTTTTGGGCTTGGAACAGTACCTGGCATGGAATAAATGATCAATATATGTTAGCTACTGTTGATAACTACCATCTTCTTCATCATCATCATCATTGCCAAGGCCCTCCTCTCTCCTAGCCCCACTCTGTTACACAGCCAGGTACCATGGCCCCATTAAGACTGCTGAACCCTGCACACAGTGGCAGCCCCAAACCCCAGGCTGCTGCCACAGAAGGCCATTTCTCGGGCTGCAGCCTCCAGAGCAGTCTGGAGACCACTGCACTCCAACTCCAGACCTCAGTGCTATTTGGACAGCCTGCTGGCCTCAACAGCCTTGCTTAGCAGTTCCCAGGGACTGCCTTTTGCAAGCCTTGCCTGGCCTTGGCCAATGTTCCCACCCCAAGAATCTAACAAGAGTCGCAGGGGCAATGGCCTTTGGTGCCCCGCCCAGCCCTCGCACAGAGTTGGCTCCACTCCCCAGTGCAGGCTGAACCGAAGGTGCCTGCCCATGTGAACACAGCCCCTGAAGTCAGGTTCATGGCCCAACACTGTCAGCACACAGAACAGAAAATCCATCTGCTGTCCCCAAGTCCCGAGCCAGCATCTTCTTGCTGCCAAACCAAGTCTTAAAATTTAACATCTGACACTGGTGCCAAAAGCTCACGTTGAGAAAGGCATGATCCTTTCAGCTTTTACAACTTTTGCTGACAATTCCCCAGCCAGTCCGGAATCACTGGCCCTAGCAATGGGCTCCCTGTGGGCACCCTCAGTGATGTCTGTGGCAGGGCCTGCTGCTCCGAGGGTGGACAGGCATCTGCAGCCCAGCACTGGCACCTGTCCCTGAGACCACCTCACATGTGGGACTGTGGTGGAATATAACTGGTCTTACTTTCTGGGCACAAAATCCGGAACACGTCTCCACGGTCACATTGGCTTGTATCAGGGAGTCGGGGAAGGTGTGTGTGACGTTCTCCGGCAGTCTGAAGCAGCCGCGGTATGTGACTGTCCTCCCTATGGAAGAAAAGGGGTTCCGGTAAGAAATGGTGCTCACAGCTGTTGGTGTCTGTCCCGAGGGAAGCTGGTGGCTTCGGATCCTGGAACAGGTGTAGCTGTCCTCAGGAGGGGCAGGTTTCACGTCAGAGCAGGCAAACTGCCCTGGATGGGGATGGGGTGCAGTCCAGCCAAGCTCCTGAGAGAAACCAGGCACCAGAACCTTGGTTACCCTGGGTCACTGACCAGGGGACACTTGTCTGAAACTTCGGGTCTCACTATTGCTGCCAGCTCTGGGAGGATGGCCTGCCTCCTTCCTTTCCTCCCCTCCTTCCTTCCTCTCTTTCTCCTTCCCTCCCTCCCTCACTCCCTCCTTTCCTGCCTTCCAGAGTTTGGATTGTACACCCATTATGGGCCAGATTCTGCAAGAGGTGACCCGAGAGGCCGATATTCTGGAAGTCTATGACTTCCCTGTGAATGTGTGGAAAGAAAAGTAGATTTGGAAATCTGAAATCCTGCCACGTTCTCTCTCACTGTGCCACTGAGTCCACCGCCATTTTGCTTCCTCCCTGATCTTGAACTCCCACCAAATTCTAGGAATACTCCTTAAGTCTGTGTTACAGAGGAAGCCTGTAACACAGGCTTTCCTCTTCAGGTGCAAAATTGTAGATCCCTAGTTAGCTTCCCTGGTGCTGAACAAACCTTCTGGAATGTTCTAGCACCAACTGCTCATACTTCTTCTAGACTTATCTGAGTTTCTCCAGATGGCATCTTGATTCTCACACCAGGCTCCTCTGAACCCCAGATCTCCTGGTGCCCAGCATCTCTGCCTGTTCCCTCTGCTTGCCGCCGCCTATGGCCAGCAGCAGAAACCCTCACCAGCCACCACCATGGCGGGAGGGCTCTCCATGCAAAACTGCAAAGCAAGACAGAGCCCTGGATCTGGAAGCCCATCTGACCAACCATGTCACCGGTAGTTTGGATGCCAGGACACCAACCTATTTGGGCACAAATGAAGGAAAGCAGCCTGGTGCCAGGAAAACAGTCCAAGCTGAGCATCCTAATGGCTGGAGGTCAAGTCCTGGCACTGCTGGTGACTCGCTCTGAAACTGGGCCATGTCATGGACTCTGACTGCTCACCTACATAATGCCTGGCAGCCAGAGCTGTTCTGAGGGGCAATGTGCACCCACGTGCCAGCCTCTGATGTAGCTGCCCTGGCCTTCAGTGGAAGGGCCCTGGGTTGGTGCTTTGTGCTGGGATCACGGAATTCCTTCCTGTCCTGTGGCATGATTAGGCCCCCAAAGAACAAAATGGCTAGATGGGCTGGCCCATGGCCCTCAGCCAGCTGCTCTGGGGTGGGACAGACAACAGGAGACAGGCTGCAGGGCCTGTGACAGGGAGGCTGAGCAGCATAGGCAGGGCACAGACTGATTGGGGTCATGGGCATCCCATGCCACAGGGACAGCTCCAGGGGGAGTCTGCAAGTGGGTCACCCCTGTGCTCCCCACCCCCAGCCCTGACCCTGACACACAGCAGGTGCCCAATGAGGGCTGAGCGGATGAATAAACTGAACACAACAGGGCATGTGGGGGCCCAGTATACACTGCAATGCCTGAGCTGCTGGGGACGGCAGCCTCAGCTGCCTCTAGACATCATCACTGAGTGACTGTCAGGGAAGAGGCTGTCATCTAGTGCAGTCTATCCATGGCCCCCTCCCTTGCTTCCCAGGTGACAGCCCCAGGGCCACTTAGGGCAGAAGAACCCCTTCAAGATGAAGTCATTGATGAGCTGCTCTGTTCCTATCTCTGATCCCAGCCTGGGGAGCACTCTCATGGCTCTTATTCCTGTGAGTGCTCCTAGCTAGGGAGACGCTGACATTTAACATGGGTGGTCACCTGGCTGCCTCTTCAGCTCATCCCGTTGGCTCATCCCATTGAGAAGGGAGCGGGCAGGCAAAGGTCAACCCCTGAGTTCCACAGCCCATCCAAAGGGGCAGCTACTACACCGTTTTCAACATTAACCATGGTGTCAAGTCTAGCCACCTCAAGATCTGAGGCTGGCTTGAACTACTGGGCCATCTCACCTTAACCAAGGGGCAACCTCATGCACAACAATGATCGATAAGTCAGTGGCTGAGCAGGCGGGAGGGGCTGGCAGGGGGGCCCAGGACCCACGCACAGACCTGGTCCTGCTGGTGGGCAGAGGAGAGGCACTGGGGGCTGTTGTTGTTGGAACCCAGGAAAACCAGAGACCCAGGAAACCAGTCTGGAACATTCTGGTCCTCAGGAAGCCCATCTGGATGCCCAGGGGACAGAGAAGATGCACCATGCACCATGGTGACCTCTGCCAGGCCTGGCACAGAGCAGGTATCAATGACTATCTGTGGAGTTAATGGTCTCCTTAGTGAATCCCCTGCCCCATTCCCCATCTGGAGCCCCTGTGCCCAGATACAGCTCATCTGACTAGAAGCACAAGAGTGGGCGCAGTTGGCTGGGCCTGAGCACTAAGCCACTCTCCCGGTCACTCTAGCTCCATGTGCAGCCCCGTGGTTCTCATAGCCAGGTTTCTGTGCTGCGTGACAAACACTCATTGCTAGGAGAGCCTTCCTAGACACCCCTCCTTAGTTCTAGCTTCTGACCTAAGCCCTCTTTCCCTGAGCTTGGTCCCATCCTCAAACTAATTCATTTCCTGTCCTGGAGCCCTGTCACTAGGTGCATGGCCAGAGGTGGCTGTGTCCATGAGTCCGTGTACCTGAGCACTGGGCAGTGCCTCCATCACCTACTGCCTCACCCTTGCCAGCAGTGAGGGCTGGTCTCTACATTCTGACTCCTTCCCAGCCCAGCCCCTCCCAATTGTGAAAAGGACGGCCCCCGATGTGCATAATAGTATTTCTTTTTTTGAAGGAGTCTTTTACAATGAAATTAAGTGGATCTGAGGACCATCATCTTGCAATTAGGACAAACCTGAGTTTCAGACACATTTAGTCGGGCCCCCTCAGTTGTCATCTTTGTGTGAAAGCACTTCCCGTTGAAATTCCTGGGGGTTCTTGCGGTCTGAAGCATTGGCTGACTCTCCCTCATGGCTCATTATTTCCTCCTGAGTTCTGTACTTAATTTACAAGCTTATCTTCAGTGAGAATTTATCTATGGAAACTCTTTACCCCTGAGTTGATGTTGGTTTGCCTCTGCCAGCACCATCAGGTGGTCCAGAGCCAGTTCTTATTCCATTCATTGCCTCTGCCAGCACCATCAGGTGCTGGACCAGGCAGATTGTACTAATCTGAACTCAAAACTCATACAAATGCAGTCTCGCAATTACAATACAAATGCTTAGGAAGATATTTTTTTAATCTGAAGCTCAGGTCAAAACAGACATTTTCTTTCTACCCCCGAACTAGTACATGATACTATAAAAAAAACCTACAGAAGACCCAGAGACATATGAAAGGATGCTCAGCATCACTAGCCTTCAGACAGATACAAATTAAAACCACAATGAAATACCATCTCACACTGGTGAGAATGGGCATCATAAACAAATCAACAAACAACAAGTGCTGGTGAGGTTGTAGAGAAAAGGGAACCCTAGTGCACTGTTGGTGGGATTGCAGACTGGTGCAGCCACTGTGGAAAACAGTATGGAATTTCCTCAAAAAACTAAAAATGGAACTGCCTTTTGACTCAGTAATTCCACTGCTAAGAAGAGTGGAACTAAGAATTCCACCCTAAGAACAGTGAAACATCACTTCAAAAGAACCTATGCACCCCAATGTTCACAGCAGCACAATTTATAATAGCCAAGTGCTGGAAGCAACCTAGATGCCCATCAGTAAATGAATGGATCAAAAACTATGTACGTTTACACAATGGAATACTATGCAGCAGAAAGAAGGAACTCCTACCTTTTGTGACAGCATGGATGGAACTGGAGAGTATTATGCTAAGTGAAATAAGCCAGGCACTGAGGGACAAATACCATATGATCTCACCTATAAGTGGAACCTCATCAACAAAACAAACAAGCAAGCAAAATATAACCAGAGACATGGAAATAAAGAACAAACTGGCAGTGACCAGAGGGAAGGGGGAAGGGATAACAGGGCAAAGAAGGGGAAGGGTCGTGAGGGAACACGTGTGAAGGACCCATGGACAAAGCCAACGGGGAGGGGAGGATTGAATGTGGGAAGTGGGGATGGGGAGGGCGGGGGAGGGTAATGGGGGGGGGGAAATGAGGACAACTGTAATTACACAACAATAAAAAAATAAAAGCCTCTTTATTATAGCTAAAACCTCCTACATTGTATTGATTTAAACTTCAGTGACATCAAATTCCACTTTATGCAGAGGTGTCCATCTGATTCCCTAGCTGACCAGCTCAAAGCCTCCGTCTCTGTCCCACAGGGACACCAAAACCTCAGCCTGTGGCCTCCAATTTCCCTCTGCAGCAACCCAGAGCTGCGTGGCACCGTCTGGACTCTCATCTTACCATTGTGATGTTCAGTTTCCTCTCTTCTGGAGCAAGGGATTTCCTTATTTTCTTGCTAGTTTAGCTACGCATGGGAAACAGTGTTTGTTCAGTTTTAGCCACCATTTCTATGTGTTTAATGGCTAGGGAACTTTCAGATTATCTGGTCCACCCCACTGCTAAAAATCTAGGCCTGCCTTTGCCCTTTATAAAATAGACTGGAACCCAGAGAGGGAAAGCCAGATGCCTGAGGCTGCACAGCATGTCTGAGACACACCTAGGCCTACGCCCCAAGCCTCCTGACCAGTTTCTCTCTCCTTTGGGAAAATAGAAAGATGTGCCTCAGCTATGAACTCAAGCAACCTTTGGCATACTCTAATCCCACTCCCCTCTATGACAAGCCTGCTCAGGAAAGGGGATAAGGGAGGGAGGGCAGGGTTTCTGTTCCAAGTAATTTGGACCAGAGGCTACAGGGGGGGGAGGGCAACTGGAGTGCAGGGGACAGACAGAGCTTGGGAGGGCAGAGGCACACTCACGTTTCCTGGAGCTCGGCTGCAGCTCCTCCACCCGGTAGACAGCGAGCCGGCCAACACCCCCGCACATGGACCCCTTCTCACCCTTGCACTCGTGTTTACACTCCTCCGGCCCGACGCTCATCACTGGGAGCCGGTTCCCGCAGTAGCACTCTGCCCCAGCCTCCAAGCCGGCGTAGACGTAGGACCTGTGGGGAAAGTGAGGCCTGGAATGAGCTGCCCTGGGCCCAGAGCTGGGGATGGGATCCCAACGGCACTGAGTCTGGATCATAGAACAACAGCTGAGGCTGGGGCTGGGATGAGGGCTGGGCCTGGAGTGGAGGTCAGGTCTGGGGCTGGGGCCATGGCCCTCAGCAGGTGGCTACCCTCAGCCCTTGGTCTTGGCCAGACTTCAGGGTCATCTGCCTGGGTTTAGGGAACAGCCCTTCCTTTGCAATAAGCTGACTGAATCAGCCCTGTGGGCTCCTCCTGTCAGCCCTGAGCTTTGACCCCTGAGGTGCTATCCATGGGAACAGGTTGCCGTGTGTCCATAGCTGCGCTGAGCTGTTAACCGGTTCTCAGGATGGGAGGGAAGGAGCCCTAATGGGTGACATTGGCCAATTTCTGTAGATGATGTTGAGCTATCAATGGTTTAGTAACGGGCTTATCACATTTTCTGAAACTTGAACTGCTTGCTGTCTTGAGCCAGCCATGAGCTGGCTCCAGCACACCGCTGGTCAAAACTGCCCTCCACGCCCTACAAACAGGGCCCGAGGCACCTCCTTCCCCCCAGGGCACTCTTACCCACCTCCACCCAGGAGTGATGCCATAGTAAAGAAAGACAGCAAATGGGACCAGTGTCGTTTCACACAGTGTTTGAACTATGAAAAGAGGCCAACATTTTCAAACTCCCACCTCAGTAGACTTAGGTACAGAAATCCCAAACTGAAAACCCAAAGGCTAGCTCCTCATCCTCACAGGCTCCTTGCTAGCTGTGTAACCCTGAATACCACTTACTGCCTCTGAGTCTCCGATTCCTTAACCGTCAGGAGAATAAAATGAGACTGTTAGTCTCAGTTGTAGCTATAGCTGGACTATAAAGCACACTTGACAGGACCCTTTCCTTTCCTTCTCTGGCCTCAGTTTCTCCACCTATAAAATGGGCATAATTGTGGTTACCGAGCAGAAGAAGGTGAGGACTTATGACCCAACAAATAGAAAATAATCTGTGTGACTGAAATAAGTCCAGAGTACCTCTGCCAACTCTGTTTTACCCATCTGCTATGTGTGAGCATGCACACACTTGCACACACACGTGCACACGCATGCAGAGAGTGCTGTGAGAGCCTTGATTTTAGGGACGATCCCCTGGCATACGACCAGTGTCTGGTTATGCCCGGGTGAGCAGAAAGAGCAAATCTTGTTATAAACACAGTAACTTTTTCTACAGAGCTAAAAGGTCCTCAGAGAAATCTGGGTTAAAGCTCTTTATTCTATTTTAAACAGACATGTAAACTGAGGCCCAGGAAAGGAAACTGACTCAGGGCTAAGTCACACGGTAAGTCCTTGGTGCAGCTGGACTAGACCCCTGGTCTCCTGGCACCACACCCAGCATCCTTTCCACAACCCCTTGCCACTTCATCAATAAACTTTCTTCTGGACAACTGGGACCTGACCAGTCAAGCCCTGATTAGTTACACTCTGACAGTCAACTGGCAGCTAGAGCGTCCCCTCCTTGTGGGGACTGTCTCTTGACCTCACTTCCAGTGGAGTAGAGGGTCTGGGGCCCCACACTTACCGCTCAGCGCAGGCATCCTGGCAGTGGGAGACGGTCATCTTTCTCAAGTCAAAAAACACAGAGCCCTTCAGTGTTCTGTCCTGGCCATTGTCACTGAAGCATCCAACATAGGTGCCTGTGGGCCGAGAAGCAGAGCAGAGACTCAGAGAGAGGGAAGGCTCCTAATCGCGCCCCCGCCCCCAGGAAATGCCAAGGCAACCCCCAGCCCTTCCTGGCCAAGGGGGCCTCTCAGGGAAGCCAGGGGATGAGGCTTTGGCACAACTTTCCCTGCAGCACTTCTGGATCCTTCATCCCTGCGCCCTCCCTGCCCCTTTTCTTTGCTGATGGCTCTCTGTCCCCCTAGACACCCTGCCAGGAACCTGGTGTCCATCTGAACACCACTTTCTTCCACCCCAACTCAGCAAGCCTGGCTGGGTTAAGTAACAAAAAGTCTGTTACATTTTTTATGTAAAATACAAGACACATTTTTCATTATCATCAATAACTTTATTGATTTGGATATTTTGAGTATGTAAACTATTTCCTGCTATTGGCTTCTAGTGGGCAGAGGCCAAGGGTGCTGCTAAACACCTTCCAATGCACAAGAGAGCTCCACAGCAAAGAACTATTTGGTCAAAATCTCAATAGTACAAGAAACTTCACAAACCACTTTTGATACATTCAATCAGTCACAGCACCTTCTCCATACACTGCACAAATCTTTTTTTGCATTTCAGTTGCATTTTTGAAATAATAAAGCATAATAAACCAAAAATATTGCATATCTTCTTCCATCTTCAATATTAAAATGGCTGCACAAAATTGACCAATTTTGATACTTTTTTAAGTGCATGCTAATATGACAGTTGTCACAAAACAATCTAACAAAATTGGGGTTTTGAATGAAGTTAAAGTCAACTAAGACTTTACTTCCATACTAGAGCCATGGTATGGAAAAAAAGTAATGGAATTTTTGGCCAGCCTAATACCTCTCCTGGACCCCCTCCTTCCCTGATCCCTACCTTTCCTCGGCTTGGAGAGCTCTCTCTATCTCCACAAATGTCCCAAGGGGCAGCTTCTGTCACCTTCTTGTAACCCAGAGGGAAGAAATTAATTGTGGAAACTCTGATCTTAGCTAATATAAATAAGATCTTGCAAACAGATAGAGCTATTTCAAGAAAAAAAATCTGCTGTCCCAGGAGAGAGCAAGCCCCATCACTGGAGGTGTGTGAGCAGAGTCTGTCAGTGTGTAAGAGAGCCAGCCATCCTGTACAGGACTCAACAAGACCCAGGACTGCTGGGTCCTCGCCAGTCCAGGCACCTCTGGCAGGTTCCCGGGGGAGGACATGACACCTCAAAGCAGTGGCAGAGCTGACCCAACCATGCACAGGCCAGTGGAAGTCTGCAACAGCCCTGCCCTGTCGCCCTAAGAGAGGGAGATGTCTCTCCCCCTTCTAGGCAACGAACCTCTTGTGGTTCCATCAGCATACACGTGGCCGCACCCAGTGTCTGTGATAGGGACACGCTACATCCCTCCACTCAGGATCCCGGACCCCCAGGCCCTGAAAGTGTTTCACTCTCCTTATGTAAAGTCTCAGGACCCCGGAGAGCAGCAGGGACCACTGCAGAAAGATTTTCCCCAGGTCAGCAAGGATGAACTGCTCGCCTCCTTAGCCTGCCTACTTAGTATAAGAAAACTAATGTTTCAGAAATTTCTCGTGTTTTGCTCAACGAAGAAGAAATTCTATTATAGCTTTCAATTAAACATCCAAGTCACAAGCTCGGGGGTTGTTAAACACTTATCCCTGTTAGTGAGAAATTAACTTAAAGGTTGCAAAGGTGCCTGGGCTCAAGGACCCTGAAGGCTGAGAATGGCACATGCATGTATCTGGGGGAGTAGGGAACAGCTTTGGGAATGGGCTGACTTAGGTTCAAATCCAGGCACCACCATGACCTGGCATGTGCAGCTTCCCTGCCCTGAGCCTCAGCTTTCCCATGTGAGAAATGGGGCTATGCTCCCACGGAATTCATGGAGTGGTGGTGAGAACTCCATTACACATGGGAAGTGCCAAACACAAGGCACGGCATGGAGTGTGTGCTGTTGTGATTGTTTTTATTGTCGATATATCATGATTAATAATAAACATTTTTATATTGCTTTACTTTCCTGAAACTCAAATTCTTCATCATTAAAATGGTAATAGCACCACGTACATATAAGGCAGCTTGAAATTAAATGAGATAACAGATGTACATCTACACAAAACAATGCTTGGCCATTAACAGATGTTTGAATAAATGACAGCTATTATTATTCTAATCCTACACTCTAACCTGGGACCTGGTATGATGATGGATCAGTAAATATCAGCTGAAAGATCAACACATTAATAAAAGAGAGAAAGAGATGGTTTCAGTCGGTCAGGCTCAGGTTCCTCAGAAAACAAGGAGTGGCTAACCAGTGAGCACCTGGCCATTTGTTGGCGCTGACCAGTCCGGCGCGGGGGAGCCCTTGCCTGGCTGGCCCCTACTCAGTCTGCAGCAGAGGCCTAAGATGCAGATGGCCCGCCTGTCTGTGAGGAGGAGGTGAGCCCTTTCTTCTGGAAAGATAATGAACGGCCTTTCTACCTCCCTGACAGGGGTGAGAATGTGCAGAAAGAAAAGGACTTCCAAGGGATACGTTGGGACACATTCTGAGGCGGATTTATTACTTCGAGCTGAAATGGAGGCAGCGCATTATTGTCTGTGACTCCACATCTGTTCATTTGCACATCAAAATGGACATGCCGTGCGGCTATTAATGATGGCTTTGGAGATATTGGAATGTCTTTGGAAATTACTATCAATAAAAAACAAACTGGCTATGGAGAAGTTACTATTTTTCCCCTAGTAAACTTACTGACATTTTATTCCATTATGGATGTTGTCCAAGGTATAATGAAATGCTCAGTGATTGATGGAGCCTCCTGCAGCTTCCTCCGCTTGCAGGATCCCTTTTCAGAAGGATGGCAGGCTGCCCGCGCCTCAAAGAGACGCCCTCTTTGTGTGCAACCCCGACAGCTGTCCCGAGGGCTGGGCTGGGGGCTACTCTCCACCAATGAGACTGCCTGGCTGGGCAGGCCCATAGAGGTCCCCCTCCCCCACGGGAGGGGAAGGGGGCTCCCGGAGGGTTTTCAGGCCAGTGCCCCCACCTCTCCCCTCTTTCTCTGAAGATTTCCAGCCATGAGATATCACCGCTTCTCCCAGAGTACCAATCCTTCCTGAAATCTTGGGGGATGTTTAAAATATTTAATAACCTATGGGGGCTGGTTACTGACCATTCAGAATTGCCACCATTCAACACCAGAACTGGATCCTGATGTTCCTGCTGTACCAAACATTGACCCTTCACTTGCTGGCTCATGGGGAGGTTTGTGGGTACTGGGGAGGGCAGCCAGAGTGTATGGGGTACCTCAGAGGCTCAGAGCAGTAACCACTCCAATATTTCAACAACTGATAAGGCCATACTGGTATTTAATGGTTGAACTAACCACAGTCCTTCAGCCTTCCCCAGGACCCCTTCCATCACTTTGTTAAGTCATTGGAGATGACTTAAAGCAAAGGGGTACCCACTGGGTCTCCTGGACACACGTACTCTACACCCAGGGCTATAACTAGGTCACCCTGAGCCCTCCCCTCTCCTGGCCATTCACAATGAAGTCAGGTTACAAAGAACTAGTTGCTTCTGTCTAATAAGCTCAAAAGCCCTTTGCACAGGCCTCTACCGTGCTCCAGTCATGCTGTACAGTAATAATTGGGCTGCATATCTGATTCTGCCACCAGACTGAGATCCTGAAGTGTATGGTGAATAGCATATATGCAGACCCAGACATGAATCCTCAACAAGTGCAGATTGAGAGCAATAGAGAGAGGAATGGTGGCTAAATTGCCCAAGGTCACAGGGACCAGGACTGGAAATACCAAGAGAGGAATGCAGGTCTGCTTTCAAAAATTGTGCTCTTTCTATGGCTTCCTCTCAACAAATCCATGTTGACCTTGTCAGTCATTTACACTTCAGTCTAAATGAGTTGCACTGGTGCAACCTGCATAAAGACTCAGTTTCTGGGTATGTTGAAGAGAGTTTACAGAAATCACACCTATATAAAGTGAGCTGTAGACCCAGTTCTTCATTTCTCTCATGAAAGCCTTGCTGAGAAATCCCGCAATGAGAGCTTTGACCTAGATGATTTTAGAAGTAACTTCCTTCCATGCAGACAACAAGGCATAGTCCTCCAGTCTACATTTTACTGAGCACCCAGGGTCATCCTCCTAAGCCGAGGGAAGCTTGGGCTCCTTTCCCTTCCCTGGAACCTTGTCAATATCCTCAGAATAAAGCCCAATGCCTGGGCTGGGCCCTCACAGCCCTCCCTGACCCAGGCACCAGACCCAAACCCAAAGTCCAAGTTCTAAGACAAGCTTCTCGCCTCATCTCTTTCTAGATCCTGCACTGAGGGCTCTATTCTCTGACCCCACTTTCTATAGTTAAGAGAGCAGTTCCTCTTGTGATTCCGGGTATAGGGCCATGTGTGGTGGTGACAGGGATGCTGAGATGCTGACTGAGCTGTCACCACTCAACCACAGCTGGGCGCCTTCCGGGTGCTCCTCCCATGCGGGCTCCGTGACTGGGCCCTGAACAGAGCCTGTAGAACAGGGTGCAAAGGGCCTCGACCTGAAGCCAGGCTGTCCCCACGTTCGACTCTCAGCAGTGTGACTATGGCAGGTGTGATATGTGTCCGCCCGTGTCCCCCAGGCCTTGCTGCTTCCAGCTGCACCGAGATGTGTGCCCTTGCCTCGTCCCAAGTCCCCACCTGCTCCATAACACACCTTTTATTGGCTGTCTTCTCTTCCCTGTCTCACTCTCACTCCCTAACAGTGTCCTGGGGTCACACCCCAAATATACAATGTGCATTGGAACCCTGGTTTCAAGGTTTGCTTGTAGGAACCTGAACTAAAAGAAGGCTGTCCTTGCAGATTTCCTTAACTTCTTGGTGCCTCAATTTCTTCATCTATAATATTGGGATACAATAATTGTACCCACAAAGAGCACATTTACAGGTACATAGAAAATGTCATATGAGTTAGCTATTTTTATTAAATAATAATAGCTGCCAGTTACTGAATACCAAATAATATACTAAGTTCCCAGCTTGGGGGTCCTCCGCTTAGGTGTACAACAGAATCTCCTGTAGGGTGCGGCTGCATGGCCTGTGGTCCCTACACCAGAGCTCAGGATTCAGCTGGTCTGGGAGAACCTGAGAATCCGCAGTCGTAGCCAGCTCGCCGATGATGCTGGAGCTGCTGGTCTGGGACCCCAGTCTGTGAACTACTGCTCCACATTATCATGTTCAATTCTCACAACAACCCTGGGGTAGGTATCAGAGTGTCTGGAGAAATTAAATGACATGTTCAAGGTTACTCAACAAATTTGTGACTAAACCAAGATTCATGATGAGAACTATCTAAACCCAAAGCCTAAGCTCTAAGTGACCTACTCGCACTTCTTGGCCTTGAGCCATGTGGAAGTCCAGCTGGTGAGTGAGCAAACTCCAAAGAGCTTCCCATCACAGGCTCTTCCCATATTCTACAGAGCAGGAAGGAGGGAAGGAATACTCTGTGAAGGCCATGGGCCTACAGTGCCTACTTTTCAGCTGCCCTAAGGGCCAGGGAAAGAGGCCAGTGGTTCTGTGACTCTGAGCAGGGCTCCTGAGAGTAGCTCCAAAACACGCCAGGGGACCCAGGGCTGAGCACCTACCTCTGCTGCTGGCGGCTGGCCTGGGGGCCTCAGGGCCCAGGGCAGGCAGCCCCTGGGGGTCGCCCATAAAGTGGTGGAACCAGCGGCGCCGCAGCTGACGCAGCTCAGAGTTGCGGCTCCGGAGCCAGCGGGGTCCAGGCCGGGGCCGGGCCAGGGGGCTCTGCAGCATGTCTACACCAAGCAGCAGCTCCGGGCTGACACGGGGGTCCTGCAGGGCTCTGCTATCCAGCAGGCCCACACCCAGTGCCATGGCAGCCACGGGCAAGGCCTGCAGGGAGCCAGGTGCCCGGGGACCCTGTGGCAGGGCCACTCGGGCCCGCTGCAGCAGCAGCAGGCTGCCAGTCATCAAATAGGCAGCCGTGAGGAAGAACAGCAGAAACTGTGTTCGGCGGAGAAACTTCTGGAGTCGGAAGAAAGGTTTGGCCATGCCCCTGGGAGGCAGGGCTCCTGGCTGGAGTCTGGGGACGGCTCCTAGTGCCCGGGCGGGAGGGGGGCCTGGGCCTCCGGAGGCGTCATCTCGGCATTGTGGAGCCAGCCTGTGCTTTTCTGGGGTTACTGCTTCTTCTGCCCCGTTTCCACCAGGTACTCGACTGACACCATCACTTATCTTCGGCCACTGGGCCCCACAGCTGCAGCTTCTGCCTAAGCATCACGGCCTTCGCCATCCCTGAGCTCTATCGACCCTCCTCTCCTGGCTCAGAAATCTGGAAAAGCAGAGAAAAAGCACGTAGATGAAATAGGGTTCACCCCTCCCACTGCTCTGGGGTTGGGCGCCCTTCACTGCCGGCTCTGTTTCCCCAAGGGGCTGGCTGTGTTGCAGGAGCACTGGATGGAGAGCTGGGTTCAAATCTCAGCTCTGCCCCTGGCTGGCTGTGTGACATCAGGCAAGTTACAGGACTACCTGACCTCAGCTTTCTCACCTCTTAAGTGGGAATAACAGTGTCCCCCGGGCAGTAGTGGAGACGCAGTAACGACAGCAACACGGAAGAGGGAGAGCAGCAGCAGCTCTGTACTGAACCCTTACTAAGTGTCAGGTGCTCAGCTAAAAGCCTCATGTATTTTTTCACTGACTTCTCCCACCAAACCAGCGAGGCAGATACTGTAACGTCCCCACACTACAGATGAAGAAACTGTGGCAAAAGGAGGCAAAGAAACTTTCGCAGTCACACACTCGGGAAACAGAGGAGCCAAGGACTGGAGCAGTCTGGACCGAAGCCCGTACTCTGAACGACAGAGACAGCCCAGCCTACAATGAGACACCACCACACAGAAGTGCACCCAGCCCAGGGCATCAGTACACAGTGGGTGCTTACTACATGTGTGCAAGCTGCCACCTCCCAGGGGCACACTGGCACTGCAGACTCTGTTTGGGAAACTGCTTTGCAGAGGCTGGTCAGCTTTAACTCAGGAGTGGGTACAGGGGAGGGAGAGACTTGCACACTCTCCCCAGACGTCCTGAAGACCGACGGAGCAGGACAGCCCAGGGCCCTGTGCCTGTGAACGGAGGCCAGGCCGCCCGAGGCAGGGCAGGCAGAAGGGCTCTCCGAGCGGCCCCCCAGGGTGGCCCTTTGCTCCCAAGACTCGGCACTTATGCTGAGCTTCGGTTCCCATTGGCGCGGCCTCTGAAGTGCGCTGCAGGGGTTGGCAGAGGCCTCCGCAGCTGCCTCGAGGCGGGCTGCTGCATGAGGAAGGCCTCAGCACAAGGACACGCTTGTCCCAAGAAGAAAGGCTCTGAGGAGCGTGACTAAGCTGCTGCCCGTAACTAACATGGCCCGGGACCCCCGCCAGACCCGCGTGGCCCCTCAATGGCTGCTCTGTGCACCGGGAGCAGCCGGCCGGGTGTGAGAGGAAAGACAATGTTTGGGCTCTGTGGCCTGGCATTCCAGGGGCGAAGATCCCGAGGTGCCCAGGCCAGCACAGCCCTTGCTGACTGAACGCTGCCAGCTGCCAGGTTCTCAGGCCTCGGGGAGGAGGGGGGATCTGGGAATACAGGGCGGCTGGTCCTTTAGGCTGGAGTGGGGGCAGCAGGCTGGGTAATCAGAAAATGAAGATGGAATTAAACTCTGAGTCAGAAAGCCATTTCAGACGGGCTTCCAGGGCTTTTATTTTCTCTCGAAGCTGGTGTGTGCCAGGCCCACCCCAGCCAGCTCGTCAGATTTGTGAAACCACAGAGAAAATCCCAAGAAATCCTGACTGATCTCCCTGTCTCCAGCTTTGCCACCGCCGCACCCCCCCCCACCCCCGGTCCACCCTCCACAGGGCTGCCAGGGCGATCCTCCTGAACACGCAGATCTGATCGCAGCACTCCCTTGCTTCAAGCCCTTTCAATAGCTCTCCATGGCTTTCGGGATAAACTCTGAGCTCCTTAGCACAGCACACAAAGCCCCTTCATGCTTCAACCCATCGGTTCATCTCTCGCCAGGCCCTCTCCTTCAGCTTCCCCATCGGCATTCATGCGTGTGCACACACACAAACACACACAGACACACTCACACACCGAGGTCTAGCACAACTACGAGGTCTAGCACATCTGTCTCGGTGCCTTTGTACATTCTGCCTTTGAGGCCTTTTCCTCCTTTTTTGCAGAACAGATCCCTGTGGTCCTTCCGAAGCCTCAGCCTGGGGGTTACTTCCTCTGAGAAACTTTCCCTGACCACCAGCCACCCACGGGTAAGGGATCCTCTGTCTTCCCACAGCCCACAGCTGCCCCCATCCCAGCACTCGCATCCTGGGATGATTCTGATTGCCCGTCTCCTTGTCAGTCATCCTGGGAGGACTGTGATTGACTCGAGGCTAGAGGTCAAACCCCATTCAATTTGGCAACTCTGGCCCCCAGGGTGAGGCCTGGCAGTGCAGATGTTTGGCAACATTTGTTTCTGAATGCATTTTTAAAGATGAATGATAAGATAAATTGACAGGCAAGTCGTGATATCAGAAACCTGCTCCTGTGGGGTCTTAGGGCAATGAAATCTCAAGTTGCACTTACCCAGAGCTGTGGGCACTCAGCCTGACAAGCGGGAGACATGGAGAAATGCAGAAGCACAATTAAATAGGGCAGCTTAACACAGCTGAGGTCTTTCAGACACATGGAAGTTAACAAGGTGCCTGAGGTTTATCTGTTATCCTTTCTCGACTGTGATTCCATAAAGAGGGGTTTCCAGGGCTGCTCACAAAGGGCTTCTGGTCCCAAGACCAGGATTCTATCAGCACAAAGTCCCCTGTACAATTAAATACGAGGGCAGAAGGAAGGACTCCTGCTATGGAAAGGAAGGTCCTGATAAGACAGAGCAGAAATGTGGGCAATGGATTAACAGCTCAGAAGTGTGAAGGTGTGGGGTGGACCCCACATGCATCTCGTGTGTGGGACTGGGACACAGCTAGGAGCCAGGGTGGGCACAGTGGGTGGGCCGCTGTCAGGGCCACAACGAGGACTGTCCTGGTCACAACCAAGTGCCCCAAGGCCTTCCAAAGTCCTCTCCGGAGCATCCCCTTCCCCGAGGGGCTGTCCCTGGTCTGGGGAGGGGCACACTGGGCATGAAGGCAGGGGTCAGCCACCATCAGGCCAGAGCTCAATGACCCAGGCCTCCTACAGAGCAGGCTGCTACTCCGAACTTTTGAAATCACAAAGCCGATCCCCAGCCCCAGAGCTCCTGCCATGGGCTGCTGGGGGCTGCCTGTCCAACGCATTAGGACCTTGTCTCCTGCCCTGGACTCCTGCCACACTTCCCACCAACATGACGTTTGTCAGCCCCCCCCCCCACCCACTCTCTGCCATACCACCTCTCCTCCCAGCTGGTTGCCCCTTCAGAACACAGGTCACACATGATTTGTTGCCATGTCGCCAGACCCCAGCACACAGCCTGCAAGGCAGGGTTGGCAGCTGTTTTTGGGGTGGCCGAACCTGAAGAGGCCGCGGGTGGGTGGGTGATGGGGAGCATCCGCACAAGGGCTCACGGCCAGGCCACAAGGTCAGTCTGTAGAAAAGCAGAACTTGCCAACGCCAGCGGCGGGGGGATGCCTCGTCTGGCCTGAATGCACTGGGCCCGGGAGTTCACCAGCTGTGCCCACCACACCCCAAAGCCAGGGGGCTTCAGTAATGCAAATCTGCCTTGGGGAAGTTGCCGCACAGGTCAGAGGCTCCTTCTCTGTCAGATGGGGATAAATCGGTACTGTTGTGGGTTCAAACTGGGGAGCAACACTCCTGTTGCCTACACACCGTGGCAAACATCGGTTGGGAAGCAGAGAGGCAGACAAGGAACGCTGGAGGGGAGGCCTGCAGCCGCTGTGCCATGGGGGAGACCAGCACCCCCTTCTTAGCCCCCCACCCCCTGGGGGACCCCAGCATCCCATTCTGACTTAAGGCTGGTCCCATGCTAAGATGGCTGTCAGCAGTTGCCTTAGTTTTCCTCATCATCATTTATTAAGCATTTGCAGTGTTAATAATAAACAGGCTAGGCTGCCTTGGATACCTGCACCATCTCATTCACTGCATACGCCCCACTGGGGCAGGTGCCCTGGTCACCCCCCTGAGAGCCGAGGTCTCCGAAGCTCAGCTGGGTGACATGCACTGCCCAAGGTCAGCACCCAGACCCAGGCCACCAGCTTGGGAGGTGACCCCGTGCCCATTAAGCTTCCTGCCCTCTCCCCACACCAGCTCCAGCTTCACACGAGGCAAGATTTATTCTTGAAAGTAGTGTAGTGTATCTCCATCAGCACCCTTTTGGAAACATGCCAGGCCAAAACTCCTGGAGAAGGTGCTGCACGCGGCATGTGCGAGCCAAACCTCCCAGACGCTGCCACCTGGGTAAGCGTTCCCACCTCCTGGGCCCTCCCCTTCTGGGATCCTGGGTCATTTCTCCCTAAGCCATGCTTCCCGTGTGGTGTTTCCCTTCTAGGAACCACGCAAAGTGCTTCAGGGGAGTGGTGGGGGCTCCAACCCTGCCTGAGGCTCAGGCCTTGTTGGGAGGGGGCACCAGGGCTGAGTACAGAGTCTCAGGCTGGACAAAGCTGGATGCCCTCTTCCATGCCCAGCAGCCTTCTGAAGGCCAAGTGTCACCCCAGAGGGGGGCAGGGCTTGAGGGATGGAGACCTTGAGTTCCCTCTTAGGAATGAGAGGAGAATAATAAGCCAAAGGGGATTCTGGGGGTCTCAGGGAGGGAGCAGGAGCCTTGCTCAGGTGGGGATTCAGACAACCTGAGCCTTCTTCTGCTACTTTGCTGTTATCTGGGTCCCAGGTAGGTGCTGAACATGAAGGAGAGGGTGTATTGGGCAGATGGTACCTGCCTCTCACCTAGGTGTGGGGGTCTGAGAAACTGAGCAAGTGCGGGGTGGCAGCAGCAGGGGGAGGACAGGAGAGGAGAGCAGAGGAGGGGAGAGCAGAGGAGGGGAGAGGAGGCAGTCCCAGGGGGCCTGTGGGCTGAAGAAGAAGCTCGGAGCTGATCCAGGCCTGCCCAGTGGCCACTGGGGTCAGTCACATGACTCTCTGCCTCCCAACCACCCCTAGACAGAGATAAGCAGTGGCAGGTGAGGGGAGAATGACTCCAGATACCCCCAGAAGCATCTCAGCCATGGTGACCACTGCAGTGAGGGCTGTGGCCCTCAAGGGACTCAGAGCCTCGAGCTCTTGGTGAGGCGAGAGCCGTGAGACGAAGGGACTGGGTGCTCCGAGCCCCAGCCTCCATGACTGGCAGCCAGGAGGTGGGTGCCGGTCTTTGGACCTCACAAAACTACACCAGGGAGCCCTCAGCGGGGCTCAGCACTCTGAATTACTGCTCCATGTCTTTTCTTACACCACCAAAGCCTGCCTCTGCCCTGCTTAGGCTCAGCACCTGCATTTGGACCCTACCTGCCCCAATAGGCTGGCCACTCCCGGTAGCCTAAGACAGCGATCTTTCTAACACAAAGAACCAATGCCACCACCTGCAATGGCTCCCCAGGACTCAGATGGCCAACTTGAAGCTCCCCAGCCTGGTACTCAATGGCCCTTCTTGGTTCAGTCTCCCAGCCCCTTCCTTTCACCATTGCTTTCAGAATACAGTCTCCCAACCAGTGTCCCCTGGCCAGCATGAGGTGCTTTGTGCCCCCTCATATCTTTTTAATCATTGGCCGTGGGTGCCTGGGCCCCATCTTGTGGCTCTGAAATGCACTGTGGCCATCAATCACTGTGGCATCAGCTCCAATGCCACCTCTTTCACGATGCCTTCCTGATCCCCAGAACAGAGCCGCTCTCCAGCACTAGAAGGCAAGGCTAGATGCCCTGTGAACTGTGCCTGGTCCTGCCTGGAGTCAGGACTCACTGCTACTCTGCCTACTTCTCCCCCAGCCTGCGAGTCCCTTGCAGATGAAGTCAGTACCCCCACCCACTGCTGAGTGGGATCCAGGACAGGCACCCAGGAAATCTGTGTCCGCTAGCCACGCTCCATTGCCCAGGGCCATGCCACCCTCATACTGGGGTCCCATACTTCTGGGTCTTGGAGACTCAGAAAAAGCAAAGGGCCTACTAAATATAAATCTGCTAGATGGCAGGTGGGATACAGTGTGGGAAACGGGAATGGGGTGGGGGTCCCTAACTTGGAAGAGGCAAATCTCTGGTCTATGTACTGCTGAAGGAAGAACAAAAGAGGCAAATCTGTGATCTTCCAAACTTCAAAGAGCTTAAGTGGAAAAGTCCAGGGTAAGAAATGTTGCTAAAAGGTATAAAACTTAATAGTAAAGTCAGAACTCCACTCGATGCAAAGGTGGGAGGATCCTCTATCAAATCACTGCTGAAGTTCACATAAATAAGGACAAATGCTTCTGTGCCTCATTAGAGACTGCAAGGCCCTTTCACACACCACCGAGTGCACGCATCAATGCGCAAATCAACACATGAATGAGCGACCTTCCCACAGATTTGTGACATCGCAATCATTGTCATCCCCCTTTGACAGACAGGCACAGAATGTGAGGCAGAAAGAGGGCTGGTTAACTTGACCAAAGACAAATAGCTACTGTTAGACTGAACTCAAACTTTCTGATTCTAAATTTGTGCTATCATCTCCCACATCACACGGCCTTTCTTTGCTCAACACCGCAGACACAGGTTCTTCCCGGCACCACGCTAGGGGCCAGGGCTGCAAAGAAAAAGAGAACACAACTGTGGGGACTGGTGTTTTCCCTTTTCAGTTGGTTGATCTGGAGCCCAACCCACTCTTGAAACAGCCAATCAATCCTCTTCTGGGCTACCTCTGGGTCACCTCCTCCCTAGAAGCCTGTTTTGTTCCTACGTTTCTTCTCCTTGGAGCACTCTTGCTGGCTGCCTAGACCGCACTGAGCGATCTGGACACACCTGGGCGAGTGAGTGGAGCACCCAACCAAGGTCAGCCTTGCCCTTCTCTGGCCACTGCCTGCTGTGCCTGCAGTTACTGGCATGAGGGACTCATGCTGGGGGTGGGGACCCAAGACTCCTTTGGCATTCCTACCATCAGAACCTGCCCTCTTGCCCCCCTTAAGCCAAGACAGCTGCCCTCTGGTTTCCAGCAGCAAGAGAAGTGGAGGGGCGAGACCTTAACAGCCACCAATAGGTGCACTGCATTTTATAGCTTACAACATTAATCCAGCCCAGTCTTTCCTCTACTTCTCACATCCACACTGGGAAGCAGAGTTCCTACCTGGCCATGTTCTCCAGAAGTGCCACACTTCTGGTAATTTTGCAGGCAATATGTCAACATGGATTATTAAAGCCACATGGAGAGGTTAGAAGAAAGTGTGAAAATAAGATATGGAGCCCCAAGGAGTAGGTAGTCAAAGGCCATGTTCAAGCACTCACTCCCCAGATGAGCAGGGCCTGACCCTAGCCCAGCTCCACCTCTGCAGGCAGGTTTGATTATCAAGCACATCCTACAGGTAAAGAAGACCCTGAAGGCCTAAACATTGAGCTGCCCCAAAGCCCTCGGCCTTGACCTCAGTGTAGTGCCAGAGGGAGAACCAGGGGACTGGGATCTGAGCCAGAGGAGAGTGCAACCAGGAGGTTCCACAAAGAGAAGCACCCATTCCCTAGAGGTCCCACTCAGACGTGATTCCATCTGGCCTGGAAGCTCCGTGTTGCCAGGAGACTCTGCGGGGAACCAGCTTTGAGCCTTACTGCCCAGTGCTGGGCCTTCACGGACTCGGCTGGAGGCTCAGACTTTAGCAACTGACCAACTGGCGGTCCAGCAGATCCACTTCTGCCTGGTTGGACAGACTGGAGGGAAGGGACTGGAGCTGGACTTCTGCCTGATCCATGCTTCCCTTCCAGCCTGATACACAACAGGCTGCAGGACAGCACCCCACAGGGCTCCAGTGTCCACTAACCCCCAGTAAAGCATTCTTCCTTCCAGAGGTGCTGTGGAAATGGTCCTGCTGAGGACAGGAGGATGCAGCAGTGGGTGAGGACCAGGGGCCTCCTGCAGGGGAAGATGAAGCAGCCAGGCTCAGCCCACCAGCCCAGCTACCCAGCTGCCCAGCTGCCCAGCTGCCCAGGCTCCTTTTAGCAAGTGTGCTTGGGAGGCCAACACACACTCCCACAACCAGCATAGCTGCTCCTCCTTGTAGAATGAAGCCTCAGCTCTGGTGGCCCACCAGGGCACCTTCTTCACGGACTCTGAGGGCTAAGCCAAGGGCACATGAGGTAATGAGAGACATCTTTGAGAGACATCTCCCCCTTGCCCTCTTTTCCACACCTGCAAGCATCAGGTGAGGCTGCTGCAGACAGGGCAGGCTGAGCCAGCTTTCCCCCTCCTCTGCTTCACTCCCCAGCAGCCCTCACTTTCTGTGCCCAATAACCAAGGCAGTTCAAAGGAGGAAATAAAAGGCCCTCATCTCCTGATCTCAGCCATGGCATGGTGTCCCAACCTGGGACAACCCAAACGCCTCTGTAAACTGAAGCATGCTGTTCCAGCGACAGGAGCCACGACAGGAGAGACGATGACATCTAATGTTGTTAGAAAAGTGCAGTGGAGTTCTGAGTCTGTCTATCTTGGGAGCAGCCGGGAACCTGGTGAGTGTGGGCAGCACCTGGATCCCAGGACGGGGGCTGTGGGGCTGAAGCGGTAACACCCAGCCTTCCCACGGCTGCTGCGGCTCAGCAAAGGGACAGAGATCCCCTCTCTACCCCCGCCTCCTCAGGGATGAGCCTGCAATGAGCAGGGATCATCCGAGAGCACAGATGCCCAGGAAAAACAACCCTGAGGTTACACAGAGGCAGGGTACTCCCGAAGTCGCCTCGGTAAAAAAGAAAAACGCAATTAGCCCTCAGTCATGAGTTTCCGTCCACACCTGGGAAGATGCAAAGCTCTGCTTGAGGTAGATTTCGGGGCAAAATACGTACGTTTCTCTTCAGCTTCTGCCTCTGCTCAAGTTCACCAAGAGCAAGCCTCCACTGACCGGAAGCCTGGCTCGGTAGCGGAACGAGAGGGAGCTGCTGCTGGGTAATCGTCCGCTCCTAGGAGAGGTAGTGCGCACCCCAGATCGCGTCCTCGCCCCCTCCCCGGCACCAGATCTGCGGCTCCCTCCCGGGAAACGGACCGGCTCTCAGTATTCCAGGAAGGGGACTCGGCTTCAGCAACTGCCTTGCACGCCGGCCCCAGACCGCTCATTTCGGAGCTCTACCCGCCGCGCCTGCACACTCGCACTCTCTGCCCCCGAAAAGCGCCCCCCGCCAGCCCGCCGGAAGCCGGAGCAGGTGCAGTCCCACCGCACTCGCGGCTGCGTCTACACAAACTTGTTCGCCCGCGGCCGGCCGGGGGGAACCCTGCCCGCAGCGCGCGCGCGGGTGTCCCGCTTGGGGCACCCGGGAGACAGGACTCACCCGCGATCGCGGCCGGCTGGGGCGCCCGCTCCGCCGGCCACGCTCCTGCCTCCCCCGGGCGGCGAGCCCGCAGCCCCGCAGTGCCCAGAGCCGGGCGCCCCTGGTGCCCGCACGCCCCTGGGCGGTCCGCGGAGAGCGGCCTGACGCGGCCAGTGCACAGTGCGCCGCCGCGGGGCTCCCCGGGGCTGCGGACCTCTGGGCTCAGCCGCGGCGGCAGAGCCAGCGGGCGCCGAGCGGGCGGCGGGCCGGCGGGCGGCGGGCTAGCGGGCACCCGGCTCTGCACATGCTCACTCGCGCGGCCTGGGGACAGCGGCCGGCCGCCGCCGGGTCCTAGAGGCGCCTGCGCCGCCGCCCTCCTGCCCGCCCGTGGGAGGGGTCGCGGGTCCCCACGCGGGCACCCACCACCTGCTCCGGCCCGCGGGAGGGGCCCACCGCGCGGCCGCGTGCCAAGCGAGGACCGGACACCCAGTCTCACACAGGTACACAAACACAGCCTCACTTGCTGTGTTATACACACCGGGAGAATGCATTGGCGTTTACACCCAGACACACGTAGACACAAACACACTGGGCACTACCACCCAAGGGCGCAGGTCGCCACACTCACCCAGACACAGACAGGGCAGGCGCACACTGCCTGATACAAACACACTGAATCGCTGCTTCACAGACTCTCTCACACACACCGGGCTCCGTCCCACGCACTCAGAAACACCCTGGGACCCTGTGGTGGGCACACACATGCACACCGCCACCCCGTCGGCAGCACTCCCGTACCAACACACAGCCTGCCGCACGTGGGCCTCTGCCCCACCCGGAGCTTGACCCTGACACCCACATCCTGACACACGCCGCATCTGGAACAGTCCCACACGGAGTCACCACCCCACAGACAGATACACCGACACTCTCTCCTTGCTGCACACTCAGGGCTCTGCCGCCAGCGACTGCACTGCTCCGCACCCACACTCAGCGACAGACCCATGCCTTGATACAGTCGTCCACGGAAGCAGTGCTGCACAAGAATCCACTGACACTCTTACATAGAGAGTTACACTGGGCACAGCACGCACACACACACACACACACACACACACACACACACAATGAGAGGGCCAGGTGCTGGTGCAGACGCACAGGTATACAGCCACACTGCTACACACACTCCCCTTCTTTAAATAAGGGTTGGATCCAAGCTGAAGGATCCAACATCCATGCCCCAGCCCCGCTCCTCAGAAATCCCCAAGCCCCAGTGTCACCCCTGCTCTGACAGGTGCATCCATTGGGCCCGGTTCTCACCCAGGGCTGGATGTGAAGATGCTCATGAAGGCTGAGGACCGGCAGATGCTTTGGGAGCAGGTGGTGTGGTTCTAACCCCATCTTTCTGAAAGCAAGTTTCATGCCTCTGACTCCCACTAGGGGCAGAGCTGCTTGGCAAGACTCAGAGGAGCCTTTCAACAGGTGCTGGATGGCTGGGAGAGGATTAGCCAGGTGACCAGTCTGATCCACGCTTTCCTGCAGGTCAGCTAAAGGGCACCCAGAGAGAAAAGGGACTTGGTTAAGTACACACAGCTGGTCAGGCCAAGCACCAAAATTAAAACAGCTCCCTCAAGGTGAGTGTTGGGCGCCCTGGGACTAGCGAGGGCACAGGGTGTAAGAGACACATCCTGTCTCTTATAGCATTCTGGCCCCAGCATTCTTGGCTTGCAGAAAAGCCCCATGCACACTCCTTACAGAGTCCATGCACATCCCTTGTGGAAGGTGGGGTGTGTGTTTTGCTATTATTGTCAACAAGAATAACCACGGCATGTTTTTGCATTGCATTTGGATTTTCAAAGCCCTCTCCAGGACCTGCTGCATAATTTGCAGAGCCTGGTGCAAAATGAAAATGTAAGCCCCTTGTTCAAGAATTACTAAGAATTTCGAGACAAGAGCAGAACATTAAACCAAGTGTGTAGCCCTTCTGAGCAGGGGGCCCTGTATGCTGTGCAGACCTCTGCCTGGGAAGCTGGTCCTGACTCTCTCATGCCCATTGCCTCACTTCAGACTCACAATAGGTGGTGGGTGCCTTCATGGGCCCACTTTAAAGATGGAACTACTGAGGCTCAAAGATGAATGAAGCCTCAGGCTCCCAGCAACTAAGCCCTGGACAAACCCACACCTATCTCCTCTTGGGAGGCTGGGCATTACCCTACTGCTACCACTGGGAGAGAGGACTGAAACTGAGGAGTTGATGAGCTGCCACAAGGGAGGAGTGTTGTCTCAAGGAAAGAAAAGAGAAGGCTGCAGGACATCTGTGCCATTTCTGTGGTCACCCTGCACCTGCTTTGCAAAGCCCTCCAGGGACACAGGTGGGAAGGAGTGCTTGACACCTCTGGGGAGAGTTGTTCAGAAAGGAGGTGCATAAGAGCATCCAGGAAGTAGTTGAGAAGGGCTTGGGACATGCAGCTCGGACCACCTACAGTGTTAACATGGCCGGGAGTATTTGGGACAAGGCCCTCCTCTGTAGCAATGGTGACAGTTAAGAGGACACGAGAAGGCCACTTGGACTAGGCCTGATAACGGAATCACTCCCAACCTCAGTCCAACTCTCTGACACACCTCTTCTCTCTTCATAGCTGGGACTGTTTGATATGCATTTGCATATCATCTCTGTCTATATCCCAGAAGCAATTGTGGGAAGAAATCTTAACATCACAGGGGCTTCTGTGGTGGTCCCGCGGTGGTGCTGACATGTGCCCAGTTACAGCTGAGTGATGTACTCTCCTACCCCCCCTGCAAGTCTGGGACTGGGGATCAGAACAGTCTGATCCTGCTAATGTTCCATCTCCCTGTGCTTGGCTCTCGACTCCATCTGCTCCTCTCTTGCGGCTCCCAATGACTGGATCCCAAATATTTACATTGCTTCCCAGCTTCATGTCAGATGCTGGTTAGGGGAATAAAATGAGTGCCTTGGGATCAGTTCTGCTACTCTACTTGGGAAAATTAAATAATTTTCCCAGTAGATTTTTAGTGGGGAAGATCTTTCTAGTGAACCATTCCTGGCACAGGGTGTATATTTAATGTGATGATTCTTCCAACTGGTGATAGTTATGATGACAACTCTGACTGGACCTGGACCTGGCATGGGGTCTGATGTGGCAGATGCTAGAACAAGTTTTGTTGGATTGGATGTACAACTTCCTGACCCCACCACCCATCCTATTTGCACAAAGGCAATGGCAAGGGTTGTTGGGGGGAGGGAGTGAGTGCAGATGCCTGTTGGTTAGGTTAGATGCAGAGTTTGTGGGATCATTTGTTGGCTAGAAGTTGTAAGGGTGCTGGGGTGGTGAGTGGGCCCTGGTGCAAGAGAGTGGCAGAGCTGACATGCTACTCTGTTCCTCCTGCTGCCTTGTGTGCACCAGCGGGCATGTGTGTGTACTTAGCAGAGGATGCACCTCACCTTTGTTCTATTTTTATGAACTTCCCTGTAAGTCACTCACTAAAGGCCTTGAACTTGCAAGTAGTTTTCTGAGTTAAGCTACTGGAAGCACCTCAAACTTACAGCATGGATGGATAGATTTGTGGGTGAACAGACTGGTGTTGTATTTATTAGTTTTCTGTTGCTGCATAAGAAATGACCACGATTTCAGCAGCTTAAAACAATACCCCTTTATCTCCTCAGAGTTCCTTTACACCAGAGTTTGGAGTACAGCTCAGGGTCTCATTAGGCTGCAATCAAGGGTCAGCTGGGCTGTGTTCTCACCTGGAGGCTTGACTGGGGAAGAGTCTGCTTCCAAGTTCATCTGGATTGTTGGCAGAATCCATTTCTTTGCAGCTGAATAACTGAGGACCTCAGCTTCTTATTGGTTGGCTGGGGGCCACCTTCAGTTCCTAGTGGTCACCCACAGTTCCCTGTGACATGGCTGTTTGCTTCCTCAAGTCCACATGAGAATCTCCAGTCAGCTAAGATGCACACACACGTATATGTGTGCGTCTGTGTGCATGTGTGAGTGCGGGGGGTGGGGGAGGGGTACAGAACTGTTCAGAGCTTTGCTGTCCTAGAAAGTGTATGTCTCCATCCATCCTCTTCCAGCTGAGTGAGACAGGGGGAGGTGCTGTTACTTAGGAAGCATATATGGATTGCTGGCTCCTATGTGGCGCTTTATGTAATCCTGCTCACAACCCTATGTGCTATGTACTGTTTTAGACCCATTGCAAAGATGAGAAAGCTGAGGCTCACAGGAGTAAGTAACTAGGCCAACATCGCATGACTGCAAAGTGTAGAAACTCAGCTGAAGCTCAGTTCTGTTTGGCCTTAAAGGACCCCATCCCCGTGGGCTCTAACCTTTCACCCATGTCCACCTACCTGTCTGTTCCCCCATCCCACTAATGGGATACACAGGGACAGTGGCTGTTTCTCTGTTCTGAGAAGGCTCTGGCCTTCGTCCCCTCCCCTGTACAGCCTTCTCAAAGCCAACACACACATGCTTGCCCTCCTCCCCCGATTATGAAGGGATTTCATGGAAAGGGTGCTGCTGGCTCATCACTAATAAAGGGTGTAGCCCATGGCATTGTCAGAGCCCAGGGAGCTGGGGGGGAGAGGGAGGAAGAGCTGTTACTCTCTGAAAGGTGGTTGAGCAGGATTGGGGGATCCTCTGGGGAGATGGAGAGAAAGAGCTGTGCTAGAACCCCGGTACCAGATACCGCACTTGAGGGCACACCCTCGGGAGAAAGCTGCTCTGTGACAGGGCAGACGTCGGAGTGGAGGAGGGCAAAGTGACTTGGATACACAAAGCGTTCCTCCGTGGTGCATTCTGCTCCCTCTTATGTGTGCTCCCCAAGGGGATCCAAGGGATGGAGGTGCTAAGAAGCAGAAGTGCAGTGGCTCAAGAAAGTCAGCAGAGCGGACAGGCTGCTCCCTCTAACAGTGTGACCATGTGTCCTTGAGCAGCATCCTTCACCTCCCAGAGCCTCAGCTTCCCCTTTGGCACAATGGGGATGCCAGGGCTGAAAGGAGATGAGCCCTGTGGGGTCCCCAGCCCCAGCTTCACATCTTACCTGCACCACTTTCTTTCTTTCTTTTCCCCTTTGGATATGTGATCACAATTTGTACTTATTACACATTTTCATTAGGGTGCCTAGTGGGTTAATGTCTGCCTCTGACACTAGCCTCTAAAACCCATGGTGAGGGGCCATGCTCAAGTTCATGAATGCTGCTTTCCCAGAAGCTAGGACAGAGCCTGCCACTGGGCAGGGCCTTGTAACGAGGTGTGCAATGAATGGTGCTCACACTCCCTCCTGCTTGGTCCCCGCCACCTGGGACTGTGTGTGAGGCAGAGAGGTGTACCTGGTGTCTGGGCCGGTGGAAAACTGGAGGAGAGCAGGGGAGAGCTGGGAGCAGGCAGGACCTGGGACATGGAGGTTGTCTGTATCATTCAGATAGGCCCTGCAGATGCTGCGTTCACCAGCTTTGACAGCTCAGAAGAGCAAGGTATCTGTTTTGGAGGAATAGAAGTGGAGATTGAGGAGAACACTTCAAAAAAAAGGCACGGGTTGATGGAGTGGGTGAGTGGAAGAGAATATTCCAGGACCAGGAGGGGATGGTGCAAGTCTGTCTAGGCTGAGGCAGCAGACATACTTGGAATGTTCAGGGAAGGTGAGGAATCCTCTGTGGTTGGCAAGCAGGTGGGGGCATAAGGCTAGAAGTGTATTAAGAAAACCTAAGGAATTTGGCCTTCATCCTGGAGCTGGGTGCTGGACAGCCACTGAAAGTTTTTCGCCAATTGGTGAAAACAATGCCATAGGGAAGGGTGAGGGGTGGTGGGTCCTGACCATCCTGACCACTGCAACCAGGCTTGCCGTTACCATGGCAACCAGTAGCAGGAAGAGTGAAGCGGGATCTTTGTGTTCCTATATGCATGAGTCTGACCCTCAGGATTCTGGCCCGAGTTTAAGACAAATAGCTGGAGCCGCCTATTCCCCTTGGAGTTCCTAGGCGAGTAAGCAGTTTCAGCACAGTTCCAGCAAAGCGGAGGCCTGGCCTGTGGACCCAGCGCCCCTCCTGCTTCCTCTGCCTGAGAGATGGCAGAAGTCATGTGTGGGCCAGGCTCTCCAGCCAGACTCTACCCAGTTCTGATCAAGCTCCCAGAAACAGGGAAATGGGAAGGGACAGCCAGTGCCAGGAGTCACTAAGACTCTGTCATCTGGATTTTCAGGCCGATGAAGCAGGCTGCAAGTGAATGTGGCACTTCAGAGACACTCTTGCCCCAGCAGGAGCCACCGAGACTCGCTAAGTTCTCGCCCCAAGTTGTATTCCTGCCCCCGTGGGCCTGTGCCATGGCCCCCTCCCTCAGCCCGCCTCCTTCCTCCCAGGTCAGGCTCCTGAATGCTGCCTCCAGTTGCAGCCTGACCCCTGCCTCCCAGAGCCATCCTTTGTGAAGACAGATCTGGTTCCTCCATGCCCAGCATCAAGAACCTCTTTACCCATCACTATGACTGTCTCCTGAAAAGAAGAAATAACCTTCTTCAGAGCTTTTTAAAGATAACCTTTAAAAGTTTGCTAACAATAACACCCAACAACACTGGGGTCAGTCTCCCAGGAATAATTAATTTTCCACCTGTGTTCAACTTCTTTGTGTCCTTTTATTTTTACTGACAGATCAAAGGGTCTCAGGCTACCACGTCTTTCCCCAAACAGACCTGCTCTTCAAAACAATCTAGACAGTGTCTTGTTGGTTACATGAGAGACTTTGGAAGGAATCTTTTCTGGGTGAAAATTTGGAGAAAAATAACCTCATCTTATATGTGAACATTTACAGTTTTGAAAATGCAGATCTGGCTAAGTCACACCCCTATTCTCGATCCTGCAGTGTCCTGTAAGATAAGCTGCAAACTCAACCATGCCAGGCTTGACGCAGCCAAACTCATTGTCCACATTTTGCCAGCCTTGTCCAAGACGTGACCCTCAGTTCCTAGATTAAATCATCTGTCACAGACGCCCAACCCAGCTTTTTTGCAATTCTTTTAGTTCCAAGAAGACCTGTTTTCAAACTCCTTTCTGAGATAAAAAAAAAAGTATCTTAAAGTGCAGGTTTGTATCACTGCGGTTGGATGAGGCTGGGTTAGTTGTCCCAGCCCCCAACGCAGACACACTTGTGTACACTTGCGTGTGTCCAGGAACACATGTATGCATGTGCATGCACACACACATATGGGAACACACACAACACAATGTATGCACACACACACAAATACATGCACACACACATACATGCATGCACACATTCACATGGAGGTGTGCATGCATGCACACAAATGCTTTTTGCTGTGTGTTTGTTTCAATCATAACACTGGTACTTCTTACCAGGGTGTCTTTGAGCCTTCTGCATGGCCTGTCCCTCCTCCATACTGTCCTCTCCTGGCCCTCGGGCGGAGGACAGTCCCAGCACCAGGGAGAGATTAATGGGCACACTGAGCAGTCGAGAGGCACAGCTTTGCTGCTGGCTCTGCCACCACCCTCCTGTGGGACCGTGGATGGACCTCTGCCCTCCCCTGAGGCTAAATCTCCCACAGGGATGGTGGGTGTGGACTGGCTGGGTGGGGCCTGTGTGGGGCCTAGGAGGCCCAGGTCAGAGCAGGCCCCTTGCCGGGGGTGGGGACACTAGAAGCCCAGTCTGTGACTCACGGCTGCAGTGGGCACAGTCACCCACCCCAGCTCACTTGCAATGCTTTTAGTTCCAAGAGGACCCATTTCCAAACTCCTCTCTGAGATATAAATTATCTTAAAGGGCTGATTTGTATCGCTGCGGTTGGACAAGGCCTAACCAGAAAGCACTCCCGCCTTTCAGCAAGTCCCATCCAAGGAGAGATGTGTATTCGTTCACCCTAATTGAGCACTTCAGAAAGGGGGGTTGAAAACCTTCAATAGGTTTCATTTTTAGGGAAAGCAATTTTGACTTATTAGGTGCTGTTGGCTTCAGAAATATGCTCACTAATGACTTCTATTCAAATATTTTCCTCCAGCTGAGACTTTAAAAAAAAGATACTGTGTTAATGGATTCAACGTCCCCTAAATTAGTCTTTTCCCACCTCGGCCTCTGAACTTCCTTGGCCAGATTCTCATAAGAACTCAAGAGGTCCCACGTGGGCTGTGTTGAGAAAACCCCTGTTGGGATTGCCTGTGGGGAGGCTGACTGCCCCCTCCCTGTGTGCGGCACTAACAGCGATCCGCTCTGTGCAAAGCACAAACTCAGATGGAATCACTGGTTTCTCAAAACCTTCACTGGACTTCAACCCAGCTCTGCTTGCTCCTTGTCCGTGTGTAAAACCCTGGGGAGGGTTCAGTGGGCAGCGAAGCAATACAACCCGGTAGCTGAACAAAGCAAGGGTCAGTGTGCAAATCTCAGCTCAGTTCCATGACCGTGGGTACCCGATTTAGCCTTGCCAAGCCTTAGTTTTCCCATCTGAAAAATAGGATCATCACCATCATCCCTACGTCTTAGATTGCTGCAAAGACTAACTTAGAGACAATCACAGAGCACACGGAAGAGTGTCTGGTACAAGTGACTGTGTAACGATGTGCTTCACTGTTGCTATTCCTTTGTGACTGCGATTTCATATGGGCCCTCTTATGAGGGCTCCCCTATGGGCCAACTCCCCCACCCAAAGTGGGATGGGCCTCGCCTGAGCCTCTGCAATCCCCTCTCTGGTCTGCATGGCAACTACGCCAGTACATGGCAACCGTCGTAATAGTTTATGAAGACTTGTTGGCAGGTGTCAGGAACTCACTCAAACTAGGTGAGGTACGTTATAAGAAGAGGGAGCTGTCTCACAGAACCCCAAGGGCAAGAATGCAGCTGGGCCTCAGGAAGGCCTGGAGTATAAACTTGGACAGCCTCTGCAAGCACAGGATGTGCACACTGCACCCCCTCACGCCCATGCTCTGCTGTCACCTGAGTATTGGCCTCTTGCTTCTCTCTGCCTTTCTAGTTCTCTGTCTTTCTGTCTGTCTCTGTCCTGCCCTGTCCCTCCCTCTGTCCCTCTCCCCCATACCTCTCTCTCTCTCTCCACACCAGCATCTTCCTCAACTCAGCCTCAAGGGAGAAACGCATCACCAACGCATCACTGCTCAGTAACTTTTATGATGGCTCTAGCCACCAGAATGTTGAGCAGGTTCTGATTCAGTTTCAAAGTTTCGCAGACAGAGGTCTGATAGGCTCTCCAGGGCCAGGTGCTTATCACCAGATCCCAAATTATGGGATGACCTTACACTCCAGAGTGACTCAATCCTTTCATATCTGTCTACCACACACCTACTTTTCCTAAAGGACCCCCAAAGGACCACACGTTTCTCATCTTTGCCCCTTCCAGTACCCAGTCCATGCCTAGAACACAAACTGCTGTGGAGTAAAGGGAGGCATGAGGATGAAGGAGCACCTAGCCCGTCTAACCTGGGGCATCAGACAGTCTCCCAGCTGCTCTACTCCCTGTGGGAACCCAGTGAAGGGGCCTCTCCAAGAACCAAAACCTCCAGGAAGCAACTCATCTGTGGAGTGCTGGAGGGCCTGCCCCACCCCCATGCATCCAGGCAGGACTCGGCTTGGTTCCTCCCCTGTCCTGCTTGCTGCACCCACAACAAACCAGGGCTCAGCCTTCCTGAATATGCAACGTGCAGCTTCAGGATTTAAATTGATTTCTGCAGGAGGGAACCTGCTCACTCAATAAACTACACTCCCAGAAATTATTAAAGGAGCAGAATTAAATTCACTGGGGTCAGAGGTCAGGGAACACTAGAAACAAGGCAATCCCAGCAGAACCTTGGCTAATTGCCGCAGTCCAACATGCTGCAGGGGCAGAAATGCTGCTGAATTATTTACCTGGGTCCTGATATCAAAGCAGATGACAGAGAGTCTGCCCCATGGCCAGTGACGCTGGGAGCTCAGGGCATCGCAGTGGCCAGGGAGCCTGTGTGTGTTTCCAGACCTGCACCCACTGACCCCGGCAGGGTCAGAAGTGAAGGAAAGAAAAGGGTGTGCCTGCCTGGGCAGGATCCCGTGGGCTAAGCAAACCCAGCGTTTGGACAGTTGAATTCATAGTGTCCCCAAAGTGCTGGATGTAGGTTCCCTCAGTGAACCCAGCTCAGTGCGCCTCTTCCTGGGCCGCGTCCTGAAGAATGAATGGAGCCTGAAGGGAATGCCTCCTCCCCTGGCCTTATTTCCACCAGAAAGTCTTTTCAAAACTCCCTCTGGTCTCTCAAGGTCTCTTCTGCCTGTTGGGAGTAAGCTGGCTGCAAGGAGGGGGACTGTGCTGCTCTCTGCTCCTGCAGGGACGTGACCTGCCTGGGTCCAGCCGGCAGACCTAGAGTTGCGACTGCCCGTCAATTCTTTGTTTGCTCCACTTGTCAAACCCACGGTTTTTGTTTTTTGTTTTTTATTGGAGGGTGCTCAGAGGCTCCCCTTTTGGCTGCATGCATCAAAATTCACCCACCAAAGTCAAAGTCCCGTTCAGCCTGGGGCAAAACTTCCCTGCCCACGCCAGAACTGTTAATTGACAACTGCACAGCTGTGAACAAACACCACTGTTCAGCCCAATTCAGACTTCTAGGAACCCCCAAGATCAAAATGCCCTGCCCAAACCCAGAAGCCCAGGCCACCTGTGGGCTCTGGCTGTCTCTACATTTGGCTTCCTGAATTCCAGTCTCTTCTTTTCTTTTGTATTCCCCAATGCTCCAACTTCTGAGGATCTTTGGGGAAACCCCTAATAAATGGCACCCTTTCTGGGTTTCGAGCAATCTGTGAAATGAAATAAAAAGTAAAGATAGAGGCCCAAATGTCAGGCTTATTACTACTGGAGATCAGGTGGAAAATGTGGCTTTGGACCTCTCAGGTGGCTTGCTGGTAGTGAGCTGCCCGACGCATCCCCCTAGTCTCAGGTAGAGTCAGACTCACGCCGGCTGCCCACGTGGAGGGTGCCCCAGTGAGGTTTATGCCTTAAAGGAGCAGAGGACTTTTTAAAAATATACACTTTATTTTTAAAGGAGTATTAGGGACACAGCAAAACAGGAAAAGGTACAGAGAGTCCCCATGTACTCCTTGCCCCTGTCCACATATGGATTTGGCGCAACACAATTCAACCTGTAAGATAAAACAAGGATTACACTCAAATCAATTCTACGCACCCCATGTTAAAGCCAAAATAAAAGACCATACACAGGGTGGGGAAAGGGTAGGCTTACAGTTGCGATACAAATAAACAATATAATAATTAATAATACAATAACACAAGAATAAACTGTTTTGCATACTCACACTGTAAACCTACTTTTGCCTCACTTGCGTGTCCAAAAGATTTGAAAACAGGGATTCAGGCAGATTACTTGTGCTCGAATGCCCGCAGCACTATTATTCACAATAACCAAAGGATGGATGTAACTCCAGTGTCCACTGAGAGAAGAATGGATGAACAAAATTTGGTACATCAGTATGAGGGGATATTATCCAGTCTTAAAAAGGAATGAAGCTCTGATACATGCTGCAAAGTGGGTGAGCCTTGAAAGCACGCTAGGTAAAATAAGCCAGACATAAAGAACTAATTTTGAATGATTTCACTTATATGAGGTGCTTAGGATAAGGCAAATACATAGAGACAGAGATTAGATCAGAGGTTACCAGAGGCTGAGGTGGAGAAGGGGAGGCAAAGTTACGACTTAATGGGTACAGAGTTTCAATTGGGGAGGATGGAAAAGTCTTGGAAATAGATATTGGTGATGGTTGCCCAATACTGTGAAGGCAATTAATGTTATAGAATTTTAAACTTAAAAAAGGTTAAAATATCAAGTTTTATGTTATATGTATATATTTTTCCACTATACAAGTAAATAAATAAAAAGACCGGGGTTGGACCTCGCCACAGCCTGCACACCCTCACAGCACTTATCCCAGTGTCCCTCCTGTTTTGTCTGACTTCCTGCCTGGCTTGCACATACTAGGTGCTCAAAATTTAGTAAATAATCATTAAATGATTGAAGGAACCACATCAGCCTTCTCTTCTGCTGCATCTACAACTTCTAGCAGGGTGGTTTACATAAATGTTTGTTGAATCAATGCATTAGCAAAGTCGTGCATGAGTGAATCAGTGAAGGGCGAGGGCGTCATATCTATTGTTGGGTTCATCACTGTATCCTTGTTCCCAGCCAACAGCCTGGTACCTGGAAGGGACTCATTGAAGTATCAGCTAAGTGAACAAATATGTGAGTGAATGGACAGGTGTCTAAGGTGCAGAGTGAGGGAAGCCAGGGTTCTCTGTCTGCCTGGAGGTGGTCAGAGCTAACTCTGGAGTTAGGTCCACCTGTTAGGAGCAAGTTCGGAAGAAGCAATCATTAGATGAAAGATTTCTATAAATGTTGGAGGAACTGGAGCTGTGGCCCTCTGTCTTCCAATAACTTTAAACATCTGCCCGGCTGTCAGGGGGAGGAGGAAGCAGATGTGTTCTGGAATCCCAGGCAACCAGCAGAGGAAGCTTCAATAAGGTAGAATTTGGTACAGCTTAAAAATAGAAAGAGCCTATATGCTTTAAGCACCAACCATGTATAAGGCATTCTGCAAGTTGTTTCACATACATTCAATTACATTTCACACCTCCTGAAGCAGGTGTGACTTCTGTGACGCTTTATACACAAGAGACGATGTGGCTTGCTCAAAGTCACACAGTTACAACAGGAGAAGCCATGAGGCGAAGTCAAGGCCAGATGATCTCATAGCCTGCACTGTGCAGAGCTGACAAAAAAATGTGTAGGCTCCTTTGGAAGGTAGTGAGTGTCCTGTCACCAGAGCTGGGGAAGTAGGGGCTTGGCCAATCGCTTGGTTAAGCTATGAGAACACAAGACGGAGCTGGAAGGACAGACTGACTGGAGTCTCTGGTTCCCTGGCCGTGGGTTCCTCCACTCTTTCATTGGGTCCACCCTAGCATCATAATGGCTTTTTACACAATGGATTTGGGCTGGTGAGCTTACTTTAAATCAAAGCTACCTGTCTTCTGACCCATACTTAAGAGGCTTATAGAGCACACCCAACATCAAATGTAAGCATGGCACATAGATTTTATGTTTCAAATTGATTCAGCAGGTAGCAGCTGCCTGGAGTGTCACTCAATTCTCAAGCTTTGTTTAGCCTCTGCGGGAAGGGTGCTTTGATTGATTAGTGATGTCTGTCATGGGTATGGGATAGTAGCTGGCAGACATTTGCCACTTATTTGCCATCCTTGCTCCAGGAAGTGCATTTTAACTCTGAGAGTCCAATTAGATAATAGTGGAAAAGCCACATTCATCTCAGAAAATACCAGAGTACATCGTCTTAGAGCCAGAAAGAGGATTAATTTTTCAACATGGAGATTTGCCGCAGTCTAGACTCCAATTCCTGCATATCACTCTGCTTTCTTCCTTGTGGGCCTGTTCTTTAATTAGGAGACTCAGCAAACACTTCAAAGCCGAGCAGCTCCTGGGCCATCCCAGCCCAGTGGCTGTCCCTGCCAGCTCCCAAGCCACCCCCTCTTCCCACAGTCTCCCAGAGCACCAGACTGGGTTTTGATCATGCAAATAGAAATGGATGTTTCCCACTGTGCGGTAAATAGCCTGGTCCCATGCTCAGCCACAGCTTTATCCACGAAGCCAATTAAAGGCACCTCTTCCTGCAGAACTGGGGAAACAACTCAGTTCCTTCAGGTTCCTTCACTTCTAGGATGTTTGGGGGATCCTGTGCTCCCACACCCCAGCCTGTCCAGGCCCCCAGAAACATACGAGAGCCTTCTTTGGACAAGTGGCCTAAGGAGGTCTCTGCCACCCCTGCCTGTTCAGTGCACACTCACCCCACCATGTGCCTCCGAGGTTAAGAATGTGGGGTTTGCAGCCTGGCAGTTTGCATTTGGGTTCAAATCTTAGTTCCATCTATCCTGCACTTGCTGTGTTACTTTGAGCAGGTCTCTTAACCTCCTGGAGCTTCACCTTCTTCATTTCTAAAGAGGGAATAATACTATGAACTCCATGATGCTTGTGTCAGGGGGGTTTTCCCTCCTTTATTTATTCCACCATCACTATGAATACCCATCATGCACCTCTGTTCCTTGCCACAGCCATGGTTGACCATCAGGCCTCATCAGCTCTGCCCTGCCCAGGGGCTGTGCCCAGTGAGGCAGGATTTCTTTTAAAGACAGAGGAGCTGAGGTTTGGATACGTCAGCTTCTTTTCTACCTGGGAAGGGACATTAAATCCCCTAAGAGCAGATTTTTCTCCCTCCTGGAAAGAAATCCCAAAGGGAGCCCCTTAGTAATGGAACAAGGGGCAGCGGGTGCTCAGTCTCCTAGAAGAAAGAAACAGAGACCTCTTTGGAGGTTTGGCCAAGGCTGGACTGCCAGTAGTGCAGAGCTAGTGACTGGGAGGGAAGTGGGTACATTTAGGGTCTCTTGGGAAAAAGTTTCAAGAGTCCAACTTCTTCCTCACACCTGAGGTTCAGTGATATGGTTTGAGATTGTCCTGATTCCGTCTACGGGCAGAAAAGGACACCAAAACCCCAGAGAGGTCACGTCAAGGGAAGGTAGTGCACAGGGCTCCTCCCTGGAGCCTGGACTGTGGGTTTGTGCGGCCCAGCGTGTGTTGTGGCTTGAAGCCTCTCTTTCTAAGCCACGGTTCCCAGAGGATTCGGTCTGAGAGAATCCTGGAGCAGGGTGATGTATATTAAGGGGACTAGCCCCAGGAATGGCAGCTATGTGGACAGGTGATCCTTACAACTCCGGGCTGGCCCTCCCTCTGCACTGCCAGGCTTCCTATTATCCACGGTGATGGGGCCCCCAGGAAGAAGCGCTACAGCCTGCTGAGAATGTGGGTGTGCTCTGCTCAACAGAGTAGCCATTAGCCACATGTGACTACATAAGGTTAAAATTAAATTAATTAAAAGGAGATAAACTTGAAACTAGTTCCTCAGCCACAACTAGACACATTTCAAGAGTTCGATTGCCACATGTGGATTAGTAGTTACATTAGATGGTGCAGAATTACACAATATTTCCAACACTGCAAAGAGTTCCATTGGATGGTGCTAATCTGTGGAAGGGCTTCTCAGCATAGGCGCTACTGACATTTGGGGACCTGTAACTTTGTTATAGGGCTGTCTTGTATACTGTAGGATGCTCTAAGCAGCTTCTTTGGGCTCTATGTACTGGATGCCAGTAGTACCCACTCCACTTCCAGTTGTGACAACCAAAATGACTCTAGATGTTGCCAAATGTCCCTTTGCAGAAGGCTGGGAGGAATCTTGCCTCCAGCTGAGACCACTGGGCTCACCTGTGTGGACCATCATGGACCACCCAGGGATGGGGACAAAGATACCACGGGGCTGGACCAGTTTCCTCTGGGGCCCTGGGATGGTAGCAGCAGAGTGCATGGCTGCCTCATCAGAACGCACTGGGTGGTGTCCAGAGTTCTTGGACAATACCAAGTATGGAAATGGAGGGGGAGGTCTGGCAAGGAGGTGTAAGGATCACCTGGGTCACAAAAGCTATGTCTGTGTCACGACAGTTGCCTCCTGCATGGCCTCTGAGCCTCCTGTTTCCTCCTCTATGATTAACTTATTTCCTCTGAACTTTTTCAGGTGCATCAATGCACCCTACAATTTCCCACAGACCACATTGTTCCCTGCCCAACCCACTCCCTTGCAGGTACCTGCGAATCTGCCTATACTGTTCCCTGACCCTGGAATACCCTCTCTCTCTGCTCTCCCCATTAAAATCTCACTCATCTTTCCTGTTTCAGGAATCACCAAGACCACCCACATGCTCACTGATTCACCAGAAGAACTAATGGGGCTCAGCTAGTAGTGGTCTTCAGGGGCATGGTTTATTATAACGAGATGCACAGTAAGACCAACAAGGAAAAAAGACATCAGTTGAAGTCTAGAGCAATTCATGCACAGCCTCCTATGCTCACCCTCCTATGAGCAGCCACACTGAGTATGCTCACTCTCTAGCAGTGAAAATATAGCCACATGTGTGCAATGTCTCTGCCCAGGCATGTTTGAGACTCAAAGTTTAGGGTTTTTATTGGGGGCTTTCCCAGGGGCATTGTTTTGCCTGGAAATGACCAAAATTTCAGATTCTGAAAAAGAAAGCAAATGTTCCACATAAAACACGTGGTTTGTACTGTCTAGTCATAACACAGCAGCTGTATCAGTCATGGATGTTTCAAAAGCCAAGTTCCAAGACACCAGCCAAGGACAAATCTTACAAACAAGCTCTTCTAGTGTTAGCTGCTTGAAGCTTGCAATGTTAATTCTTTTCTGCATATTTCTTTCCCCAGGTCAGAGGCCACATGCTTCGTAAATCCTTTCCTACCTCCAGGGTAAGGTGTTTGGGTCTCTGTGGCTTCCTCTGACTCCTTGTGTCACAAGAGAAACCATGAGGGCCTTGCAATTGCCTGTGTGCTTCTCCTCCTGACTACAGTACTGTGAAGGGGGACTTGCAATTTTTTTGGTCCTTCCAGGGTGAGCATAGGGCCTGGCACCCATCAAAGACTTGATATGTGTTTGCTGAAGAAATGGATGACTTGAAAGCATTCACATGCAAGGGACTGAGGATGCAGAGGATACAGGCTGGAGAAGACATGGCCCCTAAACAGGGGACTGTGTGAATGCCCAGGCCCAGTGAGATGAGGTAGATGAGCACAGCTGGACAGAGCTCCTATCCATCCATGTCCACCCTGGCCACCACCCCACAGGCAACTCTGGTGGACCATCAGGGAGGAAAACCAACAGCAGCCTGAGCTTGTATCCCCCTCTGCTGCCAGTCAAGAAGATCATACTTTCCCCAGGTGGCAGCTCATGGACTGGGAGCATCAGGTTTGGAACACTGCGATCCCTGCTGGGCATTGGCCAGCATCTCATGCCCAGGCAGGCAGGTAAGGGAAGGAGGTGACACTGGCTAGAGAATAGTGCTGAGTATCCCTTTAAAAGAAGAGCACTAGCAAAATGCTCCAAGGAGGAATAAGGCAGAAGGAGAAGCTTCAAGTTTCAGGATACTTTAGTTGAAAAATAGAGTCCCTACCTACCCCCTGGGCTTTAGGGTCCAGTTTCTCCAAATTGGAATATTCCAGGTCCACTGTTTGCTGCAAGATCTGGCAAGTTCCTTAGCTTCCCTGAACCTCAGTTGCCTCATCTGTAACATGGGAATAACACCTCCTTCCCGAGGCTGCTGTGAGGATCAAATGAAATAGGTCACATAAAGTATCTGGCACAGGGCCCATCCAGGGCCCAGTAATTGGAGCTGGTTGTGACCACCACCATCATGGCCACTGTGCACTTACTGTGGGCATGGGGGCTCAGTTTGCCCCACCCACCTGAGTGCTGAGCAGAGGAAAGCCCCCTTAAGTCTCCAGCCTGGCCAGACTTTGGGGCAGTGGCTCCAGCTGCCGTGAGGGTCTGTGGGCCCCGAGCTCACTGCATGCTGCAGTCCATTTTGCTTAGCCAGGCTCACCCTGGGCAAACATCTACTATCTCTTGCCAAAATGAAAAACAGCCCCGAGACTTTGGGGTAACCATGGCAACTGCCTTCTGAGGGAGAGTATTGTGACTTTATCAGTGACTTCTCTTTCCCTTCAGCTTTTGGATGCTCCAAAGTTCACTGAATTTTGAAGTGTGGTTTTACTGTATTTTGAAGCCAAACCTTTTTGTTGCAGAAACCCTCCCCAATTCAGTAACACAAGCTGATGAAAAACAGTCATTTCTCTCCAGTGACACCTTTCCTTCCCAAGTCGCCCATGACAACCATTGGTTTTTGCCCCAGGGAGTATAATCGGGCGAGCTGGAACGGGCCATCAGGCTGTCCTGCTGTGGTTGACCAGTTTCATCTCCTGGGTCCCCTTCAAGCTGCTCCACCCCCATGACCCAGAGGGAGCAGAGGACTGTGGGCTCCTCCGCAGGGTCTGGCAGATTCAGGTCTTCGGTGAGCTCCTGGAGTACTGTGCAGGGATAAATGAATGAGAAGTTCAAGCTCATCCCAGCTGTCCAGTGATGAGACTGTAGGTGAGAACTTTTCCCTCTTGGGCCTCAGATTCCTGAATGTAGCAGGGATAAGGACACTAAGCCACCAGCCCGGCACATTGTCTGGCACCTAATAAGTGCCCTATAATGGAATGAATGAACGAACCAATTAATTCCTCACTATGTGTCTTGCAAGGCACAAATGGAAGTCCATTATAAGCCACAAAGTGCTCTTAAGTGCCCCGATTGCTGTCGTTGTGGTTAACGATGAAAACACCGGCCGCTCACCCCGCTGCCAGCAGACTCACCTCCTGCAAGTCCCACCTGGCTCAGGTCAGCTCCTTCATGCCTCACAGAGGCGAGCCCACTAGTTTGGCCTGGAGCGCGAGGACCCCATGGTCCGGTTCTGCCCCATCTTTCCAGGCACATCCCCTTCGGATCCCCCCTCCCTCACCTGCTCAGAGTAAAAGCCACATGTGAAAGCCACAGCATCGGAGCTGACTGCATTGTGCTGCTATCCGGGGCAGACGCTTGCCTGGGGTCCCTGGGCAGGTTCAGTCTGTTCCCACAAAGATGCCCACCCAGTGCTTCACCCCTCGAGTTCAGAGTCTACGCCGAGGACATCAGTTTCCCACCTGCCATAAGGGGAGCGAGTCCCTGGACGGTCAGGGAGAGAAAGGAGGGCGTCACACTCAGGAGGCTGGTTCTAGCTCGTTCTGCTGTGGGACCCAGCAGTGCTGTGGGTGATGCTACCCACAGCAGGGCTGGACAGTGTCCAGCAAAGTGTCCAGACAAGCCACTCAATCTGAAGTTAGCACTGGGGAGGGTAAGGGGTCTCCATGACCCACACAGCTGCTCTCCCCCAGTCAGGCTGGCCTGCTGGGCGTGACAGGGAGGGCTGCCAGGTCAGGGCTGGATGCTAGGACGCTTTGGGCTGCCTCCTGGGGCAGTGAGGAGCAGGAGGGGCTGCGGCCGCATGGAGCACCCTGCGCTCTCTCACTGTCAGCCTGGGTGCCCTACATGAGGGGACTGAAAGGGCCCACATCGCAGGCCAGGTGTGTGGCTGGGCCCAAGCTGAGCCATGGCATTTGTCTGGTGCCCATGGCCCTGCTCCCTGCTCCGCCCACCCCAGAGTGCCTCCTGCAGGGCCGTGAGGAAGACTGGGGCTGAGGGGGCCAGGAAAAGAGAGAAGAAAGCAAATGCCTGCCAAGAGCTTACTTCGTTTCAGGGTCCCAGGCGCCAGTCGAGGCTCTTTGTGCCTTACCTGTTACATAAGTCCTACCCCGTGGCAACTGTTGCCTTTTCAGGGCACTTTTTCTCTGCTGACTCGCCAAGGACAGGCTATTTATACCCACAGCACTGAAGCCCTGGGGGGACCCACGCAGGCGCCCAGTAAACACTTGCTTCACTCATGAGTGACACCGTCTTGGGGAGGGCATCGCTGGAGCAGCCCTGGTCAGGTTGCTTTTTACCTGTCAGCCCATGGACGTTGATGTCTAAAATTAGCTGGTCGATACTGTAAACACTGCCGGAAGGTCAGGCTTCCCGTAGCCCTTGGTGGGGGAACTCTCAGCTCTGACTGACTTTGGTTGACCAAGAAAGCACAGCCATTTAAAATGCGAAAGCTGACCTGGAAAGAGCTCAGAGCTAGATCGTCCGAGATCCTCCTGTGACTGTGTCCTGCTCGTTCTGCCCCATGAACAGCCCCTTGTGCCATCTTCCCAGCCCCTGCCTCAGCTGTGGCCTCCCCACCTCCCCACATGGGTGATCGCTCAGACCCCTTCCTCACGGACCTCCCCAACGCGGCACTCACCCTCCAAACTGACCCTCAGCGACACTGCCTGGAGAGCTCTCGCTGCAATGGTTAAGTTATGTTCACAGTCACTCATGCTTACTGGGGCCAAGGTCAGCGCCATGCCCATCACAGGTATTCCCTCACTTACTCCTCAGAATCACCTTAGGACAAAGCTATTATCGTCCCCATTCTACAGATGGGGAAACTGAGGCTCAGGGTAGTTGAACAAATTGCTTAAGGGCCACAGCTACTGAGTAGCAAATCTGGGATTTCAACCCAGATTTGTTTGACTCTATAGCCCTTATTTTTTAAAATTGTATTTAATTTTACTTTTTTCACCGATTTCTCTCTTTTAAAAATTTTTTCTATCCCCCACCCACTCTAGCCTCTGGCCATCACCACACTGTTGTGCTTATATGTTCTTTGGCTGATCTCTCCGCATTCTTTCATCCAGTCCCCCTCCCTCATCCCTTTCGACAGCTGTCGGTCTGTTTTGTGTGTCCATGCCTCTGTTTCTGTTTTGTTTGTTAGTTTATTTTGTTCACTAGATTCCACATGTGAGTGAGATCATATGATACTTGTCTTTTTTCCTGACTGGCTTATTTCACTTAGCACAATCATCCTCAGTCCCATGCATGCAATCTCAAAAGGTAAGACTTCCTTCTTTTTTATGGCTGCATAGTGTCCCATTGTGTAAATGTACCACAGCTTTTTTATCCCCTTATCTGTTGATGGACACTTAGGCTGTTTCCAGATCTTGGCTATTGTAAACAATGCTGCTATGAACATAGGGGTGTATATATTCTTTTGAATTGGTGTTTCAGGATCCTTAGGATATATTCCCAGAGTGGGATTGCTGGGTGAAAAGGCAGTCCCATACCATGCCGAACAGCCATGAATAAATTAGGCTTTGCTTCTGTAGGGAGCTCAGTGTCTTAGGAAGACAAGTACGCACAGAGAACGCTTATGAAACAATGAGATCGGTGCTATTCAGAATGAATGAAGCGCTGTCAGAGATTGTGCATTTACCTGGCTGGAGAGCTGGAGGTGGTTCACTACCTTGCTGAGGACTTGGCACGTGAGCTGGCTGCTGGAGGATGAGTGGGTTGGGAAGGTCACTTTAGGCAGAAGAAACATTATATTGGGGGGCCCGGCAGACTGGGTGAAACAGTGTTCTGACCTGGGCAGCAGAAGAAGTAATGGGGAAAGCAGAAGTAACCAGTGTGACTAACACGCATCTTACACTCAATGTGCCCCAAACTGATTGTCCCTGAGGAGCTCCTGCTGCAGCCGTTCTTATCTCTTTTCATAAGCTCCATTTTTCCAGATGCTCAGACCAAATTTCTGGGTGTCACTCTTGACTCCTCCCTTCCTCTGGCCCACCAGCAAATTCATTCCACTCTACTTTCAAGACTTGTCTGGAATGTGATCACTCACCAAGCCCTCTGCTCCTGTACCTCGCCCAAGCTAAGCCACCTTTATTTTGCCTTTGGTTTAATTGCCATAGGCTCTAAACTTGACCTTGCCCATATAGTCTGTTCTCCATAGTGGCCAGAGGGATCCTTCATGAGAGTCAGATCATGTCACTCATCTGCTCAAACCCTCCTGTGGCTCCCATCAAAGTAAGTCAGAGAGAAGGGAGACTACAGTGGCAATGGGATCTGCCCCACCTTGGGTCCCCTACCCCTCCTCTCTGCCTGTGTTCTCTCCTCTAGCTGCCTCAGTCACCAGCTGTTCTGGAAACTCTGCATCCCTGCACTGGCTGCCCCCTGCCCCATATGCAGGTGACTCCCCTTCTCCTTCCTTCTCTCCCTCCCGGTATTTACTCGGGCCACCACCTCGCATGGAGGCCTTTTCTGGCCATCCCCACATCATTTCATTTGCCCTTTCTCTGATGTATTTATTTCTTTTGAGCAGTACTAAATGCCACTACTTAACATACAAGGTATTTGACTTAGCCGGTGTCTTGTCTGTTTCCATTGCTAAAATATAAACTGCATGAGACTGGGGGATTTATTTTACTTTATATTTTATTTATAAGCCATTTGGGGCTGATAGACAGGGAGGAAGAGGAAGGGCCTGAGGGAGAGGAAGGATAAATAAGCTAGTGGTCAGGAATTTTGAACCCCTGGCGTGTGATATTCCTAAAGGGGAACCCTTCTGGGGAGTGATGGGTCCAGGGAGGTAAGCAGCTCTTGGAATTGAGTGGATCTGGAAGCAGGGAGCTTCTGTTGTCGGGGACTCCACCCCCTCGGACACTGAAATCACCCAGGACGCAGGTGGAAGTCAAGGGAAGGAGCGGTGGGAACAGGGACCATGGCTACCTGCAAAAGCCACCGTGCTAAGCGAATGAGAGATGGGGAGGGGATACTTTGGCCGGTGATGTGACCCTGAAGCAGAAGGCCATTGGCCTACAGTCCCATCACCTCCAACCACAAACCCACAGAGGCTCTTTGTCACCGTCAGGTCAAAGTCTAAATGTCCCAGTGGCATCAGAAGTCCCATGACCTGCATGTCCAGCCGCAACCCTTCTGACACGGGATGTTGAAAGCTACAGACTTTGGAGCCAGACGATCTGGGTCAGATCCTTGGTTCTGCAACAGACTCACCTCTCTGAGCCTCAGTTTCCTTGTCTGCAAAATGGTGATTAACATATCTAATTTGTAAGGTTCCTGTAGGGATTAAATTAAGTGAGATGCCATATGCAAATAGAATACATGGCCTATACTGAGTGCTCACCAAGTGGTAACTGTTGTTTTGACCACTCGCTTCTCTGAGTCAGTTTCTTCATCTGTTTGATGGAGCTGTGTTTCCAGCATATGGAGTTGTCTTAGGGCTTAAATGACAGTAGGCTGATACAAATTTTTGCAAACAGTAGAGTCTTGGGCAGTGTGAGTTATACCATACAACACTAATCTAGCTCTTCTTTCCTGAACATTCCCTCTCCTCCCACACCCCTGAGCCTTTGATGGAGCCGTTCTCTCTGCCTGAACAAGGTTTCTCTCCCCAGAGAGTGCTCTGCCTGTGCCTGGCCTTCCCTCAGTGCTCTGCTCAGCCTGTCTGGTGCCCAAGCTCCTTATTAGTTCATTAGTTTACTTCTGTCTCCCTGTGAGACTGTGAGCTCTTGTGGGCGCCGAGCGGGGATCTCCACACCAGGGCTCTGCAGCTCCCTGCCCAAAGCCGTGCCCAGGGTGGGCTCTTGATAAATGTTGGTTTAATTAGATTACAACAAAAGAATCAAGGGGAGCAGCCATCTCTCCTTCCATTCTTCTTGCAATCAGATGTAAAACTGCTTCTCCAGGAGAGGAATTAATTGAATCAAGGGCCATTTTCCTGGAGAAAGAAAGCCAATTTAGGATTTTAGAAATAATTGCAGCTCTGTGTTATGTCCCATTTGGGGAAGGAGAGAGAGCTGCGATAAACAAACTCACAGCACGCCGGCCGAGGTGTCGCCGTTCCTTTTAATAAAGGATGCAATTAATCTCTTAAGATCATTTACAAAGTGCCCCCCCACCAGCCAAAATTCCTTTAAATGCCTAAACGCCCCCACGCACTGCATGGGGGTCCAATGTGGGAGCCGTGGGCCTCCTGGCTTCTCTTCAAGTTCTGGCTGCCTGCTCAGTCCCAGGACGGCGTCTGCCCAGCACCAGCAGGCCTCACTTCCTTGGCGCCAGCGCCGTGGCTCACTACCTCTCCCACTGCCTCCTCCATAGCCTGTCTCCCAGGCCTCAGCGCCTCCAGCCTGGACGGTCACAGTGGCTGGCTTGCCTGTCTCCTTGCTCCCCAACCCCCATTTTACCCTGGCTGTCTTGGGGATCTTTCTGGAACACATACCTGATAGTGTCCTTTTTTACAATGGGAAAACTCTTTCTCTTCCTTCAAAACCCAGTTTAAATGTTACCTCATTTCTAAATGCTTCCACTCTCCATTCTGAACAGAAGGCTATTCCCTTAGCTGTGTATGTGTGTCTCTTTATAACACTTGCCACGTTTCATGGGATTATTTTGTTGTCCTTGTTCCCTAGCATGAACTCTTAAAGAGCCTGGACAATGTTCAAGAAATTCTCTGCGTTTCTAGTGCTAGCAGAAGTGAAAGGATGGAGGAAGGAGGGGAGCCTATCTCCTCTGCATCTTGAGCATGGCCAACATCCCCAGAGTCCCCTGCCACGCCCTGCATGGAGGATGGAGCTGAGAAGGGCTGGCAATTCCAGCCAAGTGGACCTGTCCCAGTGAGAGGACTGCAGAGCAAATCAGGAAACCAGTGCACAGTGTGAGACCTGGGACATGGCAGGGGCTGCCTGGGCACAGGCTGCGTGGACACAGTAGAGCCCAGGGCCCTGCAGAGCTGCTGAGAGGGTATCTGAGCCTGGCAAGGTGACTGCTCCTGACCCACTGGGATGTGAGATCCTTGGGGACAGGAATGGTCTGGTTTCTCTGTGTTTCCAGCATCCCCAGCACAGAGCTGAGCATAGAGAGTGTTTGTGGAACAGAACTGAAGGGATGCTGGCTTGCTGGCCAGGGTGGTGCAGAGAGTAGGGGACAGAGAGTCTGCAGGTTGGAAGTATCTGCACCTGGAGCCGAGCAGAGCTGGAGAAAGCAGGGGCTGGCACAGGGGCCACAGCTCCCAGGAGCCCAGCCGCGCCTCCCGCTCCCCGACTACTAACCATCTTGTGCTCTGCTCTAGTTAGCTTGGGTTGCCTTTGCCAGAGCCGTGAAGTCCACCCACCTCCTTACTGTGATTGGGAGGCCCTTTGGGAGCAGGTGATGCAGTGGCCTGTATGCCTACAGGAGGCACCAAACAGTGGCTCTGTGTGTCCATCTGGGGGCCCCATTTTCCCCAGCCCCAGCTGGAGGCTGCCATCCTGGGCAGTGGATTTCCAGAGTATGTCCTCAGGAAGCTACATCCGATTCTGAGCAGTGATGATCTCTGGGTGATTGCTTTTCAGGAGAGTTTAACTATTTTCCTTATCTTTTTCAACATATTCCTAACATTGACTATGTACCCGTAATATTTTGATAACCAGAAAATGTGACAAATGCTATCTTGTAGCATAATGAAAAATATCCTGAGAGCACTGTCTGTGTGCTGCGGGCTTTACATGGCTGAGAGAGTTGGGAAACCTAAGAAGGCACTGAGGATTCTGGAAGGCTGGCAGGCGGTATGAGCAGTGGGAAGCCACTAGGATTCTGACTGCAGGGCCCTGCTGTTGGGCTGGAGGGCAGGACCCACTCAGGTGCAGTGGCAAATGAGGTGGTGACAGAATGGCGGGGTCAATGGAGAAGAGCTCTGGACACCAGGAGAGACACAGACTTGGTGTTGAAGGAGACAGGGAGCCCTCAGGCACCTGTGAGCTGGGAGCTCCAGGTCAGTGCCGAGCTGCTGGTGGACTACTCTGGCGCAGTGACCCGGTGGTAAGTGGTTGTGGCAGTGGGTGAGATAGGAGGGGGGAGGCACTGCAGTGGTGGGGGTGGAGAAGGGGGCAGGCAGAAGAGACAGTGCAGGGTTCTGTCAGGCACAGGTTCTGAGTGGAAGAGAGGTGGGAGGCCCATGTGAAGAGATGGGATGTTTGGGAGGCAGAGGCGAGGGGTACAAGCATGGGAGTGACAGGTTCAGACCCCCCAGAGGTGGACCTCTCTACCTCCCTCCAGCCTCAGACTTGAACTAAATTCCTATCCTCTCTCCCCCAAAATACTAGAACTGCCTCCTGACTGTGCCATGTGCCTCCCTTCCACCCAAGAACCAGAGGGGCCTTGGTAAAACAGGGCTGGCGTCAGGAGCTCAGGAATGCGGGTCCTGCGCTGACCCAGAGCCTGGGAACTGGTACCTTTGATCCCAGTCTTTTCTGAGATCAGCAACACCTTAGCCCGCAGCCGAGTGATCACCTGGTCCCTGCTGCCTGCATGCTGCTGGAAGAGTCCATCGAGGCTTCAGGTCTGGGCTCTGCCATCAGTTGTCTGGTCTGAGTGGGACTCAATGGCTGGAGTCCTGTTCTCATCACTCACTCAGTCTCCTAGATGGCTATTATCTGAGCTCTCCCGAAACACCATGGCACCTCCAGCTGGACTCTCTCCACATCCCCTGGCAGCCAGGGTGACCACCGTCTTCTACAGAGTCAATGTCAACCTGGCCAAGCTGGAAATCCTCCCTTCATCAACAGCTGGGCATTTTTCCTCCATTATCCCATCCCTGAGATGGAATATCACAAACTATTTCCAGCAGCTTAGATGAGGACTCATTCTCATGCCTGTTGTACATTAGGTTGTACGATTCTGTTTACCGTGTATGTGAACACTGGCCACTGGAGCTGGGCATATGGTGACCCTTCATCCTGACCCTCTGGCCAGGAACCTTCCAAAACAAAGACAAAGTTAGCATGAGGCTAGGAGACCTCCATGTGAGCACACACAAGTTCCATTGAGTCAACCCTGTAGTCTCAAAGATTCAGATGGCAGGTTATTGAGAACAAAACCAACAGAGGCCATTCCATCTGCCTCCTTAAGTCACTGATTGCTGCAGATTCCCATCTTTTTCTGCAACCACAGGCCCCATGCAGATGACCTCTCTTGAGTCTGTGAAGGGCATGGGAAAAGAAGAACCATCATTAGGAACTCTGACCAGGAGCTGATTACTGCTAACCATGCTGGATTTTCCTTTTAAATTATTCATAAACACAAGTTGAAATGTTTGTGTCCAGGCAGCCATCGAATAACTAAATAAGCTGACGCAGTTAGGAAAAATCACCTCCAGAAACACCAACACTGAATTGGACAACTGGTTATTCTATGAATGAATTTATTCTGTTTTTGGTATCTCAGCTAGACTTTGGGAGCTTGTGATGAAAGGGAGGGGAGGCCATCTGCACTGTGTTGTTATTTAACTGTGTGCTCTGCTGACCCAAGTCAGGGGCCTCTTATCCCTGAGGCTCTGAGTCAAACTCCTTCTTAGCATTTCCTTAAGGCCTGGAAACCTGCCCTTTACCCTGGCAGTGGTTCTCTGGAGTTCTCTTGGTAGAAGGTGCAGGAATCTTGCATGTGGTCTATCAGAGTACTTCCATAACCTGTTAGAGAAAACTGAGACTTTCCAGAGAGTCATACTTAGAGTCAGCAAATCTCAAATTTGGGAGTTTCTCCTAAGGAAATAGATGAGCAGTCATGGTTGTTGGGGTTTGGGGTGGGGACGGATGAGTAGCAGAAGCACAGAGGGTTTTCAGGGCAATTAAAATACTCTGTATGATATTATAATGGTAGATACATGTCAATAGACTTTTGTCCAAACCCACAGGAGGCAGAACACCAAGAGTGAGCCTGTATGTAAACTGTGGACTCTGGATAATTATAATGTGTAATGATGTAGGTTCATCATGTAACAAATGTACCATTCCCATGGGGGATGTTGATAATGAGGGAGGTAGTGCCTGTATGGGTAGGAAGTACGAAGTATGTCCAGAAAAAGTCCAGCCATTGTTAATATAACAAAAATGGTTTGCACAACATGGATGTAACCTGGATGTAACCTGGCAGTCAAAGAGAGTGGACTGGAATGAGCACATGTGAACAACGACGACTTCACTGTACTAGTCAGTGGGGGTGGTAGATGCTGTTGAGTGATCATGTGTACTGTATGGCCATCACATTCACAATGACTGAGCAAATAGAGCAAAGAATCTGCATCAGATTTTGCAATTAAGTTTGAACATTCTTCTGTGGAAACTATTCAGATGATTCAGAAGGCTTTCGGAGATGATGCAATGAGTGCTGCACAAATAAAACTATGGCACAAATGCTACAAAAATGGTTGAGAATCTGTTGACAGTGATCCACATTCTGGAAGGCCTGCAACAAGCAGAACACCTGAGAATGTTGAACATGTACAGGTTGCAGTCAACAAAGATTGGAGAACTGTGTGAGGTCCCAAGATGCCTACTTTGAAGGGGACTGAGGTGTCATTGTCCTATGTACCATGTTTCTTGTATCTTGTAGCTTCTTCAATAAATGTCTCTATTTTTCATATCACATGGCTGGATGCTCTCTGGACAGGCCTCACATATGGGAAATCTCTGCACCTTCTACTTAATTTTACTATGAGCCGCTAACAGCTCTAAAAAACCGAGGTTTTGAAAAAGATAAAAGCAAAAGAAAGCCCATCAAAGCATTGTCTAAAAGACCAAATGATAGGCTGAGAAGTTCCAATGATCTGATAGAGTTTGTGGAACAAAAGTTGAAGTTCAGGTTACACCAAAGAAAAGGGGTCCTTCTAAATACCTCAGGCTTTTAGTCAGAGCCCTAGGGGGTGAGATTGAATGACTAAAGACTATCTGGATATAAATAGGCCAGACTTTAAATGATTACAGCCCAGTTTCAAATTGCTACATGAACAGAATACAGGAGAGAAGTTATTTAATCATCTTGATAAATGCAATATTGCATATAAAATTTAATATCTGATTATTATTTAAAACATATAGACAATTAAGAATCAAGTCTTTCTCAGTTTTGATAAACCTACAGCAAATACTATAGAAAATAGCAGAATATTAGAAGCTTTTTTCCCTAGAGTTTGGGGATAGTTTACTATCAGAAATCTATTCTGCATTATATTAGAGGTCTTAGCCAGTGTAATAAGGAAAAAATATTTTAAATGTATAGGATTAGAAATAAAAATATTAAAGTCATTCTTCATCAATGACATAATTGCACACATAGAAAAGCCAAAATAATCTACAAATAAATTATTAGGGTAAATACTGAATGTAAGATCAATAACCAAAATAAATTATATTTCTATATGCTAGCCAGGGGCACAAAACAGAATCTTTTTTAAGTCTATCACTTAGAATAGAATAAAAAATGAAATACTTCAATAGAAATCTAACAGAAGATTTTTTGCGACTTCCACCTGGAAAATATAGATATAATACTATTGAGATAAATTAAAGAATATCTAAATAAATGAGAGGATATAGCACATGTGTGGACTAGACGAGTTAATATTACACACATGTCAGTTTTCTGTAAGTTGATTTAAAGATTCAACATAATATCAATGAAAATCCCAGAAGATGCTGTGAGTATGTGGAAAGCAATAACACAATTCCAAAATTTATATAACATTAAAAAAGCTAAAAGTGCTCAAGACAAAATTTGCACTATGAGATTTTATGATGATTTCAGTAAAGGTACAGTAATGAAGACAGTATGGTACTGTCACAAGGCTCAGCAATAGAGAAGCCCCACAGGCTCTATCTCTACGCATGTGTGTGCACACACTGACTGATGATGAAGATGGCACCAGACAGCCCTGGGGAAGGGACAGTCTTCTCATTAACAAACGACAGGTCAACTACTGGATGTCCACTGATATTCTGCCTCACCTCATACACAAACATTAACTCCACTTGGAAGGCAAGACAATAAAGCTTTAAACACAGTAAAGACAACTGTCTTCATAATCCTGGAGTAGGTAAAGATTTCTCCAACAGGACACAAAAGTGCTGAACTTAAAAATGATTGATAAATTAGACTACTTTAAAATTAAAAACTGCATTCACTGCATTCACCATTAAGAAAGTAAGAGGACAAGAGCTGATATGCAAAATGATGTTTTCAACACATAGAACTGAAGGAGGACTAACAGAGAATATACTAAGCACATCTATGAATAAATAAGAGAAGAGGATCGTAGAAAATGAGGCAAAATATTTCAGCCAGTACTTTACAAAAGAAGACAAACAGGCCAATAAACTGAAAACTATTCAAGGTCATCGGTCCTCACAGAAACACATTAAAACCACTGTCCACTGGACAGTCCGGAATAAAAAAGACTAAGTGCTGATGGAGATGAGGTTGCTGGATGCCCTACACGGTTCAGGGGAAGTTAACTGTGGGCAGCTTTGTTGGAAAAGGGTTCGGCAATATCCACCAAAGTTGAAAGCTGTGTACACTATGACCAGCAATTCCAGTCCGGGGCACACGACCAGTGGAAGTGTCCATCTATGTCCATAAAAGACGTGCATGAGAACATCCACACCAATATCTCTGGTGACAGGCAAAGATTGGAAATAGCACCAATGTCCACTAAAATAGAATGAGTAAGTAAATTATAGTACATGCATAGCATGAAATATTAAACAATAATGAAAACCCATAAGCAACTGAAACAATAACATGGGTGAATCTTACAAACAATGTTGAACAAAAAGCAAGGCACAGAGAAACACCTACTCTATGATCCCATTCACATGAAAGTCACGATTAGGTAAAACCAGTTTATGATGTTGGCAGTCAGGACAACGACACCCTCCGAGGGAGGCTGAGTGGGTTTCTAAGGGGCTGATGCTGTTCTATTTGTCAGCCTGCATAGATCTCAGGTGGACGTGGTCACCGTGAGAAACTTTGACAAGCTATTTGTAATCTGTGTACTTTTCTATGTTGTACTCCAATAAAATAGTTTACATATATATAAAATTTAAATATACTGAACTTTGATCTGGAGGTAAAGCAAATAAGGAAGGAGTAGAAAAAAGAAGGTGGTAGATGTGTTACGGGGTTGGTGCCGACACACCTGTCGGTGGTAGGCACTGCTGGGTGTGCAGGAAGGGACAGGGGATGAGAAGAGGCTGTAGTTTCTCTAACTCCCCCTCCTAAATTCTAGGAGATGAAATTGTCAGCCATGCTCTTACCCAACTGATAGTTGCAACAGATCTTTAATAACTTGTTCTTGGGTGAGAATAAACTTATGCGTTCTGGCAAATTGATGATGATTTTATTGCCTTGGGAATTGAGAGGATTGCTTCTTGTTTTCTGCTTCCTTAGCTAAATGTTTCACTACACTGTAGCCCAAACACAACTACTGCCGAAGAGGAGAAAAATCGATAGAGGACTTGAGTTTATTGGATATGATCTTATGGCTTTATCATGAAATAATTTCTGGACTTAGAATCCAGAAAGTGAAACAAATCACTGAGCTCATACAGATGTTGTAATATCTTTGCTTCACCACCTATGCCTTTGGCCCTTCTGCCCGTGATTTTAAATGCTGGGTTTTTCTCAACAGTATGTCAAAACTTATTGTTACGCGCGTGTGCACGCGCACACACACACACACAGCCTTTCTGGCTCTCAGCCCACACTCTTCCCATTATTTCCTGCATTGTCTTGACACATCCCTTGGCCTCACTTTCCCCACCTGGCATGCAAAGGGCTGGACAAGATGACTGCTCTGACCCCAGCTCACTCAGACCCCAGGCCACCATCCTCTGAATTGTTCTGCTTCTTTTGGAAGCAAAGCTGTGGGCACAGGACAGACACAGGTAAAACTGAAAGCCCTTTGATCCTGTTATGGACTCAGTAAACTGAACTCTGGGTGGAGAAAAATCAGTGTGAGCCCTAGTGTGGCCCCTGGGGGTGGTCCCAGTGTGGCCTCACGGTTCCCACTTCACCCTCTGCACACTGTCAGGACTTTCCTCCACTGCAGAGGGGGGCCGGGAATGAACCAGTTAAGCTTTTGAAATACGTGCTCCTCCCCGTCTTCACCACAGCCGCCAGAACCATCAAAACAGCCCCCAAATGAGTCCTCTTGCCTCAAGTTGCCACTCTTCTGCTTCATTCATTCGCTCATTCATCATTTATAACTTAAGTATTCCACACTACAGTGACAGCTTCTAGAACCTGCAAAGCCCCCAAAGTCATCAGGCGAGTCTCTGCCTTAGTACTTCAGTGTCTAGCCATTACTGTTAAAATTTATAATTTCTTTGGCAATGTCACTGGCCAGGTCTGCACAGCCCTCCTGAGGGCAATGCCAAATGTTCTGAGTCAAGAAGCATCCAACACTTCTGGTTGTCTAGCTTGAACACGCACCTTTGCTGCTGGCAGTGACTTTTTATGACTCCTCCCACCCAGAAACCAGAAAAACCAGAGTTTAAAGACTTTGCATTTGCAGGAGCCAGCCCATGGACTGGTGAAGGCCAGGGGTTGGTCTGGGTGGCAGCTGCCAAGGCCCACGTGGCTTCCATGAGCGGCCACGTTAATGCTGCTCTTAGACCCAGTTCATCACATCACCTGGCATGCTTTCAGCACAGAGGCTGCTCAGCGAAGGGTGTAATTTCCTGACTCGAATGCATGACAAGGTTTCACTTAAAGGATAAAATAAAATTACCTGGGGAGGCAGACACTGGGAAGCCATAGATATGACCTGCAGGGACACTCCGGACTGGGCAGACTGGAGAAAGCACACGTGAGTCCCTGGTGCTGATGACAACGACACAGCTCCCCTCTGACTGGCAGTTCCTGGTCCCAGGGCCAGGCTCAGGGGGCCAGGGCTGGAGTGCACCCTGGCTGAAGTCAAGACCTGCTTTATAGTCATAGAGTATGACTGTGCTCAATCAAATTGGCCCTTTTTCGACAGCAGTCCATTACCTTGGTACATGCCACCCGTGCTCTTCTAATCACTGAGGTCTCGGGCCACCTTTTTCTTTAGTAAGGCTCCCTCATGAAAGTTGGGGGCTTCACCAGTCACACCCATGGCCTTACTGAAGCCTCCCACAGCCCACTGATTACAGGAACGAAGTGGAACTGGGGGGCTGAGGGCCAGGCTGAGACTTGCCCGAGGTTGTTGAGGGAGTCACTGATCTAGAAGGAAGTTCTGGAAGTAAGGAGACAAAGTCACAGCCACAATGACAAGCAAGGGATCCCACCTTTTACTCTGATACCACCCTGATGGGTGAAGGAAGAGGAAAGACAGAGGTGAAGACACATGAGGGAGGTTCCGGCTTGGGCGGTGACCCCAAGCTGGACCCCAGCCCTCTTGGGAGGCACAAGTCCAAGGCAGAACATTCTTTGAAGGGGCCTGCAGAACTTTGCTAGACCCTGCTTCCAGGAAGACACAGAGGCATCCCATCCTTTCTGCTCCTGCCCTCCCTCCTGGCAGAGTGACTAAAGCCAAGTTCATGCCTGGAAGCCTGAGGGGATGCTGGAAGGAGAGGGACCTGCTTCACGCCTGGCTTCAGGAGCAGCACAGCAGTTCCTGCCTCAGGCACCCATACAAGGACACACTCCTTCAGGGACAGATGAGCTCAGACCCCCCTCACCCCTCAGCCTGCACTGGGCACTGGGATTTACCTTGGGGCTGGCTTGTCAAGAATCCTTCTGTACTCCGGGTCACAGGCAAAAAGCTCTCATTCTCAGAAGACCACAGAGGGGCTAGGTTCTGACACCAGCCCCGGGACTCTAGGGCAGCACAACTGCTTCTATTTCTGTCTGGTCCTGGAGGGGGCCCAGATGTCTGGAACTGCCTCTGGGGTGGACGTAAGGGGATCTAGGTGACTCCAGAGTTGGCCCCCACTGAAGGGCTGCCGCCAAGTGAGCCACAAGTAATGAGAGGTACATTCAGCACTTGCTCCCATCACTGCCAGGCCCTCCCCTCAGCCACCAGGCCTGGCTTTTAGGTGCAGACAGAAGGAAGCACTGAAGTGCAGGGGAGGGGCTCTGATTCAGAGCAGGGTCTGGGTTTAGGTCTCCGCACTGAGGATAATCCCCTGCCTGTTACATTGGGAGGGGCTGAGCTCTGCAGCAGAGGAGCAACCTGAGGGAGACAGCTTGGAGAGGGCAAGAGGGTCTGAGACCCCAGCTTGGCCAGAAACTCTCTGGGTGACTGGGGACAGCGCCATTCTTCTCTCCAAACCTCCACTGCCTCCAATTTTCAGCCTCTATTTGTAAACTGGAGATGACCTTAGAGGGACTTCGGCCTCTGAGACTCTGGGCGAGAACCCAGGAAGCATGAGGTATATAGTTAGATCTGTCGAAAATTCGGTCCAGGAGAAGAGGCTTCCTCCACTCCCTGGCCAATTCACAAAGCCTTAACGAAAGTGCCCACTCGGAGCTGACTGGCTGCACTTGAACTTCCCCATCCATAACTCACGCACCTGACAGGTCTCTTTGAAGAGGCTGAATCTTGGGCATAGACAGTCTTCAAGGAGGCGACACCATAGCCCCGGCTCTTCCTGGATTGAGCTTCATTCAGGGGCAGCTTTGGGGCTAAGCCTGCCAGCTGGATGTGCGGGTTGCAAAGAGACCTAATTTTAGAGCTGTTTTGACCATTTTCAGGGGCTAGTCATTGGCACCTGGGATGAGAGGAGCCAAGATGGAAGGATTGTTGTTTTTGAAAACGTGTGGCTGTCCTGTTACTTCAGAAGCACAGAGACATTCCTAGCTAGAAAGGGCCAGGAGCCCCTCCGGCAAATTGACAGTTGGACCTGATATTTCACTCATAGGAGTTTATTTGGGAGAAATAAGAACACATGTCCACAGAGAGGCTTTTACAAGAAACATTCATAGCTGTTTCATGGTAGTCAAAAACTAGAAACAACCCAGATGTCCACCATCAAGAATGGATAAACGATGCTATAGCCATATAATAAAATTTTACCCAGCAATAACTTTAAAGAATCTATTGAGATGTGCTTTGGCATGGATAAGTATCAAACAACAATATGCTCAATGAAATAAGCCAAATGTAAAAGCGTACATCCAGTCTGATGCCATTTATTTGGAATTCTGGACAAGACGAACTCCTCCACAGTGATCAGAATCAGATCAGAGGTAGCGTTGGGGTGGGGATCGACTGGGAAGGGACGCAAAGGAGCTGTGTGGAGTGATGACAACGTCCTGTCTTGAGTCCGTCACATGTCTTCCCTTCCACGCCTTTTGCTCAAGTCCAACAGATCGATTCCCTGTCCCCAGACTCCCAGTCTTCCGTTCAGGCTCATGCCAAGTCCTCTCCTCGGAAAATGCCTCCTTAGTCAGTCTCTGCAGGCCCAGCGCCTCTCTGTCCCCAGGAGCTAGTTAAAATCCCATCTTCTCCAAGAAGCCTTCCATGCTCTCCCTCTACCTGGCGGCACTTACTCTTTCCTTCCAGCATTGACCCTGTAGTCTGGATCCCCCTCACCCCATCTTTCTTTTGGTCCTAAATACTCTGTATTTTTTTTAGCAGCTGATTGTATCCATGCTTTACTTTTCTTGCTATATTGTGACTTTGCTGGCAGCCAGGGCTGGGTGGATTCCAGCCACCTCACCTCCCAGTAAGGCCCATGGTACGGACCTGATACTCATATCTGTGGGAATGGAGGAATGGATGAAACGCGAGTCTTCCTTTTGTTTGTGTCAGACACTGCACTGTATTGTGCTTTGACTCCTTTCATTTCTCAGCCACGTAGGATGCAAGCCGCACTGATCTTTGCAGGAGCCTCTTCTGGGCCCTGGAGAGGGCTGGGCTGCCAGCTTCTCTCAGAGTAATTAAATGACAAATTACCTGCAGGCTCTCAGCTGGAAAACCTGCAGGAACACATCTCTTTCATATTCATAGGATTTAATCAGATCTTAAAGCTTGGAAGACCTTCACAACCTTTGTTCTCAAGGCCTGTGTTTACAGATGGGGAAACTGAGGCTCAGAGTAGGACAGTGAGTCCTTCAAAGATACCCAGGACCTTTGTGGAATGGGGTGCTTATCATCCTCTGCTCTTGTTTCCGAGAAGAGAGGGAGCTTCCATTCTACTCCCTAGGATGGGATGGGACTGGAGGAAAAGTCCTCATCCTCTCAATCTTCTCTCCGACCTCTCCCTGAGAGAGGAGGAAAACCACATCACACTGGAGAGATAAGGGGAAAGGTCGAGCATTGCCCAGTCTTTCTCAAAGCCCATATTCTTCTCCCGCTGCTTCCTCCATGCAGTAGGCACAGGGGCAGGACTCCCTCCCCACACCAAACAGACACACACCCAGGGGAGGCCCAGATGCCCCAGGCATGCCTGGTGGATAAAGAGACTTCAGAGTGATGGACTTGTGTGTCCCGTGGTGGGCTCAGTCCAAGGTAAGCTCATCAATTAACCTTTATTCATAATGTGGTTGATTTTGTATTTTAATCCTTATATGCTTCTTGTGTATGTTCTCAGAGGTGTGGTTGATACTACCTCACTCTCAACGGGGCAGGGTGGGGGGCAGTGGCAGTGCCCAGGGATAGCCAGGCCTCCTGCCACCCACCCACACTATTCCCCTAGAAGTGAGGTAGGAATTGGGGAAGAGGAGGTGCCAGGGCTGGTGCTTCAGCTTCTTGTCTGGGTGCCCAGAGAGATGGGGAAATTGCTCTCTTGGAAAGCAAATGGGTGCTAGCGGGAGGAGCAGGCTCCAGGAGATGAAAGAGAGCTCAGCTTTGGCCATCCAGTCTGAAGAGGCTGTGGAGCAGTCAGGGAAGGTGTCAGGTGGTAGAGGGAGACATGACCCAGAGCTCCTGAGAGCTCCCTGGGCTGGAGACACAGACGGAGCAGCCATGAGGGCATGTGGGTGTTGGTGTGGGCGCATGTGTGGCCATGGGGAGTGTGCAAAATGATCTGAGGACTGAGGAAAGGGCCCTCAGGTGCCCTGAGGTCGAGGTGTGGGTAGAGAATGAGAAAACCAGCAGGACAGTGGTGGTCAAAGTGTGGTCCACTGTCCAACAGTGTCAGTGTTGCCCGGCTACTCGTTGGAGATACACATCCCCACCCCCCAGCCAGACCTACTGAATCAGGAACTCTGGGCTAGAGTTTTAATAACCATTCCAGATCATTCTGATGCATGTTAAAGTTTAAGATTCTGTGGCATTAGAGGTTACCTTCTTAAACGCATTAAATTAAATTTATTTTTAGTTATTTTCTAGGTATTTAGTAGGCTTTGGTGTATAATAAACATTATTTGTAAATTTATTTTTCTGGTTGTTTGTTGCCAGAATATAGAGATACATTTTGACTTATGTTGGTCTTGAGCCCTGAAGCCTAGAACAATTGACTTATGAACTCTAATAGTTCACCCACGGATTCATCCCTGTGGATTTCCTACATGACTGGTGAGTGACATGGGATGATGACAGGGAGGAGGCCACAGTGTGGAAATCAATAGGACATCTGTAAGCTCAGTAAAAGCTATTTTATTGGAGAAAAGGGGTCCAAAGTTAGACTGCGGGGCACTTTGCTATATGCTACACAGGCACGCATGCTTGTGAACGAACACACAGGCACAGAGAACTCTCCAGATGCCATGCAGGTGAAGTGGGGACTGCATTGCAGGCAAGCCAGAGTCTCCCCCTCTGTCCCACTGTGGCTGTCATACTTTCCCCCAGGGAAGTCAGAGATTGACACAGGCGGACAAAGTGTAATATAGTTCCCAGGCAAGGAGAAGTGGCTTTCTCAGACCTCAACAGGATTCTATACCAACGAGTGTGACCAACCATCCCGGTTTGCCCCAGGACTGAGAGCTTCCCCAGGATGTGGGACTTTCATGCTACAACCAGGACAGCCTCAGGCAAACCGGGATGGTTAGTCACCCTAACATCTAACTTTGTTTCCTTGGAGCTGAGCAGCATGTTGGGCCAAAGAAACCCAAAGAGACCATTGTGAAAGTAATGCCTGACCCCAGATGCTTATTAAGTAAGGACTGATTGGGAGACCTGTGGCCATTCCACAGCTTTTGTATTCAAGTCACACTTCAACTTTTGATGCCTGCAGGCCTGCAGCTCTACCAGCCATGCCTGCTTCCTAACTGTCTTCCCTGATCCTGGGCAGAGTGGGAGGGTCCTCCCAGAGCCTCTTAGCAGTCGGTTTCCTGGAGATTTATGACCACCGATCATTGGCACCCGGCTACCAACCAATCCACTAATTCACTAAGATGCCAGTTCTTTGTCATGTTTCCCCTTGAGGCTTAAAATAGACAAACTGTCATGTGTGATTTCCATCTCACAGACAAAACTTTTACCATTTTCTATGCAAGAAGGCATCTCTTTAGTAAGACTACTAAAAGTTAAGTAAGACTACTACAGGGACAACTTGGAATTCTCTTCCATTTTTATTATTTTAAGTAAAATAATTTGCAAATGCCTCATTTATTATTAGTTACAAATCACTAGAAACATTTACAAATAGGCATGTCAGTGTATTGAGACCCTTTGTCGAGGACCACCAGATTGGAAACAAGTCCCTTGAGGTAAGAGAACACCTGCAGGTGGACAGGAGGCACCAGAGATGTTAGAAGTCACCAGAGGCACTGGCCATGATGAGGAGTTCTGATGCACCAGCCCAGACGGACTCTCTGTGACTGAAGTCTGCAGACTGGTGTCATGGCCAGCAGTGGGTCATGAACACCACTCACCACCCCCATCCACCCTCCTGTCGTTCCTCCTTGTCTCACTTTATCTTGGCATAAGCCCGAGTCCCTGAGGAGGGCTGCATATTTTCGGCCCTGCCCCGACAAAGGGTGCTGAAGATCCACGTGTTCTGCCGTCTGGTCCTTCATGGTTACTGCATGTGCCATCACTCCCAGGTCAAGGGCTTTCTTAAGGATCAAACTCTAGTCACCTAGTAACTCAATAATGCCTGCTCATATTTTTTCTCCTAGGTTTCCCTCTTCCTACTCATCATTCCTGCTTCCTGGGATTTCATTTCACAAACACATGCTCTAAGGCAATTGTCTCAAGATCACTTTTCAGGAAAACCTGAGCTGAGAGTGACAGTTTGGGGACAGTTGGAGAAATTACATGGACCACACAGTATAGATGACATTAGTATATGAAATATGAATGATAAGTTCATTTGTTTGGTAATGGCGGCATGGTTGTATAAGGGAATGTCTTTGTTCTTAGGTGGTGAAGTGTTCTCATGTCGACAATTTAAATAAATCAGCAAGAAAAAGTATGTGTGTGTGTGTGTAGAAGAGAGAGAGAGATTAAAAATCAGTTAGTGAATCTAGGGAAGGCTACCCCCCAAGGCTGGGCTCAACACCAGAAGGCAGTGTTACACACTCCTGAGGGGCAGATATTGGCCTCAGGGCATGTACAGGTGACTCCTCATTTCCCCACGATGGCCCAGCTGTGGGCATGCTGCCTTGCCACTGATGGCTATGGCTTCTGGATTTGAACTTCTGGGTATTTCCCAGTAAGCTTCAGTTTCTGAGAAGCCCTGTGAGCACAGGAAACCCCTATGGCCCCCAAACCCCATATGTCTCTGGTGTGACTTAACAAATTATCCCCAAACCTAGCAGATTAAAACTATGCATATTTGTTTCCTCACAGTGTCTGTGAGTCAGGAGCCTGGCAGCAGCTCAGCAGGGTTGTTGTGACTGAGCCTCTCACCTGGCAGCCTCCAGCTAGAGCTGTAGTCACCTCGAGCGCCACCCAGGAGGCTGAAGGGTTCACTTCCAAACTCACTCCTGTGGCTGTTGGAAGGGGACTTCAGCTCTTCCTCATGTGGGCCTCTCTGTATGACCTGGCAGCTGGCTTCCCCCAGAATTAGTAATGAAAGAGAGAGAGAGAGCTCAACCTGAAGCCACAATGTCTTTTATAATATCTTTAGAACCTAGTTTTTGGACTGATATACCAACATCAGCTCCAAAATATTCATTTGTCATACAGACTAATCTCTGTACTACGTGGAGGGGACTCTACAGCTCATGAATAGCAAGAAGCAGGGATCTTGAAGACTGGCTAAGTAGGGTTGTCCAAACTTTTGGCATCTCTGGGCCACACTGGAAAAAGAGTTGTCTTGGGCTACACGTTAAATACATTGTGACATGTAAACACAAAAAAAATTCATAATGTTTTAGGTAAATTTATGATTTTATGTTGGGCTGCATTCCTGGGCATCCTGGGCTGCATGCAGCCCACGGATCATGGGTTGGACACCGTTGGCATGTCCCAGAACAATCTATTGTTTTCTTAAATCATGTTTGAGTCCTGAAATCAGCCAGGGCACATCTGGCTGTTCCAAAGACACACTAGTGCATGTGCATACTTACACACACTCACACACATGCACATATACACTCTTTAAAGAGATTAATAACCATGCCTTTCCCAGCCATCCTTGAAGGATGCTTTTGAGCAATAAGCAATGAGCAATGTCTAGATGCTTGGGTGGGGGAGCCTAGAGATGCATGCTGGGTCAATGATGGCCCAGGTTCCCTTAGACAAGAGAGCAAGGAAGTGAGGCAAGGAGGAGCTGGTTGTTAAGAAAGGGACGGCAGGAAGCAAGTGGGGAAGAACGGTTAACAGGATGGGGTTGTCACCATTGGAACTCTCCCCAGAGCTCCAGAACTGGGACACTTGCCACAGCCTAAGCACTGAAGACGACCATGGCTGCCCTCGAATGCGGGAGTGTGAATGTGACTGTGGTGGAGGCGGCAGCAGGAAATGTCCTTGTAGGAGAGTTGGGCAAGGAAATTAGTTATTTTCATTCTCTCCTCACTGTTATTTCTATATCCTCATTTTATCTTTGGAGATTTCTCTTACTCTTGTTTCTAATTTAGCATATTTGCAGTTTTTCTTTCTTAATTAGGTTAGCAAGTGGTTTACTTACTTTATTGCTTTTTTCCCCTGAAGCACCACCAGCCCTTACATTTATTTATTAGTTCTACTGCTTTTAACTCATTATTTTCTGTCCTTAACTTTGGCAATTCCTTCTTTTGCTTTTCTTAAACTAATTTGGTTCTTGTTATTCCTAACTTTGGGAACTTAATTTCATTAATTTTTACTTCTTAAATGAATAATGCAAGTATTTGAGATCACTCCTTTTCTTCTGAGCATTGCTCTCATTTAGTCCCTCGGGGTAGATACACAGTATTTCAATTGTTTGGATTTGTAAAGTACTCGGCAGTTTTGCTCTGAATTTCCTGACATGACAGTGAGAGTTTCTGAAGTTTGTATGTGATAGGTTTTGTTGTGGTTATATTTTATTGTTATAACTCTCTAATGGTATCAAGTTGTAGTCAGGAAGTGTCTTCTTTACTATTTCTACTCTGGAATTTTAAGGATTATCTGTGATCTAATGTTCTATGTGAACAATTTGACAAATGTTCCAACAAATATTTCAGGGGGGTGGGAGTGTGTTAACCTTTGATGTGATGTAGTTATATAGTTTAATCCATTATAATTTATTCATTTTATTTGATTAATTAATTTTGGGGTACACTTTTTAATCTATTTTGTCATAGAGTTAGAAGTGAAGTTCCTTATTACTGTTGCATTTCTGTTTTATTTTCTGTTGTTTTTCTTCCATGAGTTTTACTGTCATGTTTTGATTTTAAAATATTTCAAATAGAGGACTATCACTGAGGACTGTAACCATTACAGTATAAAAGGTGCATCTTACCCTTTTGTTTAATGCTTTTTGCCTTTAATTCAACCTTATCTGATGTTAGGACTTGGGCTTCTGCTTTCCTTCTGCTGCAGTTGCCAGACATGGGCTCAAACACCCTTTTCCTTTTTATCTGTTTTATGGTACTTGGTTTGAGGCGCTCTTGTCCCCTGCATATAATTTGTCATTGCTTTTGCAGCAATCTAAAAATCAGATGTTTTCTTTAATAGGAGGGTTTGTGCCATTTGCAATTACAAATAGGACATCATGTTTGTTTTTTGTCTTGTCATTTTTTTTATGTTCTTGTTTTTCACATTGAATCTTCTTTTGGTTTGTTTTTAAAATATTGGGTTGTATAGCCTACTTTATTTATTTTCTTTCAAATGTTTTCCTTCTGATAATTCAAAAGGTTCAGAACTTGTTTTAATTTCTCTCAATGGTTGCATTTTAAACTTCCCAGTATAAGGCCTTGCGGTATCGCCCTTCTAGAGTTCTCCCTCTCTCCCTTGACTGTTGTCAGCCTTGTTTCTCTCATTCCAGAGGTTTCTTTGCACAGGTGCTGGTTCCTTTTCGATTATCACTCCTCTTTCAATGCAGGAGTGTAGTCGCTCAGCTGACTTTGCGAAAGGACAATTTGGGGACTAGAAGTTAGCTGGGTGCTAGTATCAGCTGTCTTTGGTGCACTGCCTCAGGTCTTCTCAGCCTTGCTAGTCTCCTGTTCCACAGGCATCACTGCAATGACCAACTTTATGCAGGTGCAACCTGACAGTGCCTGCACCTCTTGCCTCCCCAGGTCTTTCCTATTGAGGCTGATACAAGGGACATCAGGAGACCCCTAAGTGGCATCCACACAGGGGCAACACACAAGTGCAGGGGTGCAAACATTCTGTGGAGGGGACCATCAACCAATGAGAGACGGGAGTTTGTGGATAAAGTCTTCCTACTTTCTCTCTCTAGACAGACTGTCCTGAAACATAGTGTGTTAGTCTGTTTGAGCTGCTATAACAGATACCTCAGACTGGGTGGCCTAAAGACAGAAATTTATTTTCACACAGCTCTGGAGGCTGGAAGTCCAAAACCAAGGTGACTGCAGGTTTTGTTACTGCTGAAACCTTTCTCCTTGGTTTGCAAATGGCTGCATTCTTGCTGTGTCCTCACGTGGTCATTCTTGAGTTCTGACTATGTCCTAATCGCCTCTTCTGAAGTCATGTTAGATTTGGACCCAACTTACAGGGCTTAATTTTAAAATATTACTTCTTTAAAGGCCTCATTGCTACATATAGTCATATCCTGATGTGCTGAGGGTTAGGAGTTTAACAGATGAATTTGGGGTGGTGAGGAGACAATTCAGTTTAAACCACAGTTTACTTGGCATCCCCCAATGCTAACGCAGGAGATGGAAGGGGCACTTGTGCTCAGTGGCAGTCAGTTTAATTATAAATCCTATTGGCTTTCCTTCTTCCTTGTGTCATTCTCTTTGTCCTCCACTCCTATGTCCAGAGATTGAAATCCCTAATAAATTATACTCCATAAGCCTTTGCCTAAAGTTGTGCTTTGTGGGAGGCCAGGACAAGACAGTGTTTAAGCCTAAAGTTGTCATCTTTCGAGGGCACATGTTGATTCTCTACTATGAGCCATGAGAAAGTGAATATCATTCATGTCCTCGCTTCCTCCTATCTCATCCCATTTATCAATTTTATTGATCATATTGTTATTGTATACTTTTAATAGTCATCTTTATACCTTTCAGGAACATATTTGTATACCACCCATCACTTGCTTTATTTCTCTGGGCCATATCGTGTGGCACCAGGTTTAAAAGATGAGGAAATCTGCATACTTACCCCCTTCCACTTTGCTGCCCATGCTGTGTCTAATGATTAAATTCATATTATTGTTACTGCATTGCCACGGTTTATAACATTTACACTGTCTACCGTTAACTACACTTCTCAGTGCTTCTAGTCTCAGCTCCACAGTTTAAATGGAAACATTACTTAACATTTGTCATTTTTTCTGAACTTATCATAATTACATTCTCAGAATTATAACATACTTAAAGATAAGCATCTTTTGTCCTTTTCTGGGATGACAGCTTAGCAAGAAATAAAATCGTTCATAGAGGACACCAGGAAGACATGTTAGTATTAGTTGCCAAATAGTAGTTGCCCTCCCTGTAAGAAGATTACACATCCTTGCCTCCATTATATGTCATGTGACTTTGTGTCACATAGTATGTAGGGTATGTGTCCCTCTCCCCTTGACCAGTGACTCATGTTAGCCAATCAAATGTGAGCAGAAGAACCACTTGCTAGTTCTGAGCAGAACACTAAAGAGCCATTGGCTATGTCTACCAGTTCTTTTGTTCTTTCATCTCTTCTGTGAGGATGGAATCTCCCAAGTAGGGGCTGCCCTTCCAGCCTGAATACTAGGATGAGCAAAATAGTAGAATGAAGGCAATACATGGAGAGTAGGCAGCTGACCCAGAGATGCCACAGCCGAGATGTGCTGTGAGCAGGAAGTAAACTATCCTGGTTATAAATCTCCTTGGCTCACAGTGAAGCAGCACCCTCACCCTTGCCTTACCCAGTATGTCACATGTTGGTTCAGGTGCCTGATTGAACTGGGTTCCCTTGCAGCTGGGCCAGGGCACTAACCCCACAGCTTCCCCACCGTCCAGACATTTGATCACTGGCAGGGCAGTGTTTCTCCCATTCTCTGCCAAGCCCTGTCTTGGAGGTCACTTCGTGGCGTAGGCCAGAGTGTAGGTGGCTTTTGCAGCCTGGCCAGAGGTCATGAATCATGATCCTTAGGGCCCTACTTTGCCAGATTCTCTGCAAGATTTGTAGAAGCAGCTCTCACACCACCCTCCCAGTTCACTGCCCTGGACGTCTAATCCCACACATTACAGTGGAGAGTTATGGGTGTTTTGAGTTTGAGCAAAGATGTGACTCCCTTTTTTCTTTCAGGGAAGAGAGCGGCATGTGTGCCTTTTTTTCCAGCTTTAACCAATGCCCCACCCACCTAAAGTCTTGGACCAGGTACAGAACATGGATCTCTGATCCAGGAAGGGCAAAGATGGTGGCAACAAAGGCCCCAGGCTTTGTTATGTCCATGGAGGATGAAGTCATCACTTCCAGCCACAGTCTGCACCGCACACTGAGGGCACACACCCGGGAGACATTTGGGAGCTGCCTTCATCGCCAACAAGGACTTTCCAGCATGATGTGTAGTGGCCACTGATGAGGTGACTGGAGGGATCCAGATCCTCGGATCCCTTGGGCTGGGGAGATGGTGGCAGTCACTCCCCCTTGTGAAATAGCAGCTGGCGCTGGTGTCCTAAGCTTGACCGCATCCCCTGGGCAGGAGAGAGGTGGGAATGGTGGCCCAGTGTCTTCCCCTTCTCCCTCTCTTCCCTGCTTTCTCTCCTGTATCATCCTAACTCCCAGCCCCTGTGTGAGATGTCAAAGCAGGAGAACCACACGTCAGGCAGAAGTCTCTTGGGAGCCTCACTGGTGGTGGAGGGAACTGACCTGGGCCTGTATTTCTGGGTCAAGGAGACAGTGATAAGATGAACAGCATAAGAGGGAGAGAGAAGAAAAGTTTAAATTTAGGTCACACCTTTGGGTCAGATGTGGGCAGGGTTTTGTAGATTGGAAAGAGTGGGAGAAATCCGAATTTGGGAGACAGAGCTAACTGGATTCAATTCTCAGCTGTATCACTTACTAGGAAGGGCCCTAGACAAAGCGATCCCCCTTCCTGACTCTTAATTTCTTAACCAGTTAAATGGGAACAATAGGGCATTTATATCAGAAAGTTGTTGCAAAGATGAATAGGATAGTTATGGTTCTTGGAAGGTGATGGACTTAACATGAAATCTCTCCATCTACAAATACTTAGAAATGCTAGGTAAATACAAAATAATTACTTAAAATGCAGAATGCACAAGACAGGGAAATCCACAGACACAAGAGCAGTGAGTGTGTGAGCTTGGGGACACAGCAGTCCTGCTTACATACGTTCAGCAGCAGACACTTGAGGTCTGTCCAGAAAAACCGCAGCCATTGTTAGTACAGTGAGAAGAAAATTCACTCTGCACCTTCTGCTACCAGAGCTGAAGGAACACGGTGCTGCAGTTGCTAATGACCTGATTCAAACTGCTACCAATGAACCAGATTTCCTCAAGAAGGTCATAACTAGAGATGATTCATGTGTCTACAGGCCCAGTTGTCCCAATGAAAGTTGTCTGGTTCTCCACACCTGAAGAAGGCACAGCAAAATACAGCAAGATCAAGACCATGTTAACTGTGTTATCTGATTGTGAAGGTGTTGTCCATCACAAGTATACCTCTCCAGGCCAAAGAATTAACAAGGAGCACTACCTCAGTGTTCTTCATCAGTTGAGAGATGCAATAATATGAAAACAGCTGCAGCTATGGGCAACTGGTGATTGGCAGCTTCATCACAATAACGCTCCTGCTCATGCATCACATCTTACACAGAGTTTTTTGGTGAAACATCAAATCACCCAGGTGACTCAGCCCTCCTATAGCCCAGGTTTGGTGCCCTATGACTTCTGGCTTTTCCCAAAACTAAAATCACCTTTGAAAGGGAAGAGATTTCAGACCATAGATGAAATTCAGGAAAATATGATGGGTCAGCTGATGGAGAGTCCAACAAAGGATTTTCCAGAGTGTTTTGAACAGTGGAGGAGATGCTGGGTGAACTGTGTGTGGTCCCAGGGATGCCTACTTTGAAAGAGACTGAAGCATCATTGTCTGATGTACAATGATATTTCTTGTATCTTATATCTTCTTCAATAAATGTCTCTATTTTTATATTACATGGCTGGATACTTTTTGGGCAGATTGCATATACAAGATGTGTGCATAGCTGCATTAAAAAAAAATAGCCCCAAACTGGAAACAGCCCAAATGGCTACCATAAGTAGAATGGAGAAATAGTGATATGTTCAAAGACCAAAACATTATGGAAAATTATAGAAAGTAACTATAGTTATATACAATAGCATGAAGTTTACAAGCAATTTTCAATGAAAGAAACAAGACACAAAAGACAACATATAAGCTGCAACCTTATACAAATTCAAATATAGATATAAACAACCATTCTGTCCACAGCTGGGGTGATAGGTACATAGCTCCATACATTTGCCAAAATCCATAAAATGTCTCATCATAAGCAATGACCTTCAATTGTGTAAACATTTTTTTAATTTTATTTTTAAGATTTTATTCATTTTTATTTTTAGAGAGGGAAGGGAGGAAGATAGAGAGAGAGAGAAACATCAATGTGCGGTTGCTGGGGGCTATGGCCTGCAACCCAGGCATGTACTCTGCCTGGGAATCGAACCTGTGACACTTTGGTTCGCAGCCCGCACTCAATCCACTGAGCTATGCCAGCCAGGGTTGTAAACATTTTTTAAGTCAACCACAATGCCAGTGGGCCCCAGAATGAAATGCAGACTGCAGCAAGTGAGTGCAGCCACTCTGCAATGTGCAGCATAACTGAAGTGAAAGGGGGTGAAGGAAGAGTGGACCTAGTACGTTCTGAAAACTGTTTTGACTGGAAACTGTAAGGCTCAAGACAAAAAGCACCATGAATAAGCATAGCACTCCAGTGAATCTGTTTCTTCCAAGAGCACAATTGACCAATCCTGAAACAGCAGTACAGGCATCTAAGGTTGAATAAATAAGATAATAAAAGGCAGATCATGGGACCCAGGTTTCTCTCTGTCAGAGAACGTTACGAACAAGTGAAGCAGTGAGGCTAGAATGAACAATTGATACTGGATTAGAGTAAGACAGCATGAATTCATGTTTCGTTTCATGTACATGCAGGTGGATGCATGCAGAAATAGTTTAGGTACATATATGCACGTGGTTAGTATACGACTGTATTTTCTAGCTGCCTGCTGAGGGGCCTGGACACAGCGCAACCCCAGCTTCAGTGGGCACACCCAACAGAAGGAACCACTTTGGTGATGATCAGTGTAGTAAAGGCACCATAATAATGGAAGGTGTTGGTGACAGCAGAAACTGGGCGTGATGCAAGCGAGCTCTTTGTCCTGTCTTCCCAATAGCTCTGTAAATCTAAAACTATTCTAAAATTAAAAGTTTACTTAAGAAACCTGAATATTACTCAAAAAAGTATTGCCATACTAACAGTGACTGGGGGTGAGAGGTTTACTAGGAAAAAAAGATATAAATGCTCCTGGGTTACTTGATTTTACAAAGTAACAGGTTGTTAGAATAAGCGATGTTTAGGAAAATGAAAAAAAAGAACAATGCAGGACAGAAAATAACAAACCGTGGCATTTAGCGATGCATCTCTGGGTGGTAAAACTGTAACATGACTCCAGGCAGTCGTTACAACTACAGGGAGAGTCACTGTAGCGATCCATTCTGGCGCAGAGGAGGCTGCAGGGTGGCTTCTGGGGCTGCAGGCAGCGCTGTGTCTCTTCTCCGAGGTGGTGGGCACATGAGTGGTAAATTTGTGATGCATTTGTGATAAATTATGGAGCCATACTTGTCTTGTTTTGTACTTTTCTAGGTGTGCTGTAAGTCACTACAGAGGTTAGGGGGAAAATCAACATACAAGAAAGAGGAAATGGGTAAGAATATTCCATAATTAATGACATACATGAATCCTCAGATTAAAGAATCATGAAATTGATAAAAAAATGCTTTAAAAAACAACAGTAAATCCCCACCTAGAAACATAACCTCAAAGATAAGAGAAAAAGCAAATATAGCAAAATATTAACATTTTATTAAGTCTGGCAACTGAATTCAGGGACATATTATTTTGTGTTTTTCTGAATGTATGAAATATTTTATACTTATTTTCTTAAATAAAACAGCATTGGAGCGATTATGTAGAAGCATACACAAAATGCCCATCAAGTCACGGTAGTGGTTACGTCAATGAAGTGGCTTTGGAATTGACTCTGATTGGCTGGAATTGGTACAAATGTAACTTTGGAAAATGCTGGTATCTTGATCTGGTAGGTGGGTGCATGGATGTAACATATACATGAAATCCCTCCTGCCGTTCTCCTAAGGCTAGTGAACTTTACATGCATGAATGCACTTGTTAAACATTGATTAAAAAGCTTATAAGAAGCTTAAAGGCAAATGCCTATGGCAGGGCCTGGCATGTAGTAGGTACTGATGGGACATATCCCTGCTCTGGCCTGATAGGAACAGGATAGGATTTTCCTTGCAGTAAACGAAGACCCACTGGCACCTGAGTAAAAAGGACCCATCAGAGAGGGCTGAGGGATACTCTCAGAACTGCGGAAAGGGGCGCCTGGGTCCTGGGGCCAGAGGGAGCAGCCGAGAAATACCTGCTCCACTGCCTGGATGCTGCCTCCAGCTTCGCTCTGTGCTCCTTTCTCTCCACTGGTCTCATTTTTCTCCCTCCCAGATGCCTGGTTTCTCTTCTCCCCAGACCACAAGACAGCACACAGGTGTCTTGCAACCCCTGGGGTGAATTCTGCTTTTTAAAAAACATACAGTCAGAACCAGGGTGGAATACCTTCCAAATTCCTCAGAAAGAGGTCTGATTGGTCAGCTTCAGTGCCCCTTCCTGAGCTAACACTGCAGCCGAGGAGGGTGAGCACGTTGGAAAGGACCGTAGCTGGTACAGGTTGATCGGGGACTCGTCAGCCATGGCCAAGGCAATGATGAGCGGTCATGCAAATCAGCCGCTGCGAGCAAGGAGCGCTGGGAGAAAGAGTGGGCTGACAGCCAGCCCTCCAGGTGTTCGGAAACCATGGTGATGTGCCCCGTGCGCCCGCCAGCGCTGTGGCTCGGACCCCTCAGGTCTGCAGCGCGTTCTGTCTTTCCAGGCACTTTCACAGTCATATTACATTTTCTCCTTCATCTATTATTTAGGAATTTGGTGTCTAACTCAATTTACAAAAGAGGAGATGGGTTGATGGAAGGAAGCGACACGCGCTCAGTCACTGCGGGAACACATTGAGAAGCCAGGCCCTGGCTCCAGGTGTGCCTCTCAGTGTGGCCACTGCCCCTGGGCAGCCGGCCCGCTCCGCCCTGCTGGCCAGCTCGAGGCTGAGGCCGGCTCCTGGCGAACCCAGAGGCCCAGATGGTGTGTGTTCACACGTGGCCCCTCCTTCCTCCGGCAGGGACTGTCACAAACCACACTGCAAATCTCTCCGACCACTAGAGCAGTTGCCACCGCCAGGACGTCACTACCAGTCCGCTGGCTCCAGGGCCCCACCAGCTGTCACAGGAACCCTCCAGCCCTTGCACCCTGCTGGCCTTTGGCTGACACAGGGCCTGGCATTCAGTCCCCTGACAGTGAAAACTGCCAAGTGTGTGTGAAATGGCAGGGAGCAGAGCAGCCTGGAGTCAGTGTCTGCTAGCATTAGTCTCTTAGTCACGGCCTGCTTCTCCCTACCCCATGCAAGACCCAGCCCCCTGCGATAAACTCTGAATGGCACTCACCAGTTCCCAAGGACACGTTGGTACCCGTTTGTTGATGCCATTGACCCTCGTCATCACTCTTGCAGTGCCGGTATGAGAACAGGAAACTGGGTCTCCCAAGGGTATACTGGCAGGTGCGGAATTCCAGCCCAGGCCTCCTGACCTTGAGCCCCCTGCTCTGCCCACCGCTCTGTCGTTTTCCTGGCATGCACAGGACCACGAGAGAGAAGGGGACAAAGCTACCCACAAAGTGAGTGACCAAGATCACAAGTGCTATGAGCGAATGAAGTGACTGTCTTCTCTTCATGCTTTATAAACAAAAATGAAGACCTTCCAGGAAATCCCAAGTACCCCCATTACTCTCTTCTTCACTGTAGCCCAACCGAACAAGTGAGGCCACACGATCTTTTCTGCTTTTGAAAGAAGCTCACAGCAAGAAAGGATAAAGGGCAGAGTCCAACCTTTTAAGACTGGAAGTTATAAACTTTTTATTAAGGTAGATCCTGCTTTTATCATTAGCAGGTAATGAATTATTCTCAGCTTTCAATGCTGACAATTTGGTAATTGTCTCTCCGAAGAATCTCATTAAACATTGCTGGATACTTTTGATCTTTACTAATAAAAGTGATAACTTGGAATAATCTTGCATTTCTCAGTTGAGGCAGAAACCTAACGCATTATGGTGGATAATTAATCACAGGTGGAAATCTTCAGGGGCTGCCTCCATGGATACCTTGTCTTTGTTCTTCCCGCAAGCCCTCCTCGACGAGGGAGGGTTCGCCAAGCAGGGTCAGACTGTGTGTCTGACCAGTGCCTTGCACTCTCGCCCTGCCATCTCCTGGCCATGGGTCTGTGGGCACATTTCTTCTCTGAGCATCTGTTTTCTCATCTGGGTTCTCTTAATTGTTAGTGAGAGAATAAGTTCAAGGCTGACGCCTAGAAAAGGCTCACAAAATGCCAGGTTCTAATATTGGCCCAGAAACATGTACTCGGATATGTTTATTCCAAAGTCAAAATTGTGGGACTTTCTTTAGAATCATGTACCACTAGCCAACACGAGTCACGGCAGCCTGTTCAAGTTTGGGATTTCTCTGTTATTCTCTGTAATTCTATGTGAGTAAATGAGTTACACTCCTTCTGCATGCCAGGCATTACGCTAAGACTTTTAATCTTAAAACTTTATTATCTTTAAACAAAAACAATATGGGTTATTTTATTCAATGCTACGGCAGTTCCGAGAAGGAGGAACTACTATCCCCATGTTTCAGATGGAGAAAATGAGGTCAGAGGGGTTATTTAAACAAACGTTGGAGATTCAAACCCGGGCCCCAGTGTGTTCCACCACCTTCTCACGTTCATTTCCGCCATTCAGGGTTCAAAGTGACCTTTACAACAGCAGAGAACTGATGGTGTCAGAATTCACTCCATCCTAACCCCAACTTCCTCCCATGAGAGCCAAAGAAGATTCCAAAATGTCCCAGTGGATATACTAGTATTGAGACAAGGATCAGCCTTCATCAGCCCACTTCTAAATCTGTGTTATGAGGCAGAATGTTATTTTTCAAAAATTGTTGCCACTACCTCCCATCCCACATGCCCTTCTTATAATCTGATTTTGACACACTTTCCATTCTGTGGTGGGTTCGTGTTCCCTCTCCTTAAATCTGGGAGGTTTTGTTGTGATGCGACTTCCAAGGGTAGGTTATAAAAGCTTCCATGCCATCTTGTTGAGATGTTGACTCTTGGAGCTCATCATTGTGCTGTGAGGAGCGCATGCATTCTGTGAAAAGATCCAATGAAGAGGGACTTAGACACCCACTCTCCCCGCACTTGGACCTGCTGAGACCCAGGCGACAGCCTGTGCCCACTTGCCAGTAATGGGAGTGAGTGAGCCGCATCTAAGGCAAACCTTCCACCTTAGGTGAGCAAATCTAGCTAATGCTGCATGGAACACGGACAAGTCCTTCTCACCAAGTTGTCTAAATTGCAGATTCATGAGCTAAAAAACAGTGTTTTAGGAGACTATGTTTTGTGTGGTTCATTACACAGCAATAGATATATTGGAACAAGTTGTAACCTTTTTTTTTTTTTTGCTCTCCAGACCCGTATATTCAACAGTCTCCTGCCCATGTTCACTTAAATGTTCCTAAATCACTTCAGACTTAATGTGTTTAGGGAGTTATACTTCTAACCTGAATATAGACACACCTCCAGAAATGTCACTCCCATCCTCATTATGCAAAAAAAAAAAAGCCAGATAATGTACAAAACCATAACTTCTTCAGAGCCCATCACAGAGCTGAGTTCATAAGCAGCCAAGCAAAGGGAATTGCGAAGAGTGGAAGGTCCCTTTGAAGAGTGATGGGTCACATGCAATGTTTTGCCTTCAAAATGCATGGGGAAAAGATATGGCCACCATAAAATAGGTAGGGAGAAAACAGCTAAAATTATAATGCACTCTTAAAGATTGGGGGTGGCTTGCATGGCAGTATAGCTAATGGAGAGCCCCTGGCATGAGGAAAGTTTGCATTCACTTGCAAGCTCTTTTCTGCAGGCCTCTGCACGGGGCTCATGGGAAAGACCAGAAGTGGGGTAGCAAACTGGAGGAGGCTCAGATCCCTGGTGTGAGCATGCGGGTGATGTTCAGCTGCAGCTGGATTCTAGACCCAAATGCCTCTCAGTGCCTCAGACTTTTCTCTCTTAAGCCACTGGGAGAAGTGACAGAGGCCCCTCCTGCTCCCAAGGCTTAAGCAGAGACATCCTATGTGGGGGGAATGGTGACAAGTAAAACCCTGGTTATGGGGGAGGAGCAGAAGCCAAGTTGACCCTCTAGGCCCAGGCTCTTGCTCTGATACAAAGCATAGGTCTGCTACCCCTGCCAACCACAGACACAAGGCAGTATTTGGCTGCTGCAGAGGGGAAGAGCAGAACTGTGGATAAAGTCCTGTCCTTGAGGCCCAGATACCGAAGGACGGTCTAAGGCTGCAGGGGGACAGGAGTGAGAAAAGCCCCGGTAAGGCTTACAGTGAGGGTAGCAACAGCAGTCTATGCTGGGGCAGGTGCCAGGCCACGGAGACAGGCTCTTCCTGTGGCGCAGGTGCACAGGTGCTGCCGAGAGCTCAGGGTATACAGTAGGGAGACCCAGAACCTCCCTGGTACTCCAGACCTGCTACTTAGCACAAGATAATCACAGACCCCCTCTGGAGGCATTTGTAGCTTGTGGTGCTCTGAAGAAAAAAAGAATAACAGCAAAAATCCTTAACCCAGCTCAACTCCCCATTAGATTGACTCAACCCCCACACTTAGATTCTGGCAGAAGAAGAAATGTGCCCAATTCCAGGAGTAAAAAAGTAATTGACTTCATCTTCTAGGGTTCTTCTACACACATTGTCTGACATACCATGAATATCATGAGACAACCACAAAGAAGAAGGAATAAATAATCCATTATCAAGAGACAGAGCAATCAACAGAACTAGATAGACTCAGAGATGATATGGATGTTGAAATTATCAGCCTGGGACTTTCAAATAACTATGATTAATAGAATAAAGCATCTAGTAGGGAAAGGTGGAGAAGATACCAAAGAACCAATGGAGAATTTCAGTCAAAAATAGGAAACTTATAAAAACAGAAAAATTTAAAAACCATGTCAGAGATGAAGAATTCCTTCGACAGACTTATGAGTATAGCAGATACAGCTGAGGGAAAATTGGTGGACCTGAATGCAAGTCAACAGAAATCATCCAAACTAAACCCAAAGTGAAAGACAAAAGAGAACACCCAATGGCTATGAACAACATAAAATGGTCTGACATATATGTAACTGGAGCCCAAGAATAAAAAGAGAGAGAAGATGTGGATGGTACATTTGAAGGGATAGTGGCTAATAATTTTCCAAAATGAATGAAGCACAGCAAACTGTAGATCCCAGTTCAGAGAGCATCCAGCGGGATAAGTCACTGCACGCACTCAGGCACACACCCAGTCGTAGCACAGGCTAGCTGCTGAAAACCTACACATCGAAGATAAAAAGGAAGTCATGAAGATAGTCAGAGAAAAAAAATGATACACTACATACAGAACAACAAACATAAGAATTCAGCAGACTTCTTGGGAGAAGTTGTATAAGCCAGAAGGACACTTTTAAAGGACTAAAAATAGTGTCAACCTAGAATTCCATATCAAACAAAAGTATCTTTGAGAAATGAAGGTAAAATAGAAATTTTTCAGACAATCAAAATCTGAAAGAATACATTGCCCGCAGACCTGCACTATAAGAAATATTAAAGAAAATTCTTTGGACAGAAAGACTGTAATACTAGATGGAAATTTGGATCTTTACAAGAAAATAAAGTACATAAAAAGTGAGAAAATGTGGGTAAAATATAAAAGATATTTTTGAACTGATTTTTAAATTGCTTTAAAATATAAGTGACTGAAGGAAAAAAGTCGTGATGTCTCTGAGGTTTACAGCACACAAAGGAGTGATGTATGATAATCACAGCACCAAGAATGAGAGTGGGGAAATAAAAATGTGCTGCTGTGAGGTCTTACACTGTAGACAAAGTAACCTAATATTATATAAAAACTGTGGTAAGCTGAAAGTGTGTATTATAAACCCCAGAGCAATCACTGAAAGTGAAAGAAAAGAGATATAATGAGAAAGCAATAGTGGAGATGAAAGAAAATTACGAAAAATATCCAACTGATCCAAAGGCAGGCAGGAAAAGAGAACAAGGTGAACAGAGAACAGATATAACAAAAAGCAAACAAACAGTGAGATTAGTGAGAACACTTCTTCCCTTCAGATTCCTTCTCCCCTGAGTCTGATGAGATGTTGAAATGGCAGTGCAGCACCGTGAGTGCATCTCAGCCTCTCGCATCGCACCCAGCCTTCTGTGGACTTGTTCTGCAGGTGTCAAGGCCATTGGTGGAGGGAAATGGATTCTCCTCCTTCATTCACTCGCTCACAGCCACAGAAAATTACAAGGTCTGAAGATTCTTTACAAAAGGTTATTGATTCTATCAAGGGTAGATTGGGGTCAAGCCTGTCACATGAAGAGAGGCCTGCTCAGAGCTGCTCAGGAAGTGAAATGCCGCCTGGGAGACGAGGACCTTTGTGCCGATCCTCTGCCTCCAGGTCTGGCTCCTGCTGCCCTCCCAGAGCCCCCACGTGTTTGTTTCAAGCCAAGTGGAATTTTACATGTAAGATGTTCTTAGAATAAAATCCGGCACTTTCAAAAAGCAAAAGAACAAAGAAAAACAACTAGCAAAATTGTATATTTAAAAATGTATATTAAATGAAACTAGATCAGTAATTGAATTACATATAAATGGTCCAAGAAGCTCAACTGAAAAAAGAGAAATGTCAGATTTGATTAATATAAAGCAAGACCCACCTCTATGCTATCTACAAAAAAACACAGTTTAAAGATAAAATCATAGAGTAAAAGTAAAAGAATACAAAATATATATTATATGAAAGCTAATCAAGAAAATGCCTATATTAATATATAACCAAGTAGACTTCAGGACAAGGAATATTACCAAGGATAAAGAGAGACACTACATAATTTTTAAAAAGTTTTTAAAGTGAATGTACTTAACAAAAATTCAAAATAAGTAAAGCAAAAATTGATAGAACTGTAAGGAGAAATAGACAAATCTACAATGATAGTTAGAAGCCTCACCACTCTCTCAGTAATCGATAGAGCATGTAGACAGAAAATCAGTAAGGACATAAACGACCTGAACGTAAGAATCAGAGCACTTTATGAACCTAAACTCTCTTCCAGAAAATAGAAGAGGAGGGGAGACTTTCTAGCTCATTTTATGACAACAGCATTACCTGAATACGGAAGATACTTAAAGAAATTACGAGAAAAGGAAACTACAGACCAATGTTCTTTATGTACATAGATGCAAAAATATGCAATGAAGTATCAGCAAATTGAATTTTAAAAATATAGTAAAAGAGTAATATGACATGATCAAATGAAGATTAGCTCAGCAATTCGAGATTAAGTGAAAGCCCAACCAATGTCATACATAATAACAGACTGAAAAACAAAAATCATATAATCACCTAAATAAATGCTAAAAAAGAACTTGGCAATATTTAATATCTATACATATGATATCTAAAAACACCCATTTCAATCTAAGAATAGAAACATTTTGAGAACCTGATAAAAGACAACTATGAAAAAATGCACAGCTAACGTCATGCCCAGTCATGAAAGACTAAATGCTTTCCTTCAAAGATCAAGCATAAAGCAAGGATGTGTTCTTTTACCACTCCTATTCAATCTTGTACTGGAAGTTCTATCAGTGCAAATGCAAGGTAAAGAAATGAGAAGCCTACAGATTAGAAAGGAAGAACTATAATTCTATGTTAGCAGATGACATTATTGTCTACATAAAAAATTTCAAAATTCCACAAAATGTTAATAAGTGAACTCAACAAGGTTGGTGGCAGAATACGCTAATATCTACAAACTCCCTGAGATCAGGGAGTAAAGAGGACCAAAATAAATGGAGAGCTATACCTCATTCATGAGTCGAAGATTCAATATTGTGAAGATGTCAGTTTCTCACAAACTGATCACTAGCTTAGTCAAAATATCAGGAAACATTTTGGTAAAAAGTTAACAAATTGATTATACCATTTATAAGGAAAAATATACATGGAAAAAGACTAAAATAGCCAAAATAGATTTGAAAAGGCACAAACAATGATGAAGGATGCACATTATCTGATTTCAAACTATGAAATTATAGTAATGAGAGAGTATATGTTGGCAAAATAGAAAATCCAGAGATAAACATACACATACACAGTTCATTGATCTCCTGTGAAAGTTTTCAGGAAATTCAAAGGTAAAAAAAGTACCTTTTTACAAAAAATAATGCTGGAAACATTGGACATTCATATGCAAAACAAAAACAAAAACAAAAACAAAACCCAAAAAACCCAACCTCAACCCCTAATTTATATTACATTTAAAAATTAAGTTGAAATAAATTATAGACTTAACGCTTTAAATTATAGATTTAACACTTTAAAATTTGTAGAAAAAATCTTTGTGACTTTGAGTCACATTAATACCATTAATAAATAGTATTTCATAAAAATTAAAAAGTTCTGGCCTTTGAAAAGTTTTATAAGGAAAATTAAAATACAAGCTAGAGACTGGAAGAAAATATTTGCAAAACACCTTTCTGATAAAGGGCTTATGTCCAGAATATATAAAGAACTCTAGCAACTCAATAAACAATACAATAGAAAGTGGGCAAAAGACTCAAACACATTTTACCAAAGAAGATAGATGGCAGATAAGCACATGAGAAGATACCCAACATCATTAATCATAGGGAAATACAAATTAAAAACAAAATAAAATATAAGATCTCCAAAATTCTAATTTTCATATGACAATTCTAATTTTCATTCGAAATTGAGTTTTATCATTGACAACAAACACTGCCAACTTTTCCTTCCTTGAAGTTACAAGTTGCCTTTGTTCGTGTTCAATAAGCATCTGCAAAATGCCCAAATGTGAATAACCCTAACTCAACTACCACTTATTCTTCCCCCCCAAAAAATTTATGTTCCATGAGAAAAGGAGCTAGTTCAGCTTGCAACTCAAACAGTTGTACGAGGACTTTCCCTCCAGACAACCACACTGTACTTGGCTACTCAGCAGAAGTGCCCTTCCCATTTCATCACACAGGTAACTAAGAAGATGTGTGCTCAGGAGTTGAGAGCTAATAAAACTAATAGGTACTACTTTATTAAAGGCATTCGCAAATGACATTGATGCTTTTTTTCCCTGCATGTGCTTGACAGTGAAGAAAACAATGATGACTAGTGCAATTTGGGATCATTGCCCTGATTCATGCTAAGAAGTTTTCCCCACCATTATTTTGGCAACATCAGGGCAAATACCTGACAGAGGAGAGGGCAAATAAAATATTAATATTACTTTGAAATGTGTTTTGACCTTATAAAGTCCCTAAAATGGTCTCAGAGATCTACAAAAACCCAGACCACATTTTGAAATTTGCTCTTCTGAATTTTGAAATCTGAAATTTGGCCCATTAACACAGGCTATTCTGTGTGCATGAAATGCCTATGCATTCTCCTCCACTTACAAAAATTTCATCCTTTCAAGATGTGGTTTGAACCATACCTTCATTTCTCCCACTCCCTCCTGGGCTAGGACCAGAGTTGACCTTAAAGAAGCTCTCCAGGGAACTGGTTTTCAGCAAGGTAAAGCCAGTGGGAGAGCCCAGAGAAAGTTTAGAGGAGTGTATATATATGCAGGTGTTTATATATTAATACGTATTTCTGGGATCCATAATGTGAAAGCACACAAAACACAGATTTTGGAAACTGTAAGTTCAAAGAGATCGGGGTAAGATTGCAGCCAGGAGACAGAGCCAAGGGTCAGAGCAAAATGTTTGGGGTCAGTGGGTTGAATTGACCAGTGAGAAAGTTACCAGGAAGAGTGAGCAGAAATACAGTCTATGAAATCAATGAATTCCTGGAAACATGGAAAGACTTCTAAAACCTTGTAGAGAAACAGACAAAATCGGGAGGTAGAAATGGTAAAATACCTATATTCTTATAATCAAAACACAAGATAAGTTTAGAGGACTGTACTTGACCAAGGAGGGGTTAATATTTCACCAAGGGACTGCACTATTTTTCAAACACTTCCTGATTGCCCAGTCCATGGGGCCATTCCCTGGGGTAATAACATTTTAATTAAGGGAGAAAAGAAACATTCATATGAAGTTAATAGTAAATGTGGTCTAGTTGGCTCCATTTAGGAGAAAGGTCCAGACAGTGATTGCAGCAGGGAGAGTGGAGTTGTACCCCAGAAAAATAATGAAGTTATGAAGAAAAAGAATGTGACTTACATACAATGGCAAATGATCCCAAGTAGTTAACAAGGGTCTCTGGGCATACCCATCATGTCTGCCCTGACTTTGGGTGAAGTCAGTGTGGGTTGTACAGAGTGTGGTGACACAGCTGCATTGTTTTGTTCATCTACTCAGTATTGCTGCTTGGATGAAACCTTAAAGGGAGTCATGGCAGAAGCCAGCTTTCACAGTGTTCAGCGTAAGCTGGTTCAGGATCTAAACATTTACCTGAGCAAGCCACCTAGATTGTGCTTTTGGTTCTGCTTATGGCTCAAGGAGGTTAGAGAGGGCCAAACTGTGGACCAACAAACTGTGGGAGTGGGCTTGTTAGCTCTACACACTGGCTAGAAGACCAAATTGATGCATAGGAGCGATGAGGTCCCCCAGTGATAGGAATCTGAGGCTCCATCTCCTGCATATGTTACTTTAGGGCAGGGCAGTGACATCTGGGGGTTAACTGTGGGGGTTCTCATTTACCCCTGAGATTGGGCTGGTAACTGGAAATTGGCATGGAAAAGGTTGAGCCAGCAGAAACAACAGGAAGGAATTCAAACATGGCAGATTCAAGAGCATGGGTGATAGAAACCAAAAGCTTATTAGGAGCAGGGGTGGGCATCTTGGCTTTGTTTTAGTTTCCTGAAAAGGGCAGAAATGTGTTCTTGCAGAGTTCTGGTGGTTAGAAGAACAAAGTCAAGGTGTTGGCAAGGTTGGTTTCTTCAGAGGAGCTCTCAGGGAGAATCTGTTTCATGCCTTTCTCTTAGCTTCTGGTGTTGCTGGAAATCCTTGGCATGCTGGGCTTGTAGAAACATCGCTCCAATCTCTACCCTTTGTCAATGCACGTCATTCTCCTTGGGTATCCCTCTGGGTCTCTTCTCTTAAAAGGGCACTGAGCATATTGGAGTGAGGCCTACCTAATGACCATATTTTAATTTAGTCTTATGTTTAAAGATCTTATTTTCAAGTGAGATAATATCTGCAGGTACTGTGAATTTGGGCTTGAACATTTTTGGGGTGGGAACATCATTCAACCCACAATAGGCCTCAACCACAGAGAGTTGTGAAACCAACAAACAGATCCTATCCATAAGGCAGCTGAGCAAAAGTGATGCTCAGAAATCCAAACAGGTGTCAGCATCACCAATGATGATTAAGCCCAATCATCAGGTCATGGTTGTTGGTGAACAAGACTGGCAAGACAAAAGCAGGGAAATCCCAGATCTCAGTATTCCAGAAAGTGGGGTGAATCATCAAGGTTAAACATTCAGGAACAACATAGGGCATCTAGGTCAGGATACAACCAGCAGCAGGGCCATTTCTGGGCTGAGCCCCTTTCTCAGAGTTACTGAAAGGCCCACCAATAGGGGTCTGTGTAATCTTGCAAGTGGCAGGCAAGAGATCGCAGCTGTGAGGAGAGAACAGCTAGAGAGGGACAAGAGGGGACTGGGATCCAGGTGAGGCTAATGGTGATACCAGGTGATGGATTCTTGAAAGGAAGTCATCCCTTCATAATATCCCTTCTAGAGCCCAGGTTCTGCCTAAAAAAACTACAGCAGGTTCCTTCCATGCTGAAGTACACAGCCCTGTCATCATGCTTTTCCCTCTGCAGGGACTCACTGATCTAAGCATGCTTCTCCCCACACCAGGGATGGGAAACACGGAGAAGGCCATGGTCCAGTGCCCTCTAAAGTCATTGGCAACCGCAATGCAAGTCATTGGGGGTCAACAGTAAGTTAGGGGCGAAAATTAATCAAGCTCTTAAAATGTGATAATAAGGTAGCTTTCCTCCTCCTGGTATGAGCTCATTTAATTGTAAAGATCTTAATAAATTCAGCCTGATTAACTCCAACCTTGTAGGGGAAGGTTATTCAGTGTTGTGGAATTAATTTTAAACAGAAGCAAAAAAAAAAAAATAGAGCAAGGAGGAAGAAAACCTCTAGTGTAGGATGAGGAGGGAGGGACATTTATGTGCAGGAAGTCAGAACTGAAGAGAACCCACTGGTGGGGCTGGGCCTGCTCCTGAAATCATACATCATGGCCTTTGATTAATCATTTATTTTCTCAAACTTGGTGGAGCCTCAGGCAACTTCCCCAGTCCTGGGACCAGCTTGATTGTTCTCACCCCAGCACTGAAAGTGAAGAGTGGACCCTGGTGCTCTCTTGCTCTTGACTGCCTTCTGTGTCCCTGTCTCTGCTGTGTCTGGGACTGGGGCAACCATGGTTTCACACCCTGGCTTGTATTCTTACTAGCTGCCTCACCTTTGTCAACCAATGGTTGTTGGTGCCAATTCAATGCCCACAGGAATCTCCAATTGGGGGTGCAGTGGAGAAGAAAACTTTACTCTGTGCAAAAAGCTCAATTGTGATACAGCACAGTTGTAAAAACAGCATGGCTATAGAGCAGCTTTGGGGCCAGGGTCCTCTCTGGCTAGACAACTCTGCTCTGCTCCTCGATGGTTTGCTCTGGTGAGACATCTTAGATGCTTTGGCTCAGCCAGAGAGAAGCAGACTTCAATGGAAAGGAAATGCTCTCTGAGCCAGAGGGGAACTGGCTTACATAGACAGAAATCCCCACCTTGGTCCCTGATTGGCCTGTCCTCATGCAAATGAGGGCTCTGAATCCTCACAGTTTTAGGCACTATCCTGATTGGTCAGAATAGAGTCACTCTGATTGGTCAGAGCTACCAGCTCTGATTGTATGGGGAAAGCCTCAGCCCTATTGGTTGAAAAAGGATTCCAGGAAACCTTTATAAGGCCTGGCTCAGACAGCAGGAACACGGTGCAAGCAGGCAGGCAGTAGCAGAGGCAGTCAATTCAGTGCAGGTTTTTCCCTGAATGGCAGTTTGGGTAAGAGGCCCTGTGCAGAAAACGGCTGTTTTTAAAAACTTGAGCCCAGTTTGGCCACCAGGAGCCATTCTTACAAGGTGTCTTTTTTCCCCCCCTTCAGGGTTCACACCTTGGATAAGTTTTATCTCTTGGGTGTCAGTTTTCTACTGAAGGCGATAATCCTCATTGTGAGAACAAAGCACATATGGAGTGCTTGGCCCAGTTCAAGGTCCATGTCAACTGTTACTGCCATCCTTGCCCTGAGGCCTTGGGGTGGGTGGGTGTTTCCAGTGGCACTCCAGCCCTGCAGTCCCCATGGACTCTGGCTGAGATGCTTCCCTTGACTCTCTCCCTTTCAGACCTTTCTGTTCTGCTGCTTGAGTCCCCCACACTGCCCTTGACCCATAGTCCATCCTGAGCAATCTGGAAGAGGACTCCATGCGTCAACACATGGCTTCACATGGGCCAAGCACTGGGCTCTGCATATGACAGGCATTATGTCAAAACTGTAGGGCACCAGCCCTGGCTGGGTAGTTAGAGTGTTGTCCTGATATGCCAACGTTGGTTTGATCCCTGGTCAGGGCACATACAAGAAGCAATCAATGAATAAGTGGATCTCTCTCTCTCTCAAAAAAAAATCAATAAGTAAAAAATTAAAAAGAAAACTATAGGGCAGCCTTAGAGTCCCTAGTATAGAGAATGGGAGAGGAGTGTAGAGAGGTTTACTGGCCTGTGTTTGAAGGCTCAGGAAGCCTAATGAGTTTCCTATACCCACACCTGTAGCCCCTATTGTTTCTGCCCAAATTGAGAAGTGAAAATTGAGCACCATTCAAACAGTCTCTGCTTATTGCCCAAAGTTCAGGGCTGATCACTAAAGCTAGAACATGACTCTGACCAGAGGCAGAGAGATGTTTTTCTCTCCTTCTCCCTGAAATAAATTGACTCAGGTCCAGGCATAGTTGTTGGACAGAGGCAGGCCTCCCTGTTTGGGGTGGGGAGCAGAGTTCCTCCCAGATGAGCTCACTACATGGGAGAAAAAAGCAGAGGGCAGAAAGTGCTAGGCTTGGGGGTAAGCCAGAGGGAGCAAAGCACAGAGCTGTGGTCACATGGGTTTGTTATATAGCCCCACCTTAGCGGAGAGCAAGCACGAAACAGGTGTGCTCTCTAGCCACTGGCCAGTTGTGCTGCCTCTGCCTTAATTCTCTCTCTCCCTGCAAGAGAGCACGTGACTTGTTGGTCACTGTCTATATCCAAAAGCCGTTCAGATTTTAAACTCACATTTCATATCTGATTCAAAGCTCCCCCTCCCCTTCCTAGTCAATCAGTGTTGGCTCTCTGGGGACCTGAACCAAGCAGGGGGCTCAGTTTGCTCCTTCACCCCTCTGCCTCCCTGCTTTGGAGCAAGGGAAGGCAGGTACCACCTTAGAGACTGCTCCTCCTCTCTCTGGCTCAGGCTCCAGATCCCATCTTTCAGCCTGCTCCTAATACCACCTCTCCGTGTTAGCTCAGCTCTTATAAGCACAAGCAAGGTTTAACTAAGAGGCCAGGACAGAGTCAAAGTGAACAGGGAGTGGTCAGAACCCCAGAGTCTTGCAGACAAAGAAACCCTCAAGGCCACCCAGCCCCACTTCTCTATGGTGATATGGCTTGAATGTGAATACCCACTCTCTCCATTGCCCTCATCACTGTCTCCTTACCAAATCTCTGTTCTTGCCCTCAGGCCAGCAGGGCTGCCACCCACCTCAGTTTGGGTCCTGCCCTGCTCCGAGCCTGCTGGGGGAGGGCTTCTTTTCCTCCTCTGTCCTCCCACAGCAAGACACCTCCTTGTCATTCCAGTCACATGAGCTCTGATGACCCTGACACCTGGGCTCCCGGCAACCAGCCTTGCATCTGTGCCACCCCACCCAGTCTGCTGCACCCTACAACCACTCTCCACACAGCAGTGTGGTCTTTTTCAAAAACCTTAATCCTTCGCTTAACACCCTTTAAGAACTTTTCATTGCCCTGAGCACAGAGTCCACATTTGTCTATTTATAAACCACCCCCATCAGTGGGCCCTACCGGACTCTCAGCCCCCTCCCTTACCCTCTTCCCCCAACACCTATGCTCCAGATGAGCTGAACTTACAGCTTCTCCACGTGCCAGATGTCGCACCCTCCCACTCTCCCCTCCTGGCATTGGCATGTGTTGTTTTCTCAGCCCCAAATGCTATTTCTTCTGCGCTCTCTGCCTGGCTCCGTATCATCCATCCATCCCGTAAGTCTCGATTTATATGCTCCCTCCATGGGAGGCCTCGCCCAACATTGTTGAAGTGGATTTTTAGCAAGCACCGTGGGTCAGTGAGACATCTGTTGTTTTAAGCCAGGATTATGCCCATTGTAACAACCATGGAATCAATTATTCAGGGTGCAACTAGCACTTTTTGAAATATAAAGTTTAATAGAATAGAAAACATTAGTGCTGTTTGGCAGAGCTTTGTTGAAGTTGTATATGCATGCATGTATGCATACGTGTGTGTGCACGCACACCTGCACATGTTCACATGTGCACCTGGGCTGGGATGAAAAGTGTGTTTATTACTTTGGATGATGATCCAAAACTTTGAAAGCTACAGCAGTAGGTGACTGTGCTGCCTAGCCAGACTGAGAATCATTGCTTTAGTTTTTTAGGTCTCTCAGAGCAATGGAATTACTGACTGAAATAATGGTCAGAACAGGAAAGAAGGCAGCTGTTAGCATTGGTTCAGGTTGTCACTGATGTATGCTAGCTACATCCAGATTATGTTTCAGTCTTCCTCCCTAGCCATCACCCCTGCTATAGACTGCATTTTTGTGTACTCCCTTGCCAAAACCATATGCTAAAATCTTAACCCTAAATGGGATAGTATCAGGAGATTAAGTTTAGTTGAGGTCATGAGGAGGCAACCGCCATGATGGGATGAGTGAGGAAAAGACTAGAGCTTCCACTCTCGTAGCTGTTGAGGACACAAGGACATCTTCAAACAAGGAAGAGAGTCCTCATCAGACACCAGATCTGCCAGCACCTCGATCCTGGGCTTCCCAGCCTCTGGACTATGAGAAATAAATCCTTGCTGTCTAAACTTCCAGTCCATGGAATTTTTGTTATAGTATCCCAGGCTGCCTAAGATAGCCCTTGTGTTTTCAACCCTTCCCTCATCCAGTTTGTAACAGTTGCTTATAGATATTAGTGGCCCAGATGTGTCTATTGGCTGGTGAGTGTCCCTCAGGTGCAACACAGGGCAGCCACCTTGAAAAACTAAGCTGACTCCCAGATAGTGGTGACAAAAGCTGCCATCAGCTGCCAAATTTTATTATACCCCAACTGTGAAACTCCCGTGGGATCTGCTCTTAGCAAGTGGCATGTACCTGGCCTTGATGTCCCCACTGTAGCCTGTGGCTAAGAAGCAATGTTAGGTAGCCAACCCAAAGCACACCTTGCTTCAGATCCAAATCCATTGGCTCCCAGAAAACAGCACTTAGCTGACTTCCATAAACAAGGACATTCATCTTTGTCAGCCCTAATGAACCACATTTGTCAGACAGGAACCAGAGAGCAGCTGTGTTGGAGGGAGACAAATCATTTAATCCAAGACTCCTGATGTGGCAGCCCCTGGCACAATGGGGATTATGGCATTTAACTACAGAGGGGGGCTGAAGGACCCACAAGGGGAGAGGGCTGGCTGCCCTTGACTTTTAGGTGGGAAGGAGTGTGTAAGCTAGCAAAGATAGTGTGTGTGTTGGCTAGTGCCTCTCTCCTTAATGCTGCACCTGGTTCTGGGGCTGTAGATGCCCAGGCAGGAAGAAGATGCAGGGGTGGCAGCCTCTGTTCCCAGCATGATGCAGGCCCAGGAAAAATGACTGTGTTCACAGTCATCCCTTCCAGTTCCACCAACTTGCATTTCTTTAAAGATCATATAAGAAAGACACTTGGCTGCAAAGGACAGAAACCCATCTCAAATGAGCACAGAAAAAGAGGATGTATTGGCTCCTGGACCTTGTGGTTGAATAGCAGGGCTGCAGGCAAAGTGAGGATGCAGCTGGGCTTCATGAGCAAGTGCACCAGGAACTCAAACATGACCCAGACACCTCTGCTTTCTCTCCATGCTGCTCTCTGCATGCCAGCTTGGCTCTCTTTCCCAGTAGAAAGCCAGGAAATTTCCCGGATGGAAGAAATCTGAACACTCACAGCTCTCAAGTTTTACTTCTTAGGGCTTCCACCATGGGAGAGGGGTTGATGTAAACTTTCTCTGGCCCTAAATTGAAAACAAAGAACAAAAACCCAGCTATGATGGCCATTGCAGGTCAACCAACACAGTTGTGCTGTGGCATTAGGCCTGGAGTCATCTAAGGCAGCTCCCATGGGAACCCCACGGCTGAAATCAGGAAGGAGCAGTACTCTGAAAAAAGACAGAGTGCTTGCCTGACAGAGTACCACATAATCCACTTTGGTGGTCTTTGGTCCTCACTTTTCCCCGAAGCCATGTCCAACTCAGCTCTGTAGTTATATTTTCTCTGTACTTATCTTCATGTCCACAGAGAGAAGGGCACCGATTATGCTAAAGACCCTCCAGGAAAAGATCAAAGGGGATAGGGGGGTTTACGATGCCCCCTGCTTACTGTCCAGGTTTCAGCACTACATGGACCTTCAGATCTGACCCCAGGACAAACACTGGGCTTCACAGACAATTTTACTGTGTTGATTTTGACAGGCAAATATTCCTGAGGCCAGGATCCTGGTTGACTTCGCCTGTTTCTCAAGCTGCTCCTCATCTGTGCCAGCCCTGGGTTCCCAGCTACACCCGACATAAGAAGGATGGTACTTTTGAACAACAGGTACTACAGGTGGCAAAGGCACTTCATATTCATTTATCAGTAGCTATCAAAGGTTTTTGACCATGAAAATCAGTAAAAATATTTTTAAATAAACAGTAAATACAAATACTATATGTACATAAAACCAAAACAAGTTTTGAAAAACAAGAGGCTGTATTAGCCTCTATTACACATGGTGCAACTTGATGTTTTCATTCTGTTTTTTTTTTCCTTTTCTATTCTATTTTTATAATGTCACTAATTTTTTTTCACGACCCAAAGATGTGATTGAACCTACAGGTTGATAAACATGCACAACCTCATTGAGTCTTTACACATTATTTTTCCATTGAACAGTCACCTTTATAGCAAGAGCTCTACGTATAGTATATTTTCTGGAAGGCTGGCCCTGGCCTGAGCTTTTCGTGTGTGATCTAACTAATCCTCCCAATAATCCTCCATGGTAGGAGCTATTTTTTTATTGCATAGATAAGAAAACTGAGGACCAGTGATCAAGATCAGACATTAACCAAATTCTGAGTAAAATAGCCACAGTGAAACCCAGGCCATCAGACTATGAAACTTTCTATCACCACTCAGGAGAATCATGGTTGGGGAAGATGAAAGATGGTTACAAGGTCTTTGCTGATACTCCCATGAAAGGTGGAGGTTAATTCTCTTCCTCTTAAATCCTGGCTGGCCTTACTGACCTGCTGACCCACAGGATGAGATAAAAGTGGCCTAGGACTGCAAAGCTAGGTCAGAAGATGTCTTGCAACTCTGGAGAGAGAGTGCTCTTGGATCTTCTCTCTAAGTGCCCTGAGCCACCAAGAAAGAAGTCCAGCTACCCTGAGCCACCATGATGAAGAGGCCACATGAAGGTCCTCTGGCTGACCCAGCTGAGTCCAGCCCTCCAGCTGAGAAAGACTAACTGGAACTTTAAGGATGGGAGAAGCTAAAGCTTATGGGAGGAGTTCTCACACTCTTCATAATCGTGAAAACCTACAGGAAGAATTCTATGTTTGTCTATGGTTCTAACCTCCCCTTTCCCTAATTTTCTTTTCTGTTCGGTAATTGCCCCTCCATCTAGGCATACAGGCCAGAGTGTGCATGTGGCTTTCCATGTCTGCATGTACTGGGTTGCAACATTTTCTTTTTCCCAAATAAATCCTTTTTGGTAGCAAAACACCTAATCAATATTATTTTTTCAGTTGAGATAATCATCCACAGCAGGGAGTCAAGTGAGGGACTGAAGCTATCTGGAACACATCAGACTAACCCATGTAGAGCAGAGACTACAGGAACTCAAACATGACCCAAATCCTGGCCTAAACCCTGACCCACAGGATCATGAAATGCAGTATATTGGTTATTGTCTTAAGTCACTATGTTTAAGGTATTTTGCTCTGCAACTATATAGATAGAGCCTGAACATGACCTTCAAAAGCTCCAGACCACCTCCAGTTTCCAGCCAAAAATCTCTTGGGAGCCCCTGTCTCTTCTCCCTAAAATTCAAAATGAGTTGGGTAAGACTTAACCTCACCTTGTGGATTCTGCTGAGAACATGCTCACACCTATCCTCTTCTCTATCCCCCTCTGCTTCTGGACTCCATGATTTCGGGCACCGAATCACTGTTATCTGAGCAGGTGGGATGCACTCAGTGGCACCTTTGGGGTCTGCCCTACCCCCATCTCCTACATGCTAATGTGTCCAGTGGGCCACTGGCCATCCACAGGTACCTTTTATTTGGGGCAAAGCAGAGAGAAGGAGGCTGCCAGCTGAGAGGGCAAAGTGCCAGGTGTGGAAATAGGTATGAATAATAGAAAAGCATTTCCTGCGTCTCTACATGAGTCCCAGGGCACCCTGACTGACGGATGGTGGAGGGAGGAAAACGGCCTTGAAATCACAAAGCTTTTCTTCTTGAGAGGAAGCTTTGTGACACTCAGGCCCAACACCACACAATGAAGAAAGAAAGAATTCTCCCACCTTCCCCAGGAGAATGTCCTGTGGGGGCTGGGGCTGGGGCTGGGGCTGGGGGAGGCAGAGGCTCGTGGGGAAGCAGCGGGAGGAACTGTTAGTTCATATTTACTCAAATTAATAAGATGTTGAGCAACAGCCTCTCCATAAAAGCCACAGTTAAAATTAGTAAGTAGTTCATCCTGGTCTAACAGTATGGAATAATTAATTTTCACACTCATGTGCTTTTTTTTTCATAAACAGTAATTAAAGAGAAATATTACATTGCTGCACCTGTTTTTCACTTTCAGCTTACCATGGTGAGTAAACCCAATCTTTTATTGATGAGAAGCGATGCACACTGCAAAACTGTCGGAAGAACATCAAAACTCCTCCAGCCTTTCCTCAAGATGGGCAAGAAATCTCAAATTTTTAAGCTATATGGAAGGCATGCTGTGAACAGGCTGTTTTTGAGCTTCTTTGAAGGGTTCAAGGACTGGTGGGGGAGCAAGGCTTGTCTGCCAGGAGTAAGGAGACCTCTGTGGGTTGGTTGCCCTGAGGACAAGGACAAAGCTGATTTTCTTATCTGCTTACTGCTCCTTTCTGACTGGATCTGAATTCTCTGCCCCCCCAGTGAGTGTGTTAGAGTGGTGCCAGGGAAGACTGAGCAGTTCAAGTTCAGAGTCTCCTGGCACCCTCTGGTGGGCTTCAGCCCTTTCCAGCCAGCTTACCTCACCTGAACCCGAGGGCTTCAGCCGCACTGGAGGGGTGAGGCAGAGACAGGAAGGGGCAGAAGAGCTAATATTTGCACAGCACTGCGCCATTGACTCTTTCCAGCTCTCACATCCATCATGCAAAGTTACTCTGTGCTCCAGCTAAAACCCAGCAGGGCTCCTGCCAGAGCTCCACCTGGAAATTCCAATTTCTGCCCTGAGACTCTGATACCACCCTGCAGATGGGCACCTTGGTGAGGACAGTGAGGCCCCAGCCTGCAGTGAGCACTTCCCTTTGCTCTGCTTCCTCTCCATGTACAAGACCCTGCCCTTTGGCTGGATCTGTCCTTGAACTCCTGGAAAGAGGCCACAGGTCAAAATAATGTGAGTAACCTCCAGTTTCTTTCACTCAGCCAGGAACAAAGCCATAACTGTAGGCAACGGGCCCTGATCAAGGATTCGGAGTGCAACATTTTGCAGAAGCAGACATGAGCCCCATTTAACTCCCAGTGATATACCTTGGGCTCCACCGGCCCTCAGAGTGCCTGATTGTGCAGCACCTGTCACACCAATGTGTAATTAAATTTGTTTACCTATAATCCCTCTAGAGTGTGACCTCTCCGATGCCAGGAGACTGTCTTACTCCTTGCCAAACACACTGCACTGTGGCATGACGGAGATGTCTTGTGATGATCTGATAAAGTAACAACTGGAGATTTAAGTGATCTCTTGGGAGAGAGACTGGTACCTGGCAGTAGATGTCTGCCCAAGAACTAGAACCAGGGGCACTTTTGTTCTAAGCTGGAGAATTCTGGTACTAAGCACCCCTCATCCCCAATGATTTGCCCACCACTATCCAGTCTCTGCCCAAGCATCCCAGGGGAACCACAGGGATGGAGACAATGGGCTAAATTCTAGGGGTGTTGGACTGCTGAGTCTTTACTCTGGGTACCAAGAGCATCCCAACCCTTTTCCTGGCCATCCATTCCCTTACCCCAGTGACTGATTCTGGGGATTTACTTCCAAGCAGCAATTTCAAGAGGATTACAGAAGAGAGGAGGTGGGTAAGCACCTGCCTGGTATATTACTTACTGTGTCTTGACTGAGGTTGGAGAGATGAACGAGGTTCCTAGAACCCTGGGGGCTGTAGCTGAGGTTACCTCATTTACCTCATTCTTCGTCCTGAGATCATCATTCCTTGGGCACATCCCTCCCAAACTAAATGTAAAGTCTCATTCTCTGGTCTGGTTGACTGTGGTTTTCATCTAGCTTTATTAGCTCAACTTGATGTTTCTTCCCACCCTTCTATAGTCAGGCAGATGCCTACATCCTAGTCTCTGGAACCTGTGAATATGCTAAGCTACACATCCAGGGGGATTTAGGATGCTAATCAGCTGAATTTCTAATAGTGAGATACTGCAGGTGATGGGGATGGACCCAATGTAATCACAAGGGTTTTTAAAGGTAGACAAGTGAATTGGAAGAGAAAACCAGGATGAGAAAACCATCAATGGTGGTCTGCCAAAACCAGACCACCATGGCTCACACTGGGAATGGTGGAAAGGGACACTGCAGTCTTAGGGCTACATCATTGTCCATCAAGGCTGTGAACCAGGTAACAGGGCCTGTATACAAGAAGGGCTGAGAGCTGCTTCCTGTCTCCTATTCTCTTCCTGCCAGTGCCCATTGGTTGCATGGGCCCACTACGCTGTCTGGGGCCACTGCTCAAAGTGTCTTGGGGCTGGGTCTCTTATACTTAGGACTATTCACTCCAAGGAAGCTGGGAAAGCTGGAAAAGACTGGAGTGGAGGGATTCTAGGTCATATGTAGGTTGGGATGGGTAGGCCCTTTGGGTAACCTGAAGGAGGCAGGGCCATGAACAAGGTCCCCAAGATTACTGGGGTTCACTGCTGGTCTTGGTAGGTCCAAAAGACTTAAGTGGACTTAGAGAAGGACCAAAGGACAAGGAAGAATGAAAAGAAAGAGTACTAGGGAATGGTTGTAGAAAAGCTTGGTGAGACTGGGCCATGCTAAGCCTTTGTGCAGAGAATGAACCCCTCTCCCCAGTAGATATTCTGCATGTGGCCAGTCTACTGCCCCAGCCTGCTGGGCTAGACTGCCTGGTGACCCACATCACAGCGCCTGCACACAGCTGATGCTCAGTCAATGACTCAACTCTTGAATCTAATTGATTCTGACTGGTTCACCCACCTTTAACCACAGCACTGATATACTTTGAATTTTTGCCATTATCAGCACTCATGCATGGCTAGTGGGAGCAATTTGGAAAAATGTATTAATAAGTGCAAAAATATTCAAATCTTCTGACCCTGTAATTGTCCTTCTGAGAATCTAGCCTAAGAGTATCACCAGAGACATGGACAAAGACTTCGCTCAAATAAGTTCATTACAACATAATTTATAATAGAAAATAACAACGGACAAATTGTTAAATGTTCAATGCAAGAAAAATGGTTGTGTCTAAGGAAGTCCCTATGGTGAAATATTATGTAGACACTGAAACTGATTACAAAGGCATTTTGGTGGAGGCAACATGCTTATGACATAAAATTGCATACCCCAAATGATTGAAAGTATGTAGATTTTAAAAAATAACACTTGAGTTGGGGAATTTGGGTATTTGCTACTTTTTTGTGTAAGCTTTTCTAAATGTCCACAGTAACCACATACTGCTTTTAGAATCAGGAGAAGGAATGGTTGCCTTCTTCAGGCCCTTGGAGAGTTGGTTTCCTGACACCTGTGCCCCTCATCAACCCGGCTGAGGTTTATGAAGCCAGCTCCGCACACTCTCTGTCAGCCCTTGCCTGGCACAGCCCAGCGGGAAAGTTGTGTTTTTGGCTCTAATTCTATACTCCCAATAAAAACACTGCAGCTGTTTTTCTTCTGAATTCTTATCACTGCAGAAGAGAAACCTCCCCCATCCTCGCTTTTGATTCTTTTCTACACTGCCAATCCCTCTTTTAATGCAAATACTAAATATACTTTAATGGATCCAGATTGTCACTGATGTATCCCAAGATTGGGATACCACAGCCACCATCCGTTGAGTCTTCAAATGCAGAGGTCAGGTACTCACAAATCTCTACAAAAGGGGTGGACATAAATTCAGTTCAGCATTGAGGATTGTCTCAGTTATAGAATGGAAAAGCTAATTCTACCTGGCTTAAACAATAAAGGGAATTTATTGTCTCATCGAAACTAAAAGTCTGAGGGGCAGGCTTCAGGCACAGCTTCATCCTGTGCCTGGTTCATGACAGCATCAGAGCCCTGACACCCTTTGCTTGGCTTAGTCTCATCCTCAGGCTGGCCCTCGGGGCTGCAGCAATCCAGGTGGGAGGGCCTTTATCTACAGGGTCCCTTTCAGAAGAAGAGAGAATGCTGTTGTTCCAACCTCCCCGGTAGGAATGCTGAGATTTGCCCTGGTTGGGCCAGTTCCTCTCAGAAGCTCACACATGAACTGTGACCAGAGGGACAGACTGCAATGATTATCTCAGACTTGTCAAGTACCTGAACCACATGGACCCCCAAACAGCAAGCAGGACCACCAGAAAGAGGAAAATGAATGCCAGCCGGTCACCATGAATGTCCATGTGGGGGAGCTATTCTTGGACATTCATTTTGGGAGTTCATATAGAGTTGTTTTGTAAATCTTAAGTACAGGAACATTTATGAATGTTCAACTCTAATGTTTCATTCATCAAATATTTGCCATTAATTTATAAATCTAGTTAGATAAAATATTTTAATTTTTCATTGTTTCTGGCACTTCAAGGAAATTAGTGTTTAAAGACCATTGATTCCAGATACTTCAGTGGCCCATAGAAGCATAATTACAGCTTTTCTTTTTGGAAAGAGAAGAAAATATTAAGTTAATCAATAGACTGATGAAATCCAAATCCAACCATGAGGACAGATGTCTTCCTAAGGTCTTCCCAGTCTTGCCCAAGTTCTCTGCTCTGCCCCAAATGCCCCTCCCCTCCCTTCTCTGCTAGAAATGCCTTCTCAGTGCACACAGCCCTCTCAGGTGCCTGCCTCTCCCCACTTATTGCATAGACTCAGCGGTTCTCTTCCAAGGGCTCCCACCACAGTCGGCTCACCCACAGTTCTGACATTAATTACAGGGTGCTGTGTTCCTGTCTGCTGTCCTACAAAACATAGTAACTTGGGGGAGGGTGAGCTGGGGGAGGAAGGGGTGTGTGGAAAGACAGTGTTCATGAAAATGTCCTAGAGGTGAGGATGGCCAAAGGATGCTTAAGACTAAACTTTCAGCCAGTCCTGCCCCATAGAACTCTTCCTGGTGTGCGGTACTTTGGAGAGATGCAGGAAGTGGAGCTGTGCTTCCCTTGTGAGTTGATGAGGGACAGGGGCAAGGTAATAGCTAAGATAGTCAGGGTATAAAGGAGGAGACACAGAGACCACCAGGAATCCCTGGGGATTTGGAGAGGGGCCTGGGATTTCCACCACACGATGCGGGACTTCTGGGAATTGGTCCTGCACCTGCACATCTTAAAATATTGCATAAGGATGGGAGATGGGGAGCTACTTAGACACCCAACATCTGGGTTATCTTTTGGTTAAAAGGAACTATGCTCCTTGTTTTCTTATCTAATGCCCATTCCCAGCATCTGTGTTTCCTAACACTCAAGGGACACCAGAAATGTTTTTTTGAGCAGAAACATGTCTCATTTCAGAAAACAGATCCACACCAGCAACATCTCTCCCCCTCTTTCTCAGGAAGAGGTGGGCCTCGCCTGGGCTGGAAGCTGCCCTCCACTGCCACCCTGGGCCTCCCTCCTGCTCACCCCTGTGCATGCTGCTCTGGCCATGGCTGGTGGCACCTTCCAGCCCTGGGCACTGGAAGCTGCTTCATCATTTAGATCAGCGTCAAATCCAGCACACCACCTGCTTTTGTATGATCCAAATAATTTGCACATTTTTAAAGGGTTGGCCAAAAAATCAAAAGAAGAATGATATTTCATGATGGGAAAATTTTATAAAATTAAAATCTTGGCATCCATAAAGGGTCTAATGAAGTAGCACTGGACCCTAGCCATGCTCTTCCATTTTCACATTATCTGATTCTGCTTTTGTGCTACAATGGTAGATGCCTTCTGACCTTCAACGCTGGAAATCTCTGGGCCTTTACAGAACATGTTTGCTGAGCCCTGTTTATGTCATTAAACTTGGCTCTGCTATGAGAAGTCAGACATATCAGTGACCCTTCTCTGTCTTTGACTTCACCAGGGACCACCTCAGTTGCAGAATAAATAGAAGAGATCTATTATCTGTTTTCTAGTGCTGACAGCTTCCCAGACTCACCTTAGATGAGGTTTCTGTCCATCCCAGGGCCAGGTCAAGAGACTCTCACTTTGACAAGGTCATTCATGAAGGGCAGAAGTTCAGAAATTGATTCTTTCACATGTGCCCAGATTCCCGCCCCCCCCCCCATCCTGGTACAAAGCTGCCCACCATGCACTCCACTCAGGAAGTAGAAAACTGTCCTTGCCCTTTGGCCCCCAAAAAGGGCTCATCCCCTATTGGTGAGTCTGGCACAACCTGGGCAGCACCTGGATGTGAAACATGCTCTAGCCACCAAGTGAAGCCCCAGTTTTCAAAAACGTATTTGAAATGGAAAAATCCTGATGAAATCACCCCACTTCTGACTGAATGGTTCTCTTCCTTAGAGTAAGCGGCAAGTTGACATTGCCATTCAAATGTGGACGCTTCCTTTGATAATTCAGATAAGGAGAAGAAATGGCATGACGTGTGTTCTTGGAAACTAATCAAGCCCATGGCTTCCTTTTTCCTTTTTTTTTAAATTTGCTTTTATTTTTGATTTTAGAGAGAGGAGGAAAGAGGAAAAAGAGAGGGAAACATCACCGAGAGCGAGAAATATCCATATGTGCGCCACCCAGGGGTCTGCAACCCAGGCATGTGCTGTGACCAGTAATTAAACTGGCAGCCTTTCAGTTTGTGGAACAAGACCCAGCCACAGAGCCACACCAGCCAGGGCCCAAGCATGTGTTTTTTGTCAGTCCTGCTGTTAGCGTCACAGGAAGAAGGCCTTTGTTTGAGAGGCATCCTGGACAGCACATGGCTCAGCCACTGCTTTGAAGCAGTTTTCAAAGCTGGCAGAGTCCTGGTCAGGGCCTTGTGTGATGTCCTCAGACTTGAGCCAGCCCAGAGCAGTCCTGGGATCACTTCTGAAAGGAGCCTGGAATGGTATGGACATGGGCAGGCCCCAGTATGACCCCACTTGCAACGATTTGAACTTGAAAAAAGAACCTCCCTCTCTGAGTTGAGGTTTTTGCTCTGTGGAATGAGAATACCTCAAAGGATCTTGGGGGAGTTAAAGAAATGACATCACATTTACAAGCACACAGATCTGGCTTGCCGTATGTCATTAATAGACATGGAAACAGCATGAAGGAAGCCTCTTGGTTCCTTGGGGAACTTGAGCCCCTGGAAATAGGAAAGTAAACTTTGTGTTTCTTGACACCTTTGCTTAAAACTCATGAAGACCATCTGCTATACTTTTCCCCCAACACATGCTAACAACAACCGACAGCAAACAATAACAAAACTGGGGCGTGTGCCGAGTACACACCAGGTGCCAGGGCAAGTGCATTTGCATATTCAGCCACTGGAGTCTCATAAAGACCCTACGAGGTGGGTATTGGTTTCGTGTTTTTCCACGTCACACCTGAAGATCTGAGGCAAAGACAGGTGAGGATGAAGCTAGTAAGTGGTGAAGGCTCCTGCCATTACCCAGAGCCCATAACCTACAGTACTCTGTTATATTGTTTTCAATACATACATGGATAAATAAATAGGTGGGTGTACACTTGGACAGATAATGAATAAGTGAGTACATTAATGCCTTGCATCCGGGTTGCCCAGGCTAAAGGTGTATGTAGTTTAGGGAGGCAACCTGCTAAGGGCTGACTTGTAGTCCCTGCAGACGAAGTGGCCAGGGGCAGCATGTCTGCCTCCTGTGTCCATCCCATGCATCTACTCAGCACATTGTCCTGACCAAGCCCTTGAAAGAGCAAAAAGTCAAAGCACCAAAGAAAGGTCCAGAGAGTTTGGGCTCAGAACAGGATGCTCTGAACAACCCCAGCAGATGACACCTGCTCACGGGCATCAGTTCGATGACCCCACCCCTAGCTGTTCTCTTCAACTGTTGATAAATGTCATCTTAGCTCAGTGGACCCTGTGGGAAAAGGAGGAGGAAAATGCATTGTTGGGAATTCCTATGTAAACTAAAGAGCAAACTGAGGCCCCTTGGAGGCATCTCACTTCTCCAAACCTACCAGCAGGGCCTGGAATTTAACTTTCTTGCCACTGCTGCCATGGAGGCCTGCATGACCCCTCAGAGGGTACCTGGAGACTAAGTGCATGTTGGCAAATGCTTTCCTAGTTCAATAATGTCGGCATAAAGAAGCAGCATTTTTTGACTTGAGATTATTTGCTTCACACACTCAAAACGATGAGGGTGGGTGTTGCAGGAGGGAGCGCCTCCGTTAGAATATGGTTCTCCTGCCCACAGTGGCTGGGTCCCAGCAGGGAAAGGAGGAAGGAAATATTTTGTTGATCATTGACAATGATCCAGGTACTGAGATGAGCATTTCATAATGTGCCATGTCGGTAAGGGCACATGTTCAGGGCCAGAGAAACATGGCTCTGAGTACCAGCTCTGGAAATGACTAGCTTTGTGACCCTGGGCAAATTATCTAACTTATTTGTATCAGTTATCCACTAGTGATCTGGAAACTACATGAAAACTTAAAGGCTTAACACAGTAACAGTTTAGCTTATGGATCTGCAATTAGGACAGGACTCAGCAGGGATGACACATGCTGCTCTGTGTGGATGAGGGGTGGAGAATCCACTTTTGAAATGGCTCGCTCACATGGCTGGCAGGTGTTTGGGAGCCAATGACCAGGAGTGCAGCTGAGGCTAAAGTCCGGGAGCCTCTATTGCTGTCCTGTGGGCCTTTGTGTGAGATGCTTGGGTTTCCTCAGGGCAGAGGGTAAGCATCCCAAAAAAACAAGAAGGGAGTGTGTGGTATTTTTATGACGTTGCCTCCAAAAATCGCATAGCACCACTCTGCCATACTCTGTTCATTGAGGTGGTCACAAAGGGATAGTATCAGGGGTGGCCCTGGCATGGTTTGGCAAGCCTTCCAAAAATCAAAAAGTCAGAGACACCAACTCTTGTTAGTCTTGAAGAAGCAAGAACCATGAACTTCACAGATATAAGGAAGTAAATTCTGCCAACAACTACATGAACTTGGAAGAGGACCCTGACCTCAGGTAAGCCCACAGCCTGATAACTTGATCAAAGCTTTTTGAGACCCAAATCAGAGGACCCAGGGAAGCCACACTCAGACTCCTGACCCATGGAAACTGGGAGATGCTAGACACATGTTGTTTATGCTGCTGTATGGCTGGTGACTCACTTATCACACAGCAACAGAACCCTTGAACACCTGGAGTATTGCAATGGCCATTGGACTCTCATTATCCTGCTCTGCTCTTGCCCTTCTTGAAGATACTGTCAATTCATGAGTGATACAAATTCAGCAACTCCCCAGGCTCTGCCACCAAATCTCCTATCCCTGGCCCTGTTCTAACCCCATAACCCTCCATCCCATTACTCTATTATTTTTCATACTATATGAAATTATCCTCAGTCAGAAATGTGACCAAAGCAACAAAACTGTTGATGAAAAGCAACAAGGCTGGAAGAACATGTGGGTCTGCTCCCTCAGAAGTTTTGAGAACCAGCCCTTCTGGCAACCCTCCCTCCTCCCCGTCCTTTCACCAGACTCAAGGGAGGTGACTGCCCTCTGCAGTTACCAATATCTGGGCCAACTGAGTGACCTCCTTTTTTCTCTTTCATTCTTCCCATATCCAGGTAACCAATTTCCTATGTTAAATCCCCTCTATGTGCACTACCTAGTGGGACTTCTGTTTTCCTGACCTACTCACCTATTGTCCTAAGTTAGCCTGAGTCTGACCCTACTGGTGAAGTTTGGTGACTTGCCCAAAGGTTGTAATAGATGCAGCAGAGATTTGAATCGGGGTCATCTCATTCCAAGACTGGTGCTCTCCCCAGGCCTTGGGGATAATACTGATGGAAAGAAAGTTTGCGAAATGGATGAGTAAAGATGCTAGCAACCACAAGCACTGCATACTCTGACCATCTTGCCTCGGACCAAAAATGGATTAACGCTTTGCTGCCTGAAAGCCTTGAAATTACCTTTCCTTCAGCAAAACACCCAGAGACTAGGCTTTTGTCCAAACTCCTCTCACATCCCAGTCTGCAATTTCCTCTGAACAAAGTGATTGCACTATCCTTTTACGGGGAAGATTAGTCTTCTCAGCCGGGTGACAGGTGCCAAATGGGAGCTGAAGCATTCTGCGTTCTCTCCACCATCTGTTAGCATAACCCCCAGCTACCCTCAGGTTTGTGCTGTCCCTGCTTGGCTTGCTCTGAACAGGGCTGCCAGCGCCTTGATTGCTTTTCTCTTGGTGTGTGCCCTCTGAGTGCCCCCCGTGTCCCCGCTTCCTCCTCCCGCCTCCTTAGAAGAAGCATCTGGTGGGATGTGCATCTGCTGGCTGAACATAGATCACAGATCCATGCAGGATGTGCCGAGGGTAGATGAGTAGAATCAGCATTGGGTGGGGTCTGCACATTCAGGCCTCTTTGTTTCTTATTATTTCATGGGCTTCTGTTCATGTTATTCTCAGCGTGGGTCATGAATAGAAGGCCATTTGGGGCTGAGTTGAATTCAGCGAGATGGCCCTTGATTGCTATAAAAATATGACCTGACAAATTCAATGTATATTTCTGTGGAAACTCAGGAGAAACCCTCACCTGTCATGGAATAGGGCCAGCTTGCAAGCCAAACACTTCCCTTGGATCTGCTTAGCAGAAAATGAGGGAGGGGACAGCAGCCCACCCCTGCCTGTGACACCGTCACCATTTTATTTATGCATTTCCTGATAAAGGTGAAACAGACATCACCTTTCAGGGCAATTACTTCTTTCCCAATCATCTTATACTGCTGACATGACAAGAGCCAATAGAGGCAGGAAATTCAATCCCTTCTGATGTCTGCACAGAAGATTAACCACCTTGAAGAAATTAGGAACGTGTCTTCATAACAGTGACTTAAAGACATTGCTATTCTGTGTGTTAATGAAAAATCCATTGATGTTTGACATTTATCAAGTGTCAAAAATTAAATTTAGCTGTCCTGTGACTTTAATTAGTGTTAACCCAGTTAAGCCAGCAGGTAGCTGCTTGATTCAGGAAGACACTTTCATCTGCATATCTTTTTATTGGCTAACATGCAGGGCAGCATCACGGAGCTTTATGAGAATGTGGTGTTTGAACCGGACTTTGAAGGAGTTTGACAACTCAGAGGAAAGAAACTCGTTCCTGGAAGAATGAAAAGTGTGTGCAAAGGGGTAGAGGCTTGAAAGAAGCAGGCACATTCCCAGAATAGCAAATAGTCCTGTTTGCCTGGGAATGATGAGGAAATGAGGAGAGGCAAAGAGGAACAGGTTGTGAACGGTCTCAAAGCTAGAGCAGACCCCCTCTTGTGGAAATGGGGAGTGATTAAAAGCTTCAGGCGGACATGACTTAATAATGTTTGATTTGTAAAAATAAAACTCTGGGATCTGTGTAATGGGCAGAATGAAGTGTAGAAGACTGGGTGATAGGATTCAGGAGATATTCAGGAGAGACTTCTGGCAGGTTCTGCACTTCTAATCAGAACATCGTAAGGTCAGGGAGATCAGAATGCATTTTTGTGCCATTTGTGCAATAGGTGTATAAAGTATGATCAGGTCCCTGGATCATTATGGTACAAATAAAAGTAAGAGTTTGCTAACAGTTCAACAATACAAGCAGAAGTAGGTGCTATGGCTTCTGTGATCTTGGGATATAGTGTTGGAGACTGGAGCAGGAAAGGCTGATTCTAAAGGAAACAAGGCAATGGGACTAAGTGTACAGTCTTCATGGGGCCTCACCAACCTAGGGAGGGAAACAAGGTCTCTCAAGGAGCAGAAAGTGTGTGGGGGAAGACAGTAAATAGTTGGCATATTCTCCCGTGACCAACAGAGCATCTTTGAAAAGACTGTAGGCTCTAGAGTCAGTCTGTGAGGGGGTTTTAAAATATGGTCACAAATTCTTCCATACTTTTCCCTTCAAAAGGTAACCTAAATCCCTCCCTCTTGAGTGTGGACTGCCCATGATGGACACTTCCATGGACATGAGTATAATATATTACTTTCAAAAGCAGGTTATAAGAGACATTACAGCCTCTTCCTTTTCTTGCTCTCTCTCAAATCACTCAATCTAGAGGAAGCCTGCTGCCATTTCACAGGGACACTTGAACTGTCCCGTGACAGAGAATGGAACTCTCCAGCCCACAGCCGTGAGAGGGACTGTCTTAGACACAGACCCTCCAGCCCCAGTCCAGCCTTCAAATGCTGCAGCCCCAGTTGACATCTTGACTGGGACCCCATGAAAGACCATGATCCACAACCCAGCGAAGCCACTCCTGAATTCCTGGCCCACAGAGACTAAGGTAACAAATATTGATAAGTTTTGGGCAACAGATAAATAATACATCCTGGGGTCAAATGAAAGTTTCATTATACTGTACACAAATTAAATGATTTTAAGCCTCAGTCTCCTAAACTGTAAAATAAGGATAATGTGGCACACATCCTGTGGTTGACGTAAGGATTATATGAGATGAAGTATTTGTAAAGTTAAAGTATCCCCTCTGCCACCTGCCAGGTGTTGCTGATGGTCAAAAATACACTGTTCAGTTAGGAGCATGATAAATAATTACCAAGTGCAGCTAACCATTGGCACTTACTTCACCTGAAAAACAGGAGTGCTGCATTGGAAGTATGGACTGGATGTTAAAAGTGCAACAATGACCAGGGGCTGCATCTGGCTCCATGCTGACGATGGCTCCTCTGGCGTCCTGGGGAAATGTAGTAGAAACAGAGGTGTCAGCATCTGTGTTGATTTCATAGTGACCATCACCATCCTGGAAGGAGATGACGTGACATCTCAAGGCCAGCTCAAAGGAACAAACTCTGACAGAGCCATGGATGCAAGTTTTCCCACAGTTTCCTTCTACTTTAAAGTCTACAACACTAGCCTAACAATTTATGTCCCAGAAGCAGATGGGAGAGTGTCTGTGAGATTCTAGAGAACCTAATGGTTCTCTTCTTCTTGTGGCCTCTCAGGAGCCTCTGCCCACGAGCCCTGGAATAGAGATGAGCCCACCTAGCACCTTGAATACAATCTAATTTGCAGAAGAGAATGGAAGATCTCATCAGGTGATGAATTAATCATCCTAAAGTCATAATTTAAACCACTAGGTGTGAGCTCTCCACTCTGTCAACTTTATCTACAAAGCTGGGAGCATGAAAGGATTCAACCCTATCCCATTTTAATATCCCCTTTAAAAACATGTCCCCACCATGCACATGGCAGGCGCCAAGGTGCATGAGCCATGTCAAGAATTTTATCCAAACAGTATGGAGATAAACAGAGGCAGACCTCTGATGCTGAGGAGGAGTGTGGTCTGAGATGGTTTGAGACATCCCCAGATCTTCAAAGTGAGCAGCAAGCCTGTCCAGGTGGTGGAGCTAGAAGGTGAAGTTTGTCTTTGAGTGCCACTGAGGATAAGAAATCCAGGCAGAGATCCCGGAACGTTTTGGCCACCACAAGGCATCCTCATAGGCCACTCCCTGATATGGGCAGGGCAACGTATGGTCTTTCCACACTCAGGCATTGTTCAGGATATATATTGATATATATTTATACATGTAAATACATGAAAAATAGATGGGGCACAAGGATCTTCACTTAACTATATTGTTAGAACTTTTATCATGAGAATAAGTAAAGGTATTATATGTGCAATTAAAATAAATTTTAAATAATTTCATACAATTTTAAACCAATGTATATGGGCCATAAATTCACCCAATTCCACTTGAGTATACTAAGGAAACAGAGCTTGTGTTACTTTCTTTACAACTGATTCAATTTTCCTCACCATCCTTCTGGCTAATGAAAGGGTGGGAGCGGAGAAAATGGACACACATTCAACTTCCCAGCCGGTAGTACCTCGGTCTCTGACAATTTGGCAGTCTTTGCTGAATAATGCAGTCCCTTTCTGATCCAATCTTTGTGTTTCAGATTCCTTCCTCCTGCCTCTTCTCTCTGAGACACTGTCTGAGTGTTTGGAAACTTCCATGTCCTCATGGCTGAGAGGAAAGGGAGCTTCAAGTCTAAAGGGATCCTTGGGTCATTCTGGCCAAGACACCATTGGGCCGGCACCTCCCTGGAATCCCTGGTCCCAGCCATGGGCATATCATGGGCCTGCATCCCCCTCACAGCATTGTCATGCCACTCCGTCGCCAGGACTGCTGCGCACAGTGTGCACAGGCTGTGGGGACCTGGGTGCCCCCCAGGCTCACCTATCAGACTTCACCCTCAACCACAGCTGTGTGCCCCTCCTATTCCCTGGTGTCCTGTCTCTGAGTCAGAGGCCAGGCCGTTCCTTCAGAACTACAGCCCCACTCTGGCTGTGCCCAGGGAACTGGCCCACGCCACTCACCAATTCAAGCTCCCCACACCTGGATGGATTTCTCCTCAGCATTACTAAGGTTGGGTGCCTGCAATTGAAGGCACAGGGAGAGGCACACGGGGCCTGGCATCTCATCTCCTTTCTCCTTGTCCCTCTCCTCTAGGTTGGAAGGGGGCAGTTTTAGCCTCTGTTCCTCACTACGGCAACCTCCCCTATATCACCTCTCTTCTTCCCAGGACTTCCAGCCTTAATGCAGAAGAGGGATCCCCTTTGTTGTAAACAGAACTGTGTCCCCCAAATCCACATGTGGAGGTCCTAAGCCCCAGTACCTCATCATGTGACTGCATTTAGAGACAGTGCCTTTAAAGAGGTGATTACATTAAAATGAGGCTATTAGGGTGGGGCAAGAATGCAACATCTTAGAAGATGAGGTTAGGACATCGGCACACAGAGGGAAGGCCCTGTGAGGGCACAGGGAGAAGGTGGCCGTCTGCCAGCCAAGGACAGAGGCCTCAGAAGAAACCAACCCTGCTGACACCTTGAACCTTTAGCCTGCAGACCAGTGAGAATACAAGTTTGTGTTGTTTAAGCCACCCAATCCTGGTTTTTTGTTATGCAGCTCTAGCAAACAAATATAATCTCTGTACTACCAAAGAAACTCCAGGTGCTAAGCCACCAGGCCTGGTTCTCTTCACAGGTGAACTCTGGGGCAACCCAAATTGGGAATTACTGAGGACAAAAATACAGTGGTTAATAATGAAAAATATTATCCTCATTACACAGGTTCTATAATGAATCATCTATTTGGGAGCCTAAGATCTGCATTCACCCTAACTGGCAGACTCCTGCCTGGCTGGACTATCAGGCTGTGAACAAATGCAGACTTGCAGCAAACTGAATACTAGTGAGGAGAAAGTGTTTAGAAGCACAGCCAACCATCCATCTGAAATGCTCTGATTATAGCTCTGATTATATCTGCTGTAAAAATAGGTCCTTTTGTGTGTGCCTGCGTGTGTGTATTTCCATGTGTCTTAGTGACAACTTTTACCGTTGTTTTTAGCAACCCCAAATAAGGATACAGACCCACATATGCTGGCAAAAGCAAGTGGCGTTTTGAACAGTGATTCCTAATTACACTGGGAAGCAAACCTCAGAGGCTCTCCCAATGCACACTGTGAGCATCCGACATGCCCGCTCCATCCCCAGCCTGGCCCTGGCCTTCTGACAGGCCAACAGAGCACTTCGCTCTCTCTTTTGCCCCAATCATAGAGGTTTCTGCAACCTTCTGCTTCTCAGCCCAACCAGTTTAAGGGGCTGCTGTCTCAGAAAAGAGGAGGAGGAGGCTCTGTTCCCCTAACCCCCTCCCCCAACAGTCTCTGTTGTCTCAGCCCCCCCCTGTTGCTCTCACTTCATTCCATTTGTGAGGCCAGGCAGAGGTGCCACTGTGGAAGCAACCAATCACCATCTTCCTTGTACATTCCCAGGCCAGCGGTGGGGCTGGGGCCACTGCAGCTCTGCACTTTGGAAAAGCAATGGAATCACTTGTTTGGCCTGAACAACAGCTGAATAGCAAGGGTTCCTTTTGAATATCAGTCTCCCCTACTGAGGCCCCTGTCAGGATCACACTGAAGACGGAGGCCCCATTACCTTCTGTCCTCTGGGTCCCTTCCTGGCTGCACTCCGAAGTGTCCCAGATGCCTGAGCATCAGAGGCGAGGAAGGGAGCTTGTTTGTTCAGGAATGTGCTGAGGGAGAGACCTGGGATAGCAACTGAGCAGCGGGAAGCCTGCCTATGGCTCATCAGTATAATTTTTCTGTAGTAATGAAGACTCTTTCAATCAAAAACAATTAATCTCTTCTTGCAGGGGTAGGTGTTTGGAATGGTATTTTACTTTTAGCAAATCCACACAGGGTACGCGAAGCCCCATGCACAGAGGGCAGGAATCAGTCACATGCAACCGTTAGGACCTAGTTCCTTAACAGCCAGACAGGAATTAGAAAAGAAGCTCAGGCTTTTTGAAGAATCTCTTTTAGGGCTCCCAGAAAACATACCTCAAATCACATCTATGGCTCCTGCTTACAAGTGACAGAAAACTCAAGATAAACTCATTAAGACAAAAAAGAAAAACCATTGCCGTAGAACTGAAGGGTTGATCAAGCACCAGGCATATGGGCTGACCCAGGGTCCAAATGACACCACCAGCAACCTCCCTCTCAGTCTCAGGTTTTGACCTCTCTGTGTGGACTCCTTTCTGGCTTGGTCTTTTCTCTCATGGCTGAAAAATGACACAAGGAGCTCCATGCCAGCTGGTTCAAATCCAGTGAGCAAGGGGAGGCAGAAGACATCTTTGTCCTGACACTCATAGCAAAATCATGATAGTCTGTCTCTCCGATCTGCAGACAGCCATGAACCAATCACTGAGGTCCTGGAATGCAGTAGACAAACTGGTTTAAGCCTGGGTCATTCGTCCCTGACTGGCATGTGGCCGAGACTGAGGGAAGGATGGGCCACAAACACCGCTGGAGCTGCTGCCAGGAGACCTGGGAGAGAGCCTGTGGCGCCAGAGGAAAACAGCCCCAGTCCTTCACCAACGTTTAAGGAATGTGCAGAGGACTTCCGTGCTACAGCTTATTTACTCCCTTAATACCAACACCCCTGTTTCACAGGTGACAAAACTGAGGGTCAGTGCAACTGCAGGACTCGTCCCATGCTACTCAGCGCATGAGTGGCAATGGCAGGTTTGAAACTGGGACTCTGTGTGGGCTCCTGGTGCAACACCACAGACACTGTCTCGGATGGCCTGCGCCAGGACCCTTGACATGATCAGCTGTGCCTGGCGCTTAGTCCAGACAAGGCAGGAAGGCTAGAATGGGGACAAAGGCCTCAGGCTCTAGCCTCCTCTTATCTGTTGGGCAGGAGCATCACAAGCATGACTTTTACTGACTACCTGGTGCCCTGCGTCCACCTCCCCAGTTTCCTGTACTGAGACAAAAACTGGTCTCAGCCGTGCTTGGCAGCCATATTGACCTAAAAGTGAGCACCAACAGGGCCATTATAATATCTTTATATTAAATTTGCATTGCAGTTGTGGGACCACTCTGCCCCCCAAAATGCCATGATAGTCCTGAGAAGACCAAAAAAGAAACAAGAGACAAAGAGGAGCTGCAGCAACGGTCACACCATCAGTGCCAGAAGCCAAGGACCACCCCATCCTCCCCTTGCCTATGTTTAATAAAAACCTTCCACCCAGACCCCATTGGGGCATCTGGTTCTTCAAGGTCACCTACTCTCACTTCCTGAGTGTGCACTTTCGCTTTAATAAATCTACTGTGCTTTGCTAAATCTTTCCTCTCATGCTTGAATCCTTTCTTGTGCAGCGACAAAGACCTGGATCCTGGTATGCGTATCGGGTGGAGGCCTCACTTAGCCTCCCCGGGTGCCACCCAGCACCATAGACCCTGCAGTTATTTGACAATAAATTTGTGTTGTTAGTTTAATGAGTTTGGTCTGACTTTTCTATCACTAGAAATGGAAAGAATTCTAATGGAAATAGTGATTATTATTAGCATGGCTGGCCTGTTTTTAGAGGTTGAACTTCCACTGAAACCCTGAGAACTGAGATCCTGCCAAGAGCAAACAGTCTATCTCTTCCTGGTATCTCCATACCACCAGTTCTGGATGCATCAGCAAGTTCAAATTCATCCTAAGAAAGCATCATTTATTTTCAAAGTGAATCACCTCCACCCCCATCTCCAGTTCCTTCCCACTAATCGACTGCTGTAGCTTTCCTTTCCATGCTGAATCAGAAAGCTTCTTATCTTATCTGAACCAGATACAGCCCCTTCCAGGGAGCCGTGGGGCACGGCCCAGCAAACACCTGCAAAGAACACCCAACATTGCAGCTGCTGCCAAGCATCCATCTTCATGACGAGCTGACTGAGGTCGCAGCAGAGAGCCAGGGAAATCAATATGGGAGCACAGATAAGCTTCCAGGTGAGCAGTAGGGACAAATGACAGCTCGCCTGGCTGTTTCAAATGTCTGAAATTTAGGTTGTCAAAGCCAAGTAGAGAAACTTAAGCCTCAAATTCAGCCATTCTGACTGCAGCTGAAACAGGAGTGAGATCTGTTTCCTCAGACACCTAAGCTGATTGCTCCTCCCAGCTCAGCGTCCAGCACAGCTGTCATTCCTGTTTACGGGTGAACACAGCTTTTTACTTATTTAAACTGTGCTCAGATATATTCCCTGCTCTTAGCTGATTACCAGCCTTCATGATGTTCTTTTTTGGGTTAATGCCTTTGGGCAGGCTACGAACACCAACATATGCCAACGTTTGGTTTCCCGTCTCGTCAATCAGTCTCTAACCCGCTCTCTCTTAGCTGCACATTAAATTCACCTGTGAGCTTTGCTTCGTTTGTAACTCCTGTACCTGGGCCCCCCATTCATCTTTGGCAGAATAGTATAAACCTTTTCTGACGTAGCTAAATATCTAAATGCCTGAAACAACAGGTAGCCTCACTATGTGGGGGTGTCCTGGTATTCTCTACACTGGTCTTTCTTTTTTTAAAGTGCTGATCATGATCTGCTAAGAGCTTCCAACAGGGTGCAGCCAAGGGGGGGGGGCGCAAATGGGGATTTGTAATGGGGTCCAGAACTCAGGGTGTCCAGGAAATATTAGAAAAAAAAATATAGGATGTCCTCACCCCCACAAGTCTGAACTTGGGGATGGGACACATGGAGCAGGGCCATTGAGAGTTGTTTTTTAAAATATGCTTTATTGATTATGCTATTATAGTTGTCCCATTTCCCTCCCTTTATTCCCCTCCACCCTGCACACCCTATCCCACCCACATCCCCCTCCTTTAGTTCATGTTCATGGGTCATACATCTAAGTTCTTTGGCTTCTACATTTCCCATATTATTCTTGCCCTCCCCCTGTCTATTTTCTACCTACCATCTATGCTGCTTATTCTCTGTACCGTTTCCCCCTCTCTCCTCCTCCTACTCCCCTGTTGATAACCTTCCATGTGATCTCCATTGCTGTGGTTCTGTTCCTGTTCTAGTTGTTTGCTTAGTTTCTTTTGGTTTTTGTTTTAGGTGTGGTTGTTAATAATTGTGAGTTTGCTGTCATTTTACTGTTCATATTTTTTATCTCTGTTTTCTTAGATAAGTCCTTTTAACATTTCGTATAATAAGGGTGTGGTGATGATGAACTCCCTTAACTTGACCTTATCTGAGAAGCACTTTATCTGCCCTTCCATTCTAAATGAAATTTTTACTGGATAGAGCAATCCTGGATGTAGGTCCTTGCCTTTCATGACTTGGAATATTTATTTCCAGCCCCTTCTTGCCTGTAAGGTTTCTTTTGAGAAATCAGCTGACAGTCTGATGGGAACTCCTTTGTAGGTAACTCTCTCCTTTTCTTTTGCTGCTTCTAAGATTCTCTCCTTATTTTTAATCTTGACTAATGTAATTATGATGTGCCTTGGTGTGTTCCTCCTTTGGTCCAACTTCTTTGGGACTCTCTGAGCTTCCTGGACTTTCTGGAAGTCTATTTCCTTTGCCAGATTGAGGAAGTTCTCCTTTATTATTTGTTCAAATAACTTTTCTACTTGTTGCTCTTCCTCTTCTCCTTCTGGAACCCCTATAATTCGGATGTTGGAACATTTAAAGATGTCCTGGGGGTTCCTAAGCCTCTCCTCATTTTTTGAATTCTTGTTTCCTTATTCTTTCCTGGTTGAATGTTTCTTTCTTTCTTCTGGTCCACACCATTGATTGGAGTCCCAGTTTCCTTCCCATCACTATTGGTTCCCTCTACATTTTCCTTTATTTCACTTAACATTGCCTTCATTTTTTCACCTAATTTGGGACCAAATTCAATCAATCCTGTGAGCCATCCTGATTACCAGTGTGTTGAACTGTGCATCTGATAGGTTGGCTATCTCTTCATCGCTTAATTATATTTTTTCTGGAGCTTTGATCTGTTCTTTCATTTGAGCCATTTTTTTTTTTTGTCTCAGTGCACCTACTAGGTATAAAGGGTGAAGCCTTAGGTGTTCACCAGGGTGTGGCAACACAGGTCTCTGCTTTGTGACACTGTATGTGGGGAAGAGGTCGAGAGGGAACAGTGGCCCTTGCTCTACTCTCTGCTGGATTTCAGTCACTTCCCCCACTTCCCACAAGAAAATTGGGCTCTTCTGGTGCTGATTCCCAGGTGGGTGGGCTTGTGTACATTCTAGGACCCTGAGGATCTCTCCAATGAACTCTCCTGTGAGGCTGGGAGTCTTTCCTGCTGCCGCCTCACCCCCACAGGTGTTTTCAATCCATGGTTTAAGGCTTTATTTCCCCGTGCTGGGTTTCAAGGTCTGCCTCGCTCCCCAGCTGTTCCTCCCAGTTTATCTGCGCATGAATGTGGGATTGCTTGCTCTGCCAGCTGCTGTCTTGCCTGCCCCGCTCCTCCACTGCTGCTTTGCAGTGGCTCCTCTCTGCCCGGCTGCCTGGCTCTACCCCTCCTACTAGTCTGGATGAATATTCCTTCTTTAACTCCTTGGTTGTTGGATTTCCACACAGTTCGATTTTCTGTCAGTTCTGATTGTTTTTTGTTTTTAAATTGTCATTGTCTTTATTTTGGTTGTGTGAGGAGGCACAGTGTGTCTACCTATGCCTCCACCTTGGCCCGAGAGTTGTTTTGCATAGCAGAAGTTTTGCAGATAACCTCTAGAATGGTCATTTAACATATCTATAACCTTTAACTGGTTTCATGGATATGTTAAATAGCTGTGGCTATGCTTTGAGGCAGGGGATGGAAGTGACTTCAACCCAGGATGTAACTGGGAGGCAACTCTGGTTATAGTGCCAGAGTGAGAGCTTGGAGATGATTGGCTCCATGCCATGGGGCCACGCCTACCTGGACTTACTAAGGCAGTCCAGTAAAGATGGAAGAATATGGGAATGCTGGCAGATGTAACTGATTGTGGGAGGAGTCAGAAATGGTGCTGCTGAGGAAGATTGGCAATGTGATTTAAGTACAGGTGCGACAGTCATACTGGGGCTTTTTGGAACCACATGGCTTTGGTGAAAGTTGGGACTATATAGCTTTAGGGTGCACCCTTTTTGGCACATGACTTAGGAAGCAGGGAAGACTTTGCCTGGAAGAAAAGGGGTGAAAGAATTCTTGCTGGTGGGCCATGAGAAGGTGCCACATGGTTTTGTTACAGGGTGCAGCCAAGAGGGGGGACCCCAGGTGGGCATTTGAGATGGGGTCCAGAGCTTGGGATGTCCAGGGGATTTTAAGATGTCTCCATCCCCTCTCCCCCGAGGGTGTGGGTTGGGGGAAGGGACAAATGGAGCAGGGACATTGAGACCTGTTTTGCATAGCAACAGCCTTGCAGCTACCCTCTGGCGTGGTCATTTAACATATCTATAGCCTTTGGCTGGTTGCATGGATATGTTAAATAGCTGTGATCATCTCTGAGCCAGGGGAATGGAAGTAACTTCCCCATCAAGATGTGACTGGGGGCAGATCCCCCAAGCTACAGCACCTGCGTCAGAGCTCGGAGAAGATTGGCTCCAGGACATGGGGCCACACCTGCCCAGACTCATGATGGCAGCCCAGTAAAGCTAGAAGGATATGAATTCTGGCATGTGAAGCCAAATGTGGGAGGAGTCGGAAATGAGGCTGCAGAGGAAGATTGGCCGCGGGGATTTAAAAGCCAGACTTGGCGGCCATTAGAGAGAGAACCACGCGGCTTTGATGGAGTGGAGACTCCTGCATCCCAGAGAGAACCATGCTGCCTTGAGAAGGAGAGCCATGCGCAGCCCTGAGGAGGAGAGAACCATGCGGCTTTAGCAGAATAGGGAGGACCTCAGCCATTGAGGGAGAGAACCATGCTGCTTTAGGAAGGAGAGCCATGTGCAGCCCTGAGAGAGAGAGAACCACTCGGCTTTGGCAGAGTGGGGACTCTCCCCTTCCCGCAGCCCTGAGAGGGAGAACCATGAGGCCTGGACAGAGCGGGGACCCCCACAGCTTTAGAAGGGGAACCACCACCTGGTTTTAGCAGAGATCCCGGCGACTCAGCGGAGGGTGCCGGGAATCCAGGGAGGTCTCCCAGTCGAGATGGAGTACTAACTAAGAACCAGAGGACTGCCTGAGCCATGGACTTCTATTTCCTTTCCTGAGATACGGTACTCTGGACTGGGCAAAGGGGGAAGGAAGGAAGGACTGTGACTGTGTTTGTGGGTGTTTTAAGGGACTTTAGGATTTTGATGAAGACATTAGGTCACTACTTTAAGTCTGTATAGCATTAAATAAACATTTCCTTTTCTTTTCACGAATCTCTGGCATTGAGAGACGTCTTTCCTCTGGCAGCGGACATAACGGACCCGGGCCTTCTTTCAATAATAGTATATCGTTCCAGGCCCCCCTTGTTGTGTTCTGTAACAGTTTTAGGTTAATTGGAGATTGAGGCAGTGACACAGTTGAAGGTACCGGAACCGAGGGCCTGCCTGAACCACGGACTTCTACTTCTTTTCCTGAGATACGGTACCCTGGACTGGGCAGAGGGAGAATGAAAGACTGTGAGTTTGTGGGTATTCTAAAGGGCTTTAATGTTTTTAATGAAGACACTAAGTCATTACTCTAAGTCTGTATAACTTTTTAAATAAATAAGCCCTTTCCTTTTCACTAATCTCTGACATTGAGAGACATCTTTCCCTGGCAGCGGGCAAGACAAACCTAGTACAGTGGGGTGGTGGCAACCCCGGAGCACAAGGGTGGGTCCATTCAGAAATAGTATATTATTTGCACCCCCGCACCAGGTCTGTTCTGTTCTGTATCAAGCTCATCAGATTAAAAAACTCCTGAAATCTTAATTTGTGTGGCTCTCCCTGTCTGTCTTCTTGCAGTTTTAGTCCTGTAACCTAGTTCTTCACAATTCCACGCCTCTGGGTATTTTTGCAGGAGCATAATGCAGACACTGCCTGAAGTCAAAGCCTTTTCCAGACTTTTGCAAAAACCTAAATTCTTTGATGAGATTATGCTTGATGTTCTTGAGGAGGAAAGGGAGAAATCACTTTGGAGGTGACAGAGGTTAGAAACTGATTCCGGCTGTAGGAGGGTGCAGCCAGGGGCCCCCCAAAAGGATTTGTAATGGGGTTCAGAACTCAAGGTGTCCAGGAAATACTAGAAAGATATATAGGATGGCCTCACCCTCCACCACAGGTGTGAGTTGGGGGAAGGGACACATGGAGCAGGACCATTGAGAGCTGTTTTGCATAGCAACAGCTTTGCAGCTAACCTCTGGCCTGGTTGTTTAGCACATCTATAACCTTTAACTGGTTTCATAGATATGTTAAATAGCTGTGGCCATGCTCTGAGCCAAGGGGATGGAAGGAACTTCCCCCCAAGAAGTAACTTCGAGGCAACTGCCCCTAGTTACAGTGCCTGTGTGAGAGCTTGGAGACGATTGGCTCCACAACACGGGGCCACCCCTGCGCAGACTCATGGATGGCAGCCCAGTAAAGCTGGAAGGATATTTAAACCCAGACATGGCAGCCATTGAAGAGAAGCATGCGGCTGCAGCCATGTAAAGAGAACCATGCACTTTTGGCACAAGGGGACCCCCCCTCCCCCACCGTAGCCATGAGAAGAACCACCACACAGCTTTAGCAGAGAACCGCCGCACAGCTTTAGCAAAGAATCACCACATGACTTCAGCAGAGAACCACCACGTGGTTTTAGCTGGAGATCCCGGCAACACAGCTGATGGTGCTGAGAACCGAGGGAGGCCTACCAGCCGAACACGGATTACTGGGAAGAACCAGGAGCTGCCTGAGCCATGGAGTTCTATTTCTTTTCCTGAGATATGGTACCCCAGGCTGGGCAAAGGGGGAAAGGAAGGACTGTGTGTGTTTGTGGGTGTTTTAAGGGACTTTGGGATTTTGATGAAGACATTAAGTCATTACTCTTAAGTCTGTATAACTTGAATAAATAGCTGTTTTCCTTTTCACCAATCTCTAACCTGGAGAGCTATAATTCTCTGGTGAAGAGAAAGGTGAACCTAGTATAGGGGGACCCCAGGAGAAATGGGGGTAAATTCGGTAGCATTGTGGGACCCTCTTCCCTGGTGGCCAGTTGGGGACGATCATGGGAGACTACATGCACAGTAGCTTTAAAGTAATACAACTACTTGTACATGTGCAGTAAAGCCCACCAAAACTAGCCAGGAAGGATCTGCCCTATAAGAATAGAGTCCCTCCAGCCCATGAGGTCAATCTCTGCTTGGAGTTGGCCTGCTCCCATGTTCTGTGCTATAAACTTTGGGTGTTCAGTTCAATTCTTTGTCCCAATCACTAAGAACCTGGTTACCTGTGCCCATCTGTGACAATGCCAAACTGGAAACAGGAGACAGGGGAGGGACCCTGAAGTTTCTGTGAACTTCGTCCCATTGACTGAAAGGTGTTGAGGCCCCCAGGATGAGGGATGGCTGCATGGTGTCTCTGCAAGGCTGGATTCCAAAAGTCCCCAGGCAAGTCAAACATTTTTATGTCCCCAAAGGGCAAGAATCAGAAGGCTGTTCGAAGAAGCGACTACGTTGGGAAATGAGGGTATCTGCAGTCATTGCTATAGCCACCTATACAACAAACACCCAGCTCTATTTCCAGGTGCCCCTGAGGCCCCTGAAATGTTCAGGGAACCCAAGAAACAGAGGATATGGAGCCTATCTATAAATGAGGCTGCTGTTCCCATTGAGACAGGCCAGTAAGCCAGGACAAGTGGAATAGGGAAACTGAGACAGGTAGTTACAAGGCCAAGCAGTTTACAGCTATCTAGCATAATCCCATCTTCCCTAAGCAAGGATGCTTAAGAGTAAATGGTTTGCACTTCCCTTCCCTGACCAGAGGGTAAATAGCTTAAAGCATTCTACTCTGGAAGATAATGATAACAGAAATCCAATCACTGCCATTTGGGCCAACACCCAAGAACAGATGTAATTAAGGAAATAAAACTTATTTCAGCTCATCAGCTGAAATAGTGTGTAAAGTGTGTAAAGCTGATGACGGTTCTATTGAGATCCTCCCCTAAACTCCTGGCCTTTAAAACCTTCAGGCTGAAGGACCCAGGGCATACTCTTCCTCCTGAGAGGATGCCCATGCCTTTCTTCCCTCACATCCACGCATCTCCCAAATCTATGGGACCCCACAAGACTTGCAACCAGGGGAGCAAAGGGCCATGGCAGCTTATTCCAGGATAACCTTCTGAACCTGTCTCCAAAGCCCCCTTTTCTCTAACTTTCCAGTGAACCAAAGCAGCCCGCCTTGGCTCTTTTCCCTTTCTAGCTAAAGCAGTGACCCATCTAAGCTCTCTCCTGTTGCTTCTTCTGTGCTAAGCCCTTCCTCACTTCACTGTCTCCAGCTTTAATAGACATCCTCTCAAAATTGCCTGGCTTGTGTTGTGAAGTCAAGAACCCACGCTTTCCTACACGAAGTCAAGAACCCACACACTGTAGGCCGGCCCAAGGCTGACCAGCTCCAGGCCCCATCTCCATCTTGGAGCAATGTGTACCCAGTCAGGCTTAAATCAATTTAAAATAGAATGGAGATGTAACCTTTCATTCATTCCTGGAGTGGTCTGATGTTCATTATACCTTAATTCTAATACCACTGTTTCCTGCTCTGTATCCTTTCTACTCCATCCCTGTTGCCACTGTCTAGCCCAGTTTCTTGGTTCTCCGCATTTCACAGACAGAAAGGTGAGGCCCATAGTGGATTAGGACTTGGTATGGTCACTGAGTGAACTCTGAAAATGTGGGGCCTCAAATCCAGCCTCCAGCATAGTCCACCGGGGGTCGACCATGGGGTGTGAGAGATTGCTGCTGCTCAGGGTGGCCTGCCCAGGCACTGGGTGGACTCTGTCCCTGTGGGTGGAAACAATAGGTCAGAGGGCAAGTGGTCTTCATCCACCCTCACTGTGCCCTGGAGAGCAGAGGGCTTGGACTGTGCTGCCCTTTTAGATAGAATGGTACCACCCCTCACACATGTCTAAGAACCCCAGCGTTGTAGGCAGGCTGAAGGGCAGAGCTCACTCCAAAGGCTCTGTTAAAAGGTAAACTAAGGCACAATGAATTTTTCCTCCTAGAGTTAATTTGAGCATACGTGAATTGGAATCGGGCAGTGCCAAAGCAAAAGTGGTTACGGAGTGCTCCACAAGAAGAGCTAGTGGTGGGGGAAAGGGAGGAGTGTTTACACAGAAGACATAAAAACAAAGTAATTATTTGATTGTTTATAGCTTAAGTGGTTGCCTTATTGGCTGTTTGTGATTAGTTGCTCCTAAGTTTCACATCTCAGATTTGAGTGCAAGGCCTGGCTTAGGTTTTGGTTTGCTTATGTAGACTACCCAGACATTAAGGCAACCCAATCTAAGGACCTCGTTGGTAAACCCTTCGAGAGGTCCCAGTTCAGTGTGTGTGGCTGGGGGACAGGAGGAGGGCAAATGTTCCACCCAGTGTTCCCTACAAAGATCAGACACCTGACACAGCATCAAATCTCCTGCTGGATTCTCAGATTTCAGAAGGTGTTTAAAACAGACTCATTATCATCAGTTTTCAAATCTGGTGCCAAGTACAACATTCTAACAAACCTATTCCTTGACACAGGTCCTTCTACCCTTTAAAAACCATGTATCCATAGTGCTATAGATCTTTAAAAGTAACAAAACTGCTTTTCTTATTTTTTTCATTAAATGTAATGAAATACACATAAAATTTATCATCTTAATTTGTAAGTGTGCAGTTCAGTGACGTTAAGCACATTCACATTGTTGTGCAACCATCACCTTCACGTGTCTTCAGACCTCTTTTCATCTTGCAAAACTGAAACTCTGTCCCATTAAACACTAACTCCTGCTCCCTCCCACCCTGCACTGCCCCCCCCACCCCCAGACAACCACCATGCTACTTTCTGTCTCTGTGAATTTGACTACTAGGTACTGCATACAGGTAAAATCATACAGCACTCACAGTTTTGTGACTGGTTTATTTCACTTAGCATAAGTCTTCAAGGTTTATCCACATGGAGGCATATGTCAGACTATCCTTTCTTCTTGTGAATGACATTCCATTGTCTGTATATATCACATGTGCTTCACCCATACATCTATTGACACATACTTGGGCTGCTTCCACCTTTTGGCTATTGAGAAAACTGCTGCTATGAACATGGTTGTTCAAATATCTCTTTGAGACCCAATTTCCAATTCTTTTAAGTATATATACAGAAGTGGGGTTGATGGATCCTATGGCAATTTTATGTCTAACTTTTTGAGGGACCACCATACTGTTTCTCGTAGTAGTTAATACTGAATTTTTGGAGGAATGTTCCAATATTTCAAATGATCCAGGAATGAAGCTGACCTTTACCTGTTATTCTGATTTAGAAAGGGTTTATTGTCCTCATTTCTAGAAGGTGACTAGAAGTGACATAAAATATTAATGCAGAATATCTCATGCAGCTTACTCACATGCAGCCAAAGCTGTTCACCTTGGAATGAGATGTCAGGCTATATTTGCATTAATAATCTCAGAAGTAGTCTTTCCCCATGGCCCCAGTGTGCTGCCTGGACCTCTGGGCCAGAGTCCTGCCTCTCAGTCCTTTGGGCTCTTTGGCAGCATGGAAGTGGAGGGGTGGTTATCGTCCTGGGTACTCTGATTTGTGGCTCCACCAGGACCATGTAGAGTGAGAGAGGGTCAATTTCTCCTCCATATCATGACATACTGTTGACAGAAGAAGAGAGGAGGCTACTGGGCAGGTTGTAACCAGACATCCCTTGCACTTTCCAGCCTGGCTCAACACTGTGTTTGTATGCATGCACCTCCCGCCACACCCCACAATCTAATTTTTCATAATCGCTTGTTATCTTGGAGGAGCTTTACATGCAATAACCACTTCATGGATGACCAAAAACACAATCTTTTCCTCCTTCCACCAAAGCTGTGTCTAGTTACTGTATTCAGCTTGGAAGTCCAGGATCTCTGAGAAATGTCCCTTCTGCCTCAGGTTCTATGATGCCCCTTCTGCCTCGATATTCTGCCACCTGGGAACCCAATAGTGAATTAACTACCACTCCTACATCTTGTATAGATTAATGAGAAGAGAAGGAAAAAGAGAAAATGCATTTTTAAAATTGTTTTAACAGAAAACAAAAGAAATTCAAGTAAAGGCTATGGACTCCACTTTTATTTTCCTCACCGGGCACAGCTCGTATTGATGACTCCTCAGCCCAGCTGACCCCTCCTGACTCTCCTCACTGCCACGCCCTTGTTGACCAGAGTCCTTTTCCTGATAAAGTACAAATACTGCATCTTTAGGGTGTCATCTCTTGCTGACCTGCCTGCATCACCTACCATCTTTACCACTGGGGCTGGTGGCAAAAGGAGGAGGGCTTCCATTCCAGATTCCTTTGGGAAGGAGAATCTCTACCGTACCAGTGCAATCAACTCAGAAGATACTAAAGCCCTCAAGAATAACACAAAGACCTAAAAAATAACGAGAACACAATCTCAAGTTCCACTTTGATGGAATTCCATTTTGATCCTTAGTGATAGCATTTCTTGCTATAAACAGATACATGAGGAAATTGAAGACATATTATGAAAGAGGGTCCTGGGTGAGAGCACCCCTTCTCCACTACCTATTGGACATTGGGTCAGAATATATTCCACATCCTGCTGGACAGCAACTCGAGCTCATGAGCTGTCCTCTCCAGCTGGGACTATGACTCTAGCTGATTTTTCAATAGACCATTGGAATGTCTTTAAAGGCAGCTAGCTCTTGAAACTGGGTGAACCATAAAATCAGTAACACTCATGGGCATCAGTCCATTGCTTCACTTCTTTTGCTCTAACGTGACTTTCTTAGTAGAAGGTGATGTGCTGAGAGACACCATGTGCTCTAAAAGCCACTCAGTAAGTCCGTGCTGCCAGAGGCAGGGCAGGAGGGGAAGAGTAAACTCAAATGGCAAATAGGTGTCTCTTCTGGGGAGGTCACACAATGGAAATAACTCAATAAGTAATCTGACTGTCACTAAGTGGCTGTCTGATCCCTCAGAATAGGGTACAATGTAGAGCTCAGAGTTTGGGGCTCTCATATCTGACATTTGTGGGTCCATTTCTCTGACCCTTCAGTTTTTCATGTGTAAACTAGGAATGATAGAATCTGGTAAGGACAAATGAGTTATTGCCTATAAAGTATAGGAGACTGTTCCACGTGGTGTGGGAAATGTAGCCCAGCCCCCACTTGGAAAAGCCAATGAGGAGCAAGGTCTGGTACACAGGACCCACGCTCATGGATAGGTTCTCCCATGGGGAATCGGGCCTTAATTGCACCTAGGCTGCTTTGATACTTGCTTTTGCTAAAACTCCCTCATCTTGGATTGAGGCAGCAAATGTTTACTGCATAGCTCTAAAGTAACTTCCTAAAGTCTGTGCTAAACCTGCCAAGTATGGAGTATAACCACTTCAACCACTTTTCCCCTTGATCTGCAACATCCTTCCCTTTGAAGTAATTAGCAACATTCTTTCCTTTGTTATCTGTAAAAGGTAATCACCTACAGTGAACCTGTGCCTAGTAAATGAGGACCATTCTTGATGTAATGTACCCAGAAAAGCAATAAAAGCTTGTCCAGGCAGGAGTCAGGGCCTTCTCTCTCACTTAGAGGGTGGCCATGCCATCCCTTTTTCTTCACAGGATTTCTGTAGTCTGTGTGAATTTGTTCATCACAGCCACAACACACAGACCCCATGGGGTCTTATTACCACACCAGTGTTGGAAGAAAATTCTCCAAGGGTCTCTCACATTTCTGCAGGTCTTCTGAGCAGAGAGGCATGAAAGTATTTAGGAGATAGAATGTCCATCTCCAAGGCACAGGTCAGATTTGATTGCTGTCTGGGATAATAATGAGAATGTTTCCCTGTGGGGCAGAGGCTGAGCAGATTTGCTTGCAGCCCATTACAAAACACTGGAGTTACCTAAGCTCGGGTTCCTCAGCTGTGATGTGCCCACCTGGGCTGCTCTACATCATCTTGGGGTTTAAGGGGAACCAGTGCAAACACATGGCTCATGCTCTCTGCTGTGCTGTGAGTGATGGAGACTGTTGTCTCTGATCCAGGAGTCTCGTGTCTCTTGCTAGCATCCGTGAAGCTGCAGCAAACTATAGTATTTAGTAATCTCAGACCTTTCAGAGTTCCTGACAACTAGAAGCTTAAAGCTGGTTGCTTCTGCTGGCAAATTAGACTCAGCAGTGCTGGTTTCCAGGGCAACCTTGACCCACACTATTAAACTTATTCTATCCAGGCCCTCATGGATACCTTACCTGAGACCTATTAAAGCAAATATATATATATATATATAGCTTAATTAAGGGATTATATATATGTATATAGAATATATATATTCCCTTAATTAAGAGGGTGTGATGGTTGCTAATCAGATGACCTTAAAACAGGAAGATTATCTGGGCAGGCTCAACACCATCGAAAGGGTTCTTTACTGTGGAGGGGGGCAGGGCAGACGTAGAGTGTCAGGGTCCCTGACTACATGTTGTTCATGCTGCCACCTTCATTCTGACCTTTCACTGTGAGCTGACATGGGGGCAGCCTTGTGGGATTACATCTTGGGAATTCAGACTAAGGCTCAGAGCCCACCTTTCACAAAAAGCCCCCCACCCCTCAACACAGATGGCTCCTTCTCTCTGCTTGTACTCTCCCCACCCCCACGGGACCATGCTACCAGCTTTTTAGTGCTCTGGACATGCAGTCTATTGGTCGGAGAACTATTTACTCCAGCTCTGCATTCTCCAAACTGGTGGGGCCAAAACACACAGCCAGGGTGGTCTGATGCCCAGAGCAAGGCTGGCCTCTAGTGCAGCCATCAGGAAATCCAAAGGCAGTCACCAAGGGAAAATGAGGCAGGCTGGACACTCACTCTGGAGCACCAGATTTGTTGCCCCAGTGTGGCTTCCTAAACACACAGCTCAACCAACTGCTGAGTATTTCAATAAGCCAGGCAAGATTGCACAGAGCTCTTGACCTCGATCCTCCCACATAAGGCTGCAGCAGCCCTGCAAGATGTTAGGTCTATGTCAGAGATGAGAAACAGTTTCAGAGAGAAGACACTTGCCCAAGATCACATGGCTAGTAGATGGCAGAACTGGGATTTGAACCTTCACTATGCTGGTGTGTCTGATTTCCTCCCATGGTCTCACCTGATGATGCAGGACATGTTACTCTGCACCAGGGCACAGTTTCTTTGCATGGTTCCCCCATAGCCTGTCACTTACTCAAAAGTTCCCCTCACTCCTGAGATGGAAAGCATTCCAGCACAGGTGCCAATCCCCCAGCAAAGAAGTTTACCAGCTGGTTGTTAATTAGCCAGCACTTAACATCTAGGAGTCACTGATGCACCTGATGTGGGTTGACAGCAAGTGAAGTACCACCCCTCCCCCCACAAGAGCAACCTCTTGCCAGCCCACTCACTGACTTCTTAGCAGGTGACTGCTTTCTTATCTTTGCCTTCTCCATCCACTGCCACACCCAGAAGTAATAACTGGTTTGTCTCCATCCTCTAATTTTTATCTTCTTTGCCTGAGGCAGTTCTGCACTGGCAAGGGCTAATCCTACAGCTGATAAATCCTTTCCTGTAAAACTGACCCCAGCTTCAGGCTGAGTCAGGACCCTGGCCCCAGGTTGAAACTCAATGCTGCCTCCCCAGTTTGTGCACATCAGGATCATGATGGCCCTGTCTGTATTCACACCCCTAAGGTCAGCCAGTTGGGTGATGGAAGAGGCAGCTCAGAGCCATGCATGAGCTTTCAAGAGCTCCTGCCTCTCACCTGCAGTTTGCCCCAGCCCGGGAGAGCCTTGCCCTGCCTCCTGTCCTCACATCGTCTCCTCGATGACTGGCCTCTAAGCTTGGCAGCACTCAGTTCCCTTCAGGCCCCAGGTATTGGGGCAGGCAGAGCACAGATCCCCTGAGCACTCAAGGGCAAAGTTAAAGGATGTTCTCTGAAGTTTCTGACTGCCTCTACCCATGAAAGAGACGGGCACCCTGGCAAATCTGGGAGTTTGGAATCACAGCAAGAATATCTTGAGGCATTGCCTGCTGCCTTTTTTTTCAGGTGAAATTTACATAATATAAAAATTACTAGTCTAAGTTTACAATTCCACGACAGTACATTTGCAAAGTTGTTCAACTATCACCTCTATAGAGTTCCAGAACATTCCATCACCCCTAAAAAGACCTCATGCTCATAAGTAGTCACTCCCCATTCTCCCCTTTCCCAGCCTTTGGCAACCACTAATCTACTTTTTGTCTCTATGGATTCACCTATTCTAGATAATGCATATAAAAGGATTCAGACAATATGTGACCTTTTTGTGTCTGGCTTCTTTGACACGATGTAATGTTTTTGAGGTTTGTCCACATTGTAGCATCAAACAAACACCTATTCTCTTTTATTTATAGCAGCACTATCTACAGCAGCCAAGTGATGGAAAACCAGCCCAATGTCCATCAGTGGAGGTACAGATAAATAAAATGGGGCATCTCCATCTGTACAATGGACGATCACTCAGCCACAAAAATGAGTGAAGTTTCACAGAGGCAGAAAGTGGGATGTGGCTGCCAGGGGCCGGGGGAGGTGGAATAGGATGTTCATGTTCAGTGGGTACGGGAAGACGAGAAAGTCCTGGAGATGGATGGTGGTGACGGCTGCACAACAGTGTGAATGCTCTTGATGCCATTGAATTGTATACTTAAAGTGGTTAATGTTTTATGCCCCTTTTACCCCAATAAAAATAGGAATGGTATACTGATAGATGCTAGGACATGACTGAACCTGGGAAACACTACGCCTATTCTTTTTCCCTCTGCATTCATCTCGTATTTTGTTGTTATAGAGTAAGCCTTTGAAACAACTCCCTTCAAAACAACTTCAGGAAAATCTCTAGGAGAATTTGATTTATCTATTGAATAAGCTGCATCCAAACCAATGTGGACACGAGTTCTTCAGGTTCAGAGTTAGCAAATATTTATAGAGCTTCTGTTCTGAGCAGGTTCTGGTCTTGAGTGCCACATTGGTTGCCCTATTTATTCTCACAAATACTTGAGGCTGGTGTCATCATTGTTATTCTCATTTGCTTTTGAGGAATCTGAATGAATAAAATGTCCAGAATTGCAGTTTTGCAAAATGAGAGAAGTTCTGGAGGTGGATGGTGGCAATGGCTGCACAACAATGTGAATGCACTTAATGCCGCTGAAGTGCACACTTACAAATGATTAAGATGGTAAATTTTGTTTTGTGTATTTGCTACAACTGGAAAAAAAAGGTGGGAGAGATTTTGTAAGTAAATTTCACGAGGTCCCACAGCTATCAAGTGGCAGGAATGGGCACTGAATCCCTGAGGATGGGGAACAGTCCCTGGATGGGCAGAGCAAGAGCAGAGCGATGGCAGAACGCTGGGACAGGGGTCTAGGTACCAGGCTGTGGGGCGGGCTCCGGCAGCTGGCCCTCAGCATAGTCCTGGGCAAGGCCCTCTCACTACTGGTTCTTTCAGGCCCTAAAAACAATCAGCTTTGGCTTCCCTGCTTCTGCGTGTGTGCCTGTGGTCATGGGACACCATTGCAGATGCCCAGAGCAGCCTCACAGTGGACAGAGCCAGCTCCCTCCATCCCGGCCCAGCGTCAGATCTGGAGTCTGAGCTACTAATTCAGGTGGATGCACCAGGTGCCAAGAGGCGCTCCAGGTACTCCCTGCCTGCAGAGAAAATAATGATTTATGACTCCGAACTCACTGAAATGTGAGCTAGGTCAAAGTGGAAACTTGAGTGTTTGTTTTAATCTCTGTCCAAGAATCGCTTCACTTCTGACTGGAAGATAATGAGTTTTGAGCCACACCGGAGTTGGGCATTCTGTGAGCTTGACACAATCTGCTCTTTGAAGGGAAATCCACACATATTAATTGGTAGAAAGGAAAAAGAATAGCAAATCACCATTGCCCACTTGGCAAATATTTACCAAGCACTAGACACTGTTCTGGGCACTGTGCAGATGCACACAAGAGACGAGTCCCTGGCTGCAAGGAGCCTACCTTCTAGGGGTGGGCCCTGCCAAGGAATAAGCATGGATCAGCAAGTCAGGAGAGAAAATGACTCGGGGAGGGTCATCGGGAGTCTGCTTTCAAAAGGGCGATCAGGAAGGTCTCTTGGAGGAGGTGACATTTGAGCCAAAGCCTGAATGGTAAGTGCAGCGACCATGCACATAGCTGCAGAGAGAGCGCTGGGGGCAGAGGGACAATGAGGCTACCCACCCAGAGATGGTGGTGCACCGGCATCCCTTCTTCCCTCGCCCTCAGAGAAGATGTCTCTAGAGAGTGACAGGGTCCCTGAGCTGAGCTCAGGGGACTTGACAGGCATAGAAGAGAATCCTTTGCTCTTACCAGGGCTCCTGAGAAAACCATACTGGGGCACTCCCTGAGCACAGAGGAGCCCAGCTGCAGAGACAAGAGGACAGAGGAAGGGGATGTGTGGCCAAGAGCAGCCTCATCAAAGAGGCCATGACCCTCGCTGGACGGTAGGAGCCTTGTGGCTAGGGATGTGGTCTGGTTCAGTCCTGTACCCCCTACACTGCATGTGGTGAGTGGCTCCAGGACTTCCCTTGAGCTGCATGAGGGATGCCAGAGGACACATATTAGAGATAAGAGCCCCAGTGAGGTTGTACAACCAGGCCCAAATTTTCTTTTAAAAACTATTATATATTTTTAAAACATTTTATTTATTTTTAGAGAGAAAGGAAGGGAGGGAGAAAGGGAAGGAGAGAAACATCAATGTGTGGTTGCCTCACACATGGCCCCCACTGGGGACCTGGTGCACAACCCAGGCATGTGCCCTGACGGGGAATCGAACTGGCAACCCTTTGGTTCACAGCCTATACTCAATCCACTGAGCTATACTGGCCAGAGTGCAAAGTTTCCATAGTGAGCCTTGGGCTTGTCTCATATTTTGTTATGTTTTATCCAACATCGGTTCACTTGGCCCCTGACAAATAGGCATTTAGGAACAACCTTCACCCTCACCTCCCAAAGCCCCACCTCCTCACTTCATCCAGCCATGCCAGCCTGTTCTTTCGGTGCACCAAGCTCATTCCTACCTCAGGGCCTTTGCACCGGCTGTTCCCTCTGCTGGCAGGGCTCTTTCTCCTGCTCTCCTTGCATAGCCGAATCCCTCCTGCCGTTCAGACTCAGTTCAAGTGCCTCCTCTTCAGGATAGACCTCCCTGACCACCCAATCACTAGCCCCACTCCCGTGCGAATGTCACTCTTGAGGCCAGCACTGTACTCTGTTCTCCCAACAGCACTTCCTTCTCTCCACTGTCATCCTGCTTTTTCGGACTCTCAGTTACTTTCTGTATACCCAGGAAAGTGTGAGCTCCATGAAGTGAGGGCTTGTCTGGGATATCACCACTGTGTATAAGCACACACCCTAGAACAGAACTCGCCACCTCAGTAAGCACGCAGGAAAAGTTTGATGGATGGAAAGTTAAGATTAGGGGGAGGGAGAGGAAGAGGATATGAAACATGGAGGGAAGAAGGGGGGAAGGGGGAAAGGGAGAGAGGGAGGGAGGGAAAAAGAAGCTGAGAGAGAGAGAAACATGGCCCCTGTTCTCAAGGACCTTATAGACTCTGAAAGGGACAGACATGCAAACGCATAATCCCAGTGAGGTACAACAGTGCCGAGGTACACAGAAGAGAGGGCAGAAGGCTTGTGTCTCAGGCTGGTTTTGTAGGACGGATGGGTACTGTCCAAGAAGACAAATTGAGATTTCTAGACGGAGCGACTACATGCATTTGGAAAAGCCACGGGTTGTGAAACAACATGGATTGTTGGCAAGTACCTCTGAAGTATCTTTGGTGTGGAACAAGCAATTGGGAGGATGGACAGAGAATAATTGTCAAGAGCAGCAGGGCTGCATCTGAGAGACTTCAATGCTGGGCCCAGGAGCTTAAACTTGATGCTGTAAGTGACCTGAGAGCAACTGAAGGGTTTTACCTGACAAGCAATAGAGGGTCAGATGCGAGTGGTGAAGCTGCTTGGGGGACAGTGTGAAGGATGGTCTAGCAAGGACCCTGGCCCAACGGGGAGGCTACCCAGGTGACAGTCCAGGCAAGAAATGACGTAACTGCTAGTGACAGTAGACAGAACAGGGAATGGGGTGGATCTCAGAGATGTTTGGGGAGGGGGACAAACAGGGAGGGCTTGGTGATCAAATACCGGGGATGAGGGAGAAGGAAAGTCTAGGAAAAGTCCCATGTTTCTGGCTTAAGGACCAGCGGGGCCACCTCTGAGCTGGGCATGTGGGAGCAGGACTGGGCCTGGGGGGAGGTGATATACTCGTGCACATGTTGAGTTGGAGGGTCTGTGGCACATTGAGGAGGGGCACCTGGAACACACATGGAGTCAGGGGTACAGAGGACAAGGGTCCAGTGTGCTGCTCAGGCTCCAGAACTGGGTGGCTGAACTAAAACCATCTGGTCTAAAAAGCCATAGGACTCACTGGGATGACCGTTGGCCCCTCTGTCCCTGCTCTAGCAGGAGGTCCCTGGGGTGCCTGGTATCTTGTCCCCCTCCTTTTTGGTCAAAGGCTTCAAAACCCTTTACCTGGATGGTCTTACAGAGGGCAGACCTGTTCTCTGCTTCCATAAAAGCTCCTGCTTTGACCCTAATCCTCCTCCCGTGGGTCTAGACCCACGTCCTCCATCTCTTTGCAGGTGGAGGATTTATTCTTCACGATGCAATGCCCAGGGTCCTGGACGGAATCATGGGGCCCCATTGCCTCCCTTCTTCTCAACCTGGACCCCCTCCTTCCCTCTGGCAGGCATGGGAAGCCCCGCTAATGAAGGACATGCCTCAGGGTCCAGGCTGGTCACAGGTGGCCATGTTTCCTCCCCATCTTCAAATTCTGCATCTTAGGGATGTGTTGAGCTGCTGACCAGCCCTGTCCAAGGCCTCAGTTCCATGAGAAACCTGAGCTTCTAGGACACCAGCTTTCATTCCACTCTCCATTCCTACTCACCCCCAACCCTCCTCACTCACATCCTGTCCACTTTCAAAATCTTCTCTATTGCCGCTGCCTCCAGGGAGCTTTCCGTGATACCCAAAGTTGGCATCTCTGATCACACTCTGTCATTGTGGTTCTGTGTGTGATCATCTCGTCTCCCCACCCCCAGAGCCCTGGGACTATGGCTGGTTCATCAGCATGCGGTTGGGACCACCACAGAGCCAGGCCCAGGGCATGGTGCAGAGCAGCCTGTGATAAAGGGCCAGTTACCTACTGAACAAGCCAGTGAAAGCAGAGGGATCCATGAGGCTTGCCAGCTCCCTCATCTATTTAATGGGTCTTATAAATCATATAAAATTTATAAATCATATAAATTGTGTTTTTATGGAGCAGGCAAATCACCTGTAAGATACTACCTGTGAAGGTAGGCAACTCCCAGAGAGGCCTCAATAACTCTAAAACAGATGAACAGTCACCACCTTGTGGACTCAGTGCCCTCTTCCTGCCTAAGTAACAGCACACACTCTCCAGGGGGAGAAAAATGAGCAACACTCTGTAGTAAAGGATTGGGCTTCAAAGGGGAAATGTGGGTTAAAATTCCAGGTCTGCCCCTTACTGGCAGAGATCTGGGCAAGACACATAAACTCCCTGAACCTCAGCTTTGTCTTCCAGGAAACAGAGATAGTGTAGTGTCACTGATTCCACAGTCTGGTGTAAAGATTAAGACACAGCATCAGGTCTTGGGTTCCCAGCTCTCTCTCGGGAAGCCACCTGTGAATTTGGGCTTGTGTCTCCGCAGGGTGAAGAATCACTGAGTGGCTGTGATCAGAGCCCTCCCCCGGAGAGGGGGCTACGGAAGGGAAAGGAAAGAACCTGCACTTCGGGGCAGACTGTCTCCTGGCCGCATAACCTGAGACAACTTTCCTGGTCTCTCCCAGACACCATGTTGTCCGCTTCAGAATGAGGAGAATCAGTGGTTGCTGAAAGGGTTAAATGTGACACAGGCAATGAATAGAAGTGCCCAACACAAATGTGTTGACAGAAGAAGCCCCATGATGATGAATTCTTTTTCTTCTTTCCATTATAGGCTTCCACGTCTGTCATGAAACTGAAAAGATTGGGTGAGCTAGTCATTAAACGGGATTATCACCAGCCTCTCTGCCATGTGAGCTGGAATGACGTGACAGACATAAGAATGGTTTTGTTTGGGGGAGAGGGGCGGGAACCAGATCCAAGAATGGGTTTTATCTGGGAAGTGCTGCATGTGCACATGAGAAGTCCTACAGACAGGACCTTTGTGTCCTCCCAAACTCATCTGTTGAAACCTGTTGTGACGGGACTTGAAGGTGGGGCCTTTAGGAAGTGGTTAGGTCATGAGGGTGGAGCCCTCGTGAGTAAGATTACTGCCCTTTACTAAAGAGACCCCAGAGAGCTTTCTTGTACTCTATGCCATGCCAGGGCTCAGTGAAAAGATGAACTAGGAAGTAGACCCTCACTAGACACCGTATTTGCTGGTACCTTGACCTTGGACTTCCAGCCTCCAGAACTATGGGAAATAAATGTTTGGTTTTTGTAAGGCACCCAGTCTGTGTATTCTGTTAGAGCAGCCCAAACAGACTTAGGCAAGAAGGACTGGTGCAAGGATCCCAATCCAACTGTCTCGACTGTGCCGTCAGTGAAGGGGAGGCTCGGGGTGGGGTTGTAAGGGAGCTGAAGGAGGAAACCTGGCCACCCTGACCCTGTGCCCCTCCTGAGGGGGTGCGCTGGGAGGACATGGCACTGCTTCTGTGATCTTTTTGCCAGAAGTAAAACCCTCAATCTCATCATGAGGAAGCGTCAGACAGACCCACACTGAGGGACAGACTACAAAGTGACTGTCCAGCACTCATCAAAAGTGTTGTGAAAGACAGGCAGAAGGCTGTCCCAGATCAGAGGCAATGAAAATAACGTGACAACTTGGTGCAGCATGAATTTAGTAGACAAACTGACAAGTTTGAGTAAGGTCTGTAGATTAGTTAACCACATCACATCCATGCTGCTTTCCTTGTTTTGCTTGTGATGCCGTGGGCATGGAAGATGTTCATGTACACTCGCTTTGTTGTGGTGGTCTGAACCCATGTCGTCTCCGAGCTGTGCCCATATTCAATTCTACAGCACAAAAGCACCTGCACACAATGCTTAAATGCATGGGTGTGGCTGCATCACAACACAACTTTACTTACAGAAACAGGCAGAGGCCCCGAGCACCCCTGTCTCCAGAGGACCTCCTTCTCTAGCATGGAAGTAGTTTTTATGCTGAATAAGAAATTAATTCTTTATAACACTGTATTAAACACATTTGCATATTAATCACTTTGAATGGCTATTGAACATTCTATTTAGTGTATGTGTGTATGTGTACAATGGTTAAATATATGCACGTGTATTACTACATGTGATGACTAAATAAATAACATACATAATGGTTAAGTATGTTATGGATTATTCAAAAACTATTCATTCTTCTATTTGACAATATTAGCCTGCCGTGTGCCAGGCACCCTGCTGGGAACTGGAGTACAGCAGTGAGGGACGCCACCAAGGTCCCTCCCTGCCCTCAGGGAATGCACATTCCCCAAACTGCCCACCTCAGGTCAGTCCTGGTCAGCCCTTGTCCCCAAATGTCTGGGGCTGTCTTCTACCGGCCCTCCAGTGGGATGTGTCAGCATGTGTGTCCCCACTTCAAGTTCTGAAATCAGGGCCTCATGGTCATAAATGGCACTTCCGTGGACAGTTAGCAAATATCCTTCTTCCTTCTGGTAATTTCCTTGGGATAAAGTCCCAGGAGTGGGATCACTGCACCAAGGGCTGTAAGCCTTTTAATGACTCTTGACATATATTCTCAAATGGCTTTCCAGAGGGGCTGTGCCCAGTTCACACACTGCCACCAGCCCTGTGCAGTGCTTTGGTTATACCACCACCGTGCCAGCCCTGGGTGTGACAAATTATATTTCTTAATTTGTGGTAATTTAATAGGTATAAAATTGAATCTTATTTTAATTAGCATTTCTTTGATCATTATGAAGGTTGAATGCTTTCTCTAATAAATATACACTTGGGTTGCTTCATTCATTTATTCATTCATTTAAGGCATCACACATTAATCTTGGGCTACATGCCACACACCATACGATGTCCCAGGGAGTCAGAGACACATAAGACACATTCAAGGATCCTGTATCCCATGAGGAAAGCAAAGAAATTCAATAGTTCCAACCCACAGCAGAATGGATCGTGTGCTAGAGAGAGGTCCAGAGGACTTGTGAGGGAGGAGGAGGGTCCTAGGGAAGTGGCACAGAGGAGGGCACCCGACCGGACTGCAGTTGAATGGGTGCCTTGGCTGCCTCAGCTGCTCTGGATCAGCCTGTGACAGCCAGCTGAACAAACAGGAAGGGACTTCTGCGTATGCCTGTCCACTTATTTCTTGTGCTGTGTAATGTCCCAGTGTGTGTGTTGTTCTGTGTGTCTGTCATCTACATGCACTTGATGTGCACTTGGTGGCCCTGCCTGTGGAACAGGTGCTGTGCCTTTGGGTGCAGACCCGGGGACCTTGGTGCCACAGTGGTTTCGAGGCATGTCAGTATGTGTTGCCACGGGCCATTTACTGGGGTGTCATAAGATGGGTTCTGCAGAGTAAGGAGGCTGATACCAGGCGAGCTGGGGTTCCTGGGGGTGGAGGGGTGGGGTAGCTTGCCTGGGCGCCTGCTTGCTGTCAGAGGTGCCCTGCTACACTGATCCCTCATGGTCACTGGCCCTGCCCCAGCCAACTCTGGCTCCAGTCTCTGCTTCTGTCCACTGGAGGGTAGGGAGAGCCGTCCTGGTCTCTCGGGGTCCAGCTTAGTCATCGCAACTGGACGTGGCATCTCCGACCTTTCAGTCCTTGTCAACTGAACCTCTGCTGAGCCTGCACCCCGGCCTTGTTACTGTTCTCCCTGGGGCAGGGAGACCCCAGAAACGGGCAGGCTGAACAGAGCCCATCCTCTGCCTTAAGCCACTGGAGAGGCTCCGAGAGGCCACCACATCAGGCAAGCCACCCACAGAGTGCTGCGCAGTCCTGGCCACCAGAGGCCAGAATGAGAAGTGGCGTCACCCCAGGCGTCGTGCCACACCTGGGCCTTGGAGCGCCCATGAGGGAATGGACGTTGGCCCCAGAGTTGGAGAAGGGACGGGGTGGATGTCACCTGCTTTGTCAGAGGGCCGGGTGTCCAGCAGCCACCTGCTTAAGTGCCTCCATGGGAGCCTGTTGATCGTCATGTTTTCTGCTTGAAATAAATCACCGGGACAAGGCAAGCGCTTCACTCTGCCTCCTAACGCAGCATCCCCTGCGTGAACACTGCTGGCAGTTTTTTAAGTTTATTGAGATGTAATTCCCATGCCGTACAGTACACCTATTTAATAAGCACAGTTCAATGTTTTTTAGTATATTCACAGAGTTGTGCAACCAGCACCACAATTTAATTTTAGAGCATTTTTATCACCCTAAAATGAAACCCCGGGCCCATTAGCAGTCACTCTTCATTCCTCCCTCTCCTCCCAGCCCAGCCTTAGGCAACCCTAATCTAATTTCTGCCTCCATAGATTTTCCTGTTCTGGACATTTCCTGTAAACGGAATCACACAAGAGGTGGTCCTTTGTGACTGCCTTCTTTGACTTAGCATAATGTTTTAGAAGTTCACCCACACTATACCATGAATCAGTACTTCAGTTCTGCATGTTTATAGCCAAATAATATTAGACTGTATAAATACTGCATTTTATTCACAGATTCATCACCTGATGGACGTTGGGATTGTTTCCACTTTTTGGTTATTATCAATAATGCTGCTATGAACATTCATATACAAGTTTTTATGTGGCTGTATGTTTTTATTTTGTGTGGTATTTACTGTTAAAGAGAAAACTACAGGCCTGAAACAGCGTCACTCATACTAACAGCCCATGATACCAAATCCAGATTTAACACCTGATCTGATTGCAGTTTCAGCCTCTCCCAGAAGCATAACCCTAGTCAACCAGTCTGGGATTTTCTGGTCAACACCAGTGCGCTCTGTCACCTAGGCCTCTCCATCGCCCCAATAGAAAGAAGAGGTAACCTGTATGAAAACCCCTTCCTGTTCCCTTCCTCCCCAAAAAGGTGTTCCAGCCCTAAAACAGTCCTTTTCATGTTTTAGTTTATTTTGTTTGTAAATAAACTAAACTCCCTTGCCCACTCTTCTTCCTCTAGCAACCTCCCATTTTGTGCAGACCCTCGGAGCGCTGTTCTAGTAGCTAGACAGGGAGCCGCCAAACTCAGGTGTCACTTAATACAGCCAGTTGGATCTTCAAATTCGCCTGGTTGAATTTTTTTAACAATACTTAGGTGTGGAATTGTTGTGTTGCATGGTAATTCTACGTTTAGCTGTCTGGGGAGCCCCCACACTTTCCGGAAACAGCTGGCCATTTTCCCTTCCCGCCAGCAGGAGCGAGGGCTAGGACAGCTCCACATCTCCTTCACCAGCAAGCACTGGGGAGCTTGTTGTTTCCTGTTTTTAAACACCAGCCATTTAGGGACTGTGAAGTGGCATCTCATTGTGGTTTTGATTTGTACTTCCTTCATGACAAATTGCTGGCAATTTTGTGTGTATTATTTTTTACATATTTTCATATTTTTAATTCATATTTATATATATGAAGCTTTGTTGTTTTTCAAACTACATATACATACATATGATCTCATCAATATCTTATTATCTGCAACTTCTTTAACATGTTTTAAAAATATTCGACATTAGTATGCACATCTGTGTTATTCCACAATATTACAATAGCATCATTTTTTAGGTCATCTCCTGTGAGTATGCATTCATTTAAGTTGCTTCACATTTTCACTATCACAAACAAAGCTTCAGTGTAAATATCTCCCCATACGTATTTTCACATCTGAATCCTGCAGATGTCCTAGAAGGGGATTGCTCATTCATGAGGTTTAGAGCATTTAAAATTGGGCTGAGACCCTCCGGAGTGATGTCCAAGGAGGCTGTCACAGCTCACACCACCTGTAACAGTGTCTGAGAATGTGGACAGAGTATTCCAACCACTAGACCTATACAGAGTTGAATTAAGCTCTCCCTGGAGGGAGTGTGTTCTTTTTCATGGGAATCGTAAAGAGAGAGTGGGGATGCTCTTAAAAATCAAGTTCAAATAGGGGAGCGGCTGAACTAGGCCATTTTAAGGTCTCCTCCCACTGCAAGTGTTCAGGAATCTCCAAAATGCCAGACCTACGTGATGAAGGGTTTCCCAGCTTGCAGCTGCTGTCATTTCCACACAACCCTGACTTAACTGGGGTCCCGAAAGGGCCAGTCTCTTCACAGAATGAATCCAAGAAGTCTGTAGTCTGACAGAAAAATGTAGCTGAAAGCAGCTGCAATTTATGCTCACCCTGCCGAGAGACCTCTAAGGGGAGAGTGTGCATGTGTATTTTGGGGAGGGCAGAACATATTCTCCACGCATTGCAAAATACCTTAAGAATGCTTTCTCCTCCCTCTGCTACTTTCAGTATTTACATATCTAGCAGCTCTTCCTCAAATACCTTTTCCTTTCTTCCTTTCTCAATTCCAATCCCAAATTCTCTCCACCACCGTCCTTTCCCACCCTCTCTTGCTCTTCCCTTTATTCTTCTCTGCTAGGAACAACTCTCCTGTTTCCAATGCAAATCCTCTGACTTCCCTTCTGTAGCTCCCAGCTTTTCTACTGTGGTCCAATTCTGCATTATAAAACCGAGGATCAGAGCCGGCAAAGGCAGAGAGCTCTGCTTAGAAGGCAGGGTTGCTGGGAAACCACATGGGCAAAGAAGGGACCTCCAGCCACAGAGGGGAGGGAGTGAGAGGAGAAATGTCCCCACTTAGTCATCTTTGTCCCCATTCAGGGAGCCTGGTTCTAAGCACACAAACCTGTTGGCCGGTGGGAGAGGAAGAGCTTGGTTGAATTCAATCAAACAACATGTGATTTTGGAAACAACCAGTCATTATGTGTCATTACTGTGTTGGAGTGAAGGCAGCCCAATTATTTCTTGGGTGGCTTTGTGTGAATATGTGTGCAGACGGAGGCAGGGAATGTACTAGGAAGTCCTTGAATAGAGGAAAATGGGGATCCAGAGACAAAGAAGCATTTGCCCAACGTCGTACAGGAAGTCAGTTATACAGAGCGGGTTTAGAACCCATGTCCCCTGCCCAGAGCCAGCTACCTAATTTGCAGGGCCCAGTCCAAAATGAAAATGTGAGGCTTTGTTTAAAAATGATTGAGAAGTTCGAGACAGCTACAGTAGAGAAATAAACCACCCACTGCCCAGGTTGTATGTCTGTGAAGCTGGCCCTGCCCCATCCCACAGCCTGGGTCTCTCCTTCCACCAGTGTAGCTCAGCTTGTAAAAACTAGGATGACCATGAGTGGGAACTTGCCCCAACATGTTCACGGTCTAAACCAGCGATTCTTGGATTCTGGGGCACCTGGGATTCCCTGGGGAGCTGGTAGAAATCCCAGTGCTAAGACTGTCCCCAGACAAATTAAATCTCTGTGAGTGCAACATAGCATCAGTATTTTTAAAAATGTCTCAGATGATTCGAATATGCAGCCGCATTTGAGAACCAATGATCCCAGGAGGCCCAAACTTGAAGGACAAGAATCATGTGCATGGGGGGCCACAGAACTCTGGCGGCTGGTCCCCAATCCTGTCCCTGGAGCCCCAGCACAACCTAATTACTGTCTCTTCTTGTTAGCGGCGGCATAGCCTGTGCCCTGAGATGACTGAATGTATAAATAAATAGGTCTGGGCTCTTCATAGCTTACTCAGGTTTCCCTTATAAATATGTATTCAGGGAAATATCTAAGAAACGTAATATTGTGCCTCTTCAGAATGGTTGAGGTCTATTGGAAAAATAAATATGGAAGAGGCTCATCAGATGTGTTCTGCTTGCTTGGTGGTCAAGAAAGGCTTTGCTTTCCAGGCCTACCTTTGTGGTCTTAGCACTGAGGAAAAGGCATCTTCACCACCGCTGTGCCTGCTGCCCATGCTGACTGCGATAGGATCGCCTCTGCCCCATGGGGGTGTCTGCATCCAGTTCTAGCTGATAGTTCCAGCACCCCAGCTGCTCAGCTGGGAAGATGCTTCTGCTCTCTGGATCTTGGGGTCTGCTTCTCTCAGGGATCCTAAGGCAGCCTCTCTCTCTCTCTGGACAGCTCAGACTTCTGGAAAGTTCTGTTTGTGCTGGCTTTGGTCTGCTGGTTCTTTCTCTTCTCATGGCCACCTGCATGGTCCAGGGACACCTGCTTCCTCCATCCAGAGAGGGCCCTGGCGAGTGTCACAGATGGGGCCTGGGTCTTTCACCCTTTCTTCTCTGGCTGGAGGCCCCAGTCCCACAGAGGGGCCTCCCCTCACCCCCACTTGGTTGCCTCTGAAGTTGACATCAAAAATCTCTAAGCCTCTTTGTCGATGATGAAGAAAATGTTTAAAAGCTCACGTTTAGAGATATTGGCTGGAAAGTCTGAGCCACAGACTCTTTCAAACATGATTATATAAACATAATTTGTATAAACAGCATCATTTTTTTTGCCAACAGCATAATAAAACAGGGAGAGGGCAGTTAAGTGATCAAGAGAGAAATGCTTCAAACATTACTGCCTGTTCCCATCTCGCCTTTTAAGTGGGTCATTTGTTGCCAAAACCTAATGAGGGACAAAGAAGCAGAGGGAGGGGGCTGGTTTCCTGCACTTTGTGGTTTGACCATTAGTCATGTGTCCACCCCCGTGGACAGTCCTGTTCCAGGTGCCACACTGGCCACTGAATTGGACTTAGCACCAGCAGATCAAGTGCACAATTCCCAGGACTGGCCGGGAAGGCAGGCCCAGGTTTTCAGTGTGCGGCGAGGCCTTGGCTGTGAGAAACCCCACCTAAGCTGAGAAGGGTCCCCGCCCCCAGAATGGGGGCATTGCTGCTCTACCAGAGTCCCTGAGCCTCATTGAAGAAAAGCTAGAAGACATGAAGTCATTGTGTTGAAATCTCTTCACCTTATAGATGGTGAGATGCAGGCCCAAGACAGCCTGGGATGTGCCTGGGGCTGTGCAAGGATCCAAGCTGAGGGCCTGGTTTCAGCCCAGACTCTGACGACAGCTGGGACTTGGCTGTGCTTGGGAAGTGGACAGGAAGGACTTCCTCAGGACCCAGGATCAGTCACTGGTGGCTGCAAACACACCATCCCTGGCTTCAAAGAGGGCAAGAGCAGAAGTTGCCAGGCCTTGTAAAGGCAAGTCTCAAACTAGGATAGCATCACTTCCAACACATTCTATTGATGGAAGTCACGTGACCACACCCACAGTCAGAGTGGAGGGGACCATACCAGAGCATGCACACCAGGAGGCCGGGTGCCCAGGGGGATGCCAGTGCATCCTGGGCACTGACCTGGTCACATACTGACTGCTGACCACAGACTGCACCCAGGACCTGGCCCAGGTTGAGCCGTGTCCTGGGGCTGCCACTGAGATCTGTGCTGCACAGCCCATGAGGAGCAGGGTGAGGGTGAATAGTTAGAATCCATGGGGAGAGGAGTGAGGTTTAATTGGATCGAGGACTTTGTCAGAGGTGGCCAGAGAGGAAGCAGGCCACCTCGCAAGAGTGGTGTCCTCATAACTGGAGGTAAGGAGTGTTGGAATGGCCATTTAGCAAAGTTAAATAAGTGTGGGGTGGGGAGAACATGGGGACCTGCACAGACCCTGACTGGACTGAGGAGCCCATAGCTCTACAATGCTTTCCTGAGCCCTGAGATCCCTGCCAGAAAGCAATGGACAGGGAGCCCCAAAACCAGGGTTCTGGCAGCTGGGGCTGGGAAAGAGCACTGGACCACTTCTTGTCCAGATCCCACCCTACCTCCAATTCACTGTGACTCATTGGTTCCAATCAATACTCCACAGAGTAATAATCAGTTAAAAACAATCAATTCCCCATGCCAGAGTAATAATTTAAAAATGCAAATCCCTTGCTTAAAATCCTCCAGTGGGGTTCCACTTTCCCCACAGTAAGTCTCAAATGTACCAGCTCTCTCTGGACTGATGGGGCCCTAGCCCTGTCATTACTGTCCCCCAGTCCCTAGGTGCTGGTCACAAGGGACAGAAGTAACATTCCCCCAAACCTCAAAGGCTCCCCTGTCTTATATGTATCCAACATCAGGTTCCAATTCCTAGAGTGGTCTTTTTCTAGGCAGGGTAGTGTAGACTGGAAATATGGGAGAAGCAATAGTTGGGGTCAGACCCCTCCCTGGTTGGGGGGTCAAGCTCATAATTATGGTAAGTCCTGACTTTTAACAGGTGCTTCCTTTGTACCAGACATTGTTCTATGAACTTTACATGCATGTTTTATGTAACCCACATAATAACCCCATTGTTGTGACCACCGACTGGCAGTGACCGCAGAACACTGTGGATGGCTCATCGAAACACGAGAAAAACATGCACAGAGACAACCAGGTCCTGTGGGGAAATAGGGATGGAATGGCTACTTTCTGTAGTGGGGAGCACCTCGGCCACCCTCCCTAGGGGTTCTCCTGCCCGAGCAGGCTTTTATTGGGTTTGTTTACACAGGAATTCAGGTAAAGCTCATTAATCATTACCAGGAAGTAAGGATCAAACAATAGATAACAAGGAACTCTGAGGGCCTATTTTGAGTCAGGGTCAGATAGCTAAAGAGCCTTAAAACTTTGAGGAACAAACTTACTTCTTCCTTGGACCCTTATCATTTCATTGAGAGTATTCTAAACAAAGCAGGTTTCACAGGATTTTACATATTCTTTCTTAAGCCTGATCACCCGGGGAACCTGCCCTTTCCAACACATGGCTGCACCACCCTCTGTCATTGTTTCAGGCTTAGGTGGAGCAAGGGAAGTAAGCCAGCCAAGAGATTAGGAGATTTTCTCGCAGACAATGAGGACTCAGGCTGTGTCAAAGCCGAGGGGCGGGGGTCCATCACCCCCTTTTGCTGTAGCTCCCAAAATCCTTCCTTGGGGACCTCCCACGTGATCGTGCCTGTCTTAGATCATTCCCCCCTTGGGGAATCTTACCCTTCATTGGCTAACCGACCAAGCATTGGGGGCCAAGCAGGGTGAAGTAAAAGGAGCAGAGGTGGTGCTCCTGCCAGGGAGATAAGCTTTTGTCTCCTTGCTGGCTTAGGTCCAAGGTCATTCCCTCAGCCTTAGCCTTGGCGGGGATTACAGCTTCTGATACCAGGCAGGGTGGTTCCCAACACCCCATGAGGTAGGAACTAAACTGAGGCTCCAAGAGACGAAGTGGCTTGTCACAGGCAAACAGAGCTGTGCATATCCCATCCCATCCGGCTCACTTTCCTGTGCATTTCACTCACATACGTATATGATTATAATGAATGACTCTTTATATCTTCTCTCTCCTCACAACTACACCCTTTTCTCAGCCCTCCCGTTGAGTCTCTACGACTGTCTTACCTCCATCTAGATAAAGTTCATTCCTTTTATCAAAAATATTTGAGTACCTCTTGTGTTTTCTTGTGTGCAGGATCACTCCAGACTTGCACCTGACTCACAGCCTTGAGTGTGAACCTTGTATTAAGCAAGAGCTTGGTAGAAGTTTTTTGGGTGGCTAGAAAGATAGAAGAATGCATAACGGGTAGGTGAATAGTTGGATAGAGAAATGGCTGAATGGATGGATGGAAGGATGGATGGATGACAAACTAGTGGATGATGACTGGATAAAAGAACAGATGAATGCATGATGGGTGGATGGATAAATGGATGTCTTCATGAAACTCTAGTTTCTATTTACACTGATTGGAAAACCAGTCTTTAATGCCCAGGAGTCCCCAGGTGAGCCCTTCCCTACTCTGAGGAGCCTTTCCTGGGTTCCAAGAACAAATGGGATTTTCCCTACCCACCACCAGGTTCCCACGGCAGCCATTTGTTTTAAGTGTCCAGAGCAGCTCTGCGGTAGTGCAATTAGTCCTCGTTAGCAGCCACTGTAACCGGACTGTAATTTCCAGGCGGTTGGACGGTAATTGCACATGAACAGCTCGGTGAGGCTCTGCACCTGTAATGACAAGCAGAGCCTCTTCTCTCCCTGCTGTTCCGGGTGCCAATGAGCAGGTGAGCTCCTGATACCATATTAGCACACGGCGATTTTCATTACTAAATGACTCCAGGGCTGTCCAAATGAGGAGAGCAATTAGGCCGATCAGGGGAAGACAAAGCATCCCTTGATGAACATAATGATGACATAGGCGGAATTGCTCTGGCCTGAGGCAGAGTGTGAAATCAGAGCCCAGGGCTTCATTGCTGTGCAAATCAGCCATGCTCAGCTCAGCCCCTCGGCCTGCCCTGGGCTGCCATCAGTGCCCCCAGGGAGCTTCAGCACCCACAGAGAGGAAACAACCAGTATTTCCATATAATTAGAAGCTGCATATCCAATACCCCCTTACTGAGATTAACATTAATGGGGTAGACTTTCCAAGAAAAAGTGTTAGTCATAGAAGAGGAGTTAAATACATTACCCTCTCTTATCCAAGGAGGATAACTTCCAAGACTCCTGGTGGATGGATGCCTGGAGCTGTGCTAGTACCACAGTACCAAACTCTGTACATACTGTTGTTTTTCTGTACATGCATACCTATGGTAAAGTTTAATTTATAAATTAGGCAGTTTTGTGGATAGAAGATTTGTTATCGCTATAAATCTTAGTAACCACAGCATAGGATTTTTTCCCTTCCTTATTGAGTTGAGAACCTTTTCACTTAAAGAAAGCACTTTAGCCCTGGCTGGTGTAGCTCAGGGGACTGAGCACTGTGCTGGCTTGTGAACCAAGAGAAAGCACTTTACAGCTTCTCTTTGGCATATCAGAATTGCCAGCATCACTACTTTTGCACTTTGGGGCCATTATTAAGTAAAATATAGATGACCCAAACACAAGCACTGGGGATACCACACCGATCCATCTGATAATGGAGATGGCTACTAAGTGACCTGTGGGTGGGTAGTATATACAGCGTGGACACACTGGACAAAAGGATGATTCATGTCCCAGGTGGGATGGAGAGGGATGGCGCGATAATTCATCAAGCTACTGAAAACTGCACACAACTGAAGCCTTACGAATTGTTTATTTCTGGAACTTTCCATTTAATATTTTCAGGGCACAGTTGACTGTGGGTAACTGAAACTGTGGAAAGTGAAACTATGGATAAGGGGGCTTAGTATGACTGAGAGATATTTGCTGAAAAGTCCATGCTCCTTAGTGCAGCAATTAAGATCTGCCTTAATCTCCTTCTTGCCTCCTGCTCTGCTATCCAATTCTACAGCCTTTGCCTAGACACCATGCACTGTCCTGCCTCCAGGTGTTTGCGCAAGCCATGCCATGTTCCTGGAATGCCTTTCCCCCCAGCTGCCAAAACTGTGCTCAGGGGTCACTGACGCTCAACCTAACTGCCAAAGCCCCGCAGACCCCCTTAGAAGTATTGCTGTACCTGTGCACTCCTCCGAACCATATCACACCATACTGTAACATGGGGTTTTCACGCCTGCTTTCCCTGCTGGACTGTGACATATCTCTGTCTCTCTAGCACCCAGAAATCTGAGGTGGACCCGGGCAAAGAACCACAAATTGTGGCCCAGGGCAAAATCCAACTTGCCCCCTACTTTTGCAAATAAAGTTTTATCGGGACACAAACACACCCTTTGTTTACATCTAGCCTCCAGCTGCTTTCCCACGACAAAGGCAGAGTTGAGTAATTGCTACAGGGACCATGTGGCCTGCAAAGCCAAAAATGTTGCTATTTGGCCCTTTATAGAAAAAGTGTGCTAACCCCTGGTCCAGGGTAAGAGATGCTCAAGAGATGCCTGACCCCTCACTGTACAGGCGGGACGTGGTCTTGAGCAGTGGCATTCCCAAGGTCACAGAGCCAGACTGAGGTCGAGCTGGGCCACGCCCCATGCTCCTTATCCTCTTGGCAAGGTGTTACCCTTCTGGGACCTGCGGCCCAGCAGCACTCCTCCCCTCTGGGGGACCCTCCCCTCTGACCTAGCGGTGAGAATTCCAGATCCCAGTGTACATGGAAGGGGGCCAGGCCTTGAACAAAGGCTGTGAGTGGCAGGCAGACACACAGTAGTGGAATCAGGAGAATCCAGATGTGGTTGACTAAAGACAAGTGAATTTAACCTAACCTCCAATTTCCCCCTCTGTACAATGGGGATGAAAACAGCTCCCTATGAGATGAATGTGTAAGATTCAGGAGAGAGGGTTCAAGACGAGGTACCTAAAGAACCTGCAGAGTGAGTCCTCAGGGGTTCCTCCTATGTAGTGCTGAACTGAAGCAGCTCACCCTGCTACCTGCTCTATGCCCCACGACCTTCTGACCTACTTGTATAATGGACTTGTCCCAAGCAGCTCTGTCTGTCTTGCTCAAAGCCAGGTCCCTCCTGGACCTCTGAGGCTCATTGGTCCCCCATCTCTCCCACACTCCAGGTAGTGTCTGTAAGTGGAGGTGCCCCTTGTTATACACACCTTGCCCATGCTGGGCTGACAGAATCAAGGTAGAGTTGCTTCTCAAGTGTCTTCCACCTGACAGATTGCCAGCTGTTTGCAGATAGAATGTTCTTTGCTCCATTCAGAGTCTTGCTCTATTTAGAGTCTTACATACATTTTAATTCAAAACCGTGGCCCTGTCTCTCACTAACCAGGTAAACTTGACCTAGTTATCTGACTTCTCTGAGCCCCACCGGTGTCCTCATGTATAAAATGGGGAAATACAGTCAGCCTGGTAGGGCAATCTGAGGGCTAAGTGGGCTTTGGATGTGCAGTGACTGCCTCTCCATTAATGGCTTTATTACTGTGAGTGTAATTCTCAGCTTCGCCCACAGGCAAGCAGCTAGGAGCACACCTGTATCCCCCTCTTCCTCCTCCTCTTCCTTATCCCTTTCTCTCAGCCTAGTGAGGAGCTTTGTCTTCCCACCATCCTGATTTTGTCCTTCCTGCCCCACCTCTGAACTGAATGCTAGTGGGCCCAAGCCAAGAAGCAGCTTCAGAGCCCCTTAGGGAAGGTCTGGCCTAACCCGTAGGGCACTCCTGTCCGGAGGGCCCCGGAGGGTGATTCTACAGCAGGTGACAAGGAGAATGTCCAAATCCAGCCCCAACAGTGAAACTCGAGATGCCTTGGCATTCCTCTGAAATTCTCTGGGATGAACAGAGCAGCTGTGAGCAAGGAGCATTTTCTCACCAGCTTTGGGCCTCAGTTTCCCCTTCTGACAAGGGTCTGAATTGGACCTTCTGATTCTGAGAGGCTACTCATCTCACCCCACCACCTGCTGGTTCCTGACCCCTGTCCAGTGTTGGCTGCTTTGGCTGTCCTAGCATGGAATTAGAAGTTTCTCAATGATCTGTGGGCCATTGGTCATTTAAAGGGGAATTGATTGAAAATTGCCTTCAATCACTCTGCACTCAGGTGTATCCAATGGCAAATTCTCATACAGATCCCAGAACTGAGTTTTTCACTCCAGTAGTAGACAGTGAGGCAGAGCCCGTGGCCACCTAGCCCCAGGCTCCAGCCATCTCCTGCCACCCTGCCTTTCTGGGAGTGGCAGGGGTGGGGGGACAGGGCTCTGTGAGCAGAACTGCATGGAGGCCTTCTGTTCCTGCCCTGGGACCCACCGCCAAGACTGCCCACCCTGAAAATCCCTGGGACCCCACTGTCTGAAGATGAGCACCACCTGCTGCTGCCTACAGCCTTCTCTCCGCCATCCTTCCAGGAGCTCTGCCACACCCCTGGCAGTGCAGACCTGCCCTCCTTCTGCCTCAGGCTCCAAGCTTCTCAGTGTAATCCTTCTGCCTCAGGCTCCAAGCTTCTCAGTGTAAAGCCTTTTTACCACCTGATGTGTGAGTGAGCATGCACCTCCACCTCTACGTGCTTCTGTGTGTTCCCGAGTGTGTGACACTGAGCATATATATGTGTGTCTCTGTGCCTGTTTGAAAGTAGGCTGTAGGAGAGTGAGGGGTCTATGAATGCCCATGTGAATATATGCATGTGTGTGCATACATGTCTCTGTGTGTGCCTATATGTGTTTACATGGATGACTGGGTGACTGTAATGCCCGTAGGTTTCATGTTCTATGTTTGTGCCTGTGTGTGTACGTGACTATGTTTGGCATGCTGTTCAGACAACCAGGGGATTATATCTGACAATTCAGATCAGGTGTATATTGTAACAACCATCTACACTCTAAGGAATCAAAAATGAGACCAACATACCTCCCATCTAAAAATTGCCGGTCCTTCCTGGAGCTCCCTCAGATGGCCTATTTAAGTTGGGCCTCATAAAATGCTTATAAGGCAATAACAACGATAACCTGATTTTTAAAGGTGTGACATTAGGGCACAATGTGAAAGCAGCTTCCCAGAGTCACGTACCGAGTCAGAAGCTAAGCTGGAGATGAAGCCTGGGTCTGCTGATGCCCAGGCCAGTGCTTTTTCATGCACCTGCACTCTGACGCCCTGGGGTGTGATAGAAGATGGAGACTAATTTGGATATGCACTCTATTTGAGTAATTTGCCCATTAAAAAAAAACTATTATTTTTCTTATTGAGTTATAGTTATTCTTTATGTACTCTGAATATAAACTCTGCCACATTTATTAATGATATAGTTAGAATAAGAGTGGGTTTTACTTTTAATAAAGTCCAGTTTATTGACATTTTTCTTTGGTGTTTTACACTTTCTGTGTCCTACACAACAAATTTGTGCTCACCCGAACATCAGGAAAAATTTCCTCTATGTTTTCTTCTAGAGTTTTGTAAATTTAGTTTTACATTCAGGGCTATAATTTGTTTTAAATTAATTTTTGTGTATGGTGTGAGGTAGAATATTGGGATTCATTCTTTCCACATGAATATCAATTAGTTCCAGAATAATTTGTTGGAAAGACTTTGCCTTCCTTGGTTTACCTCAGAGCCCTTGCTGAAGATCAGCTGACCGTAGACTTGTGGATCTGTTCTGAGTTCTCCGTCCATCCTGCCAGCCTTCATGTCTGTCTTCACACCAGTGCCGCACTGCACTGATGCCTGCAGCCCATAGACCCAAAAGTCAGGGGACATAAGTCCTTCAACTTTGTTCTTCTTTTTAAAAATTGGTGTACTGTCCTTTACATTTCCACATGGATTTTTAAATCAACTTTTCAATTTCTACCAAAAAGAAAAAAGAAGAAGAAAGGCCAACTGGGCTGGGATGGTCCTCGAGGTTGCATTGAATCTACAGATCTATTTCCAGAGGGTAAACACCTTCATAACACTGAGTTTTCTTAGCCACAAGCATGCTGTATCTCTCCATTTATTAGCTCATCTTTAAACTCAGCGTTATTTAGGTCTTGCATATCTTTTGTTAAATTTATTCCTGAGTGTCTTACCTTTCTTGACTCTATTAAAATGGTATTTTATTTTATTTTATTTTCCAATTGTTGGAGCCAGTATATAGAAACACAATGGCTTTTCTTTTGGTTTGACCTTACGTCCTGTGAGTTTGCTCTTTAGTCCACTTACATTTAATGGCCCACCATGGGGCCATTAAATGTAAGCCCACCATTTGTTTTCCTTTTTCCTTTGTTCCTCAGCTTCTCCTTAACTGCCTTTTTCTTTAAGGTTAATCAAATCTTGATATTCCATTTTGTTTTCTTCATTGTCTTTTTAGCTGTAACTGTTTTGAATATTTGCTTGGGCAGTCCTCTTGGGCTAACAATAGGCATCCTTAGTTCTGACCCACTTCCCACCTCCCACAAGATCCTCACACTTCCCCCTCTTATTTCCCACTTCACCGAGTAATAGCTTTACAGCAGCATCCTTGTATAATTATACTGACACCTTCCGTTCTTTCAGCTTTTGTTGTCATATCTTTTACTTTTTACATATGTTTTCAACCATAGTTTATAATGGTATTGTTTTGTTTTAAACAGTCAGTTGTCTTTTTTCAAAATATGAGAGATAATCAGTTGTGCTCTTTCTGCTCTGTGAATGCAAATTTTCATCAGTTACCATTTCTTTTCAGCCTAGAAAACACTGTTTAGCATTTCTTGTTGTGAAGGTCTACTGGCAATACATTTTCTCAGTGTTTATTTGTCTAAAAATGTTTCTATTTTACCCTCATTTTTAAAGAGTGTTTTGGCTGAATGTAGACAATAAAACTGCCTGGGTTGACACATTTTTATTTATTTATTTTTTAAGATTTATTTATTTATTTTTAGAGAGGGAAGGGAAGGAGATAGAGAGAGAGAGAGAAACATCAATGTGCGGTTGCTGGGGGCCGTGGCCTGCAACCCAGGCATGTGCCCTGGCTGGGAATCGAACCTGCGATACTTTGGTTCGCAGCCCGTGCTCAACCCACTGAGCTACGCCAGCCAGGGCCTGACATGTTTTTATTTATCCTTAATCACTTCAAAGATATTATTCCTTTGTATTTTGTCCCCATTGTTTCTGAGAAGTATGAGGTCATTCTTACTGTTGTTACCCTGTATGGATGTGTCTTTTTCTCTCCAGCTGCTTTCAAGTTTTCCTCTGTACGGAGTGAGTGGGGCAAAAGTAGGTTTATAGTTCTTCATGTGGAAAACAATATAATAACTAATAAATAATAATACAAGAATAAACTTTGTGTTTCACATACGCACAACTGTAAACCTACTTTTCCCCACCCTGTATTTAGTTTTTAGCTATTTGACTATGATATGGGTAGGTGTAATTTATTTTTATTGGGGTTCTCTGAACTTTTTGGAACTGTAAGTCGATGTTTTCCTCTTTTTGAGAATCAAATTTGAGACATTTTCAACTATTTATTTCTTCAAACATTATTTCTGACCTATTTTCATTATAGTCTCCTTCTGGAACTTCTATTACATGTATGTTAGATTATTTGATATTATCCCATGCATTTCTGAGGCTCTGTTTATTTTTCTTCAGTCTTTACGCTGTCTGTTCTCCCCAAATTGGATCTGTTCTAGTGATGTATCTTCAAATTCACATATTTGTGTTTTCTGTCACTTCTAGTTGTCTATTCAGCATGTTGAGTAAATTTTTTATTTCAATTCTTATAATTTTCAATTCTAGCATTTTTTTTGGTCCTTTTCAGTTTCTATTCTCGCTGAGATAGGAATTCTCTGAGAGAGAATCTCTGCTGGGACTCCATGTCTGTTGACCCATTAGGACTGTGTTTCCCTTCAGTCTTTTGAACACACTTATGTGCTGTTTTAAAAACTCTGCCGGCTAAGTCTAACATCTGGGCTATCTTAGGTGAACTTCCTACTCAGTGGATTTTTCCTTGTCCCTAGGTCCCAGTCTCCTGCTTGTTTATGAGTGAATTCCTGGCCCACAGGTTGTATCCAGCTTCAGCTCCAGCCCCTGCACACCGGTATCTCCTTTCATTTCTAGTCTGTAGAAATTATTATTTTGTTTTTTAATATGACTGGGCCTATCAAAAACAAGACAAATTCTACTGGTACCTACATGGCGTGTACACTTGTATGCGAGTGTATGTTTAAGTGAAGCAGGAAGTCTCTGGCACATGCTCACTCCAACACCAGGACGAGGAGTCAGAAGCATTTTTTAATAGTTACAGCTGTGAAAGAAATGCCATGGGCTTTTGGAGTCGGTGAGTTGCTCTCGCTGCACATGTTTAAGGGAAGCTTCCCGACTCACCTACTGGGACTGGTGTACAGGGCATTCCTTCATGTTGAGGGGGCTGGAGCGGAGGAACCTAAGGATTTGTTCAAGCATATAACCTATCCAACATAAAAGTGCCCAGCACAGAGATGGCACAAGACGGATGCTTGCAAGTGGGTAATAACATATACCATTATTGTCATAGCCAAGTGTAGCTCATCACGGCCCAGTTTGTTGTGGCTGGTCCTCTGGGTGATATTTACCCATAAGCTGCAAAGAGCTTCAGTCCCAGTGCCCAGGCCTGAAAATTGCTCCCTCCATTTCAGAACAGAAAAGAAAATGTTTCTCAGCTGAAAACCACATTTGCTGGTTATGAAAATGATTCAGAACATTTTTTGTAACATTTCTGTATTGATTCCCAGCCTTCTTGTTTTATTGTACAATAACAGGCCTCGGGACTGGGAATACATTACTGCACAAGACGTAAAAGAATCTCTTTCCGGGGAATTGCCTGCACACCACGTGCTGGGCCAGACTCAGAGCTCCAGTTTAGAACAAAGGCAGCAGGTGACCAAGGCAGCACTGAGGCTCTGCTTCTTTGTGGTTGGGACACAGAAAGCCCACGTGGACCGCATGTGAGGTCTGGTTTCATTTCTCACCCCAGTGGGGCCCTGTCCTGGGAAGGAGCAGGTGGGCCTCCAATCTGATTGGAGCCTGTGTATTGTCATCGTCATTACCTCCTGATGGGATTTGTGTGGCCCCTTCTAGCAGGCACCAAGAAGGGGACCTAATTGTCTTCTTGATGAAACCTCACACTCCCCCTCCCAGCACAACTAAATGACTGAGTAATGGCTCCATAAACAGCCATCTGATTAGCCGGATCCCAAGGGGCGGGACACACAGACAGGCAGCATGTGCAGGGCCGTGTGCAGGGATCCCCATCCATCACTGTCACCCGAGGTGACCATGCTCATTTGTCAGGCCCTGACAGGAGCTGCTTGTTGTTGGAAAGGGAGTACCAGTGGGTCTTTGTTCTGTACACACGTGGAAGCCCCAGCTGCCCTCCCTTCACCCTCCAGCAAGAGAAGTGAGTTCAACAAAGCCACGTTGGGGGCTTTAGGTGAAGGAAGGGGTCATGGGTTTTAGAAAGGAGAGGGGCCCAGGCACTTGGAGATGGAAGGAGGCTGTGTTGCAGGTGGAGATAGTAGTGAGAAGTCCTCCAGGTGCTCATAGCTCCCACGCTCTGACTTAGGCTGCAAAGGGGTGTAATTGCCTTCTCACATACAGCCCTTCGGCCCAGCCCCTGGAGCAAGATGGGGCAGGGAAACTAAAAGGGAGAGGAAAGGGCAAGCAGATGGCTCTCTTTTCTTCATTCTTCAGAGAGAAGGGTTGTGGACCCAGGGCTTACCGTTTACTGCCCCTCCTCCACACTCCTCTATAGCCACTCTCCCTGGGTCTGCTGTAGCGGCCAGCCCTGTGACCATGCTGGCCACCGCTGCCCCACCCCTATCCCACCCATGTCCCACCGCTGCCTCACAGTGTAACAATTTGATTTGCTATTTGACCAAGAATTGTTCCTGTCCCTCTGGAAATCAGCAAAGCCTGCTCCTCAGCCCCTGCCCCAGCCTTCCCCGGCAAGAGCTGCTCGAGGTCTCCCTGCACAAGCAGCAAAGCTGCTCTGCCCTTGATTTTCTCGATATAGAATCCCCTTGGGGAAAGGGGTACCAGGCTGGCCCAGGCTAAATGGAGAGACAAGATCAGCTGCCTCTGCATCAGGCCTCCTACCTGGGAGCTCTCAGGTCAAAGAAGAAATGTCTCCTGATGCCAGGTTTGCTTTTCTGTCTGGGGAGCTCTGATGAAATGGGGCAGGATCCCAAAGTAAAGGGATAAAAACAACCTCAAAACCAAAAAGAGTGCCTGGATATAGAGAAGAACTGAGCCTCAATTTTCCTTGCCCATAAAATAGGGATATAACCCTCATTTTCACTCAACTGTTCTCAAAATCTGGGGAGCTCACCTATGAAAGTGCTAGGAGAGCAAGCAAAGCCACACAGTACTGGAAAGGACTGGAGGCAGGTGTATTTCAGGCTGGAGACCAGTTTCCTCCTAGGCTGGTCCAGGGTCTGGCAAGCTGGGTCACCCACTGTCCAGTCTCCATGGGTTTGGTTTGCTCAGAGGCTAACCCAGAGATCAAAAGAGGCAGGGGACTGGCCAAATCCATGAACCTCTGAACTGCACACAGGAAATGAGTGTCCCCTGGAAGCTGACAAGTCATATCCCAATCTCAATAGAGCCCTGACCTGGCCACAGACCAGGAGCCAGCCTTGGCCCTTCCTAGACAGAGCTCCAACCCTATTCCCAATCCTGACCTTAGATTGATGTTGACCTTGGGCACAAATGAACCCTGATCCTGTTTGCAGACAGAATTCTGTGTCTTTCCATTGGCCTTCTAAGACCTGCTCTGGCCCCAAGCGGCCTAGATGAGAATGTGGACAATTCTATGAAGCTCATTTCTTGTGATAGGGCCAGTGGGAGGCCAGAAGTAAACATGTTAAGAACCAGAAGTCCTGGGGCCACATCCCACATGCCGGAAGTCAGGAGGGACAATAACCCTCCTCTCTCCCCCTCATTCCAATCTATCTCTTTTCACAGAAATACAAATTTTATAGCTGTTTATTAGTATTCCCAATTACAGTGAGAAAAAGTCAGCTCATCTGAAAGAGATGGCAGACCTGGCCTGTGGACAGGAGTCCAAATCCCCGGGCTCTGGTGCTGTACTTTTCCCACCTTGCAACTCCTGATGATTCTGGGCCACTGAGGACCCTTCAGGCCACTTCACGGAGCCACCATAACCCTACTTCTGCCCCACCCCCCACATTAACTCCAAGCTGTTCTGAACATCCAGGCTGACTTCATGCCTTTCTCCCTGCCAGGGAAAGTCAGATGCCAGATTTCTTCCCATTTTTCTCAGGTCCTGCTGTTCAAACTCAGTATCATAACCACTGTCGCTGGGGCAAGGCTGACTGAATCCCAGGCCTTCGAGGTCTGGATTCTCCAACCTAAACACCTGCTTCTGCGCTGGCTTGGCTGCTCAAGTCCTCCTGGAGTACAGGGCTGGGAAAAAAGTTCCTTCCTTGTTGGTCCAAGGTCAGTGAGGTCAAATGGTAGTGCATGGGGCTACCAGAGGGGCCAAATGCAAGAACTCAAGAAGAGAGGCTGGAACCAAAGTTAGGTCCCAAAGCTAAGACTGGCAGCTGGACAAAAACAGGATGAGATGAGAACAGGCTGAGGACAAGAGGGGTGTCCAGGACATTGGCCATAATCACCAGAGATGTGGGAGCTGTGTGGTCAGCCCAGTACCTGCACAACTCACAAGCACCCCAATGGTGCCTGTGTCCCAGCCAGGCTTGGGGGCAACACAGGCACTGAACCCCACACTCAAAACACAGGTAGGCTACGATGTTCCTCTGCCTTGACCCTCCTAGGACACCATTGTATTCAGGGTCAAAGCCAAAGTCTGTGGTGGTTCACAAGTTCCTGTGGAACCTGGCCCTCTATTACACATCAAACTGACCTTCATCTACTGTCCCCTCCCTCACACTTCACCAGCCACTAGCCTCCTTGCTGTTTCCCAAACATGGCACACCTCTCCCACAGTAGGGCCTGTGTCTGGCGCCTCTCCATCAGTCTGGCTCACTCTTCCCCCGGTAACCACATGGCTGATTCCTTCACCTTCTTTAAGAATTTGCTTCAATGTCACTTTTCCAGGAAGTCTCTGCTGACCATCATGCTTCACTTGCAAGCCAAGAGCACCCTCCCCAACCTCTAGGCACTTTGATCCCCCGTAGGCTGATCAATGCTCTTTTTTCCTCCAAAGCACCTGTCATTCTAGCATACTGCATGACTGATGGACTGAGGACTGATTAGCTTTTTCAGTTGTTCATCTACTCCAGGAGAATGTAAGCTGATGAGAGCAGAAGCTTTTTCTTTGACATAGCCAAGTGCCTGGCATACGGTAGGTACTTCATAAATATTTGTTGAATAAATGAACCAGCATGGGATCTAGAGTCAACCAAGCTCAGGTTCAAATACTATCTTTGGTTTACTCAATTCTTGCCTCTAAACCTCAGTGTCTGCATCTCAAAATGGGGATTGTGTTACCCACACCCTCAGCCAGGTTGTAGTGAGGACCCAGGGTGATGATGTACCTAGTATAGGAGCTCTTGTGATGGTTGTGTATCAGCACCACTGTCAGCATGCAGGGCAGACATGGTCATATCCACAGCACCCAGCCATCTCTCCCCAGAGGAGGCCAGGGGGACAGCTGCTCTTCCCCACCCAGAGAGGGGCGTCTGTGGGGGTCCATGAACAGCTTCCAGGAAGAAAAGGAATGTTTAGACATCACAGGCAGCAATTCCAGGGCATGAAGTTTGATTGCAAGGCTGTTGTTCAGAAGCACCGTTTCCACATGAGTGCATTCTCCACAAAGAGGAAATAGCTTTAATCAGCCAGAGGACCACGGAGGCCATCCGTCGTCCATTGTTTCAGGGAAGGATTAATCGTGGGAGTGGGACAGGGAGGCGGTGGAGAGCCCAAAGCTAGGGCAGATTTAAATGATTAAGAGAGAATTCTCCATAAAAATCACTGAACAAGAGGAAACGCAAGCCCAGATGGCACTGGGTGTAATCGTTCTGCACGTGCCCTCCTCAGCAGTTGGAACACACAGTAAAGGTAAAAATCAGAACAATGCTCCAGGTTACAAAACACTTCCATACTCATGGTCTCATTTAATTCTCACAGAAGCCATTTGAGCTCTGCTTTACACACTCTGCTGAAATGGCCTTCAACAGGGAGCAGGGGCCTCCGTAGCTGTCACACCATAGGCTTCACATGTCTGTATCTCTTTTTTAACCTTTTGATGAACAGCATACTTGCTGGGGTTTAGGACATGACACCCCAAAATATGTTACTTTGGCATATTGAATGTTTTCAGCTGAAGGACCCTTATCCTTCCTCCCTGAAACAGACTGTAAGGTCCTGTGAGAGCCTTGCCAACACCCAGAGGGAAGGCACACCCTCATCCTTGCCCAAGGTCACTGAGAAGAATTGGCACAAACAGGCCTTGCTCAGTGGCCCCCTCAACGAGCCTCCTACTCTAAACCTACCCCATTCTTCCCCCGCTGCGCCTTCTGCATCTCACCTGGCATATAACACTCAGGTCTCTTTCTTCGGGTCTTCATTTCCTTGTGAAGTCTCCAGTGTCCTGTAAAATCGATACTAGATAAACTTATATGCTTTCCTGCTGGTAGTCTGTCTTTGCCAGTATAATTTTCAGACCCTGCCAGAGACTCTAACAGGGTGGGAGGAAACTTTTTCTTCCCCCACGTCCCCACAGATGTGATGGACTTCCACTAATGGAACAGAGACTCATCAGGGAACAGGACACTGCCAGCAACCCTCGTGCTCTTCTCAACCACACTTCCTTTTTCCTGAAGGTGACCTGAGACCTGCCATCATGGGTCAGTCCTGCCAGTGTCTTAACATTTTATAAATGTAGTCATTCAGGATGCACTGTTTTCCTCAACACTATGTTGGGTACATGTAGTTCAAGTTCATTAATTTCCATTGCTGGATACTGCATTGTCTGGATGTCACGACATTAATTGATTCTTTCCGCTGTTAGTGGACATTTAAGGTACACATCTAGGAGTGGAGTTTCTGTGTCATGGTGTGTGAGCTATGTTTACATTTACTTTTCCAAACAGTTTGGAAAGTAGCTTTCCATAGTGGCTGTACAAGATCACACTCCCAGCAGAGAACAAGAGTTTCGGTTGCTCTGTGTCTTCACCTACACTTGTATTGTCAGTCTTCAATTTTAGCCTTGCAGGTGGGTGGGTAATAGCATCTCATTGCAGTTTTCATATGCATTTCCCTGACTAATAAGGTGAAGCTTTTATTCAAGTGTTTACTGGCCATTTGGGCAGCTTTTGTCAAGCGGGGGTTCAAGTATTATGTCCATTTTTTTCAATTTTCATTTTTCCTATTGATTTATATTAGTTATTTATATATTCTGAAAATGAATCCATTATTGGAAACATAAATTACAGACAGGATTGAGAAGGTTTTCTTTTTTCTGGATGGTAAGAAAATTGTCTCACGAAATTCCACCTTTATCATAAACCAAATTCTCGGGTGTACTTGAGTCTATTTCTGGATTCTCTATCATTTTCATCACCTGCCTACTTCCTCTTCTCTAGAATCAAACTGCTTTAACTTGGTCAGGGTGGCCCCACTTTCATAGTCTTTATTCTTATAAATTTTCCAGGGCTTTTTTTCCCCAAAGGTTTGTTTCAAGAAAAACTTCAGTTTTATTGCATCAGATTTTTTTGAAAATCCTCTAAACTGTCATTAGAATTTCATTTATTCATTCATTATCCTGTCTCTGATGTTGAATATTACTATCCAACACAAGGACTGGCTTCTCATTTGAAGGAGACTTCTGTGAGTCTCTCAATAGGAGATAGAAGTCTTCTTCACAGGGATACTAAATTTTACTCACATGTTTTGCACTTTTCTATATTTTCCATAATGCTTTCCAGTGGCCTGTTTTTAGCATAGAGCAAAACTCTGGGTGTTGAATATTTATGTTGGAATCCACTATTTCACTGAATTCTCTTATTACTTCTAACATTTCTCCAGTCTGCTCACTTAGACTCAGCACTTATGTAGTCACATCATTTGTGAATGACACTTGGCTTCCTCCTTTGGAGTATTTTTGTCTCTTGTCTAATCTCATTGACTTGTGCTGTGGGAACAGTGTTAACTACACTGGGAGGCCACACATGAGGCCCTGGGAGGAACTGTGGACATAAATTAGTGAGACTGAGAGAGTAAACGTGGGGGTTCTCAACCTCTGCATTACTGACATCTTCAGTTAGGCAACTTCTTATTTTGTGTTGGGGTTCCCTGTACATTGTAAGATGTTTAGGAGCATCCCTGACCCTCACCCACCAGATGCCAATAATAGCTTCCTCCAAATGTGATCATGATATATGCCTTCAAACATTGCCGAATGTCCCTGGGAGGAAAAATCATCATTGTGAGTTGAGAACCACTTGTCTGAAGGAAAGTAGCTGGATCCCCTGACTCTGGGGATGCTTTTGGGCAAATTGCTTCAAGGTGTCTGTCTTTTCCAGGCCCTTTCAACCTCATCTCTGTTCCACCCCTCCTTGACTTCACACTCCCAGAAATCCAGAATTTTCCCCAGACCATCTTTGGCAAGTACAGCTTTCATTTTGTATGCCCTGGGTTTAGTAAGAATGCTTCTACTATTTCACCACTAATTTGATTTGGATTCAACTTTTTAAATTATATAAGAAAATATCAGTCAGAATCAGAGTGTTTTCATTTCCAAGTCATAGAAAACCCATTCAAATTTTTTAAACAAGAAAGAGAATTTATCAGCTGGCATAAAAATAGCCCAGTGATAGTACAAGCTTCAGATGCAGTCTGGTTGATTTTATTTCTCTGTGACCCTCTGGCTTTGTTGTCTGGTTGTCTTTCCTCTTGGGAAAAAAAATGTCCAGTTCTAGACTTGGCATTTGCTCATCATATAGCTCAGAATAGAATGCTTCTCTTCCTACAACCTTTGAAGATTTGGATTAGACAATCCTGGGACTCTGTTCATACTTGAACCAATCATTGTGGTCAGGAAAACGTCTTGCTGAATTATTGTCCATTCTGAACTCTTCCCTGTGCGGCTGGAATTCTACTGACCAACTTGGGGCTAAGGAGCCTCCCTTAGGGCGAGGTGGGGGGTCAGTGCAACTCAAACCCTGGGCTACCTGCAATGGGGGAGGGGTGAAGTTGGGGAGTACACATTTACTCTCATTAGGTTATGTTACTTAGTTTTAATTAAAAGTGAATATTAAATTTGGTTAAAAGTCTTTTTTTACCTATTTAGTTTGTTTTCTGGTGTTTTTCCTGTTGATACATTAATATATCATATTAACAGATTCCATAATTTTGAAAAGCCTTTGAATTGGAGGAAGAACTCAACTTGAAAGTGGTTTGTTTGTTTTTTAATAGGGTGTGGAATTTCTGCCATTATTTTAAGTTTTTTGTTGTTCTGTTCTAAGTGAGATTATGCCATAGTTTTCTGTTTTTTGCATACTTTGTCAAATTTTGATATCTGTATTGTGCTAATTTTATAAAAAAAATTTGGAAGTGTCCAATCTTTCTATGTTCTGAAAGGGTTTGAATAGTATCAGATTCATCTGTTACTTGAACATTCAAAGGAGCATCCCTGAAGTTTACTCTGAGACCATCTGGATCTGACACTTTCGTGGGAAGTTTGTTTTTTTTTTGTTAAACTTCCTCAATTTCTTCCATTTCTTTCTTTGTTTTTAGTCTTTTTAGGTTTTCCATTTCTTACGGAGTCAATTTTGGTCAGTTATAATTCCTGGAAAATATCTTATTTCACACATGTTTTCAAATTACTTCCAGTGAATTTTCTGCAAAGTCTTTTTTTCCTGTTTCTTTTAGGTTTATAGCATTTTCTCTTATTTGTTTCTAATGTAGTGCAATTGAGATGTATCCATTCTATTGTGTTTCTCCCACAAAAAATACCTTTAACATTTATTTATCAGCTCTACCATTTTTATTTTCTAATTAATTAATACCTCTTTTCTTAATTTCCCTGGATTTATTTAGTTGTTCTTTCCTAACTTTTTGAATTGTATACCTAATGCGTTTGGTTTAATTGGGTAACATGCTCCCAAACTGCAGGGCAAGAGTGAGCGCACTAGACAGTCCACTCACCAGATGTGAAGTGGGATGGGAGAGGAAGCGCCGTGCAGAAGATCTACACATGGTGGCCAGGCACAGGTTACATGCATGACCAAGTCAGGATGCATTGGGTTTGGGTGGCGAGACTTAGAACACCCTTTGGAAGAGCATTTCTTTGGAGAGAGCTACACTTTCTAGGAAGACCCCCCTGCAGGGAGGGCACAGACAACACCATCTTCTAGACCCAGCTAGTAGATGGCTTAGAGGAGGATTTGAGGGGCCTGGGAAGTTTGGGGGCACAGGGAACTAGGGCTCGACCCACCCTGAGCCAGCTAAAGCAGTCCGTGGCAACAGAATGGCCGGCTGCACTTAGAAAGTCACGAACTCTCATCAGATAAGGCTGAGGGGAGCCAGGGAGGCAGATGAAGAGCTCTGCCTAAAAAGCAAGAGCTGTGCTGAGGGGAACAGCAGAGGAGCCTGTTAGGTAGGAAAGTGTTCATAAGGCATAGAGTTCACTTCAACCACATTCAACTTCAACCTCCTCAGGTGGAAAGGTGTGAAGTTACCTCAGATAGAGCTAGTCCTCTACCCTCTTCCTTCTCCTTTCCCTCAGGTTCAACTGAAGGTGTCAAACACTTTAATTACTTAAGACTATGTGCTCTGAAGTGATTATATACAATTTTATCTACCTGAGAGTTATCAGGAAAGTAATGGGTGTACTCAAGTATTCATTGGGTATGAAAAGAAGACCAATCCCCAAAATCAGATTTTTAAAAAAGATTTTATTTATTTATTTTTAGACAGAGAGGAGGGGAGGAAGAAAGAGAAGGAGAGAAACGCCATTGGGTGGTAGCCTGTCTCCCACCCTAGGCATGTGCCCTGACTGGGAATTGAACCAGTGACCCCTTGGTTCACAGGTCAGCACTCAATCCTCACAAGCCAGGGCTGAAAAAGCAGATTAAAGAAACTGTCAAAAAATTTTAAAAAAATGTTCTAATTAAATGAGTCCTGCTTATTCAACAAACTGGTCATACTTGTTTGGTGTTATAAGTGTTTTAAAAGTAAAATTTTCCACCAAGTTTTATTTCTTGGCATCAACATTTACTATTTTCATTCTCATGTACTCTTATGTTCCAGATATTCTTTCATTCCAAGTTTAATTTATTTTTTGACCCAAGAGTTATTGTGAAAGAGTTTGTCTTTAATTTCCAGGTGGTTGATTTGTGAGGGTTGCTATTGTCTTGATTTTAAGTTTTATTGTATTGAAGTCAGATAACCAGAATTTAATGGTGGAGGCATAATTCATAGAAGTATTCAATTCTAAGAATAGTGTGTGAGGAAAAATATCACACATTCTGATTCCCCTACATTCTTGCTTTGATGTACTCTGCTCCCCCTCCTCCTCTGGAAACTTTTAATGTCATTTCTCTGCCCTTCATGATTCCAAAGGTCACAGTGTGTGTGTTCATGTCCGTCTTTTACCCTTCATTATGCTGGGCCTTTAGATACCTTTGTCCCTCATTTCCGATCAATTTTCTTGTATATTATTCCTTTCATAAACCCCAGCCCACTTTCTCTATTCATTCTGGAATTTATAGTTGATACTGGATCACACGGATTGATCACCTAGCACTGCTATTCACTCATATTTCTCTCACTGGTTCTTTGTGTTCTCCTTTCTTGGAGATTTTTTCTAATTTAGCCTTTAATCTTCTACTAATTTGAAAAAAGACATCAGCAATTAAATAACATGATACTAAGTGAAAGAAGCCAGACACAGAAGGCCATATACTTTGGGATTTCTTTTACATGAACTGTCCAGCACAGGCAAACCCACAGAGATGGAAAGCAGGTCAGTGGCTACCAGGGACTGAGGAGGAGATGCAGTGGCTGCTTCCTGGGCACGGGGTCTCCTGTGAGGGTGAAGAAAATGCTGCAGAACTAGACCGAGGTGGTAGTTGCACGTTTTAAATGTACTAAGTGCCACCGAACTGTATACCTTAAAATGGTTAATTTTATATTATGTATATTTCACCTCTATTTTAAAGTATAAAGTAAATTTTTCTAAAAAGCAAGTAAAATAAAACAAATCAATAATCATGCTTTAATCCCTCAAATCTGTATCTGATTCTCTTACTTCTGCTCTCCATAACATCCGTTTTGTTATTTCTTTTTTTTTTTTAAAGATTTTATTTATTTATTTTTAGAGAGGGAAGGGAAGGAGATAGAGAGAGAGAGAGAAACATCAATGTGCGGTTGCTGGGGGTCATGGCCTGCAACTCAGGCATGTACCCTGGGTGGGAATCAAACCTGCGACACTTTGGTTCGCAGCCCGTGCTCAATCCACTGAGCTACGCCAGCCAGGGCTCATTCTGTTATTTCTTTAGTGAGCGTGATACTCTGTCAAATACCCCTGAAGACATTCGTTACACTTTTCATTCTCTCTGGCTGCTTGTGCTACCTCCATTTTCTCTAAAATTATTTTTAGGTATTTATTTATTTTTATCTCTTCTTTTAGTTAGATGCTGTGGTAGTTTTAAAGTGTGTTCACAAATTATTTGATACTCCTTTCTTCAAGGAGTGAAGCCCAGTCTCCCTCCCTAGAGGGTGGGCTGGACTCTGACTGTTTTCTAATAATAGAAGAAAGTAGAAAAGGAAGTTTCCTCCTTGGTCTCTCTCGGATCAATCAGTCCTGGCTGCCCTGTTCCTGAGAACAGATGTTCTGTAGAGATGTCCTGGGGGCAAGGAACTGAAGCCCCCCGCCAACAGCCAGCCAGGAGCTGAGGCCTCCTGCCCGCAGTGCTGAGAGCCGGCAGCCTTGGAAGAATGTCCTCCTGCCTTCAGACCACACTTCGGAAGAGATCTTGAGTTAGTACCACCCAGTCACGCCACTCCCAAATACTGACCCATAAAACCCATGAGATATAAATGATTGTTTCTTTAAGTTCCTAATATTGGGGGTAATTTCTTACTTGGCAACAGGTAATGAACACAGAGGCTTCCCTCAAGTGTTTGGTTATGCTTTGTGGAGTTGTTCTTTTTTTAGAATAAGGACATTCAAAATTGCGAGAAGCTCTGAATATGTGGGCAGGGCCTGTCCACACAGGGGTGTTGCTTCAGGATGTTTGGTAGGGAGCTAGGCAAACAGTCCCTTAATGAGAGAGAGCGAGCAGGTGGCCTTTTCTCTGAGGCATTTCAATAAAAAACACAAGAGAACACGGATTTGTTTCCCCAGAGAAGCGGAGATGCCTGACTACCCAGGGTGCGTCGAGGGAGGAGCAGAAGGGAATTAATGGTGCAGCTGTTGAGTTAATCCTTACTTTCCGCCTGTGGTCTCCCTCAGTTTACCTAGGGATTCAGGAGGCCGAGTCTCTGGGTTCTAGAGGAAGAATGGGAGTCTCCTTCACCTGCCTCTTCCTCCGCCTGAACTGCCCGCTGCAGCTTTCTCCACCCTGCACGGCCGGTCACCGCTCTTCTACCCTCGAGGTGCCTGCTGACGTCTCCTCTCCACCGTTGTGCCCTCACCCACTCCCTTTGACCTTGTTGATTATATTTTCTTTATCTCTTGCTATAATTTTAATAGGTCTCTGGATGAAGAGAAGATAATGTATAGTCATTTTAACCACGAGTTCCTTCCTTTAACTCTTAATTTTCACATTGCTTATTTTTAATCTGTCTTTTATATATAATTTTGTTGATGGGAAAGACTGTTTCTTCTTGCTGATGCATGTAAAGAACTATAGGTCAGCAAATCTATTAGCTTACCATCAGGGTTTATTGGTGATCCATTCCCATGGAAGAGAATGGGCCTAGCTAAGAGGTGTGTGTGTGTGTGTGTGTGTGTGTGTAAGGCACAGGTTCAGGGCAAAGCAGGGCAGCTGAAGGCCATGGTTGCAAGCCTGCAGGTAGCCTGAGGCAGGGTGGCCAGAGAGCCAAGAAAACCAGCCTTTTGCTTTGAGGACTTAATATACTTGGTGGGATGGGGTTGAAGAAGTTACATATTGATCGACAGGTAAAGGTGGTGCTAGCTTTCCCAGGGGGGACATGACTACTCAAACATAGGAATGGGTGGGGATCTGTTAGCCTGAATCCTAAACTTGCTCCAGACTCCATTTGTTCATCTTGTCGTAAAGCAGATGTGTGACAGGAGGCAGTTAATTAAAGTTGGGGTAGTTATCCACAGTTATTTATGGGCTCTTTCTGTAAGCATTAGGGATTCCTTTATAAAACAGATGGGCAGAGGTGGGCAATTAAACAAAGTTGTCTGATGGGCCTCTTACTTTGGGCATTATGGGCCCTTTTCCGTCTTTCAGGCCTTGGGATGAAAGCACAGTTTCAAGGCCTTCTTTCCCATAGAGTGGAAACAGAATTTCAAGGCCTGCCCTCCTCCCATGTTAGCACGATGCTTCCTGTGGTGTTGGAACACCTGGCAATATTATCGGACCAGGCTCAGGGCTGCTGAGTTAGTGGGTGAGACATGTCCACCTCCTCCTCCCTGCCTTGATTTGCTATTTGTTCTACCTAAGTGCTAAAAGGCATTTCCTGGCAACCAGGACGCCAGACGCTGGCCAGTAACAGCAGTGAAGTCTCAGAGTTCTTCCTATGCTGTCTCCTGCCTCAATTTATCTTTTTATTTTATTTAAATAGTAGGTACATCTGATAGTACTTTACCCTCATTTTTTGTTGCTGTAAATGTTTCATTGATGCCCATCATTTCCCACAAAAACTGTCCTGTTTGAGGATGAGAGTCCCTTCTTGTGAAAGGGAAATTCACTCAAATTGTTAACAGACACAAAGTCTGTCCTAATCTTCTAGTTGTCTTTATAATTTTATGAATGACATTTAATCCTTGTTTCTTACATGCCTTGCTGTCTTGATGTTAAACAGGAGTCGCCTACTTTTTTTTCCAAAGGGGCAGGTAGTAAATATTTCAGGCTTTGCAGACCATATGGTCTCTGTCACAACTCCTCGCTTCTGCAGTGGGAGCATGAAAGCAGCCATAGACAGTATGGAAATGAATGTGCGTGACTGTCTTCCAGTAGAAATTTATTTACAAAAACAGGTGGTTAGAAACAAAGAACAGGTGGTAAGTTGAATCTGGCCCAGGGGCCTTCATTTGCCTAGTTCTTCTCTAAAAAACAAGAAATTGTCACACACTTTACCCCATGTTCTCTTTCCCCTTTATCTCTCAGTAGCTGAGATCATGGCCTTACTTTTATTTATTTATTTATTTTTTGGTGGTTCACTTTATAACAACAAAAAATATAATGAACTGCAAAAGACAATGTCAAGAGACTGAGACAAGCTACTGGCTAGGAGGAAATATTGTATTTGCAGAGGACTGTTGTACTGATAAAGAACTGTTATCCCAAACATACAAAGAACTCTTAAGACTCAAAAGTAAGAGAACAACCAGTCTGATTGAAAAATGGTGCAAAGACCTCAACAGGTACCTCACCAAAGAAGACATGCAGATGACCAATAAGCATAGGAAAAGATGCTCCATATCATGTGTCATCATAGAAATGCAAATTAAAACAACAATTAGATGCCACTACACACCTTCCAGAATTGGCCAAAATCTGAAACACTGACAACACCAAATACTGGCAAAGATGTGGAGCAACAAGAACTCTCCTTCACTGCTGATGGGAACACAAAATGGTACAACCACATTGGGACACAGTTTGTTGGTTTCTTACAAAACTAGAGATACTCTTACTGTATTATCCAGCAATTGTGCTCCTTGGCATTTACCCAAAGTAGTTGGAAACTTACATCTGTGTGAAAACCTGCTAATGGAGGTTTATAGCAGCTTTATTCTTTCTTACATTTTAACTCAAAGATTTAGTCTGACTGCTATGTGGGAAGTATACTGAAGGAGGGCTTGGCAGAAAAAGTTTGGAGAGCATTCAATATTCCAGGAAAGAGATGTTGGTGGCTCAGCCTGGGGATGATGGCAGTGTGGTGGCCTGCTCAGAACCTGGCCTATGTTGAAGATGGAGCCCACAGGACTCGCCCTACTTACTAATGGGTCAGGGTAGGGGTAAGGAAGAAAAGAGTGAAGGTCGGTGCTCAGGACAGGCTGCCATTCTCTGAGATATGGAGGGTGGTGGTAGGAGCAAAGTCTGGAGAGAATACCTGGAGCTCAGGCTGGCACGTTCTAAGCCTCTCTCAGTGGAGAAGATGAGGGGACACGTGGCATCCAGAGGAAAAGACTGAACTGGAGTCATCAACATGCAGATGGTGTTTGCAGTCCTGAGGCTGGGTAAGAGCATAATTTCACCACCGAATGGGATCCCTGAGGGGTGAGTAGAAAGAAAAGAGAGCCTCAGGAGGGAGTGCAGTCCTACTGACACCTTGATTTTGGATCAAAGAAACTGATTTCAGATTTCTGGCCTCTAGAACCATGAGAGGATAAATTCTGCTGTTTAAAGCCAACAAATTTATGGTCATTGTTTCCAGCAACCATAAGAAACTAATACACAGGTCACTGGTGATCATGATAAGAGGAGGTATTAAGATAAGCATTGTTCCCATTTTACAGATGAGGGAACAAATCTCCAAAAATCCCCTAAGGTTACACAGCAGGCAAGTGACTGGACCAGGGCTCAATCCAGACTTATCAGATTCTCAAGCCCAAGCTCTGACCCAGTATCTGACACTGTCTTCAAGAGTAGACACTTAGAGTTCAGTGTCAGGGAAATGATCATTCTTCACTGGCCAGCACTGCCCAGAACACTCTGAGAATATTCTTGCCAGAGCTCAGCCCGAATACTGGCTGCTGAGGAAGAGGACGTGTGGCCTCCACCCTCTGTACTTAGCGTGGGCACCTGGCAACTCTCCTGGAGAGCAACAGGCCACACCGAGCAAGCCAAAAGTATTCAAACCTTCACGCTCGATGCAGCTCATTGGCATTTTTCCCAAAGAAGCCACACCCCAAAATGTCCATCATGACGCTGGTTTTAATAGCATAAAAAATAGAAACAATCTAAACATCCAACAGTATGAGGTTGGTTAAATACATTATAATACACCACTACATGGAAGAGTATACATCCTCTCAAAATGCTGGTTATAAGCAACTCTGACAAGATGTCAGACAGGGAGAGGGATGAAAAGTATTCAAATGCAGAAATTTGACAGAGAAGAATATACCAAAATATGAATAATAATTGGTTAAAATGGAAACTTTGATGGGTTTTTTCTTATCCTGTAGTAAACAAAATTTTGTAGTAATATTGTTACATTTATGATCTTATAGAAAAAAGAAGGGGCATTTTTAGCTCTATAACTTATTTATAAGAACTGCACCAAAATGGACAAGACTCTCATGACTATATTCCATAAATGATTCAGGACCTGGGAGTCCTTACCCTGGAGATGATCAGACTCAGGGGGGTCTCGATCACCATCCCTCGGCACTTGCGCACTGTCATTTGTGAGAAAAATTAGCCTTACTCCATGTGATTAGCAGAGAGCAACATGAAGAGTCACGGGAGAACTTCTCTCTGTTCCAGCTCAGAGAAGTTTCTGCTGGAGTAAAACTTCCCCCTGACAGACTGAGAGGCCTACAAGGTAGGGAGCACCCTGTCACTAGGGGCACTCAAACCAGAGTCAGAGCTGCAGTTGTCTGATATCAAGAAAGACACTGAAGGAAGGTTGAAGAAAATCAAGACATGGCAGAAACAGAATTAGTGGGTAACTGAGGAGGTCAGAATCCTCAGTGACTTCAGTGGCCTTTCTCGAAGTTCCATAGCCGAAGCCACCTCTCATCCTTAGCAGGTGTCACCAAAGGAAGCTGCATATGGAAAAATCCCGTAAGCTGTTGTAAATGTCATAGAACATCCGAACCAGTGAGGCAATGAAGATTCAGAGGGGGCCAGTGTGTGCTCAGGGCACACAGCAGGTCGGTTAAGGCTGTTAGATCTCGGACACCAGTGAGCCGACACCCAGAGCACCTGACCAGCTCTTCCTCACAGCCCAGACTCCACTAGGTCCTGCACCAGCCTGGCATGTCTGTTTTCCTCCAGATGCAAGGACAAACTCAGCAGGGCTGTGACCCCGCCTGGAGAAAGAGAACAGAGACATCAAGAGTCAAGATAAAAGGGTGATTGCTCTTTTAGTCTGACTTTCCCCCATTGCTCTTTGTAACTCCCCCCGCCCCACACGATTGTTTTGGGAGAGGAAATCAGTGACCCCTGGGTCGCTCACTGTTCTTTCTCTGGTGACAAAAAGTACTTGTGATCACTCTGGTTTTAGAGAAAACCAATATTTGATTAAAGGTGATATTTGTTTAGAAATAATGAAATGGCAGCCACAGCCCGGGCACCACACTTGCCCAAGGTGAGAGTAGAATGCACCCCACTTCATATTTTATTCCAAGGAAATGCCTTCCTGTAATGAAAGCCACCGTGTCTGTGTCGCCGGGCTGAAGTGAGGGAGCCAGAGCATTTCCTGAGCAAACTCGGGGAAGAGCCGATCAATGAAATCCATCAGATTGAAGGCATTCTTGAGGCACTTCCTGCATTCATTTATCCTGGACCTGGGAGTTATTATGTCAGGGTCTTTTTTCCAAGCACTCTGGGAAAATAAAACAACTTTCCATCCCAATTTTCTTTCATGAAAGGCTTTGGGTTCTTCAACTGCACCCAGTTGCTATTTATTTTGGCCTTGTGGGCAGCCCAGGGGTCATTCAGGATGAGTTTATTACTAGCAACAGGTGTCCTAGGGTGGCAGAGGCTCCTTGTCAGTGGGCCCTCCAGCTTCTGGCTGCAGGGACAGTTATCAGAGGAGGCTACTCTGGCCTTTTGGAGAGCCATGACTGAGAGCTGATTTCCTGCCTCAAAGTCCTGGAGGTAGATGCACCGGCAAACAAAAAGGTGAAAATGACCTCTGCTCTTTAAAAAAAAAAGTAATTGAGGTAATTGTAGATTCACATGTAGTTGTAAGAAATAATACAGAGAACCCTGTCCACTTTGCTCAGTTTCCCCCAAGGATGACATTTTGCAAAATTATACTGTGACATTGCCACTAGGAGATTGACATTGACACATCTACCAACCTTGGTCAGATTCCCTCAGTTGGACTTATACTCAATTCTTGGTGTACATTAAGTTCTACACAATTTTATCACCTTGTAGGTCCATGTAGACAACACTCCAGTAAAGAGACTGACCAGCATCTTCCCTCTCGTTGCCTTTTTAAGGCTACATCCACCTCCTTCCTCCCACCACCACCCTACCCCTGGCAGCCACTAACCTGTTCTCCATTTCTATACTTCTGTCATTTTAAAAGTGTCGTGGACGTGGAATCATACAGTTTCCTTTGGGGGATGGCTTTTTTTCCTTTGGCCTGCTTCTCTGGAGATTCACCCATATTGTTGCATGTATTGTGTTCATTCTCTCTCATTGATGAATAGTGTCCCAGGACGCTTAACCATTCACCTGTTGAAGGTCATCTGGGCTCATTCCAGTTTTTGGCTATAACAAGTAAAGCAGCCATAAAAATTGATGCACAGATATTTTTGTGAGAACGTAAGTTTGCATTTCTCGGATAAACACCCAGGAGTGCAGTTTGCTGGACTGTATGGTCAATGCATGTTAGTTGCAGAAGAAACTGCCAAACTGGTGTTTTTTCCACTCCCTAGCCCTGCATGGGGCACCCACCTGTCATTTTCCTATTAACACAGGGAAGGAACAACTGCCTTCCCTGTGAAAATGCTAAGATTCCCTCCCCTCCCCTCCCTTCCCCTCCCCTCCCCTCCCCTCCTCCTCTCCTATCCCCTCCCCTCTTCTCCTCTCCTCTCCTCTCCTCTCCCCTCCTCTCCTCTCCCCTCCTCTCCTCTCCTCTCCAGCAGCACCACATTGGGACAATGACAAAAGGAAGCCACAGAATACTCCTAGGGCTGGTAATTTCTGTAAACCCCTCCAGTTTTCAGACTAATTCAGAGGATCACCAGGAGAGAATTTCTAAGTGGAAAGAGGGAATAACTGGGTTTATTAAAAAGCTTCCTCTCCCTTGCAGGGTAGAGGAGGCTTGACTTTACCACAAAATATGCCAAGCTGTTTTTTATAGCAGGGCCCCAACCCCCTGGACCACAAACTGGTACCAGGCCGCAGAGCAGGAGGTGAGTGGTGGGCGAGTGAGCAAAACCTCATCTGTGTGTACAGCCGATCCCCATTGAGCACATTACCGCCTGAGCTCTGCCTCCTGTCAGATCAGCACCAGCATTAGATTATCATAGGAGCTCGAACCTACTGTGAGTTGCACATGTGAGGGATCTAGGTTGTGTGCTCCTTCTGAGAATCAAATGCCTGATGATCTGAGGTGGAGCTGAGGTGGTGATGCCAGCATTGGGGAGCAGCTGCAAATATAGATTATCATTAGCAGAGAGGTTTGACTGCACAGAGACAACAATAAATCAATTGCTTGTAGACTCATATCAGAACCCTATCAGTGAGTGGCAAGTGACAATTAAGCTGCATCTGGTGGCAGGCTATAAAACTATCCCCCTGACCAAGTCCATGGAAAAATTGTCCTCCACAAAATCAGTCCCTGGTGCCAAAAATGTTGGGGACCGCTGGTTTATAGCTACATTCCATTTCACATTCCCACCAGCTGTGTGCGAATGATCCAGGTCCTCAGCATCCTCACCAGCATTTGGCATTATCACTATTTTTTATTTTAGCCATTCTGATTGGTGTGTAGTAATATCTCATTGTGGTTTTAATTGGCACATCTCTAATAGCTGGTGGTGGTGCACATCTTTTCCTGGGTTTATTTGCCATCTGTATATCTTCTTCATTGAAGTGTCTCTCTGTGCGTTGAGCCTATTTTTGAATTGGAGTGTTTGTTTTTTCACTCCTGTCCTCTGCTCTCTACACTCTGACCCCACAAGGCAAATTTCACAGCAAGCACAAACCACTGTGCTGGACTTTCCAAGAGGGAAACCTCTCCCAGCCCCCGACCCCCTTCCTCTCTCTTACCTGTGCATCCTGGTGGGAAAATGCTGTGTGAGCCTCAGGAGAACAAATTTAATCCCAGCTCTGCCAATCAAGGCCCTTTAGTCTCCCTTTCCCATCCTTTGTTCTCCCGCCTATAAATAAGGATGTTGGACTTTATCTCTGACATCCTCATCCAGTTTCCCTCTTGTCCGTCTCTGGGTTTGGCCCAGCACTCACGTTTGTGCAGAGTGAAGTCACTGTTTTGGATAATTGCTGTTTGAGGCTTCCCAGTGCAATTCTCCCTTCTCACAGTTACTAACCCGGATTACCAGGCAGTATCTCAAGTCCCCCACACGTCCTGCATGTCTCCAAGGACTCTACCCCCAGCTTCCGTTCCCTTCACAGCACAGTCACGTGACCATCCCCAGGCAAACCCATGTGCCCTCATCCCCTCAGAGATTCTGTCACCTAAGTTCGTCCAATCAGCTGAAGCTCAAGAATTTTATTTGAAGGTCATGGAAAAAATGTCCTCTTCCTCAGGGAGCTGGCAACCACAGGATGTCTCTGTTATCCCAGGGCCACAGGGACCTGGAAGGGTGGTTTCTCCCATCCCAGGAGCTATGACCCCCAGCGGGAGCTGGAACTTGGCACTTGGGCCTCCATGTGGGAGGTGGAACCACAGTGTGAGCTGCCTGGTGGTCTCTGGTCCACCAAGGAGATGCAGCGGTACTTCAGAGGTGAGGAGTGAAAGTAGGAACAGGATAACCTGGCTTCTCCCCTCTTTCCACCCTGTCTCCCACTAATCACTGGTGACAAGTAGCCAAAGGCCAACTCAGAAATGGAAAGCAGTTGGCCAGGGAGCCTGGGAAACACTGTTTGCAGAGGCCAGTCAACCCCCACCCCACTCCACCCTGGAATAGAGAAAAGGCCAGAGGTAAGACGGGGAATCAATCTGAGGGCAAACAGCTTTCCCTAACCAGACTGCTAACCGGAAAGACTAACAATTGGTCCCTCCATTTGGTATTAAAATCTGTGATTCAGATTATTACAATTCAAATACATAAGAACATGCTTGTATTTGATTGAGCCTCATGAAATTACCAAGCATTTTTAGGTCAAACTGTCCAATGAGGCTCACAGTTGTGAAGCCACAGAAACCCTTTGGAAGTAGACACAGGAAACCACAGGTAATAGAGCCAGGGGTGGGAGTGACACTCTCTGCTCTGAGCCTGTTTGAATTTTGTACCTACTTGTGCCTATTTGAAAAAAAATAACACTATTTTTCAATGCTGCCTACAGCATGGCAGCACTGATAACAAAGATTTTGCTGGGGTGTGTATGTGTGTGTGTGTGTGTGAGATGGGAGGGCTCGGTACAGGACCTAAAGGGACAGCACCTCTCTGAATGGACATTATGTGAGATGTGTCCTACACACTCACGCTTCAGGTCAGGGACAGCCGTGCTCAGCCTCCATCCCTTGGTGTGGGCTGGCCATTCTCCATCCTCCCCCATGCTTTTCACAGAGTCCAGTGTTAGGGTTACAACTAGGGGTTCAGGAGAGAGGGTGCAAACTGACACCCTCTGGAGGTCATGCCTATAGAGGGCGAGTCAGGAGATGGCAGTGGGACAGTTGGGCCCAGCCCAGGCTTCTCTCAGGTTTACCCTCCATAGCCAGCCACTTCCTGTTTCTGGGGAGAAAAAGGATACTTTGGGGAGAGCCCAGCCAGACTCACCAAAAATGCTCACAGAGAAGTTGGACCAAATCCTTCCTGCAAGTGAGCAGGAGGGGCCAAGGGACCAGCACACCAGACTTTTAGAACCAACCCCGCTGCTGGGAGGGTGACTGTGAACAGGAGGCTCTCCCCTCCGAGGTGCCTGTAAGACGAGGGGACCGAGGCTGGTCCTATGACTGCCTGGAAGTGGCCGGGCCTCACCCAACTGGAGAGTAAGGGGAAGATGGGGACAGCTGGGCATCACAGAAGACTGAGTCAAGCCCCTGGGTTGGGTGAGGTCTCATTGGCAGGACAGGGTCTCCCTGACTTAGATTTTAAGGATTCCATAACCCCTGGGTTAGTTGTGTTCCGATAGTAGGCCTGCCATTCCACTCTGCTCCTGACTCAGGGGATAAGCAGCCCTTTCTCTTCCTCCCTCCATTAGAGAGACATATGGGTGATGGATCTTGCCCTGGGCACAAGCACACCATGATCAGCCTAACCCGAGGACACTCGGGGCGAAGCCCAGGGCTGTTGCACCCGCTGCTCCTGCTTGTCATCCTAGGGCCAGCTGGGGTTCCTGTCCCCCTCACAAGCAGCCTTTCCTGGTCTCCTAACTGCTCTGTGTGGGCTTCTAGGAAACAATATTTTATGCCAAAGAAGAGAGAACCCTTTTCACCTTTAGGCAGCAGGAAGGACAAGGCCTAAAAGAAGTATACCCCTGGGGTCAAGGGCAGGAGATGAGCTGGTCAGAGCAGGCCCCTCATCAACAGCAGAGGTTGCTCAAAGTGGCATCCAGGGTGGCCGAGGCAAGCCACAGGGCCCCAGACAGTGAGTCAGGCTGACAGTGTCTCCAGAAGGTGGCTCCTGACCAAGGGACATACCAGTTCACCTGGAAAGCTGGTTCATCAGATTTCTTAGCCCCGAGAGCTCTGGTTGGACCCAGGGGATGCCTGTGATGAGTGCCTCTGTGCCTGAGGATTCTGCTCCGGCCCCACCCTGATCTCCAGAGAGGCCTGTGGCAGTGACGTAGCAAAGAACCCCTGAGACCAAGTCAGGTCCCAACCTCATGACCTCATTTGCCCCTAATTACTTCCTTAGGAGCCCTATTTCCAAATCCAGTCACACTGGGGGTCAGGGCGCCATCATATGCACTGGAGGGGACACAAACATTTAGTCCACAACATCTAATTTGGGCTTGATGGTGAGATTAGCCAAGTCTGGAAGGCCGCCTGCCCCACCCCCGCTCCTTCCCCAGCGATCATTCTGGAGAACAAGACATACCTTCTTACTGCAGAGAGAGACGGGCAATATTGAAATTGCTCCCCTAATCTTTATGCGATTGCCTTCTCCCTGATGGAAATATTGCCTCTTGTTGAGTATTTATTGTCTGCTTCTCTCCAAAGTATTGACTTTATGTAACAGTTTGATATACATCAAATCTTTTATGGATTTAATAAACTCCTCTGGTCAGCCTTCTGTTGTGAGCACAATGAGATTAATGGTTGTCTTGGTGTAAAACCCTTTTTCCTTGAAATTTTCTACTTCCAGATATCAAAAGATAAGAAGGGAAGCATTTATCATCTTGGAAATCATACCCCATGTCTGCCTGCTGGGTATTAGTCAGAAATGACTAGTGGTTAAAGGACTAAAATATGACAAATGCTTGACTGCTGAAGAGCTGAGGCTGGGAGGAAATCAGGATTTTTTAAAAAATATTCCTCCTCTTTCCCTCAAAAAGAATTTTTTGTCACAATTAATCGTGAGAGTTATCTGGGGCAGAAAGCAGCCTAATTTGAGTTGGAGACATAACTTTGGGTGGACTCATCTGAAAGGCTAACAAGTTGAGCCAAGTCAGGACACATTTAGCAGGTCATTATTTTGTCGCAGGTGAGTGCTGAGCACCTGCCGACCAGACTGCGGCTGGATGGTGCGGGTGCAGGGAAGCAGGAGGGCACTGTGTGAACAACTCTTCCTCTGGTGCTCCTGCTCCTTCTAGGTCCATCTCTGGGACTCTTACCCCAGGTACACAACCACACACTCACACTAACTCTCTCCCTTAGACTAAACTTGAGCAAGATCAGACCATCCAACCTCCTTAGTGCCTAGAGAAGGCAAGATTGAAGGACTGCTTGCCAAGTAATAAGGAAGTGACTGAGGGTGAACGAATGCGTGAATCTAGCCTAGATTTGTTTGGAAGAGGTAAAGATGGGACAGACAGACCATCCGGGAACGCATTGATATATACAGGTATTTAGAATTCTCTTTGATCTCCTAAGAAGCTTTCTAAAGAAAACATAACCTTCTGAGTAGTTTGAGAGGATTAAGAGGGAGAAGCCTCTTAGCCTCTTAAACGTCATTCTAGGTGCTTCTCCGAAGAAAAGAGGAGAAGAAACAGGAAAGCGATTTATTGAGTCTCAAAGCCCCCCATTAAAATTAAATGATGGTGAGAAAAGCGGGTTTTCACATTTACTTTTCTTTCTCACAGTAACTGGGTGTCAGTCTTTCTAAGAGCCTATTAGTTCTGTAATTTAGTGCAGCGAGAGCAGCGGGATCGACACAGCCAGGGCAGGTGTTTTCCATCCCCATTGACTACCTGTCATGTGGCATCAACGTTCGGGTGGCTCTCTGCTTGAACACTTGAAACACCCCCAGATTAAAAAGGGGTTATAGTCAGTTTAATACTTTAAAAAAGCTGTTTGCACATCAGTTAGCCAAAATGGGGTCCATGACACTATGTGTTATGATTTTAATTACAGCTAAAAATAGCCAGACCCTTTGGAAGGGCCCTGAGGCGGCCAGGTCCTGGACAGAGAGGTGACTCAGGTGGCTCTGTGTGTAGCTGGAGCGGCTCTCAAATAAAGCAGTGATTTATTCATGTGGCCCCAAATCTGCTGAGCAATGCACCTGTGTGCATTGATAAATGGCTGGGTTTTGCCTTATCCTAACTCTCTCTCCTCTCGAAGACGTCCTGCTGACTTCATCGTGTCCTGTGTCCTGTGTCCTGCATTTAAGAGGACCTCAGCCAGGATGGACTTCTTTAGAGACGGGGAGCTCTGTCCACAGCACAGGGCTGCTGGCAGGCAGAGCTTTTGTGCCATGAGTGGGATCCAGCAGCAGGTGAGAGACACGGTGAACTTGCAGGGCCTGCTTTCCACTCTTAAAGGCCTCTCCTCCTGCATTCTTACCTCTTCCTCCCCACAAAAACTCTGAAGTGACAGGCACTTGGTGTGGGGAGAGAGCATGAGTCAACAAGGAGCAGGGTCCAGCCCTGACCCTGCCTCTGCCCCCAGGGGCCTGAGGTCTGTCTCTGGCAGAAACCCTGGGCCTTAGCGTCACGCTTTTATTCATTTATTGATTTGTTCATTCACACACATTTACTGTGACGAATGTGCTGGGCCCTAAGAACCCATTGATGGATCAGGCCAGCATCTACTCTCCCGAGCTGGGACCCAGTGGGACAGACAGCTTGGGAAAGAGGGGCCCCTTTGGTGGCAGGGAAAACAGGTGCATTGAGCCTGGTCAACAAGGGGCATTTCACATCCAGGAAATGCTGGGGGTTTCTTTGCCTTAATGTTCAGTGTGGGGAGAGGTGGTGAGCTGGGAAGCTAGAGAAGGCTGCAGGCCCAGGTCCCTCAGGGCTTTGATGTAATTCTATGGAATTGGGGGGTTTTCTGAGGGTAATTAGGTGTTCACTGTCTGTCTATTGTGCAGTTTGTGATTTAGGGTTTTTTTGTTTGTTTTGCTTTTGTTTTGTTTTATTTTTTTCTATTGTTTTTTGTGGGGGGCGGCATATACTGAGTGTATATATCGTATAAGCATTTCAAACCCTGAATTGTTTCCCATTAACACATCTGTTCTTAAAACTGTTATGCTAGCACTATATTAGGATGAATAAAAATGTACAAATATTTTAAGATACTCATAACCCAAGTACCTTGTCTAAGTGTACTTAATCAAAATTAGAAATGTCTGCCACCACCTCCCACACACACTATCCTCAGCACCCTCTCCTCTCTCCTCAGCAGCGCTGCAGTGAGTGTCTCTCAGGCTGGGGTTTCAGGAGGAATGCTGAGTCAGAGCCCAGGCCAGCACTTACAGAAAAGTGGATAGACGCTGCCAAGCTGCCTGGCAAATGCTCTATCAGTTTACCAAGGTTATGAGCCTGTCCGTTTTCCGACATCCTTGCCAAGCCTCGGAATTATCTATCTTTTTAATTTTCCTCAGTGGTATATATCAAAAGCATTTTATTTGCATGTTTTTAATTACTAGTGGGATAGATTGAAGTTTTATGTTTATTGGCCATTGCAGGTTTTCTTCTTCAACCTTCTGTGGGTTGATGGCTTCTTCATTTCCTCAGTCCCAGGGTGTGTTTGCTTTTTACTCATTGATTTACAGAAGTCCCTCATGTGACGGGCATGCTAACTTCAGAAAATTAATTTAATAATTTATTAAACAGGTATGAGCACTTTTATACAATGTATAACAGTCATCATAAGTTTTGCAGATGAAATTTTAATTTGCATGTATTTACTTACAGGAGAAAACATTTACATTATACTAAGAACAAGAATTAGAAAAATAACTTGTATAGCACAATCCAGATACGGAAGCAATGTGCATAAGAAAAAAAGCACGCAGGAAGGGGGAAAAGATGGAAACACTGCATACTAAAATGTAAATAGTGGTCCTAAGTAGCAGAATTACAGGTGACTTTTGTTTTTTCATGGAATACTAACTTCTTAATTTGTCATATATGTTGCAAATATTTTCTTTTATTCTGGTGTTTGTCTTTGAATTTTATTTGTATACTTTGCTTTGAGGTTTTGTGTATTGCTTAAAAGGCACCTCTACCTCCAAGTTTATGAAGTTATTCTCCTAAATTTTTCTCTAGTTCTATTGTAAAACAGTTCTTTTAATTTAGATTTTTTAACCACTAGAAACTCATTGTTATGTAAGGTGTGAAATAAGAAACTAAAATTTATCTTGTTCCAAATACATAACAAATTGCCCAATGCCAAGTTATTGGACCAGTCATCATGTTTGCCCTGATTCAGAACACTTCTGTCATTGTCTAGAGCATTTCCTAACAACTTGAGTCTGTGACTGAATTCTCTGTTCCACCAATTTGTTGGTCCATTTATGTGCTAATGTGTTTTCGTTATTGTTGTAGCTTCATAGTACAATTCTAAAGCAAAATGTTATGGCACTTCCCTGTATTGAAAAAATAGTGCAAAATAATGAAGATGGAAGCAAGAAAAGGTAAAGAGAAGGTACCCGGTACCTGAGTAGTCACCTGGGGGTGGGGGTGAGAGAGACAAAGATCCACATCTGAAAGGAACATAAAGTGCTTCAACAGCACCGATCATGTTCTCATACTTACCTCAGGGGGCCCTGCTCACAGGTACATATTTATTATTTATTATTATGCTTTAAAGACAATATTATATATACTCTTTGTAAATATCAATTACTTCATTTTAACAAACAATAATTATGGGAGAGACTTTCTGGTTCAAGATGGTAGACTAAGATGATGCTAAAACCCCTATTTTCTGTTCCAAACTCCTAGTGTTGAGGAAACCACACACATGCATGATCAAAAGTAAGACAGAGCTATCCTAGTAGTTTAAAAAAATATTTATTTATTCTTAGAGAAAGGGGAAGGGAGGGAAAGAGGGAGAGAAACATTAATTTGTGGTTGCCTCTAGTGTACCCTATACTAGAGACCTGGCCTGCATCCCAGGCATGTGCCCTGACTGGGAATTGAACTGCTGACCCTTTGGCTCACAGGTCGGTACTCAATCCACTGTGCCACATCAGCCAGGGCTACCCTAGTTTTTAAAGCAAGGCTCCTAAAAGAAACATATGAATGCACATATAGCAGCTATGACTGGGGACCAAAGCCATACATCCTGCCCTGGGCCAGAAGCACACCTCCCAGCTGATGCTGAGGATCAGACACCCACTTCTGCTCCACCCAGGATTGCCTGAAGACCCCCATGCCCCTGGCTGCCAAGAGGACAGGACCTAGAGATGGTGCAGAGGCCAGCCCTGCTCAGGACCCAGCAGGTGAACTCAAAATCAGGAGGCACAGAACACTGAGGAAAATTGCCACCATACAAGACTAACAAATTTTGCAGATGAGCCCTGGCTGGCCTAGCTCAGTGGATTGAGAGCAGGCTGGGAACCAAAGTGTCCCAGGTTCAATTCCCAGCCAGGGTACATTCCTGGGTTGCAGGCCAGAACCCCCAGCAACCGCACATTGATGTTTCTTTCTCTATCTATCTATCTATCTATCTATCTATCTATCTCTATCTCCCTCCCTTCCCTCTCTAAAAATAAATAAATAAAATATTTTAAAAAAAATTTTTTGCAGATGAAATCACTTCCATTTGAGGGAAAAGAAATCAAACAGAACCCTCCAGAAGGACAAGATATATAACAAGCATGCTAACAGACTGAAAAAGGTCAGGAAGGGGACTGCAAATGCGACACAAGAAATAAAATGATAAAATAAAAAGGAGTGACTATGAAAAGGAGCCAATTAGAGATCTTAGAAATGAAGTAGGGAGTTAATGAAATTTTAAAACTCAATTGAGAAACTGACCAGAATGCTGAACATAGCTGAGGAGCAAAATTGAGACACAAAGATCAAACAGAACACAGCCCAAAGGAGATAAGAGAGTTAAAAACATGAAAGAAAAATCAAGAGACATGAAAAGTGACTCCAAAAGCTTCCATACAGGTCTGACAGGAGTTCTAGAGGGATACACAGAGATAACAGAGATGTTGGTGCTTAAAGAGGTTAACAGCAGAGAACTTCACAGAACTAAGAGTTCTCAGATTTAAAAATTCTACCAAATGTTAAGTGGGATAAATAAAAAAAAATTCCATACCTAGATATTTGATGGTAAAACCCAGAACAAAGAGAAAATTCTTAAAGGTACTGAGGAGAGAAATTACCAGAAAGGAGTTGGACCCAGCCTTCCTTTGGGGACACCATAACTGGGGAGTTGAGTGCCTGAGGCCAAATCCAGCTCTATCCCTTCCACCTGTGTGGCCCTGAGCACATTCTCCTGCCTCAGTTTCCTCCTGTGCAAAAGAGGGATGGTGCTCATAGCTCCCTGATGAGGTTGTTATGAGGATTAAATGACTGAGTCCATGTGAAGCCCTTGGAACAATTCTTAACACATTGTAAGAGATGGAGATATGTTAGCTTTTGTTAACTGCATTTATTGTACTTGCTATTGTCAAATTTCTCCCAAGCCACGTGGAAGACAGTGGGGCTTAGTGCAATCACTTCTGCTGAAGAGTGAGGTCTCCCCAATGGACTGGGAGAGCAAGTTGCCTCTTGTGTGCCCCCAACTGGGGATCTGGCCTGCAACCCAGGCATGTGCCCTGGCCAGGAATTAAACTAGCAACTTTTTGATCCACAGGCCAGTGCTCAGTTCACTGAGCCACACCAGCCAGGCCTGGTCCTGGAGCTTCTGTCCTTAGAAGCACATTCTCTGACCTCAGAAAATGTAGCACTCACCACCTTAGTGCAGGAAGAAAATAAACCATCCCAATTCCTTACAACAGCTTCAATAACCAACATGACATTGTGAAGGACATGCCAGTATTTGTAATCTCCCTTGACAAGTTGTTAAGTATTTATAGAAACATTTTCTTCTGGCCCTGCTTAAGGAAAGTACTGTATCTAATTTCCTCTGGAGACATGTGCTGGAGGAAATCAGAAAGATAATCTGTCATCATAAATAGCAATAAATAGTCACCCTGAAAGAGTTGCTTGTTTAGCAAAGTTGCTTGAATATTAACAGATTTTCTTTTCATAGTACCTTTGTGACAATCAGCCCTGGGGGTCATGAATTAGGAATGTGGTGAGTTGCAGAGACGGGGGTGGGAAGGAAGCTCAAGGTTGGAGGCAGTGCCCCCTGAGCTCAGGGTACACACACAGGATCAGCAGGAGGAACCACAGACAATGGGAAGAACAGGTGATTTCCAGGGGACAAAGCTCTCTGAAGGCCACAGAAACCAAAGACACATAGGGATCACTGGCATTTGTCTTTTAGATAAAGTGCAGTCTCACTGAACTCAAGAACCACAGATCTGGGCTCCAGTTTTTCTTCCACTGGATGACATGGCCAAATCTGTTCCCCTCTCAGGGACTTGATGATCACCATGTACAACATGGAATAAAAGGTTGAGGGAGATTATCTCTGGGGCTGTTTTTGCTATGGCATTCTCTAAAAGAAGGGCCCTGAAAAGAGATGATAGCAAAGTGGGTATTTTGTTCTGGCCCAAAGGTTCAAAGCCAGCCCTTACTTTTCTTGATAGGTGATCTGGTCCAGAAGCTCCTGCATAGAACCCAAGTGGCCGAAACATACCCTCTCACTCCCCAGTGAATACCTGTGAGGGAACAGTCTTTCTAAAGGCATTTCAGAATCCAGGAGAAACTCCAGACTGCTTATTCTATTTGAGTCCAGTCATGACTGAAGAATAGAGTTCTACAGGGACCCTCCGAGATGAGGAAACTGAAAGCCATGTGTTTAAATGAGCAGTTGTTGGTTCCGGGGCCATTTAGCCTAGAGACAAAGAGGTCCAGATAATTGCGTTACACCTTCTACAGACTCTATGGGATCAAACTGGTAGCCCCTAAAGGGAACCAATGTCATTTGTAGATGGAACATTTAATACTAGTGGAGATGTCCAGAAATGGAATGAGCTGTTTTAGGTGGTAATGAGCTCCCTATCACTTGGGCTGTGCAAGCAGAGGTTCATTGACCACTTCTTGGAGATAATGGAGCAGAAACTCCTAGCTTGGATGGGGAGGTTGAACCAACTTACTCTAAGAACACTTCTAATTACAGAACTTTTATTTTATTGCTGGGCTTTCTGGTAATTTTTGGATCACTCTTAGAATATGTAAAAATAATTGTTGGTCCTCCAAGATCCTGACAAGTTGGAGGTAGTCCCATCCGCAAGAGAGGCCAGCAGCAACATCAGAGGCCTTTCCCTCTGTGCACCGCCCCTTCTCTCAACCTGCCAGGCTGCCTCTTACATCCAAGACTTCCTCGAACAGAAAGTTCATTAAAAATCCCCCAGGGCATTATTTCCCTTGGCCACTAACTGGATTGAAGCAGCTCAGAAATAAACCAAAAGGCACAAGTGACACCTCTGACATATAAAAACCACAGTGAGCATCTCCAAACAGACTGTCTCCCTTTTTGATGTTGGGCCCACATGCCCTGCCACTGTCCCTGTGATGGCCAAGGCTGGACTTTTCCCACCAGCAGCATTAAGCAGACACAACAGAAACACTCACTTGGCACAAAATCTCCCAGCCTGTCCCAGGAAAGGACATCAAGGGATGCTGAGTCCTCCCACCTCACCCAGGATCACCAAAGAGCTCCCCAAACTCCTCATATGCATCAACACAGAATTTCCGGGAGCAGAACACAGGCTGAGCTCTGAAAGCGCTTCCTGTTTTTCTTCTCGCCAAGTGTGTTGGGCAAACCCAGCCGAGCACTGTGCTTCTTCTCTGTTTAACTTTCCTGGCCCTGGCTCTGGGGACTTCCTTCTGCTCTTCAGTGGCAACTTGACCTTTTCTCCTGGTATCATTTGCTGGGCAGCTTCAGGCTTCGGGGACAGCACTGGGAACTCCCAGGCCTGACCCCTCTCCCACCCAGAGCCCTCCAAAGTCCAGTTCCCTTAATAAGGAATCCAGGACCCAGGAGAGCTCGAATTTGTTTCTTGATGGTCATGGAGTGCCAGACCCCAGTTCGCTGGTGGGGAAGAGATTTATTACCTCAGGGCAGCAACTGCGTGGGTTCCAATGCTGATGTTGGAGACGAGCTGGGACAAAAGGGCTCTTCCAGGACCTCGGGTTCCTCAAAGCCCCTGTGTGCATTCCCTTCATGCCACTTAGTATTTCCACCAACACCTCAGCAAATAAAAATAAACAAAAAATGTCAGGGGAAAATCTTTCCCAAACAGTGAAATAAAACCAATGAAACATGAAAAATCGTCAGGGGAAATAAGCCTGCCACTCCTGGCGATGAATCTCACCCAAGCAGCTCAAACTGGGCAATTTCCAAAAGCCCATGCATCTTTCCTGAGATCACGTGGTTCTGAGCTTCAGATTGTCAAGGTCAATAAAAGGCTTAACTGAAAATGCAGTTCTCCCTGGAATAATGATTCTCGGGTTCATGGGCAGTTTCAGGGCCTGGCAGCAGGGTTGGCCCTGGTGCATCTCACCAAAGAGCTATGGTCTTGGGTGAGTCCCATGGTCTTTGCAGTTCCAGCCCTTAGCAGAGTGCCTGGCACATAGCAGATGCTTAATAAATGTTTGTCAAACCACATTCCAGGAATCTCCTATGCTATTAACTGACACCTCTTTGTCTTATGAGTAGGAAAAAGAAGGGTTGAAAATCTTCTTGCAGATTTAGTCAGTAATATGTTATTTGTTTCATCACTTCTATTTGAAAACAAAAGTTAAAAATTGTGCAGAAAAGAGATCAGTCATACAACAGGGCTGAGACCGCTGTCCTTGGAAAGGCCTGCGCGGTGGGCCCTTGGCCAGTATATAGGGATTTGAATGGGAGACAGTTCCTCGCACTGACAGAGAACTTGCCCTAAAAGATGAGTGGCTCTCTGTGCCTAAATAGTTTGCACAAACAATATGGTTTATGATGATCACCTGTTTCTTTCTGGGAGGCTGGAACTTTGGTACATGCTAGGCAGAGTTTCTTCCAACAAAAACCTTGGCACTGAATCTCTAATGAGCTTCCGTGTAGACATTCCACACTTTGTCACAAGTCATTGCTGGAGGAACTAAAGGCATACTGTGTGATTCCACTGGGAGATGACTTTTGGAAGCTTGTACCTTTCCTCCAGTCCTGTGACTCTTTCTTTGCTGACTTTTCTTTGTATACTTTTGCTGTAATAAACTCCAGCTGTGGATATAACTATTTGCTGAACCTGTGAGTGTACCTAGCACATCAAACCCAGAGATGATCTTACAGACTCCAGCAGAGGTATCCTATTTAATCTTTGTTATACAAACAGGCTTAACACCAGCAAACGCAAATGTAGCAAAACATATTTTTCCTTATTTTAAACAATATACATCATCACTCTTAACGTCTCCCACACAGAAATTTATGCAATTGACATTAATATCTGAAAGTTAATTTTTAAATTGATAAATCTCAGAAGGGAACATTGCAGTAACAAATGGGTTATATTCATTTCCATATTTACCCATCTTAGTATTCTAATCTGTGGCCACGCCATCTGTCCTATCTGTCTACTGCATTACTTTCAACTCGTGGACAACAGACCGTTGGGGAGCCTTGAATTCACAGTGGTACTAAATATTCTCTGTGCATAGAAAAACTCATATTGTGATAAATAAGCTATATCTCATATAACTCATATAGAGATACAACTGTTTTTCAAATGTATGTGATGGGTGCTTGAGGTTAATAAAACATGAATTTATTTAAAAGTACAATTGCATTTGAAGTCATGAAAGTGGCTATACATGGTTCTACAAAATAAATTAAACAATGTTTAAAAATCTATAATAGCCCAGGAAAACAATAAAAAGCGATACTAGTATTTCCGAAATGGTGAGGAAATTTAAAAGAAAATAAATAGGATTTGATCTGAAAAAACAACTAAACCTGAGAAAAACTGCTGAAGAAAAAGACCATTTTGAAGGAAAAAGCTGCTTCTGGGAACTTCAAACTCAAAGGCCACTTAGAAGAGAGAGTGGAGCCAGCTCACTCAGAGAGGGGTCATTTGGGGAGCAACACTCAGGGCAGCTGGACTGGTCAGCCCCTCCTCTCTCCCAACACAGACAGAAATGAATCGGAGAGGGTGAAGCTGTGCCCAGGGAAAACAGTGAGGTCCCTGGGTAATACTGAGCACCAAGAAATTGGGAACCTCTCCACCCAGGAAAACACACTACCTGCCAACCCCTCCTTACTGTGTACCTCCCACCCCTTCTTCATAAGCACCACAGGCAGACCAGGTGAAGCAACATAGGTAAGTATTTCTGGATATGAGGAAACAGCAATAATTCACCAAATGTATACAGAAAACTGACACCATGGAAGACAGGAATCAAACTTTACAAACTGATGAGCTGAGAGTTAAACGGCTTTCCAAACAAGCTTTTGAAAGGAATAAAGTATGTCTTTAAAATTAATTAAATAGCTTGAATTAAAATTTTGGCCATCAAAATATAAATCTCAAATGTAATATACTTAAATATTTTCTTTCTGGACATAGTAAGTAATAGTATGAAATATGAAAGCAAAACAAAAATAGAACAAGAGTAGACTTGATCAGTAAAGTCAAAACTGTCTTTAAAATATCAGTAAAATGTACAAATCTACAGTTGTACATTGTAATAAGAGAAAAGGCAAAATAAATTATATTCAAAATGAGACATTACACCTAATTATAGATATGGGAAAGACTTTAAAACTTTAAGAGAACACAAATCACTTCATTCAATACATTTTAAAATCTAGATAAAACAAATAATTTCCTAAGAAAATTACTTAAATGTACTCAAGCAGAGAAATTCTGAATGAACTAATCATGGAAGAGATTGAACTAATAGTCAACGATTACCTCCCAAGAAAGGTACCACTCCATTGGATTTGGGAGCTAGTTATACCAAAACCTTGAACAAAGAAAAATACCTAACTATCAAATATACCAGAGCATACAGAAATCACCCCAGCATAACCATGATACCCAAACTGAAAAAATATACCCCCCACAAATCTTCAAGTCAATTTCATTTAAGTACTTAAATGCAAATTTTTAAAGAATATATTAACATATCAAATAAATCAGTGTATTAAAAGACTAATGCATTATCATTAAGAAAACTGTTTTTCCCAGGAATATATTGAAATAGAAAAATTTAATATTAGGAAATCTGTGATTATAAATCACCACTTCAATCAAGTAAATGAATAAAGATATAAGATTATCTCAATTGAAGGTGAAAAAGATTTGGTCAAATGTTACATTCTTTTTGTTGATGTTGTTGTTTGAGATATACAATTGACATAAACATTGTGTTAGTTTCAGGTATGCAACATAATGATTCAATATATGAATATATTATGAAATGATCACCACAATAAGTCTAGTTAACATCCATCACCACAATTACATTTTTTTTCTTGTGATGAGAGTTTTTAAATTTTACTCTCTTGCCCTGACTAGTGTGGCTAAGTGGGTTGGGCATCCTCCAGCAAATCAAAAGGTCAGCGGTTTGATCCCCCATCAGGGCACATGACTGAATTGTGGGCCAGATCCCAGGTTGAGGGTGTGCAAGAGGCAACTGGTCAATGTTTCTCTTGCACATTGACATTTCTTTTCCTCTCTCTCCCTCCCTTCCCCACTCTAAAAAATAAATAAATAAAATCTTTTTTAAAAAGATCTACTCTCTTAGCAACATTCCAATACATAATACAGTAGTGTTAATTACAGTCACCACACTGTAGATTACATCCCATGACTTACTAATTTTGTAGTTGAGGGTTTGTACCTTTTGATCATGTCATCTACTTCATTCATTCAACATTTTAAAGCCCTCAGTAAGCTCAGAATGGAAGAAAACTTTCCTAATCTCACAGAGTCCATCTGTTGGTAACCTAGAGAAAACATTACAATTAATGATGAAGACATTTGAAATATTTTCTTCAAAAAATAAATTTAAGATACAAAGATGATTGCTCTCACCATAATTACACAACATTGTACTGGACGCTCTAGCCAGTGTAACGAGACAAGAAAATTAAATGACGAGTGTAATTATTGGGAAGGCAGAAGGCGACTTGTCAGCATTTGCAGACTGTATAATTGGCTCTCTAGAAAATCCAGAAAATCAAATGAGAAAGCATTAGAACTAATTAAAGAATTTAAGTTTGATAACTATAAGATGAAAAATTTAAATCAATAACTTTAACAATAAACAATATTTTAAATGTAATGGAATAGAGCAGGAGTTGGCACATGGACCAAATTCACCCACGACCCATTTTTATAAATAAAGTTTTATTGTAAAGCAGCTATGCCAATTTGTTTATATATTATCTGTGGCTGCTTTCACTCTACAAAGACAGAGTTGATTATTTAAACAGAGACTATTTCACTACAAAATCTAAAGTATTTACTATGTAGCCTGTTACAGACAAAGATTGTCACGCCATGGAATAGAGCATTGTATTCTCATTAACAATAAAATCCATGAAATATTTAGAAATTAATTTATGAATAAATGGGGAGCTTATCTATTAACAAAGGTATAAAACTTTTCTAAGGCACAAGAGAAAGTTTAACATACATACTACATTCCTGAATGAAAACACTTACTCTTGTAAAGTTAATTATTCTCCAGTGAATCTGTAAATACAAAGGAATCCCATTCAAAATCCCAATGGCTATTTGTTAAGATTTGACAAACTGCTTCCAAAATGTAAATAAAAGAGAAAATTTAGAACTTGAACTTCCAACAATAGCAAACCATTTTGATTCAAACCCACATTTCCTACCTACTTCAAAGATGAAACAATCTGAACCTAATGTTTAACAGCAGCTTTCTAAATGCAGCAAAAGGTTAATGAGATAGTGAGAAATGATCACACCAAGACCTGAAAGAAGACAAAAATCCAGAGAGATGAGCCCAGTATTGGAGGTCACCTCAATTACAAACATAAATGAAGTGGTTTGTGAGCCAAGGAGCATGTCTGAAAGCTTCACAAAACAAGGGGAAAAAGTTGGAGGCCAGGTCTCGGGCAGGGACCCTAAAGAACCACTCACACTAAAGGATGAGAGCTCCATTTCAAGAGTAAGACTGAACCAGAAATAAACCAACCCTCCCACAGACTACCTCTCAGTTTCAAGTTACTAGGTGTTCTGGAATATTTCAAACTCTAAAATTGGGTTCAGGTGATTCAGGATTGCTGGCACCTGGCAGAACCAAATGAAAAGAAACTGACAATATATAACATGTCAGAGCAGATTTGAAGAAGAACCACCTACAAATTCTAGGCTGAAAAATATAATGATTGAAATTTAGAGCTCAAGACACAGCTGAAGAGAGAATTGGCAAACTGAAATGTGTAACAGAAGAAAATATTTAGAACGAAGCACAGAAAGATAAAAATTACTCTAACCACATGTTTACTCTAACCATGTTTAAATGGAGTCCCAGAAGGAGAGTAGAGAAACAGTGAGTCAGAAATAATATTTAAACAAGTAAAATGGCTTTAAAATCTCCAAAACTAATGAAAAAATCAATCCATGGATTTAAGACCCAATGACTCTTTGGCAAAATAAATACGGATCCAGACATATAGTGAAACTGCAGAAAACCAATGAGAGAAAGAAAAAACTTAATAAGGGTGGGAGCAAAAACAGATTACTTCTAAGAAACAACAGATCTGCAGCTGACTTCTCAACAGCAATTATGGAAGACAAAGACACAGGAATGATATTTACAGTGTATCAAAAGGAAATAACTGCCAATCTAGAATTCTAAACCCAGGGAAAATGCCTTTCAAGAACAAAGTTGAAAGAAAGACACTTTCAGAATAGCAAAAAACCAAGACTTCACCACTGACCAATATGCACTAAAGGAAATACTGAAGGAAAAATGCAAGAGCAGAGACAAAAAGAATGAAGACCAGTAAAACGGTAAATATGTAGGTAAATGTAAAGAAGCATTGATTGTGTAGAACACTAACATGGTTGTCCAGGGAGGTGTGAAATGCATGTAGAATTAATGTGCACAGCAGTGCATGAGTCAGGACAGCGGTAAATGGGTGAAACTGTTCTAAGGTCTTGCATGGGACAGAAAGGAAAAAAATACCAATCAATATTATCCTTTGATAAGTCAATGGAGCATGTTGTTATCTAGAGAGATCATTAATGATTAATAGGATAACATTAATGATTAACAGCATGTGTCTTCCAACCAACAGAAGAATAAAGGTGAAATAATGTATATGTGAATATATCTAAGAAAATTCTGAAAAATAAAATGAGGGGAGATCTGTACAAACAGGTGAGAAAAATATTAAAGCTATGTTTACTGAAATGATGTGGTATAAACAGGAATAGTGCTATGGTCTAAAATTTGTGTTCTTCCCCTCCTCAATATTCGTATGTTGAAACAGTAATTCCCAATGTTACAGTCCTTGGAAATGGGGCCTTTGGGCGGTGATTAGGCCAGGAGGGTGGTGCCCTTGTGGTGGGATTAGTGCCATTTTCAGAAGACTCGGGAGAGAAATTGCTTCCTTTGCTTCCTTTCTCTCTGTTCTCCTCCATGTGAGGACACAGCAAGAAGACAGACAATCTGTGAACCAGAAAGAGGGCACTCACTGGAACCCAGCCACACGGCATCCTGGCCTCTGACTTCCCAGCTCCAGAACTGTGAGCAGTAGACTTCTATTTTTAAGCTATCCAGTCTTTGGTATTCTGTTCTAGCATCACAAACTGACTAAAACAGATGAACAAATACATTACAGGAGCAAAATAGTTTTGTGTATATGTAGCAATATTATCTATGATGGAAAGTAATAATATAGGAAGTAGGAACTGCTCACAAAATGTTCTACTTGGAGTAATTTAATACATACATTTATTATAAGTGATAAAATATTATTTGCTATAAAGAAAACATTTTAAATCCCTAGAACAGAAAGGACTATTCAAGAAATAGCTTAAAGGAAACTATATATTTATATGAAAAATTAAGTTAGATGCATAACTTGTACTATACAAAAAATAAATTTCAGTTAGGTTAAAAAGCTAAATGTGAAAAAAAGAAACTATAAGAGAGCTGGAATAAAACTATAACATAATTCTTATAATTTGGTGTTGAAAATTTTGCCTAAAACAAGGCACAAAACCCAGAAGCCACATAATAAAAGATGAACACATTTAATCTCATAAAATTTTAAAATGCTTTGTTGACAAATGACACAATTACAAAGCTAAATTACAAGCAGCAAATTAGAAAACATTATATGAACACATTTTACACACAAAGAATTAATAGCCAGTATATATCAAGATCTTATACAAATCAATAAAAAGACATACAACACAATAAAAATGGGACAAATTATATGAATAGGCAATTCGCAGAAGAGAAATACAAATGCCAATAATCGTGTAAGAAAATGCACAGCTTCCACTAGTCACCAGGGAAATGGAAACTAGAACAATAATGAGATATGATTTTGCACTCATTATGTTGCCAAAAGTCAAGAAGATTGATAACAAAAACATATTAGCTGAATGAGGGGAAACAGGTGCTTTCAGATACCTGCTGGAATCACTGTGAAGTTGAGAGGTCATTTGGAAGCCACCAGGTATCAGCCACCCACACAGGAATGTGCATTCCCTTCACCCCCACAATTTTACGTCTGGAAACTCAGTCCTGAAGAAATACGGGCGATATGTGCACAAACACACGCATGCTGTGAAAGCTGTAGCCCGGTTTGTAACAGCAAACTGCAGGGGGCTGGGGAGTTCGTCCACGTACCTCAGTCAGAGAAAACCTGGATAAATTATGGAACAATGGACTTCTCCACATAATTAAAATAATGTGGTAGGCTTCCATGTCCTGACTCAGAAGGGCCTAAGACACATCATCAAGTACAATCAAATGGAAAATGATTTATATAGTGTGATACCCCTTATCTTTATACACACACACACATGAAGGACAAGGACATTAGAAGAATGGACAGCAAGCTGTTGACACTGGTCATCCCCAGGGAAGAGGGCATGAGTAATGAGCAAAGGAAGGGTGACTTCCATGTGTGAAAGAAATTTTGCCCCAAACCGAGATTGAAGCAAACTGTGTGTTCAGTATCTCGAAGGCACGCTGGAGACAGTTTCTGAGAGGCTGAGGAATGGGAGGGCCAGGGGCCACGGAGAGCTGCCACCCCGGGGTGACTGGGCCCCTTGTCAGGGTTGAAGCCCTGTTGCTTGGAACATCCAATTAATAGCCCCAGATCGATGTGTTATCCTCTACTTGTCAGACATATGACTTGATACTTGTGATTAATGAGTCATATCTGGTGATGGCTCCAAATTATCTATGCCACATGACCCTGCTCTTTTCTGGAGCCTACCTAACCTGTGACTGAAAGGAATATGATTTCTTTAATAGCCCCGTGAGGTCAAACAGCACCTACACCCAGGCAGGTGGCCTGAGGTGGGAAAGGGGTCTGTATCCCATCCCAAAGCCGCATCCCAGGGCGTTTGGACTGGCTCACTCCCTTTGAGGGCTGCACTCGGTCCTTCACAGATAAGCAGCAGCCTTGACTTGTGCCTGGAAGTTTCAGTTCACTGTAGTTTGCTCTGCACTATTTAAACCTTATAAAAGGGAGAGCATGTTAACATTATACCCATGAAACATATAATTATATAAATCAATGTCCCCAAAGTATAGCTTCTTTTTAGGTATCTTCTCAATTGGTGGATATTGAGCAACTCATCTGGAAGTTCACAAAACATTTTGATGTGATGGGCCCCTGAAGTTTTCCTAATGATTGTATGATTATGTTAAAGCCCTTTAATATTTGAGAATCATACACTTGGTTCACAAATAATAAATTATTTAAAAATATTTCATACTGATAAAATTGAATTATACTTTTTTATTGGACACTAAAAAAAGTCTCCTGCATTCAGAAAGGTATTCTGGGCTGGTTCACGTGTTTTCACTGCTCTTCTAATGGATGGAAGGAAGTAAGGTGGAAAGAGGATGGTATGGAAATAAAATCATTTTCAGTTGTGCATTGTTAACCCAAAAAAGAAGAGGGCCATCACCAAGGCCAAGTTCACCCTGTAACACAGATGCCACGCTGCCCTGGGCCTCCACCACCGCTCTGACTCCACCACCCTCAGACTGTGTTTCCTTGTAGGAACCCTAGCACCCTTGACCCCCTGCCTGGGCTGCGCCCTCGTAACAAAACCCCAGCCTGGTTGAACCCAGTTGGTATTTCACGTCTACCCACCAGCATCAGGGCAGCTAAATGTTGCCAGAGAAAATCACTCTAAATAAACATACTGGTTGCACTTGAAATTCACCCCCACAGAAAATCCAAACAGGAGAGGGAGGGGGGAGGAGGGCCCTGCAGAAAATTGTTCGTTACATTTTCTCCCCTTTAACCCCCTCCTATCCCCATTATGGCACATGAGGGCACCTCATTCTTCATGGAGGAATAAAAGAAAACCATCAGCAGAAACTTTCTCCTCTTCCTGGCGCCAAACCTGCCAGGTGCCCACAGCAGGACACTCATTCCTGTCTCAGTGAAGATGTGCCCTTGGCTTCCATTCTCCCTCCCCTTCTCCAGGGGTTTGCTCATTTCACTCCTCTGCTTAAGAGCTCCTGCAACTTCCCTTTCACTTAGAAGAATATCCAAAGTCCTCACAGTGTCTGGGTCTCTGCTACTCCACCTAAGAGCTTCTCCACCCCAGAGAACATGCCCATTGCCATCAGGCATGATCCAACCCAGGGGCCTGGAGAAGTTAGTGGCCCTGGAGACAGCCCCCAGCCAATGGGAGGTGGGTGGGAACGGGTGAGTCCCTAGGTCCTATCTCTATCACTGTTTCTTAGTGTCCCCATTGAACTGAGCTCCAGGTCCCTACAGAGACACCCTTTCAGAAACACACACATTTTTGGCTTTTTCCCTCTCCTGTCTCAGTGTCCCTGCCTACTAAGTTTGCTTCTTGAGGTCACCTCTGATCTACCAGTGCCCGAATCCTTGTTGTAGTGCCCAACTAGGATGCTCTCACAAACAGAGATCTGTTTCCTTGTGTGTCTTCCTTATCTCCCCACCAGACTGTAAAGTGGGCTGGGGGCCAGGTTTATCGTGTCTGTCATAGTGTTGTCAGTGTATGCGCATCCTCAGTGCTCAAAACATGGCAAGCAGATGATGGACTGGCTAAGATGGCTGTTCACATACACGTCAGCATGCTGCCTCTGCATACACACATGCACACACACGTGTGCCAGCATTTCCCGGGCTCTGCAGAACTGGACATCCATCTAATCAGGTAACACTCAGGTCTGGACACCAGTTCTTAGTTTTCATCTAAGTGTTACAGTTTCCAGGAGGCCTCCCTGTCCAGGGCCCATGTTTCCCACCAAATAAACTCAAGCCTTTGAAGGGGAAAAAATTACATGTGAGTAACACTAGATCATTCTCCCATTCTCTGGTCCTTATCTCCTGAGTTCTTGGTATTTCAGTCTTTCCCCCCATGGGACTTCAGTTGGTTTCCCTGAAGTTCTTTGATCTTTTTCAGAAATGCTCAGTTCAAGGCTGTCTGGTGCTCTTGAATTATTTCTATGTCCTGGGCTCTAGTGTTATTCTTCTGTATTCCTCATATAAATTTAGTTTTACTGAACAAAATTCAATCTTAAACCAACTCAGTGCCTCCCTTAGCTCCCAGCACTGGGGAGGTTATGTTCACAGCACTCAAACAGTGCCCAATAAATATTCATTGAATAAAAAATACACTTCTTTGCAATAAGAACCCTTCTGGTTAACACATTGCTTTTAATCATTAAATTCTTATATGTCTAGGCATGATTTTTTCTTAATGCATTCTGCATTGAATTTACTGAAATAAATGAATCTGTAAATCTACGCCTTTGCACCAAATTTTGGAAGGTTTGGGCCATTATTTCTTTAAGTAGTCTTTGTTCCATTTTCTCCCATTTCCACTTCTGGGACTCCAATTATTCATTTGTTAGAGATTATGATACTGCCCCCCATTAGTCCCTGGAGCTCTGGGAGTTTGTCCAATCTTTGTTCTCTCTATTCTTCAGATTTAGTCATTTGCATTGGTCTACCTTCAAGTTCACTGCCTCTTCTGTTACCTCTACTGACTATTAAGTCTACACAGTACATTTTTTATTTTAGATGTTTATTTTTCTGGTTCTAGAATTTGCATTTTGTTCTTTTTTATAGCTTCTACATCTCTGTTGATAGTTTCTTTTTTCCATTCACTTTAAGTGTGTTTCCCATTATTGTAATAGTTGCTCCTGTGTTTAATAATTTCAATATCTAGGTCATCTGCAATTTAGCCTCCACTGATTGTCTTTTCCCTTGAGAACTAGTCCCATTTTCCCTGTTCTTTGTAGTCCAAAACACTTTGCATCACACCTAAAGTTTGTGGGTTATGTTGTGGAGACCCTGGAGTTCATGTCTTCGTTCAACAGGCATTCAACTTGCTTTGACTCAAACTGCAAAAAGCTCATCTGCAGTGGACAGCAGATCTAATTCCCTTCCAGCTTTTGTCCTTAGCTGCAAGTTGCTTTGAGTCTGAAGCATGCATACGTGGTTCTGGTTCTGCGACTTGGGCGGATTTCATCCATAGAATTTGGGTCATCCCTCTCTGATTGTCTCTTTTCCAGTATTCCCTCCTCTCTTCTGGAGGTTTTCTCTCAAAGTTTTCGCTGTGCTATGCTCTATCATGGCTTCAGTTTCTTCAAATTTCAAATACCCTACAAAATCTGACTGCTTTTGGTTGCTCCCCAGAGCCTTCAGTGCTTTTATATTTTATTTAGAGTTTGTAGTTATCACCTGAAGAAGGGGCATTCTGTTAGGCGTTTATTCCTCCCAAATGGAAGAGAAACCCAAACTCATTTACATACTAGCTTTAGACTAATATCGAAAATACCATTTTGTTCATATACATACTTGTAGTGCAGACTCAAATACCATAAAACAAGATTTTTAATAACTAATTGGAAACCAAGAAATAAAGTCAGGTGGGTAGAGGAAAGGTATGCTGAGAATCCTCCAGCTGAGGAGAGCTACAGCAATTGAAAGACATTCTGGAACTTCCTTGCAGCCAAGGAAACAAGGGGAATTACATGAATTTCATATGCATCAGAGGACAGAAGTGGACAACTGCAAGTTCATCAAGGAATTTGCTTTCCTGGTTCTGAACTCAGTGGAGTGTGTGGCCTCTCCTGTCAGTAGTGGTACTCGGGCACAAAGGCACTCCTGGTATTTAAAGATTAAATGAAATGATTCAGGTAAAGACTTTCTCATAGTGCACATGGAGAGAGATGATAAATTCTACCTTTACCTGGTCTTTGGAAAGGAGAACCACTTTTACCTACTGACAGATTTTAACCCAATACATCAGTAATTCTGAAGTCAGGGTGTCAGATGTCACTCACGTAAGCTATCTCTAGTGTAAAACTGTCTCCCAAGAACCAGCATGCCCAGCATCCTGGAGGCAGAATGCCAGCTACTCTCTGGCCAGGGTCTGGCCATCGGCTCCTGGTGCCTCAGACACTTGGCCAGAGCAAACAGTCAGGACAAGTGCACGGGCAGTGCTGGGAAGGGCATTTGGGATCTTCCACTCTTTCTCCACAGAAGTGCCAGCGCTTTGTTCTCAAGGATTAATCAGAGAGGCAATGATCTGGAGAGGTACCTGGGGAAGGAGAGAAGCACAATGCATGGTTTATCAGCCTTGCATGTGAAGCCAGAGCAGGGCCAGAAAGCTACACACAGTCCCTAAGTTGCTGAGCCCCATCCCTGCCAGGGGCCAGGGGAGATATGACTTTCATCCAGGTCTCCGCTGGCGGGAGACATGGTCCCTGCACAGGGCCATCACATTCCCTGGCTCATGCCCCTTGATGTGAGAGTCAGCTGACTGAGCTGGGTTTCTCTCTGGGGCTATGCTTGGAGAAGGGTCAAAGGCAAGGGTTCATCTGTGTTTGAGGTCAGGGCTTAATCAGTGACTGCAGTTGGGATTTAGGCTGAGGTCATGGGCCAAGGTCAATAGGTCATAAGGATTAAAGATAAGTATACGGCAAGGACCAGGGCTGAGCCTGTGACTCATTCTGTGACCAGAATAAAAACTCAGTTTATGTTCCTTGTTGGGGATTAGCTGAGATCAGAGCAAGGTACTGGGGACCCCAATGAGAAACTTGGCACCTCTGAAGTTCCCTCAGCCAAGGAGGCTGCCAGTGCTGTGAGGGAGCTCAGGTACATACCTCTTAGAACCTACAGGTGCCCTATCTCCCAGGTGACTGCCATCTAAGGAAACTTTGGGATGTCCAGTTAACATGCAGATGCAGCAGCCCCACCCAATAATCCACTGAACCTGGGAAGCTGCATTTCATGGGGTCCTCCCAGGCAGTTCTGATGCAGACTGAACTCTGAGACTCTCTGCTTTGGATACCCCAAAGTTTTCCTTCCAGGAGCTCACCAAAGCCACATTCCTCACAACCTGGGCATCTGCATGCAATCCTGGTCCCTTCCACACTAAGACCTCCAGGCTGTGGCAGGTGCAGCCCTCACAAGGTCTTGGAACTGAAGATGTGCTGCAGAAGTTGGCTCCATCCTGCTTAGGTGATAGGGAACAGTGGTGCCTTAGGATCTGACTGTGTACATCCTTGGCTGGCTTTCCCAGTCACAGACAGGACAACAGACCCTCCATGACAGTTATAGCAATAACAATGGCAGCAGCTCACATTTATGGAGCATGTACTGTATGCCAGGCACCTGGTAATACAAAAACTATGTGTATGAACTCATTTAATTCCCCACAACAGCCTTTGAGGTTGGTATTATCATTGTTCCCATTTCACAGATGAGGACACTGAGGCCCAGAGAGGCTCAGAAACCTGACCAGGGCCACATAGTTATAGAAAGGCAGAGCCAGGCCGGAGCCCAGTCTGATTCCTGAACACACCCTCTTACTCATGATGCTCTAGGCCATAGCAAACAGCCTGTAATATTGGTCCCTACAATGTGACTTACTAAAATGCACATTATAAGAAGTACTATCCCAAATAACTCTGGCAGTTGTTTTCTCTTATAGTGTTCCGCCTTTGTAAAGGAAAAGCCATGCCTTTTTTTATCTGAATTTCTCAGAGGTATGAGAAAACTCAGTCTTGAGACAGATGACTGAGCGCCTTTCCTCACACACCTCTGATGGCTGCCGTCTCGTGCCTTGAGCACCTTGCTCTCTTGACACGCCTCACCAGTGGCAAGACCGAGAAGGAATATATACCAGGTCCCCGGCCATCCTCTCGCTCCCCAAGTATGGGCCTGTAGGGACCTCCTTGTCTGATGCGGCATTTTATACCCATCACACATCTCACCCAGAAATGGCTCCCTGAGAAAATGTTGCTTTTTCCCCCCTCTGAGCAATGGAAGGCATTTGGACATAATTGGGATACACAGGGGTTTGTCTCAAAACCTAGGCCACCCAGATGGGTAGCTTAGGTCACCCCTACAAAGTTCATGAGCAGACAATTGGAATCTGGCTTTCTGCCCTCTGGAGAGGGGTTTCTGAGGGGAAGGAAATGTCATTGTTTCATAAGTTATATATATAAAGTATATAAAGATTTATTAACTTTTAGAGAGAGAGGAAGGAGAGGAGAAAAAGAGGGGGACAGAAACACCAGTGTGTCAGAGATACATTAGTTGGTTGCTTCTTCTACACCCACAACTAGGGACCTAGCCTACAGCCCCAGCATGTGACTGGGGACTGAACCAGGTGACCTCTCAGTTCACAGGCCAGCACTCAATCCACTGAGCCACACCAGTCAGGGCAATTAAACATATGTATTTTAAAGTCAAGTTAATATATACACATTCTTAAAAATCTAAAGCGACTCAGACGGGCTTACTATGAGAAGCTCCCCCGCCCCCTGCCCACCTTTCAGGCACATGGAGGAGACTCCGGACAGTCACGTTGGTTAAGACTGTCATGTCTCTGTCTTCTCAGAACCCGATGGGGCGGAGACGAGCGCTCTCCCTCACTCCCTTTATCCAGCCCCCACCGTTAGGTGGGGTGCTCACTGCTGGGCACTCACAGCCTGGACAAGATCCATCAAACACGCTCCCACCTTGAAATAGTCTCTGTCTAGGGGGTGGGGGGATGGTGGTTAAAACCAGGGTTTATAATACCAGAAAGAAGGAAATAACTGGCAAAATAACAATGTGATTGACCATCTTAGAAAAAAGCCCAGGAAAAAGTCCAACCAGGGCCCCACCGTGAGAGATGGGGGTGGGGAGGGGGGTAGAAATGGCGGGGGGACCTATGTTTCAGCCAGACCTGGAAAAATAACAGGGGAAGAAGTGAGCAAATTCATGCAGGTGGGAAATTGCTGGATATTGAGGACAAACATGGGGAGTCCAGACCAGAAAGAGCCAGAAATCTCACAGCCTTCGTCACTCGGGCCCCAGGAAGCCATATTTCCAGGGGCCTTGGTTTCCTCATCTGTAGGGTGAGGAAAGAATAGTACTGCTCCAACCTACATGAGGTGATACAATGCCTGTGCAGTGCTTAGCACAGTGCCTGGAAAGCAGTGAGGTCCACAGACCTTAGCTAATGATAACCCTCTACCCACCTCCCACCCCAGGCTCCTGCCCATCTCAGTCATTCCCAGCTGCACGCTCTTTCCCCTCCAAGTTTAAGACATGGCCTCCAAGCTCCTCATCTGCATTCAAGGAAATGCTGGTGTCTGGGAGGAGCTGGCACCTGAGAACAGCCGGGGCCTGTGCTCCTGAAGTGCTATTTGGAGGGGTGCCTTGTGTGTACCTGCTGAGGACCCCGCCTGCAGCACAACTGCCTCTTGAGGGACAAGTAGTTTGAATCTTCAAAAAGAATGCTGCACAGGTGTCCACTGGTCGTGTTAAGACCCTGAGCTGGTACCTGCACCTGTGAACATTTGCTTTGTGCCTGCACAGTGGAGGCTGGTTGCAAGGGTGGTTTTGCAGGGGTTTTGGCTCTGTGGGTTTGCAGCCTATCATCCGTGCCTTCTTATCAGGATTGCAGGATTGTCCTCAAATGAGAGCTCCAAGTTCATGTCTCTGTGAGTCAGGCCGAGGCTGCCCTGTACTGTTCCAACACGGCATGGGGAGGGGGAGATTGGATGGTAGGTCCCTAAAGGTGACTTTGTCTGGTCAGTGATGGCTTTAAGATCCCATCTAAAGGCTTTTCTAACATCTGCCAGCCCGCTTCCAGCCACAAGCCTGCTCGCCACCATTCCAAATACCTTGTTCTGTTGGTGAACAGCTCAGGTTGAGACAAGCCCTTTGTGTTGAGCTGAAATCTATCCTTCTTGGGAAGAGTTAATGAGGCAATCACTAGGCCTTCCTATCAAGCACCCCCTTCCCCCACTCTGACTGGAAGCATTAATTCCATTTTCAAATGGTCAGCCTTGGGGAATGAACTTTAAAAGGCTTAAAGCAAGGTAGGTTAATTAAAATCTTTCATCAAAGCCCCATAAACAACATAAAACTTCTCTCTTAATTATCCTGATGGTCTCACAAGCATTACAGTCAAAGGGTAGATGGTGAAGAGGCTGGGAGGGGGTTGTGGGTGGTGAGGAGCCAGGAAGAGAATTTCCAAAAAGTATCAGCCGCCGGGATGGAGCCACCATGTTGATGTTCCCAGCAGCTCTCCGTGCTGGGAAGTTCTAGGGAAGCAGAGAAACCCACCCTTGCCTGTGCAACAGTTACTCACCCTGCACTTCCTGTGTCAGTTGCTCTGCTGGATGTTGGGAACACAAGAAAAAAGACCCCACCCCTGCCATTTGGAAGGGTCTAGGTCTCATGGGGAGGCGGAGAGCAGATATTTGCAATAAGATGTGGTAAGCACCACTGAACTCAATCGGCAGCATGCGGGCTGCGGGAGCTCCTAGCCCAGCTGGGAAGGTCAAGGGATGCTTCCCAAGATGGTGACTTTGAGCTGCGACAAGAAGAAGATAGAGATAGTCGATGGAGATAGTCAGAAGAAAGTCAAGAGTGAATCCAGGCTGAGTGGAGAGGCCTGGAGGTGAGAGCTGCCGGGCTTGGTGAGAGCAGACGGCAGAGTCGAGGGGGGCAGTTGAGAGAGATGAGACCAGGGCCTGAGCAGGGTTGTAAGGACCCGATCGCGAGCCACGCAGTGCTGTTTCTGAGGGCAGTAGGCAATGATCATTTGGGGAAAGTCTAGCTATTTTGTGGGAGAATGGGCTGGAGAGGGGTGGGGCAGGAGGCAGGAAGTCCAGGTGGTTGATGTTGTCCGGGTGAGAGAAAGGGCTGCCCAGTCACAGGCATGGCAGGGAGAGGAGGATGGAGAGAAGTGGGAGGACTCAGGAAATGTCTGAGACAAGACAGAATAGTGGCAGCCAGGCTTCCTGTTTCGGTGTCTGAGTAAATGGTGATAGCACTCACTGCACTGGAGAACACAGGGGAAGGTCAGGTTCAGGGCCAGCCTGATCTTCCCTCATGTGTGAGATTCCGAGTTTGGTTTTGGACTCAGTGAGTACTATGGGCCAGTGATCTTATCACATCCCTCTGCCACCCACCCCGCCCCAACTATACCTGTAATGACTTCCCACCTGTCTTAGGATAAAGTCCAAAGTGCTTGGGACAGCCCTTGGGCACACTTGACCCAGCCAGGACTCTCCCTGTAGCTAAATCCTGTGCACTCTCGTTCTCACCAATGCTTTCCAGGCACAAAGACTCCTGTCTGATCTGCAAGTGGCCCAGGCTCCTTCCTACCTCAGGGCCCTTGCACATTCTGTTCCCCATCTCTGAAATGCTCTTTCTCTCATTCTTTCCCTAACTCAGTCTTCAGGTATCACTTTCTTCATCTCCTTCACAGGGAAACCTTCCCCGCCCCCGCTGGAATAAGGACTAGAGAGCTGGTGAAATACACAGACCCTCTAAGCTCCACCTCATGCTCAGATTCTGGCTCAACAGCTCGTGGGGGACCAAGAATCTGCAAACATGCCAGGAGGTTTACAACATACTCCACAGACCAAGGTCTGAGAAACCTTGCGCTGCCACATGCTGCCCCACCCAGCAGGAAAGCTCAGCCACTAAGTAACACATGACAGCACCAAAGGGTGGCCATGGAGGCCTTAACTCCACCCCCCACTCTCCACATTCTCAGCTCCACTATTGACGTACAAGCCAATTATTGACATAATACCATGTGTTGATTGTAATAATAATTTTTGATGTGGAAAATTCATGCTTTTGTAACCTTATATAGAATATAAATAGAGCATCCTTAGAAAACTGTTATTTTTACTTATCTTTATTAATATTCCACCCAAGTAAAAATGACGTGCTTTCTAAGGAATTGCAACTTCAAGGGAATACACTGGCCCTCACCCCTTGAAACCAGGTTGTTCCCCTTAAGCCACTTGTTTACAGAAATTGTGGCATGTTGACGCTGAAACGTACCTGAGCCCTGTGCTCTGGCAAACGGTGTGGGTAAGAGCCCCACCCCCAACCCTGTGTTCAGGAACACAAAGCGCCCACTGCAAGTGCCCACCCTTTCCCCTGCGATGTGGGTAGGGCTTGTGGACGACTCCCTTGTTTACTTATGATAAGGTCACAAACAGACCCTCTGAATTGTCCTTCTTTTTCTCATGAATAATTAGCTGAAATGTTTGTCTTCCTGAAACTTGTTAGACACAGAGATAAACACTTCCTGTTCAGCTACCTGGCTGAGACTCCCCCGACTACAAAAACAATCCTGACTGCAACATCCCGGCCCATAGCTTGGCTACTCCCCTCTGCCAAAGTCTAACATACTGGTGACAGACACCGTCTGGTCTTCACATTGGGGAGCTCCGCTTATGGCATAGATAAAAATTAATCTCCTTACATATTTGGTTTGGTCTTGACAGGGACCAGCACTGTTAGAACCTGAGACCTGGGGACCTGACTGACTGCTAAAGTCAGAACAGGTACTGGAGACAAGGCAACAACATGGCTTCCAATTGGACCACTGGTTATCGCCCAGGGCGGGGTTTCTTTGTCCAAGGGTCAGGGGCTATGTGAGCCTTTCTCTGAGCATGGACAGTTGAAGGGGTGTGGTACAGAGGGAAATCAAGGGAGGGGAGAGGTCACCAGACTCAGAAAAGCAGGGGCCAAGGGCCTGCAACCTCCCCAGGCGGGTCCATCTCTCAGCATCCTGCAGCTTCAATGGAAGCTATGTGGACACTTCCTCTGGCAGCCACAGGTCAAGGGTAAAATTTCCTGAATTGCCACCTTCCTGCCTCAGATCCTTTGTTGCTTCTGAATGTAGAAGACCACAATGTTAAAAGATATCTAAACTTTAAGAGTTTATTTGAGCAAAAATCTATCCAAATTAGGCAGCACCAAACCAGGAATGGTTAGGAACACTCCACTGACAGGCGCTAGGGGGAAAACTCGTACAGAGAAGACGTGGAGCAACACAGGGACATTACTTGACTGGGTATCGCTTAAGCCGTTGCCTCGTTTGGGAGAGCTTGGATGGTTATTTGTGATTGCTTGTCCTTAGGTTTCCATTTCCTAACCTTGAAGCATTACAGGTTCAGGTTCTGGTTTGCTTACCTACGCTGCCAAGGCTTTGGGAACTTCTCAGTCTAATGAACATTTGTTTAATTAGTTTAACAGTAGCCACCAGTGGAAGGTTCTGGAGAATGATACTCATTCTTCCACCTCCTGGTCTGTGCTTATACTGCTTCCTCCACTTCAAGTACACTTGCTTCCTTCCCTGCAGGTCTTGTTCACCCTTCTAAGACTGATTCAAATGTCTCTTCTTCCAGGAAGCCTTCCTGGTTGTCCACCAACCTGAAATCTAAGGACCACTCTTTCTCCAGTAATCAGGTCTCCGGCCATGCTGCAGTCTAGCCTTTCCCAACATCACTGAGCCCTGTGAAGCAGCACTGCTGAGTAGAAAACAAGCAGGTTTGGGAACTGAGTTGTAAGTTCATATCCCCACTTACTTCTGCTTATCCTGTGGCCTCTTGCAAGTTACTCAGTTCCCACTTAGCTTCTGTTTCTTTGTCTGTAAAACAGGGATAACAATCTCCTAGGATCCCCATGGGGATCTGATTAGAACACAGATTCAGATTCAGCGGGTCCGGGGGGAGGGTGCTGATATTCTGTGTTTCTAACAAGGTTTCAGGTGATGCTACTGGTCCAGGACCATCCCTCCAGGAGCGAGACATAATGTATTTGATTCCTGTGAGGGATACAGAGATTATTCTAAAGGGCTGGACCCCATTAGGAGCTCAACAAGTGGGGGACTATATTAATACTATCCTTATCTCTGTCACCAGTGCCTGGCATGCAGTAGGTGCTGGAAATAATGGTGGCTACTATCACTACGTTTTCTCCTCTGCTACCTCGTCAGTGTCCTGAGGCAGGGAACACGCCCAATCTCTCCTTTAAAACGCCTTGCATACATAAAACTGTGAAAGAAAGAAAAAGTAATTTCTATTCAGGTGTCTGTTTAGGGGAATCCTGCTCCCTTGGGTTCTGAGCTTTTATGCAGAAAAATCATGGCCAACGAGGGGTCCTAGTCACTGCCTACCCTACCCCAATAACCTCATCCTGTGAGAGGAGTCCTGGGTCCCACCAGAAACATCCCTCCTCTGAGGTCACACTTTGATGGAGAGAGCTCCCTGCCTCAGCACATCTGTAATCAGAAGGAAACAGCTGGCTTCATAACCTTGGCGGTGGGTGGGTGTTGGTAAGGAAGACAAATAAAGGGATCTCGAGAGATTTATCAGAGACTCCAGGAAGCTGTAAAACATATGTTGTAACATATTGGTCCTTGCCAGGCTCCAGCAGCTGAGGAAACCCTTTCTCCAAGGCACTGGCTGAGCCAAGTTACCGAGGACCCGTTCTGCCTGCTGCCTGTGAGGCAAAGTCATCATCCCCTGCATCGTCCCCTGCTCTCGTGGGGGCTCATCTGCAGAGCTTCAATCTTAAGCTTGCCAACCCAGCAGAGGAAGACTCTGACCCAGCCAAGAGACTCCTTTTTCTCCAAGGTCCCCTGAGATGCAGGTGTGAGACCCAGGTGTTGACAGCCCCTCATATCCAGTGGCAAAGCCCAGCTTTGTCTTTTAGGCACCTGGTGCCCTTTTTCCTTCAAGGATGAGGGTAAGTCCATTGCTCCAGGGATGGGGAGGGCAGTTACCACCTGGGACAGTAGTTCTCTACCCTGGGTACACATTAGAACCACCTGGGGGGCTTCAAAAATACACAGGTGCCTGGGACATCCTTTAGGAGGTCTGAATTCTCAGGAGCTGCTAGGATGTTTAAATTCTTAAAGATTCTTAAAAATCCTATGTCAGGATTTTTAAAAGCTCCCCAGGTGATCCTGATGAGCTTCCAAGGGTGAGAACCACTGGTTTAGAAAAAAGTTTGTGCCCAGATTTAACTTTCAAAACAAGCTTTTAAAGACTCAATGTAATAATAGTCAGAGTGGTTTTATTTGCAGGAGAAATAGTTTTTAAGTGCCACCACAAAAAAAGAAGAAGAAGAAAAAAAAAAGAAAACCCCAAAGCCTGGAAGGCCAAGATCGCAGAATTAGAAGGATGCTAGACAGGAGGTGTGAGCAGTTTTTCCTCTCCAGAGGAAAATAAATTCCCTTAGGAGGTGAAAGCAACTGAAAGGCGATCAAGTGAGGGACACCCCGCCCTTAGCTATGGCGGGGTCTTTTGTATGTTTCCCACCTGGAAGCTTGGCAACCACCTGGAGGAGTGAGGGGACAATGGCAATGGAATAGAAGTGGTGCAGAGAGAGCCCTCCTCCGCAGTTGTTCTCACCCCCTGTGTGGCTCAGAGACCTGGTCCAGGCCTGGAATCTGAAGACTATTATTACACGCAGACCTCATGGGCTCCTGTAGCTTCTGTGCCAGCTGGGGTGGGGTCTGGACTGCAGGAAATGCCAGCAGCAGGTGCAGAAGCTGTCACTCAAAGACCAAGGCACCTAAGTCCAGTAAAGATAACAGCCACCCTTCTCACAAAGGAATGGGAGGGGAAGTGGGAAGCAAAATATCTTCGCCTGGAAGTGGCTGAGCAGTCAGTTACTTTAAATCAAAAGTTGGTTTGTTTCTGCTGAATGGAAATGGGAGAGCTCAGGAACAAGTTAAGCTCAGTTATAAAAAATTAAGAAAGTTACATTTTTGCACATCACAGTGTAACTATAATCTTAAACCCAATGGGAAGTCTATTCAGAAAAGAAGAAATAGATACTACCAATGAATAGGAAGAGACACTCATTCTCAGCAGTAATCCAAGAAACACAAATCAAAACACCAGTAATACACCATTTCATCCCAATGGGAAGTGTCTTGAAATCTAATACCCATATCAGCCAAAGCAAAGAAATCAGCCTCTGCTATACTGATGATGAAATGCATGTCATCTTTCAGAGGGATATCTGGGTAATGAGAATTAAGATAATTATAATTTAAGTACAGTAAGTCCTCTCTTAATGTCATCATATAGGTTCTGTAACTTTTAACAAAACAAAGGAAAATGAAAAAAATTTTACCATAAGCTAATTGATATAAACAAGAGTTAAATTCCTATGGCATCTCGCCAATGCTGTACTGAAACCACATTGAAAAAACCATGCCATTTGAGGGCCTGCTGTGAGCTTCCAGTGTGACAGTCTGAGGGATTTATCCTAGGGAAACAATCTAGTGTTACAGAACACTCTGGGAATGGGATTGTTCATCAGAGTTTTGATTATGATACTAAAAAATTGGTAGATAAAACCCAAATGTCTGATAATAGAGAAGTGGATAAAAATATACTACATTATGAAATAATATGAACCATTAAAGTAATATTTAAAATATATTTACTGACTTGGATAGATGTTCACAGTACAGTGTTAAGTGAGGAAATAGATTAAAATAATATGTTAATTGTTCCCAATTATTGTATACATATATAGTATATAATATGTGTTTATATATACTTTATATATATGAAATAATGGAAAGATCTACCACCATAATATTAATAATGATTTTCCTGGGATAAGAGCATTGTTACTCTGATTATAGTTTCTTTTTTTTTCTTAACTATGTTTTCTAGTTTTTTTGTGGTGAATATGTATTATTTTGACTTTTAAAAAAAGACTTGCAATTAAAAATGGTGGATTTAAACACACATATGCTTTGTTCTGATCTCTATCACAGCCCACTAACACAACAATAAAATTATTTCTTTTAAGGAGTGGCACACAAGGTGATTTTTTTAAGTGAAAAATTGTAATTGCAACAAAATTTCAGAAGCTGGCAACTAGTTGGAGAAGCAGTTGGAGGAGCTGTAACTAGGAGATCTAAATTCTCAATCAAAAGTAAGGTAAACTGAGATGCACCTGGTTCCCATCTCAGACCACTGGCCACTGCTACTGGAAATGGAGGTTAAAGCGTCACCAAAACAATGCCACTGGCCAAAAGCCTATTTGAGTAGTAGCTAGATTCCAAGACCCTTTCTTCACTCCCATAGAGGGCTGAAGGCTTAGCCTCTGGAAGGTCTGTTCTCAGGGGAACAAAAAACTCAGGGACTGCAGAACACCAGGAGCAGCTGAGAGCAGAGGGATTAGAAAAGTTCACACACTCAATGCTCAACCCACCTCCAGCCTTCTTCCCTCCGTCAGCTCCCAGGATGCCAACTGGGACATGGGAACAACTTCTCTAGGCCATCTGATGATCCCATTAGGAAAAACCTAAAGATACCAATACGGGATATGGGGGGTGGGGGGAGATTTCCAAAGACCACCTGCAGAGAAGCCACAAGCAACCAACTACCCCCATAAGCACAGCTTCTAGTCAGCTTCTAAATGTGAGCACAACCAAACCTTGTCAGACACCTGAGGAAAACAAAAAGTGAAAGACAAAAATTTAAATGTGGGGTGGGGGGAGCAACTTGGAGGAAGCAGAAACATGCAGGAAAAAGAAAACGTTTTATGAAAAGGAAAGACCTATCAACCACAGCAGGGAGGAGAGGATTGTTGTCCAAACAGGAATGGAACTACAAAATTATCAAAGAGCTCTTGAAAACCAAAATTATACAGAAATTATAAAATCAATAGGTAGATAAAAATAAAGTTGAGAGAGATGGGTTAAAAGGAGAAAAAATATGTAAGACATTAGAGGGACAGTCCAGAAGGTCCAACACACAATTAATTGGAGGTTCCGAACGACAAAACTGAGAAAACAAAAAAGAGGAAATCATGAAAGAAAAACATTGAAATGAAAGTTCTCGAAACCTACAGCTCAAGCTGAAAGGGGCCACCAGGGGCCCAGCACAGTGAACATAAAGAACCCCATGCAAAGACACATGCCTCCAACATATCAGAACACTGGGAACAAAAGGAAGTCTCCACAAGGTTCTGGGTGTCCTATGCAGGACCAAGAAGCAGAATGGCTTAAAACTTGGCAGAAACACTAGAGAACAATGAAGCAAGGCCATTGATATCCTGAGGGAAAATTATTACCAACTTGTAAGTCTCTATCCAGCCACGCTATCAATTATGTATAGAAATTAAATAGAGATATGTTTAGACATGCAAGATGTCAAAAAAATCTACCTGCCAGGTGCTGTTTCTCATGAAGACACAAGAGGTGTGCTCCAGACAATGAGGGGAGTAAAACAGAGAAAGAGGAACCTGAGACAGAGGACACAGGAGAGAGGTGGAGGGAATCCCCAGGACATCAACCTCGCAGCGGGCCGACCGAGAGAACACACAGCTCAGAATGTTGGATGCGCCTGAACACCCTGAGAGAAATTTAGACAATGGGCAGGGAGTTTGCCATTGGGTTGCTGAAAAGTCCATAGAAAACCAATGGAATGAAAAACTCAAGATAATTATTAATAGTCTGGAAGATGAAAGGATGGGTGAGAAAGGAGAAGTAAGCATAGGACTTTTCATAAATCTGTGGTGCAGGTACCGACGGAGGTCACAAAGGGAACACGAGGGAGATTTCCCCCAAGTCACACCATCTCTTGGGAAGAAAGGGAAGGGGGCTGCAGTGGGGAAGGTGACAGGTCTAAATTCTTATCATCCACGCTGAGAAACCAGTAGGTGGTGCCCGAAGCGGAAAAATCAAGACTCAGCTACAAGCTCTCTATTGAAAAATGAGATAAATACCAAAATACTGAACTGAAGGGCAGAAAACGGTTGCCTCTGGGGATGCAAAAAAAGAGAGGAGGACTGTTTCTAGTAATAAGGTTCATACAGGCAGTGGGCTCTTTAAATTATGTGTAACTTTGGTAAGGATTTAAAAAAATTATACACTTTTTAACTTGGGCGATTGAACGAAAGGATTTCTGAAGTCATTTTCAGCTCTAACAGTCTGGGACTTGAAGTTATCTTTTTAGGAATCACAATAGGCACCTTTCTTGAACTTGGAGATCTTTCGGCATCTCTTGTCAATCGTGAAAGGATTCCCATAAGTCAACAAATAGATCAGATTGTCCTCTCCGCTGCGCACTTAGTTTGAGTCCATTTTGGCATTTCCTCGCCTGGGTCATGTGATTCTGTGATAATGTTTGGGGCTAATGAGATGGAGACAGACCTGCTCTGCTCAGACTCAAGCCTGACCCCTACCCTAGACAGATCCCTGACTCTGGCTGGTCAAGAGCAGCTACGCCCCTGCCTGGGACTCTCGGAGCCCCTCCCCCTGTGCATCTTCACAGGACTGCTGTGTGTGTGTTCCTTGAGGTGGTGCAGAACCAGCTCGGTCAGCCACCATGCCTGCAGCCTTGCCTCCACCACCACCAATGCGTTTGTACACACTTCACATCCGCAGTGTTGCAGGGGACATGGCCTCAGGCTGAGTCCTGTACCGGGAAAACACACTCAGCAGCTTCCAGCCAGGGAGCTGGTGACAGCAGCCCCCACCCTGCCTTGGCCACCCATGAACACAGCAGCACGAGGTTTCTCCAACTTGGAGTTAGCATTTATTATTCTTGAAATAAAGTGGTGCCATGCAGCATTAATTTAGGAGAAAGAGCTGCAAATTCCAGGCCCTTTTGAAAGCTTGTTTTCACAATGAATTAATGGGCCTTAATTTAACACTACATCAACAAACAAAGCTGCTGAATTTCAAGTGGCTGCTTTCTGCAGTGGTCCCGGCCCCCAGGTCCCACCGCACAACCACAGTGACACTGCTCAGCACGGTGCAAAATATTAGCACTGACTGCTAATATTTACCGAGCGCTTACTATGTGTCAGGCATGACACTTAGTGCTTTGCTTGCATTATTGAGGTTAATCTTCACTATAAGTCATGAAGTCAACACTATTACCATCCTCAGGTTAAAGAAGAGAAAATCAGCTTCAGATGAAGTTACTGAGACCACATGGTTAGGAACTGGTGGAGCCATGTGTTGGTGGAAGTCTCTAGGAAAAAATCCTTTTGTGGCATCCAAGTGCCCTAAGTTCTCTCCTTTGTAACCAGGTATTTCCCCATTTGCTAGCAGACTGTCCTCCAAATGAGATGAAATGTATCAGCCTTAAATATAAAACAGCCTGATGGAACTAGATTATAATGCAGCTATTTGAAGTTAGAAGCAAATGTGCTGCCTGAAGTAGAAAAGAAATACAATTGAAAAGAACTGCTGGGCTCCTTATGGAAAAACAACCCTGCCGAAGGCTGCCTGGCTGTTCTCGGGAAGAGCTAGAGTCCGTCCCAGGCCCAGCCCTCTGGGGCAGCTCTGCTGGCACCATGGCCTTGCCATGATCTCCAAGCAGCATTGCTGTCCTGCCTGGCTGGAGAGGGAACCCCACTAGTTCACTGATCGCAGGCTGCCAGTGTCCCCCTCCCTCACCCTTCCCATGTATCTGTGGGTCACACAGGACGAATGAGAGGCTGGGACCCTTTACTCACCACTGGGGCAGTAAATTTTTGCCTTTCCTTCTTGCTGGACCTAGGCAGGAGGGAAGCAAAGCTTGTCAGTCTGTTTTCTACTTCAAGATCATTTCTTCGAAGTACAAAGGAGCTAGCAGCTCTTAGTTCTAGCTCAGAACTAGAAATTCTGGTGTGCAATTAGCTAATACTCCCCAGTGCCCCTGTTTTTGGCCTGTACTGGATGCTCCTTCCCTTCCCTGTCCTGGGACCTGATTTGATTTAGGCACATATTTTCTGGCCTTTTCAATGGGGTAGACTGGTGTTTGAGACCCTGGAAACATAGAGATGAATCCAGCACAGCCCTGCTTGCAGAAGTAATTTATAGGCCAATGGGAGAGACAATCACACGAACTCCTATCCCCAGCAGAAGTCGGACAGTGGCCAAGGGAATAGTTACAGCAAGGGTCTCTAGAGAAGTGGACGACTAATCCCTCGTGGTTAGTCCTGGAAGGTTTCAGAGAGATCTTAGCATGGCATCCAGCCTTGAAGGATGAGTAGGATATCAGCCAGGCAGGGATGGGGAAGAGAGGAGGCAGTCCGGGAAGTAGAAGAGGGCAGAAGTGAGGCAGGGCAGGCATGGCACCTTCAAAGAACAGAATGTCTGAGGAAGAGGAACCAAAAGTTCAAGGGGACAAGGATGAGCAATAGTGAGAGATGAAACTAAGAATGACTCTCTAAGAGCAGGCACCTTGAAGGCTCCTCCAAGGACTTGGAGCATTGTTCTCCAGGTATCAGGGAGCCATACAGACTCTTGAGCAGGAGAGCCTCACAATCTGGTCTTTTAGGAAGAGCCCACTTGCATCAGCACAGAGGATGGATTGTAGGGGTGGGGGTAGATGCAGAAGAAGATACATAATTCAAAAAACCAACCTCGGGGACATCTTTCTAGTCTTGGGTGGTGATGGCACATTTTGTGACATGGATCTTCCACTCTCTCCCACAGAGAGCACCCAAAACACTCTTCCAATGGGTGATCACAGACGGAAAGCTTTCTGAACCCCAAGCGGCAGCATCAGCCTTCTCATGGAGAAACTTCAAAGACGAGGCTGTGATTTGGATTTATTGTACTTTTTAAAAACCATCTGATTCAGGCTCAAGATGACCAGTTAAATATAGACATGTACCTTCCCTCCTCCCTGTCCCATTTCATTCAAATGACAGAAGAGAAGTATTAGAATAAATTCATGGCTGCACTGGAAAACAAAGGATACCCCCGATGAAAGATTAATAGTTACAACCTCATAAACTAAAAAGTCAAACTATATAAAGAAAAAAAAGCCTTTAGTGAAACAAGAATGCAAAACGTCCAGCATAGTGGAGTACAGTAATGTATACCTCATAAATTATTTTGTCAAGCATGCTAAAAAAGACAGAGAACTCAATTATAATTACAATTAAAAAATATGATTCCAAAGATAAGTGTAAGATTTCACAACCTACAAAGCATTGTATACTTACAAACACAGACCAGGCCTAGATTACAAAGAAAAATTTAGTAAATTCTAAAAAATAGTACAATAACAGTATATTCTCTGATTGCAATATAATCAATCAAACAAAAAACATTTAACAAAAAATATTAAAAACTAATGACAAAAAATTCCAACAGCACCATTCAAAGGTAAACAAAAATCAGTATTACAGACCATCTAAATGCAGAGCTAGGAAGGTCACTGTGTGTGAGACCAAGGGGACGGGCACCCGCACTCGACTCCAAGGATCACTGATCACCAACACACATTTATTACAAAACAAGAAAGAATGGAAATAAAACAGCTTTCAATTCAATCAGCTGATAAGCTATATAGGATTGTAAAAAGTAGAATGAGAGATTTAATCTTTGCAGTTTAAACCAAAACGAAAGAATGACTTAGAAAGAAAAAATTCTATGGGACTGAACACACTAAAGGCTGGTTATTTTAGAATTCTGACCAAATGGAAAAACATTTGGCAAGCCTGCAGAGAATGAAAAAGAGAAAACACAAATACTCAATATTTTGTAAAAGTGAATAGAGATGTAAGGGAGATTTAAGATTAATAGAAAATACCAGATACCATGTTGTCAATAAATTTGAAATCATGATTTTCTTAGGAAATAAAAATTTCAAACTTGACTCAGGGTGAGTGAAAAATCTGAGATCAGCAAGCCAAGAAGAAACTGATCAGATTATCGAGAAACCACCATCAAAACAGGCACCCAAGGCTTTCTAGGGAATGTCAAGGAACAAAGGCATCATGTGTCATTTAAACTACTCTGTGATGTAAGGAAAAATGGAAAACTTCTCAGGTCATTCAAGAAGGTGAGCAAAATCCCGAAAATGACAGCACACAACATACCATGAATGCCTGCTCACACGCACTCCAAGAATCTACAAATAAATTCACATATGAATACAGATGCAGTGATTCTAAATAAAATGGTAGCAAATTAAATTTCATGTTGTATTAAAAGAAAACTTCGGCATGTACAATTAGGGTTTATTTTAGCAATACAAGGATTGCTCAACACTAGCAAAAATATTAACATAATTTCCTGCAATAAGAAATATATATAATGTAATACCTAGAGAACTACAATAGAACTATACAAAGAGATAGATATACTCAAAACAGCATAGATAAATAAAAGTGGAATTTTAAAAAGTGTTCAGATAATCCATGGGAAGAAAGGTAAAGAACAGATAAATGAAAAACAGAAAGAACAAAAAACAAGGGACAGACTTAAGCCCTAATATATTAATTATATTAACTGTAGATAGTCTAGACACACCAATTATAAGACAGAGATTGGCAAAGCAGATTTTAACACATAACTTAACTCTATGCTATCTACAAGAAACTCACTTCAAACATAATAATATAGGCAGGTTGAAAGTGAAAAGATGGAAAAAGGTATGTTATGCAAACAGTAATCAATGTAAAGCAAGAGTGACTATATAATATCACGTAAAGAGACTTCAGAGCAAAGAAAATTATGAGAGAGATAAATACTATTTAATGGTAAAAAGGTCAATCACAAATAGGTAAGCACCAAACATTAGAGCTGAAAAATATGTGAAGCAAAAACTGCTAAACTGAAAGAAGAAATAGACAAGTACAAGTATTTGGAGACCTGAACACTGTTCTTTCAACAACTGATGGAACAATTACACAGAAAAATCAGGAACAACAGAGAACATCAACCAGTAGGATTTAATCAACATTTATAAAACACTCCACCTCCAAACAACAAAATCCACATGCCTTTCAAGTGCCTCCAGAACATACACCAAGATAGCTTACATACTGAGTCAATGAACAGACCTCATCAAATTTAAAAGAATTGAGATCTCATACAGTGTGTTCTCTGACTACAATGAAATCAAACTAGAAATCAATAACATAGGAGCAGGCAAATCTCTAAACCCTAGGAAGCTAAACAACACACTTTTAAGTAACTGATGGTTAAAGAAGAAGCTCAAGGGAAATAAAAATATATATTTATCTGAGTGAAGAAAAAATACAATACATCAAATTTTGTGGGACAGTTTAAGAAGGGCTGAGTGGGCAAGTTATACCACTAAGTGGGAGGGGGCATCTCAAATGAATAATCTAAGCCTCCACCCTGAATCAAGAAAAGGAAGAGTAAAATAAACCCAAATCAAGTAGGAGGAAGGAATACATACAAATCAATGAATTCAAAACAGAAAAACAACAGAGAAAACCAATGAAACAAACAGCTGATTCTTTGAAAAAGTCAGTTAAATTGACAAATCAGTAGGAACACTGACAAAAAATAGAGAGGCCACAAATGAACATGCAGACATTGAGAGAACAATAAGGGAACACAACAAACAACTATGTACACATAAATTTGACAGCATAGCTGAAACAAACCAAATATTTACAAATAAATAAGAGAATTAAAAATGGGTCAAGGACACATTGGTAGTGAGGTAGTATATCGCGAAAAACAAATACATATGGCTTATAAATATGTAAAAACATGTCTCTCACTCACAAACTAAAGTTGTTAGCAAGATACCATTTTCACCTACAAAATTGCCAAAGCTCTAGAAGATTAATAATGTGCAGTTTTGGCAGGAACATAGAGAAACATGCTCTCTCAGACACTACTGCTGGTGGGCATGAGAGTTAGCTCAACCTCATTAGAAAGAAAGTTGTTGATGTCTCTCCAATTTTTAAATATATATACCCTGTGACCTGCCATGCTGCTTCTAGAAATCTATCTGATGGGTATACTCACAGATTTTGGCAGGGACATGTGTACAAAAATGTTCAGTGGTAATGGCAGAAGATTAGAAACCACCTGACTAGCTATAAGGGACTGATTAAATTGGTTGAATGCTGTGCAGCCATGTGAAAGAATGGGGTGGAGAACAATCCACACACAGTGGAACATGCAAACTGCACTAAACTGCATGGAGAACAGTTGCCTCTGAAAAGACCAAGTGGGGATTTATGCCCGTCCATACCTCCATTCCCCAGAATTGAGGAGACCCATACCTACATGAGAATTTAATACTTCATCACACTGGCAAAAGCTCCCCCTCTGTCTAGTTAGTTCTCTACGTGTTCATGGCAATATGCCAAAAGAAGGCAGGCCTGCACAAAGAAAAAGTTGATGATCTTTTCCCCCGTCCATCAGCATTGCACCTCCTCCCCCAACAGCTTGCTCTGACCCTTTGCACACGTTTCTCTGTGCTCATGTGCATGCACACAAATACAGGGGAGGTGTTTTGCTTAGTTCATTTTGTTTTATTTACAAAAATGTGATTATACCACCCACCATACTCAGTAAAGTGTTATACTTAATCTATTGTAGTCATTTCACAGAAATCTAGCTCACTCTTTTTAATAGGTACATACTGTTCCATAACATGGATGTGCCATCATTTGGTCTACTGCACCCCCACTTATGAACATCTTGGTGTGTGCCACTTCATGTCAAAGAAAACCACTTCTTGTTCTACCATCCTTACGTACTGGCATTTTTACTTTATAGGATAGAGTACCAAAAAGGGGTTGCTGAGTCAAAAGCATATTTTTCTGGTAACAAGAAAAAAAATCAGTGAATTTAATTTTTAATTTTTAAAAAGTGTCTATTTTGGAGCTGTATCCAGAATGCAGTGTGAGTGGAGGAGAATGAGAATCTCGAGCAGTTGTTGGGGGCGGGGCAGACAGAGTCACAGAGAAGGTGGTACATGAGCTGGGACCTGAGAGAGAGGAGCGACTGTTGACCAGATGACAAATGAAAAGTGTGAGGTATGGGAGAGAAAGCAAAGAGGCCAGTAACTCCTAGGAAAGGGACGGCACATGCAAAGGCTCAGAAGCTTCAGAGCACGTGGCCTGGGGGAAGACCACCCCTGCCATAGAGGGGGAGAGGGATTGACCAGCAGAGCAGAGGAAAGGTGCTCAGTCAAAGGGAAGAGCCTGCAGAGGGGGAGCTACATAAGAGCAGTGATCATTGAAGCACATAAAGTTTGTGCGTGTGTATGTGTGTATTTGTGTATGTGAATGTGTCTATGTGTATGAGTGTGTGAGTGTATTGTGTGAGTGTGTATGTCTGTGTGTGCAAGGGTGAGTGTGTGTGTTGAGATGGAGGGCAGTGCAGTAGGGAGAGCAATGATGAAGAGATCTGATTTATTCTAAATTCAGCTGGGATTCATTGAGAAAATGACATGGTCAAATCTATTTTAGAAAAATCACTTGAAGGAAGAATAAGGAAGAATATCCATAGAGAATTCAGGGGTGGTGTGCTCTAACAAAGAATGCATTGACAAGGGTGTGCTCCTAAACCACTACAAGGCAGTGCCCTGTGGTAGGTTAGAAAGCTGGGTCACCAGAGGGTGCTTAGTATAAATGTCCCCATGGCACCTACCAGCAAGCTCCAGAGTCTATAAGCCTGTGGACAAACAGGGCTCACTGACGCCAAATGTGCTTCTTTACCTGGGTCAAGGTCACCTCAGTGATCACACCCAGCATCCTTCACTGACTGCTCCAACCAGCAGCCCCCTCTAAATACCTAGCACTCCAGCAGCCCCCTCTAAATACCCAGCCTGTGATTACAGACCTTCCACACTGCACTGCCCAACTTCACAGAAGTTGCTCCCAAGTGGGGCCCCAACTTGGCCATCCATCTCCCTGTAGAGCTGACCCTGGGCTCAAGCCCACAGGCGGTAGTACACAGGTGCAAATGGTCTGGCTGGCTGCTGTTGACTGACTGATTACTACCCCAGTCACCTAGAGTTTAATGGTTTCAAAATAGAAAAGGGCAGTTGCTGTTTTTCCCCTTCATTCCCTTCCTTTGCAGAAACGATCCTGAAAATAAAATAAAAATGCCAGGCCTGCTCTCCTTCCAATTTGAGAAGAAAATTTCTTAGCTTCTTTCCAACACCTTGTCTTTCACATATCAAGACAATGCTCCTAACCTGTCCCTTTTCTCAAGATGGGGAGGCATGGAGCATGCAGTGTTATGTGGACATGCACACTGGGTGGCAGCCCACAGGGGTGCATTCCAGGGCTCTCTGTCTGTGTCAGATGGCCTCCTGAGCTCCTTTGATGGCCAGAGTCCAAGTCCAGATCAAGGCTGGGGTCAGGGCTCAGCAACTAGTCACACCTCATGGGCATCCTGTGACAACCCAGTGTCCTTGGCCCCAGATTCTTCCCACAGACTGAGGAGAACCAGGCCAGCTCCTTCCAATCCATGCCCTCTGTTATTGATCATCAGGGCAGGCCTGCCTGGTGCTGGATCTGCCTCAAATCCACGGGAGAGAGAGGCCTGGCCGGGATCCACCTCCCTCTAGAAGCAGTGTGTATGTACCCTGCCCTGGCACCTCCTCTTAGGGAGGTTATCTGAGTGTGTGCTGGGATGGCAGTGTCACATGTCAATGTCACAGTGATATGACAGTCCAGGTATCTCCACTGGGTTGTCTGACCCTCTGTCTGGGCCCATGAGTGGCTTTTCACAAGGAACAAGAATTAAGGAAAGGGAAAAAAAAACCCTTGGCTGGCCTATGTTCCCACTGAGGATCCCTGAGACCAGCTGCCTAGGAGTCATTTATGAGAGAATTTCCTCCAGCCAGAGCCTGCCCTTCCATGGGTCAGCCCTTGAATGGTCAGCCCTTGACCATTCCTTGAATGGTCAGCCCTGCTGCTCCTGGGGTAGAAAGTGGGCACTGAGTGGGATGAGCAGAACAAGGGAGAGGCTTGGTCTCCTGGGGGTGAGGGACATGTGCCCTGTTTTGATCAAAGATGGAAGATATAGCAGATTTGGGTTGTGCTAAGGATGCCGTCATGCTACAAGCAGACTCAAGCTTTGAAATGTGACCTGTGGCCAGAGAGGTAGTGTACTCTCTACTGGTAAGCTTACCTCCTCCTGGTAAGCTAACACATTTTGTACTAACTGAATCTCATTGCAGCAATCTCCCCGGCTTTTTGAAATCATACTGGGAAACATTCTCATGCAGCTCTATGAACAGGAGCAGAGTCTCCAGGGAAGGGTGAACACTGGCTGCTTCTTCTAGTGCAGGAAGTGGGAACCTATTGCCCTCAGGCCAGATCTGTGAGGTAAGTAAGCTTTTACAGTTTTAAAGGATTGAGAAGAAGGAGGAGAAGGAGGAGGAAGAGGAGAAGGAGAGGGAGGAGAGGGGGAAGGAGGAGGAGAGGAAGAAGAAAGGAGAAAGGAGGAGGAGGAAAAGAAAAGGAAGGAAGGAAGGAAGGAAGGAAGGAAGGAAGGAAGGAAAAGAAAGAAAGAAAGAAAGAAAGAAAGAAAGAAAGAAAGAAAGAAAGAAAGAAAGAAAGAAAGAAAGATGTCACCATCATGTTGCTCTCAAAGCCTTAAATATTTATTTACTCTGCTACTTTAGGGAAAAAGTTCACAGACCCCTAGACTAAAGCAAAGGGCTGGAATTTCAATCATAGTCCATAAATTTAGGTATGAAGAAATACATAACTTAAATGTTTGCAATTTTACTTCAAGCTTCTTTGCCAGGGTGGCATAAACCATTCTGCTAAGTCAGAGACCCCTTCCTTTCCCTCGGGTCAGGGCCATACTCTTGGGTAGCTCCAAGGTAGTCAGTGTATGTAGTCATACACTGTAGTCATACACTGTAGTCAGTGTCAGCCAGTCACACAAGCATCCCAAGACATCCTTCAACCTCTCTGCTCCTCACAAGTCCCATGTCCTGTGCATCCAGCCATTTTAGGCCTGCCAGCTCCCTCCTGAAGCTCTGTGGCCTGCCCAAACACCCAGGGACCATTCAGCCTCTTCAGGAGCAGGAATTTCATCATATCTGGGTCTTCTTTCTCTGTGCCTCCTAGGCCCACCCAGAGAATAGGGTACAGGTCTGCTCTGCTCCCAAATACCCAGGTAGGGAGCAGGATGTTCCACCTGGAACACACAGGCAACTATACTTTCACCCCTTTCTCTACCATTTTGTTATTTTCCCTTACCCCAGTATTTGGAATTTATTCTATTTCACAGACCAGATGGTGGCTACTTCTCTCAGCCTCCTAGACTTAAACATTTTGGTCTCAATGTCCAAAAGCATTCCCTGTTCTCTCTGATAGCATTATTTTAGAACATAAAATCCAGGAAGAGAACTCACCTCTATTTCCTCCCCACCATAACACATCTTTTCTCTGAGACATTGTACACAGAATTGAGGGCTGCCTAAAACTTGGCGGGGAGGTCATACTGAAGGAAGAAAAGAATGGTCTGTAACGTTTCACAGCTATTTTCCTGGCATGCTAAGCTGTTTGTTAATTGGTTTTTACTTACACAGTTGCATGCTATAACAGCTCATACCAGCTCTCAAGAGCCAATTCTTTCATTTTTAGGAAATTTACAAACTGATGGTTAATTCATTCATAATTGAAATCAGCTGTGATGGAAGTGGTTCTACCACTGAAAGTGGCAAACACTGCAAATTGGGCATCCCCTTCCCTCCAAAGACCCCGTTGTTAAAGACTGACCACCACACCACTGCTTACAACCTGCCTCATCCCCTAAAAGTTTTAACGTTCATTTTCCAAAGCTTAGTGTTTTAGACATGCTAATAACTGCCAGTATCACTCATGCCTACTTCTAATGGAAATTTTTCTAGACATGGTTTCTGTGAATAAGCAGCTATATTCTATATCTCATGATCTCACAGCCCTGCCGCACTCTTCTCCACACATAGCCATGGCTGGCTAACTGGACTGGGGTGGGCATGCTATACAATGCCAATCCAGACACTGACCAGAAAACCTTGACTTGGAGATGTTGGCTCTAAGAGATCAGCCTGTCACAGGGGCATCTAATCTGTGGCCCTGTGGGCCACGTGAGGCTCAAAATGATGGCTATGATTGTGGCCCAACACAAAATTGCAAATTTACTTAAAATATTATGAGATTTTTTTGTGTGGTTATGTGTCGCACTGTATTTAATGTGTGGCACAAGACAATTCTTCTTCTAGTGTGGCCCAGAGATGCCAAAAGCTTGGACACACCTGCTGTAGAGGATTTAGCCGATGCGTCCCACCCACAGATCTGCAATTTGCCTTGATTTCTAGCTGGAATGGCAAAGCAATGCTTTGTCCCATTCCTTTGGTCTGATAGTCAGGTAGGTGGTTGCCTCTGCCACTGTCAGATGAAAGATTCACTCAAATTCCTCAGGGGGCTCCCCAGTGGCTCTCACTTTGAGCCTGCTCCACAGTCTTTTGCCTCCTACTTCAGGGTGAGAGACATCAGCAGACCCAATGGGAGCTCACATCAAAAATAAAAACCAGAAGTGTCAGGAACTAACACCCCATGCAGTGGGCAGATTTTAACCAAAGGAATATAAGAGTCAACAGATCAATTCTTACCCCTTCCTTCCTTTTGAATCTAGCCTAGGTAAGTGTTTCTTAACCTCAGCACTATTGATATTTTGTACTGGACAGTTCTTTGTTTGGGGAACAGGGGGTCTTCTACATTGTAGGATGTTTAGAAGAATCTCTGGTGTCTAACCACTAAATGCCAATATCATTCCCATTTGTCATAGCCGTGAAAAAATGCCTCCAGATGTTGGCCAATGTTTCTTGGGGAACAAAATCCCCCCCTTCCCCCACTGTTGAGAACCACAGTCCTAGAGAGACTGTCAGGAGATGCTGTGGTTTCGTATGACCCCCTCAGATGATAATCTGCTATACTGGAATCAGCCTGTTGGAAACTGTGGCCCATTTCCCTCATTTTCTCCCCACTCTTCTTCCCTGTCCTCCTGCTCCCTGAGGTGGCACTCCCCAGGAACACAGGAGTTTTTGTCTCAGGTGCTATTTCCTAGAGGATGTGGACTAAGGCACTTACTAATCAGATTCCACCTCAAGAATCTGAAGGAACAGACCTGGAGGACAGTTGGTGTTTGGTGAGGGAGGCTGCAGCTGGAAGTGTCTCCCGTGCTGGGCTGAAGGATCCTTGTGGGTGGAAGTCAGGGTGCAGGAACCCGGAGTGAACACAGCAGAGTCAGTCTGCAAAGACAAAGAACAGAACAGGAGCATAGGGAAGCCTACTTGCTGAGAGAGAGAGAGCAGGAGTATGTGAGAACAGGGATCCCTCTCACATCCTCGCTGAAAATCCCCTCTCCTTGGCTTAACTTTGGTAGATCTCCATTTCTTACAACAAAAAAAGCTCCAACCCGAAACATTTGGAAAGACCCGAGTTTCCCACAGGAAAGAGGCTGATTACAAGGTATTTCAGTTGATTTCATCTCAACCAAAGGAAGAGCATTTTAACAATTAGCATATTCTTTCCTGGAATGGAAAGACACAAAACAAGACACAAGGAACTCCCCTCTCCCACGTGGGTCATTCCAAGAGGGAATAGACAACCAGCCTCATAGCAGAGATTGAGCTTTCACACTGATGATTCTGGGAAGCAACCTGGGTGACCTCCACTTTCCTTCGCCCTCCTGATTCTGAAATTCTATGATTGCTGGACTTAGATTCAGAAAACTATGTTCTTTATGCAGATTCTCTGGCCAACTTGCTGTGTGCCCCAAAGCAAGTCCATTCCTTCTATCTAGGTCTTGTTTTTCTTATCTGTATAGAAAGAAGTTTAATGTTATGCGTTTGAAATATTTGAAAATCGTGGCATCCACATGATGGATGTCAGAATTAGGAGCTCAAGTATTACTAGCTGGTAAGAGTATAAGGGAAGGCCTTAAAGAACAAAGTAAAGACCAACAGTTGAGTCCAGAAATCTTGCTATACTTGCAGAGGATGCAAAGAACATGACTTTGCATCAATAGGCATAGAAAAGAGCTAGCAAAAGAAGTTACCTTAATTTCATTGAATCAGGAATGTGATGTAGCTGTCAAGAAATACATGCCACCTGGCCCACTCCAATAGAAACATGGGGTCCAGAATATGGGAGGTGCTACGTCTCTGTCCTTCAGAGGACTCCACACTCATCTGGAGTACTGAGTCTCCTCCACTCTCCAAGGGACGTGGATAAACTGGACTTTACCAAATGAGGATGGTTTAAGGCAAATCAAAGACCAGCATCCACTGCATTGGAGAACACGTGGAAGAGCTGAGAGTGCTACTTGTTGAGAAGGAAAGACAGGGGAACAGGAGCACTGACTTTGGGGTCCTGAAGAGTGGTCATGGGTCAGAGTGAATGGGCTTTAGTTGTGTGGCCCCAGACCTAGTTCAAGGAACCCAAATGGATGGAAGCTGCTGAGGGATTAATCACCTCCGAAGCCGAGCCTGGGTTTCCCACTCTTGTGGTGGAGGCTGCCTTAAAAGGAAGGGGACTGGATGGATTCTGCAGGGGATCAACGAAGCAACTATTATAATTGCAACAGCCACCACTTGCTGAGCGCTTCCTGCATGATGAGCCCTAAAATAAGCACCTACCCATGTTTTATCTTTACACCAATCCTGGGGGAAGGAAACTGAGGCTCAAAGATGTTAAACAGTCAGTAGAAGATGTAGAAATTAAAACCCTGCCCTCTGACCCCTAGGTTTGTGCTTAAATGCTGCTGGACTCAGCCGAGGTGCCACTAACAAGATAGAAGCCTTAGCTCAGAGCAGAATAATGATAACAGGTAGTGCGAGCATGGCACATGGGATGGGTGGGGCCCAGTTCTGCCCATTTTCCATACCTCACAACACCTATCACAACAACCCTTGGAGACAGAGACTGTATCCCACCCCCAGGAGGGGAAACTTAAGGACAGAGAACTGGAGTATCTGTCCAAGGTCATTGGTAGAAAGTGGTGGAGCTGGTGTGCTCTTAACTGTCACACTGCCCTGCTCCCCACCTGAACTAGGACTGGAAGATCTCTGATTGAGTGGCCTTCTAGATCCAGCATCTGTTATTCCCCACCTAGGAGTCAGACACAGACAAGCCCTTTCCCCAGGGCTTACCACACACTCTCACCAAAATCACAGTTTGGCAGTAGTGGGTGCCCTTCACCCCTACCATAGCTGGGTTTTATCCCTTCCCAGCTCCAGTTCCAAGTGACAGCCACACTGCTGTCCTGGGACCCAGACACCGGCCATCCTGGCCCACCCCTCCCAGAGCCACCACCTCTGATGCCTGGCCCTGCCTCCCACCACCTCACTCCAGTCTCCGACAAGGGCGGCTATTTTGGGTGAGAAATGGGGCAGGCAGAAAAAATTTCACTCGAGCAATTAAAGAATCACTGCGTTTTTCATGATTAACTTCATGTTCACAGATTGAATGCAAAAAGCTGTTAGCAGAGCATTTCCATTCCTGTACCTGACATGAGCAATGGGAATATTTGTTCTGCCCGGGAGGATTACACCTTCCATTAATCTTCGTTTTATTGAAAGTTTAAATAACAGACAGACACAATGTGATCAATTAGCTGTGTAATTCCAAGGAGATGTCATAGTAAAATTAAATCTCGAGCACATTCTCAGCGAAGATGCCTGCAAGTTCTCTCCAGTCTCCCTTCACCATCTCAGTGTGTATATTTTAATTGAAAGTTTATTCTGCTATGTGCCTCGTCTACTAAATTTTAATTTAACATTGTAATGAGAAGGGTGTTTCTAAGGAGCTCTTCATGCACAAGTTGAGGAGGTTCACAAATTAAGAGAATAAGTGAATTTGCTGCACTTTCCAGGAAGCTGTGGGGGGAAAGAAAACCCCCAATCCTTTGAAGAGGATCCCAGAGCCTCTAGAAGGCAAATCAAGGACAGCATCCACTGCATTGGAAAACACGTGAGGAGCTGAGAGTACTCCTTGCCAAGAAGGAAAGACGGGGAATAGGAGTACCTTGGGGACATTCAGCACCTGTGGCAGGTGGGCCAAAAGGTGACTGCACCATAAAAGCAGCAAGGGTCTTGAGAGCCTGGAATCTCAAGTTAGGCCACTTAGGGAGCAACAAGCAAAACAACAAGGCTCCAGTCTCTTCTCTCTAATTCTGCCTTCTCGTATCCCTCTAGCATCCCCTATGGGCAAAACCCCATAGGAAACTAAGTGGCCAAGTGAAAATATGATTTGGAGGGTCTCAACCCCAGCTTTGCAGAGTTCAGGACAGAAGGTGATATAAGCAGTAGCTTAGCAACCAGTATAATGCTTTTGGGAACATCACTTTGCCTCTCTGAGCCTTAGCTTCCTCAACTGTAAAATGAGGATAATAATACCCATTTGGGGACATGGAAGGTAGTTTGGAAGGTACAATGCCAAAGTAGGAAAGACTGTTGGTTTCTACTGCCCCTAGGAAACATCACAAAGGAGCCTTTCCAGAAAGGTGACCACAACCCAGAAAAGAAAAAGAAAAAAAGGATGTCATGGAGCTGAGGTTGCAAAAAGGCTTTGACTTAATTGGGAGGTGGTCTGAGGCTCAGGCTGAGGAAGGAGATTAGGAACAGAATCTGCATTGTCCTTAAGAGTAGAACAAAAGCACGATGAGTACCAGCCTGGTCTGTTTCATCAAAGGCAGAAGTCAATCATCACAAGGGTCACTTCACTAGAACCTTGAATTTCAACTCCATCAGACTGTGTCTAACACACTGTCATGGCCCTGCAGCCAGGGTGCACCTGGCCCCTGGCACACACTCAATAAATGTTTGTGACTTTGAAGCAAAAGAAATGAGAAAACTAAAGGCATTAGCTGCACTAGTGGCAACTCCTGGTGACAGGTGGCATTGCAGTTCAGCTCTATTAGACCACATACAGCAGGCATGTCAAACTCATTGTCACCGGGGCCACATCAGCCTCGAGGTTGCCTTCAAAGGGCCAAATGTAATTTTAGGACTATATAAATGTAACTACTCCTTACTAGGGGTAAGGAGCTTGGCACTGTTGCCTCAGGGTAGAAACAGAGTGCCAAGCCAGATAAAATAGGGTGGAGGGCTGGACTCGGCCCCGGGCCTTGGGTTTGCCTCCTCTGACATACAGAGTGGGGCCAAAGTAGACTTACAGTTGTTCATATGGAACATGATACAATAATTAAGAATACAAGAATAAAATCTGTGTTTTTGTGTAGGAGTCACAACGGTAAACTTAATTTTGCCCCACCCTATACCTGTCCAGAAGTATGCCCATGTCTAGAAGCTACTAATATGGAGTCAAGGAGTTCCCACAAAAAGGAATAACATGCTAATATTCAGAATTTAAAGAGCTAGCTGGTAAAGAGAGGGGAGGAAAGAGATCCAGTCCCTCTGACAGTGTTGCCTCCTACTCCCTGCCTTGCTCACTCCATTCCAGCCCCGCCACCTTCCTGTCCTTCCTCAAACACACCGGGCAGGCCCTCTGTCCTTGCTATTTCTTTTGCCCAAAATGCTCTCTTAGTTCTTTTCATGACTTGCTTCATAGTCCCTACTCACATGTCACCTCCTCCGATGAGGCTTCTCTGACCACTGAATCTAAAATAGCAACAATTTCTGTCACTCTTGCTTCACTTTTCTTCATTGCACTTATTGCCTGCCATTGTATTATATTTCTATTCATTCATTTCCATCTGTGTCTCCAGAATATAAATTTCCTGAAGGTAGATGTCTTTATTGTTCTCTATTATATCCCCAGCACCTAGACCAATATAATAGTCACTCAAAAATTATGTGTTGAATTATTAGAGAAAAAGAAGAATGTGATGTGAATTAATGACAGTACTTTGAAAGTAATTCCTACACCTCCTAATAGATTTGGTGTAAGTTGTACTGTGAAGACATTTCTTAGTGAGAACTTGGCAAGGGGCCTTGTGAGAAAGAAGCCCCACAATCTGGAAAAAAGGAATCCATCAGGATAATGGGTTCTGCCATTGCCCTGGTCTCTTCTGGCCTTTGGTGGTGAAGTACACTCCTCTGCCCAGCATCTGTGGCACCCACATCTGTGGCAGAGGGAGTGTCTTGCTCTTCTGTCAGTGGCCACAGGCCCTGAGAACTCTGGGACAGTCTGTGGAGCATTCATCAGTGCCCCACATTCATTATATGGTTACCCTCTCCATGTGTCCACACAGTGAACAGTCATTAAATCCTCATAATAATACATCTCTGACTTCATAATAGAAGATAATGGGGAACTACGATTCACTTTACAGAAATTTGTTTTGCCACAAAACTTGGCTAAAATAGAACTCACTCTGCAAAGCAACAGCCATCTGCATTTTCTGTCATCAGTCCCAGTCTATTTTAGGTCATTCCAGATAGCTAACGAACAAATTATTCAGTAAGTTGGTAACATAAAAGTTTTTTTCTTAACAATTAAGGCTGGAATGTACTTGGAGGACAAGTTTTCCTCTTGAATATGGTTGATATCAGACATAAAAAACATGCTAAAGAATACAGTACCTTCTTTTAGGATCTCTGGTCCAAGTTGACAAAGTCAAGACCAAGTTTTGTGCCTGTCAGAGTCTGGGCTGGATCTCCCAGCTGAGCCTCCAGCCTCAATGCCTGCGGCTAGATGGGGAGGCCCAGGGCCTGCCACACTAGTTAAAAGGGTGGGTAGGAGAAGGGAAAGAAATGGATTTCCTTCATTGTTGGCTTCCTTCTCCTCCCACAAGCAGATGCTGTCATACCTCACAGGTGACACACTTTCCATGCCCCTGGCATAAGAACTTTCTGGATCTTTGATTCATTTGACTCCCACGTGAGCCCCTCCCCAGAATTTTCATTCAGAGTAGGACAGCTTGCTCCCCAGTGACCCTCCCAGCCAAGCTGTCCCATAGGCCAACTACTTTGCAGGTCTCACACACCTACCATTTCTCAGTTTCAGCCTTAATTGCCAGTATTATGCTTCTGGCCTCAAGGGAAATGCTTCCCACATCAAAATTCTTCAGCAGGTCTCTGATTTCCTTATCAGAAATGTCAGTCTGACATTGAAAATACCAACTGTGTCTTTCCCATGTGGGTGTTTTGATCTGGGCCTTCCTCCATCTAAACAATCTTCAGCCAGGACAACCAGGCCTGCCAAAAACAGGGCACCATATGCCCCCTCCCGAGAAGTGCTCTGCAGACCCTCCTGAGCCTGGTCCTGAGCACTGCCTCGGGGCTTCTCCCACCAGCTCTCTCCTCTGTAAGCCTCTGCCCACATAGCCTCCACTCAAACCCTTCATTGTGCCAAGAATTTCCTCAAGGTCAGAGTAAGTCTGACCCAGTTCCTCATCTGAGGAACTGAGGCCTGGGGACCAGGAGCTTAGTCTCAGCCAGGTCTCAGTGGTCACAGAATCCAGCTGAAAGAATGCAAAGGAAAAGGCCTGACTGAAGGGACTTCTCTCAGGGCTGTGGCTGATAAGGCACCAAAGCCTAGCAACATGGAAGATGTCGCCACCCACGAGCCTTGAGGGACAGAGGGAGGAAGTAAGGTTACTGGAGCCCTGTGAGAGCTAAAGCCATTGAAGAGGGCCACCAGACAGGACACAGAAGGCTACAGTAACTTCCAGAAACATTGCCCAAAGCAGGGAGGGTCTGAGGAAGACATATGCCATCTTCTCTTTCTCTCCCAATGCTCTCCAGTCTTCTGTTGGCACCTTGCTTATCCAACCCAGCAAGGAACCCTTAGGTGGTATCCTCCATATGCGCCAGCCTCCTGGGGTGCAGAATAGGTCAGAGAAGGGCAGAGTAAGGATCTATGGTGTAGGGCTGGGTATGGTGGGCACAGAGAATAAAAAACATGAACAAAGTCCATTTATAAATACCTACTCTCCTGGTCCCCCCCTCCCCTGAGTGTGTGTGCCCACCCACTGCTGCAGTCTCTATCCTTCTGTCTTAGCTGAAGCCTGCAAGGACACTGGCAGACCTGAGTACTCAGAGCTGCCTTTCTTCTCTCCTTCTTCTTGAAAATTCCTTTCTATTGTCTTTTGACAAAAATTCCTCCCATTCCCTTAAATACAGTTTTTACCTAAGTCATTGGTCCAAGACAGCTTGGCAGAACCTACAAGCACTTTACTAATGTCAGCCAAGAAGCAGAAGGCAAGACACATGGAATCCTCTCCTCAGATTAAAGATGTGGGAGTCCGGATAGGCACCAGGCTCCACAGTGTCCCCTCTGCCCCAGAGCCAGGACTGTGGAAGCACAGGCTTCTCCACTGGGCAGCAGACGAGCTGGTTCTCCTCCAACATGGATGCCAGCTGCCTTCTAGTGGGGTTAGTTCCTTCAGGCTAACATCCTGCTCAAAGGAGCCTCCTCCTACAACACATGCAGGAACTGGAAGAAGCTATCATTGTTCCCTTGTGGAAACTGGGTTGGCTGCACACCCAGCACTGAAACACAGACATTCTGCAAATGCACATGGAACTGAACTGAGCTCTGTAGAAACCCCAGGGGTGAGACCTCCATTATGTCATGTGCCCTATTTCCAGGCTGTACCCTAATTCTGCTCTCCTCCTCCACAATCCAGCACGTTCCTGGGTTGTGGGAGCCCTTTTGTGGGGTGCACACATGGTAGATTGACTGTGAGAAATGAACCTGCTGGCCATTCCACAAATGCACAGCCTTGCCTGATAGCTAACGAGCTCTGTGGCCAGGAAGCGCCACAGAGTGAAGGCCCAATTACAGCAGAGGAGAGCCTTGGAGAGACTTGTACAAAGAGTTTAAATGTGCTAACAAGCCATTTCAGAAGGGCAGGGAGCCCCTAATGGCCCGCCTGCTGACAGAAAGGCAGCAAAGGCTGGAAGGGATCTGCTGCTCCATGCTGTACTGACAGTTTGTCATGAATTGTTCTAGTTCAGAATCACTCTTGTTGACCAAAAAAAAAAAAATGCTGGGGCAGGGGTTGTGGGGAAGCATCACTAGTCAAGGAGACAAGCACAAGCATATCCATCAGGGAATTTTTGTAAAGTGCAGCTCAGGTGGCTTCCCTTCTGCTCCTCTGATACCTTTAGAGGCTCCCCATTGTCCACGGACTAAAATACTGCCGATGATCAGGAAAGTCCACACGGGTGTCAGAGTTGCCCAGGCACTTGCTTTAAAGTAGATTTTTATGCCCCTTCCCAAGTTCCTGTGTTAGAATCTTGGGGTGGGCACTGGATTCCGAAGTTTAACCAGCTTCCCTAGGTGATTCTCAACACACTCACCCATTTCCTCACTCATTCACTCCATCACTAAGTGTTCAGGGAATAAGGGCCCTGTGTGAGGCCCGGTGCTGTGTGCTGGGGGGAAGAGATGAGTAAAAGGCACTCACTCTCTGTTCCCCCAGGTTGCCTCAGTGGGGTGGACATGAATAGAGTCACCTTGTAGGTGAATTTGTATTAATTACCAACTTCAGGTACAGCTGGAGAGCAAGCCCAGGGCTGTGATGGCAGCACTAGGTGGGGTTAAAAGCCCAACTGTGGAGCCAAACCTGGGTCTCTCTCAGCTCTGCCTCTGACCCTGAGCAAGTTACTGCCCTTCTTCAAGTCTCAGTTTCTTCCTCTGTAGAGTGGGGCTAAGGGTGCATACTGCCTACTTTTGGGAAGAGAGAGAGAGAATCCATGTGAAGTGCTCACCACCATGTCTGCATGACCATTGTTGGCTTTGTAGGGCTCAACTAGTGTTTGTTATCATGCAGCATGGCCTTAACTGGTGCTCAGGAGAGTTCAGTGGAATTGACCTAAACTATTACAGTTTCTCCGAGTAATACCTGTATCATACTGATGATTTGAAGATAATTTCACTTCATTTTCATAGTCATTTCCTTCCTTCCTTTGGAGGTAGCCACTGTAAATCTAAATACGGACCAGTTCTACCCCTCATATCCTCGGTGGGGTGAGACTCCATCTCATGACCCTGGCCAACTTACTTGCCCCCAGTCAGGGCCTCTTCACACAGAGAATAAGTAACTGGACTGTGGTGTCTAACACCCTCCACGTGGCCACCAGTTTCTTGTTTTGCCAGATAGGACTTTTTTTAACATCTGCAATTATTTTATTTTATTTTTCATTTATTTTTTTCAAGATTTAATTTATTTATTTTTAGAGAGAGGGGAAGGCAGGGAGAAAGAGAGGGAGACAAACATCAATGTGGGGTTGCCTCTCACATGGTCCCCACTGGGAACCTGGCCTGCAACCCAAGCATGTGCCCTGACTGGGAATCAAACCAATGACCCTTTAGTTCGCAGTCCACACTCAATCCACTGAGCCACACCAGCCAGGGCTGCAATTATTTTGTTTAAGAATGACATTTGGCACTAAAAGAGTAGGAAGGACATTGTTAAAAAAAAAAAGCTAACCTTCCAAAACCAAAAATGTTGGTAACATTACATACGTATTACACAGACATTTGGTTTTTATTTCGACTATCTGGTGAAAGTTTTCTTCACAGACCAGCCTCAGTCCAGAGGCCACATTCGGGACTAATAACCTAGCCTGAAGATGATGATGACAATGATGGTGATGAAGATGCCTACTGTGAACGTTTACATAGCTCTCACTATGTTCTAAGCACCGTATATATAACTCATGTAACCCTCACTATATTCCAATGGAGTAGATTGAATATTGGCCCCATTTTGCAAGAAAAGTAACTTACTGAATGTCTGACTGCTAGAAAACAGCAAGTTGGAATCCGAATCCAGGCCATTTGGTCTAAGAGCCCCTAGGTCCAGGGGGAAAAGGAATTACTCAGGGTCACGATGCAATACATGAACTGACACAAGCACTTCTGACTGTCCCCTGAACTACAATGGGGAGATCTGCTCCTGCCTTCCGTGAACACCAACCCAGTTGCACGTGACACCACAGGCCCCTCAAGTAAACTTCTGGACAGAGCCCAAACATTTTTTATGAAGAGTCAGCCCATCATTTGGATGACCTGATAGCTTTCCTCTGCCAGAATGCTCCATCTAGCAGACCATGCTGACTGAGTGAGGCCGTCAGCTGCCAGTCAAGGCTGCTAGACCTCCTCTTTACCACCAGGCAGGTGGGCTGTGATGAGATGGGTCGAGGCTGTGGCACCCTAGAGAGAGAACACTGTCCAGTTCATCACCTGGAAGCCACTGTCAAACACCCAGCCATCTGTCATCACCACCACATCCCTGCAACAAGGCTGCATTGCAACCTCACCTGGGAGTCAGGTAAGCCCCCTGGATGCTGAGGGGAGAGATGTTTCCTTTCCTCTCCTCTTGCCTCCACCTCTTCAGCTGGCTTTCACTGAGCTTCTGCTGTGTGTCAGGGCACCCAGGCTGCATCAGAGCCAGGCCTGGAGTTGCTCATGGCTTGGAAGTTGAAATGGATAAATGCACAAGTAACTCTGTGTCACAGCAACCAGGTGAGCAACCAGGCAACCCAGAGGAAGATGCGCCACCCTCTTCAGTGTGGAGGCTTTGGCCAGGATTATTCCTCCTGAAACCTGAAAGATGAGTGGGCCGGTTCAGGTGAGGTGAGATTATTGGTAGACTGTCTCCTGCTGAGGTTGGCAGAGCTGCTGAGCCATGGAAATTTCCAATGTCAGAAGCAGGGTGAGAAGCCTCATGAGCCCTCTCTCATCCCACAGGTGATGACCAGCCTTTCGGCCTGTCACAAATGACAGATGAAAGTTGCCCAGTTGGGCCACATCAGGCGACCCCTTGAGGGAGCTTAATGGTGGGAAACAGTAAAGAGGTGCAGCCGGCCGGCCACAGAACCTGCTTCTTCAGCCGACAGTGTTCTTGCACTGTACTTGGATTCACGGAAGCATAAAACAGGCAATTTGGATTTGACCTCAGAGGTTACTCTTCTAGGCTGGGAAGTAGCAATCTGGCCCAGTAGAAATAACAATCCTTTAAATTTGCCTAACATTATGTAGTTACACTTCATTTCATTTGGCTGGTACCTGCAGATGTAATCAGTGCTCATGCTCACCCCTGTGATTGCCCAAAGTAATCCTGTGTGGCACACGGCACAAACCACACATCAACAGCCAGCTGGGACTTGTCGCGCTAATCTCGTGGTGCTCCTGTGACCAAAGCCTCTGGATTTGAGGCTGGGGAAGTTGAGATTCTGGTCCTTTAGTGGGAGAATAAATTGTCCTAAGTAACTGAAGGGGATCTGAGATACCAGGTAGTCTTAATGAACAGCTCACACAACGCCCAGCTTGGTGTTGCACAACGGAGCTGACAGGAAATGTCTCTTCTCCGAACACAAACTCAGTGTCCAGCAAAAAGCAGGCAGCACAGGGGACATGCACAGCTGAGAAAAACAACTGTGACTGGAGGCAGAAGCCCAGTGGCTCCCAACTTGGCAATTGATTCTTCTGGCACACATGGAGCCCTGCCAGGCATGGGGACCCAAGAGAGCTCTAGGGAAAGGGATGGGGTAGCTAGTGAGAGGGGCTTCCAGACTCCCTGCTGCACATCCCACGGAATGTGGGGACACAGCAGATTGGTGTCTGGCTCATGTCTGAGCAATCTAAGGGGCAAATGGTTGGCTGAAGCGGCCTGTGGTAGTGATGTGAAGAGTGAAGTGAAAGGCTCAGAGTGGTCCCACATTTCCCAGAAGGCTGCCTGTAGGGACAAGGGGACAACCGTAAAGACAGTCTGTGAGAATCAGAGGCTGAGCAAGCACCATGACTGCCCACCAGAGAAAGGCTGGTAAGAGATACTGCAGACCTGGGATGAGGGAGATGTACTGAATTATACATAGGTCCCAATTATTCACTCCTATGTAACAGAGTGGTACAGTAACTCCCTGGCTATGGCCTCATGGTGAATAGAGGTGACTGCTTCACCCCTCAGCTTTGAACCCAGCCAGTGACTTTCTATGGCCAAAGGTTTGTTACTGAAGCAGGGACCATATGCATGCTGGTTCAGTTAAACTTTGTCCATTGCCCTTCAGTGACCCACCATAGAAAGGACATGTCTGCATGGCTGCTGGACCTGGGCCTGGGCCCCAGAATGAATATGGAGGAGCCATGAACCAGATGCACAACCTGGAGCTGACCCACTGACTAAGTACCATCTATGTTAGCAGAATCACAGTTGACCTGCAGAACCATGACCCTGAGAATAAGTGCTGGTTTTTAAACAACTGTTTTGGAGCCTTTTGTTATGCAGCATTATCCAGCAAAGTTTGATGTTACCAGGGTTCTGAAAACTCCAAAGCACTGGGGAAAGAAAGGATTGGCTATAAACAGCAGCCAACACCAGTGAAAGTGATTGCCAGAGGCCCCCCTTCCACCCCTGCCAGTCATGAAGACTGCTTCTGCCCTCTCACCCCAGCCCACACCTCCTGGCCTCACTCAGGTGCCTCATTAGGTAGTAGGGTGTAGGTAGTAGGGTAAGGAGGGGAGAGGGACAGAATGTGATGGTCAGGTTTAGGTATCCTCTTGGCTAGGCTACAATCCCTAGTTACTTAATCAAACACTAATCAAGATGTTGCTGTGAAGGTATATATTTTGTAGCCATGAGGAAAGTCCATAATCAGTTGGCTTTAAGGAAGACTGTCTTAGAGCGTCTGAGTGGGGCTGATTCCATCAGCTGAAATGCCTAAGAGCCGTGTTGAGTCCTGGCTAGGGTGGTCTAGTTAGTTGCAACATCATCCTGTAACCAAAAGCTTGAGGGTTCAATTCCCAGCCCAGGAATGACAATCCCCCATCCAGGCACATATGGGAGGCAACCAACTGATGCTTGTCTCTTGCATTGTTATTTCTCTTTCTTCCTCTTTCTCTAAAAATAATGAAAAAATATCCTTAGGTGAAGATAAAGAAAAAAGAGTGTTGAGACTTCCTGAAAGAAAAAATTCCATGTACAGAGAGCAGAGATCTTATGCTGGCAAGTTCCAGCCTGCCACATCTATTCAGGCCTTGCCTACCCAGTCCCACAATGGTGTAAGGCAATTCTGAACCATAAACCTCTTAACATGTATCTACTGCTGGTTCTGTTTCTCTGTCTAAACTCTGTCTGATACAGATTCTGGTACCTGGAAGTGGGCTACTGCTGTAACAAATATCCAGAACTTTGAAGTGGCTTTGGAACTGGACAGTGGGCAGAGGATGGAAGAGGACTGAGGAGCATGATAGAAAAAGCCAAGACTGTCTTGAACAGACTGTTTAATAGAAATATGAATGTTAAAGACTCCACTAGTAAGGGTTTCAAAGGAAGCGGGGAGCAAACCACATCATCTCAGAGGACACTTAAATCCTCATGAGCAGGTGTTGGCAGAAATATGAATGTCAAGGATGCTTCTGTTGAGGGCTCTGAAAGAAAGGAGGGGTATGTTACTGGACCCTGGGGGAAAGGGGATCTTTGCTACACAGGGGAAGACAGCGTGGCTGAACTGTGTCCTGCAGTTGTGTGGAAAGCAGAACTTGTAAGCAATGAACTTGCATGGGTTACCCAGACTTCCAAGCCTGTTGTTGAAGGTGCAGCCTGGTTTCTTACTGATACTTCTAGTGAAATGAGAAAGAAATTGAGAAAAGAATTGTTAAAAGAAATGGTTTAGAAAAATCTGCTTCTATTCACATTGCAAAAGATGCTAAAATTAGGAATCACCACCAGGAAAGCATGCCCTGGAGAGCAAGAGTCGTGATGGTGGAAGCAGAGGTCAGAGTGATGTGGAGACACGACTATATGGGTGGTCTCTAGAGACTGGAGAGGGCAAGGAATCGATTCTCCCCCAGCACCTCCACCAGGAGTGCAGTCCTGCCAACCTGTGTTAGACTCCTGAACTGTAAGACAGTAAAGTTATGCTGTTTGAGGCCATTATGTCCCTGATAATTTGTTATAGCAGTGACTGGAAGCCAATACAGAGAGCAAAAGAGAACAGTCTTTCCCAATTCCCTTTTCTAATGATGATCTTTAAATGCAATTTGGAGCTCTGGGTTTTACCCTGGACTGAACATTCTGATTCCTGAGCTGAGACTGTCCTGGGGGTGAAGGTGACCAGAGGACATCTTAACATCCAAGCAGAGCAGGGATGGGTGGGGCCTCCTGGGTCTCCTCAGGAACAGGGGAAACCAGCCCGCCGAGTGGGGTTAGTTAGGGAAAGCTGACACTGCTTTATGAAGACACCCAAGACTCCCACTCATTCCACAAAATGGTGCTTGGACATGTCAAGGAAGGAGGAAGATGTGTGGACTTGATCCCAGTTTGGGAGGACACGAGGTGGTAGACAGGTCTGTGGGTCCCCAGCCAGAACTCAGCTTACTGAGGGTGGAGAAGCCACCCCCATAGCCATGGCAGGGTCCCCCCAGTGGAGAGGAAGCTGGAGCCACATCCTAGTACACTCTTCTGGATCCTCTTCTTGGACCTGGTCACCTGGCTCTTTATTCTGTAAACTGACCCAATCTTTCCTCTGCAGGGCATCTCCCTTCCTGAGCCTTCAGAGCTGTGTCCCCACAGAGGGGTAGGCCATACCAATCCCCTCATGTCTGGGAGCAGTGGTGATATGATTAGCCAGGCCCCCCTTCACTCTGTCCAGGTATATTTTGCTAAACATGAAAAGGGGACATCTCAGGAAGCCATTAAGAGTAGCTGAGTGGTTTAGGTGACCAAATAGGACTGAGTCCACATCCAAACTTTACTGATTCCCAGGTATGCATCATAAACAAGACACTAAGCTTCTCTGGACGCCGGTTTCCTTGTATTGAGGATTACAGTTCACATCACAGTGCTTTAGTGAAGTTTAAAAGGGAGAGAACTTGGTAAGTGGCAAATGCTCAACAAACAGTAGCTGTAATATTAATAACAATTATTATTATTAATGCTATGATTAGCGGGGCCCACCCCACCTGCATCTGCAATGCCATGGCCACCTCCGCCACCACTTCCCCTGTCCATCCCCCCTGCCCAGCTCACACAGGATTGCCCTCCTGAGATCCCCCTGGCCACAAACAGTTAACGCAATTATTGCTTTTAACCCAAATTTGCAATAGCTTTCTCTCTTTAATCACTTTGAACTTGTTTCAAGTTCCTTCCCTACGTGACTGAAATCAAAGTGGCTCCTGTAAAGGCAGAAAGCCGGGTGCCAGTGTGAGGTGGAGATGAGAAGCAGTCAGGCTCTGACGGGGAGAAATTATGTCTTTCTTAATTCCTTTTACCCTATAATTACCAGGCACGACCACGTGGGTTAACAGCAAAAATAACTTGCTGGTAAAGACGTTGTCTACAGCATCCTGGGTTGAGTCCTCACAGAAGACCCTCTGGGGAAGCTTCCCTGCCCCAGGCACTTGCCCATTGCTGCAGCCCACCTTCCTCACCAGCTCTCCAAGGTCATGGACCCCCACAGCCACTCATGGTCAATCAGGAGCCTCTACTCTGCCCCATCCTCTTCCCCTCTCAGCAGCATATGACTGCCAGCACCTCCTTCTCTCACCCTTTCCTGGCCCGACCTTCCTGTTCCCTTCTCCCCACCTCTCGCCCACCTCATGCACCTGCACCTCACTGGCCTCCGCCCTCTGCCTCCTTCACACATCTCCCTCCTCCTCCTGAGACCTGTGGGAACCGGCCCTCCCTGGGCTCCTCGCAGCACCTTTCTTCACCTCTTGTCTCCTCTGCTCTCTTTCCTCTGCCTTTCCTCTCTCTCCTCTCTTCCCTCTCTCATCTCCTTACTCCCTTTGTTTCAGAGATCAGGTCTCCCCGCCCCCCCGAGGACTCTCACCCCTACAAGTCATCTCCAGGCTCCAGGACCTGAATGTCCCGAAGACCCTACTGCTGGCTTGGGGCTGCCACTGGGACTCCCTGCTGGGTCCAGACCTGCTCCTCCATGTCTCTCTCTCAGAGCAAGGCCTCTACCACCAGGGCTTCAACCTCAAGCCTCCTCCAGCTTGCCTTCTCCAGGCACCCAGATCCAGTCTGGGGGTCCACGTGAGCCCCCCTCCTGTGTGGACTCTAGGGACTTGCAGGAGCTCAGGAGTTAGATGGAGCTGAGTTCAGATCCTTGCTGTGAACCAGGTCCCATGACTGTGGCAAATACTGTGATGTCCTTATCTATACAATGGCAATAATAATTCCTACTCCCAGCTGTGGTTTTGAAGAACTACATGACATGATATGTGCATATAGTTAACACATTCTCTCTGGCCCCCTTTGCTGCCCTCTGCCTTACGTCAAATATTCAGGTATCATTTTTTACCGAGTTTGTCTCTAGACACTTCCTGCCCATTCGTCAGCCATTCATCAGACACCCCAGGGCCAGAAACTTATTAGAGCTCATTTCCGACCACTCTGCTCCTGCTCAGAACCTTGGGTGGCTGGCTGCTTCAGTCTCCCATGTTCAAGTCCACAGCAAAAGCAGCATGAATGGGATGGAGTGAGCAAATGCTGACTGGGGAGTCATCCAGAATTTTAAGTCTTCATTTTCCAGCTAATGAATAGTTTAGACTTTGGGCCCTCAGTTCCAAAGGTTTTACAAGACTAGCATTTCCTAACTTGCAAGATAGTTTTGGAACATAAACCACTGAGCTATGAAAAGCACCCACCAGGGTTTCAACACACAGTACATCGTAGGAGCCTGAAGGAGTGAGGATGGTCTGAGCACAGTACATGTTGAACAGATGCTGGTGCACTTTCTCTTTCCCCTTGTTCTTCCCCCAAACCTCCTTCACTCAGCTCAGACAATCCTCACTCCTACAGGCTCCTACGATTTCCTTATCCATCCAGTTCCCAATTTATGCATCACCCTTTAATGCTTTTTTAAATAAAGTGATGGTTTAAATTGTCCGACACATTTTGGGGGTCTAATATGGCCAACAAAGAACATGGCAGGATGGCAGAACAGCTCAAAAAAGTTCCCACTTCCTGGGGCTTGGACACCTTGCTTCAGGAACTCCCTTCACTACCAAGATACTTTCTTTTTTACTCTTTAATTGAAACCCAGATAAAGAAAGAGCACGATATGGCCATTATCAGAGGAAACACATGAGCTACAAGTACCTTGATGAAGTCAGAAATCCTAAATACTGACCTCCTGCCTTTCTGTGGTGAGACTCCAACCAGAACAATGGGATGTGGGCCAAGGCCCCAAATTAAAGAGCATCTCAGTGTGGGGCACCTCAGAAGGGGACACACTCTATGGGCAAGAGTTCATGGGAAAGGTGATGATTAATTATTATTGCCTAACTCATGAAGAAACATACTTACATGTCGATCTTTCCCTAAAAAGTATTTATATACTATTCACAGTTTAATGCAAAGTTAAGGTAAGAAATATCTCTTGTTCTTGCTTTTTCTTTCTTCTGAGAAAAAAAGTATTTTAATTTAAACAATTTTTTTAATTGCCCACAGCACCTCAGGGATCACCATTAGGAGTGTGAACCCAGCTTCGATCTGGACCTGCCTTTCTTACCTCCTCCATCCATGCGGAGTCCTTCCTCTATCCAGGGCCTCCTTCCTGTTTTTTAAAAATTGTGGTAAAATAACATAGAAAATAAACTATATTGTCTTAATCATTTTTAAGTGTACAGTTCAGTGGTATTAAGTACATTCACAATATTGTGCAACCATGACCACCATCCATCTCCAGAACCTTTTCGTCTTCCCAAACTGGAACTCTGCCCCCATTAAACACTAACCCCCACTACCCACCCCCAGCCCCCCACAACCATGATTCTACTTCCTGTCTCTATGAACATGGCTACTCTAGGTCCCTCAGATAATTGGCGTTATACAGTATTCGTTCTTTTGTGACCGGTTTAGTTCACTCAGCATACTGTCCTTAATGTTCATTCATGTTGTAGCATGTACCAGAATTTCCTTCCTTTTAAAAAATAAAATGGTAAAAAAATTGTTATTAGAATGTTCCATTGTACATATATACCTCATTCATTCTTGGGTTGCTTCCACTTTTCAGCTGCTGTGAATGATGCTGCTCTGAACATGGCTGTATATGTATCTCTTAGAGACCTTGCCTAAAATTCCCTTAGGCTCAGAAATAGAGTGGCTTCCCCCAAATAGAGTCACATGATAGTTAATGGTTGACACGACTTCTCCCCTTGTCCTCCACCCCCAAAGCAGCATTTCCCCCACGTGGTGCAAACCTTTTCTGAAACCAGTCTCTGTCATTTGGTGCACACCTTTGCTCCTGTCTGCAGGTGACCTAGGTGGCCTGCAGTAAGCACTTGGTGAAGTTTTGCCGATTTGAACTCAGTGCAAGGTGCACACTCGGCTACTGGCTATCCCCTGCAGTCTCTCTCAGCCTTCAAAGCAAAAGCAAACCAAGATTCATAGTTTTCTCAATGATCCTGAACACTTAGCCCATCTCTGGTGTTTCCAAGTGCAACTTTTTCCTCTTAGCTGGGGTATTCTGTCATTTGGGGCCCTTGGAGTTTTGCCAGGGTACCTTGCTTCTGAAAAGCACCCTTTCCATAGGGCTGGGCAGCAAGGACCAGGAAGCAGGTCAGAGGCCCTTGGGGGGAAGCTGGTTTATCCCAGAGTGTGGTATCAGAACTGGCAATGCCCTCCCGGGCCACCTCTGCAGAAGGCGGAGACCAAGGTGGCCCAAATCCACAGGACATCTAAGACCAGATGTGGCCATCACCCAAAGGGCTGAGAAGGGAGAGACAAGTTGCAGGAGGCTGAGGTTTTCCAGAGCTCTGTACTCACTGATTTCTCAAGGGGAAAAAATCATGCCATAGGAAACCAGGTCATGTAGCCCAATGACCTGATGCACCAGGCATAGGCTGAAGAGGCAAGGAAATTCTCAGACTGCACAGGCGGGGACAGAGTGCCGGGCTGGGTGTCAGAGCACCAGGAAGGTCCTTCGTGAGGTTCCTGGTGAAGTGGCCCACCTCCCTGGGCACTTTTATAATGTGACGTTGCAGCCCACTTCAGGAGGCAATGTCAATATATCTCCCCTTGAATCCAGGCTGGCCTGTGACTTGCCTTGACCAATATAATCCAGTGCAAGGGATGCCTGCATCAGTGCTGGACCAGACCTGCAGAAGCCTTGCAGTTTCTGAATTATGAGAAATAAAGAATCATGGCACTTTTAAGTCTCTAAGGTTTGGCAAGGAATGGCTGTTACAAAGCAATAGTTACCTGAAGCTAAGTTTACTTCCCAGCTCCACCACCAATGGACCACGTGGCTTGGGGAAGATATTTTTGTTTCCTGAGCTTTGGTTTCTCCCATAGTGAAATTAAAGAAGTGAGGGCAGGGAGGGCAATAGGAAAATCATGCCAACTAGAACCCCAGCTTTGCCGCTTACGAGTCGTGTGGCCTTGGACAAATTACTTAACCTCTTTGAGGCTGGATTTCCTCATCTCTCATATGAAATAAGTAATAACTGATAGGGTTTCTGTGAGGATTAATTGAAATAAAATGCTTGACAAATAGTAGGTACAGTAAATAGCAACATCCTCAGAAAGGCTTAATTATAGTTAAACATATGGACTCTGGAGCCACATTATCTGGGTTCAAATCCCAGTGGTGCCACCTTTTAACTGTGTGACCTTGAGTCAGGGACTTAATATCTGAGCTTCAGTTTCCTCATCTCTAGGGTGGGAGGATGCTAGCAGTGGTACCTAGCTTACAGGATGGTTGTGAGAATTTAGGGAATTCATATATGGCAAGTGCTTAGAGCTATATCTGGCATAGTCTTAAATATCATCTGGGTGGTGTTTTTCAATTTAAAGAGTCCATTCCAACATGCCAGTCACTCGACCTCTACCAGGTTAGGTACAGAGGTGAGGAAACATGCCAGAGGGTTTGCCAAGCGACTCATCCAAGGCCTGAGAACTAACAAATAACAGAGGAAAGACTCCAACTTGGGTCTGTGGGTCCAAGTCCAGATCAGTCAACATAATTCAACCACCACTCACTATGTACCTGGGCCTGTGCTGGGCTCTGAAGCTATGAGAATGAGTGAAACCTTTCCACACCCTCCAGTCTTCTTAGGAAGGCAGACCCATGCGAGATCACAGTGCACTGTGGGCTGTACAAAGGGTGGGCAGGGCTGCTGACTCTGCTGGGGCAGGTCCTGGGAAGCATGGGAGAGGGATCCTCTGTTCTGGATCTTATGCAAGATGAGTGGGTTTGGGCCACATGGTTCTGAGGGGGAAGGCAGACCTTCCACATGGGATGTGTATGGACCCTGCTGGAGAGGACAGGTTTCCTTTCCTTTTGCAAATAAAATGCCAAGCCAGCTTCCTAGAGATGGCAGTGCCCCAGATCCTAGCCAGGGCCTCAGGTACCCACTATGTGTTTATGAGCACCTGCTAGCAAAGTCATGGATTCCATTGTGCTCTTGGAGACACCCTTTCTAGCCTTCCTTGGAGAAGACAAAAAAGCGGGGTGAAGGGGAGCAAGCAAGCAACTTGGTTCTCTTTCCACTCCCTCCTATCCCACCCTAGCCTGTCTGTCCCATTTTAGACCCTGACATTGGCCAAGCCTACCTACTTCCAGGTTCTCCAAGCCAGCATGTGGGGCACTGACTAGAAAGATCTGGACTAAAGTAACGAGTTGGCAGGGGAACCCCAAGTCCCCAATATTATAGGAGTAATGGGTGCTTGAAGGTCACCTGGTCTGATTTGGCTCTGTGCAATGGTAGGAGGTAGAATGTGGGGGTGGGAGTGGCTCAGCCCTAGGTGTGAGAGGCCAGGTGAACCACAGCCTGTCCCACTGTGAGACAGGATCTTACCCAGACTTTTTGGTGTTTGGATCTGGGCAGACCCTTGGCCTCAGGAGCAAACTGCCTCAAAACTGCTGAGTGGACACCATTTTCTGATCCTTAGTCCTTATTGAAGTACTGATAAATCATGCTTCTGGACAAGCACACAGCCTGTGGGAAAAATCCATCCCAGCTCTTGAGTTCCCATTTCTAATGATCCTCAGGAAATTATTGAGAAAATCAAAACACTATGTTTCGAAGTGCTCTTTAAAACTCACCACTGTTCAAACAGTTTCCATAAATCCAGAACGCAAAAGGCATTTTTCAAAGGCTTACTGTTCCCCAAATGACAATAACACTGTGTTCACTGACTTTCCCAGGAGCTCTGGGAGTTTGGAAAAACCAGTCAAACAGGCAAGAACTTTAACTTAAAAAAAAAAAAGTTGGTGACCTGGACAGTGTTTTTGAAGTCCTCAGCATTTTCCCATTTGGACAGCACTTGTGCAGGTGCTGGAGCCCTGGTGTCGGTGTCAGATCACACAATACTCCCTGCTTGGAGCCCCAGCCTCCAGCCTCACCCCAGGGCTGCCCTCCTCACAGCCACCAGCACCAGCTTTGTAACACACAGCTGGGGCAACTGAGTGTCATGGCTCAAAGCTCACCGCAGCTTCTCTAAGTGCTGTTTTTTTTTTAACAAGACTGTGTGGGTCCTCCAGCTTCCACAGACTCTGCCCCACCCAGCCTCAGCCAGAGGAAAGCAAAGTCTGGTAATACTGAGGGTCTGAGGATCATTATAGCTTGCATTCATTCATACAACAAACACTGAAGAAGTAGTTGTTATAGACACCAGACCCAGATGATTCAGTAGTTTAAAAAAAAACCAAACAGGCAAAAGTCCATAATCTTATAGAGCTTATATTGTCCAGAGGGAGAAAGACAAAGCAAATGTATTATACATTAGATAATGACATGCCAAATATCCATTTCTGTACAGCAGAAACAAAGTCACACCCATATGGGCCCATGACACAGAAACAGGAAGGAGCTCATCCCTTCTATTCAATACCCACTAAGTGCTGGGAGCAAATGGGGTGCCTTACCTAATGTGGGCTCCAGAATGCCCTTGTTTATATGTATCTTAACCAAGTCAGAAGCTGTCTCATCCTCCCTATGCATCTTGGGTCAAACTGTCCTCTTCTTCCCACGGCCAACATACTCCTGGTTCCCAGGAATGAACCTCTCATGTCTTTCTCTGCTCAAGGTAACCCGCAACTTGACATACTAATGAAAGTCTTGCCCTGGCCAGTATAGCTCCATTGGTTGGAGAGTTGTCCTGTAGAACAAAAGGTCGTGAGTTCAATTCACGGTCAGGATACATACCTAGGTTGTAGGTTTGATCCCCAGTCAGGGCATGTATAAGAAGGCAACCAATCAATGTTTCTCCCTCACATCAATGTTTTTTTCTCTCTGTCTTTCCCTTCCTTTCTCTCTAAAAAGCAAAGAAAAATTTCCTCAGGTGAGGATAGTAATAGTAATAATAATAATAATAATAATAATAATAATAATAATAATAAAAAGCCTTGTGAAGGCAATAGGGGAAAGAGTGGTGGTGAGTTTCCAAATACTATAGAGGGGCTGCCCATAGGGAAGTAGGAGGCATGGGAATTCCTGGAAGCAGAATCTTGGGGCTCCTTCTGGGAGTGCCTGGGCTGGAGCTCAGGGAAGACATGAGCACATGCAGGTCCCCAGGATCCAGCCAGCCAAGCTGCAGCCCTCAGTGGTCTGGCCACAAGAGGCAAAGGAGCTTGCTGTGGCTGCACAGCTATTGAGTAGCAGAACCGATACCCTCATGCAGGTCTTCTGGGGAGAAGTAGCACATAAGAGTTAACAACCTGGGCTTTGGAGGCAGAGAAACCTAAGTTCAAAACTTCATTCTGCTTTTTGCTAGCTGTGTGGCCCTGCATATGTTATTTCACTATTCTGAGCCTCAGTTTACCCACCTGGAGAACGGGAAAGCTAGTGGTGCCAGGGAGGCTGAAAGGGTTAAATGAGGCAATGCCTGAGTTTCCCTGTTACTGCATCAGGCCCGTGGTGGGTACTCAGTAATGTCAGCTCTAGTTATTGTTGTGCCACACAGACCCATTCACCGCCTGATCTCTCTGTCTCTCTATCACTGCCTCTGTGTGTCTCTACCTTGTTCTCTCTTCTGTGTCTTGTTGTGTTTTCTCTCAGGGTCTGTGTGCATTGGGTGATCTTTCTCTCTGTCTCTCTGTCTTGCAAGTGTGTTTCTCTCTGGACACCTATGCATGTCCATCTGTGACCACAACACTGATCACGTGTGTGTCTGTTTGTAAATCTTTTTGTCTTAACGTTTGTTTGTTTGTTTGTTTGTTTGCTTTTGCTCTGAATCCCTCTTCCTCCCTCTGTGTCTCTCTGTTCTCCTCTTTCTTTTTCTCTTTGTCTCTGTCTCTTGGTCTCTCTGTGTGTCTCTGTGTCTGTCTCTGTCTCTCTCACTTGCTCTTCTTCCCAAAACTAAGAGTGACCCAAAAGGCTCTCCCAGTTCATTACAGAGAAAACATTGAACAATCATTCTTTGCTCATGCAAGAAGCTCGACAGCTGCAGCAAACAATGAGAAATTCAGAATTAATTGGGTGCTGATTATTTGCCAGGGGAAAAAATGGTGAGATATATATGAAACAAAAGACAACCTAGCAACAGTGAAACCTCAGTGCATAGCAACAAAAGCAGTCCTAATGAACCATGACAAGGCCAGCACGGAGCCAGCAGTCAGCCACTGCATACCGAGAGGAAGAAAACAAATGTTAGTGCTGCCCAGGGGCCAAGAGAGGCCCTTCCAGCGCACTCTGGGCCCCACCAGCCCAACCAAGCCTCCCAGAATCTGTGTGTTACACTCCCAAAATCTCAGCCCCATGCTCAGCACACGGACCCTCATTCACTCATTCTTCATGAGAAGTTATTCCCAGCATCTGCCTAGACACTAGGGAGGTGAACTTGACACAGACAGGATCCCTGTGTGCAAAGAACACCCCATTTGTCAGGTGAAGAAGGAAGACAAACATAATATACAGGAGAAACGGCTCATGGGAAGGCACAGAGAGGTCAAAGAGCACAGTGGATCCAAAGAACATCAAGAAACCACAGCCAAGGTGGCTCCTCAAAATACAGACCTCTGGTAGGACCCAGCAATTTGCTCCTAGGTATCCACTCAGAAAGAACTGAAAACGGGGACTCAAACAATCCTTGAATGCAGATACTCATAGCAACACCACTCACAACCATCAAAAGGTGCACCCAAGCATCTTCAGTGGATGAATTAGTAAACAGGATGTGGTATGCACACAGGATAGACTCTTAGTACATGGGCATGAAAAAGAAATGAAGTGCTGACGCACGTTCTGAATGAATCAATCTCAAAACCAGTATGCTGTGTGAAAGAAGCCAGACACAAAATGTCATGTATTATATGAGTCCATTTATGTGAAATGTCCAGAACAGGTAAATCCATATGGACACAGAGCAGACTGGCAGTTTCCAGGGGCTGGGGGGAGGGATGAACGAGGAGTGACTTCTAGTGGGTACAGGGTTTCCTTTTAGGGGCAATAAAAATGCCTCGGAACCAGATAGTGGTGATGATTGAGCAACATCGTGAAACTGCTAAGTGCCACTGAAGTGTACATTTTAAAATAGTTTGCGGTTAATTTTATGTTATGCAATTTGTACCTCATAAAATAAGATAATAAGAGGCCCTGGCTGGGTAGCTCAGTCGGTTAGAGCATTGTCACAAATGACAAGGTTATGGGTTCAACCAATGAATGCACAAGTGGAACAACAAATTGATGTCTCTCTGTCTCTGTCTCTCTCCTTCTCTCTATTTCTCTAAACTCAATAAATAAAATTTTAAAAAATAAAATAAGTAAGGTAAGATAAAGTAAAAATAAAGTAACCACAGCTGGGGTATAGCCTACAGGTGAGTGACATCATCTCATGTGTGTACTTTAGGGTGATTTCCCAGGGTTGCAAACAGGAGCAGCCAGGAGGAGTGGAATACAGGCAACAAGGCTCATCAGGACGTGCTGTCAGACAGGAGTGTTTTAACGGAGAATCGAACAGGTGGGTGGCTAACAGGCACATATGAAAGATGGGCACTGACTGCTTCATAGGAATGTGGGGTTGGACCCAGAAATGCCTCTCAGAAACCTTGGGAATGCAAGACCCCCGCCTGTTTGGTGCGGGGAGGGTCTTGCAGTCTGTGCACTGAAAGACAGTCCCCAAAGCCCTGGCCCCAGAGAGAGAAGATCAGGGGCCTGAGGCCCAGGGGCCCATTGCCTCAGCAGGCAGGCTGTTTTGGGAGGAACCGAGAGGAGTAGGAGCCGGGGAGCATGTCCCAGCACCAGTAGCAGCCCAGCCCCACAGGACTGTCTGTCTCAGAGGCTTCTCTTCCCTCTGGCGCTAGCCTCCAGGTTCTGCACTTTAAAGATTCGTTTTGATTAGGCCCGCCTCAGTCAGAGGCATTGAGCATTATCTCCATCTCAGCTGGCTCCTTTCCTTTGCTTCCTTTATATTGACTTTCAGAAGATCTGCCAGCCACATTCAGGCTTTGATTATTTTTTCATAAAGGAAAAAGCAAAGCGAGTTGTCAGAGGCAAGGAGCCTGCCCATCTGGAGAGTAGAATGGGGAATGGGGGGTGGGCCCTGGGCTGACTCTTTCAACATTACAAGACATTGCTCTATGCATGGCCCTAATCTAGGCATGTCTTTAGCTTTGACCATGAGTGGCACCTCCAGCAGGGCCAAATGTGAGGACCAGAAACTAGTCAGACCTGCTGGCACACCACAGCCTGTTGAATAGAGGCACCAGGCAAAGGTACAGGCAGGTGGGCAAGGGTCTGTGACAGGCTGGTTGTGGAGGGATGCTAGAGCAAAACCTTGAAGTATGACAGAGAGGGGATGCCCAGGCTACAAGCCTAGCTCATCATTGCCAAAATGAACCCATCTATGCATCCACCCACCAATGTATACTTCTATCACTTTATGCATTCAACATCACTGCCTGACCCCATGGTGGAGAGGACCCTGATGGGAAGTGGCACACAAGGGCAGAACCGGATTGCAAAGAATGCTGAGACCCTGCATCCAAGAACAGGGGACAAAGGCTTTAAAACTCCTGTGGTTGGGCCCAGGATTGAGCCTGGAGCCCTCAGAGGGGCTCAGCCTGCAGGTGGAATGTGGCCTGAGCCCCATTTGAGAGGTTGAGGCTTCAGGACAAGACAGAAACAGGGCCTTGGGGTAAGAGGTCTGAGACTTGGGGCACCATCCAGCTTAAGCTGGAGCTTGCTCCTCTGGCCAGTATCATTATGACAGCAGGGACCAGCTCTGTCCTACGTTCTCCCTGTAAGGCCTCTTGTATTACTGGCACTAGAGGCAGGGTCAACAAAAAGCTGTGCCCAGGGTTTTGACGTCAGTTTGCTCAAGATTCGGTAAGTCAAAAACCAAGGAGGACCCAGGCAGGTCCTTGCTGATCTAAATCTGTTATTGACTCAATATATGAAGGGAAATTTCCTTCCTGAAGCAATGAAATAATCAGGAGAAGAGGGACAATTCCCCAAATTCCTCAGGGTGCTCCAAGCTGTGTACAGAGTTCACAGCAACTTGTCTGAGTGTCTGGGAAGGGGGCAGAGTGACAAGTATCAGAGCCTCCCTGGGGTGGCGTATCTGACAGGAAGGACTTGGGCTCAGACCACAGTCCACTGTAATCTTTACATATATTTCCACGGTTCCCTGAATGCTCCCCACAACCCAGGGAGGGCAGCAGAGCCATTGCAGGAGATAGAAGCTGGTGCAAGTTATGGGACTTGTCCAGAGCCATTTGGTTAGTGACCCACACAGATGGGGACTCAGGTCTGCCAACTCCAACCTCATTGCTCTGACCACTGCATCGTGCCGCCTCCCGGGGACAGATGTGATCAGAGGGACCAGGCAGGACTCTAGTTCCTAGAAGGAAGCACAGGAAAGGGGGCCAGAGGGGATGGAAACTGAACCTAACTGTGGGTCCAAGAGCCAGCTGGGTGGTTGCAACCCTGCCTCAGGCTTGAACAAGCCAGCAGCCTCCATCTGGAAGGTTCCCTGGATCTATTCAATCTACTAATTTAGAAATTTACCAGTTTTTCTTCTTTGATTTCCTCCATGAATTCTATCCTTTCTTCTCAATGATATTTGAGCTCCTTTGCTGTCTGTCATATTCTCTCAAGACCAAGTACATGGTAGACATTCAATACCCACCTGGAATGTCACCTCTTGCATGATCTTTAACTTCAGTCATCAAACAGAACATTCTGGCAGATGCACGCTTACTCTCTCCCAGCTTAGCAGCTGCGGCAAAAAGAGACCTTCCCTTTTCAAACAGAACTGAGTCTCATTGAAGCTACTTGGCTCACCTCCCCATTCCTGAGCCACTCCTTGTGATCATGGTGCTGTGCAGATGATGATCAGCAGGGCCTAACCCCCCAGGCTGTCCCTGAAAGAGGGAAAATGTGTCGCCCTAAACACTGGACTCAGAGGCAGCATAAGAGGCAGTGGCAGAACAAAGTGGAGGCATTAGGTAAAATGACCAGTTCTGCGTCACAGACAGGCATGGGCTTCAGGGTCCTAACTGAGCACTGGGGGCCAGGTAGGGCTGAGACCCTGCCACCCCAGTGTGGTTCTGAAGGAGCCCCATGAGCTCTGCCCGTACTGGGGACAGCCACGGACAGCAGTGGACTTCGATGCAGTCTTAAGCTCGCTTAGGACCAGCAGAGACTGAGGCACAGAGAAGAGAGCTCTCAGTCCGGCCCTTGGGAGATCTCTTCAAACGAAATCTTAGGACCCACACAGGCCACCGCCCCCTCCCCACCAGCCAGGAGAGCTGGCCACTGCTGACAGTCAAAGGGAAATAGCACCCTCCTTGCCAAAGAAAGGGGATGTTGCAACTCAGAAAGTCTTAGCGAAGCCGTAGGAAAGGTCACAGTGGAATAAATTGTGAAGATTTAGAAGAGTGCCCAGATCTGTGGAGGCTGGGCCTGCACTGCCGCCCCTCGGTTTTCTCTTTAATCATCAGCCTCTGATTCTGAGACATAAAATTACAAGTTCATTGATAATGATCAGTGATTTCCCGGAAAAAGCCCAGCCTTAATTAAGAGCAGGAGAAGCTGACACTGCTTTTCAACTGCCCACCATAGTCCAGTCAGGAAATTACCCGGTTGCAGAGCAAATAACGGCCGCGGGCACTCGGGAGGCCCAGGCTACCTGATGAACACGCGCTTGGCTGAATTAATATGCAGAGAGAGTGGCTTCGGGTGTTCGAGTTTTGCTGGTAATGGGGGCACTGACAGAGGCTGGGAGAAAGCAGCCAAGCTGGTGCGTGAACACGGAGCTGCACTGTCTGCCCTTGTAACAAGAGAGATTTGTGGACAAGAGCCTCAGACTACTCTCCTGGTAGCTGCCTAGAGGTCAGGGATCATGGGTCAGAGTGCAGCCAGAGTCTCAGTATTAGATGACAGCCAGAGCTCAGTAGGTAGCTGGGGTGTGGACAAGGTTAGAGGTCAGTGTATGGCCAGCGACAGGTGAGTGTATGTCCAGAATCAGGACCCAGTTGCCCTGTGCCTGGGCTGAAGGACTGAGGCTCCATCTGTTTCTCCCATCTTGCTTCCTGCACCTCCCTGCCTCCCCTCTCGTGCTCCCTGGTAGATCTCTGGTGTTTCTCATCTCTTGCTGCATCTTCTTTCTCTGACTCGAGAGATGATGAAAGAGTTTGAGATTGACCCTGCAGCTTTTGACTGTATAAAGGATCTCGTAAGGAACTTTGGGGCAGAGACTCTAACTAAATGAGAGCTATACATCCTTCTGGCGTGTTGTGGAGTCACCACCAGGAATGACAGGGGGCAGGTTGTGTCACTCACAGTGGGAACAGCCCCTGCCCTGGCCCTGTAATCCTGAGAACAGGCCCCCAACAGGGCACTTGCCCCCCAATGCTCTTCATCAAATTGCTGATCAAATTATCAGAGCAGCCACCTGATCACATTGGTGGCACAGCTGACTTCAGTGATGGGCTCTTCCCCGGCTGCTCCCACGCCAGTCTTCCCAGGATGCTCGGGGATTCCTTCCAGGAACAGAACACCCCCTGGGGCATCCAGACACATGCTCAGGAAGATGTCAATGCTTCGCTCAGCCTTGTCAACACAGTTTCTGGTGAGTTCTCCCTTGGTGCAAGCAGCCTGGAAATGAGCAGACACCATATGCATCCTGCCCTCCCGGTATGCTGACAAACCTTCCTGGGACTAAGGAGTTCCCAGGACATAGGGATCTTAGTGCTAAAGCTGGGAGAGTTCCAGGAAAGTTGGGCAGATTCCTGGGGACTTTGGTCTTGTCCTGGAAACCGGGGCTGCACTGGTCCTCTTGGCCCCAAGCTGCAGATGAGGGGACAGAGACTAGCCAAGCAGAATGTTCAGACATGAAGTGGGGAGGATAAGTTTAGGTTGTTGAGGGTCTGTCAATGGCCACGTGGGCTGGGAGGCAGGTCCTGTACCTGCACCCAGGTGTAGTCAGGGTTCTTTCCAGCTTGGTTTTCACTTGAAAATATGATTGATCTTAGAAATACCAGCTCAGTGATAATTCTGGCAGCTTGGGCCCCTTGTCAGGAAACTGGTATTCTCCCTAGTAAAAAGAATAAATAATAACAATTGTCACTGTTATTTTAACAACAGTTGAAATATGTTGAAAACTTACTAACCACAGGCGGTCAGCTAAGGCTGTGGTAACCAAGTTCCACAGACCAGGCAGCTTCACCAGCAGAGTTCAGTCCTCGCAGTTCTGGGAACGAGAGAGTCCATCATCAAGTCGTCAGCCGATCTGGTTCCTGGTGAGAACTCTCTTCCAGGTTGCAAATGGCCACCTGCTTTGGCCACCTGCTTACTATGTACTCATGTAGGCTTTTCCTGGTGTGTGTGTGCCAGGAAGGGGTGGGGGAAGCAAGAAAGCTCTGTGGTATCTCTTCTTATAAGGATGCTAATCCTATTATGAATGTCCCATTCGTATGACCTCATCTAAGCCCAGTTACCTCCCAAACACCCATTTCCAAACACCTGGGAGGTCAGGGCTGCAGCACATGAATTTGGAGGAACATGATTTAGTCCACTGCACCTGCTGGGTACATGGTAAACATTATGCATGCAATGTAACTTTTAATCCCTACAACCCTCAATTTAGTAAGTATATTGTTATTTTCATTTTATAGATAAGGGAAATGAAGGCTTAGAGAGATGAAGTAACTTTGCTAAGGCCACATAGCAAATAACTGGAGAACACACAGGCTTAATCAGGAGGCATGCTATAGGGAACGTGCAGTTTCAACCAAAGGTAGACTGAGCCTGGCCCTTAGTCATAACTGGGCCCGTCTGAAGGTCTTCTGCATCCGTTTACATAAGGGATGGAGGGCTGCCTGTGGAAAAACCTACTCTGCAAAGCAGAGCCAGGCCCACATGCTGTATTCAAAGACCAAGAGCATGGGTTTGGGAAAAGTAATTCTGAGTATGGGTCATGTCACTCAGTGACCCAAAGAATTATCCTGTGACCTAAGGAAAGAGAGATGCAATTGAAGAGTAAGAAAGCATTGGGAGAACTTCTCCACTGAATCAGAACCATCTGGGGACATCAGAGCCCAGTGCATCCAGGCAGAAGCCCAGCAGCCTTCGTAGTAGCAGGAGGAAGGACCATGCCTTCAGCACCCCACACCAGCAGTCCTGACCCTGACAGAGCAGCACCTGCATGGCGGCTTCCACCTCCAGGGGACAGAGCAACGAGACACCACCAGCAGTGAGCAGTGTAGGAGGGAGAGCAATGCTGCTCCACAGGTCCTGGGGGACTCATTGCAGAGCTCAGTAAGACACCCCTGGGCACTTATAGAATTAGGAAGAGCTCAACCCCAGCCCACTGGTGTTCCTGCATCAGAATGGGAACTGACTCTTATGAGGATCTCATTTTTACCTTCTGCCAAACAAGATCCCAGAAAACAAGTTACATTTACATTATTTTCTTGCTTTAAAATATGCACATTATCCTAGTCATCTTGGGCTGCCATAGCAAAATATCATAGTCCGTGGGTAGAGCTTCAACAACTGTCATTTATTTCTCACCGTTCTAGAGGCTGGGACATCCAAGGTCAAAGTGCCAGCCGATTCAGTGCCTAGTGAGAGCTTTCTCCCTGACTTGCAGACAGCTGTCTTCTTGCTGTGTCCTACATGTGGGAGACAGAGAGCTCTGCTGTCTCTTCCTTTTCTTAAGAGGACACCAGTCCTACCGGGTTAGGACCCCACCCTTTTGACCTCATTGAACCCTTGTCACTTCTTCATAGGCTCTGTCTCCAAATGCAGCCACATCGAGAGTTAGGGCTTCAACACTGGATTTGAGGGGGACACAAGCATTCAGTCTATCACACACACACACACACACACACACACACACACCCTCTCCCACTAAGTTGTAGAGAAAGGCCAAGCAGGTACTACTGTCCACACTTTGGATATGAGTTAACTGAGGCTCAGAGAGGCTCCATAACTTACCCAAGGCCGTTAATAAATACAAATTAATCACTTTGTTTGTAGAACCTGTCACGCCCTGCCCACACCCCCTCAGCACCTGCCATTCCTGAGGGCTCAGCTGCCCTCAGAGTGGAGGATGGGAGCTGGGGGATAAATTCCCTGGCTGCCTTGTTCCTGATACATCTCTTTGAAAGCATGTTCCACTCAGCCTTCCTGAGCTGCCTAGCAAGACAAGCCGTCCTTGGCCACTGTGCTAACCTGCTAAAGAACACTCAGTTTGCCCCCTTCCCTGCCCTGCCCCACCTTCCCCACCTCCACCAGAGACTACCTCCGAGATACTCTGCTTGCACTCACATCTTCACTCAGCATCTGCTTCTACAAGAACAAAGCTAATGACAATGGTTTGGGATAAAATTTGGAAGTCATGAATATCACACTCAAGTCCATGGATATTCTGAGTGGCTAGGATTTAGAAATTAGTGAAGAGCAAGACAGGCTATCCTCTGACCTCATAAAGTTTATGTCTAGAAAACAACAACAAAAAATCTTCTACATCTTACTGACTAGAAATAGATTTTGTTACTTTTCTCCAGATATAATATAATTTCACTCTTGCAAGTTCATGTAATTATATACATACACCCCAGATATGTCCAGAAAGTACCCAGCCATGTGCTGTGGAAAAAAGAGACATTTATTGAAGAAGATACAAGATACAAGAAACATTGTACATAGGACAATGATGCCCCAGTCCCCTTCAAAGTAGGCACCCTGGGACTTCACACAGTTCTCCCAGTCTCCATCAGCTGCCCTGTCGTATTTTCCTGCATCTCAGCAATAGTCTGAAATCTCTTCCCTTTCAAAGGTGATTTTAGTTTTGGGACAAGCCAGAAGTTACAGGGCACCAAATCTGGGCTCAGGGGGGCTGAGTCACCTGAGTGATTTGACATTTCACCAAAAGACTGCACAAGACATGACACAGGAGCAGGCATGTTGTCGTGAGGAAGCTGCCAATCACCAGTTCCTCATAGCTGCGGCCTTCGGAATCATCTGAATAGTTTCCACAGAGGAATGTTCAAGCTTAATGCAAAATTTGATGCAGATTCATTACTCTACTTGCTTAGCCATTTTTAAAGTGACAGCCACACAGTACACATGCTCACTCAACAGCATCTACCACCCCCACTGACTACTATAGTGAAGTCATCATTGCTCACATGTGCACATTCCAGTCCACTCTCCTTGGCTATCAGGTTATATCGACATCATGCAAACCATTCTCATTATATTAACAATGGTTGGACTTTTTTCAAAGAGACCTCATATACAGTTACTAAATCTATATTGTGCCATTGTTTTGAATACATATTTTTTCTCATAAAATTATGAGTACTTTTATATTTCTAATTTGTCTTTAAAACTGTAGAGTATTATGCTAAGTGAAATAATCCAGGCAGTGAAAGATAAATACCATATGATCTCACCTATAAGTGGAACCTAATCAACAAAACAAACAAATGAGCAAAATAGAGCCAGAGACACAGAAATAAAGAACAAACTGACAGTAACCAGAGGGAAGAGGGGAGGGAGGCAAAGGGAGAAAGAAGGGAGGGGCTAGCAAAGGAACAGGAATAGAGGACTCACGGACATGGACAACGTCAGGGGGAATTGACTGTGGGAGTGGTGGGGGTGGGGCTGGGGAGACCAACAGGGAAAAAGGCAGGAAAACTGTAACTGAACAACAATTTTTAAAAATTAGTTTTAATGGCTATAAAATATTTCCTCATTTGAACCAGCATTTATTTAACTGTTCCGCAATTGTTTCCAATGCTCCATGGTAACAGATAACACCATGATAAAACTTAAACAGATTCTAGGTGCACTTTGATGCAATCACATTAACACTTTAGGAACATCACCCTGGCAGCTCTGTGGGGGCAGCCTTGAGGGAAATGGAAGCAGGGAGACTGGCCAGAATATCCGAGCCAGAGATGATGAGGCCCGAACCCAGGTGTTGGTGCTGAAGGTGCAGCAAGCGGAGAAGCGGAATTACAAAGGCAGGACTAAGCTCCTGAGCAGCTTCCCCACCTCCACTTACAAACTCTTCCTATCAACTTAGAGCTCCTCACGTGTTCCTTGTCACCTTGTCAGTCCTTCAGAGAGAAGCCTGTCTTGTCCTCCAGAATCCCCATGAGATTCTAATGCAGATCTAGACCCACATTACTGAGGTGAAATGCCCTTTTTCCTTCAATAGAAATAATTCTGGGGACATAGTTATGCTTCATAAACTACGCTTTAGATGAAAGAAATGATAAAAAGTCCACCAGTGCATGTACTTTGTGAGTCGGAGTCATCCAAGGAAACCTGGTAAGGTTGGCAGAGCAGGTTATTTGAGCAGAGAAGATTTGGTTATTCATTGGACCCAAGATATGCCAATCTTCTCCGCCCTGCCAATAATCCATGATCTGGAGGATACAGTGGGAGTCAGCAATGGGAATTTGGGGAGAGATGCTCCTGGGGCTGCTATCATGCATCCTGACTCCAGGGTAGTGAAAATGGGCCAGGGAAAAAGCAGGCTTTCCAGAGCCTTCCTTCAGGGAATGCTGGAGAAGGCAAGGGAGGAAACTGTGAGTTTAGGATAAGTACAACGTGTGGAACCCAGAGGGAGGAGGATCTCCCCCAGGGAGGCTAGGAGCTGAAGGGACTTGCCAGTATGTGATGTAGCAATAACATGGAAGTCCATTGAGGTCCAGAACAGCACCAGGAACATCATTCATCTCCTGAGTACCAAGCGTATGCCAGGCCCTGTGCTGGGTGCTGAAGACAGTGATGAGCAATAAGGCACAGTCCTGCCCTCATGGAGTTTACACTCTAGTAGGAGCAGGCTAACATGGATGAAGGAGACTGGGCACTGGATACTTCCCTGTAAACAATCTTATTTCATTCTCTCACCACCATCCTATGAAACACGTACTTGTTTTCTGTGGTGGTTCCCATTTTACAGGGGGTACAAGTTGAGGCTCAGAGAGGTGGGTAAACTAGCCAAATTTTACAGTTGATGACAAAATGTCTGGGATTTGAACCAAGATACAGCTAACTACAGAGTTCTCTCTTTGTCTGGAATGGTGGTTCTCAACCAAGGTGATGTCTTTTCCCGGGGGATATTTGGCACTCTCTGGAGACATTTTTGGTTGTCACAACTGGGAGAGGTGTGCTCCTGGCATCTAGGGGGCAGAGGCCAAGGATACTGTCAAATATTATGCCACATGCGAGCAAGCCCCTCGCAACAAAGAATTACCAGGCCGAGATGTCAACAGTACCAATATCGATGACCCTAGGTGAGCGTGTGTGCCATAAACGCCTGTAAGCAGGGGTTCGACTCCCCCTGGAAACTCTCAGGATTTGTCTGAATGGACCACCAGTCTGACCAGGGAAGCCAGCTCCAGGCCCCAGGTATGGGTGGCCCTGGCAGGCAGAGTGCCAGCCCCCAAACACAAGGAGGATGGAGATGGATAAATGCCCCAAATTCCAGGTAAACTGATGGCTGAGGGAGGAACGAGAGGCCATGTGGGAGCTCCCAGAGCAGCTGCCCTCTTCACACCCACCCCTCAAGATGTTTGTCCTCAGAGACATATTCATCAGTTCCTTGAAGGATACAAACACAAATAGTTCTTGGAGCAGCTTGCTCTCCCCAGATAGCGCTGGACTAATATTTGTTTTAGAAAATGGCTGAGCTGTTCATCTTCTCCAGCAAAGGGGATCTGTTTTCCTCTCAGGAAGTCCCTGGGGTTCTCAGTCAGAGAAGCCTACATCCGGAGGGCCAGCGATTCCTTTCAGGCTTGATGCACAGGCAGGCATGCTCAATGATGAAGAGACAGAAACAGAGGACAGTGGAGGCAACATTAGCTGCAGTCCTACTATGTTCTCAGTTTTGTATACAGCATCTCATTCACAAGTGTTCTGAGAGGGATGGGATAGACTTTTTTTTTAACCCATTTTACATAGAAAACACTAACAAGAAGTTAGATAACTTGTCCAAGGCCACACTGCTTGTGAGGAACATTGACAGGATTTGGACACTCACGTGCATGTGACCCAAAGCCCCTACACATGCAGGTCGGTGTTGCTCCAGCAGTCGAGGCTTGTCAGCAGCACAGGCTCTCATGCATCTCCTTGATGGGACAGAGAAGTCTTACAGAGAGCAGGGAATGGAAAGCCAGTCATCAGAAAACTCTACAGACCCTGATCCTGTCAGGAATCTTTATATTGCAAGTTAAGAACCCCAGTGGGAACTGGTCTAAATAATATGAGAATCTATCCATTCAGGAGCTGGAAGTTATTGAGAAAAGGCAGACTTCAGAGTTAGTTAGATTCAGTAGCTAAAATATTTCCTTAAGGACTTTTTTTTTCTCTTTCTTCCCTCTGCCTTCTTTAGTGTCAGCTTTCCTTTGATGGAAAAATGGCTGCAGCAGTTCCAGGTATCACTTCTACATCCCACCATCCCACCATCTTGATGCCTTTACAAGATGCCTTCAGTAGATGTCTTAGGCCAGGAAGAAACCTTTTTTCCATAATCCCCATGGGAACTTCTTACATCTTGATGGCCCAGTTTGGGTCACATACCCATCCCTGAACTAATTGGCTGGGGGAAGGTCTTGCACTGCTTGGCTTAAGCCTGGGCTGACTGAACAAGACACTGTAAGAAGGGGGGTGAGATTAGGAAGCTGACTGAGTAAAAAGGAATCAGAATCAACTCTTGGAACTAGGGTTGGGTCAAGGCTCTAAAAACAGCATGGTCATTGCACATAGCCATTCTATTCACAGGCAAGAGATGGAGTAAATCGGGGGGAGGGAGCCACCAGGTCTACCACAGGCAGTAAGCATACCAGTCTCTGTTGCAAGGCAGGCTGGAAGTCAGGAGACTGGAAAACATGAAGGCTGCTTGGCCTAGGGTTAACTAGGTCAGCAGGCAGAGCTGCAGTGGTGAGAGGTACAGTGAGGACAGGGATAAGCAGATGCCTTCAGATATGAAGCCAGCTTCAGGAAGGTCATTTCCTCCATGAGACAGAGGCAAGACCCCTTTAAGGCATGGATGTGGAATGGTCCAGCAGAGAGAAAGAATGCAGGTCTGGATGCCGTGGTATTTATTGTTGTCATTGTTTTTAAAGGGCAGAGGACCTTTTGTGAGCAGATGACTCCTATTACCCATATTATCTATTTTTATAAAATTGTCAGCTCTGTGAGAATGGATTCATCTCTGTCCCTGAAACCCAGGATACAGTTTGGCGCATAGAAGGCATTCAGGAAATGTATTGAGTTAATTAATATAACCAAGAAGGTAGACCTTATGGATATATATCAAGCTTTATACTCTGATAAGAACAAATATGCTTTCTTCTCAGGCACACATAGAACATTCACAAAAGTTGAGCATTATTAGGTCACAAAGAAAACATTGGTAAGTTCCTTAAAGCAGAAACATTAACAATGCTCTCTGAACACAGTGCAATAAAGTTAGAATTTAGAATGAAAATTTTAAAAAGATCTTTCACCTAAATTTAAAACATCTTATTAGTTATCTATTGCTGCAAAAAAGTATCCCAAAATTTGATAGTTCAAAACAACAAACCTTTATTATATCACAGCATATACATGTTTCCCCACACTATCTGCACAGAGGGCCTAAAAGAAATGGCATCCCAGCATCCATAAGCACAACTAGAAACCAGATCTTGGTCCCTAAGTACCATTCTCTGTTAAATGGAACAATGGCTTCTTTTTCTTTTCGAGTTGTCAAAGGTCTTGTTTTTTTAAGATGTACAACATGATGATTTAATATACTGACACATTGTGAAATGATGACCACAATCAAGTCAATTACCATATACATCACTGCACATAGTTACTGTTTGTCTGTATGTGTGGTGAAAACACTTGAGATTTGCTCTTAGATTTTTTTGTTATTATTCATAGTTATCACACTACATATTATATGCCTAGAACTTCATTTTATGCCTGAAAGTTTGTTCCATGCGACCATCATCTCCCCATTTCTCTCATAACCGCAGCCCCTAGCAAATACTGGTTCTGTAAGTTGGGTTTTTGTAGATTCCACATGTAAGAGAGATCACACAATATTTGGCTTTCTGTGTCTGTCTCAATTCACTCAGCATAATGCCCTCTAGGACACAATAGCTCTTTTGAAGAATGACTGATTCTGAGGCTGGGCTGGGAAAGTACAAGGTAACCCTGGGACATTTCGTGGCACTAGAAAGTGAGAAAATGCTCAAAAACTGATTGAGCACATATAGGACATAAGTACTAAGTTGTAGAGGCTCCCAATGGTCAAATATAAGGAAATTTGAATAAGATACCTAATGATTATAAGGGATTATAATCTATAGAATGAAACACGTCCATGAGCCAATAGTATGATGATTAAAACTGAGTGAATGAATGAATGAATGAATGAGAAGGGAAAGCCCTTTCTTACAATGGAATTCCAATGAAAATAGAAGAAATGATGGAAATAGAAAATCACCACTTTAATCATACAAAAACCATGTTAATAATTTTTTAGTCAAGAATCATTCATGGATGCTAAAAGTAGTGGGCAAAAACATGATAAGAAACATTATATTTACATAAGTTTCAAAGTACCCTCCAGACAGACACTTATTGAGCACCCAGGGGAAAATCGTGACTTCACACCTGAGAAGCATGGTAGGCACCTGCTGATGGGAACAAGTGAGTAATTAAAGTGAGCGTCAGCACCAATGTGCTGCGTTGATGTCAAAGCCACCTGACGGGAAGCACTGGGAAAGACACACTATCGTTTCTGCAGTATTCTTGCCAAAAACATATAACCTGAGTTCATCATGAAAAACACTGGATAAACCCAAATCAAGGGGCATTCTACAAAGCAGCTCACTGCCACTCTTCATCAAAGACAGAGAGAGACTAATTAACAGAGACTGGGGAGACACGACAACAAGGTGCAGCGTGCGATCCTGCACTGGGTCCTGGAGCACACTGAAGACTTTAATGCAATAGTTGAGAAAATGTGAATAAGGTCTGCAGTTTAAATAATAACACTGTATCAATGTTAATGACGTAACTTTCATAATTATACTGTGATTGTGTATGATATTAACCCAGGAAATCTGGGCAAAAGGTTCATGGAAATATTTGTAATACTTTAGCGGTATTTTGTAAGTCTAAATCATTCCAAAATAAAAAGCTTTAAAAATGTAAAAAAATAAACTTCCCCCCAAAAGGTCAGAAATGACTCATATTCAAACTTAGGTAGTTCGCTAGTCAAGGCTGCAGTCTAATAATACACCTCCATTCCTCCTGAACCTTCTAAAGTGCTGTGGCACCTGTTTCTGGGATGGTGGTCTCTCTGGGGAGCCGAGTTCAGTCGGACAAATAGGGATGAGAGTGAGACAAAGAGTCGTCGGGTCAGGAGGAATGCAAGATTCTGGAACAATTCCCCCAAATCTGGGACCAAGACACCAGGTTTCCCACCATACATAGGATGGAGACTAAGTGTCCATTTTCTTACTATTATCCTAAACGACGGAGTAGCCCCATGGGGGTGTAGAACTTGCGTAGACTGAGGTGATGAGCACTTGGTAACAGGGAATTGGTAGGATGTGGCAGATGAGGAAAGCCATGCCCGGGGGGCTGAGCAGAGCTGCTCTAGGCAGGACTGCCCATGGTACAGAGAAGAAGAAGCTAATTCAACTGCTGTTGAACTCCTACTATGAGTCACTCACTAAAACACAGAGGGGAAAGTAGGAAATTGGCAGAATACGGGTCATAAGAGGAGAGATGCCCTCTGCCTGGGATTCAGCAGAGGGAGCAGGGATGGGCCAAGAGGGGAATGTGAAATCAGGGGAGATTTGAAGAGAAAACAGCATGGGTTCTAGGCCTTGAAGAGGATTCTGACCTATGGAAGGAAATAATAAATAGTAAGGTGGTTCCTTGAGACTGAACAGAGGAAAAAAACACACACAATATACCTAAAAAATGCTGTGTGTGTGTGTGTGTGTGCGCGCGCGCATATCTCCTGCCCGATCCCTCCTGTCTCTTCCAGCCAGGGGCTCTTCCACTCTAAAGGCCAGGACACACTTTAGCAGATGGTAGCACAAAGGGCTCTGAGCTGAGACTCATCCTCAGATCAGGTCAGGAACAGCTCACTGCCTTTCTCTGGTAATCTACTTGGAAAGTGGCAGCCCCAAAATAATCCCCAAACCAGCAAACTTCCATCTCACAGCCGAGGCCCTCGGGGACAGAGGAAGCCTGTTAGTACTCAGCTTCCAAGCAGCCCAGGTCCAGTCTCAAGGGCGAGGGCCCCTCTATGGGTGCAGGTATCATCCTGGGAACCTGGACAGAAAAAGAAGGAAGGGGAGATGGGACACAAGCCTTAGCAACAGAGCCAGGGTCAGAACAGAAAGAAGTAGAAGCAGTGAAAAGTGCAAAGACCATGAGAACGAAATTAAGTAATGGGGTGGAGTGGGGAAGAAATCCCCTTTGACAGAGGTTGAGTTTAGACCAGATGAGCCACAAATTTCTGTCTTGGCTGCCAGTCCTTTTTTCTCTTCTTTAAAGGGAGGGGAAAGGAGACAGAAGTAAGTGTCTGAGAAACAGATGAGGGGGAAGAAGAGTGAGAAGAGAAGGCACAGAAAGGAAGCAGAGTAGGAGGAGCTGTGAGGAGAAAGGAAGAGGTGAGAAGAGAGGGATCAGCCCATGAACTTGGAGCAGGGAGAACTGGGAGGGGAGCCAAGCGAGGAGGGAGTCAGTGTACTCAGCTCCAGGGTCCTTGGCACTCCCTGATCACAATAAGCTCTTTCCGGCAGCGACAAAGTAGAGGCACTTCCGTCAATGAGTTTGGGGCATCGCAGGGGTGGTGAAGGGGCTCACAGGTCCCATGCAGCTGGGTCTGGGCTCCTGCTGAGCTCGCCCAGGGGCGGTGGAATGTGGTGGCTGGCTTCATTCCTGACTTCCTTCTGCAACCGGCTTTCCCCCACACAGTTCTGTCTAGCACTTATTATTTTTACATGAAAGTGTATTAAAATTAATTTTATTTTGAGAATTATCTGAGAATTTCACAGCCCCTCTTGGGAACAACCTAGGTATCCTAGGGGGGGCTGCAAATGGAACTGAGAACCCTTCTGAGGCTGACATGTGCCATCTGCCAGCTTCAGAGCTGCTGCTGCTGCTGCAGCTGCTGCTGCCAAGAGTCAGTAGTGTAGGCCTCCGGGGGTGGAGGGGGCTTGGAGTGCTGACAAATCTTACCCCGAGGTGAGAGCCAGCAGGTGGTTGGCCTGGTGGAGGGACCAGGGCCAGGGCTCACCTGCGGCTGCAGCAGCTTTGACTGTGGTCCATGTCATGGTCAGCCAGAGTCCACTCTCTAAGGTCAAGTCATGGAGTCGCACAGATTTCAGGTGAGGCTCACATCACCAGGCTACAGCTCTACAGTCCTGGACCTCCCAGACACACCTCCCCCAGGTCCCCACCACCCCCTCTGCCACCAACCTCCTAGAAATTCTATAGTTTTGCAAATCAAATACACCCAGCTACAGGCACTGTCACCCACAGAAGTCCCAGGGGCATCTGTCCCAGGCTGCTCAGGATCCTGGAACATGGCAAAGACCCTCCATGGTGGCACAGTCAGTCCTCACTTCACATCAACAGGTTCTTGGAAACCAACTTTAAGAGAAACAACACACACTGAAAACACTTTTACTATAAGCTGATTGATATAAACAAGAGTTAAGTTCCTAGAGCATATTTTAAAAAATCACCAGACTTCTAAATGAACACCCAAAATACTTCTAATAGTAAACACTGAAATAAATGTGAACTATACATACCTTTTAGAAAAGTTATGAAAAACAAGGTAATTATTTTCCAACCTGCTTATTCCATTTCAGGGTCACAGGTGTCCAGAACCTCTCCTGGCAGCTCAGGGCACACGGCAGGACCCATGCTGGACAGGATGCCCTTCCAGCACAGGGTGCTCACGCCCCACGCCCACATTCACTCGGGCTGGGACACTGTAGACACACCCACCCATTCATGGCACAGGTCTCTGGGATGTGGCAGGAAAACAGAACATCTGGAGAAAACCCCTGCCGACATGAGGAGAATGTGCACACTCCACACAGGGGCCCCACCCAGGAATTGAGTTTTTTCTCATCAACATTACCACCAATGACACTGAATGAAATGAGGTTATTCAAGGACCTACTACACTGGCTGAAAACAAACAGGCTCAAGGACAGATCAGCTCACTACGTGAGCACTGCTTGTTTTTACCCATCAGACCTGCTCTGTGATGGGACAGCAATAGCACATGTGGACCAAGTGCAGAGTCTGTGCCAGGCTCTGCCACCCCAGTCCATCCTTGCCACAATCCTGGAGGCAGATGCTAATCTATCGCCTCCCCCAGGAAGGTGCAAAATAAGCTGGACCACCACGAACCCTGGAGGCTACAGGGGTGTGAGCGGGGTCTGTCACTGTCCAGTGACTGAGGAATTCCAGCCTGCAGTACAGAGCTTTACTACATGGACCCCGAGGCCCCCCTCTGCCCAACCGTCTGTGAATCTGTTACTGGAGGAATGACATGCAAGGAGAGAGGATAGATGCACAGTGGATCATGAGTTCTTCACATAGAGTCTTGGTTCACCAACATACTGTGTCCGTAGGTACCTGGTTTTGAAAAGAAAGCCCTCCACTCATAGCCTGGAAGCTCTGGACACAGACGGAGACCTGGCTGACAGGGTCTGCGTGAACTGTCCTGGAAAATGGGGCAGGGGCTGGAGGATGAACCTGAGGGATGGAGAGAAGGCAATGGAGCCTGAGACAGGAAAACCAGTAGAAGTGACTTATATCCTGGAATAACCCAGGGACTTCTGTGCATAGGAATTTTCCATTTTTACTGTTCTGTTCTGTTCTGCAAAAGAAACTCCTGCATTGCCTGAGCCTTGAGTAAGTTGTGTTTCAGACATAGCCTTGCCCCTCTGGCACTCTGACAGAGTGAAGAAACTGGGGAGATACCCAACAAGGTGATGTGATCTCCAAAGAGGCAATTCAGGGGAGAAAAGGGACAGAAGATTCAGGAATGACATAAGGGGACCGAGAACTCAGCAGAGGCAGGGGCTTAGAACCCATACCCAGGAATCCATGAGGCAATGGGAGGAGTGCTGGGCTTCCCACTGTCCATGGGATGACCTTCTGATCTCAAGGTGGTAGCCCAGGCTGCAGACCACCCCCACCCTCGAATCCATAGACGTGATGCAGATGTTATGAAAACGGACTTGCTGTGCATATGGGGTGGGGCATTTTCTATGCTTTCCACTCTGTTTTGTTGTGAACCTAAAACGGCTCTAAAAAATAAATTCTCCCTGGCTGGTATAGCTCAGTGGATTGAGCTCAGGCTGCAAACCAGAGCATTGCAGGTTCGAGTCCCAGTCAGGGCACATGCCTGGGTTACAGGCCACGGCCCTCAGCAACTGCACATTGATGTTTCTCTCTCTCTCTCTCTCTCTCTCTCTCTCTCTCTTTCTCCTTCCCTTCCCTCTCTAAAAATAAACAAATAAAGTCTTTAAAAAATTCTCTTAAAAAATAAATAAATTCTGATTAAAAAGTAAAAAATAAGAATAAAGAAAAGAAAAACATAAACACATACCTACATAGCACCACTGGAAAACGAGAGGGGTTTGTTAGAGACCTCGGAGCGAGAGGACCTTCTACAAGAAGGAAAAGAAGGAGCCTTCATTTCCAAGATGAAGAGGGACCACGGGCTTGGTGTGCAGCAGGAACACACAAGAAAAATGACACCACAAGAGGGAGGGGGTGAGGGGAGGCCATCACCAGTCACTGCAGTGGATACGGGTGGGGGCTGGGGAGCTGGGAGCAGCACCTGGGTAGTTTCCCGTGCCACCAACCACTGGGGTGCACGGCCTGGTGGCATGGCCCTCCAGACATCCTCAGTGTTCACTACAAATAGTTAACTCCCCACCCACCCCGATGTGGGCTGCACAGCCGTCTGAGAGGAAATCTCAACTCTAAAGGTGAATACACAGTCGAGATTCACTGTGTGTGAGAAGGGACTTGAACCACTTTGAACTCCTGAAGAACAAAGTCTCCTTGGACAGGCTGAGGGTTTAGGAACTTGTAGGAAACAGTTATGTCTTTTTCCTACGTCAGTCTCAACAGACAGGTGGCCTGGGGTGAGAAAGGGTGGAATAGGAGGAAAGCTATGACATCGGCATCAGACAGTGGAGAGTCTAGACATCTCATGGAATCTCTTCTCACCTCAGGCAGAGCTCCCTTAAATGAATCTCTTTCATTTTCAGAAAATTCTTGGCATAATGTTAACATCTCTGGGAACCCTGAGATGTGAAATGAAATCCTGGTGGTGAGCAGACCACAGCAGGGAAGGTAATGGATTGCATTTTGTAGATATCAGTTTCTATTAGTTGCAAGCAGAGATCTATATTGCAAATGGAGTTTGTCCATGAGGAGAGAACATGCCACGCAGTTAAATTGAAGTGTGGCTGCAGACAGAGTCTTACGTACAATAACCAGTCACTACTGGGGTGAGGCAGCAGATTCATGCCCTGAGGTCACTTCACTGGCCAGCAAGTGAGAGAGAAAGTGAACACCTCTCTGGACTTTGCCCTCTTGCTCATAGCCCTTAATAGCTTCTAGCTCATAGGCTGTGGCAATATTGTGAAGGACATTTGCCTGAATCCATATGTGCTCCAACCATTGTCTGCAACCTCAGTATGTTATATGCTTCCATATCAATGCACAATGATGTTTCTGCTGGGTATAGATGCTTAAGCATCACTGCATTTATGGCAACTTTTTAAACATTAAGTGTTTGCTCAATCAAGAATTACTACAAATATTGCTGCTAACATGGGGTGGTCTATAACACTTGACATAACAAAGGAGCCCCATTTCCCAAAAGATGGTATCCAGTGCTCTCCCCAGAGAGGTCCCCCTGTGCTGAAGAGCAGTTCAGTCCATAAGAAACATGAGGAATGGACGCTGGGCAATTAGGTAAGGGTGGCTACAGTGAGTGTGGTAGATGAGGAGAATAGGTGAGGCAGGAATTAGGCCTGGTGAGCAAGAGAAGCTATGGGTGGGTAGGAACAGTGGGCAGAAGTGGGTGCGATTGGGTGTGAGTATGTATGAGTGAGTATGAACGGGCTTGAGTGGGCAAAGGCAATGATGGTCCCTTAATAGTTCATCTGCACCCCCCAGCTCCCATTTTGTAATTAGGCAGGACCATTCGATAGGCCATGGGCAGAAGTGACTTGTGTCCTTCCTGAGCTAAGGCACACAAGGGCCAGGGTGCAACCCTCTAGCTGTGCTCAGGTGCTGCAGTGACCAACAACATTCCAGGTGGCAAACTCCATCACTTTGGGTCCCTGAGTGACCACGTGAGTGTGACGCCCCCCCTACTAACCAAGGTTGGATGTGTAGCACAAATGAGAAATTAATCTTAGTTCCATTAAACCACTGAGACTCCAGGGTTCGTTTTTCTGCAGCATGACCTAAGCTGTCCTGCCTAAGGCAGCGGCCTGGGGAGGGTGGCTGTCTGGGCGGTGAGCTCGTGGTGCAGTGACACCTGGCTGCAGGGAGCTACCCAGCAATTCCTTCTACTTCCCAACAGACTTTTAAGGGGCAGGTACGGGGGATTTGCTAGTGAACAAATGACCAAAATGCTGGGCCCAAGGGGCTTATGTTCTAGCAAGAGAGACACAAACAATAAACAAAAATAATTAAATAAATAGTGTATTGGAAGATGGTAAGTGTTATTTTTTAAAAAGTATCTTAACTGTAACCCTGGCTAGCAACAGTTGTGTGTTAGACCCTAACAGGCAGGGAGCTGAAGGGGCCCCAGCACCCAAGTCTGTTTCAAGGTCATGGCCTCTCTCCTGGCCTCCCTGGGAGAACCTCCCTGCCTGTGTGAAACCACAAGAAAATGAACAAAGGCAGCTTTGGGACCCATGGGTGAAGTTTGCAGCTCTGGGTTTTGAGAGTAAGTCAGAAACCATGGGGCAACCGGGCCAGACAGAATGTGAGCAAAGTGGAGGAAGGAAGCTTTATGTCTAGGGGGTCTGCCATGCATTTGCCTACTACCTAGGACCAAAAGGTGAAGGATGCAAATGTGCTGGCTTTGAACTGCACCATTTTCTTCCTCCTTATTTTCTGGGTTTGGATCCCTGGGAAGGGGTGGGGGATCAATCTGTTGTTCCTTCCTTATTCTGCAGCCTAAGAGCAGAGACTGGAGTTTACCGTTTCCAGACTTCCATTTATTCCCTCCCAGATAAAGATCTCCCAGTTTGGTAATTAGGAGCAGGGTCCCCTCCCTGTTCCCTCTAACCTCCCAGAGACTACAGCAGTAAATAAAAGTGCCCACACTGGCTTAGTGGGGGAGGAGGCGGGGAGCAGGAGGGTTGAGGATGATGTTTGAAACCCCTGTGGCCTGCAGCACCAGACAAACGGTCTCAGAGCCCTGGGCAGGCAGGAGATGCAGCACAGTCACTTGATCATAAGGAAATTAAGCCCAGTTCATTAAAACACAATATTTAGGTATAATAATGCTGTGGGAGCAGCTTTGAATAATTGAAGATGCATTTAATTTACTGTATTGCTCTGCTGTGAATACTAAGAGTGAGACAATAGCCATTTCTAAAGTTGAGTAAATATTGATTAATAAATTTTCAGCATGGAAGTTCCTTGCTACCAGGCACATACATGGCTTCATTGCCTGGGCCCTGGACTTAGCACCTGCACTGGAATATTTGGTGACTAAGTGCACTGGAAACTCTCTGATGCCCTACCTAATTTTATATCATCATGTGCACATTTCCACTCAACAACCACGGATTCTGCTACCCATCTTCTCCATTGGTTATGTTTTTGTTGTTAATATCCAATTCTATAGCATTTTGCATGTGAAAATAGATTGTTTGGATTGGCCTGTATGACAATGGTCTGTTTCTACCTTTTAGAATGTATAGAGATTTCCTTGGTGGCCCAGCTAGGGTTGATTTTTAATATAAAACATAACTACAAGCAATATAAGTGAAAAGAAAACTTTGTTCTCTGTTAGGCACAAAACAAACAAAATCAGACTTGCAATTTTCTATTTGAATTCCCTATTTTCTTACCTACTTTTTATTTATCTGCTGTGTCAGCTTATGAGTGAAATGGGAGGCTTGGTCAGTTTTTCCTCACTTTTCCCTTCAGCTTGATGCATAATTGTGGCTTTGTGCATTTCTCCTTGTACTTCTATCTGGATTTGCTTCAATATTTAAAATCCATATTGTTGGAACAAAATGGTTCGTAATGTTGATCATTCCTTGATGGATTATTATTTCTTTTGTCTATAAACAATGCTTCAGTTTGCCCTTTATAATACTTTTCACATTAAATTTCATTCAGCCTGATGTTAATCACTATTCCAGATTTATTTGCTAATATTTGTTGATATTTTTCATCTTTATTTTCAACATTCCTTTGTCAGTTTAAGAATATCTTATGTAAAAGACATATATCTGGATTTGAGTTGTTTACTCAGACCGAGTCTCTGTCTTTTAATAAGCCAACCTAATACATTGTTGCAGTTACCTGGAGTTTTTCCTGCCAAATGATTTTGTATTTTCCACGCTTTCTTGTTCTTGTTTTTCCCTTTCTGGCTTGGATTAAATTGATTAAACCTGCTTTGTTTCATTTTTCTTCCAAGTTTGGAATTTACATATTTTCTTTATTCTCCCACTGGCTGTTCTTAGCTTTTCATCACATCTACTCAAACTCACAGTTTAGAAATAATAACACTGATCTCAAAGAGGGGGAGGGGAGACTTTAAAAGGAGATAGACATGCTTTGGTCTTGCTAGTGGTGACAGTTTCACGTGTGTGCACTTACCCTCACTCATCAGGTTGTGTATGTTAGATATGTACGGCTTTTCACATGCCAGTCATGCCTTACAGAGTGGGGTTTTGACTCACATTTTTTCCTAATGCTATCCATTAGCATTATGTAAAAGGAGAAAACGTAGGGTAAAAGATATCGTCTTGGCAATGATTTTTTGGGAAAGACATCAAAAGCACAGGCAACAAAAGCTAAAATAAACAAGTGGGACAACATCAAACTAAGTGTGTCTGCACAGCAAAGAGATTTAAAGAACTCACACAGCTCAATAGCAAAAACAGCAAATAATCCAATTTGAAAATGGGCTAAGGAACTCAAGAGACAATTTTTTTCCAAAGACATAGAAATGACCATTGACATGAAAAGATGCTCGACATCGCTAATCATCAGGGAGATGCAAATCAAAACCACAGTGAGAGATCACCTCATATCGCTTAGAATGGTGAGTTTCTTTTTTTTTTTTTAATAGATTTTTTTTTAAGATTTTATTTATTTATTTTTAGAGAGGGAAGGGAGGGAGAGAGAGAGAGAGAGAGAGAGAAACATCAATGTGCAGTTGCTGGGGGTTATGGCCTGCAACCCAGGCATGTACCCTGGCTGGGAATCGAACCTGGGACACTTTGGTTCCCAGCCCGCGCTCTATCCACTGAGCTACGCCAGCCGGGGGAGAATGGTGAGTTTCAAACAGACAAGGTAACAAGTGAGGAAAAGAGAACCCTTGTACATTGCTGGTGGGAATGCAAATTGGTGCAGCCACTATGGAAAGCAGTATAAGGTTCACTGAAAATTTTAAAATAAAACTATCATCTGATTCAGCAATGCCATATACCCAAAGGAAATGAAACCAGTGTATTGAAGAGATATCTGCACTCTCACATTTACTACAGCATTATTCATAAAATCCATAATACAGAAACAACCTACATGTTTTTCAATGAATGAATGGATGAAGAAAATGTAATACGTGTAATATATGTAATAGAATATTACTCAGCCATAAAAAAAGAAGTCCTGACTCCTGCAACAACAGTGATGGACCTTGAGGGCATCATGCTAAGTAAAATAAGCCAAAGACAAATACTGTATGGCATCACTACTATGTGGAATCTAAAAAAAAATTTTAAAGCAGATTTTCACAGAAACAGAGAATAGAATGGTGGTTGCCAAGGGCTAGAACAAGGGAAAATGGGAGATGTAGGTCAAAGAATACAAATTTTCAGTGATACAAAGAGTAAGTTCAAGCTTAGCTGGGTAGCTCACTTGGTTAGAATGTCGTCCCAATACATCAAGGTTGCAGGTTCAGTCCCTGATCAGGGCATACACAAGAACCAATCAATGAATGCATAAATAAGTGGAACAACAAATAGGTGTTTCTCTCTCTCTCTTTCTCTCTAAAAAAATCAATAGAAAATTTAAAAGAATAAGTTCAGAGGATCCAATGTCCAGAATGACGGCTACAGCCAACAACACCGTGTTGTGTGCTGGAGGCAGCTGAGAGCAGATCTCCAGCTCTCTCACCGCACATGACACAGAGTCGGCTGTGTGAGGTGCGAGCCGTAGTCATGTCACAATATACACGCATGTTAAGTCATCTCTTCATACACTTTAAATATATTCAATTATATATGTCAACTATTGCTCAATGAAGATGGAAAAGAAGAAATGACCATTTTAGCTCTTTTTAAGTGTACTGTTCATTAAATATATTCACTTGTCATACGATCATCACCACCACCCATCTCCAGAATGCTTTTGATCATCCCAAACAGAAACTCTGAATCTACTGCACGGCATCTCTCCATTCTCTACCCCCAGGCTTTGACAGTCTCCGTTCCACTTTCTGCCCCTATGAGTTTCACTACTCTGGGCAGTTCATATAAGTGGAATCATATAGTAGTTATTCATCTTTTTGGGACTGGTTAATTTCATTTCTTGTAAAACCTTCGAGATTCATTCATATTGTATCATGTGACGGAATTTTCTTACTTTTTTAAGGCTGAATAATATTAATATCTGATTGTATGTATATATCATGTTTTGTTTAGCCACTTATCTGTTGATGGACATTTTAACTATTGGAAATAATGCTGCTGTGAGCATGAGCACATCACATTGATTCTTATGGTTGTAATATCTTCCCACGTCTTTCTAAGGATAACAATTAAATGTATTCACGTTTCTGCTCCGCTTGCTTTTTTAACTGTGTTCAGATGTAAGTTCACGTGCCAAGTTTGGTGCCTCCTTAAGGCACTGGCTCCTATCACCTGCAGCAAAAAGGGCTGCATCTTCCACCACTCACCCCATCAGAGGCTTCAGGGTCTGCTTGCATCCTGGTGTCTCAGTCCCCAGGCTTGCCACGTCCTCGGACCCACTCCCATTGTCTGCAGGCTTCCTCTTCTACAGGATTTTGTATGAGTTTGAAGTTTCCTTGCTCAGTCTAAGGGATTTCTCATAATTACTGTCCATCAACAGCATCTCTTCCTCCTGACCAGCATATTTCTGTCACTTCTCAGAAGCTGGGGCAGGCGTGGAGGAAGGCTTCTGCGTGCACATTGTCAGCTACCATGAATCTGGTTTCTTTTCAAGTTTCACGTTCTCAAACTGCCATCTCACATCAACAGAGCCTGCTCTTTGGGGGAGTCATAAGCAGAGAACAGATAGTACTGTGGCAGTCATTCACTTGTCTCTGTTAGACAAACAGAAACTTTTTGGCAGCCAAATATTTTCACAAAAGCTTTACAATTTCTTCTCGTACTCTCCCTAGCGCAGGAGTGTCAAACTCATTTTCATGGGGGCCATATCAGCCTCGCAGTTGCCTTCAAAGGGCCGAAATAATTTTAGGGCTGTATAAATGGAACTACTCCTTAGCAGTTAAGGAGTTGAAATTACATTCCACCCTTTGAAGACAACTTAGAGGCTGATGTGGCCCCTGGTGAAAATGAGTTTGACACCCCTGCCCTAGGGAATAGCTTCTCTTAAGCCCCCAGAGTTTGTCGATAGTAGTTGGTTTAAAATGTGAATATTCCTTTCAGTAATTTGGATTTATCTTAACCCATCCTCTGAAGAGGCAAGCAGCCAGTGGTTTTCCCATACCTGTGCAGGGAGAAGAAGAAATTCTTCTCTCAGCAGCTAGTACTGTTGTGGAAAATCCACCCACACTCGGGAGATAACAAAGCACAAACTTTATTACGCACGCGGGTCTCAAGGGAGTCAATTCCCAAATCCTGAGCCAAAAAGGCTGGGTTAGGGGTCCTTTTTATATACCAGTTACACAGGCAGAAAGGGAGGGGGACCAGCTGCTGAAAGCAAGCATTCAGAAGCAGGGGCAAGGTTAGTGACCTTGAGATAACGGTACTCAGCAACTCTGCTAGCCAGCTCCTTACCTAAAAATAACTTTTACTCAGCTTTTGTCCCGACAAAACTTGCAAGTGTTACGGAGAGCAGTTTCTTTTCCTGCCACAGTACAAGAATTCCTGGGTCTGAACACACAGGCCTTTGTGGAGACAGTGTCTGGATGATTCCACCTGGGATGGAGACTCAGAAACTTGGGAGCTGAGGGCTGAGGGTGAATAGTGTAGGGGAGAAAAACTTTTCCTCCACTTTCTTAGATTATTTGGTGGGGGCTGTGAATTAAACTAACATGAGACAGCTAAGCAAGAGAGAAGAGTTTATTTGCACATGCAATGCTCATGTATGCAAGAGGACTTAATGATGAGTAACTCAAAAGGGTGGTTAGAATTTGGGGTTTATATACCTAACAGTAGGGAAAAGGGAAGGGAGAGGAGGCTCCTTTGAGAAGTTCAAATAGGTCTTCAGAAAAGACAAATGGGCTTTTTAGGAGAACAAATGAGAGGTAAAAAAGTTTGTGATGATGTTTGTATGCAGGTATGAGCGTCTTCTTCAGGATCATAAAACTTCCCCAAAGAAGGAATTTACGGCAGGTTCATTTCCCAGAAGTTGTGGTTTTTGTTCAGGCAAAGCAAGCTCCAAGAAAGCTTTTTCTCAGCACTGGTTGAATGTCAAATGTCTTCAGTTTAAAACACCTTCATACCAAACTCTGGGGTTTGGAGTGGGTCCCCACAGTAGACTCACACAAGCTAGAGGTGCTGGAGAGGGGGCTTTTGGTCCTGAAAAAGAAAGGAAGAGAGAGAAGAGTGAGGAGGAAAGAGGAACAGAAAAATGGTAGATGACTCCTCAAATCCTGAGTAAATACATCACGCCCATGTGTTGTCTGTTATGAGCAGCCTTTTGTGGAAACCACAGCAGACACTGGCCTTTGCAGCCAAGATGGCAGCGGGCTGCACTCTAAGAAGATGAGAGGAAAAGGTGGAGGAATTTGGCCGTCAGAAATGCTCCAGCATTCTGAAAAAAGCTGTGGGCTTGCACAGGCTGAGAACTGAGAGGTGGAACCAAGTTGATCTAAATACCCAGGAGACAGGCAAGCCCCAGTTGACAGGGAAATATGCAAATGCCAATCCAGAGCCCTTCAAGGCTGGGGACTCAGAGCCTGGTGTCCAGTCATGAGGACCCAGAGTCCCCTCCTTTCCATGCCCCAATCTCCTAATGGAAGTATCCCCACAAGGGCAAGAGTCTTACTTCCAAACAGCCACTCACATTAATCTTTAAATTAGTGTATTTCAGCATATAAGCCACATGTTCCAGGCTTCTTCTACTCTTAGTTCTTCTGTTCTTACTCAGGACAAAAATTCTTTGTCAGGTTTTTTTCAACAGTTCTTTAGAAACATAATTGACCTACTACACATGTTTAAAGTGTACTATGTGACTTAAGTATGTATATCCAAAAACCATCACCACTGCCAAGATGATGAACACACCCATCTCCCCCGAAGTTTCCATGTACCCCTTGGTAAGCCCCTCTCTACGGTCCCTCCACAGACAACTACTGATTTGCTTTCAGTCATTGTGGCTACCTTGAATTTTTAAATAATTTTATATGAATGGATAGACTATTTGCTCTCTTTTGTCTTTTTTCACTCAATGTGAGATTCATCCACATTGTTGCATGTATCAATAGTTAGTTCTTTTTTATTGCTGAGTAGTATTCCATTATATGGATGCACCACAATTCGTTTATCCATTCATCTATTGAAGAACATTTTGCATTGTTTCCAGGTTTTTGCTATTACAAATAAAGCTTCTAGGAACATGTATGTGCAAGTCTCTGTATAGGCATAGTCGTTCATTTCTCTTGAGTAAATACCTAGGAAGGAAACGGCTAGGTAATATGTTTAACATTTTAAGAAACTACTAAACTATTTTCCAGTGTAGTGTACCATTTTACATTCCTACCAGCAGTGTACGAGAGTTCTAGTTCCTCCATATTTTTACCAATACTTGGTATAGTGAGCTATTTTTATTTTAACTTTAATAGATATGTAGCCTTTTTAATTTTAACTATTCTAATAGATATGTAATGATATCTCCTTGTGGTTTTAATTTGTATTCCCTGATGTCTACTCATGTTTTGTATCTTTTCATATGTTTATCCACCATCAGTATAAATTCTTTGGTGAACTATCTGTTCAAATATTTTACCCACTTTATTTGCTTATTTTCTTATTGTTTAGGTTTGAAAGTACTTCATATATATAAATGATTTATATAATTTGCAAATGTCTTCTCTCACACTGTGGATTTTCTTCTCATTCTTTTTTTCTTAAATATATTTTATTGATTATGCTATTACAGTTGTCCCATTCTCCCCCCTTCACTCCCCTCCACCCTGCACACCCTCTCCCACCCACATTCCCTTCCTTTAGTTCATGTCCATGTGTCATAAGTTCTTTAGCTTCTACATTTCCCATACTATTTGTGCCCTACCTCTGTCTATTTTCTCCCTACCATCTATGCTACTTATTCTCTGTGCCTTTTCCCCCTCTCTCCTCCTCCCACTCCCCTGTTGCTAACCCTCCATGTGATCTCCATTTCTGTGGTTCCATTCCTGTTCTATTTGTTTGCTTAGTTTGCTTTTGTTTTAGGTGTGGTTGTTAATAACTGTGAGTTTGCTGCCTTTTTACTGTTCATATTTTTTATCTTCTTTTTCTTAGAGAAGTCCCTTTAACATTTCACATAATAGGGGCTGGGTGATGATGAACTCTTTTAACTTGACCTTATCTGAGAAGCACTTTATCTGCCCTTCCATTCTAAATGAAAGCTTTGCTGGATAGAGTCATCTTGGATGTAGGTCCTTGCCTTTCATGACTTAGAATACTTCTTTCCAGCCTCTTCTTGCCTGTAAGATCTCTCTTGAGAAATCAGCTGACAGTCTGATGGGAACTCCTTTGACTGTCCCCTTATCTCTTGCTGCTTCTAGAATTCTCTCCTTAATTTTAATCTTGGATAATGTAATTATGATGTGCCTTGGTGCGTTCCTCCTTGGGTCCAACTTCTTTGGGACTCTCTGAGCTTCCTGGACTTCCTGGAAGTCCATTTCCTTTGCCAGATTGGGGAAGTTCTCCTTTATTATTTGTTCAAATAATTTTTCCACTTGTTGCTCTTCCTCTTCTCCTTCTGGTACCCCTATAATTTGGATGTTGGAATGTTTAAAGATGTCCTGGAGATTCCTAAGCCTCTCCTCATTTTTTTGAATTCTTATTTCTTCATTTTTTTCTGACTGTATGGTTTTTTCTTCCTTTTGGTCCACTCCATTGTTGTGAGACCCAGTTTTCTTTCCATCACTATTGGTTCCCTGTGCATTTTCTTCACTTCAGTTAGTGTAGCCTTCATTTTTTCATCTAATTTGCAACCAAAATCAACCAATTCTGTGAGCATCCTGGTCACCAGTGTTTTAAACTGTGCATCTGATAGGTTGCCTATCTCTTGGTCGCTTAAAAGTATTGACTCTGAAGCTGGAGCTTTCATTTGTTCTTCTGTTAGAACTATCTTTTTTTTTTTTTTGGTCTGGTCACGCCTGTTACGTATGAGGGGCAGAGCCTTAGCTTTTCACCAGGGCAGGGGACCCCAATCGCTGGGTTGTGATGTTGTATGTGGGGGTGGGGTCACAGAGGGAACAATGGCAGTTCCTCCACTTTCTGTCAGATTTTAGTCCCCTCTGCTGCTTCCCACAAGCAAATTGGGCCCTTCCGGTGCTGGTTCCTGGGTGGGTGGGCTTGTGTATGTTATAGGACCCTGTGGGTCTCTCCAATGAACTCTCCTGTGAGGCTGGGAGTCTCTCCCAGCACCTCAACCCCCACAAGTGTTTTCAATCAGTGCTTTTAGGTTTTATTTTCCTGTGCTGGGTCCCTGGGTTGTGCGGTCTACCTCTCTGCCCATTTTTCACCTGGTTTATTTGCACACGAATGTGTGACTGTGGACAGCCAGCTGCCTTTTGCACCTCACTGGGTCTGCTTGTTGCCTCCCCACGCCTGGGGTCTGCTAGCCGCCACCTGTGCACCTGGGGTCTGCCAACAGCTGTCTGGGTCCTATGCACCCCGGTCTGCCAGCCACCGCTTTTTCCTGCCTTGACCTATCTCCACAGGCCTCCAACTCCGCCCCTCTTACCGATCTGGTTGAATGGTTGTCAGACATCCATACAGTTCAATATTCTGTCCTGGTTGCTTTTTTGTTTCTAAATTTTAGTTGCCCTTAATTTTGGTTGTGCAAGGAGGCACAGTGTGTCCACCTCTTAGCCGGAAGACTCGTTCTTTTAATAGTGTCTTTTGGAGACCAAACATTTTTAATTTTGATAAAGTAATTAAAGAAATTAATTAATTAAAGTAATTAATTTTTCTTGTATGAATTGTGCTTTTGATGACCTATCTAAGAAATGTTGGCTGAACTTAAAGTCGCAATGATTTTTCGATGTTTTTTTGAGGAGTTTTAAAGGTCTATGTCTACTTTAAATTAGTTTTTGTGTATGGTACAAGGTAAAAATCAAAATTATATTTTTGCTGAAGAATATACATTTTTTCAGCACATTTAGTTGAAAATATTGTCCTTTCTCTGCTAAATCATCTTTGCATTCTTTTTTTATCAAAAGATCAGTTGTCTGTGGGTGTGTGTGTCTGTGTGTTTATTCTGATACCAATATAATACCACAGCGTTATAATATCTTACAAACAGGTAGAATTAGACCTGATTTTTTTTATTTTTCAAAGCTGTTTTTACTATTCTAGATTCTTTGCATTTCCATATGCATTTTTGAATCAGCTTGCCAATTTTCTAGCCAAAAACTCTGTTGATATTTTAATTGAGAGTATGCTGAACCTATAGGAAAACTTGAGAATTGAAGTCTTAACAATACTGAGTCTTTTGACAGATGCACACAGCATAACTGTCCACTTGGTTAAGTCTACTTTAAAATAACTCAACATTTATATTTTTAGTGTATAGGACTTGAGATTGTTTGCCACACTTATTCCTAAGTACTTCCTATTTCTTGATCTATTGTAAGTGGTATTTTTTAAATTTCCACTTGTCTGTTGCTACTATATAGAAATACAATTGATTTTTGTATATTGAAGGATATCTTGCAACCTTGCTAAATTTATTTGTTTTAGTAGCTTTTTTTAATCTTTTTTTTAATTAATTAATTTATTTATTTTTAGAGAGGGAAGGGAGGGAAAGAGAGAGAGAGAGAGAGAGAGGAAGAGAGAGGGAGAGAGAGAGAGAGAAACATCAATGTGTGGTTGCTGGGGGTTATGGCCTGCAACCCAGGCATGTACCCTGGCTGGGAATTGAACCTGGGACACTTTGGTTCCCAGCCTGCGCTCAATCCACTGAGCTACGCCAGCCAGGGCTTGTTTTAGTAGCTTTTTAATAGATTTCATCATATTTTATGCCTAGACAATGATGTTGTCTACCAATAAGGATGGTTTTAGTTTTTCCTTTCCAATCTGGATTAATTTTCTTTTTTTGCTTTGTTTTTTACTTTATTTTTCACAGCTTTAATTGAGGTATAATTGATATATACAAAACTACACATATATAATGTATATAATTTGATGTGTTTGGACATATGCACACATCCATGAAACCATGACCACAGTCAAGGTTAAAGACATACCCACTGTCTCTAAACACTTCCTTTATTCCTTTTCCTCTTTCTCACTTTCTTTCTTTGTGTGTGTGTGTGTGTGTGTGTGTGTGTGTGTTAAAAGCACTTGACATGAGATCTACGCTCTTAAAGTTTTAAGTGCACAACACAGTTTTTTTCACTATAGGCACTATGTTGTATAGGTGATCTTTAGAATTTATTCATTTTGCATTAACTTTATACAGTTGAACTACAGCTCCAATTCCCCCTTTCCCCAGCCCCTGGTAATCACCATTCTGTTCTCCACTTCAGTGAGTTTGACTATTTCAGCCTTATCACAGTGCCTAGAATCTTTAATAAAATGTCGAACAGAAGTGGTAGGAAAAGATCTTGTTCAGGATTCTAGGGGGAAAGCATTCAGTCTTTTGCCATTAAATGCAATATCAGCTATACGTTTTTGTAGATGTCTTTTATCAGGGTAGGTTGTTTTCTTCTATTTCAAATTTACTGATGGTTTTTATTAGGTATTCATGTTGGGTTGTATTAAATACTTCTTCTGCATCTATTGATATCACTTAATTGTTTTATTTTTTAATTTGAAGGCATAATTGGATATACCTAAATAATAATATCATTAGCTAACAATTGAATGCTTATTATGATTCAGATCTTTTGTACATGCTTCCCACTTACCATTTCATAAATTCGCACAGCAACCCTACTATTTAGGCTCTGTTATCTTCATTTCACTTACAAGGAGAGTGAGACACAGAGAGAGCAGGCAATGGCACAGAACTGGGTCAGAGCCCATGCCCCCTGAAACACCACTCTAGCTACAACATAGAGGCTGGTGGGAGAAAGGCCAGAGGCAGGCAACATTCTGAGGATAAGGGATAAGGTCTGAACCAAGGCAGTGAGTGAGGGGTAGAGAAAGAGAGATATCTGGAGAAAGGTAGGATGCAGTCGGCGAGTTGTAATTTGTAGGAGTGAGGCATAAAGGGAGTTGAAAAGGAAGGCTCTGGATGGTGCCTTTTACTGAGATGGGAAACATAAAAGCGTGAGCAGGAGAAGGTGATGATTTTGTTTGAGCATGCTGGGTTTGCATTCCTGAGCTGGGTTTGCATTCCCAGGTGTCATGCAGAGGGAGGTATCCAAGAGATGAACAGGTAGGTCTGGAGTTCAGAGAAATAGCCCGGGTAGGATTAGAGTAATATCAATGGCCAGACATTACCATTGGGTAGATCACACCTCTCAGAAAGAGGCAGACAAGATGATTGGCTTTAAGGATCCAGCTAGACACAGGGACATAGAACCAGGTTTAGGTTTTGTGTCTCAGGACAACTTTATGCCTAACCACAGAGACTATGAAGAACAATTTACAATGTACCCTTTGTGACAGCCCATCACACACTAAGGATATACACCACACCACGTAACAGGCAGCACAGTGAGATGAAAAGAGTCCAACTATCAGACAGACCTGACCTTGAATCAACCATTTACCAGTTGCTAGACCTTAGGTAAGTCAGTTCATTTCTCTCAGCCTCCATTTCCTTAAAAAACTGCAGACGATAATGTTGTAACTCACAGAGCACATGTAAGGGTTAAGTAAACAAATGTTTGGAAAGCACCAAGCAGACACATAGCAGATACTCAAACAATGATGGATGAGCCACCTGTCCTCCAGTTCCAGCAGCTTCCTCCTTCAGAGCACATTGGATGTCACTTCAGTCTTGGGATAGCTGCCACATAGACCTTCGCCAACCCCATCATTTTGCTAATGGGAAGCAGGAAGGCTGCAGACCACATGGCCAAAAAAAAAGTCACCCTTCGAGAAGTAGCATGTTACATGGGAAATGTTTTAATCAAGCAGTTCTGAGTTACAGCACAGGCTCTGACATTTTCTAGCTACATAGTCTCAAGCAAATCATTCAACCAGTCTGAGCATTAGTTTCCACGTCTGTGCATGAGGGTAGTCACCTCAAGTCACAGGGCTGTTCTGGGACTGAATGAGATCCCAGATTCAAAACACCCACCCCCAGGGTCTGGTACAGAGCATGTGCTCAAGACACATGAGGTTCTATCTCCTGCAGCTTTCTCTACCTTCTTTGTCCACAGGAACAAAGTTAGGAGTCACTTTCCCTCGTCTGGAAGTCCAAAGCTCTACCCAACTCCTTCTATTGGAATTCTCACATTCTGCCTCCTGCAACCTTCACTTCTGAGAAAATTCCACCTTACTTTCAGCCAGGGAGCTGCCTGGAAGACAAAGGCTATGTGTGACCCACCTTTCTCTTCCCCAGACTGGCCAGTTCACACTATGTACATAGCAAATGTGCCCCGAATACAGGGATGAATGAATAACTAAATGAATGACATTGCAGTTACATCAGAAGCCATTAGTGAGAGAAAATTAATTTGCAGATGGAATTATTACATTGTGTACCCAATCTTGCAAAACAATGAGGCACAGCTTGTAGGAGTTTCAAACACTTTTTCAGAAATTTAATTGCCAGTTAATTTTCCTGCAAAACACAATCACCTCTACGAGCGAAAGGAAACAAAACACAGCCCTGGAAACCTCATTAGGCTCTGTCTGGAGCTGCAATGGCTTTTTCTGAGTTGGAAACCTGAGGATGCAAGCAGCCATGGTGGTCCTGAGCAAGTCCCTTTCCCCAGGGTCTTCCACACCTCACATCCCGCCGAGGGGGCAGGGGTCCCACCTGTGACTACTGAAGTGGGGGTGACCTGGGTTGAGCCATACCCCATCAGTCTCTCACTGTGTTCTCTTGTGACCAGAGCTCAGTCTGTGATGAGAGTTAAAGCTCAGTCTGTGACCATGATCAGAACACAATCTGGGTCAAGACTGAGGCTCAGCCTCCATCCATCCTTACAGCTATGGCCATGTATATATACAGCTACACATATCTCTACGGCTGCAATTAGAGGTGGACCATTGGCCCAGATGTGCCACAAACACCTGAAGTGTCTGCTGCCTGATTCAATGAGGGATCACTGCATTAAATTAAATAAGTGCTGTATTGTTTCCTCAGAGTCTCAAGACGAGGTGGGACATGGGTAGGAGAGGGAGGAATGGGAAGGAAGTTTCCTCAGCCCTGATAAGGAAGAGCTCAGAGCTCAGGTGTACCAGACAGAGTTCAGTCTTGCCCTGACCCATTTAAGGCACTTCTTGGCCAAGGAGCTGGATTTGTCACCTTCTGCTGTGTGGCAACCCACACAAACGATCACAGAGCCAGCCTGGAGACATGTGCCCGTGGGACAGATTCTGTCAGCTCCAGTAGCTGTCACCTGCTTGGGTATCACAGCTAAGTGGGTCAGCATTTGCCGGCCGCTGCGCTGATTAATAGTGTGTACAGAGGCTATATCACGGTGTGTGGGCACCGAGTCTCTGGCCTGGGAAACGCTGCTGTGCCAGCAATGAGCTCATTCCATGAGCGGCAGCGAGGCTCTGGGAGGGTCCATCTCAGTCACTACCTTTGCTGGGTGCTCATGAATTCTTTGCATTGATTTGTCCCCTGTTGGGTCTCCCCTCTCTGCTTCCTCCAGCGTCCCACCTGAAGGACACCTCTGAGATGAGGGATGAGATGTAATGAAGCTACGTATAAAATTAATCAAGTATGACACAAGAATTGATGTGGAATGCAATCTTGCTGGCATATTACTCACCTCCTTGGAGTGGAGTTCTTTGTTTACTGTTGCAGAATTTGTGAAGGACTTGGGCAAGGAGCAACACTGGGGGTTATTTTTCAGAATGAGGACTGGAGAGACAGAAAAATATTACAGGGGAGGGTGGAACCAATATTTAAATGCTCTCAGATTCTTGGAGGTTGATTTTTCTTGTTTTGATCTAGTTACAAGAAGCATCTAAAGATGGCTTCAGAGAACTTGATTGCCATGTATTAGAGTAGAAATCACCCATTTATTTGTCCATTTATTTATTCATTTGATAGCATTTACTGAGTATCTACTCTGTGCCTGACCCTGTGCTAGACATAGGAGCAAGCCAACAAAAATAATAGCAGTTGTTGCAATAATAAGAATAGGTGTTTTTGTTAGCTGACATTTATTGAAGATTTACCATTGGCTGGATCTTAGGCTGAGCATTTTGTAAGCATTACCTTATTTCATTTCACAGAACCTAGGAAGTAGCAACTATTAATGTCCTCATTTCAAGTTGAGGAAACCGACCATGAAGCAATTAAAGAACTTGCTCAGAATTGAGCAAGTAGTAAGTAGTTAAGTTCACTGCACAAGCAAGATCATTCAGATCTTCCCTCCCCACAACCTGAGTTGTAAACAGCGGTTGGAATTCACAGCCCCCAGGCGGTGTCTAGACAAGACATCCCCGCTCTTCTGCTTTTGGCACCAGGTTGTTCCTCTTTTATGCCAACCCTTCAATATCCCCCACTTTGTGCCAGTAAATTCTCTGTGGCTCAAGTTATGCAGAATTGGCTTCTGTTGCTTGCAATCAAAGAGCTGTAACTGGTCCAGGTAGTGAGCTCCCACAGAGGAGCAGAGGGGGCACGACTGTGACAGGCTATGAGGAAGCGATCCACATGTGAAATGGTGTGACAGATTGTATTTTCCAAAGATGGCTGCAAGGATGTCTGCTGTCCCACCCCCTTTCCTTGAACCTCACCGCTTCCCCATTGAGTGGTAGGGTCAACGTTCCCTCCCCTTGAACCTGGGCAGACCTCTGTGTGTGCCTTGGTCAATAGAGCATGACAAATACATTATGTGGCTTCCAAGGATAAATCACAGAGTGCCATGTATTCCACCTTGCAGTGTTGGGACACTCACTCTAGGAACCCAGGCACCGTACTATGTGCAATCCCAAACCAGCCTTTATGGAGAAACAAACATAAAGAAACCAAGTTTAGGTGCTCTGGCCCACAGCCCAGAAGACAGCTGGCATCAACCTCGGATATGAGTGAAGATATCTCCAGATGATTCCAGCTCCAACCAGCAAATGACAACCCCACCACCACCATCCTTCCCGTCTGCTCTGTTGAGGTCCCGGACATGATGGAGTAGAGACACTCTATCCCTGATGAGTCCTGTCCAAATTTCAAACCCACAGAATCTGTAAGCATAATGAAGTGGTTGCATTGCTCCACTCAGTTTTGCAGCAATGGGAACTGGAACTGATGGATGTTTGCAAGAGAGGACTTTTAGGGTCATGTCCAACCCAGAAACTCTTAGCTCAGTCACTTCCCACAGGAACTGGTCCCCACACCCATGCATAGACCCCAAGACAGGGCTGCACAGGGCTTATCCACCCCGGGAGAATGGACCTTTCCACCCTGGGAGAATGGAGCTTCAGAGCCCATACTCAGTGATACCCCAAGCCCAGGATCTGAAAAACTAAACCCATGTGTTCAGCAGACAACCCATTTGCTAAGAAGAAGTTTCAGGTGTGGACTGGGAAAGACTCTGGGCAAGTATCCTAGTTAGGCACTGGAAGAACAAGAGGGTAATCATCAATCTCTCTAGAGGGTACATCCTATTTGTTATTCAGGGAAGGACCATTTGTCTCTAAGGAACATCAAACAAACCAGCAGAGCCTCCTTTATGGGCCAGGGAGAGATGGAGCAGGGGAAATAAACAGGGTATGCAAAAATGATAGCATCAGGAAGTTATCGAGAGAAACAAAATGTCCTGAGGCAGCTGAGAATTTCATTAAAGTAAGTCTTTGTTAAAAGTAATGCTCTGTTCTTGTCACCACTGCGATCAGGCCATCTCTTTCCTGAAAATGGAATGGCATTCATGCTGGGGACAAGGACAATGGAGACTCTCTCTGTCTCTGTCCTGTACGCACACGTGCATGCACATCCATGTCCCCATCCCCAGCTCTCTGTCACCGCGCCCTTGTCTCTGTGGTGTGGCTCAGAGGACAGCCTCCTGAGTCAGGGTGCCTGGCTCCACCTCGGTGTGGCCTCGAAAATTACTCTCCCTCCCTCGGCCTCAATTTTCTCATCTTAAAAAAAAAGAGAGAAAAGAGCCCTGGCTGGCGTGGCTCAGTGGACTGAGTGCAGGCCTGCAAACCAAAGAGTCATGGGTTCAATTCCCAGTCAGGGCACTTGCTTGGGTTGTAGGCCAGGTCCCTAGTAGGGGGCAGGTGAGAGGCAACCACACGTTGATGTTTCTCTCTCTCTCTTTCTCCCTCCCTCCCTCTCTCTCTAAAAATAAATAAATAAAATCTTTTTTAAAAAGAAAAGAAAAAAATGGATTATAATAGTACCTATGTGGTAGGGGTGTTGTGGGATTTAATGAAATATTGGCTTAGCTCTGGACACAAAGAGAATTTCAGTTCTAATTATTATTTATTATATAGTATCACTTATTTATATTTTTATTATTATTAAATTTATTATTATTTATCATCATTATTATTGAGTGTTTTTCTGGGCTGATGGGGCTTTGCACGTCTGTGTATATATACATTTCTGAATCTGTAAAACTGTCTTTACTTCCTCAGCCACCCCACGAACACCCAACAATTCGTTCATCAGCAGTGTGATCCTTCCCTCTTCCCTGGATCAAGAGAGTCGGGAACCTCTGAAGTGCCACGGAAGAGACAAGAAAACTGAGCCCAGCTGATTTGTAATAGGCCTGGTAATCAACATCAACCTCTGTAATTAACAACCTCAAAATCTCAGTGATCTACAAAACACAGTTTTGTTTCTCATTCGTGCCATAGCCTGTAGCACGCAGGGCAATTGTCCTCTGGTCCTCTTTTCCCAGTGGGGACTCAGGAATCCCAGCTCTTCCCATCTTATGAAACGACCACCCTGGGAGACTGGAAGGTCGTGTAGGATGTTTTTAACCCATTCGTGGGGAAGGCTCACATCACTTGCTCCATTGGTCAGGACTCAGCATGTGATAAACAGTAACACTGATTTTGCCATGAAGAATAAATTCTGAGTTCACAGAAAAAATGTTACTGTCTATAAAAAGTAGTAGAGGGCTAATGAGAGCTCAGGCGCAGAGTATCTCTAACACTGTTATTCCTGGGGCTGGGGTGGCTCTAAAGATCAGTTCTCAGTTCATCCCCTTCTCTCCATCTCTCTCTCCTGAGTCCAGACTGTGATTGCTTCTTCCCAGGATTTCTGTATATCTGCCTCGACACTCACCTTCTTTTCTCCAGACTGCACAGTGCATCCAGGTTGGCTGTTCCACAATGAACAGCGTTGACAACATACGAAGCCAGCTCGCGTGTGAGCTCTTAGAAATACCCCTGAGCTTACAAAACCCTCCCCACCTCACTCCCCGGACTCACCTCTTCTCTTTGAACTCTGGGTTCCAATTTGACTTTCCATTGGTTCCTCAAATTCACCATGTTTCTCTTATCTCTCAGCATCTTGTCCTGCTGCCCCACTTGAAACATACCTATTCCACCTCCGGCTCTTCTAGCTGCCTAGTCCTACTTACCATTCAAGCCCCCACATGGGATTTACTCCTCACCCTCACAGTGGATTAGATCTCCTCTGCCTCACTCTCGTAGCACACTGTCTTAAACTTCACCACTCTTAATTGTTGTTACGGGAATCCCCTCAAAACTGCAGCCTCCAACAGGGTAGGGATTCTATCTGTGTAGTCCATTCACTGCTGTCTTCCCAGCAGCAACCACAGTACCTCACGCATAGTGAATACTCAATAAATAGTTGCTGAGTTAGTGAATCACTATTAGAGAATTCAGTCTTATTCTTTTACACCCATTTGTTCACTGCCAAGACGTCTCCTACTTGATAGGAACTCCTCAAAGTCTCCTCTGCATTTCTGGTCCCCTTTCTTCACATGCAAGAAAGAAAAATGAGGGAATGGCTCATACTGACAAAAAACCATAACTAACTTATTTTCATCTTCGTCTGTCAGCTTTGACAAGGTATGAAGCCAGTTGGTGTGCGAGCCAGAACTTAGAGATCGTGTTAGGGGGCAGATTCAGTGTGACTTGAGTGGTGGGATCCATTTCAGGCCTTGGAATCATCTAAGGTGTCCCTGTGGAGCCACTGTCTCATTAGACAGACCCTAGGGGGAGTCAGGTGTTTCCCTCTGAGATTCAACCCTCTGCTGTAGTTAATGAGTCATAGCTTCCAGTAACTGGCTCTGCCCCTCCAGACAATGTTTTCTGAGGCTGGAACCAGGGAAGGCTGCTCGGGAGTCCCAGCAGATCCAAGCCCCCAGTGTCTCTCTCCAGCTCCAGGGAGAGAGGCTGGGTGGGGTGGAGGCCAAAGCAGGCGTTTCTTCAGATCACAGAGGAAAGAGAGGTTGTGATTTCACAGCACATTTTCCTAAGCACAAAGGGAAAGAAAGTCAGACAAAGCAATGCTTTGGCAACAGATGGTGAGCAAGATCAGTTGGGAGAATCTCATTTGGGGCTGAAAGGAAAAACTGCAGAGATGCCTCTGTCGAGGGTAGGATGACTCCCACCTGCCTGGGACGTCTTTATTTTCTAGCCTAAAGGGCTTCATCCAAGGGAAGATCAAATGCACAGAGCTGTCTCACCCTGTTCATCTGAGCCAGCATGAGCATGTCTTAGAAAGCACCAAATAAAAGCCAAATAGAATCTTAGCCTAGTCACCACTCAGCACCAGCTTCAGGGAGCAGGGGCTGAGGATGCAGCCGCCTGCTTCCATGAAGGCCACTGTGGAGCTGCCTGCAAGTCAGGACCCTGGCAGAGGACAGTCAGCCTCCTCTCAGAGGGCCTGGACAGGGGCTGGGGGAATGGTCAGGCAGACAAGAATCCATATCATGAATGCCAGAAGGAGACAGCCACAAACGCCTAGTAGAAGGTTTGCCAAACCTCAGCCACACCCATGTCCCCAAGACGTGATGACATCAGGTGCCTCCTGATGTGATACAGTGAGTTGGGCAAAGTGTCACTTCTGTGGTCTTCACAAGAAAACATCAGACAAACCTGAAGGGAGGGGCATTCTACAGAAGAACTGGCCAGCAGTCTTCAAAAGGGTCAAGGTCGTGAGTGACAAAGACGGAAGAACTGTCACAGACTGGAGGAGATTGAATAGGTAGGACTACTGAATACTCCTGGGCTCCTGAACCAGAAAAATTATACTACTGGAAAAGTGGCAAAATATGAACACAGCCTGTAGATTAGTCAAAAACATTGACGCAGCATTTATTTTCTGGTTTCAGTGATGGTGCTGGGGTTATGTGACACGTCAGCATTAGGGGAAGCTGGAGAAGGGTGTATGATAATACTCCACACTATTTTCACAATCCTTCTGTAAGTCTGAAGTTATTTCCAAAAAAGCAAAGAATCTGACCACAAACTTTTTGACTTTAACTGATTATTTTTCCCTGCTAGCATGTCATGGTTGCTGTGGAAATTAGGTGGGATCCTGTTGTAGAGCACTCAGCATGGGGCTTGGTACAAAAGAGAGTGGTCTGTAATGTTTGGGTTATTTTCTAAATTCTGAGGCGATACAATTGATGGGATCCAGAGGGGGTCAGCACTTCCCAGGTGGTTCCTGCTCTGGAAGTGGGGGGAGGGGTGGTGCTCCTTCTGGTTGAAAAGTTCCTTTTCCACAGGGAGCTTCAAGATGCTGCTTTAGGAACATGGGTTTTGTTTTGTTATTCTTAAGCTGTATAAGTTACAGATACCCTTGTATGTACATCTTATGACTTTTCAAAAGTAGCTGTTTTCTTCATGAGATAAATTTTTATTTTCAAAGGAAACTTGCTATCATTACCCAAAAGGAAAGACCAAGGTCATTAGTCATAAAAGTAAAGTTAACTGGCCCTGGCTGGGTGGTGCAGTTGGTTGGGGCATCTTCCTGTACACCAAAAAAGTTGCTGGTTCCATTCCCAGTTGGGGCACATACCTGCCGTATTTTGCTGTGTATAATGCACACCCACATTTTTGTGCATATTATACACATTATTATACCCATGGTATGTAATCATTATACCCATGTGTAATGTGCATCCTTATTTTTCCCTTAAAAATCTGGGCAAAAAAGTGTGCATTATACATGGCAAAATACATAGGTTTCAGATTTGACCCCTAGTCAGGGCATGTATGAGAGGCAACTGATTGATGATTGATGTTTCACTTTCTCTCTCTCTCTCTCTCTCTCTCTCTGTCTCATTCTCAAATCAGTAAAAACATATCATTAGGTGAGGATTAAAAAAAATAAAGTGAATTGGTACAAATGAATACAATGACAGCTAGGTACTGCGGCCCACCAAAGGCTCTGAGCCTCAGACCTCTTTCCTTTTGTGTTAAAGAGGGAAATTAGCAACTGCTAGAGAGAAGCATTGAAATACATCAGCCTCCAACTGGGACTTCCTCCTTGATGTAGTCAGAGGAGTGAAAGATTTGAAAAGTGAATAATTTTCCCACTATGTGATTCAGTGCCAGTTAGTGTCTTATCTGTGCACCTTTGAAAACTGTTTCTGGGACCACCTGAAATCATACCCCACTCGGGGAAAACACTGCTTTTTTCAAAGCCTCCTGATGAGGTCCAAAGACCGTGGGGCTGCAGGACAAAAGTCAGAGGCTCACTGCAGGATGAAGAGCCATCCTCAGGGTTAACCCCGGGTGGGGAAGCAGCAGTTGTCACATGCTGATGGTGGGAATGAAAACTGGTTCAGCTTCTTTGAACACACTTCCCTAGATCTTCCCTTTGATCTAGTAATTTCTCCATGTAGGTATTTGTCCTACAAATATAATTATGAGTCATTACAGTATTTTTTTGTAATGGGAACTGACAGAAACAACCTCAATGTATATCAGTAAGAAATATACTACACAATAAAAGATTACACAGCCATTAAAAAGAATAAGAAACATGAACATGTGCCAATATAAAAAAGTTTCCAATATTTATTATTTTTTATTACACATATTATGTGAAGAAAACAAGCTGCATAATAGCACACATACTATACTCCTATTTGAGTTTTTTAAAGTGGATGACAAGACACATAGCTGATGTTGTCTTCTTGGCAGGACCTTTGCTACGATCTAGGGAACCTTTTCCGCCCCCATGCACAAGGGCCACTCTTAAGGAAACACTGACTGCACCAGCTGCAGAAGAAGAAGCAGCAGTCCCACACAGTAAGATCGGTGCCATGGGTGCTGGACAAGTTGGTATGGCATGTGCCATCAGCATTCTGGGAAAGTCTCTAGCTGATGAGCTTGCTCTCATGAATGTTTTGGAAGATAAACTTAAAGGAGAAAAGATGGACCTGCAGTGTAGGAGCTTATTTCTTCAGGCACCTAGAACTGTGGCAGATAAAGACTACTCTGTGACCGCCAGTTCTGAGTTCATGGTGGAAACTGCAGGAGTTTACCAGCAAGAGGGAGAGAGTCTTCTCAACTTGGTGCAGAGGAAGGTTAATGTCTTCAAATTAATTATTCCTCAGAACATCAAGTACAGCCTTGATTGCACGATAATTGTGGTTTCTGACCCAGTAGATATTCTCACATGTATTGCCTAAAAAGTAAGTGGATTAAATTGCCCAAGCACTGTGTGATTAGGAGGGGGTGTAACATCTGCATTCTGCTAGATTCCACTATCTTATGGCTGGAAAACCTGGCATTCATCCCAACAGCTGCCATGGATAGATTTTGGAAGGACATGGTGACTCAAGTGTGGCTGTGTGGAGGGGAGTGGGTATGACAGGTGTTCCTCTCCAGGAGCTGAATCCAGAAATGGGAACAGATAATGATGGTGAAAATTGGAAGGAAGTGCAGAAGATGGTGGTTGAAAGTGCTTATGAAGTCATCAAACTAGAGGGATACACCAAGTGGGCTATTGGATTAAGTGTGGCTGATCTCACTGAATCCATGTTGAAAAATTTATCCAGGATTCATCCAGTGTCGAGGTGAAAGGGATATATGACATTGAGAATTAAATCTCCCCGAGCCTTCCATGTATCCCTGAATCCTTGGGGATTAACTAGTGTTATCAACCAGAAACTGAAGGATGATGAGGTTGCTCAACTCAAGAAAAGCAAGGATACACTGTAGGATATCCAGAAGCACCTCGAAGACCTGTGACTTCAGGCTTCTAGCTGTAGACATTTACAAATCACAGTGTGACTGACTGTGAGCCTTTGGTTTCCACCCATGTCCATGGATCACAGTTTGCTTTTATCTTCCTAAATATGTGAGCCTGGGCTCACAGAATCAGAACTCATGCTTAGTTTAATGCTTGCAATATAAGTCCTTGAACAAATAAAATTTACTATTGTAGTCTGGAAAAAAACTGGATGTATACATCGTATCAGTCAGTTATTGCTGTGTAACAAACAGTCCCCCCAAACTCAGGGACATATAGAAATAAGCATTTATTGTCAGACTCAAAGCTGTATAAGAGTTGAGGCAGCTCTACTTTCCCAGACTGCAGAGAGGCCAGAGCAGCTCTGAAACAAGTCTGTCATTCTTCTAAGACCAGCCATCTTCCTGGGGCATGCTCCTCTCACAGTCATGGCAGAAGCACAGGGGCAGGACTCCACAAGTCAGCACATTGTAAATCTTTGCTTATGTCACACCTACTAACACCCCATTAACCTGAGCAAATTGCAGCCAAGCCCAACACCCACAGGGCCAGGAAGTATGCTCCTGGGAGGAAGGGAGGAGTAAACATTTGCTGAACAAGTATTCTTAAAAGCTCTAAAAATTATCTACATATGAGATATCAAGTATACATACTTGATGTGTTACATTATATATATATATCCAATGTATAGAGAGTCTAACGAAAAGCTCACATGAAATTAATAATGGGTTGTGTCTGGGGGGCTGGAGTGGGGGACCATAGTCAGGATGAGAGTGAAGTTTATCTTTCACCCTTCTACAAAGTTTGAATTTTTGTACAATTTACATAGTTCATTTTCATGCAAAAATAATTGGACACCACTTTTACATCGTCTGGTCCATGAGGCATTTATTTTCATACTGATTGTCTTATTTGACTCTCACATAAGATAGAGTGAGGCAGGCAGAGAGGGGATTATGGCCCCACTTTGTGGATGAGAAGGAAACTGAGACCCAGCCATGTAAACTGGTGACCTGCCCAAGGCCAGACAGCTGAAAAAGAGCCAAGCCAGGGCTTGAAGCCAGATCTGCCTTGGACCAAAAACATACCACCATGGCATGCAGTGTGCCCCGGACCAGTGCCCAGGAGCACTGTCCAGTGCAGGGTCCACCCTGTGGATGGGCATAGCAATCACACCCCTCAGTCCCATGCACACCATGCGGGAGAGACTGAATGCAGACAGCCCCTCAGAGAGCACCTTGTCCAACCTGGCCATTTCACAGATGAACAAGGAGAGGCCAGAATCACAAAGCCGGCCCCTCTGCCTCTCTGTGTCTCAGATGGGACCTTAATAACCACCTGACAGGTTGTTTGGGAGATTAAAGCAGACCATGCATATGAGAGGTGTTTGCACCCCAGAGAGCATGTGGCATGGTTTTGAGGACCCACTTGCCCAGCATTCATTCCCCACAGGAGAGCCAGTGGACGTCCAGGAGTCTATAAACTGACCCACACTGGAGTAGCAGAGTTCTGAGTGATAGCAACTGCTCTCAGGACCAGCCAAAGGGCTCTGGGCCTCTGGGGCAGAGAGCAGGCTGCTCGGCAGCGGAACGTGTTACGTTTTGTACTGCAAATATGTTCCCGAATTGTCCTGCAGCAGACTTCATGCCTGAGCCGGGACTGCGTTTATGCGAGCTCCTTCACAGCTCAGCACATAAATCGTTCCCTTAGCAGAGCTGTGTCCTGTGGGAAGGGCCCAGGCGGCTGCAGTGCTAAGAGCTTTGTTCCTCCCCCTCCCATCCCAGGCAGGTTCCCCCTCATGAGTCTCCTTCCCCACAGTGTCCCCAAAGAACAGCATCCCCTCTCATTACAGTGCACTCTGCTCCCTTGTCATCATCTCTCAGAAGGCAACAAAGAAGTGGGTGGGAGGGAACCAATGGAGGCGCCAGATGCTGGCGAGTGAGCAGAAGTGAGGGGGCCCTCGGAGTCCCACTTAAGCCATTTTTGACTTTGCATCAAATGGAAATTTCTGTGAGCTGCACTGAAAGCTCCTACAATGACTAATGTCACCAAGTGAGCTCTAGGAACAAATGGATGCTAATTATTTTGTGGAAGGAGAGACAAGTGGAGAATTTAAACAGAGGGTCCGACTAAGCAGATGGTGGGAAATCTGAAGGCTCAGAGAGGCAAGGCCTCCCCCCACACACTCCCACCCCTCCCCAACCTACACCCCCACCTCCTGCCTGATCAGCAGTGAGCAGGGAGCTTAAAGGCCCAGGATTGTGAGATAGCTCTCTCTGCACAGATCCCGCCCAGCCTCTAGCTCTAGGCCCCCATGGCCTTTGCAACTGGGCTTACAGAGGCTCCTTCATGTGAGGAAGTCCAGGTCCAGGGACTGGTATGAAGGTGGGCAACACCTGGTAGCCCCACAGAGAATCCTGTAACTGATATTACAGAGCTTTGGGATAAGGTGCTTAATGCCTTTTGTAAGCCCACCCCCGGGAGGAGGTCACAGAACACACACGTTTGGTTTTCTGAGATTGGCTGGATAGGACCTGAAACAAGAGGAAGAGTGGACCTGGCTTCCCATCTCCCTTACCCAGCCTGACCGAAGGGACTCTCCCTCCCCTTGAGCCATCTGCACAGCCTGGGAGATGGTGTTCCAGGCACTAGACTCCTCAGCCCACTGGGCAAGTGGCCATTTGCAGCTCTCTGCTCACAGTGTCACCACTCCAGCCTTGGTGCCTACCGTCCCACGGGCCTGGAAGGCTCCTCCCTCCCCCTCATCTTTCTACCTCCTACTGGACCTTCATGATTCGGGTGTCGCCTCCTCCCAAAGGCCTCCCCAGCCCTAGCTGGGATCTCATAGTCCTGGGTGCCTGGCCACACTGCACGTAGTGCCCTGTAGTGTAAAGTGGCTGTGAGTCCCTCACAGACAGGGACCTGGCCTTTTTCAGCCCCAAGTTCCCCCAAAGGACAGGCAGGCTCAGAGGTGATGTGGGAAAGAAACACCTGCTCACAGGAGATGAGCTGGTGCCTAGAGAGCAGATCAGTGCCTGCCTCTCACACCAGATGGGGACCAGGCTGTCCCCCCGCAACAGAGAGAGTTGGTGGCTCATTAAGAAGAAGCTGAATGTGAGGATGACTCTCAACTTCCCTAACCTTCCATCTACTCGAGGCTTAGACCCAAAGCAATCACAAAACAACAGAGAAGAGAACTGTGTGTGAATGAACTAGAAGAATCCCCAAGAGCAGGGACCCCACCCATCCTGACCCCAGCCCTGAGGGAGTCAGGCACAGAGAGACCAGGGCCAGGCCTTCTGACTGCTAGTGCTGTGCCCTTTAGCCAACATCACATGACAAAATGACAGTAATAATGGCCTGGCACTTACATAAGAGCTCACCATGTGCCAGAGGCTGTTCTAAGCACTTTAAATGAGTTAACTCATTTAATCCTCTCAACAGCCCTCTGAGGCTAGAAAGTATCGGCACGTACATCTTGCAAATAAGGAAACTGAGACACAGAATGGTTAAGTAATTTGTCCCAAGTCACACAGCAGAGTTGAGAGTTGACGCTGGCAGTCTGGCTGTAGTCTGTGCCCACATGACTAAACTGGATGTCCCTCTCCTTGACCCTGACACAGAACAATGCCACTGTACTCAGCTAACTCCTTGGGGTCCTTACCCAACAAGGACTTTTCTAGTCCAGAAGCAGATGCCCAGAGAGGAAGTCAGTTTCTGGGGAAAAGAACTAACCCAGGTGAGCTTCGTGAATGGCACACACTCAGTCATCCCTGGTGGTAGGGAGTAGCCGGGGGAGGTATATCAGCCACACCCATTGTTTGCTATCACTAATCTATTGCCCTGTTCCTTTCAAGTAATTAAACCACCCTGGTTTTCCCCACCAGTTGTAATAACTGGTGCAAAGAGAGACTAGTGGACATTTGAAGGAAGACTTGATTTCTGGTTCCAGCTCTGGTTCATTGATCAGCTGTGTGACCCTGGACAACTCCCTGAACCTCTCTGAGCCTGTGATTTCTCAGCAGTACTGGGATACAATGCCTTTGCTCCAACAACCCTGAGCAGAATGTAGGCCATGCTCTGCTCCCAGGCTAGCAGAGGAGGGAGAAGAGGACGAAACTCATCACAGTGCCAAGGTGAGATGGGACCAGACTGTTTGGGAGGAGATCAGGAGAAGCATGGCACAGAAGCACCCTAAGCGGAGACTTGAAAGACAAGTCAGAGGTGGTTGGGGTAGAAAGGGTTGCAGGCAGGCAGAGCCAGCTGAGCAAAGGTGCGGGAAGGTGTGTTCAGAGAAGGGCAGTGGTTCTAGTGGGGCTCAGTGTGAGGGGGTGGGATGGTGGGGGCAGTGAGACAGGACTGTGAAGGTGATGACAGCTGGCAAGGTCCTCGGAAGGTATCCGCCTAGGGACTCCCAACTCACGGGCTCCTGGGTCCTGGCAGGCAAGGAGTGAAGTGGACGTGAAAAAGTAAGGAGGGGTGGGGTGGGTAGCAATTAGAGAATAGGACATGACTAAGGGTATCCAATTTTTTGACCCCATGAAATGTATCTGCACTCTGAACTCGAGTTTGTAACTCCTCTTCTGTTCCGAACCTCTCACTATACAGAGTGTCATGCCATTACACAGACAGGTCGTGTCCAGCTGGCGCTGCCTTCCTAACTGTCTCTGTGACCCACAGGCCCTCGGACCTCCCCTCCTCCCGGCACGCATAGGTCACAACATCGAGCCCCAAGACCTCTTCCCAAGTTCCCTGCCTCTGTTCTGGTCTCACAGCTCCTCTGCCCTGGGATCCTGGTCTCTGGCTTAGTGCCCTGCCCTTCCCACCCACTGGGCAGGTACCTCGACCCAGGCCCAGGGCCGCCTTTAATGTCCATATGCTCTCAGCCACACAGGTGAGTGGCTAAGACATGCTCCCTCTCCACGGATCCACATGCACCCAGATGGACCCCACACCTGGGCTGCTTGGCCCCTGGGAGTTACAGCAGCCTTAGACAATAACATCTTTCTTTCCAGCGTCCACCCAAGTTGTCATGGTGACTGGGTCAAGAGATTGAGGGGAGGGGAGGCTTTCAAGTAACAGCCACCATATAGTTTCTCAGAATAGCCTTCCTCTTTCCGAGTATTGTCCCCTTGCTAGACTTCTCCAGAGGCCCCTGGAGGGGGCCCCATCTAGAAGGAGAAAAGGAGTTGGGGCCCCAGCCAGGGCTCACTTGGATACACCCACACAGCTCTGAAGGCCAGTCAAAGCCTCAGGCTGCCAGCCTCCAGGACAGGGGTGTCAAACTCATTTGCACTGGGGGCTACATCAGCCTTGCAGTTGCCTTCAAAGGGCCAACATAATTTTAGGGCTATATAAATGTAACTACTCCTCAACTGTTGAGGAGTTGAAATTACATTCGGCCCTTTGAAGGCAACTGTGAGGCTGATGTAGCCCCTGATGAAGATGAGTTTGATACCCTGCTCTAGGAGGTCCCCAGAGGTAAACTGATACTTGAGAGAGAGGTGGTAACTTACCTCCATCCATGGGAGATAACCAAATCTCAGCTCCAGTCCAGCTGCAACCTCAACCACATGTTTATAATCATTAAAAAGAAGACAAGACTGGTGGGACTGCAGACTGGTACAACCACTATGGAAAGCAGTATGGAACTTCCTCAGAAAACTAAAAATGGATCTGCCTTTTGACCCTGCAATTCCACTGCTGGGACTCTATCCTAAGAATACTAAAACACCAATTCAAAAGAACCTATGCATCTCAATGTTCATAGCAGCACAATTTACAATAGCTAGATGCTGGAAGCAACCAAGATGCCCATCAGTAAATAAATGGATCAAAAAACTATGGTACATTTACACAATGGAATTCTATGCAGCAGAAGGAAAGAAGGAGCTCCTACCCTTTGCAACAGCATGGATGGAGCTGGAAAACATTATGCTTAGCGAAACAAGCCAGGCAGTGAAAGACAAATACCATATGATCTCACCTTTAACAGGAACCTAAATAACAAAACAAAGAAACAAGCAAAATATAACCAAAGACACTGAAATAGAGGACAGGCTGACGGTGACCGGAGGGGAGAGAAGGGGGAATTTAAGGGGACAGTGGGAAGGGTTCACAGGAACAAACTTAAAGGACATATGGTCATAATCTAAGGGGAGGGTGGTAATGGGAGGGAAGTGGGGAGGGTGGGAGGGGGACTGGATTGGGAGTAAAAAGGAGAAAACTGTATTTGAACAATGATTAAAATAAAATATATATATATAATTCAAAAAAAAAAAAAAGAAGAAGACAAGAGCAGCCCAGGTTGGTGTGGGTGTGGCTCAGTGGACTGAGTGCCGGCCTGAAAACTGAAAGGTCACCATTTTGATTCCCAGTCAGGGCACATGCCTGGGTTATGAGCCAGGTCCCTAGTAGGAGGTGCATGAGAGGCAACCTCACATTGATGTTTCTCTCCCTCTCTTTCTCCTTCCCTTCCCCCTTTCTAAAAATAAACAAATAAATTCTTTAAACACACACACACACACACACACAAGAACGGCATGAAAAATTTGGGAATCTGTTTAAAATAACCCCAGATGCTTTCCTTACAGAGAAAACCACTGTAAACATTTGACATGGCTCTTTCTTACCCTTTTTTCTAAGATTATGCATAAATTTTTTTAAAATGATGGAAAAAAGAGAAAAATATAGGTAGGTAAAACAGTTAAATATATGTATAGATGGTTGATGCCCTACTTTTTCATTTGGCATTATATCACAAGCATTTCTTACATCACTGGAATTCTTTACATCATTTTTAAATGACTCATAAAAATTTACCCAATGGGTATTCCATAGTTTACCATTGTATTTTAATGGTGGGATATTACAATTGAATGTGATTTAATATTGCTATAAACATCTTTTTCTTTATCTCTGATCATTTTCTTAGGATATATTTCTAAAAATGGAATTCCTAAGACAAATAATATAAATATGCTAAGGCTTTCACAGACACTTGCCAAATGTCCTCTGGAAAATTATTCTTTCATCATCTGTAGTATACTGTTAAAACATGTTATCTATATGAGAAATTGCAAGGCTTGCCATTACAATTAACATGCATTGAAAAGCTCTGATTTTAAATGCAGTTGAAATTAAAAGATGTTCTTTGCCTGCCCTGGCCTTTAGGAGACAAACAGGCCCCACGTTGGAAGAACTGGTCTCCCCGGATGACAGTCTCTGCCAGTAATGAGTTGGAGAGCCCGTGGCCCTTCCAGCCCCCTGCTCTCGCCCCTCCCACCCCTGTTGCCCGGCTCACTGATGAGGAGGGGGATAAATGGCTCAGTTGGCTGCCCTTGTTCCCAGAACCACTTCCTAGCAATGCAAGGGAGCCATTTGTCATCCTGCCACAGAGCCCAGCTCTGCCAGATATCTCATTCCACTTCCCCGACCAAGGACATGGCTCAGAAGGGCCGATCCAGATCTCGGGTTCTGTGGAGCGGTGGACAGAGCACTGAACTGGAGCCGGGAGGCTGACCAGCTGCGTGACTGACTCTGGGCCAGCTACTGAATCTCTTCGGGCCTGGAGGTCTTCAGGTCTACAGTAGGGAGCTGGACTCTACCACCTCCAAGGTCCTCCCCACTCCTCCTTCCTGTGATCCCAAACAAGGAAATGGCTCCCGTGGTCCTGGCCAGCCTGACTGGCCGCCCCAGAGCCAGATGTGAACAGAGTTGACATAGTATTCCTGGTCTCACAGAGGTAGGCAGTTCACTGTGGGAATGGAGCAGAGGCTGGAGACCTCGGAAACACTCAGGAGAAATCTGGGACCAGTTCTCCTGGTCCTGCTGAGATAAAGCCAGGTCTAGGGGAAGGCACAGTGCAGCAGAAGGAGCAGGAAGGCAGAGGAGGCTCCCAGCACCACGGGGCCCCAACAGTGGCTCCCTGCCGCCATCACAGAGGCTGTCTCCATAAGCTGGGGATGCGAACAAAGCTCAGCCTGCTGTCTTTTCCATGGAAACCTGTGTTTCCAGATGTTCCTTTCCTGCTGAATAATTCCCAAGGAAAAGAAGTAGGAGAAAGATTCAGAGGATGGGAGTGGGGGGTCTATAGATTAAAGAAATAGGAACAGCTGGTCTCAGAGACTCCTGGAAAGAGAAAAGGAGCCTTTGTTCTGTCTTTTCCCTTGTGCTCCCAGTTTTCAATGGAAGTGCTGATTGACTGATCAGTGGTGTCTTTTTAAAAGGACCTCGGCAAACAAGGTGCTTTCAAGCCTGGCGTGGGTGTGTCCCCACCCTCCTGAAAAAAAACAATTCTATTTATTTCATTGCTTTTGGATCTGACTAGGGATTTGATTTTGTTCTAGTAAATTGCTACTTGCAAGAGCCTCAGGTGCCAATGCAATTCCTGGAAATGAGAGATAAGATTGCTTGCAGAAGACTCAAAAATAACTGGGCACTCCTCCGGGAGATTTTGTCCCTGGGTGAGGAAGAAAAATCATCGCCTGGGTCCTGAATGTGATTTCTGACCTGGAGCTGATCTGTGGGACCTAAGACTCCAAACTCCACCTGCAATGCAGGGCAGGGGCGACAGAGGGGCTGGTGTTCTGGTCACCAAGCCATGCAAGGGTGCTCTGTTTGAGGCCCAGCTAGTACAAAAATAAATAAACAGGTAAGCAGCTGTGGCGGAATAGTCATCATGCATGCAGACCTCAGGAAATTCAGCTGCACCCAAACTTTGACCCTCCTGCAGCTTCTGAGGGGAGACCACTGCTCCTTGCTACCTAATGAAGATGCACCCACTCCCCAACCCTTCAGCCAGGAGACCCCACCCCACCTGTTCTTACACTGCCTCCATCTCTTTCGTTGCCTTGTGCCCCTATGAGTATTTTACTGTGAGGTTTGGACAATTGCTCCAAGGGCTTAATGGTTGAGGGTGCAGGGACAGGTGGAGGGAGGACAGGGGGAGGCCTCATGCTGTGGAGACGAGGGGAAAAGTCCCACCAGGCAGCTGCTAAGCCAGGCCTTTCCACTTGGGTGTGTCCACCCCCCTTTCTCTTCCCCCAAGAGCTGACACCCCTCCCTGCAGAAAAATTTCAGCTCCAATCACCCCCCTAAATCAATCTCAGCTGGTGTGTCCAAATTTTGCAGCCTCTGAGCTTAAAGGTTGGCAGCAATTTTACATCACAAGGCAATGAGTTCTCCCTAGAGGAAGCAAAGAAGCTTCGACTTACCTCAGGACTTCAGCCCATGGTGTCCCCAGCTTTGGTCCCACATCTCCAGTGAGGATGGCTATCACAGCCCCCAGAAGCAGCCTGGTACAGCTAGACCAGTGAGAAAGTGCATTCATTTAGCCCGAGGATGTTTCCCAAGTGCCTGCCACATGCCAGGCACCACGCTAGGAGCTGCCAATACAACAGTAAGACAAAGATTGTTCCTGCTCTCATTAGAGGTAGATGTTAAATTAAATAATCATATGAATAATTACTGCTGTGATACCTGTTAAAGGGGAGAATAGAGTTCCACAGGGGCATATAAGTAACATGGAGGACGGACTTTGCATGAAGGATGTAGAAAGGTTTCCCTGAGGGTATGATGCTTAAACTAAAAACAGAAGAATTGATAGAGATTTACCAGAAAAGGGAGAGAAGAGTGCTCCAGAAGCAAAAGAAACTGCACGTGCAAAGGCCCTGAGGCTGGAGGCAAGGAGCACTGTTCATCTGAGATGTTTTGGAAGGTTGGCACAGAGGGACCACAGCAAGCCATGGATTACAGAGCACAAGAGGAGTCTGTCATGAGTTAAGGGCCTCATGAGCAGGGCTACAAAGGCCACACTGAGGACATCGGCCTTTCTCCTATGGGCAACAAAGTAGAATTGAAAGGCGTTCAGCAGGAGAGGAACGTCAATAGTTCTCACCCACATGGAATAAAAATTTGATTCCTTGTAAGTTATAGCATTGGGCTTCACTCTGCCTTTTGGGGCCACAGGGCAATAACAACAATGGACAGCACTCACTGTCTGTTCTACCAGCAATCCTGTGAGGTGGGTACTATTATTATTTCCGTTTTACAAGAGGGTCACTAACTGGACCAAGATCTGGCAACTGGTATGCAGTGGAACTGGGCTGGGAACCCAGGGTCTGAGCTGTAGCCACTGGGTTATTGATGCAGGCAGCACCCTCTTTGTTAGGATAGAGCTTCAAACATTCAAACACAGCAGTCTTGCCTCTTCTGCTCCAGGGGCCAGAAGGGAGAGGGAAGGGACATTTCATGAACATCTGCTCTCACTAAGCGATTTGCCTAAGTTCCCACAGCTGGTCTGACTCCACAGCCCTTGCCCTCTCCAATACTTCAAACATTCTCAGTTCTTTTGTACTCAGTTCTCCCATTCAGTGCATCAGCTGTCCCTCCCTGGTGGCTTGGCAGCATCAAGGGGTCTGATAAGCACAGCTCTGTCTCTCTGGAGGAGTCCCTGTACAAGAGGCCTCTGGCAGGCGTGCCCCAGACACCCTGCATTCAGCCATTACATAGCCAAGGCCCTTGCTGTTCAACACACCAAATTTCCCTTCACTGTGGTGATTCTTCTCCATCTGGTCCTCCAGGAGATCATGCAGATTGTCAGGTGTTTTTCTAAAATGAAGACACCATGCAGAGTCACGGGCAGTCCTGAAGCAAAGGTGAAGAAGGAGCTGAGTTTGGTCCACATTCCATACCTCAGCTGTGTGAGCCTGGGCAATCCCACCTCCTCTCTGTTTCCTCATCTGCTTAATGGGGACGTTACTTCTCTGCCTTTTCCCAGGACTACAGTGGGGGGCAGAGGTAGAGGGTAGAGATGATAGTAATGGAAAATGCCTTAAAAGCTGGAAAGTATCGTGCAACTGTGAGATCATTTTATTTTACATGGTTTCGTGCTAGAATAGGCTACTCACTCTCTCATGTAAAGTCTTCATTGTGATTTGCTTCTGGTAAATGCACACTGACCCCCCACCCCCACCCAATCGGCCACATGATTTTCTGTTTTTCTTACAACTCAGATGTTTAGCTAGAGGTTGTCATCCAATTCACTGACCTGTCATCTTTAATCTACATTTCCATTTATATTCCCATTTGGAACTGTGGACTCTCAGGGCAGGAAGGGACCCTACAGGTGAGGTCACTGGGTCTCCTGATAGGCCTCTACTACTCAACTCCCTCACTGGCCACACAGAAGGATCCCTGCAATCCCTGATGACATTTTCATCGGGTCTCACAGCCACCCCTTCAGAAGATGAGGAGAGCAGAGGAATCAACTCCTTCTGAGCTCAGGGAGGTTAGGCAGCCCCACCAGAGGTGCCAGACCAAGACTTCCCTGGTCCCTTCTGGAAAAGGGAACTCTAGGGCCCTCCACTCAGGCTGAGGGTCAGTGTCCCAAAAACCTGGGTGGATGCCTGGGTGTGGGTGTGGCCAGGAGGAACCATCAAGTGCCCCGCTTGGACCAATATCAGAAACATGTGAGAGAGAGAACTGGTTTGTAGGGGGAGTGACCAAGTTTGGCAGGGTCTATCCAGACCATGGTGAGGGTCACACACAGGTGTTCTCCAGGACATGCAGAGAGCCTTTCAGGGAAGACCCCAAAGCTGAAATTCAGGCTCCATTGACCAGCTGATCACAGCCCAGTATCCAGCTTCCAAAGCACTTCCTCATCACCCGACACGTGTCACCAGCTTCTTAGGGATGTCTTCAGCCCAGTCTGAGTTGAGACCACCTCGCCTCCTCTTTTCTGAGCCCAGGTTTTCAAAATTCTTAGGGGAAAGCCTCTCTCCTCTGCATCTCCAGACCCAGGCTTATTTCCAAAACAACGTTCCCAGGCTGCTCTCCCAGGAGTAATGGATGGGGGTCCTACCTCAGCTGTCAGCCCTTGAACTCTCCAGTGGAACCTGTGCCTACGCCTTGACCCAGTGTGCTTCAAAGTCTGGAGATGACTCACGACGGAAGCAGCCCACGACATGCCAGCCCAGCAACCAGATGTTCTGGGAATAACCAGATTGGTGGCTCACACCAACGCTGCCTTCTCATTATAGCCAGTGTCCCTGAGTCCTCCCAGAACTATGGTAAATGGAGAAATTAGCCTGCTTAATAGGGCCATGTACCATGGTGCTTAGGAGCCCTGGCACGAAGGTCAGACTGCCTGGGCTCACAGCCCACCACCACCACTCGCTGGCTGTAGGAAATTAAGAAAGCTAATTTCTCTGTGTCTCCATTTCCTTGTCTATAACATGGGGGTCATGATAATATAGGGGTTGTTGTGAGAATTAAACTAAGTCAATAAATGTGATGTGCTTAGCACCGTGCCTGGCCCAGGGAGGACCTCTGGGAGACCTGGCTGTTATTACACGATGTGTTATGGACACCTTGGAGTGCAGTTGGGTAGGGCTGTCTTTACAGACCCTGCCTGAACTCTTTGTAGACTGCTCTTTGCCTGGCACAGGCATGGTTCCCTCTCCCAGGGGGACCCCCGCCCCAAGGAAAGCAAGATGCCGCCCTCATACTTACCCGGAGAACCGCAGCGAGCACAGATTGTTGTTTGTTTTACAGTCAAGTTGAGTCAGAGAAGAGAATACACATATATTTATTCTGAAACACAAACAGACTTCACTGAAGGGTCCGGCAGAGCCAGTAAAAAAGAGCAATGTGTTAGGAGTTGTGGAGGAAGAGAAGAAAGGAAGCCAGAGATTAAGTGCAGCAGGAGGCATTTTAATGTGCCTAGTAACTGATTTATAAATTCTGTGGAAGGCTCTGCCCATTTGATTCTTTGCCGTGAAGATGGCATCTCCATTTTTCCACTTTATAGTCTTGGTGGGAAATGGCCTTTTTCAGAGCTGCCACTTAAGGCACTTAACTGTGCCGAGGGGCATCTTGGGACCAGTGACGATAGGAGCCCCACGTTGGCCCCTGGGGGAGAGTTCTGCCGGTGTCTGCTTAGCCAGGAAACTCTTTCTGTCCTCCTGCTCTGCCTCTCTCTGCCCTCCACCCCCCACATCTCAGAGTCTAGAAACTGCTCCTCCAAAACAACAGCGCTCTCAGCTTCTTGGGGCACCTCTGAATAACCATAATATTGTTCCCCTTTTTTTGAGAAACAGTCTTTCAGGCTATGTTTCAGTTCCTGTATAAAGTAGGACAAACCCAAGCAAACAACAAGTGTTGGAGGGTCTTCAATGAATTTCTCTCTGCCACTCTTTCAGTCTGAGTGACAGCAAATGAGCAGCTTCCCATAATCCTTTCTGCAGCCTGGGCCTCCCTCAGCACACCACTTCTCTGGTGGGATGCAGAAGTTATGCTCTGAGGCTGGATACACCTGGCTCCCACATTAGCAGGTGCACATTTCACCAAGACTCAGTTCCCTCACCTGTAAAATGGGGTGAGATTAACATCTGCCTCACGAAGTGATTGATTACTCCATGACCTCTGTGAGGAAGGCAAGGCCAGCTCATAGGGTTGGTCACTGTCATGGCTAGGCTGTCTGAGGCCCGTCAAGGCGCCCTGGCCTCACTCTTGGCAGAGACTCAGGCATCAGAGTTGTAGCTCAGCATTGTTCAAGGTCAGGGCAGTGAGTGCTCCCCAGTCTACCTGTCTCATGTGGGAACTGAGTCAGCAATGGTGCCCAGGCTGCGCCCACCTGACTGCCAGCTGGTGGTACAGGAAGCACAGAGATAACTGTGCCAAAAAGACCCAGACTTTTAATAAACAACAACAAAAAGAAAATAAGAAGAGCCAGCCTTAGCATTTCATTGTTACTTACTCTACCCTTTCCTTCTCTCTCTCTCTCCCTCTCTCCTCCTCTCTCCCCTCAGTCTAAAAGGGTCATAGTGTTGTTGTGATAATCAAATCAGATGATGGCTATTCAGGGACTTTGTCTATCTGTAAAGCACTTTACAAATACTCACTTTTCTGGAAGAGTCCCTAAGGAGCTGCCTGTGGAAGAGAAGTCTGGCGCCCTCCCAACAAGAAGAGTAAACCTATCTCATCTCTTCCTCACATCAGAGAAGACAGGCTGGTCCAGCTGGGGCCCATTTCCAGTCACCCCAGGGATTCATCTGGCCTCCTGGGGCTGTCCTGTCCTTTTACACTGGCCCCAAGCACAGAATCTCCAAATTGTCGGGACCCTACGCTCTAGCAGTTACTTTCTGTCCAATTCCAGCTATGCTGGCTTTAAAAATAACAGCTAACACTTATTGAGCTCTTCAAAGTGCTCTGTGCCTGTGCCATGTGCTTCTCACAACCACTTATGAGGAGCACAGAGAGGCTAAGTGACCTGCCCAAGAACACAGAGCCAGCATCCGGACCAGTCACGCTCCAGAGCCCAAGCTCCTGACCTCTGGTGCATCTCTGTCTCACTCACATACTCACTCCCATGCCTGTCCCCTTCCTTCTCCTTCTGTCTGCCTCAGAGGTGACCCCCGAACCATGCACTCAGAGCAGAAGACTGTCGAGATGGTTTGCCGGTGATGGAGAGCATTCACGTTCCTGAAACTCGGTAGCATCAACGTTGGATCCCTCTCTTTACAGGTTGTTGGCATGTGCACTGTAGGTGGGAATGTGAAATGGCACAGCCACTGTAGAAACAGTATGCTTGTTCCCCCCAAAATTAAAGATTCAATTACTATACAATCCAGCAATTCCACCCCGGGGTATACGCTGGGTATGAAAGAAACAAGCATCCTTCTCCTGTTCCCGTGTGACTCGTCTACGCTCACACTGCTGGCACACTTACACTCCTGACACCACACATGTCAAGTGATTCTCTCCAACACCAGCTGGGTGTCCTACAGCGCAATGCAATTCTGACAGTAACCAAAGCTAGCGCAGACACCACAAGTTAAGGGCTCAGTCCCACAAGATGGCCCCAACTTGAGATGCCAGTTGCAAGTAGTAGGGCCCCAGGTCATCCACAATTTCTGACTTGGCTGCTAACTGGAGGTTCCCATGACACTTCTCCCCTTGTATCAATGATTTGTTTGAACATGTCACAGAAACCAGGAAAACACACTTACTAGTTTATTATATAGTAAAGGACACGCTAAAGGATATGGGTGAACAGCCAGATGCAGAAAGGTACACAGGGTGAGGTGGTCTGGAGGGACGGTCCTGAGCACAGGAGCGTCTGTCCCTGTGGAGTTGGAGCACACCATTCTTCCAGTGAGTAGATGTGCTCACCACCCCAGAAGCTTTTCAAGCCCCTAACATTGGGGTTTTTATGGAGGCTTCCTCAAGTAGGGATCAGCAATGATTAACTCCATTTCCAGCCCCTCTCCCTCTCTGGACAATGTAGGGGAGACTGAAAATTCTAAACTTCTAAGCATGGCTTGATCTTCCTGGCGACCAGCTCCCATCCATGAGCCACCCAGAGTAACCTCACTAGAGCAAAAGACACTGGTGTCACCTGGAGATTCCAAGGGATTTAGGAACTCTGTGTCAGGAACTAGGGTCACAGACCAAATGTTAGAACAGAGGATGATTCCAGCACTCTTTCTATTCAGAAAATGTCAAGGGTTTGGGGAGTTCTGTGCCAGGAGCCAGGGACAGAGTCCAATCTATGTTATTTTAATTATTTAATAATCCACAAAATAGTTGAAAACAGGTACTCAAAGAGATATTTGCACAGCCCAATTTCCCGCAGCAACTCGTGTCTGTCAGTGGATGAATAGGTAAAAGGTGGTACATACATATGGTAGAGTGTTATTAAATCTTTAAAAAGACAGAGGTTCTGCCCTGGCCAGGTGGCTCAGGTTGTTGGAGTGTCATCTTGTGCACCAAAACATTGAGGGTTTGATTCCCAGTCAGAGCACATACCTAGGCTGTAGTTTCTTCCCTGGTCAGGATGTATACAGGAGGCAGCCAATCTGTGTTTCTCTCTCCCATCAATGTTCTGCTGTCTCTCTCCCTCTCTCTCTCTCTCTCTTCCCCCCCACCCCTCCTTCTCTCTCTAAAATCAATAAATAAATCCTTGGGTGAGGATTTCATAAAAAGAGATTCTGACACATGCTACAACAAGAATGAATCCTTAGGACATTATGCTAGTGAAATGAGCCAGACACAAAAGGACAAATACTGTATGATTCGCTTACATGAGAACCTGAGGCAGTCAAATCCAGAGAGACAGAAAGTACGAATGGTAGAGGCCAGGGGCCGGAGGAGGAGGAGTGAGGAGCTACTGTTTAATGGGGACAGAGTTTCAGTTTTACGGGATGGACAGAGTTCTGGAGATCGATTTCCCAACCATGCAAATGTACTCAACACTGTTGAACTATACACTTTAAAATGGTTAATGGTCAATTTTATGCTATGTGTATTTGACCACAATTTTTAAAAAGCCACTGTGGGCCCTGCACCTGGTTTGCCCTGGCAAGTAAGCCAGCTCCAGCCTGTGGCTAGCTCCTCCTCCGCCAAGACCCTCCACTCAGCCAAACTGGCATTAGGCGGAGCAGCCAGCCCCATCGCTGTCTGGACCCAGACCCGGCCCTCAGCCCAGGCTCAGAAAAGAGCCCCACTGTGGCCTCTGTGGGCCATCTTCCTCCAGCACAGGGCCTGGCCGCAGACCCGAAATTCCACTTTTCTCCCTCCCGGGCCTGTCTCTCTACATGGAAGGTCTGGGGTTTATTTTCCCACTAACACTGACTGTGCCATCCCCCGTTCAAGGGCAAAAGCTCCAGCCTGGTGTTAAGTGACACATTTTTTTCCACCCCACAAAAAGATACCATGTCTGTCTACAAAACCATCGCCGGAGTGGGGAATAAAATTGGATTAAATCAGTGGGATGTGAGTGACTCAAGAAATAATGTGGGAAGAAAATATTAGGACATCTGTATTTTTATATAAAATATAAAATTAAATTATGTTAAATACTGTATACTAATATTTAAGTATGATACTAATACTTAATCTGCAGATTGGCAGTACTAGAATTTATAAATATGTATATATGCCTGTACTGAGAGTGGATACAAAAATATTCTCTACTAAGAAGGATGTACAGTCGAAATGCTCAGTGGCCAAGGAGCCGGGTGCCAGCACAGCTAGGCGGCCATCAGGCTGGAGCAGATAATCCCAGAGGGAACTGACCAGCCTGAAACCCAGCCTCTGGCGATGAGCCACAGGGCTCTGTCTGTGGCCCTGAACTGTCTGGGAAAGCTGATCCTCGGGAGAATGTGGAAGTTAAATGGGCGCTGGATTTCCCTGCCACATAATGAGACTGTTTCATCACCTGCATGTTCCAAACCCTCCAAGTTCCCCATGTTCTGCTGCATACAACGACAACACCCACTCTTTTTGAAGCAGAGTGAAAGGAAATACTCCAAAATACTGACCATGCTTGTCTCTAAATGGTGTCTCTGTGGATAATTTTTCTTCTTTTCTCTATTTCTCATATGTTCAGGATGTGGACATATTACCTTTATAAAGAGAAAATGCACCTGTTCCTTTTGTGTTCCTGCTCCCAAGCCCCAGCATGTTACGTCCCCGCAGCCTGCCAAGAACCAGGCAGAGAGCCAAGGCCTCGGACCCCTCCGACATTCCCCTCCCCCTGACGGAGTCGGCAGGCATGGACAGCAGGCCGTGGGCTGGAGGAGCACAGACAGGGTTCCCTCCACATCCCAGAGAGAACACTGGCCGGGGCAAAAGTGGGTTTGCTGTTCTGAGTACAGGAAACAGAATTTATTCTTGTACTATGATTTATTTCTTTATTTATTAGTATATTTTCCATATGAACAGCTGTAAGCCTACTTTCGTCCAGCCCTGTGTTAGTAACAACATTTCTTATTTGACTCTGCAATCAGCAAAGCCAAGGATACTTCGCCCCACATTGATGCCCACTCCATCCTGGGCAGCCTGCCTGGAATATGGTGTGGTGGTCAGGGTGGTGACCGTGGAAGCCATACTTCCTGGGTTCACATCCTGAGACCTGAGCAAGTCACTCAACCCTGTGCCTCAGTTTCACCATCTGTAAAGAGGGTGCGACGATGTAGTGTTCACCTCTCAGGGTGTAGTGAGGATTAAATAAATAAATACAGGCCTTAGAACACTCCTTAGAACACTGCCTGACACTTAGTCCATCTACAGAAGGATCACTTGTGATGATTATTTCCCATGATTCTGCACAGCCCCTCCCACGTGTCATTTGCTCAAGTGCTACCTCCTCTGAGAAGCCTTCTCTGGTTATCCAGTACGACCCCATCCCCCACTGCACCCTACAACTCTTTAGCCCCTACTGTGCTGATTTTCCTTCATAGCACTTATATCTGTGTCCCCCACTAACAAGTGAGCTTCTCGAGGGCAAGTGGTTTTACCTTCTTTATACTCTGGAATAACCCCCGGTGCTTAGAACACCACCAGGCACATAGCAGTCACTCAGGAAAGATTGGCTTGAATGAATGAATGACTACATTTCATCTCTTTGTCCTCACACGAAACTTCCCTTTCTAGGGAAAGAAATAGACTCAGAGAGGCTAAGGGAGTGTCCAGGTACGCAGCTACAGAGTAACCCGGTGCAGCTGGATCCTCTGACTCCACGAGGACTCATCCCTCCCAGCGAGCTTCTCAGGACTGCTCAGAGCTGGTTCTCGTCTCAGGGAGAGGCACTCCCTCTTCTCTCAACACTCTCACCTTGCACTCCATGCTCCCGCCCCCTGAACACCCTGCAGTCTCTAGATCACATGGTGCCATCTCTCATTTCCAGGCTTTTACCTGACCTGGAGCACTCTTCCCGCTCCTTGTCATCTGGCTACCAACATCTAGCCACCCTGTGAATGTCAGTGTAAAGTCCCCTTCTTCTGGGAAGTCTTTCCCAATTCACTTGTTAGGTTAGGCAGCTCTTCTCCATGTTCCCAAAGACCATCGAATTTCTTCTGTCTTCCCTTACCTCACTTGGTTGTCAAAGTTCATTTAATCATGTCTCTTCCTGCACCCCCATAGTTTAAGCTCCTTAAAGACAGAAATACATTTTTTAACTCACAAAAACCCCTAAGGGAAGAGTGGCATCACCCCCTTCATGGAGGCTCAGCTTACTGGGGCTGCATAGCTTTTAGTGGAGCATTGGGTTCAAGCCAGTCTTACTATTCCAGAGCCCACAGGGACCCCTACCCCAGCCCATGGAGCCTCCACAGTGGAGACATAGCCATCCACTTATCAACTACATACTCTTCACTGCACATGGGACACTCAGCAGGTGGGCTTTGTTGTGAGTTCTGCAGAAGCCACCACACACCCTTCTCTACTGAACTCTCACCTGCAAACTCCATGACCCGGGCCACACCGCCTCCGGCTGATCAGTGGACTGCTGTGCCCTTGAGGGGAGGGTCTCTCAGGACCACCCAGTGGGGCTTCCTGTCCGGGGTCAGATCATGCCCTGGAAACCCACACATGACTTGGCACTCCCAGATCCTGCAAGTGGGAGTCAGAGCATCAGCTCCTCACCCTGACATTCAGGCCCTTTCCCACCCCCTCTTCTTGTCTCTGCTCAAGTCTCACTGTGCTGGTAATAACAGGTCCTGCTTCCTAAGCTGCTCCTGCAAACCAGGCACTGCTCTGGGCTCCTTACCTGTATCTGCACATCAGATCTTCACAGCACCACAGTGAGGGAGTTACAGCCCTTCTCTCCATTTACAGGTGGTCACATAGCAAGGACGGGCAAGGCTGGGATTTTAACCAGAGCCCAGGCACTTATCCTGTACACTGTTTATCTGCACCACCCCCGACCCACCTCCTCCCCCATCATGATGCCATTCCTTCTGCCAGGATCATCTTTCCTCACCCTCCTCAACCAGTTGGCTCATCCATCCTCCTCAATGCAGCCTCCCCACCACTTGCTGCTCGCTGTCCGCATGCCCTTGTACTCAGCATTCACCCTGTGGATTGCAATCTCATGAGGGCAGGCGCTGCGTCCTCTGACATGCCTCTGTGCCTTCAGCCCTTGACCTGCAGACACTAAGTGCTCTGTAAGTATGTAACAAATGAGCCACTAAGTGAATGCAGAAAGGGGTTGACTTCCTTTTAGATTTGGAAGGCTCTCTCCTCTCAAAGACAAAGACTTCACATTACTCATGGATATAAATCGACAGTTTCAAAGGCTTAATCCTTCCACATCTACTGCAAAGCCATATACACATGGAAATAAATAAGTTTCTTTTTTAGGGGGAAAAAGACAGCTTTTCATGGTAGCATAAAAACAACACTTTATTTTTCATCTCACAGAGCCTGTCTGGGCATAGTTACGCTCAGGAGCCCAAGAAAGACTCAGAGCTAACACTCCCATGAAAAATTGCCATCTCCACTGCTGCCCGAGGCTTGTGGAAGAAGCAGAAATCCTGTTCTCTGTCCATCTGTGTGTGTCCAGCATCATCCATCACCCCCTAGAATGGGGCCTGTGAGGGTGGGGTGGGCGTGAAGCCCACAATAAATGGCAAAGAGATTTGGTGAAAGAGAGAACATGTAGGTACAGGGGGCTGTAAAGGATGGAGAGAACAAGAACACCAGTACGTTGTGATGATTTTGACACCTGTTATTAGGACCTGAAGAGCCCCAGTGCTCTTACGCTGGGCTAGTTTCAAGTCTGCATTGTCTTTTCCCAGGCCCATTGACAGCCACCAAACTCAGATGAGGGTTCCAAGTACATTCATTCATTCACTCACTCAGCTTTTGTGCACTCGCTCATTGTATGGTGGACATTAATGCTGCTCAATAGCATTTCCTCTGTCTGTCTTCTGGGCCCATATAGTGTGAACATCCTGGCTTCCTTGTACTTATTTGGGGCCATATCGCAAATTCTGGCCAACAAGTTTGGGCCAGAATTTAGTTGGAAAGTGATAAATGTCACTCCTGGGTTGAAATAGTTACTTGTTGGTGCAAGACCCCCCAGAACTCCAGCTGAAGATGCCGGCCACTCCATCAGCCTGGATGCAGAGGAAAGGGGCAGGAGCAGCACCACCACTCACCCACGACTCACACATCATGTGAGCGAGAGAAAAGTTTTGTTGCCATAAACCAAAGATTGGGATGGGGGGTTGCTGATGTTACTGCAGCTTAACCTAGCCTATCCAGACTGACACCATGCAACAGGCAGACCCAGGAGCCAGATGCCTTCAGCGTCAGCCCCGTATACTATTCACTAGCTAAGCAACTTGGGGCAAGTCCCTGAGCTTGAGTCTCCCCATCTGTAAAATGGGGATGACAACAAAACCTGCCTCTCTGAGCATCTTCATGAAGTGGAAAAAGGCTTCTGCCATCCCTCTCCCTCACTTATTTCCCTGCCCCATGTCTTGCCTTCTACTCTTGAGTCTCAAGGACGGGAGCAGCACACAGTCCTGGGTCACGCAACACATGTGAAAAAGGAGCACTGGGCTCCTGCCAAGAACCAGCCCCCAAGCACACAGGCTGGTGCTACATATTTTCCACTGCAAGAGCCTGCACCCAGCCACATCCATGACTGCAGGCTGCCAAAGGGTCAGTCTCTCAGGAATCTCATTTCTGAGGGTGTTGTATGTGTGTGTCTATGAAGTTCTGCAAACAGGACAGTGGCACGTCGCCCCAGTGCTGTTTTCATCTGCTCAGGCTGCCATAACCAAATACCACAGACTGGGGGCTTCCACAACAGATAGTTACTTCCTTACAGTTCTGGTGGCTGGGAAGTCCAAGGTCAAGGTGCCAGCTGATTCGGTTCTGTTGAAATCCCACTTCCTGGCTTGCAAACATCTGTCTTCTCTCTGTGTCCTCGTGGGTGAGGGGAAAGAGAAAGCTCCCTGGTATGTCTCTTCTCACCAGGACACTGATCCTATCAGATCAGAGCTCACCCAAAAGTTTCATCTCCAAATGCCACCTCATTGCTGGTTCAAGACTTCAACATACAAATAGATGGAGAAATAATTCAGTCTCTAGCAAACACATAGCAAAACTCACCAAATCTGTGAAAATTTGGCAAGCACTTTACAGTTTACAAGATGTATTCCCATACGTGCTCACATCGGAGATTCATAGTTGGCGTGAAGAGGCCTCACAGAGGAGGAGACCGAAGCACACAGAATTGAAGAGAATGGCTCACATGTGCTCAGCAAGAGACCAAGAACCCGGAATCTAAACCTCATCCTTCTGCTTCCCAAGTCCATGCTCCTTCCTGTACCCCAAACTCCAAGCCACATATCATCATTCCAATAACCAGGGGTGAGAAATGGAGCATGAATGACTGAACATCGTGATTAAAACGAAAGTACAGTCAATTCCAGATTAATAGGTATAGGAGACAAGTGTGAGGGTTAAGTTCAAGGGCTCTGGATAGGGAGGTCTGAGTTCTAGTCCTGGCTCAGGCAGACACTTGTGTTACCACCTTGAGGAAGACACCAATCTCCAGGCCTGGGTCCTTTGTCCATGACAGGGAGGTAGGTTATAACTGCTCCTACTCCATGGGGTTGATGTGGGGATTAAGTGAGGTAATGCATGGATTGAGCATAAGAAAGTAACTGTGTCAGTTTGCTCAGGACGCCATACAAAATACCACAGCCTGAGTGGATTAAACAACATCCTCACAGTTCTGGGAGATGGAAGTCCAAGATCAAGGTGCCAGCAGGGTTTGGTTTCTGCTGAGGCCTTTCTCCTTGCCTTATAGATGGCCACCTTCTCACTGTTTCCCATGGACTCTGTTCTGTGCACAGCCATACCTGGTGTCTCTCTGCAGGTCTGAATCAACCCTCCTTACAAGGGCACCAACCAGATTGCATCAGGACCCACCCCAATGGCCTCATTTTAACTTAATTTCCTCTTTAAAGACCCTTGCTCCAACTGTCACATTCTGAAGAATTGGGGGTTAGGGTTTCAACAAATACTTCTGCGAGTCAGGGCCATAATTGAGCCCCATAACCTTAGGAGAGCTGGCATGGAACTCTCTCTCACACACACTGGTGGTACGAGGGCAGACTACTCACTCCACGTTGGGGCATTATTTGGTATCATCTACTCAAGGTGAATGTGAACATACCTATGATCCAGCAATTCCTCCCCCAGCAGAAAAGCAACCCTCTGTTCTCCCAAAGATGGACACCAGAATGTTCGTTCAGCACTGTTCATCATAGCTCCAAACAGGGAGCTGCCAGCCTCCTAGCAACAATTGGATGGATAAGTAACAGGTAGTGTGTTCACACAGACTACTGCATGCTGCAGGGAGAATGAAGGGGCGACAACCAGACACAACAGCCTGCATGAAACGCACACACACAATGGTGAGTTGATTCCCTTTGTACAAGGTTGACACATAGGCAAACTAAGTAATGGATGCACATGGTGTCAGAAGTCCAGACAGCACTGACCCTTGAGGGATGAGGGTGGAAGGTAGGAAGGACTAGAAGGGGACATAAGGGCTTTCAGGGTGCTAGCAGTGTTCAGTTTCTCAATCTTGGTGCTGGTTATACCTGTATGCTGTGGACTGTATCATGTCCCCCACAAATACACATATCGAAGCATTACTTCCCCCTGTGATGGTATCTGGAGACGGGCCTTTAGGAGGTGATTAGGTTTAGAAGAGATTGTGAGGATGGGGTGCTCACAATGGGCTCAGTGCCTTTATAAAAAGAGGTGTCTGGCTCTTCAATAGATGGTGTTGGGACTATTGGAAAGCCACATGGCAAAAGAATAAAACTAGATTGCTATTTGTCACCATACACAAAAATTAACTCAAAATGGGCCAAAAGCCTAAATACAAGACCTGAAAAAATAAAATACATTAAAGAAGACATAGGTACTAAACTTATGGACCTTGGTCTCAGAGAAGATTTTATGAATTTGACCCCAAAGGCAAGGGAAGTAAAAGCAAAAATAAATGAATGGGATTACCTCAAACTTAAAAGCCAGCAAAAAACCCACCAACAAAACAAAAAAGGCACCCAACCAAATGGGAGAAAATATTTGCAAACAACACCTCCGATAAGGGGCAAATGATCAAAATATATAAAGAACTCATACAACTCAACACCAGACAAACAATCCAATTAAAATATGGGTAAAGGACTTAAACAGACACTTCTCTCAAAAAAGACATACAAATGGCCAACAGATATATAAAAAGATGCTCAACCTCACTAGCTATAATAGAAATGCAAATCAAAACCACACCTCACCCCTGTTAGAATGGCTATTATCAACAAGGCAAGTCATAACAAGTGTTGGAGAGGTTGTAGAGAAAAAGAAACCCTCATTTGCTGCTGGTGGGAAGGTAAACTGGTACAGCCACTATGGAAAACAATATGAAGCTTCCAACAGAGTTACCGTATGACCCAGTAATCACTCTTCTGAGTATCTACCTGAAAAATTTGAAATCATTTCTTTGTAAACATATATATGCCCCATGTTTATTGCAGCACTACTCACAGTAATCAAGACATGGTAACAACTGAAGTGTCCTTCAGTGGATGATTGAATAAAGCAGATGTGGTACATATACAAGGCGATACTACTCAGCCACAAAAAAATGAATATGGCCATTTGCAACAACATGGATGGATCTTGAGAATATTATCCAAAGCAGAGTAAGTCACAAGGAAAAATTAAAGAGCTATAAGCTTTTTAAAAAAGATTTATTTACTTATTTTTAGAGAGGAGGAAGGGAGGGGGCTTGGAGGGAGAAAGAGAGGGAGAGAAACATCAATGTGTGATTGCCTTTCACATGCCCCCTACTGGGCACCTGGCCTGCATCCCAAGCTTGTGCCCTGACTGGGGATAGAACCAGAGACCCTTTGGTTTGCAGGCTGGCACTCAATCCACTGAGTCACACTAGCCGGGTTAGAGCTAGATGCTTTTACTCATATGTAGGACATAAAACAGACAACAATAAAGAACAAACAAGACAAACAAAAAACTCATAGGCACGGACAACAGTGTGGTGGTTACCAGAAGGAACAGAAGGTGGGGGAGGTAGAAGAGGGTAAAGGAGGGATAACTGGTGATGGAAGGAGACTTGACTAGGGGTTGTGAACACATAATACAGTACACAGATGATGTGTTATAAAACTGTATGCTTGAAACTTATATAATCTTATTAACCAATGTCACCTCAATAAAGTTAATAAAATTTTTAAAAGAAAAGAGGTGACTGGAAGCAATCTCTCTGTGTCCCTCCTGCCATGTAAGGACACAGGGAAAAGGCAGCTACCTGCAAGCCAGGCAGAGGAAGGATCCCACTGGAACCTGACCACAAGGTACTGGGATCTCAGACTCCCAGCCTCCAGAACGGTAAGATATCAACATCGTAGTTTAAGCTGCCCTATCTGTGGTGTTTTGTTACAGCAGCCTGAGCAGACTATGGCTGCACGAACTGAGTGAAAATCCATGGAACTATACACTACTCTACACTAATAGTTTGTGCAACTTTCTCTAAGTTACACTGCAATTAAAAGTCTTCAGGGGGTGGGTGGTGGAAGCAGAAAAAGTCCTCCTGGTGGGAAACATAGTCTGACTCTAGGAAGGCTTTCTCAACCAACCTAGATGAAATCAGGGCTTCTCTGGCTTCCACCTTCGGACAACCCCTCTCCCAGACTCTGCTCTGCCTGCCCCCACCCTTGGCAGCACCTGCCCTGCCCTCTGCTCCCTGCATTTACAAAAAGCTCCTGCGTCCAGCTCAGCCCTCTCACCTGTTCTCACCTGCTTGACCTGCACAGGTTCTGAGCAGGAGCTCCTTCCCAGCCCCAAGCCAGGAGACAGATGGTGTGTCTTGGCCCCGTTTGACTTCCTTCCTAATTTGCTGGCCTGACACCTGCTTTTTGACCTCACTCCTTAGGAAAAAAGCACATTTTTCTGCTGACCCAGATTCTGTGCCTTTGATGGTGAATAAGAAGATGGACTTTGCCCCCAGAGACTGAAGCTCTGCAAAACACAAGATCAGATCAGGTGAGAAAAAGAAGAGAGGTCAGCTCAGGGTTGGGGTGGAAAGAGCACCAGTGGGAGCCAGGTGGGGAGGGGCTGGCCCCACAGGGGAGGACCCTCCAGCTCACCTTGTTCAGAGGTGTCAGGTGCTTTTTCTTTTCTTTTTAAAAGCTTTATGAAGGTAAAATTTACATATGATAAAATTAGCCTTTCTAAAAGCGAGATCCACGGATTCATTATTTTACTGACAGAGTTGGGCAGCCATCACTACAATCTAATTTTAGAACATTTCCATCACTCCAAAGAGATGCTCTGTGTGCACTGCAGTCTCTCCCATCTTCCCTATCCTCCCCTCCAGCCCAAGGAGGCCACTCATCTACTTCCTATCTCTATAGATTTGCCTGCTGTGAGCATTTCATGTAAATGATATCATGCGAGACGTGAGTTTTTCTGTCTGGCTTCTTTCACTCTGCAAAATGTGTTTGAGGCTCATGCCCATTGTGGCATATATCAGTCCTTTATTCCTTTTAATGGTCACATGGTATTCTATTAAATGAATAAACCACATTTTGCTTATCCATTCATCAGATGATGGACATTTGGGTCATTTCCATGTGTTTGGCCATTATTAGTAACACTGCTGTGAACATTTGCAAACAAGTCTTTTGCGGATGTGTGTTTTCATTTCTCTTGAGTAGATTTGAATGAATGTTTGGGAAGCATACCTGGAAAGGCAGAGATGGCTGGAGAAGGGAAAATGAGGCAGAGAGTCATCACGAACCAGGTCTGGAAGCCTCGATTTATGAGACAGCCTAGTGGGGGAAGAGAGTGGGGGTAGTTTGAGTTTTGGAGTCAGACCCAAGTTCCAATCCTTGCCCTAGTTATTTGACTTTTGGCAAGTTGCTAACTTCTCCAGCCTCAGTTTCCTCATCTGTACAATATTGCTGCCATTGCCTACCTTGCAGGCTGTTGTCAAGGTCAAAAGAGATGGCTCTTATCTAAGTGTGTGCCAAGAAGCTGTTGGTATGGTCTGGGGCAGAGCTGGCTGCTCAAGCATTCCACTGTACCCACATCCCCAGAAGTCTGTGCACCTCAGCTGGTATTTCTCAAGCCGCAGTGGCATGCCACATGGCCTAGCAGGACAGGGCATGGCCAGTGTGCCCTTCCTTGAGCCAAAGCCACGCTGGGCAAACATCAGATGTTCCTCTGCTGTCTTCTCATTGTGGCCAAGCCAGAGCCTCTGTGGCTTTCCTCCATCCCCTGCCAATATGGCAGCACAGCTCGTATGGATGTAATGTCCCCAGCTGGCGCCACACCGATAGGTCCCGTGGAAAGCGTGGAAAGCCAGTCTTGACAGTGCTAGTGGCCTACTCCTCTAGAAATAAGGTGCCCTCAAGAAAAAAGTCATGTGTGCCCCATTATGCTAATCCCCAAGAATAGGTTAGGTCTGCCTGTGGTTGAGTAGGCTTGTTAGGGGCAGTGACCTTGAACCAATGGCATGACTGTCCATGGCTTCATTTTCTCATCTATATGAATGACAGAAAACCACAGCAAGGGTTCAATAAAGACTCCTTCAATGGTGCTTGACACAGAACTCGGCCCACTGAAAGAGCTTAGTGAATGTTAAAGATAACACTTTCCCATCTAGACTGAAGCCTCCGTGGAAGCAAACTAAGTGGCAGTCCTGCTGACCTTGGCGTCCCTGACACCCAGCCCTACCCGGCACGTGCAGGCACTCGGATGAACACTTGTGAGTGAATGCATTAATGTGTTCTCAGAGCACTTGGCCTTTGTCCAGCCATAGAAGGGAGCACCTGGAACTGAAAATAACTATTGAGCTCTCAGTCCCAAGAAGGCCAAGACTGCCTACAGGCTCCAGATATGTCTGAGGGTTGCAGGTCAAGGCGGGAGGATGCAAAGGCCCTAGTCATGGTGCTCAACTGAATGGAGACGGAGGGTAGCTCTGCAAACAGATTTGGAAGCTGGATATAGGGGTTCTGCTGAGCAACCTAACCAAGGTTCTTACTCTCCCCCCATCCCGGTTTCTTACCTATAGGCTTATTGTATGAATTAAATGAGCCAGCAGATGTGAAACCCTTAACACGATGCCTGGCACAAAGTAATCACTCAGCTGTTGCCAGTCACTATTATGAGGACCATTAATCAGCATGGAGAATGGGTGTTCTGGACGGGTTAGCATCCTCAGGAGGCAAGGAGCTCCAACCTTCTGCTGGCATTCTTGTTAAAGCACAAGATTTCCTTCCTCCACTTTATGCAAAAAGACAAAGGCATGTTCGATTTCAGCTTGAGCGAAGAGCTCAGTATGAGACTACAGGAAGGTGAAAATGACTTCATTTTCATTCATCTTCCCTGGGCGCCTTCATCTGACACTGGCGACAGAGCTTTAAGCATTTGATATTGGCTTGTCCTGATTCATTACCCTGGCCTCACCCTGACACCCACGCCTGCCAGCTGAGTGGTAGAGCTTGGCTCCAACCGGAACTGGGAGCTCGAGGTCTCAGTAGGCAGATGAAAGCACCTGGGTTGCCTCTCTGCCTCCACTCGCTGGCCTCACCTTGCTGAGCTATTTCCTCTCCTGATTTGCTTTTTTCTTTCCCCACCCCCAAGAAACACTACCAGCCCTCCTCCATCGTCATGTGAAACTGCCTGCTGGGGAATGTCTTTTAGAACACCAAATTGTATCAAGTTATAAGGGCTGCTTCGAGAGTCCGTCTTCAGCGAGGAATTTCTCCCTGTTTGGTTTGGTCGTCCAGTGGAGCATTAGACAGCAGTTTAATCATTATTAGCGGTGCTGCACTGCGACTCTCTGGAGAAGCACTAAACTGGAATGAAAAGGAACTGACATAATTAGTCTGACACAGTTCAATAGGGAACTATTACACCAAAGGTAATGAGCTCCAATGATATGTTAATGTTATTGTAAGGAATTATGCCAGTGCAACAAAGTGGCTTCGACTTGGGGGGGTAACAAGCGTGGAGTTTTCTCTGGCAATAGGCTAATGGAAATAAAATTGAGAAGGCTTGTAAAGCCCCCTTTCCTTTGTTTTCAAGCTGCTTGTGGTCTCCGGGGGCTGAGGATCTGCTCTCCAGGCCACAGGAGGCTGCAGGGGCCATACAGGCGGCACTGCTGCTGTCGGTCTGCACAAGTGCCTGGGTGTTTATTCGATTAGGAGAATACAAAGCTCAAGAAAATGACTCTGAGCACCAAAGATTGATGGGGAGAGAGTGTGATAACAGTCCTTTCTAGTGGTTTGACCCTGCACAATGTATGGTGCATTTTCATGCCCCTTGCGAGAAGCAGAGGGGACCGTGAAAAGTGCAGGATCTGCCATTTACTAAACTGTGACCCTAGTAAAGTAACTTAACATCCGTGGGCCTCGGTTTCCTCATCTCCAAAGTGGGAACAATAATGAAATAAAGTCCATGAAGCTTCCATCATGAAGAAGACACGCAATGAAAAGCAGTTAATGTGCCAGTTAATTGTCTTTATACTCTCTGTGCAAGGTTGGTGAAGGCCAACCCGTTAATTGATGCTTAGGTCAGAAGAGGGAATGTGGGCAGCACTATCCCGCACCAGCAAATCCAAAATGGGATTGACCATTTCCCAAACCCAAATAACGAATTAGTCCCCACCATTCATGTTGTCTGGAGTCTTGGCTGAAGTTGGTGACACCTGTTAGAATGGCTGTCATCACAGAGAGGAAAGACAACTGTTGGCCAGAATGTGGACTAAAGGGAGCCCTTCTCACTGTGGGTGGGAATGTAAATGGGTGCAGTCACTGTGGAAAACAGTGTAGATGTTCCTCAAAACCTTAAAAAGAGAGCCACCATATGATCCAGCAATCCTACTTCTGGGTATATATTCAAAAGAAATAAAATAGCCACCTACTGATGGCACCCATTTGATGCCTGCACTCCCACATTCACTGTAGGGTTGTTCACAACAGCCGAGACAGGAAGACAACCTAAGTGAATTCACTGACAGATGAATTCATAAAGAGATGGTGATATGCACACAATGGAATATTATTCAACCTGTAGAAAAACAAGGAAAATCCTGTCATTTGTGACAACATGGGTGAACATGGAGGATCATGCTAAGTGAAATAAGCTAAACACAGACAAACAAATACTGTATGAACTCATAGGTAGAACCTTAAAAACTTCAACTCTTCGAAGCAGACAGTAGAGGGGTGGTTACTGGGGTCGAGTGGTGGGGGCGTGCGGAGATGCTGGTGTAAGGGCACAAAGTTTCACATGTGCGGGCTGCACACTTTCCGGAGGTCTGACACACAGCACAGTCACTGTGTTTAACAATACTGTATTGCATACTTTAAATTTGCTAGGAGAGTAAATCTTAATTGTTTTTACAAAAAGAAGTGTTAGCTGTGAGGTGATAGTTATGTTGATTAGCTTGATTTTGGTAAACATTTCAGAATATATACATATATCAAAACATCATGTTGTATACAGTAAATAAATGGTTTTATTACGTACACCTCAATAAAGCTGGAAAAAATAAAATAATTCCAAATAAGTAAATGAAGTTGGCATGACAGCTGATGTTTGCACTTTTGTTCCATGTATTTCATTTTCTTGACCTGAGTTCTCTGAACATAAGGAGAAAAGGGAAGAAACCAAAGCCCAGCCCCACAGAAAGCAGTAACTCTCCGAGACTCTGCCACTCTCCCTTCTCCCTTGGTTTCCTCTCAAAGTTAAAGCCACCGTTAGAACATACATATGTATATACTTACAGTTTCACATTCATTGCCTCATCCTCCCAAAACGATCCAGTGGGTGGCAGAACAGGCATTTTCCTTATTCCCGTTGTACAGATGAGAAGACCAGGGCTCCTCATCTGTGTTGGCGCAGGCATTCTTGGGCAAATATTATAGGAGGGCCTTTCCTTCCATTGTAGAAAAGGGTGTTCCTTGCCACTGGGGCAGTGGGAGAATCACTCTGATGGTCTCTCAGGCTGAGAAGTGCTCCTGGCCTGTTATCTCAAGGGTAACAAGAGCTGCCTGGTCCATAATCTGGGGGCACCACCCTTACCCCATTGATACCCTCCATCCATCTTCTCGGGACATACCCACTCCGCACTGGAGGGAGTGGATGCAGCTATGGCTGAGGACTTCAAGCAAGCCTCTTCAAGCTGTCCAGCAGCGGCAGGCCACACCTGAGCCTGCTGTTTTCCACGTGTCCTCCTCTGAGGAGCAGCAGCAGCAACACCAGAAATGGTTAAGAGACACCAGGTCTCAGGCCCTCTCCCAAAACAATTGAGTCAGTGCCTCCGGACATGGGGCCCAGCAAGCCAGTTTCACGGGCGTCCGGGTGGTTCTGACACCTGCAGACTTGAAGGACGGCTGATCCAGGCATCCTGTCCTTCTAAGGCACAGGGAGGAGAGAAAGGAGCAAGGTCTCCTTCAGGATCCTCCCTCACTGCCCTTCTGTAGCTCACCGGTGCCCCTACGTCTTCCACCTGCAGCCCTCACCTTTAAGCCCGGCACCCCTCCCCTCAGTGTGCCCGCACCCTTCCTGCGAGACCACCAACCTCTCTCTGGGCAGTTCTGGGGTCCTGACTTGAGTTCAGCTCTCTGCCCCTCCATCCTTAGCCAGATGTACCAGGACTTCCCCTGCTCTGTCCCAGGAGAGCTGAACCCCTGGACTCGGGGTTGGAGGGGGCCAGTCCCCTTCAATCTCTCCCCACCAGCCACACCAATTCCTCCCAACTTTTTAAGGACAAACTCACCTCCCAAGCAAAGAATTGACTTTCTTCTGAAGACGCCACTTTCTGTTTTACAAGAGAGGTGTGGGCTCCTCCTATTAGTGTGAATGGTCCTACTCCTTGTGAGATAACAGCCTGGCCTTACACCCTGCAGCATTTACTGCTTCCCGGACCTCTTTGCACATCACAGAGCCAGTGCTCAACTGGCAGTGCCTCTGAGTCACCGAGATGGCCCTGAATCCACAGTTCTTCCTGATGGGGAAGGAGTGCAGTTCACCCCCATCAATGGGTCACTCACAGCAGAAGGAGCTCGGGCCCAACCTCCTTGCCTTGGGGGGATGGAGCCAAGCTTCATTTCATCAGCTCTTACTGGAAGGAACCAGGCAAACAGAGACAGGGACTGCGGGAGGGTGCTGGACCCGCATTCCTGAGTTTGCCTGGGGTAATGTACAAACACAGGGAGTGTCACGGTCCATGGCCCCTAATTTCTGCTCGCCCTTCCCAATCAGTGACACTTGCAGCCCAGGCCCTGGAGCCTCGGGAGGAAATGGCCTCCAGCCAGCTCACAAGCCTCTCCAGCACGGCAGGTGAATTCCTGCTCAAAGCTGCTCTGCTGCACCTCGCTCTGTTGTCCGCACCACGGGGGCCCCTCCCCCACACAGCTGCCACAAGCCATGGGGGTGTTGGCCTCTTGTTCGCAGGCGTGGGGTCGTGGGGGAAACCTCGGCCATGTCACACCAATGCCACCCTTGGGGAACATCAAAGCCGCCATTGCAGCCCTACCTAGTCTGCCTTTGCCAGAGCTGGAGCGTGGAGGGTGCACACACGCACACGCACATCCCCCAGTGCTCGCTCGCCCCCTGGCAGTGAACGCCTTGGTCAGAGACTGGGGTGCCCGACTCAGATGGGCCCCTGTTCCAGGTCCAGTCCTGCCACTCCCGCCTGAGCGCTGCGAGGCTGCTTTCTCTGAACCCCCATCTCCTCATGTTCTATAGCAGCGATTTTCAACCTTTTCCACCCCATGGCACACAAAAACTAACTACTAAAATTCTGAGACACACCAAAAAATATATTTTTTGCAGATCTGACAAAAAACATAGGTATAATTTTGATTCATTCACATCGAACAACTATTGTTGTGTTGGCAGTTGTCACTTTTTTATTTGACAATCTAAGGGAAAAGAGGTCAGTGCCCCTGACCAAATAGTCAGGTACTGCATGTTTTAAAAATGTTTGTGGCTCACCAATTGAAAATCACTGTTTCACAGGAATAATAATAATACCTACTTCAGAGTCACCAGCCCACACAGCATGACTTGATAAAAAGGGTAGACATGATTTTTTCATTATTATTATTATTATTTTAATACTTGCAGTGGCCACAAGATGGGAGGGTAACCCAATTGGAGAGTCACAGTAAGAGGACCCTCAACGTCAGACAACAGCCTGATCTGCGTCCTGAGCTGTGTCTGGTGGAGACAGGCTGAGCAGACCCATTGCACTCCCACCCTGATGGCCGAAGGGTCTGTCCATGGCAGGGTCTGAGGCCTGACACATGGCAGGGGCTGATTTCTTGTGCTGGGTGCCTCGTGCTTCCCTTAAACTGTGTAGAGGACTCCTAGTGCCGAGGGCAGGACCTACACAGAGCCGGGCCAGGAGACCTCAGGCACAGGAAGTGCTCCATGAATCCCAGGCTGGGTCTAGACAGCCAAGGGTGCACCAGTCTACAGCAGGACTTGGGGAGAAGCCAGGTCCAGCACCTCCTGAAGACCCTCGCCCTGGACTTTGCAAGGCCCTATGAGCAACCTTTCAACCCCACTCACATTCCCCGCTCACCTCTCAGGCCTTGCCTTTAACTTCATGCCCTCAAGGCATGCAGTGTTGCAAGTGATCAAACAATCTGATTCAAGATGGTTTAGGTAAAAGAAGGAATGTATAGGTTTATAAACTGAACAGTTTAAAAACAGAGCTGCCCACAGGCATGGTTGGATACAGGGGTTTAAAAATGTATTATTTAGCAAATACTTATTAATACTTCTATGTTCCAGGCAGTGTCCTTATGTAAAAAGAGCTCCTGCCCTTGTGAAGACTAAGATGCATAAAAATGTTCATGCTCATCCCATCTCTCTGAGGGTGCAGAGCCAAGTACACGCACCCTCATGGCCACAGGTGGCTATTACAGCAGCTCTTAAGGTTATAGCCTTCCAGTTTCAAGTCCATCAGAAAAGATGAGTCCCTGCAAAAGTCCCTGGAACACTGATTAGACATGCAGGGTCAAGGCCCCACTCCGGAACCAGTAACCGTGAGCAGGGGAATGGACATGGTGGTTGGCTCACACCTTGGTCTCACCACCCAAAGGGGGAACAGATTGTGGGAAGCAAATAGCAAATGTCTTCTCTCTCCCCCTGTCCGGGGTCTCCTTGCTGGAGGCCCACTCTTCTCTCCAGATGTAACCAAGCTCATCTGATAAGCTGAGCAGGCTGAGTTGTGTTCTCCTTTCTCCCTGATTTCCTCCCAAAGATAAAACAATAATCAAAATGCAGACATGTGTACAATGTACAGATTACTTAATTTCACAAGGACGTTGGTGTATCTTCAATCTAAGCCCCTCAAAAAACCCCGGTGAAGTGGTAGGTGCAGTGGACTGAGTATCTGTATCACCCCCAAATTCATCCACTGAAGCCCTAACCCCCAAAGTGATGGTATTTGGAGACAGGACCTTCAGGACGTAACTAAGGTTAGGTGAGGTCATTAGGGTGGGGTCCCATGATGGAATTAGTGCCTTTACAGAAAAAGACACCTGGGTGCCTGCTCTACCCCCACCCCCACCCCACATGCATGCACAGAGGCCACGTGAGAACACAATGAGGTGGTTTGCTGCAAACCAGGATTCCAGAACGTCCTCGCTGGGACTCAACCACACTGGCACCCTAATCTTGGACTTTCAGCTTCCAGAACCATGAGGAGATAAATTTCTGTTGTTTAAACCACCCAGTCTGTGGCATTTAGTCATGGCAGCCTGACTGCACTAAGATAGTAGGGCATGCTTTAACCCCCTGTTGTGCCAAAGCTCTCCGGAATCATCAGGACAGGAAATGGAGGACTTTGATGGAAGGCCTCCCTGCACTATGTATCCCCGGGGGAAGAAGGCTGATGGATGGGGAAGCAGGCAAGGGCACTGGATAGGGTCGCTCATGCCCATGTCTCCCCTATACCATACAACCTTGGAGCCTAGGTGCGGGGACCGGAACCTTAGACCAGAGGAAAGTTTCTTTCCTCTTCCCAGGCTCCACGTGGGAGTGAGACCAGATGACAGCTTGGGAGAAAGAGAGCTGACTTAGGAGTCAGGACTTACCATCTCAGACTCCACATTGCCCCCTACTTGCTGGGGGCCACAGCAGGCACCTTCCCTCTCTGGGCCTCAGTCCCCACATCTCCAAGATGAAGGGGTTGATCTCAAGGTCCCTTCCAGCTCTAACATGTGGGTCCTTATCTTGGAAATACTAAGGATCTAGGATAACAGGAGAAGTAGACAGCAGAGGCTCAGGGTATATAGCCCTTGTCCCTCCCTCCTTCCCTCACTCAGGCTCTGGATGAGAAGGTGGAGCCCAGCAGATCCAAGGAGACCAGCATCCCTTTGTCCCCCCAACACTCCCCAGCCCAATTCAGGTTCAGCTGCTGCTAGAATTTCAGATGCTTAGTCATACTTTTTGGAGTAAATATCATGGTAAAAAGACATGACATTTCCAGGGCCAGTCTTCAGCATTAATAAAAGATTCCAAGAACAGGGTGACCTTTTCACAAAGGATTTGTAAATGCCAAAAACTACATAAAACCTCTCTTTCTGAGGCAGACAAGATTGTCACAGCCCAGCATTTATTCCCTTCACATGTGAGACTGGTCCTTGTTTCTCCCAGTTCCATGTGTGGTCCAAGGGGATTGCGGGGTTGGGGGGCAGGGCATGGAGGACGAGCAGGGAGTGGAGGAAGAAGAGCAGAGACCAGGGCAGGGCCCTGGAAAACAGTGTGGGACTTATGGGGCCTCAGCCACTTAGCAGGCCCACTGAGAGCGAAGCACCTAAAGTGCCATTCTTCACCCCCACTGCAGAACTGTCTATGTCAAGTCCATCCAGGCCAAGGAAAGGGTGGCCCCTTCTGGCAACAAGCCAACACAATGAGAAGTAATTAAAGACTGGGTCTAAGTGGCTGGCCAATCCCACAGGAGTCCCAGGCTGGCCTCCTGATGTGGGTAAGAGCCCCAGTGCCCCTGTCTTCTCTGGCCTTCCCCCATCCATATTTTGCAGAGCCCAAAAGGCAGGCAGCAGCGTGGTGTATGGAAAGAACACAGTCTCAGGGCTAAACTCCCTGCTCGTTCCAGGCTGGACTCTTTCCAACTCTGTTTCTTCATATCTAAAAGGGACCCATCTCTTAAGGGTTACTTGATGGTGCCACAACATCACAGGGAATGTTCCCATTATAGTGCCTGCCCATTCTTCAGTCTTTCTCATCTGTACAGCTTTCTGTGGGATGGGCAGGCAGGGGATTCTGAGCCCCTTCAGAAGTGGATTCGGCTTCTCAAGCCAGAGAGTTGCCTCACATCCTTCCCTCAGCTGCCAGGGACCTGGGAAAGGTTGGGAACAAGCACCCCCTGCCCCAGGGGAAAACTCTGCATGGAGCTGTCCTCATCACGTCAGTGCTGACTAGCCCCCGGACAGATGCTCCCCATCACTACCTCTGCTGGGACTTAAGCTTGATGCGCTGCCTTTGGCTGCCCCTTTGCTGGGTGAATTGCATAATGGTGCTTGACAGGTCCTAATTTTCTTTTAAAAAGACATGCATTATAGCAAAGGAAATAATACACATCAGTGACATGAGGCAATTGTCCAGTTAGTGAGGATAGAATGGATTGCAGTGCCCGGCTCAAGCACCTCACTCATAAAGGATTTTAAAAAGCCTGGAATCTGGGAGGTCTGCAAAGAGCTTCTCAACTCAATGATCCCATATTCAGGGCTGTTATTAATGGGCAAGGCCATATGCTGAGCAGTATTTAATCCCACCTAGAGAAGCCCAGTCTCTGCCCCTTATGAGCCCCAAAGCAATGAAAGATAGGTCCTTAGAACAGCCCTGTCAATTAGGTAACACGAGATGGAAGCTCAGAGAGGGTAAAACATTTTCCCCAATTCACACAGCCCCATGTGGAAGAATGAAGACTAGAGCTCAGATCTTTTGCCTGTTTGCGCACTGCTCTTTAGCCCACCCCATGGAAGTGGGCTCCAGCCTGACTCTCAGTCATCTTTCACGTAGGATGGTACAATGGTTAAAAAGCTGAGCGCTGGGATTCTCAGTTGTTCCTGACATGAGTTATGCCAGTGAGCTCATTTCCTATTTTGGTGGGCAGGAAAGGCACCGCATTCGGAGAGGCAGTTGGTAACGTCTCCCATGTTCTCTCCATGGACAAGGTGGAGAAGTGGGGACAAGTTATTGTTACAGTTGGGACGATTCTTTACCTCATCTCTTTCACCTGGCAAACTCCCTGCACAGGTGTGTCCAGAGAGTGTCAATTAAAGATGACTTGGGATCATCAACATGGAGAAAGGTCTCCATTTACCCACATGCACTTCCTCTGCTCTTGGCTTTGTCCTCATTAGTGTTCATTCACTCCTTCAATCACTATACCTACATCAAGCACCTTCTGCATCCCAGCCTTATGCCAGCTGGTAGGGATATCATGGAGAGCAAACAGACATGCTCCCTGACTTGATGGTGTTTACAGCCAGTGGAGAAGACAGACAACTCAGGAAGCAATAGCCATTCAGGGTGCCAAGTGCCATGACTAAAAGGCAAGGTCTCATAGGAGCACTGGGCTGGGGAGCCCAGCCTGGAGGGAGGAGGAGGGAGTGGCGCCCATACTGAAAAGTGAGGTACCCGGGTGAAGGGAGTGGGGCAGGAGCAGATGTTAGCCAAAGAGAATAATATGTACGAATGTCCACATTTCAGAGAGAACGATGGATCCTGTGAATAGACAGGTACGGCTAGCACATGGACCCGAGAGAGAGGGTGGGGGTCCCACTGAGCCATGAGACTGGAGGAAGGAGTAGGGACTGAGGCATGAAGTGCCTGGTGCCCAGGCTTTGTCCTCAGATCAGAGGTGACCCAATGAAGGATTCCTTTTTTTTTTTAGTTATCCACAATTTTATTTTATTTTTTAACATTTTTTTAATTTTAATTGTCATTCAGGTACAGTTTTCTATCTTTCCCAATGAAGGATTCCTTTTTTTTTTTAGTTATCCACAATTTTATTTTATTTTTTAACATTTTTTTTATTTTAATTGTCATTCAGGTACAGTTTTCTGTCTTTCCCAATGAAGGATTCTGAACAGAGCTACTGTGGTCAGGCTTGCCTTTAAAGAGAATTCTCTGGTTGCTGTTGGAGAATGGGTTGAAAGCAACGCCTGGAGGCAGAAGGCCTAGGTAGGAGGCCATTTAACAGGCCAAGCAAGAAAAAGTGATGGTTTGGACTGGGGATGGAGAAAAGTGGACAAATTCAAGAGAGAGCAGGAAGTAAAACTGACATGTCTTGGTGAGAGAAGAGGGTGCTGCTGGGGCTGAAGAGGGGGCCAGTAACAGACCCCACTTAGCAAGAGCAAAGGGGTGGTGGCCTCAGCTAAGGTGTTTGGGGTCAGAGGTCAGAACAAAAACTGTGTCCATCTGAATGAGTCTGAGGAGGGAGGACCAGGAAGACATCCAAACTAGGTACTCAAAGGGGCCTAGGATGTGCTGAGGGAGGAAGCCAAATGGGGTCAGGGCACCAGAGAAGTAAGCCAAATGGGGGGCAGGGGCAGGTAGCACGCTCTCAGCCCACCACCTGTGATCCTGCGGTGTGGGGGGTGGGTCCAGCACAGGAAGGATAGCACTGAAGGGCAGCTGCAGTGAAGGCCCGCATCGACAAGGCCTGAGTGCAGAGCCTGCTCGGAGGTGTGACACCAGGCATGGAAGTCTCAAGTCCTCAGCTGCTCCTCTGGGGCAATCTGAGTGTCTCTGTCTGACTGTAAGGTCTTTGTCAGCTGTCAGCTGCAAGTGGCTGCCAAGAAAGCAATTGCCTTCTGTGACTACATTAATAGGAGTTTAGTGTCTGGATCAATGCGGCTAAGAGTTCCACTGCACTTGGCACTTGTCAAGCTGTATCTGGAGCCCAGGTGCTGTGAGGAGCCTTCTCTGAGGTTCCCTGAACCCAGGTCTAAAAAGCCCACACTTTTGGACGACAGCAGCCCCACCTCCTTAGCTGCAGAGCCTGCCCCAGGAAATGCCCCACCCCTAGGCAGAATTGTCTGGGAGGCTCTGAAATAGGGCTGCAGGTCCAGTATTGCCAGATCACCACACATTTTAGGATAAGTCAGAACTTCAGACTTGATGAGAAATCTAATGGTATTTAAAAGTTGGTCCAAATATTCTAAAAGAAAAATGACATGTCAAACATGTCCATGGCCGGGATGCCCCAGTCTGTGACTTCTGATCTAACCACAGCCTCTGTGGTGGTTAATTTTATCTGTTTTCTGGACTGGCCACAAGGTTCCCAGATTAAACAGTACTTCTGGGTGTGTCTGTGAGGGTGTTTTGGATGAGACAAGCATTTGAATCAGTGGACTCAGTAAAGCAGATGGCCTTGCCCAATGTGGGTGGGCCTCATCCAATCAGGCAAGGGCCTAAATAGAGCAAAAGGCAGAGGAAAGGGGAATCACCCTTTTTTTCCTGCCTCACTGCTGAGGCTGGGGTGTGTCATCTCATCTTCTTTGGCTTTTCAGACCGAGATTGACGCCATCAGCTCTCCTGGTTCTCAGTCCTGGAATTACACCGCCAGCTTTCCTGGGTCTCCAGCTTTCCAGCTTGCAGACAGCAGATCATGGGACTTGTCAGCCTTCATAATCGCACGAGCCAATTCCATGACAAATAAAGAAATGGATGGACAGTGCTAAAATCAAGGTGTCAGCAGAGCTGCATTCTTTCTGAAATTTTGGAAGAGAATCTGTTTCCTTTTCTTTTCCACCTCATAGAAGCTGCTTACACACCTTGGCTCATGGCCCCCTTCCTCTGTCGTCAAAGTGCAAGTTTCAAGACTCTGCCTCCCTCGTTACTTCTCTGACTCTCACCCTCCTGCCTCTCTCTTACATATGTAACCTTGTGATTACACTGGGCCTGTGTGGATAATTCAGGATAATTTCATCTCAAGATTTTTTACTTAATCACATTTAAAACATGGTTTGCCATGTAAAGTAACACATTCACATTCCGGAAATAAGGATTTTTTTTTTAGTCTGAATGCCTATGTACCCCAACACGCTCATTTCTCGTCTACCTTGGTGGGCAGGTCTGGCCTGTGAACGCTGGTGCGCTGTGACTCCAGCAGGCTGACTGCAGGCAGGAAGACGTGTGGCAGAAGTTCACGTCGAGAGCCAGGAGGGAAAGGCAGCACAGTGCAAACACCTACGTGCACATGCACATCCACGTTCCTGTGCATGTGCGGGTCACGGCAGGGAACCCTGGTGGGTCAAAGTCAGGTCCTCTGCCCTTTTGGCTTGCACTCCCCTATGTGCTGCCTAAGCCCTTTGCTCTGACTCCACACCCCAAAGTCCCAGGTCAGCATCTTCCCCCACCCCCATGCCACTTACCAAATTGGATTAGCTGTGGACAGAGCCCATTAAACAAATGCACCTCCCATGCTTGATTTACTGGAAGAAAATAAGAGACATTTTCCTTTCTGGGAAGGTATCTTTCTCAGTGTGCGAATGTGCTAAGACTCCCTCCTGCGAGCTGTCTGTGTGACCCATCTCAGGCAGGCCAGGGAATCTTAGAATCAGAGCATGAGCACTCCGAAGGGGCTGCAAGTGTGCTCAGCCCAGAGAGGGCCAAGGATTTGAACAGGCAATGCCACCTGTCAGGAGATGAATGGGCACCAAGAGCCTGTATCTTAACTCCAGGGAGCCAAAGTCAGGGGGTGCTTGGAGGTTGAGACTGTCAGGAGCATAACAACTGACACCAACCAGTGACAGGACCTTGGGTGCTGCCCACCCCATCCCACACCCAACCAGGAGCTCAAGGTGGGGCCATGTTGGCCAAGGAGCTGCTACAGAGTTGCAGCCCGAATATGTGAACGGAGCTCGGCAGACAAGGCAGCCTGTGCGTGGTTCAGAGGACAAACTCAGGATTCTGGCCAAACTCACCTCAACCTCTGGCTCCAAAACGCTCTCTAGGGATCTCAAGGAAGTCATTTAGCCATGCCCTTCCTCAGTTTACTCATTCATAAAGTGGAAATACAATCCACCTCTTACAGTTGGTAGAAAAATTAATGCGACACTATGTACAAAGCCAGGAAAAGGAACCAGAAGGAGGAAGATCACCCTGTCTAGTGCTGGCCCCCCAAACAGACGAGAGCTCTGCCTTCCGGGACGCCGGCCAACTCCGCAGAGCCCACGTCACCCCTGACTTCTGCAGTGCCCATACCTGCGGTTCATCATGGCCTCTGAGCATGGTGGACCACGTGAGCACAGGCCACTCCCACCACAAATGGCTCAGCCCAGTCAGTGACCTGGGTAAGTCTGCCCTCTGGCTTTTTTCTTTAAATTCCTGTTGTGTTTCTTCCTTATGAAGTCTGACTCCCTTGAACTTCTTGACAAGGTGGCTTTTTCTCTTCTTTTCCAAATGCTTTTGTTTCTTGGTGTTCCTTTCACATGAAAGGCTGCACAGAATTACCGAGTGGGGCAGAGAAACTGTTCAAGGTTAAGCTTCCAGAAGGAATCTCTGAAACCTGGTCACAGAAGCAGCCCAACAGAACACCTGCAGCTGATGCTGCCTGGTGCTGAGTGACAGGCTGTCAAGGAGCCGGCAGCCCCAGTGGAGATGCTTAGGGCAGGAACACCCCCACCACCCCCGCCCCCCAGCCTCGAGAGTATTTTGGTCACCAACATCCAGCACAGCCTCGGAGCCTTGTGGACTGGGTTGGGATCTTGTCTCCACCATTCACATTACCTCTTGGAAGTCACTTGGCCTTTCTCATCCTCAGTTTCCTCTTTGGTAAGATGGGAGTGATGAAAGCTCACTCCATAGGAGCGTTGTGAGGTTTAAAGGACCAGGAGCAGAACAGGCCCTCAGAGCGTGTGACTCTGCTCATGTCCCTGAGCCTATAGGCACCAACATGGGGCAGAGGTCCAAGGATGGGCCACTGCTCTGAGAAGTGGGAGCCAACAAGAACACGGGGATTCAGCCCACTGAGGGAAAGGGGGTCCTATACTGACTGAGAGAGGTAAAGCTGGGAATGGCCCCAGTTGTGGCTAGGCGAACACACGGCATTTGGAGAGAGAAGAGGGAAGCGCCAGGGCTCCAGATGAAGGCTGAGGCCTGGTTTCCGTAACTCAGCCCCAGTACCAGGGTCTGATAAGGGGACTGCAGGGCCAATACTGAGACCAGACGGTGAGGCTGGAGCGGTGGGGCACCTCCAGCTTCAAGTCAGGCTTGATCCTGGCACCTGGGTTCCAGCCGAACCTACTGCTTGGTCTGATGGCTTCACTGTGGGGAGAGGAGGGTCTCCCAGGGTTGCAGCCCAGAATGACACAGCTGCTGGGAGTGGGAGAGGGGTGGGCACTGCATCGTTCATCTTGGTTCCCACTTCTGCCCACAATGGATGGGGGCACAATTGTTTCCAGACTGGCCACCTTCGTTATCACCTAGTCCTGCTCCCCAAGAAGCTATTGCCTGAGGCCCCACCTGCCTCAGAAAAGAGATGATCTTGGCCTGACCAGTGAAAGAAATCCAGCTGCCTCTCAGTTCCAGGGCCAGCGTGCACCACCACTCCCTCTCTTGGCAGCCACACTTGGGTGGGTCCTCTCCGTCACCGTGGCCTGTCTACCCTGCCACCTAGCAAGTGGCAGGTCTGATGGATAAGACTTTACCAGGTAGAAGGTAGAAGCCCCAACCAGCATGCATCCTGTTTCTAATTCCTGGCTGACCCCATAGACCAGAGGCTGCCTCAAGGGAAAAAAATCACCAACATGGCCACTGGGTGGCTGTGAACTCCGAGCCTGGACTGCTATCCCCAACTCCATGTTCCCACCCCTGCAAGGGCAGCCTTGTCTCTGGGCCAGGGACCCAGGGACATCAGAGCCGCAGCTCCTGTATAGACACCACACGGCCCTATGAGCTGACACAGCACTTCCATGTTTGCAATCCTGTTAAATCCTCACAATAACCCTGAGAAGTAGGCAGTGCACAAAGGGGCAGCCAAAGCTCAGAGAGGCCAGGGGACTTGCACAAGGTCACATAGCTAGTGCCAGGAGTAAGGTGGAAACCCAGGTCTTCCATCCTCAGGAAACATGCTCCCTCCTCCCGGCCTCAGCTGCACCTTTCAAAGGTGAGTTCCTTTGATCCAATGGGCAAGCTGAAGCTGTGTAGGGCCTTCTCAGGGGGTTTCATCCCAGGGGCTTCCCCAAGTCCTGGGTCATGTCATGTGCAGATTTTTGGGCAACATCAGCTATAGACTTCAAACATTAGCTATTTCTCTTTCCTTACCACAAGGAAGCAAGGACACCCCAAATCAGGCAAAGGTCACTTTCAGTTCTCCCTCAACATAAGCCCAGAAGGAGCACTGTGCTCAGTGCCAAGCCTTCAAGTTCTGATTCAGCTACTTAAGTCAGGTGGCTTTGGGTGAAGTAGCTCAGCTCCCCAGCCTCCAGGAGTCAGTCATCTTTAAAATGGTGATGCCATTGCCACCACCACCCCCATCTCAACTCACCTTGAGCTCCCTCGTGCAGACCTGGGGATACTAACTCCTCAGCTTCCCTGCTCAGCCCCTCCTGGAAAAGAGAAGGCCCACTTGGGTCCTCTTCCAGGACCTCCTGAGACCAAAGCCCCCAGCCCCTGATCCCAGCTCAAACCCAGTTTACCCAGAACCAAAACAAGGAACTCAGTTCAACAAAATACTCAGCCCAAGCAACTGTCTGACTAGATTGACTTGTCAGTCACTGCCCAGCCAAGATTTAGGAGAACTACCTGATCTCCATGTAGGAATGAATGATTTGTAAGTTTTGAGGTCAGGAGAAAAAATGGCCAGAAAAGTCCTAACATGGAGACAATGACTCAGTCTGGGTTTCCATTACAATCCTGGGGAAAACCAGAAGAGCACAGGCCGGGACAATTCAGAGATAGCAGCTAGCAATCACCTTGCTCCACCGTGGGCCATTTGTCCCCACATCATTCAGAGTTCTCAGTTCAAAGTTACCAACACCCAGACCTTAAATCCTAGCAAATGGCCCACTCAGAGTTCCTCATACCCTCTCTCCAGGGTCTGCCACATTTGGAAGAGAAATCCTAAACTCTTGTTCCTATAACACACGGAAAATATGTATAATTGCCTCATCAAGTCACTATACTTCTCTAAACCTCAACTTATTAAAACAGGAATAAAAATATATAATTCTGTATGGTGTCATGAGAGTTAAAATAATGCATTGTTTAATAAATGTGAGCATAATTCTTTTCCTCAGCTTTGCACAGCATTTCACAGTTTGCAAAGTTCTTCGCCTCTATTGCCCCGCAGAAATCACACAGCACCCCATAAGGTGGTCAGAACCGTCATCACTCCCATTTGGCTGATGCAGCTGGAGTGAAGTGGTTTTCCCATGCTTCTGATAGCTGCGGGCAGGCTGGAGCCAATGACTTGGGACCCTTAGTTGAGTGTTGTTTCCGAACTACCATCTAGAAATTGAGGGATAAATTAATTCTGAAGTAGCAAACATGAAAAATATTACTAAGAAGAAAAGAAGAGACATCAAAAAATGAAAAACCAGTATGTTTGATAAAGGAAGGGCAGATATAGCCTAACAGAACTTCTCGCTAACAGGTTCTGCTGAGCGGAACCCAGAGTGAGCAGAAGCATGTGGGGGGGGGGGGGGGAAGTAGACAATGAAAACAATCCAAGCAATAGCTGCCTTTTTTGGTTTGTTTTTTTAGCTTGTCTTCATGTCAGACGGTGTACAGAGCATTTACATTGGAAAATCCCATGTAATCTTCAAAACAATCTTATCAGATGGGTGCTTCTATCAGTTAGGATGTTTAAGGTTGTAAGTAATATTTTAGAAGAAACTAAAAATGATTTAAGCAGTACAGGAATCACAACCAGGGTAGCACTGGAAGGAATACCCAGGGTAGTCCTACTGGAGCCCTCCCTCTGATTGCAACACACGGCCCTCCAGATAAAATGTAAGTTGTGAGCATGCTCTTGCTTGAGCACACCCATGCCCTTCCCCCTCTCCTTCTCCCAGGCACCTTTTCTTCACCTTTCTCTCTTTTAAGCTTCAAGGCCCTTCTTTTGCCTCTGTAACTTGTTTCCTGAGCCCATGCAGCCCAGCTGGCTCATTTCTTCCATGGCTCACTTTTTTTTGACCTCTGTGACTTTCTAAATAAACTTTGACTTATAAAAAAAATTAAATAGTGAGAATAAAAAAGACATAGCCACTTGCAAAAGCAAGGCAAACCTCTTTCTGGACCAGAGAAAGTAAGAAGAAAAAAAATCAAAGAGGAAATGCTGGCTGAATTTCAGGTGTGCTGGGATTAGGGCCAAGAGATAGACAGGGGGGGCTGGGAGCTCTATCCCAGGGGGCACAAGGCACTAAAAATGTGTTGCATATAAGGTAGGGATTCTCACCAAACTCCCTGGTCCTGACAGGAAGTAGGGGAAAGAGTTAAGGACAAACTACAATGCACCCATCCCAGGGTTGGGTTTGTCTGAAGCTCTATGATTAGAGGGAGTAGGGAGGTGCAGCCTTCTAGCCAGGACCTGGGAAAACCAGCCAGGCTCTGACTGCATCCTCTTATATCCCCTGAAAGATCTGGAGCCCTAACTACCCAGACGACACCAGGACCTTTGATGGGGCCTCAGTGACGGGGTCGGAGATGACTGCAATAGGCGAATGTGGCACAGGGGAAATGGACAGGATGGATTCCTATTGAGTACGATCCTGCAAAGTCAAGTTCCAAAACATGTGAGGAGGTCTAACTCTAAGAAAGGTAGCCAGCAAAACCAATCCTCAGGAGGCTGATTCACCCAGGCCAAAGTAGAATAATAGAGCAACCAGAAAATAACTGTTCTGGCTATATAGGATCCACAATGGACAAAGGAAAAAATAACATGAATCTTAACAATAAAGAAATTTGAAACAAAAGAACAGATGTGAAACAAGGGTGGGGTATTTTAAAGAGGAGAAGAACCTATGAAGAATGTTGGACACAAAACAGGCACTTAATTTAAAAATTTTTTCAATAGAAGAAATAAATACTAGAAGAGAAAGTCAAAGGAAGAATCGATACATTGGATGCTGCTGCTATTATAATCACTCAGAACACAACTCAGAGAAGTAAAACAATAAAAATATGAAAGAGCTGTCAAGAAAAAAAAAAAACCCTGACTTGAACATGTGTCTAATGGGTGTTCCAGGAGAAGAGAATAAAGGGGATTGTGAGGAAGCAGTTTTCAAAGAGAAAAGGTCCGAGGATCTTCCAGAGTTAAATAAAAATATGGTTCCTCAAATTGAACAAATGTACAAAGGGTTAAGTAGAATAATTTTTTCCAACCACATTTTATTAAGTACCATACTGAATCTAAAGAACATTGGGGATAAAGAAAATGTTATTTTAAAAAACTATCAGATAGAAAAAAAGAAGATGGATTATCTACAAAAATAAAACAGTGTAAGGACTGCAGTCTTCTCATCACCACGATGGGGGACAGAAAACATGAAGTTATATTTTCAATGGTCTGAGCAAAAGAGATAAGAGGTCTAGAAATCCCCAACTACACTATAGGCCCTGGCTGGCGTAGCTCAGTGGATTGAGCGTGGGCTGGGAACCAAAGTGTCCCAGGTTCGATTCCCAGCCAGGGTACATTCCTGGGTTGCAGGCCATAACCCCCAGCAACCGCACATTGATGTTTCTCTCTCTCTCTCTCTCTCTCTCTCTCTCTCTCCCCCCCTTCCCTTCCCTCTCTAAAAATAAATAAATAAAATCTTTAAAAAAAAAGACTGAAAGTGAAATCAAGACATTTTTAATATATTTTATTGATTATGCTATTACAGTTGTCCCATTTTCCCCCCTTTATTCCCCTCTACCCTGCACACCCCCTCCCACCCACATTCCCCCCCTTTAGTTCATGTCCATGGGTCATATATATAAGTTATTTAGCTTCTACATTTCCTATACTATTCTTAACACCCCCCTGTCTATTTTCTACTTACCATCTATGCTACTTATTCTCTGTACCTTTCCCCCTTTCTCCCCCTCCCCCACTGAAAATATCCATGTGATCTCCATTTCTGTGATTCTGTTCCTGTTCTAGTTGTTTGCTTAGTTTGCTTTTGTTTTTGTTTTAGGTGTGGTTTTTAATAACTGTGAGTTTGTTGTCATGTTATTATTCATATTTTTCATCTTCTTTCTCTTAGATAAATCCCTTTAACATTTCATTTAATAAGGGCTTGATGATGATGAACTCCTTTAACTTGGCCTTATCTGAGAAGCACTTTATCTGCCCTTCCATTCTAAATGATAGCTTTGCTGGATAGAGCAATCTTGGATGTAGGTCTTTGCCTTTCATGATTTGGAATACTTCTTTCCAACCCCTTCTTGCCTGTAAGGTCTTATTTGAAAAATCAGCTGGCAGTCTTATGGGAAATCCTTTGTAGGTAACTGTCTTTTTTTCCCTTGCTGCTTCTAAGATTCTCTCCTTCTTTTTAATCTTGGGTAATGTAATTATGATGTGCCTTAGTGTGTTCCTCCTTGGGTCCAATTTCTTTGGGACTCTCTGAACTTCCTGGACTTCCTGGAAGTCTATTTCCTTTGCCAGAATGGGGAAGTTCTCCTTCATTATTTGTCCAAATAAGTTTTCAATTTCTTGCTCTTCTTCTTCTCCTTCTGGTACACCTATGATTCAGATGTTGGAACATTTAAAGATGTCCTGGAGGTTCCTAAGCCTCTCCTTGTGTTTTTGAATTCTTGTTTCCTCATTCTGTTCTGGTTGAATGTTTCTTTCGTTCTTCTGGTCCACACTGTTGATTTGAGTCCAGTTTTCTTCCCATCACTATTGGTTCCTTGTACATTTTCCTTTATTTCACTTTTCATAGCTTTCATTTTTTTCATCTAATTTGCAACCAAATTCAACCAATTCTATGAACATCCTGATTACCAGTGTTTTGAACTGTGTATCTGATAGGTTGGCTATCTCTTTTTCACTTAGTTGTATTTTTTCTGGAGCTTTGATCTGTTCTTTCATTTGGGCCATTTTTGGGGGTGGGGGGGTCTGGGAACACCTCTTACATAGTAAGGGGCAGAGCCTTAGGTGTTCACCAGGGTGGGGCAACACAGGTCTCTGCGTTGTGATGCTGTTTGTGGGGGAGGGGTCTGAGAGGGAACAATGGTGCTTGCTCTGCCCTCTGCCAGATTTCAGTCACTTCCCCCTCTTCCCACAGGCAAAGTGGGCCCTTCTGGTGCTGATTCCTGGGTGGTTTGGTTTGTGTCTATTCTAGGACCCTGTGGGTCTCTCCAACAAACTCTTCTGTGAGACTGAAAGTTTCTCCCACTGCTGCCACAACCCCCACAGGAGTTTTCAATCAGAGGTTTGAGGCTTTATTTCCGTGTGCTGGAACCCTGGGTTGTGCAGTCTGTTTTGTGCCCCAGTTGTTCCTCCCAGTTTAGCCACACATGAATGTGCGACCGCCTGCTCCACCAGCTGCTGCCTCGCCAAGTCCGCCAAGTGCTGCCTCTCCCACCCAAGTCCTCCAGCCACTGCCCCTTTGCTGGGAGTCCTCCCTGCCCAGCTGCCTGTCTCTGCCCCTCCTACCAGCCTGGATGAATGTGTCTTCTTTAACTCCTTGGTTGTCAGACTTCCATACAGTTGGATTTTCTGTCAGTTCTGGTTGTTTTTGTCTTTAAATTGTTGTCCCTCTTTTGGCTGTGTCTACCATACTGTGGTAGACACAGTATGTCTACCTATGCCTCCATGTTGGCTGGAAGTCGAAGTCAAGACATTTTTAAACATAAAATATTAACTGTTTACCATCCAGAGAACCTAACTGAAAGAATTAGCAAAGATTGCATTTAAGCAACAAGAAGTAAATCAAAGGAAAAGAGTGTCATGCAAGAAAAAAGGGGAACACAGAAACTGGTACATTATGTGGATAAATTTAATTATTTGCTAAACAATGCTATTTAATTACTGTATAATTACTAAATAATAATAATTTCTAAACCAAAAGACATGAGGGTTCTCTATACCAAAAGGTAGAGAATAGAAACAATAAATAAGCTTTGACTTTATTAGAAAAATTAATAGCAAAATGGAGATGCTAAAATATAAAGGGCATTGCTAAAAGAACAGTAATATAATATATAGTCTCCAAGTTAGCAAGAGCAGGGAGAAGTGAAAAACAACAACAACAACAACAAACAGAAACCTAACCATCTAACAACAGCTGAAATGTGGAAAAATAGGAGTAAAGAAAAACACAAAAATAAGGTGGTAAACAAATATACTAGTAATCACAAAAAATAGTCAGCAGCTTAAACTCATCTATTAAAGAACAGACTGTCAGTTTGGATGTTTGAAAATCCAACTACATGTTGCTTACAAGTTTGCAAGTGACAGAGAAGATTTAAAAAAAAGAGAAAAAATTTTCATGCCAAGCAAATATCATAGGAAAGTAATACTAATGTGAGATAAAATTTGAAGCAAAAACAATAAAAGACACAAAGGGGGACAATGTTTCATGACAAAATAGAACACTCCACAGAAGAGATAAAACAATCAGGAACTTCCATGCATTTTAAATATCCTGTCTCAGAACATATAAAGTAAAAACTGGAAGACTTACTAGGAGATATTGACAAGTACCCAATCACAGAAGAAGAGTTTAGTGAGTCTACCAGAAACAAGTAAATCAGGCAATAAGAACATCGATTATTTGAACTACATAATAAAAGACTGATCTAATAGATAACTCTGTAACCTTGCTCCCAATAAGCACAGAATATTATTTTTTTCAGACACACAAAGCACATTACAAAAATTGACTATGCATCAGGCCACAAAGGTAGTCTTGGCAAATTGGAAAGAATCCCTATCACAGGCTGTGATCCCCAACCAGTGCAATTACAGTAAAATGCAACAATGGACATAGTTTTAAAATATAATTGGAAAAGAAAAAAATGCTCCTGAATAACATGGATTAAAGGAAATTCACAATCGAAATATTGAGAAACAAATGACAATAACTATACATCATGTGCAATTTGTGGGGTGTGATAAAGCTGTGTTAAAGGAAAAACTCAGCCTTCAGTGTACTTATTAAACCAAGAAAGATTAAAAGCAAATGAGTTCCTTGTCTAATTCAAGAAGCTAGGAAAAGAAAATCAGGCTAGAATGAAGGAGATAATAAAGAAGACAGCAGAAGTTAACAAAATGGAGGAAATATTAGAGATTAAACCAAAACTTGACTCTAAAAATTGACAAAATAGACACACCTCACACGAGAAAAAAAGATACAATTAATGTTTGAAATCATTAAAAAATAATTAGGTACAACTTCGAGATAATGATGATGTGGATAATTTTCCATAAAAACATAAATTCTGAAAACTGATTGAAAAACAAATGGAAAATTTTAATAAACCAATAACACTTTAAAAATACGATAGACAGTGAAAAATGTACCCCTTCCCAAAGATACCAAGCCCAGTTACAGAAGCAGGTTTTAGAAAACCCTTGGGAGACAGATAATTCCAACTTTATGCACGTTATTTCAGAGAACTGAGGACTGGGGTGGGGGTGGGGGCTGGCCTTCTCATTTTGTAAGGCTGCTGTGATCTTGCTACCCAAAATGGACAAGGATAGTATGATAGAGAAAATTGTACTTCAAATTTGTTTATTAAATGGATAAAAAATACTAAATAAAATAGTGACAAATACATTCCAGTAGTATATAAAATCTAACTAAATAAAGCCTTTCCAGGAATGCAAAGGCAGCTCAGTATAAGGAAATCTATTTATATTTTTCAATATATTAGCAGATAAAAGATAAAATAGTATACACTCATATCAAAAGATGCACAAGAAACATTCAATACCATTCAACAGCCATTCCTGATTCTTTTTACAAAAGGGAAGAAAACTATTAGCAAAATAGAATGTAATTTCTACAGCCTAATAAAGCATGCATATCAAAAGCTGAATGTTACATTTGATGAAACTTTAGCTTCCTTCTCAATCAAATCAGGAAAAAAGACAAGGGTGCTTACTATCAGCGGTACCGCTAAAAGTTGTGCTGGAGGTGTAGCTGAGGAGAGTGAGAGGGAGAGAGAGAACTAGAAAAGAAGCTATAATTATGAAGTGAAGTGATCATTATTTTCAAATGACATGCTCATGCGCACAACAAAATACTCCACAGATGCTCACTGACTGAACGACTGACCCACAGGGTCATGGACAAACAGACAGGAGAACTTCCAGGTCCCAGAAACGCAGGGCTGTGGGAGACCAGCGGACAGCTCATTCCGTCACACAGCTGTGCCCCTCAGAAGTCAGGAAAAGCCCAACCATCATAGAGATTTTGCATTAATTTTGGTGTTCAAATGTTGCATTAGAATATTGTTTATCTTGATTAGTGAGGTTTTGGGTGCCTCCTTAAATTCTGTGAGTAACTCACTCTCCTCCCATCAGTCAGTCCCGGCCCTGCAGAGGCTGACAAGTTCTCCTCAGGCTCTGACGCTGTTCCCCTCAAGAGGAGATATCACGTCTCAGGGCTGAGAGGCACCTGATCTATTAAGGGATCCCCTGCTTCAGGGCCTCCCACACACATGTCATTGCTGTCGTTCAGTCAGAGGACAGCCTGACAGGCTTCCTGTCTGAGTCTGAGGAGGTGGGAGGCGGAGTTGTACCTGGGAGCCTTTTGCACACCAAATGCAAAGGAGCTGGTTTCTTTCAAAAGCTGGGGCAGGTCCAGTTTGCTGTTCAGCTCAGCAGCTTTCTGGTGGACTGATGCTCCAGAAGGACTCAGTCCTCTTGCGGGGGGCAGGGCGGCACAGCCCACAGGACTACCATCCTACCACCTTCTGAAAAATAGCTCCACACACACAAACCCACTGAACCCCTGACTCTCCTACTTGCTCTCCAATCTTAGCCCTGGGAACTGACATTCATGGAGCCCCTGCTTATGCTAAATTGGCAGGCACAATGTCTTGGAAGTCAAGAGCAGCCTCAAACTCCAGCTCAAACTCCAGTTCAAACTCCAGCTCTGCCATTTACTCGCTGTGTGACCTTGGGAATGTTACACTAAACTTTTCTGAGCTTCCATTTCCAGCCCTGTGAAAAGGAGATCAACACACCTGCTTCCGGGGTTTGTGAAGGGATTAAATGGAGATAATGCCCATAAAGTGCTTGGCACAGTGGCTGCCGCGTGCTGGGCTCTCCGAGAATGGTGGCTACCGCCATCCACAAACAGATCATCAGTGGTGTTAAACAAAGATACGAGCCGTAAGTGTGTTCTGTTGTGAGCAGGAGGGTCAATGGATGGAAGAGGCAGTGCTGGGGCGGGGGCTGGGGAAAGGAAAAGGGCTCAGTAGGCAGAGAGGAGCAGAAGGGACACTTGAAGCTGAGGGAGCCAGTTATCATGTTGGGCTTTAGAGAGCAGAGTGGAATGGGTCGGGGGAGCCCAGGAAAGGGGAAGGACACTGGTTGCACAAGTGGCTGAAAGTTAAGAGGGTCTTGCTGTGTCACAGAAAGGAGCTGGACATGCAGTGGGGAGCCACTGCTTGTTCCGGAGGCATACAGGCAGTAGCCTGGAGACCACTTGGAGGACCGTGTGAATGGGGGATCCTGGAACCCCATCTCTACTTCCCAGTCATAGCTCCCTTTGTCCTCACACTGAGCTCTTCAAAGCCAGGGACTGGTCAGATTCATCTCCTGGTCCCCAGGGCCCAGCACAGGGCCCAGCTCAGTGGTCAGCCAATGAATGGGGTCTGACTGCCAGAAGGCTCAAAGCTTCTCCTTTATCCCTCTCTCACCACAAGGGTGAATCTGAATCAAATGCGAGAAGGAAGAAAGTTTGCCGTCTCAGGAAGAAGTGGCTTGGCCGCATTAAATGGATTTCAGGACGCTGATTGAACTGATATTTTTAGGGCAGGATTTTCACTTGATTGAAAAAGCTTCCTCTTCCTGTTGACCAACTTGCTTCTGCGTTTTAGCCCTGCGGGGGTTGTGGTAAAAAATAATTACAGTGTAGTTTGCATGTATCCAAGAGAAACATTCATTTCTATCAATGGCGTTTGCTGAAATGTGAAAAAAATAAAATACTGCAACTTTGCATTTATTATATTTATATAATAAAATACATGATCTTTATTTATTTTAGTTACAGTCTAATAATTACTTAAAGGTATATAAAAAATGAAGAACAAAAATTTTTCTTTTCAAATAACAGAAACATGGGTATTGCTAAAAAATACAACCAAAAACATGTCTTTAACATTAATGAAATAGAATCTTCAACAGTTAGCTTTGCAAAACATTTGTAACAGTCACTGCAAACAATATTGCTGTGCACAATACAAAAATACTTTTCATGACACTTGAAAAAATATTTTGATAAGTGGTATCTCTCAGATAAAACTTACTTTCGGATATCACACACCCTTGCGAAACACTGTTACAACCACACTGATGGTTTAACCCCTCTCTCCTGCTTATCAGCACTAGGGCGTGTCAACTTGACTGGGCTGTGGGGTGCCCAGATGTTTGGCTAAACATTAGTCTGGGTGTGTCTGTGAGAGTGTTTTTGGGTGAGACGAACATCTAAATCACAGACTGAGCCAAGCAGATTGCCCTTCCCAATGGGAGCGGGCCTCTCCTCACCCCATCAGTTGGGCCTGAACAGAACAAAAAAGGATCCTGCCCTCCTGCCTTCAAACCGGGGGTAATTTTTCTGCCTTCAGATGCCAACTGAAATATCGGCTCTCCTGGACCTCGGGCCTTTAGACCCAGACTGGAACTGAACCATCAGTCGGCCCGGGGCCCCGGCCTGCTGACTCACCCTGCACGTCGTGGGGCTTGTCGGCCTCCATAAACACACGGGCCAGTTCCGTATACTAATTATTATCATTCATACTTGTTATTATTTATAATTTTATGTATATACACCTTCATGGCTCTGTTTCTCTGAAGACCCCTGAAAAATAAATGCAGTCAGGCCCAAGGCCACTGCCCAGGCCTGGAAGGGCAGGGAGAGGGAGACGGCCTGGGATGCTTATGCCCTTGAACTTAGTGGAAATGCTCTCTTTTCTTGCTCCCTAGATCCATTCCCTCAGAGCTGGCTTTTCCTTGCATTGTAGCAGTGAGATTTAGGACTGGGTTCGAGCATCAAGGGATAAAACAGGCAGCATGATGCTCCTGGCTTGAGTCTGAGGCTATTCAGACCTAAGAGCTTCGAAGGGAGAAGCCATCAACAGGGTGCAACTGGGCCACTTGAATTCTGCATCAAGATCAAAACCTCAGCTGCTTTAAGAAAGGTTACCCTGCTCTGGCTGGTGTGGCTCAGTTAGTTGGAGCAGCATCCTGCACACCAAGAGGTTATAGGCTCAATCCCCTGTCAGGGCACATACCTGGGTTGTAGGTTTGATTCCTGGTTGGGATGTGTATGGGAGGCAACCGATCGATATTTCTCACAATGATGTTTCTCTCCCTTCTTCTCTCCCTCCCTTCCCCTCTCTAAGTATGTCCTCAGGTGAGGAAAATAAATAAAATAATAAAATACAGTAAAATAAAAATTACCTTGTCTCTATGGCAGATGGTATTTTTTCTAAATCATGCAACAATGTCTGATCTCACTCTGATCTCACACATCCTCATGCAATGGGACTTCAACAGCCCCCCCACTAACAAGTGGGAACTAGGATCCCTCTACCAACTTAAAATTGGTCAGGCTGGGACTGCTGCAACCAATAGGGTTCAGCGGAAGTGATGCTCTGTGACTTCTGAGGCTGTGACTGGAGGAAGGATAGTTCACTCTGTTCTGGGAATGCTCGCTCTGTAGAAGCGGGTCGTCACACTATGAGAAGCTGAAACTAGCCCATGTAGACCACATAGAGAGGAAATGCACGCCCAGCCAGGAGCCAGCAGCAACCACCAGACATGTGAGTGAATGAGCCTTTAATTGACTTTGGGAATCTTAGGGAAAGGATGAAGTTCCTGGGTCTTCCAACAATAATACCATCTCATGGCACTCCAATATCACCATCTTCATTTGCATCATGGAGAAGAGAGAAGACAGGAGGAAGGAAGCAGATAGGAACTCAACCCAAGGGAGACTGTCCTCTGCCTTCCTGAAGGGCGCTCAACCCCTACCTTCCCCCATCCTTGCATGACAAACATGTCCCTGTTTGCCCTAAAGAGAAGGTCAGATTGGTCAGGCGGTAGCACTTGGATTGTCAGAAAGGTCTTTGTGTCTAATGGTCATCCTTAAAGTACATGGAACCCAGAACCCAGCAGGATCGAGTATAGGCAGCCTGGCCAGAGTGCTCAGCTGACAGTTTGCACACAGACCAATCACCAGGCACTGAGCCCAAAGTCCATGAGGGAAAGAAGATCATTGTTGGAACCCCAAAACAAGGGTCAAAACAAAAGGATGACAAGGGGTTGGAAGCCTAATCACCCTGGGGCATGGGTCACAGACAGGTGGCAGGTGCAGGAGCACTGGGTCTGAGGAGTGAGCTTGGCAGGCAGCAGGCGGCATGTCTGCCCACCCCTCCAGCAGCCCTGCCTTCCTGGTTCATGTGGCCCTGCTGGGGAAGAACCACCTACCATGGGCCAAGTGGCAGGGCCTGTGCTACATCAGCACTGGCTGTGTGACACAGGGGTCTCACAGAGCACCAGAGGGAGTTTCTAGATCACATTCAATGAGGAGGAAAGTGAGCTACATCCTGGATATAATCATGTTGGTTGGCTGAGCCAACTCTTCTGGTCCTCTTTTCAGGCTTTTCCAGGGCCCACTCTCCCGGAACTATCTCACCCACCCATGACTAGGCTGGCCCAGACACCAGCTAGCCAAGGTCATGTTGCCTGAAGCCTCTCAGCTGAGCTCCCAGTTCAGATGCCAGAGCAGACATTGGCCCATCTGACTTTGCTCACAGCCAAGCAAATGAAGACCTGGCCCTTGACATCCAGGCAAGGCAAAGCTTGGCAAAGCAGGCAGAGCTCATGGAAACCTTGGCAGGTACGGACAAACAGCCAGTGGGGAGAGTACAGCGTGCCTACTCACGGGGCTCCCCTCCTCTCCCCTGACCATGGAGCTCCCTTGTCCCACATTTCCTCGCTGAAGGAAGTTTGGAGTTCCTCCTTACAACCCCTCAGCTCAGACACTTTGTCATACCCACCATGGTAATTAACACAGGATGCTCAAAAAAGACTGTTTAGATGCCTCTTAATACGGTCTGTTCCACTGGTTCCTACAGAAGCCCTGGGCCCAGAACAGTCTATCCCCTGGTTCTGGGCTGATAGTAACGGCAGAGTGTTGGCACAGTAGACCCGCCCCACACAGCCCTATCCTGGCTCTTGGATGTGTGGATGCACCTACCCTGCACACGAACAACAGCCAGCTCTAGACCCCACCAGGTCCAGGGACAGCTGGGTCACCCCATGAAGTCCACACCTAGCCTCACGTCATATCTTGAAGACGGGGAAGGTGTGGGGCTATGTTGATTTAGCTCAGCTAGAGCTACAGTTCTCAGAAGTCCCTTTCCTCCACGCTTTGAGGTTCAAGGTCACCCCAAGATAAATGTGCACAAGATTTGAGAAGCACAGACCATTCCTCTCAGAAGGTCGCTGACACTTGCCAGGCAGTGATACAGCTCCACTCGATGTCTCTCAGCTGTGGGCTCACCCTGCAGGTGTAGGGAAGCACCTGGCTTCTCCTCCAGCTCCTAATGAACCTCTTCCCTTTGTTTTTTCAAGTCCCGGGTCAGGTGTATGTTTCAACTCTGAAATAAAGGATTACAGCTTCTCCTCCAAGTCACCTGTGTCATCAAGATCAGGGGCCACCGTGAAAAACAAACACCATTGATAATGTGCTGGTGAGTGTCTGGCAAGGGACTGGCAGGTGCAGCCCCAACACAGATGCTGGTTGTTGTTCTTGCTCAAGATAACGGGTAAGATGAAAGTGAAACGGGGAAGATGCACATTGGAGTTTTGTTTATCAATGCTGTACGCTACTTCATTAATAAATTGGAAAGTAGTTTTGAATACCAAAAGAATATTTTCTTTATTCACCATGTAACTGCTACAAATATTACACACTTTTTAAGTTTAATTTACTTAATTAATGTTTTTTCCATCACCTTCTCAAGTTTAGATAATCAGCAAAATAATAAATCAAAGGCTGATTTGTAGAATTTACCATTTCTATGGTATAAATGCTCCCACTAGGGCTAATTTAAAGCTACAGATGTTGCATCACTAAACAAGAATGAGGCTGAGAAGAGGTGTGCAGCGTGTCCACCATCCAGATAGAATGGTCATAAATAACCTCAAGAGCATAGGTAATCATAAGACAGAAAAATAATTAGAAAGTAATGAGTCTTGAGTATTTATTAACTTTGTTTTTAATGTAATTTATTTAGTTGTAGATTTATATAATTCACTTTTTAATAGTGACTGTGTTTAACAATTGGATTACAAAATTCCTGAAAATGTAATAAGCAGCTCTTACAAGTTGATCCGAGCCAGGCCTGACACCACTGGTTCCAGTTGCCTTTGTGGCTTCCAGCTTGTTTTGCTGTCCTCAAGTTCACATCCAGCTTTCCTTTTCACCAGTTGGCCCTGCTAAATTAAAGTGGCTTCAGGCCCAACACCAGACACAGAAGCAACAACCTTACGCAGAGGTCTTCACCAGCACCTGCTGTTGCTTCAAGTCCATGTCTTATAATGTATCCCTTATTCTATTGGGTTGGCCAAAAAGTCTGTTTAGTTTTTGCATAAATAAAAGATGCATTTTTCATTTTTACCAATAACTTTATTGATTTGGATATTTTGAGTATGTTGGCTATCTCCTGCTATTGGCTTCTAGTGAGTAGAGGCTGGGGTGATTATAAACATCTTCCAATGCGTAAGACAGCCCCACAACAAAAAATTATTTGGTCAAAATGCTAATAGTACCAAGAAAATTTGCAAACCACTTTTGACATGTCTGATCAGTCACAGCACCTTCTCCATGCACTGCACAAATCTTTTTTTGTGTTTCAGTTGCATTTTTGCCATTCTTGAAATAATAAAGCATAATATGCTAAAATGTTGTGTATATTTTCTTCCATCTTCAATATTAAAATGACTGCACAAAAATTCATCAATTTTGATAAGTTTTTTTTAAATGCACACTGATATGACAGCTGTCACAATGCAATCTAACAAAATTGTTTCAAATGAACTTAAAGACAACTAAGCACTACTATAGCCATTGTATGGAAAAAATTAAATGCGCTTTTTGGCCAACCCAATACAAAACTCAACATGTGTCTGCTTCTGTGATTGAACCCTGATTGACAGAGAAAGAAAGGGAACTCCTGAGACAAAGAGGATACTGGCTACCCCTGCATCAAGTTCCAGGGGCCAGTGACCATTTCTCAATTTTGGGAGGAGGTACCTACCTTCTAAGCTGCTCCTGTATCAAATGCACCCACACGTCCATTCGAATGCATATAGTCTCCCTACCGCCATGGGATGGAAGCACGCAGAATTGGGGCTCAGATTGTTATCTCAGCCTGGCAGAGCAGCCAAGGTGGTAGGGACAGGATGACCTGAGACAAGTGCTGAGTGGCTGTTCCTGTCCCAAGCAGCAGAGTTGACAAGGCCTCAGGTGATTGGACCTCAGTAAACCACTGGGATTTCCTGGCGCATGTCAGGGACACCAGCCACATCTTCATAGCAACTAATCAGGGTAGAAGGGCTATGATTTATTAGCACTTGTTCTCTCATTCATTCTTTACTCATTCAGTCACTCACGCACTGCCTATTCTGTGCCAACCCTTAGACTCGACTCTGTGGGCACAGAAATAAAAACAGATGCTTTCCCTAAACACTGTGTGGTACCCTGGAATGGATTATGAAACAGAAAAAGGGCATTAGTAGAAAAACTGTTGAAATCTCAATAAAATCTATAGTTTAGTTAATAGTATTATACCAATATTAATTTTTTAGTTTTTATAAAAGTATTTATTTATGTAAATGTTAACATCAGAAAAAGTGAGTGAAGGGGATACAAGTATTTTCTATATTATCTTTGCAACTTTTATGTAAACCTAGAATTACTCCAAAATAAAAGTTTTATTTAAAAATTTTAAAAAGGAGAAGTATAGAATCCCCTCCCACCCCTGCACCAAGGCCAGGGCCAATCAGATGGGAACAGGCCAGAGTAGGGCAAGGTCTCCCTACTAGGAAGGGGGTAGGGACTAAGCTGCTCATCAGAACTTGGAGCAGAAATCAAGTTCAAAATGTGAATGAAGGAAGACCCAGGCCCCAGGCTCAGGAACCTGGAAGCCCAGGAAATGGAGGCTTAAAGGCTGAGAGCTTCTTCCTGGCTTCTTATAAGTGCAGTGGGTTCCCTGGTTAGGCAGAATTCAAACATTTCTAGGGGGAGAAATTTAAATGCTGCAAATTCTTGTCTATGCAGGTGAACCATTCTGGAAAAACTTCTCTGGCCCCCACGTAAAGCAGTAAATAGTCACCAGCTGGACATTTCCCTGGCTACAATATTGGCTGCTCCAACCAATACTCCCTAGCAAGCAGGAGGGATCTTGAGGATTGACTCCTGGGCAACTTCTTGGCAAATGTGCCAATGTTGCCCTTTTCCACTGTGAAATTCAAACCTATTGGAATCTCTGAGGGACTACGATGCTTCTGGCTGAGATCAACAGCAAAATGACATGTGGGACTGAGAGCCACCCTAAGGGAAGGGGCAGCTAGAGAGGTGACCTAAGACAAAACAGTATAAGACAGAGATGGTCTTGACACCATGCGTGACTGGGGCTGGCAGAATCCCCATGGCTGCCCACCATGTGACAGCAATATGTCTGAGAACACGAGGCTGAACTGGGCACTGTTGGCTCAGGAGTTCTAGAATGGAGCACCCTGAGCCGAAGGTGACACTGAAGAAAGAGGATCACTGTCCCCAAGAGCCTTGATCAGTGCGGAGATCTGAAAGGGCAAGTGCAGCATCACTGGTGTGGACAGGAGAACATCACTTTGTACTGGACCAGTTTTCAACAACCATCCTTGTGGCAACAACAGCATCCACAGCAGCTGAAGCTCAGCCTGCCTGCTGGTAAAGTGGCTGGATTTCTCAGTTACACCAGCACAAGTTTGTGGAGGCCAAACTGACCATTTTGGATGAAGTACACCTGAGGGTTTTTTCTTTCTTATAATCCAAAAGCCCCAAGAGATCTGCTGAGAATTTTTAAAAATATGGCAAGTGTGCAGGGGGAGGCCTTTAATTCATTTTGGTTTGAAAATATGAAATGTGAACAAATTCATGCACACTCTTATAAAGCTTGACATCCCAGTTGTACAAAACTCAGCTTAACTCACTTTAAAATTCTTCCCTGATTAGCTCCCCTGGGTCCCATTTATTTGTCCATTTATTTTAATGATAAAAATTGTAATGATGGGAAATTGTAACCCACCCCACCATTCTTTTGACAGTGTTCTGTAAGTGCAGTCTCTGGCTAATATGTGGCTTACAGATGAACAACATGTTTGTGTAAGAATCCTAGGAACTAATTTCAAAAGATACAGACTCCGACCTTTAAGCATCCCAACACCGGGAGATTTGCTGACCTTCATCCATGGGGCCAGGATGACCTGAAGTGAGGATGACAGGAAGCCAGGATGACTAAACCAGGGTGATGCACACGGGACTATCACTTGCCTTATCAGCATGGATTGGGCTAGTCTGCACACAGAGAATTTTTCAAACCCCTCCTTTGATCCCTTTGTTCTGTTCCCCTCTCCCTCCTTAAAAACAAAATAAAACAAAACAAAAAATTTCCTCTGCCTCTACTGAGAGGTAGAAATGGACTTTGTGACATGAATACCCCACCTTCCCAGGAGATGGGTTTTAAGACATGAGTCCCCCATCTTCCAGGTGGCAGCACCTGAAAATAAACCACTTGCCTTTACATCAGCCCCTGCCCCTCGAGTATTGGCTTGCACAGCAGCAGGCAGCGAGACCTGTGTTTTGGTTATAGTTTGAACCTGAGATTTTCAAAGCATATTTGGTTTCTCCAAAATAGAAATGAGGGTCATCCATTGGTGGCTGTGCCTTGGAGCTGGAAGGCAAGACTGCAGACAAAAGAAGGAAGAAGACCTCTAGCTCTTTGCAGAACCTTCAGGCTGGGCCCTTATTGCCTCTAGACTTTGAGAAGCTCTGCTTTCAGGTACATGGCTGTTCTCTCTGGACAAATACAGCAGAGGCACCTGACCTCCATACCCTCTGCTACCCAAAAGTGTAAGTGAAATTCACAGATTCTGAAGATAATTGATCTGAAAATATGCAGAGCAGATGGTACCTTCCCTGAGGTAAGGAACTCCAAACTCTCTTCTTCCAAGTGCCCTCTGGTGTGTCCAAGGTCAGCCACATGGACATCTCAGATTGGATCTGCCAACTGAAATCCTGCCATCTGCCTGGGCTAGTCCATCAGGACCACGGGTCTGCAGAAACTTCACCTGTAGCTTATCCTCCAACACAGGCACAGGGGGAAGGACACAGGAAAGAGACAAGAACTTTGGAATTAGACCTGACTTCATTTCCCAGCTTCTCTCCTTCTCTCTCTCTCTCTCTCTGAGTGTCCATGGGGTAGGGAGGGACACATAACTCCTCATGGGCTGCTTTCTTATCCCTTAAATGGGACAATAATAGTAATTATCTCATTAAAATATTGAGGATTACATGAGATAATGCACCTAAAGTATCTTAGCATGTCTGGCCTTAAAAAGCACTAAAAAATTGTGAGGTGTTGGGATGTGCACAACACTTAATTTCCAAATTCTCTCATCCCATTTTTTGTTTGACCCTCACAAGGGCTCAGTGAGAAAGCTGCATCAGATATTTTTGTCCCCAGTTTCAAATAGGGAAGCTGATCGAGTCTTTGCCCAGGATCACTCAGAATTCATGATAGGGCCAGGACTGAAATCTCCTTTACCCCCTCAGAGCACTTCCTGCCTCCCCTGGAGTCCTGAGCCCTTTGCCCACCTATCCCCTGCTGAAAGCAGGAGAGGTGAAATCCCAAGGCCCTCATTGTTTAATTCACTTTAAGCAATATTAAAGAGTGCTTCTTTGAGAGATGAAGTGGCACAGCTTTTGGCCACCATTCTTCTTGAGAGGGGTTTCCATGGAGAAAGTGCCTGTGTTTCCAGAAGGCAAGGCCTGGCTCCCTTACCAGGGAGCTGCTATGCACCACTAGAGCAGGAAAAATAAATCCGATTCCAATCTGCTTCCCTGAGGCTCAGAGACTAGGAAGATCCTGCCCTCCCTCCCCTACTCCCATGTTGGAGGCTGTATGGGCACACACCCAGGCCAGACTAAGGCAAGATTGCATTTGTGAGAAGGGGTGGAAACGCAGCTGTTCTAATGGCCAAAGAGGGTCCTGTGTGCTCTAAGGAATCTGGGCCCATTAAGGGAAGTTCCTCTACCTGCACCACCAGATGGAGAGTCCCTGCTGACTGGCTGCTCACTGAAAACCACAGTCATCCACCTCTGTTCCCTAATGAAGGAAGGAGGCCTGGACCTTACTGTGCTCCTCAGTGCCATGGAGAGCTGCCTGCTCCTGAGCCTATAGGAGTGCAGCTGGCTTCTCCATCTGGCAAGAAGGAAGGAGAAAAACAGAGACAAAGAAGAACAGAGAGAAAAGGACACTGAGGACACTGGGGGAGAGTGAGAAAGAGAGAAAGAGACATGGCCAGAGATAGATGGAGAGAGAAACCAAAATGCAACGTGATGGGCAAAGACAGATAGACAAGCAGAGACAGAGTACAGCAGTCATAGAGATAGACCACAAGACTTGCACACACACACAGACTGAGAGAGAAAGAGAGAGAGAAAGGTAGAGAGAGAGGTGGAGAGGGACAAAGATTAAGACTGGGAGAGGAAGACAGAGGGGTGGAAGGCAAAGAGAGACATCATCGACAAAAGACTTGGACTGAATTTAAAATCTTAGGTTTAAGCCCCAGCTTTTCAGCTCTCTAGATCAAACAACACAAATAGGAGCTAGTATTTATTGAGTATTTACTATGAGCCAGATTCTTAGTTAAGCACTTCTATGCATCACAGCCTTTGATCTTCACAATAATCCTACAAGGTAAAAACTGTAATCATCCCAACTTTTCAGATGAGGAAATAAACCAAGTGGATCCCATTTCCATGGACAGTCTCACATCAGCACTCTGGTCAAAAGAAGACCCCAGCACTTGGGGTCTTCTCTTATGAGAGCCATACATAGTTTTTTCCTACTATCATTCAAAATGCCTTCTACCTCCCCAAATGCAATTATGAAGCCACTGGCCTGCAGAAAGCTCAGCTTCATCTTCCCCTACTCAGCTAAACCAATCTTCTTGAAGACACCAAAGTTGTTTCTGCCTCAAGATCTTTTCACTTGCTATTTGTCCTGCATAGAACTCTGTTGTCCTGATCTTCATAAACATAGATCCTTCATAACATTCAGATTATTTTAGTGTCATTCTTCGAAGTTCCACTATCACCACTTGCCTCTTTGAGTGCATGCGCACAATCGTTCTACCTCCCCTTACCAGGATTATTTTATATGTTTATCGATTTCTATCTATCCCATTAGAACATTACCCCATCAGGGATGACACTTGGTTCACACTTGTACTTCTAACTCCTAGAGTAAGGCACTCGATTAATATTATTTAGATGAAAGTAGAATGAATAAACTGTTATTTCAGGAACAAAAGACTATAGGTCAGATGCTGCCCAGGAGCCAAGAGCTTTAAGCTAGAAGCTAAGCAAACAACACTTTTGTCCCCATCCATGACCCATGCAGGAGATTCTGAGGAGAATAAACGGGATCTTTTATAGACCTTATATTTTATTTTAGAATGTGAACACTGAAAAGATCATCAAAAGTCCAAAAGCCATCTCTAGTTGATGCTGTGGGCCACTGCCCAGATCCCCTTTCAAGGCTTATTCCTGAGGCTTCCCAGGGTGTAGGCAGCTGATGACTCAGCTGAATTGTTTTCCTGGGATTTCGCTCAGCTGAAAAGAGCAGTCTCAGTCAAGGTCATTCCTTCCCTGGACAACAACTGTTTGCAGTGACTAGTCAGTGTAAGGTCTCAGAGGGTTGGTTGCCTTGCCTCAATTCAGGATGGTACTAAAAGGCTATGCCCACTCCAGGGCCCCCTGTAGGGTAATGTAAACCCTTTGTTGCCTCTCATGACAGCTCAGCCCCTCCCCTGCCCAGTCAGGCTTCCTTCCCCCCAGACACTGATCACAGGGTCCTCCTTGGTAAACTGTGCATCCAATCCATAAACACATCTCAGAGCCATGTTCTAGGAAACCTAACCCCGGGTCCCATAATTGTTCATGCAGCCCATCCCCTTATCTGGTCGTCAACAACAAGGAGAAAACGCTTCCCCAGACAGACCTGAAACATGCCTCCCTGTGGTGTCCTCTCACCCACAGGTACCAATTCTTTCCCTCAGGGCCGTGCAAAACAAGTCTAATCCCCTATGGCAAAATAGCCTCTCAGATATTTGAAATTAGCTATCATCATTAATTAACTAGGTGGGAGGAGTCCTTGAGCAATGTATACATACACCAAATCATCATGACGTGCCCTTTAAGTGTCCCACATATTTACTTGTCAAGTGTATGTCAATAAAGCAAGAGAAGAAAAGAAATTGGTCACCCTGTTTCCTCAAACCCACCTGCTGCCCTTTCTAAGATAATAGACCCTGCTTCCTTCAACTCTGCTGGCCCTTAGCACACACATCTTCCCGCGCGCTCATACAGATTCCCTGTCCCCCTCGTGAAGTGTGCCGGTTACAGCAGAAATGATGCCCTATGTTTGCATGATGCCCTTCCCTTCCTCCACAACCACACAGCAGGGCCACCTTGCTGCTCAAGGCAAGGACAGTCATGGGCTTGGACACACCTGGAATTTCTTCTCCATTTCAGGTACCTCTCCTAAAACTTGCTTTCCTGTGGAAAATGGCAAACACAGACAGAGCACCCCCCAAGTAGTGTCAATGACTGATGCTACTCTCCACCAGAGACTTTTCTCTTTTGTTCTGAACTACAATTTTGACTCCAAAGGAATCTGACTTTAATGTCACCCCACAGGGGTAAGAGCCAAGAATCTCAACAAGTAGCAAAGATGACTTTTTATTATCTCTGATTTGGCTGAGTTGCAGATCTAATGGATATTGTACTGCTGGGGTACAGCACATTGTATAAAACAGATAGTTGTCTTTAAGAGGGAAAAAATCTCATGTTACTATGGCTACAGTTTTTAAAAGATTAGGAGCAAGCCCAATAGCTTCTATTATTCATAAAGAAAAGACAATGTTGTGCCATCACCGAATGATGGGCCCCACATCAAGACGCGCTGCCTGTCATCTGGATGCGTGGAAGTGAAGAGCAGTTCGATATATTTTGTCAGCATCGTCAGCTCCTCTGGCGAGAACATTGGAACACCATTGATGATGGAGCATCCATAATGCTGCTGACAACTTCCTCTGAAGCGCTAATTTTCTGTGTTGTGCAGTCTAAGTTGGGGATCGGTGCTGTACATCAGCACTGCAGCAATGCGATAATCAGCTCTAAGTGCCCTGCTTCAGCTAAGACAACAGGCTTGGAGAGGCACCCCTCTCGGAGCCGATGTACACACTAGAACCAGAAGGGCTTTTGACTGTCACAGGCTCCACGATGCCAAACAGCAGTGGGGTTGGGGGGAGCAAGAGGGGAGTTTCCAGAGTGGGAAGAGCTGATCGGAGGAAAGGGGCAGCGGGACCAGAAAGAAGGCAGGTCTCAGAGCCTGTTCAGGCTGCTACTGTGGGGAGGTCACTGGAGGTCAGCATTTGAACCCTCATTCCAGAGAGCCACAAGCTGACTAAACAAACAGCCCCCTTAGCCTGCCACCCATCAAGCCCTTTGTGAGATACCGGGGTTACAGAGCAGGTCAACCTGGCTCTCATGACCGCACAGCTAAGCGGTCATTATTATAAAATTATTTCTATATAGCCTGAAACCCTTTCTAGAAATTTTGTGTAAAATGTGCTCAGCTGAGATGTGGCTAATCGGTTAGGGCAGGAATTGCAAATTGGTGCCTCCGGAGGGAACTCAGCTTGTCGGACCTGCTTAACATTTTGAAAATCAGGAGACTTCACAGAATATCTCAGACTCGTCTGGGAAAATCAGAAGATCTAGCCACATGGAGTCTACAACCCAAGGGGGCAATGCTTACCCTGGGCCAGGTAACAGCTGCCCTGTAGACAGACTTGAGGTCCCCAGGACTCACCACACTCCAGCTCCAACTTTACTTCATGGGCACTTGAGTCTAGAGTCTTCTGGAGCCTTCTTGATGAGGAAGAAACTGCTAGATTAGTCATCTAAGGGTGAATAGAAGTTCTCCAGGTTGAGAGGTTAAGAGGTGTGGCAAAGAAAAGCTGGCCAGGCAAGGAGAGCTGTTCATGCAAAAGCACGAGGGCATGAAATAGCACCGAGTGCTGGAGTCCAGACTCGGTGAGAACAGAGAATGGACACATGCGGCTCAGTCTGGCCCCTCTAGTTGGCCTGAGTATGGAGGTTAGAGAAGGAAGTGAGTCACTCTAAGAATACACAATAAGGGAGATCATATCTGAAGAAAACCCAGGCAAAGGGAGATGCAGAGGAGGAGGCAGGCCTCACTGAGCCATGGATCCAGGGTGGATCTGGTGCTCCAGCTACTGCTGCTGGATAATGCACTCCCTAAATTTGGAATTAAAGCAATCATTTCATTATGCTCATGGGTCAGAAGTTTGGACAGGGCACAGTGGGGACAATTTTTCTTTTCTCCCACAGTCTGGGGCCTCAGCTCAGAAGACTCATTGGCTGGGGAGAACCTGATGACTGGGACAGGAATCATCTACAGGTGTCTTCACTCACATGTGTGGTGCTTGAAGCTGCCTGTCAGCTGGACTTCACCGTGCTGTTGGCCAGAACACTTCCATGTGGCCTCCCCATATGGTCCCTCCACGTGGGCTCATTTGGGCTTCCTCTCAGCATGATGGCTAAGTTCCAGGCACATCTTAAGCGAACGGGGCAGATGTGCACAGGATATTTATCCTCAAGCCTTAGAAATCACATAGCATCACATCAGCCACACTTTATCGGTCACGACAATCCTGAAGGTCTGCCCAGGTTCAAGGGGAAAGGGTGTGACTCCACATTCGAGGAGTGTCAAGGACACATGGTAAGAAGATCATGAGGGAGATAGTGGAGCCATTCTAGGAAATACAATTTACTGCATTTGGTTCTCTGAAAAGATCTATGCAACAGACTGTATTCACCCAGCTCATTTTTTTTACACCTAGAAAGTTGGATATATAAATTTAGGATTAGGGAAGAGATCTGAGCTAGACAGGTATATTTAGAAGTTCTTAGCAAGTAGATGATGTTTTAGGGCATGAGAAAGGATGAGATCACCACAGGTGTGAGCATAGATAAGCTAATAGGAGAGAAGAGGTACCAGGACTGAGACCTGCAGCACCCCACCCCTCACTTCATCTTTTTAGAGGTGGAGATGGAGCCAGTAAAGGAGACTGAGAAAGGGCACTTTCTGAGATAGGAGGAAGCCTAGGAGTGTATGTATCCTGAACACCATGGAAGGAAAGTGTTTCAAGGAGGAGAGAAAATCAACCAGTCACCCTTGCAGCCAATAGGGAACTGTTGGCAAGACTGCATCCAACAATGGTAAGGTCTGAGCCGTGTTTCAGAAACAAATCATTTGGAAGGGCACTTTGGAGATAAAGGAAAGATGGAAACAAACTTATGACTGAAACCAGAAAAGACACTGAGCTCGTGCTGCCTGTCACTTGCCAAACCCAATAAACAGAGGCAGAGATTGAATCTTTATGGGTGCTTTATTCAGATGGTTGGCAATCTGAAAAGATGGCAGGTTCACACCCTAAAAAAACCTGTCTTTCATTTTCTTTCCAGGCCAACGTTTTTTATAACAGGGAATAAACAACGTGTGGTGAGAGGTTTTGAAATTTAGGGAGAATTAGGTAAAAGAAACTGCAGCATTCTTGTCTTGGGCAGTTAGCTGTTCCCAGGGGCAGGTGGTCGGTCTTCTGTCTCTCCCTGGAACACAATGGCCTGGATGCCTCCAGTCATCCCCAGGAAGTAATCTTTGGGGTTGTTTGTTTCTCCCAGGAGCCAGGATGGTCTTTATCTGTAGTTTCTGAAACAAAAGTTTTAACATATGCATTACTTTCTAGGCTTATAACTATTTCCCTAAAACTAAAATTTTCCCATTCTTAAGTCCCCTATCATGATGCCAATATAAACCCATAACTCAATCCTGAGGGAGTTTAAGACCCACAGAGCCTTCCTGAGAGAGTTGAACCTGAGGCTGGAAATGAAGGAAGTCAGGAACACAGGTTGGTGAAGAGAAGCTGGAAGGCCTGCCCTGTAGGAGAGGCAGCTGAGGCAAAAAGACTTACTGGTCGCTGTGATGTGGACAACTGAGCCTGGGGGCCAAGGCTACCCCCATGTGAATAAGCAAGGGCTGATTCTGTATTCTGTGGCCTCAGATTGCCCCCACAAGCCCACCATTGAGGACAAGAACTATCAAATGAACAGGAGGGATTGAGGAACCGACACAGCATTGCTGAGGAAATAGTGGCTTTCATATATGCACTTTGTGCTTAGTAACCCTAGGAGGATGCCACAGGAACAAAGCTCTGTTTAATAAGTAAAAACAATTTTTCAAAAGAACCATGGCAACTTTTTTACTGCCTCTGTTAAGCCCCAATCCATTTCTGATAAGGATGCTTTGTGCTCATCTGTATGTTCGCTGAAAGCCTTTTTGAAAAAGTAAATAAATGTTAAAGCCTATGGGCAGACTTCCATGCTGAATGCCCTGGAAGGAGGGTCAAATGTTCCCAAGGCCTCTGAGATGCATTTTCTTGGTTCCTCCAGTCTGCCTTAGGAACTGTGGACACTGCAGGGACCGTCCTTGCTCTCTGACACCTCCTCTTTCTTTTGTAATTGCTTTGGTTCTCATGGTGTTTGCTGTGTGACCTGTGAGAATGATCTCCTGGACAATCAGGCCTAGGGTTTTGCTGTGGCATGTCCCCTGGAAATAGTTTGAAGCTATTGAGAAAGTACCAGCCAGTGTGATGTCTCTGTGTTCAGGGGCATCACACAGGCTGTTGGTTGTGTTGGCGGGAGTCTGAGGCTTCCTCTGGGAGCTTGTCATGTGCAATGGACTGAATGTTTGCGTCCCCTCAAAATTCATATGCCGATATCCTCCCCCACAGCTGTGCGATGGCATCAGGAGGTGAGGCTTTGGGGAGGTGCTTAGGTCCTGACGGCGGGGCCTTCATGAGTGAGACTGGAGCCCTTATAAAAAGGGACCCAAAGAGCTCGCTGCCCTTTCCACCATGTGAGGACATGATGAGAATGTGGCAGACTGAAACCCAAAAGGGGGCTCTCCCCAGAACTTGATCATGCTGGCACCCTGATCTGCGACTTCCAACCTCCAGAACTGTGCGAAATAAATTCCTATTGTTTTTATATCCAGCCAGACACTGTAGAGCTCAACAGAGAGACTCAGACACTGAGGACTCAACATTTCCAACTATGAGTGGCCAGTCCTGGTCTAATGAGCTTCTTAGCAGCTCATTAATGTGTATATTAATTAATAAACATACATGTATGTACAGTGTATTTTATATATTTATGTACATAACTAATACACTATTACTATTTCTCTGTGAGGGTTCTCTCTCAGCATCCTGCATAGCCATGGGCTTTGGAGGGAGGAAGGCCAGGCAGTTCAGATTTCAGCTCTTCCATTCATTCGTCTCCTTTTGTTCATCTGTCAAATGAGAGCAACATCACTTCCTTTATTTTAAATCATTTTTTTATTTTTCACTTATAGTTGACATCAGTATTGTATCAGTTTCAGGTGTACACCCAGTGATTAGATGTTATGTAACTTACTAAGTGATCATCCTGACAAACCTCCCACCCATCTGACACCACACACAGTTATTAGAATAGTATTGACTCTGTTCCCTGTGCTATACTTTACCTCCCCATGACTATTCTGTAACAAGCAATTTGTACTTCTTAATCCCTCCACTTTTTCACTTGTCTCCCAACCCCTCTTCCCATTTAGCAACCATCAGTTTGTTCCCTGTATCTATGAATCTGTTTCCGTTCTACTAGTTTGTTTATTTTGGTTTTTGGATTCAGTTAATATCACTTCTATGAAGGGTTAGTGAGAATGTATGCAAGGCATCCAGCACATTGTAGGGGTCTCATAATTGGAAGTTGTTATTATAATTATTACCTATTCCCTCAGATCTCATCTTATTCCCTCTTCCCAGCACAGCTATCTACACTTTTATTTCTGAGAAAAATAACAGTATGTTATTTTAGATGCAAATGGCACCTCCCTTCATTTGGGTCCAAAGGAGTTTCTTCTATGTTGGTTTGAGGGTGGGAAATTCCCCAGAAGTTCCCCCGAGCATAGAAGCAAGTCTGCAATCCAGTCTCCTATAAGTTAGGATCCAGCCAGGAAAGAAAAAAGAAAAACAACTTGACTGTTAAAGGCACAGGGACTTGAACTCAGAAACTTGGTTACTTGGTGATGGGAAGGCAAAGAAGCTGAGCAGGACAGTGAAGCCACCAAATGTTTACAACAGCGAGAAGCCACTCCACCCCAGGCTACAGGGACAGTGGGGGAGCATGACCAGGGGGATCTCCTGTCACCTAAAGAAGCTGGACCAGCAAAGGAAGGGCAGTTGCTACTGGAGACTCTATACAAAGAGGTGCAGGTAGAAAGAAATATCTTGGTGTCTGTCCTCCTCCCAGCCCCCATTCTTCTGCCTCATGGGCTGGGAAATGCTGCCTTTAGGGGTCACAAGGAGCAGAGCAGAGAAAGTGGAGGGACAGATCTGAGAGCAAACAGAGCAGGAGCTGTGTGGTCTCCTAAGCTCTTCATTCACTTTTCTGTTAGCTCAGAGATATCAGCTGTCTGTACCCTCCTCTGGACAAATACACCATCTCCTATGCAGTCCTCCCTCCTCCCTTCTTGTTCCTCCCCCAACCCATCTGTTCAAATCACAAATTTGACCATTCACTCCCTCTTTAAAATGCTTTGTTTTCAGTAAAAAGACTAAAACTGGCCCTGAATGGATGACCCCTACCTGTGTGCCTAACTTTTCTGTGAACATTATACTCCAGCCATCCTGGCTGCCTTTCGCTCTGTGTTCTTAGTGTGCCTCCTTCAGCCACATAAGTCTCTTCCTTCTCTGCATTCACCAAGCCTGCTGCTCATCTTCTAGGTCTCAGCTCAAGCTGAGAGTCTTCCTTGCCTCCCTGACTAGGTTCTGTCTGCCGCTAAAGTTTCTCATAGCATGTGTACCCGTCCTTCACAGCCCTTGTCTCACTGCAGTCTGGCATTTGTCTATGTTCATGTCTGCCTTGTAGACAGCTCCCTCCCTCAGGGCAGGAGCTGTTTATGTTTCTCTTACTGTTTGCATCCTCAGCACAAAGCATGGCACCTGCATCATGGTAGACATTCAGTAAATATCTGCATGAATAGGGGAAGAGGTGGGTGGAGAGTGGACATATGGGCAAATGAATAGGTAGATAGCTGAGCAGATGTATAGATACATGGGTGTGAGACAGGCCAGTAAGCCAGACAAGTGGAAAGGGGAAACTGAGACAGACAGCTGAACAAAATGGCAATTTATAGCCAGACACAAAAGAGTCACCTCCCTGGAGATAACATGTAGCCTAAGTTTTATTTCATGCCAGCCCCACAAAAGCAACAAAACCAGGTGGGGCATGGCAGGACCAGCTTCAATGACTAATGACCGCCCCCCACTGACAGAACACACCTAGAAAACTAATGAATATTCTGCTGAAACCCTCCCCTGAGACCTCCCCTAAGGTTCCTGCCTGCTAGAGAAAGATAAAATCCTTAAGACAAGGGACCCAGGAGTAGGAGCACTCTCCCTCTGGGGAGAAGCCCTTGGCATTCCCTCTCCCCTGTTCTTCCTTCTCTTCTTCCCCCACAGGCACGCATCTCCTAAATTTAAGGGTCTCCAAGAAACTTGCATTCAGGGGAAGTATAAGCAGAGGCAACTGGTCCCAGGCTAATCCCCTGACCCTGTCCCCAAGGCCCCCTCTTCTCTGACCTCCCAGTGAGTTAAGGCAGCCCAGCCTAGGCTCTCCTGTTGCTTCTTTTATGATGAGTTCTTTCTTGTTCTTCTATACCCAGATTTAATAAATGCATCCTGCCCCCTGGCTGGCGTAGCTCAGTGGATTGAGTGTGGGCTGGGAACCAAAGTGTCCCAGGTTCGATTCCTAGCCAGGGTACATTCCTGGGTTGCAGGCCATAACCCCCAGCAACCGCACATTGATGTTTCTCTCTCTCTCTCTCTCTCTCTCTCTCTCTCTCTCTCTCTCTCCCCTCCCTCCCTTCCCTCTCTAAAAATAAATAAATAAAATCTTTAAAAAAATAAATAAATGCATCCCAATAATCACCTGGACTCATGATGTGAAATCTTTCCTACATGAAGTCAAGAACCCACATACTACAGCTGGCCCTAAGCAGACCTGCTCAGGGCCAGGTTCCCTGTCTGGTAAGAGGTGGATAGATGAATAGATAGATAGATAGACAGATACCCACTATCGGTGGGTAAATGGATGGATAGATGGGCAAATAGTTAGATAGGTGAGTGGGTGGATGGATGGGTGGATGGATGAACAGGTGAGTGAACAGCTGAACAAGTGAGGGGATAGGTATATGAATAGATGGGTAGAAAGTGGATAGATGAATGGAGAAAGGAAGGAGTGGCTGGAGGAGACATGGTAGTTCTCACATGTGGTTGTTAGCACGAAGTATCACTCACTAGATGAGATTTGGGGATGAGAGTCTCTCAGGACCTGCTCTCTGGCAGTGGATGGTGTCCAGGGAATGTGTGCCTCTGGTCACCTCCCCGGCTGTAAGCCATTTGATCAGAGAGATGAGTTCCAACCCATGGGAATCCCTTTTACTTGTGCCTCTTGGTTTATACAAGAGACAAGAGGCTACATTTTTTTCTTCTTCCTCCACAGATACAGGAAATAAACTAGGGGAATGGGATAGTCAGTCTTATGTGTTGACTTGACCAGACAATAGTCCCCAGTTATTCACTCAAACAGTAATCCAGGTTGTACTGAGAAAGTATTTTGTAGACGTGATTAATGTCTATAATCAGTTGATGTTAAGTAAAGGAGATTATTTTCAATGCTCTTGGTGGTCCTGGTCTAATCAGGTGAAAGACCTGAAGAGGTCTGAAACGGAGCTTCTACTTATGGACAGAAGTTCCAGCTCATGCCAGAGTCCAGCCAGTCCGTCTCGATGGTCTGGCCTACCTAGCCAGCTCCACAATAGCATAAACAAGTTCCTTGCAATTACACTCACACACACACATACCCCTGCATATTCTTATACACAGATATATGTGTGTATATGCATCCTGCTGCTTTCTGTCTCTCTGTTGGAACCTGGCTGACGCAGGGAAGGGGGAGAAGCGGCAGTCCCAGACGTCCTAGAATGGAGGCCAGAAGCAGAACCAGTGGGTGGGAGCCTCCTCAGATGAAGAGTTGTGCCCGCATCCCATGATGTGGGAAACCCCAAAATAGAACCAGTGGACATCCCCACTTTTTGACTATACAGACACCCATAAGGTGGATACTAGTCCTACCCAGGAACCCCAAACATGGCCTGACATGATGCTCAGACCACAGTTATCATCTCAGAGTTTCCATGACTCCTCAGCAGGGCTCATTTCACTGTGTCCAAGAAACGTCAAGGCCTCTGAGGAACAGCAGGGCTGGGCCCTTCCTCTAGAACACTGCCGGGCCTCCCTGACCCTTGGTTACCCCTCACCCTGCCCCTTCGGGGACTAAATTCCAGACTGGCCTGTAATTCTGGGTCATTGTGCCTTCTGTCAGTCGATTTTTCTCCAGACTGTGACCTCCCTAGGGCAGAAACCTTTTCTTCTCTCTCCTTCCCAGCAGAGCGGGCCCAGAGCTGAGCACTGGACTGTCTGGGCACGCTTGCTGGCAGAGCAAGTTCACCACACATGGCTGAGCCTTGGTTTTCCAGTAGATGCCTCATGGTTACTGCATTTGGGCTGCTCACCAGCCAGTGGTGGAGACAGACGATAAGGACGTGAGGACAGGGCCATGTGGTCAAGGAGATGCTGAAGGGAAATATGGGAGTCTGGGGAGTCCAGAGAAGGGGTGAGTGCTTGTCCTTCCTGTAGTGGCCTGAGGTGGCTCCTCCAGGTCACACTGGGTCTTGAAGGACCCATAAGAATGCACCTGAGAATGATAACAACTCACCTTTTTTTTGAGGGTTTGCTCTGGACTTCACATTTTTCTAAATGTTTTATGTGGAATATCTCATTTAATTCTCATAGCAGTCCAAATAGAGAGCTTTCATTATTATCCCATCTTTTCTAGAGATAAAGAATCTGAAGAGCAGAGGAGCTGAATGCCCTGAATTACATTTCTAGTGTGGCACCAGGATGCAGAACCGAAGTGGCCCAGTTTCAGTGTCTCGTTCCTGGGAAAATAGGACATCATTACATCCACAACTGGATTTTGCAAATATCACTAATGCATTTACTTCTGTTAAAAGTGAATTTATAATACATTCTGGTTTGAGTAAAGATAAAATATTTAAACTTAAAATAATGTTGTGAGTGTTAAAACATCTACTTTTTAATTTTTCAGTATTTAAATGAACTCTTTAAAAATGCATAAAAACTCATATTAGAATGCACATTTTCCCATTGCCTCAGTTCTTGCATGGCTCCGTACCACACTGCCAGAGCCTGTCTTTGTGCAAAATTTTGATATTTTGTTCATCGTGCATTATTTTTGCATTAATTTTGATTTTTAAAATTATTCTTTATCTTGGTTTCAGAGTTGGGGGGCAACCCTTAAATTTTGCACCTGTGACAAATGCCCACTCACCTTATCCTAATCCCAGCCCTGTGTTGCATAGGCAGAGCGAGGGGAGTCCTCTGCAGAGCTGCCGTGTGGGGCGGGCGTGGAGGGTCAGAGAATGGCATCTCGAAGGTGACTGTGGGCCAGATCCCAGAGGGCTTCCTGTGCTGTAGCTAGCAGTTCAGGTTTATCCTGTGGGCAACACGGAGGCACTGAAGCACTTTAGTGAAGAAAGAAACAGGGCCAGGCTTGTGTCTTTGCAAGAGCTTTCTGGCAGTCAGCCTGGATTCAAGGAGACCCTTGAGAAGGGACAAAGCCTGACTCAGGGCAGGGACAATGCAGATGAAGCGTAGGGGTCTTGGTGTGGCCGGCATTGCTGGGGCTCCCAGGATTAAGCAGCAGGATGGTGAGTCTGGGCCAATTCAGTGTCTGGGAGCCTGCACGTGGCTGGCCCTGAGGGAAGCTCAGTGTTCACCAGGGAGATAGGTCATGGAGGCAGCAGAGTTAACTGACACAGAAAGAATGAACGCTCATTCTGCAAAGTCCTGAGACTGTCCTGTCCTCTGTTACCCAGAGTGGAGTTCAGCAAGAGGAGACACACACCGCCCGGAAGCAAAGGTGTAGTCTTCTGAGTGGCACAGGGGCCAACAGAGACTGATTGGTAACCAGGGGTCAACAGAAACAAGTAAACAGCAGGCTCTTCCCTTTCAATTTCCTGTCCCCAGTTTCCATTAATGCACCTGTTATTTCCAAGGTCCTCTAGGGACTTGGGGCTCCCCCTGCCTTGCTTATGTGAAAGCCCACCATTTCACACTGAAACCCTAAGAAATAAAATTGCCCAAAGCAACACCCAAGGCATTGATCCATTTTTCATCCTTCAGTGAATCTGCTCCAAATGTTTTTCTTTCTCCTTTTCTTGGCTAACTTTTATACTCACCACCCTTCACACTTGTCCTGGAAGACAGAGGCTCTGCTAAGATTTGCTTCAGATTCTTATCTAGGAAACCCCATCCTAGGTCAGCTCTGCAGTCATAGGATGACAGTGACTGAGACAAAAAATCCCTGAAGATCATCTTAAAGAGGGAGAGACATACCACAAAAGGACTTGAGAACAAAAGTTCCTATTGCTTATTCATTAGAGGCAAAAGCTGGAAACAACCCAAATTACCCATTGACAGGTGAACAGATAAGTTGTGAGATTATATTTTTATACACATACACACACACACAATGAAACATGACTCAGCAACAAAACAGTACAAACTACTTTTACATGTACAACATGAATGCATCTCAAGAATACTATGCTGAGAGAAAGAATTCGGTGCAAGAGACTACATCACGTACAATCTCGTGTGTGAGTTCAAGAGCAGGCAAACTAATCTGCAGTGATGGATTCCAGAGTGGCTACCTGGGAGAAGGGTAAGAGGGTGAGACAGGATATTGACTGCTAAGGGACATGAGGGAACTCTCTGGAGTGATGGAAATGTCCCATATATTGATTTGAGAGGCAATCACAGTGGAGATATACACATATTAAAGATTCATCAAGCTGTATACTTAAGATTTGAGCATTTTACTACCCATAAATTATACCTGATTTCAAAAATATAAAAATAAATTATTTTAAAAAGAAGTGATTAATGTGTGTTTGTGTGTGTATAAATCTATGTAATGACACTAAATGCAAGTTTTGGCTGAAAGCTAAAGCTATAGACCAACACTGTCCAATGGAATTTTTTTCACTGATGGAAATGATTCTTATTTGCACTGTCCACTCTGGTAGTCATTAGCCACATGTGGCTGGCTATCGAGCACTTGAAATGTGGCCAGCATGACTGAAGAAATGAATTTTTATGTTTAATTTTAATTAATGTAAAGTTAAGTGTAAATAGCTACATGTGGTGAATGGCTACCATTTTGGACATGACAGGGTAGGTTTCAGATGTCCCAGAGAGATGCTGAACAAAGGCATGTAGATGTGCTGCGCGGGGCCGAGCGGGAGGACCTGCAGCAGGACCACTCCCGGAGTCTAGGACGTTCAGGGAATAGGTAAAGGCTCGGGGTGGAGATGTGCTGCAAGTTCTCTTCTCTTCCCTAACCATCTCTGTTTTCTTTGAGGTTGACTTTTCTAGATACCTCACTCTATTTCTCAATTAGTTAGAGCTTATCCTCAAATATTTGGGGATCCTCATTCAATATTCCCTTTTACAAATGAAGTGATTAGAAGCCTGACCAGGACCGCAGCAGCCCAGGGGGGTGCCACCCTTGGTAGGCTTCATCCACTGAATGACCAGGGAGTGGCAACTATTCAAGGTCCCTCCGAAATGCTGGAAGGACCCACTTCTGAGGCCCCAACCCACACTCACTGCCCTAACTCTTTCCAAACACCGCACAGTTTCTTAAAAAACAATTTCTGTTTTGTCCTGGAGGTGAATTCCAGACCATTATGTAGCCTACATTTGAGAGGAGGGGCGGGGGGTTGTGAAGGGCAACTGTTTTTGTTCAGCTCTTCAATAGTTTCTTCTGTTTTTGGTCCCACTCACTCACACCTTAGGCCAGGATAACGTCCCTCCCGTCATTTGCAAGTCTGAGGCCTTCTCTAGGCTCCATTAAGCACCTCATTCACTCCTCCCACAGAACCCCTTTGTTCATGTCCTATTCTGGGCATTTCTCCACTCTATTCGATCATCCAGCATTTCTCTATGCATTGTCTGTCTTTCAGAAATCTGTCAAAGCCTCTCATCCACTGCCCCTTCATTGTCCTCTTTCTTATTACAGTATTTATATTCTTCTACCACTATTTTAATGGCAGGAGAGGAAATAATACATGTGCTTGCTGCAACGTCTTGAACAGAAAGTCTGCCAGAAACATCTTTAAGCTCTCGTGGGTTCAGGAAGCTTTCCCAGGTCCTCTCCTCATTGTGTGATCTTGTGTTGCATTCCTCCTCTGGGGTGGAATAAGGGGAATGGGACCTTCAGGAGACAGGATGGCACAAAAGGGAGGAGCAGCTCCGAGCAGTACTGGAAGGGACGGGAACATCCACTTCTGCCCAAGAGGGACTGTTAAAAGGACACCAGAGGACCCATACCCCAAATACCCCAAAATCACACTAAAAAACAGGCAGTGGGGGCCACCAAACTCACCTCTGCTTAGAGGTTATTTAGAGATCTGAGCAACCGGCCACAGTACTTAAGGGGGAAATAATGGTCTGAGCACCCAGGAAACTAGGCATCAGGCCACTGGAATGAAGAATTAGAACCACAGGTTGTGGGAGACGTGCCATGCCTTGTGTGGGGCTGAGAAAGGGAGCAAATTGGCAAAGGCCCAGGGGCTGGCTCTTGCTCATGCTGAGTGGGTGTCTATTTCAGAAGGCGGAACACTGTTTGAAGGACAGACACAACACTATGCAATAGGTGGCTGTTTGAAGGTAAAGAGCTCATTATTTTTTACTTCCAGAGAGAAAAAGTTGGCTGCACAGTGGAATGTAATTATTTCCCAGTCAAAGCATGTCTATAATGATCAAACACCTCCAAATAGGAAATTAAACAACAGGAAGGTTTTGAGAATTATCCACTTGGAGCAAGGGCCTCTGTGGCCCATTAATACACACACTCAGATCATTTTCCTCCTTTTTGTGTATTATGGAGAGTTGCACAAGTGCAGGATAAATCATTTATATGAACATATAGTTTGAACACAAGTGGACGCCACAGGCCTGGGCTGGACCTGGGAGTAAAGAAATACATCATCGAAAGAGGAGGTTGTCAGGTTTAAAAGGCTTGTACTATGCAAGAGTGACATTCAAAATAGTTAACTAGCATGGCACAGCCAGCAACCACTCAGAACAAATGCAGGCCTTCGTAATCCACTCAGGCAAACAGGTGCTGACTGTCAGCCCTTCGTGTGCAGCCCAGGTGAAGCGGAGTAGGCTCTGCTCGGCTGCCCAAGCTGGCTGCTTGCCATGCCTGGCACCTCTGGCCCATGCTGGGTGCTACTTTGCTCTAGAGACCTGTGCTGGATGAGTTTCTGGGGAAATCCCCTTGGAGGCTTGCGTTCTCCTTGCATCTGCCACTTTATAATAAAGTTTCTGCCTTTGGTCATTTGGCTATCCCTGATTTAGTGGGATGTCTATAAGCCTTAAATTAAGAGCAGGCTGGTGCATTAATATGATGCACCCATGTAACTTGAGACCCAATGCTCTACTAGAAGTGAAAGAGCATGTTTTAGCAATAGAGTTTTAAAAGATTGATAGATTACTTGTGCATGAACGACCCAGCCCCTGAACACCTAGCTATCCATGGCAAGAGCTATAGCTATATAACCTCATACATCAGGAGCTGCATTCAGCAACTAGTAAATGAAAGTGGAAGTAACAATTTATTTCTCATATAAAAGAAGCTCCAAGACAGGCAGTACAAAGTTTACCACGGTAATCAGGAGCAGGGATCTTCAATGTTTCTGCTCCATCATCCTTGGAACACAGCCTCTCTCCTCAAGATCACTCATAACCCAGGATGACTGCTGGAGTTTTAGCCATTGTGTCTACATTCCAGGCAGAAAGAGAGGGAAGAGGAAAAAGTCACACGACACTATTAGTTTCTAAGTTAAAGCACTTTATCAGAACCTCTGCCAGCCACTTCTGTTCCCAACCAATTGCCCACCTGTAGCTATAAGAAAGCTTAGTCCTTTAGTTAGGCCCATTTCCACATGGTCTAGAATTGGGGTTCTGCAGTGTAGGACAAAGAAAAGCACAAATATTGGGGAATCAATTAGCATTCCTTGCCTCACCCTATATAGGAAAGTCTCATGACTCTTGGGCCCATCTGAACTTACAGGAGATGTGTCCCAATACGTGCTGCTGCTGTGGCCACCAGCCACAGCTGCCTAGAAGAATCGCTGACCTTGCCCTGAGCACACAAAGCAGACCCTGTTCCTCAGTGGCCCTCCGGCTGCCAGGAAAATGCCTCCCGCTCAGAGGGTTAATGGAAAGCTGTAACCCTCTCTTGTCTTTGGGCCTGAGTCTTCCCTTCTCCTCCTCACTGGGTAGCAGAGGTGGCACTAAAGCTTGGGAACCTGAGCTCTCTATGAAAAGGGAAAATAAACTGCTACTTACAGCTTCACCTTGAAATCAGAAATTAGCCTTGAATGAAACTCAGAAGACCTCAGGGGGATGACAACAACCAGGGTGTAGGATAGGGGATCAATACTAGGTGTCCAGACAAACAGACAGCATGTCTGGGAGCAGCGGCTGCTCTCAGTAGGTATTTCTCTTGGGATTTACACAGAGGAGAGTGAACTGAGTGTGTAGGTGGTGGTAGTAGATTCCCACCTTGGGGAAGCTGCAGATGGTGAGCTGGGGTGGCTCCTGCCCACAGAGTAACTACAGAAGGAATTTGTGTTGAGAATGTGAGGAAATATGGGGAGGAAGGGGGTCAGAGGAGGGAGTCGTTCTCCTACTTTATGGGCCTAGGGAAGCCCAACTCTTTCTCAGTATGGGGAGATGGGCAGCATCGTTTGAGGTGTCAGCGCAGGTGAGCAAAGGCTAGAAGGGACCTGCTGGTCAGGTGCTTCAACTCTTTGTCCCGCCCTCTCCTTCCTCCCCCTCTTTTCCCCTCAGCCCTGGATTTCCTTTCTGCTTCCTAGGAGTATGGGAGTGAAGCTTCCTCTAGGCTGACATGTCAGTCCCAGAGTGATGACAGTCCTGCAAGCAAGGACCTACGGTGCCCCTAGACCCTGGCCTGCCCCCCTGGATTCTGTCTGCACATCACTGACACTCAATGACATTTTGGGGACACATGCACAACTGGTAGGGGGTCACCAGAGCAGCTGAACTAGCTTTGTGAACAATGTTCTCCATGCAGGGCAGCAAAGATCTGCAAAACGGACTTGTTTTGGGTCCATCAAAGGGAAAAGCGACCCGTGAAATATGTTTACTCAGTAAAATGAAGGATCTGGGTGCCAATTACATAGAAACAGGCCTCTAATGTGAACAATCAGAAGTGAGGAAGAAATCGATACACTTCTTCTCATTGTGTAGAAGTGGAAAACAAGCTTCATTTTACTCTAGCCCCAGGGAGAAAAGAGCAAATTAATGGTTCCTGTCAGGGGCCCTGTGCTATCTCTCTGCCCAGGGCCTGGTTCGGGAAGGTACCTAAGACCCCCAAGTGAATACAGTGTGCACACACATGGACACACACACACATCACACAGAGGTGCACACATGTGCTCATGTGCCTTGCATACGCACATATGTGTATGCCATGCCTGTATGTGTGTGCACATGCATAAACACACAGGCACATGTGAATGTCCACATGCATGTAAATACCTGACCACAGATGCTTGCCCCCAGTCACGCACATAGATACTAACATTTAGGTCCTCTGACGTATCACTCTTGTTGAGTTAAATTATGGTGCTGTGTTGGGTTGTGGTCAACTAATAGAGGAATAGATAGAATATTTGTAGCTCTCCCTGGAATTTTCTAGATCTTTTACCCCTGTTTGGTGACCCAGGGGGCTTCCCTCACTGAAAGACATTTATATTTTGGAAAGACATACACACTTAGAAAACCACATGTGTACATACACAGAAATCACACATTCTGAGATATTCATTCTGTTGATTTCCTATTGCTGCTGTAACAAATTACCACAAACTGTGAGCCTTAAAACAACACAACTCTATTATCTTATAGTCCTGGGAGTCTGAGCTAAAAATGTCTCATCTGGGCTAAAATCAAGGCGCCAGCAGGGCTTTGTCCCTCAGGAGGCTCTGGAGGAGAATCCATTTCCTGGCCTTTTCCAGCTTCTAGCTGCCACGTGTGTTCCTTGGCTCGTGGCCCCTTTCTTCCTCTTCAAAGCTGCAGCACAGCATCTTCCAATCTCTCTCTAATTTTGACTCTTTCCCTTCCTCTTCTATGTATAAGACCCCTTATAATTACATCTGGCCCACCCAGATAATCCAAAACCATCTCCCCACTTCTGTCAGCTGATTTTCAACCTTAAGTCTACTTGCAACCTTAATTCTCCTTTGCATGTAACCTAACGTATTCACAGGTTTTGGAGATTGGGATCTAGATGTCTTTGAGAGGCTTTTTTTTTATGAGAGGCTATTATCTTTGATGGGCTAGCAGTCTGCATATCATACTCTCTTTGCATATTCACAGTAAAGAGAACATAGACATTTATGGGGTGAGAGGTAGAACAGTTTTCTGATTAAAAGCATGGGCTTTAGAGCCTGATTCACAGATGAGTTCTAAGCCTGGCTCTGCCTCTGATAGCTGTGTGTCCCTGGGCATGTTTCAAGACCTCTCTAAGCCTCAGTTTCATCATCTAAAAGTCATAGCAGCTACTATATTAAGCATGTATTTTTATCCTGGCTGCCCCTCCCAAGACTAGCCAATTCCAAAAGCTAGAGAAGGATTTTTTTTTCAAAGTGTTTCTTTTATATGCAAATTAACCAATACAGAGCCACTGACTCCTCTATTGGGCTGTCATACTAATGTACTAGTACTAATGGCTAATATTCTCCTGCCCTAACCACCCAGGGCCACGTACCAGGCAACAAAGGACGGCTCCCACACTCCAGAACCCACTGCAGTTATTCAGAGTAGCCAATCCTAAATTTGCTTCTTTTGTCTTGTCTGTTCCTTCCCATGGAAACAATGACAAAGGCTCCTGCCACACACTCCCCTCACTCCCTCTACTTCCTGGTGGCCCTGGTGCTTCCCCATGTGGCCCTGTGTGGCATTGCATGGCCCTTCCTCCTCAGAATTGTGACAATCTTTTCAATGTCAGTCATCTCCTAATCTGTTGGCTGGCCTTGCCATACCTGAAAAATATGGGTTTATTATCTTAAGAGGTAATTATAAGGATTAAGTGAGATAATGCATGCAAAGTAATTGGTAGAGTGCATGTAAGTCAGCTACTGCTGTGAAGCAACCCACAAGATCTTACCTGTAAAGCCCTGAATTTGGTCTTCTCCCCAAGGTTGTGTTGGAATGGCTGTGATTTGGTGAGAAATCATTTTATTTTCCAACATGGCAATGTCTGGGCTCTCCTCAATCCCTTGAAATTCTGCTTGCAAATGGGCCGATTCCTTTTCGAATTTATCTCTTTCAAATGTAATTAGCAACAAATAGTTCATATTTTCAACATCTTGCCTCAAATCTCTTTACCCAACTTGACAAATGTTTTAGGCACATTTTTCTACCTTCCAGGTATTGCAAATGACAGCTGTACCACATGTTTCTTCATTACATGACATGAGTGCCACTTTACCAGCCTCCTATAACACTTGCCTCACCACTTGCCACCCAGTCTCAAAGCCAGTGCCACATAGCTCAGGTTCTTGTGATGGGGGCATTCCATTTCAGGGGCCAAGTTCTGCAGCAGTTAGCTATCGCTGTGTAACAATCACAAGGTCTCAGGGTCTTACAACACCAAACACATATTTCTCACTCATTTTCTACGGATTGGAGGTTGAGGAGAAAGGACTGTGTCCCTGGCTGGGTAGCCCAGTTGGTCAGAGATTCATCCCAATACTCCAAGGTGGTTGTGGGTTCACTCTCAGGTCAGGGCACGTACAAGAATCAAACAATGAATGTATAAATAAGTGGAACAACAAACTGATGTTTCTCTCTCTTCCTTTCTCTCTCTCTAAAAATCAATAATTTTTTTAAAAAAGAAAGGAATGTGTGCTGAACAATAATTTAATCTACCACACATGATAAGGACACAGTGAGTTTTGAATAAATGTCAACCTTTATTGGCTATTATGATGGTTATTATTGGCTACTATACAGCACTATTATATTGCATTATTAGCTGTTACACAGTGACTACTAAATAGCAGAGATTCTAATCTCAATTTCATTATTTCCTCATGGGGAGGCCTTAGAAAAATTAGTTAACCTCTTGATGCCTTGGCTGCCTGATCTGAAAAATAAGGTGAGACTCAAGTGTCCAATAGCTGCTGTGACAGTCACCACTGTCCCCTCAGTCAGACTCATGAATAGAGCAAAGCACTGTTTTCCTCCAAGCCTAAATTTGAACTCAGAATTGCTCTCCACAAGGTACTCCATGTGGCCACCACCCAGAGGATTTCAGGTTGGCTCACTGAATGAATGAGTTTTGTCTCCTGTACTGGAATTGCCACTGAAGCAAGATGTGACTTTGGTCATCACCCTGTTCAACTCCTTTGTTCTTCAGATGCAAAAATTAAGGCCAAGAGAAGAAAAAACCTGTCTGAGGGCACAGAGCTGGTTAGTGGAAGACGAGGCCCAGAGCCAGGTCTGGTGCTCCTTGCAGACTCAGTAGCCAAAAAGGGATGATGTCAGGTCTCAAACCCAGATCCTCCACCTCCAAGGATGTCCTTTACACTGGAATCCCTCACAGGCACAGAGCAGAAGGAGGTGATTCCACGGCATGAAGGGAGAGGAAGATCCCATTGTTTGGTGGGAGGAGAGAACCCTAGAAAGAGTGCAACACTTTACCTTTTCTACAAAGCTCATGGTCTTTGTTCACACTGCTCCACCCAACTCTCTGTTTTATAGTCTTCAAAACCATGATCCTGTGAAAGTAGGTAGGTTGCACACTACATAAAGGTGGGATAGTAGAATGGATAAGTGCCTCAGACTCATGTGGACCACCTGGATTGAATCCTGACTCCATCCCTCAGTAGCCATATGATGTTGGGCAAATCACAAGTTACTTAGCATTCTGTGCCTCAGTTTTCTCATCTGTAAAGTGGGAATACTAACAGTAGGTACTTCAGAGTGATTGTAAGGATATAGCATAATATGTGACAGAGAACAGTGCCTGGCACGTAGTACAACTATATAAACATTAGCTATTAGCTGTTATTTTGTTGCCCTAAAATTATAGAAAATGCACTACTTTGGAGACCCATGCTCAGTCAGCCTTACTCCCACCTAGCAACACTCAGTCACCTCACCGACTGAGTGAACTTCAAGTCCCTCAGACACCACAATTTTTTGTTCATCTTATGGACACAGACAGTGAGAGAGAGAGCCCTGAGGAAAAGTTCTTTGTCCACTCAATGAGAAACTAGAGCTCAATTTTTTAGAAGGGCCCACATATTTTTGGAACCTGCTTTCAGCAAGAAGATTGGAGGCAAAAGTTTCAGAGGCCTTTTCTGTTGGTGCGTGTGACTCGTTCAGAGCCAGGTGATGAATGAGGGAAGGCTGTGGAAGCTGGGGAAAGGCGGCAGATGCTTGCTTCAGGCGAGGGGAGAACAGCACACCGTCATTTGTAACAGATCACGGGAGGAGATGCTTCCTGCTTGTGAGTCCCTTGTAATTAACTCAACATGGGGTGAAAAATGCTGTGTATATGAAAATGTTATACTGCCCGTGTGATAATAAATCGTTAGCAGATGCTGCGGGGATGGAGATTGTTATTAATGACTTTGGGGAGAAAAGGGATTGTGGGAAGTATTCGATCCAGAGGGAGGACGCAGCTCTCGCTCAACCCTTGCCTGCCGGCACTGAACTGGAGGTTTATAGCACGGCCTGAGAAGCAGAAAAGCACAGTGTGCGAACCTGATCTGGTTTATCTCAGTCCACAGGCACTCTCCTCCCAGAACGTGGAGGTCTGGAGCTCACCGGTGCCCCCTCCTGCAGAGAGACTGCATCTGCACTTCTCACTCCCGACAAAGACTAAGTGACTCCTTAGAAGTCCCAGACGGACAGGGAGGTGTAACTGTCAGTCTCAATCAAGAGAGGAGGAGCCACATTTTGATTGATAATGCAGTGCTGGATAGCAAAGTGGGTAAGTGTTGGCTTTGTGGTCAGCCAGTGCCAGCCTCGCCTGTTGCTTTGGCCTTGATTAGTGGTGTGGCATGGTTTTCAGCAAATAGATTTACCTCTCTGATCCTCAGTTTCCTCATCTCTAAAATGGGCAAACTAATGGTTTCTATACCCAAGTCCTCTAGAGGATTAACGTATATAAAACCCTTACTGCAATCCTTGGTCAACAACACCAAGCCCTCACATGTTTATGGTGGTGACAATTCACACTCCTCACCGTGAGGGCCTCCATAGCCAGGCTCACCACCTCTCACCACCCTTGCCTTTGGCATGCGTGCTGCCCCTGTGAGGCAGTGGACTAAGCATTTCAGAGCTGAACTTTGGGCCCCAGCCCTGCATCCCCTGTCAAGCCCTGCTCCTCCACTCACTCTGTGAACACAAACAGGCTACTTCATTCTCTGGCTGTACTTGTCCTGTGTGTAGAATGGTGAAAATAGCAGCACCTCCCACTTGAGTACTGTTGTGAGCACTGAGATGATGGCTATAAAACCTTTAATGCAGCACCCAGCACGCAGAATGCACCCTTTTCAGTGCTAGGTATTACTACTGCCCAGGTGCTGGCAGGGCAGGAGAGCAGGAGGGCTGGAGTAGAGACATGGTTACTGCCCTGAGCAAGTCAGTCCAGGACTCCATGCTGGCAGGAGGCATTTCATCCAGGCTCACCCTATCCAACGACACTGAGGTGAGTTGATGCTGCAAATCCCCTGGATTCAACACTCCTCCACTCCATTTCCCTCCTTCTCCATTGCTGCCATTCTGCCTCAGCCAAATCGGGCTTGAGAGCCAGAGAGAATTGAGCTGAAGTCCATTCTTACTCGCTGTATGGCCTTGGTCAAGTTGCTTAACCTCTCTGAACCTGTTTCTTCACCTGCAACTGTAAGGATTAAATGAGACAATACATGCGAATGCCTCACCTAGAACCTGTCACTTCTACTAGTAGAACAGATATTAAGTCCCTCGATGCTTATTTGCACTCCTAAATGCAAACCCATTTCTTCCAGCCTAATGACCTTAACTAACCCCTCCCCTCTCCAGATATATACTGTACCCGAGCATTTCCTCCAATATGTCCTGTTTAGCCCCTGTTATCTTTTTTATGATTTTTAAATATATTTTATTGATTATGCTATTACAGTTGTCCCATTTCCCTCCTTTCCTTCCCCTCCACCCTGCACACCCCCTCCCGCTCACATTCCCCCCTTTAGTTCATGTCCATGGGTCATATACAAATTCTTTGGCTTCTACATTCCCTATACTATTCTTAACCTCCCCCTGTCTATTTTCTACCTGCCATCTATGCTACTTATTCTCTGTACCTTTCCCCCTCTCTCCTCCTCCCACTCCCCTGTTGATAACCCTCCATGTGATCTCCATTTCTGTGGTTCTGTTCCTGTTCTAGTTGTTTGCTTTGTTTTTGCTTTTGTTTTAGGTGTGGATGTTAATAACTGTGAGTTTGTTGTCATTTTACTGTTCATATTTTTTATCTTTTTTTCTTAGACAAGTTCCTGTAACATATCATATAAGGGCTTGGTGATGATGAACTCCTTTAACTTGACCTTGTCTGGGAAGCACTTTATCTGCCCTTCCATTCTAAATGATAGCTTTGCTGGATAGAGTAATCTTGGATGTAGGTCCTTGCCTTTCATGACTGGGAATACTTCTTTCCAGCTCCTTCTTGCTGCAAAATTTCTTTTGAGAAATCAACGGACAGTCTTATAGGAACTCCTTTGTGGGCAACTCTCTCCTTTTCTCTTGCTGCTTTTAAGATTCTCTCCTTATCTTTAATCTTAGCTAATGTAATTATGATGTGCCTTAGTGTGTTCCTCCTTGGGTCCAACTTCTTTGGGACTCTCTGAACTTCCTGGACTTCCTGGAAGTCTATTTCCTTTGCCAGATTGGGGAAGTTCTCCTTCATTATTTGTTCAAATAAGTTTTCAATTTTTGCTCTTCCTCTTCTCCTTCTGGTACCCCTATGATTTGGATGCTGGAACATTTAAAGATGTTCTACAGTTTCCTAAGCCTCTCCTCATTTTTTTGAATTCTTGTTTCTTCATTCTTTTCTGGTTGAATGTTTCTTTCTTCCTTCTTGTCCATACCATTGATTTGAATCCAGTTTCCTTCCCATCATGGTTGGTTTTCTGTACATTTTCTTTCATTTCACTTTTCATAGCCTTCATTTTTTCATCTAATTTGCTACCAAATTCAAACAATTCTGTGAGCATCCTGATTACCAGTGTTTTGAACTGTGCATCTGATAGGTTGGCTATCTCTTTGTTGCTTAGTTGTATTTTTTCTGGAGCTTTGATCTGTTCTTTCATTTGGGCCATTTTTTGTCTTGGAGCATCTGTTACATAGTAAGGGGTGGAGCCTTAGGTGTTTACTAGGGCAGGGCAACCCATGTTGCTGTGTTGTGATGCTGTATGTGGGGGACAGGTTTGAGAGGGAACAATGCAGCTTACTCCACTCTCTGCTGGTTTTCAGTCACTTCCCCCGCTACCCACAGTTTGGCCCTTCTGGTGCTGATTCCCAGGTGGGTGGGTTTGTGTATGTTCTAGGGCCCTGTTGGTCTCTCCAACAAACTCTCCTGTGAGGCTGGGAGTTTCTCCCGCTGCCACCTCAACCCCCACAGGTGTTTTCAATCAGAGGTTTGAGGCTTTATTTCCCCGCACTGAAACTCTGGGTTGCATGGTTTGTCTTACTCCCCAGTTGTTCCTCCCGATTTATCTCCACATGGATGTTGGATCGCCCAGTCTGCAATCCACCGCCTCACCACGTCCACCAGCCACTGCCTTACCTTGAGTCCTCTCTGCCCGGCTGACTATCTCTGCCCCTCCTACTGGTCTGGATGAATGTTTCTTCTTTAACTCCTTGGTTGTCAGACTTCCATACAGTTTGATTTTCTGTCAGTTCTGGTTGTTTTGTTTTGTTTTTAATTTATTGTTTTACTTCTTTTGGTTATGGGAGGAGGCACAGTGTGTCTACCTATGCCTCCATCTTGGCCAGAAATACTATTTAGCCCCTGTTATCTTGAAATGAAAGTATCTAACATCCTGCACTTTTTCTAGAACACTTTCCATTCTCATCTTCTGTAGAAACTGACTCTCCCCCAGCATCACTTCTCTTCACTGTGGTAAATTGTTGCACTTATGGCTCCAGATTTATTCTCTCCCTCTTGAATCCATCCCACTGAGTTATCTTCCCCCAACCTGATTCTGAGCTTTCTATGTGATTTGTTCTGACCAATGGGATAATAGTAAATGTGGGGCAACCTGAAGTGTTTGTGCCCAAGGGCTTATCCCATCTTTCTGTTCTTGGAACCCTGAAAGGACCATGTGAACAAGCCCAGGCTGGCCTGCCGGAGGATGACAACCATGGGAAGAGAGTCCCCAGTTGTCTTGGAAAAGACATCCTAAACCATTCAACCACAGCTGGTCCATCAGCTGATGAGAGAGCCAGGCCCAACAGAAGAACCATCCTGCTGAGCACAGCTTGAATTGCTGACCGGCAAAACTTGAACTAAATAAATAGATGATATTTTAAACCACTAAGTGGTAAGTGTTACAATGATACTTGTAACTCTTGTAACACTTGTTACAATGGTACACTCTCTCCCACAGTGCAGCTCTCAAGAGTTTTAGATGAGCTCTAATTAGTCTAATTCAAGCAGAGATATCCCAATCTCCCTGCCGTGGGCTCAGGGGCAGGGAGGGTTAAGCCTGACAGCAATGGAATTCCCTGGCCGTCAACTGAAGGATATGCAACCAAAAATGGGGCCAGTGAAACACCAGGAGGGGTTTGCTAGAAGACTCTGAGAGTAAAGCTCCCTTGTTCTTATGAAAAAAACTTCCAAAAATTTTCTCTTCCTCTGGATTTTATAATGTGTGGATGTGAAGCCAGAAACTGCTAGCTCTCTTTTGCTTGCATAAAATGAAGTGTCTGAAGACAAGCAAGAGGAGACCATGAATGAGGGAACTATAGAAAAATGGGCCCTGGAGCCATTGGAGTAAGCCAGGCTGAACACCACTGGACTTCACATTACATGAGCCAATGCATCTCCTTGTTGTTTAAGTCAGTCTGAGTCCAGTTTTATCCTCCTTGTAGCCAACGTCATTCTAATTTACATATCACCTCTCACACGATGAAGAATTAGAGGCCTTCCAAATGACTATGCTTTCACCCCATCTGCTCCACTCTACTAGCTCTTCTTCCATCCCACCTGAGGGCCTGAGGACCTTGGTCGATGAATGAACTCCTCACCCCTCTGAACCAATGGGTCTCGGCCCTGGGAATGTTTTCATTTGTGTCCTAGCAAGCGAGTCTCTTTGGTATTTAAAGCTATGAGAACTAAGCCTCAGAAAGTTGAAAACCGTAAATGTAACAGACATGCCCAAGAGGCAATGTATGGAGACAGAGATAGAGATAGATAGATAGAGAGAGAGAGAGAGAGATTGGCCTCAAAGTCTTTGGTTCCAGTTGTTGTTGGGACCCAGGTGCTTCCCTGCCTTCCCACAGCTTGATTGATCTGTCCTTCTTTGGATGCTGGGAGCCAATAAAGTATCTTTTTTTGCTTAAGCATATGTGAAGTTTGCTTCTATAATTACAGTGTGTGGACTTCTTTAAAATGTGTCCTACATCCTATCCCCTGACATCATCCTTAAACACCCAAGACGATGGTCCCCTAACACCCAGGTCTTACAGTTCTGCAACCACCTCAACTGCGGGGACATTCTCCTCTATTCCACTGTCCCCCAGGCCTAGGGCCCTGTCGCAACTCTGCAACCTCCCGCTCCAATGTCCCCGACAGAGCAGCGACATAGTGCCCCATCCGCTAGGTTTAGAGTCAGAAGACCTGAACTTGCAAGTAAGATCTTAAAGGACAATTTGAGAATTTGTGCTTGGAAATCAAACAGGCCAACAGTCCAGCTCCTTGTTCAGGCATCTCCCTACAAATCCCGGATTAATTGCTGTTCTTAGTGACACGCTGGGTTTTCTGGAACCCACGCCTTCCAGTCTTGTCCCGCTTCATCGTGGACTTTATCCTTTGATTTGTTTCTAGCTCTGAGCCTTTCTGGAAATTAAATAAGCATCATGTGCCAGCATTTCTCAGTCATTCAGTCCTCAAACATTTTTTGAGCACCAGTGGTGTGGAATGCACTGATTAACCAGAGATTAATCAAACCCAGTTTCTGCTTTTGCCAAGTACTCAGTCTAAAGGGGGATGCATGCCATCAGCAAATAACATCAACACAGTTTAGTAAGTGCTATGTTTAAAACCAAAGTGTAATGATCACCCAATGGATAGAAACTCACAAGGGAAAGTACCCTACAGTTGGTGACTCCTGAGTATAGTCTTGAAGAATTAATAAGAATTTGGAAGCAAAGGATACTCCAAGCAGAATGTAAATGCAAAGTCACTAGACTAGTCATTCACAATTTAACAAATATTTATTGATCACCTACTAAGTTTCAGCTGTCATTACAAGCACAGAGGATACAGGGAACACAATTTTGCATATTTGTGCCCCTTACCCTCTAAGCTTGCCCTCAACAGGGGTATGAAAAGCCATGGCACATGCACAGGGCTGTTTAATACCTTAGTCACCTGCAACTCTTTCCTTTCCCTCATCCCACCTGCTGAGAGCCATTGATCATAGTCCTTCATATTAGTAACATTTCAACACCACCTTCAGCATCATCTTGTTAATGTCAAGCAATTCCGTCAACCTATCAAGATCTTTTCAAATATGAATAATCATCCAATGTGTTCACTATCGCTTCCAGGTTTGCATTTCCTGCAAAGTCGGTAAAGCATCTGCCTCTGGCATCTTCATCCAAGCCCCTCACAGAAGTATGTGATACATTGTGCCTAAAATTAAATAAGCATCATGTGCCAGATGCATTGTGCTGATCGAGCACAGATGTTCCCCCACTGACCCCAAACCACTGCCTCTCTACACAACCCCAACCTCTGACCCTGTGCCTGTCACTGATCTACGACTAGCCATGCAGATGTAACACACTCTGCCTCTGAAGTGTTCAGTATCTAGCCAGACACACAAAGGAGGCAGCTACTAACCCTGGCAGGGGAAGGTGGGAAGTATTCTGAAAGAAAGAGACCTTTAGGCTGGCTCTTAGCAGACTCACAGGGATTCACAGTGTATGAATAGAAAAAGACATCTGAGGGGAGGAAACAGTTTGGGCAAAGCATGAAGCATCTGGGAATCAGTGAGTATAGGGGTGTGGCCGCAGCTTGGGGTGTATGGGAGTTGAAAAGATGGGTAGGAACCAAGTGGTGAGGGACCCCATGAATGGTGTCTTGAACCCACACAGGGAAGCCACCCAGGTGTGTTATGGGGCTGAGCGTGGCTCAGGTTCCAAGTGGCATCCCTTCTTGATAAATAATTCAAAGCCCTGCCTTCACGGGTCCACACACGTTTCTCATTCAAGGAGCACTGATTTATGGACACAGCTCTTAAACACAAAAGGCTCTGATTCCATTTTGTTTAAAAAAAATTAAAAACGCCCTGGCTGGCATAGCTCAGTGGATTGAGCTCGGGCTGTGAACCAAAGCATCACAGGTTCGATTCTCAGTCAGGGTGCATGCCTGGGTTGCAGGCCACGGCCCCCAGCAACCACACATTGATGTTTCTCTCTCTCTCTCTTTCTCCCTCCCTTCCCTCTCTAAAAATAAATAAATAAAATCTTTCTAAAAATCCATTTACTTGCCACTTACATTTAAAAAAATAAAAAAAACAGAAGCTTTCAGGATTTACTACACTGCTACACATGCACAGGAAATGGAAGTGAGAAGGCCTATGGGCTGTTTGATGGACATACACAGGGATGCTAATATAGCCTAACTGGAGAGCTATCTTGCCACCTGACTCCCAGCTCCTCCATCCCAAGGGGCAGAGAGGGACAAGAGTATTTTCTGATGGTCCCAGTGCTTTTCTGTTATAGCTCAGGCCCTCTGCTTCAGAGACAGGGAAATTTTCTAAAGACACACAAGAAGCGTGGCAGAGTTGAACCACTTGGAGCTCTGCACCCCAAGCTAGTGCGGTTGCTTCAAGTCCAAGGTGTTTGCTTCTGCGGACCTCTGCATGGAGGCAGCCTGTTTGGAGGGACAGGACACACCCTGACATCACTGAGGTGTGAGTTCAGTTTCTAAGTTCTGCCACTTACCAGCTGCCTGACGTAAGGCAAGCTATTTAATCTCTCCAATACTCAGTTTCCTCATCTCTAAAGTGGGGGTAATAATAACTAGATGTCATGAGGATTAGAGACTGAGTCATGCTCCCTATACACACTCATCTAGTTCAAAAGTATGCTGAAGGGGCTTTATGTCTTTTCTCTATGGGTTGTTGGTCCCTTTTGTGTTGTTTGTGCATGTTGGTGGTGTACAGTCGGGACCTAACTTGCCTTTGCACTGTAAAGTAACATAAACAGAGCCTCTTTAAAATGAAGTCAGAGCTGCCACCCCAGAGGAACTGTCTTGCAGGTCTTATGCTTTAAACCCTGGGAATGTTAAAAGAGCAAAATAACCTCTGGACTGGGCCTAAAGCAACATTGTGTCCCGAAGAACAGTCTGTGAGGGTAACAATAAATAGGACTACAGGGCTGATGACTACTGGAGGGAAAATTAAAAACATTGTTTAGAATTAGCGTCACTATGGCAGCTTACCCACCCCTAGAGAAATGCCTTCCTTCTGTTGACGTGATGTTCCTCTTCCCTTTCTCATAAATGCCCCATTGCCTCTGTCTCTGAATCAGAACACTATTTGGGTTTCTGCCTGAATAGCTGTTCTTTGATCTCAAATAAATGCTTATTGCCTCTCACTTTGGAAGGCCTTTTGTTTTTAGGTTAGGAGTACAAACATCTTTATCTGAACAAAGTTAATTAGATAGTTTTTTAATCTAGCAGGTATAAGATAAATAAATCTAGCGCTGTGTAAGGTTGAGTAAACAGGCTTTCTTATTAGTCTGATAGTGAAAATATAATTAGCACTCTATTTTGGCAAAAAAATTTATAAATATATAATCAAATTAAAAATATATATATATATATATACTCTAAAATTCAGTGATCTCACCTCTAGAACTGATACCTTACAGAATTCCTGGCATGACCATGTAATGCAACTTTGTTGGTAGTTTTTGTTTTTGGGGGGGCAGGTTAGTGGAAATACAGTGATGCACTGCTCAACGACAGGGGTATGTAATGAGAAATGCGTTGTGAGAGGTTCCGTCACTGTGCGAACATTGTGGAGGTGCACACACACAGACCCAGGCGCTTCAGCCTGCTGCACTCCTGGGCTGCATGGCCTAGCCTGTTGCTGCTAGACTGTGAACCTGCATGGCCTGTTGCTGTGCTGAATACCATAAGAAGTTGTAACACAATGGTGAGTATTTGGATATCTAAACGTATGTAAATACAGAAAGCACAGTAAAAACATGGTATAAAAGATGAACATGGTACACCTGCACTTTGAGCACCTGCCATGAATGGAGCTTGCAGGCCTGGAAGTGGCACTGGGCACGTCCGAGCACAGCAAGCGGATGCGGAGGCCTGGGGCATCGCTGCACACTACCATAGACTTCCTGCACAGTCCCGCAGGCCCTCCCTCTGCTTCCTTTCAACAGGGTCAGAACTAGTGCTTCGAAGCTGTCAGTGCTGCTCCATGAACAGGGATGTGGGAGAAACCGATCAGAGACACCGGCTGGGTGAAGCACCCATCACCATCACAGTGACTACAAGGAGGGAATAAATGGTGGCCTGAGGATCAGCAGGAATAAACATTCAAGATGGAGAGATAAGGGAACATAGGGGGTTGTCATGGCAATGTGGTTTTGGCTATTGCATGTTGGAGTAGTGGTCAGGTTAATAAATGCAAGAGGTTCAGCTGGTTGGGGCATTGTCCAGTACACCAAAATGTTGTTGCAGGTTTGATTCCCAGTCAGTGCTCATATGTAGGTTGCTGGTTCAATCCCCGGTTGGGATACATACAGGAGGCAACTAATCGATGTTTCTTTCTCTCGTCAATGTTCCTCTCTCTCACTCTCCCTCTCACTCTCCCCCTCCCACCTTCCTTATCCCTCTCCCTTACTGCCTCTCTAAAATCAATAAACAAATGCTCAAGTGAGGTTTAAAAATAAAAGAAACTTTGTGATATCCATTAAAAAAGAGGGCGCTTAACATGGAGAGGCTGTAGAACTGAGGATTCAATATTTTGACTTCAGAAATTTGTTTCTGGTTCCATTGACCCTATCTAGCCTAAGGGACTCTCTCTGGCATTGCACTGAGGGAAGAAAGAAAACATCTATGCTCTCCATCATTACAACCGTGAAAATATTTCCAGAGTCCAGGCACAGGCTGGCTCCACACAACACGGACAGCCTGTCCTGAGGGGGCAGCGGCACGCAAGTCATGTTAAGGTGGTTCCTGTGGGCCTGTGCCTCTGTCCAGGATCTCAGGGCATCAACAAATGGTTTAGAGCGATGTGCTCTGAAGACCATCAAGCTAAACTGGGGTGGGAGGGGTGCTGTTGCACCCTCGGAGTATGTAGAGCTGGGGGGACAGGCCCCTCTGTGCTGAGACAGGTCGGTGGCTGAATGACTGGGATGTAACCTGTGCTCTCAAACTCAGGTGCTGTGAGTAGAGGGACTCGGCTGCCAAGCCCCACAGATACTGCTCCCATCAGAGGACAAAAAAGTTCCTCCTGAACCACATATCTTCCGCTTCTTACGGGAAATTGAGCTCCACTGTAATCTTCCGGGACCACCGTCATACATGCGGTCCACTGTTGGCTGAAACGCTGTTAGGTGGCACATGCCCGTAATTAAACTGTTGTCCATATCTAAACGAGTAAGTTGTAGCGCCTTCGTGCACATGCAAGTCCACACGACCGTCGTAAACAGTGCTGCAGGTGCAGACTCTGGGAGAGGCTACAAGGCATTGCCCAGTGGAAAGGGGAGCCGCAGCAGAGGGCACGCAGCGACGCACTCAGCTTGCATTTCGCCAGCCGCTTAACAACAACAGCTAATGATTTTTTTAATATTTATTCTTTTGCAAGGCACTTACCTAAATATTTAATCCTTACAACACTCTCATGAGGTAAGTACTATTACTCCATTTTTCGGATGAAGAATCTGAGGCAGGGAGCAGCGCAGGGGTTTTCCCAGGGCTGCGGGTTAGTAAGTGCCGGAGCCCAGCGTCGCCGGGCAGCCTGCCCCGAGCCAGCGCTCTCAACCACACGTGACAAGCATAGGACGAGGTCTCCGCCTGGGGGGGGCGGGCGAGGAAAGGACTTTCTTTACGCATTTGATCCACTTACTCGTTGTTTGGATTTGTTACAATGAGCATGTAATTGAAAAATAAAAATTTTATAAAAGCACTCAACCATGTGGAATCCTTGCCTGGGATGGGAGCCAAGACGGGGTGGAGGGAACCACAGACATTTTTCCCAGGCTGAGCTGAGCGCAAACCTGACTTTCCGTGGTTCCCCCAACATGCACCTTCCTTGTCCTCACGGAGGGGTACAAGGGAAAGGGCCCACCTTCAGAATAAGACCATGTGACTCCAGTCCCAGTTCTGGCACTGACCAGCTGGGGGCGCTTTGCAAGTAACTTAGCTTCTCTGAGCCTCCACTTCTGGCAAAGGGGTTTGCGGCAAGGGTCAGAGCGCTTAGCTGGCAAACAACAGGTGGTTGCTGCGGCTGCTCCATCCCACACTCTCTGTAGCTGTGGCTCCTGGGGGCCTGCCAGTAGAGGAATTCAGGTGAGGTCTTGGGTCAACATCATTAGGGAAAGTTTTATTGTTCCATGGCATCCACATCCAACTAGATCCCAACTCAAGTTAGAGAGGGTTTCACAATATTACCAATTCAATGGCCCAATGACTCCCCAAGTCTCCCCCTAATTCTAATTCCCTTCCCATTCCAAAGAACAAGAGGGACAGGAAGAGAGATTTCTGTTCCCATTTTGCCCAGTGCTGAGTCTCAGCCCTCGGTGTTCTGAGCACGGACCAGCGTTTGGAGGAAGTACATCATTTCCTCAAGTGTCCGTCCCAGTGGGCCCGGGAGTGCGACACTACCCTGTCTAGAGGCTGCATCCACGAATGGGGGGTGGAGATTTGGGGGGTGTTTTAGCCCCTTTGAAGTCTCTACTTCAACTTCATTGTAACTTTAATATTAGTCCTAATAATATATGAGTAATATTTAAAAAATATTTAAATACCTGGATGGGTTGGATTATCCAGATAATTGCTCACGTCTTCTCCACCAACCCCCACCCACACCCCCTAACTGCATGCCAGCCTCCGAGTGAACACTCTCCATCCTGAAGATCCTTTCTAAGTCCTCAAGATGCTCTGTCATCTCCTGAGCAGCTTCGTTTATCGCCATGGAGCGTTCCTGCAGATTCTTAGTTTAATGACACCCTTTCTGAAGCAGCAGCAATGGTGCCAAATGGCACTTGCATTTCCAGGAAAGCAGCCAAACTCATTAAGTTAATAAAGGAATTTAGCTGTATAGAGATGCCTCCTTACATACATTCCCGAAAAACGTACTCTCACAACTCTTTAGCTGCCATTAAACCTCTGTGTCCACCTGCAAAGCACTCCTCCCACTGAGTCACAGTAGGTGGCCCCATGTGGGGCTGGGGAGTTCAGAAGCTTTGTGTGCAAGCTTGGGACGCACATCTCAGAGCCTGGCCAGCCCTGGCTTCTCTCCCACAGCTGCTCCCCAAGGGCCCCCCTCCAAGCCAGAGGGAGCCCCATTGGAGCCACAGGGACTCTGGTCAGTGATGGGGCAGCCGCATGTATCCCCTTGGTTGTTACAGCAAGATTGTTTGTGTTCACAGCACAGGCTGTGGTGACTGGAAGCAGTGTAAGGGCCAGATGAACCATCACAACCCTGTGCAGTCTGCTGTCATGCTTCCCCTTTGCAGCCAGCGCATCTTCCTAAACCATCAACCTGGTTTATCACTCCTCCCCCCTGTGCACCGTCCCCCAAACTCCTCAAGTAGCAGCAGGCCTTTCAGGACGCCCTCCACCACCCCTTTCCTCTCCAGTCTCCCCATCCCCACCCATTCAACCTGCCCACCCCACACTCCAGCTCCCAAAGCAGGCCTGGCTCTCTCCCTCCAGGTACTCCAGGCCTCTGAGTACCACTCTCACACGCCCTCCACACCTTTCCCCACCCCACTGCCTCCTCTTTTCCTGGGTACCAGAGCAAATCCTTTGTACCCAAAATTAGCCTCTTCCGAGAAGCTTTTCCTGGCCTCCCAAGTTGGCCCGGGGAGGTGCTTCTTTGAGCTTCCACAGCCTCAAACACACTCCTGTGTGAGAACACTCATCACACACAGTCGTGAACACCTGTCCGGTATCTGTCTCCACAACCAGGGCAGGAGTGCCCACAACCCCCATGCCAGGAACTGTGAGTTTTTCACCTCAGTACTTCTGCTCCTCTGGCTCAGAGAGGCACTGGGTCAGAGAAGGCAGCCCGGTCTGACAGCATGGCTGTCAGCATCCTGCATGTCAAGTTCCAGTCTTCCCAGACATCCTACCTCAATGGCCTCTGTAGAAATGCCCTTCTCTTCTGGTCCCCAGATCTCTTTTCCTCGCTCTCTTTTAGCTCTTTCCTTCCTCCTCTCTCCTTGCTCAATGAGAGTTATATTGACTTGCCAAACTAAAGCTTTAAATATCTTTATTTCTCTGCTCCAGGGGAAGCATGCACCCAGTCCCATCCACCTCCTTCGAGTGGTCACTCCACCTCCTCTCCAGCCCCACTCCCTGTGTCTCAATCCCTACACCTCCAGCTCCACCAGAAGTTGGAAAGAGTCTCTTTCCCTCCTGCCATTATGCAAAGGAGCATGGCAACACCCCATGAGGTCAGCCCTGGCTCCACCCAGCCCAGGTTTTGGCTCCCAACAGGGTCCCCTAAGGTCCATTATCACTGTTCCAGCCAGATGGCCTCATGACAGACTCCTTCCCCTTAATAATCCTGCACAGATCAACTGCGGAGTTCTGCCAGGCCTCTCAGGATGGGTTTTATGTTTCCTGTTGGCACCAGCTCCTGGCATGATGAGTTCCTAAAGTTTACTACCCTCTCAATGTGTTTCATACATTCTTCTTCCAAGTGTCAAGGCACAGTGGGTAATTAGCATCCTGGAAAGAGTGGCCACATGTGGGCTGTGGTCTTGCACCACCACCCCTACCTCGTCCTGCCAGGTTCCCAGACCCTCCTTCATGAGAACCGAAGGGCATGTGATGGTGGTTCACTCAAGGACCCAGATCTCCAAAGTCTCCCAAAGGGAATCGTAAGATATATGCTATATAAGACATATACATAAGTAATATATATGAGGCAACATAAGGTGTGATGCCAGGCCCTTTATGGGCTGCTAATGGCTATCTGGCAGAAATACTGCAGTCAAGGCAGGGGACCCTGTCAAGTAGAAGCAAAGACCAAGGTCGACCCAGGAACCCCAGGGCTGAACCTTCAGCTGGGCTTTGCAAGACGACTGCAATGGCCGGGGCCCACTCGGAAAACCGAACCCATTCTAGTGTGTCACGTACAGCAGGTCAGCCACAATGGGGATGAGAAGGCTGAAAAGCCAAACGAAGATGGTGAAGTGGCTCAAACATTAGCACCAGCAGGATGCAAGCCTCCCTCCAGGGCTGTGGGGCCCACGGGTGATAGCATCATTCAAAACCTGGAAGCCAGGTCCAGAAAATGTTCTCCTCCATCCAGGGCAGAGAGAGGAGACATGCCCTGACTTCTCCCTTTCTTCCAAGCTCTAAACTCCTGCCAAACCTTGACAGAGCCCTGTGTCAAGGGACTTGGGGAGCACAGCTTGCAGGAGAGAGGCAAGGTAGATCTGAGAGCAGAGACAGCAGCAGTCCAGGGGCCAAGGAACAGATGCACCCCTGTAGCTCATGTGCCCCTCTGTTTTCCTTAGGGCTTCCTAACTTTCTATCATGTCCCTCTCAGCTTTTGTCCTTCTAGACTGAAGAGACTGTCTCCACAGGGCAGTCTCTGTGCCCATCCTATGGGTTCAATGAATTTTCCAAATTTTCAAATACTTATCACACACCAAAAACATGTCAAGCCCTCTGCTGGGCAGTGGAAGGGAAGGGGAAAAGAAAGAGTTGTCACGTGAACTTAGATGAGGAAGAGGTCACCCAGTAGTAAAAAGACACCCCAGACAGTGTAAACAGTCTGACCCCAGGAACTAAGTGGGTGACAAGAAGTGGGGGCTCCTGGACACTGGGAAGACAAAGTTGGGATGGAGAGTGCATGGGGCGGGGGATGTGAGTAAGGCCCCAAAGGCAGACTGAGACGGAGGACTTTGAATGCCACACTGCCGAGGTGAGTTTACCCTGGGATGAGACTTGATCTCTCTAGCTGCCTTTGTGGATGATGGGTTGGAAGCGGTAAGATCAGAGGCAGGTAGAAGAGTTTAAGAGGTGATTATCACAATCATCAGAGAAGGGATGCTGGGAAGCAGAGGAGATGGAGAGAAGGAGCAGACACTAGAAATGAAGATGGCTTTAGGACACATTAGTGTGCAGGACAATAGAACGACAGAGCGCCCAGCCCAGGGTCCTTCACTCAGCTTCTGCAGTCTCAGCATAGTTCCAAGGTGGGGAGGAGCCCAGAGCTGAGCCCCCAGTCCTGGGAGTGGGTGCCCCAGAGTTTGTACAAAGAGAAGGAAGCTTTCCTTTTAGATTCAATGCTCTGCCTGGTGACTCCTGGCCTTGGGGACCCTTCTTGCTACTGATGTAACTTGGGCATTGACACCGGGGTTCCCTGAATCACACCAGAATTTGCAAGGTTTGAGCAGTTTTCCCCAAATCACTCCCCGTATCCACCTCTGGGTTCATGTATATGGAACCCGGAGGTGGCTCTGTAATAGCATCTCTTCACCGACTGGTTTCTGAACTGGGTGGCAGAAAACCACTTACCCCAGAGCCTGTTTGCCAACCTAAAGTCTCTGGTCTTAGGTTCACTCCCCTCTCTCCACCTTTCATTCCTGATTCTAACCTTCTCTCTCCCTATCTTAATCTTGTATTATATGAGGGTTCGAGATAGTGTGAAGCAATATGGGAGAACCAAGAACTGGTTCCTTTAGTCAATCCAGATGTGAGTAAACAAATACAAGTAAGAAATCAATGGAAATAAGGATCCTTCCTCTCCTACTCCTCTGAGAGTATTAATTGAGTCAGTGCAGGGGGCTGAGCTTAGAACCAGATCTGCATTTTCCAGATCCTCTGAACAGTCCTACACAACTAGAAATTTGGCATCTTTTGTGGAGCACTTACTTTATGCCTGAAATTGTGCAGAATACTGTGAGCACTCAGAGATGGACAAAATACACACCCTGCCTCAAGAACTCATTTCTGTTGAACTATCGCCACCTAGTGACCTCAACTGAATTTTGTCACCGAAAGAGAGCCCTGAGTTAGGGAGTTAATGAGCAGCTGACACTGGGATTGATAGCTTCCTAGGGAGACTTAGCAGGACTATCACAAAGGGCGAACCCCAGTTCTTCCTGCTATAGCTAAAGCCCTTTTGCTTTGATTGACATCAATGAGGCTTGATACATACACTCAGAGGTCATCATCTGACCTCTATTTTCTTTTTTTAAAGGATCATTTTAGTTTTTTAAAGATTTTATATATTTATTTTAGAGAGAGGAGAAAGGAGGCAGAAAGAGGGAAGGAACCGTCAATGTGTGGTTGCCTCTAGCACACCTCCTACTGGGGGACCCAGCCAGCAACCCAGGCATGTGTCCCTACTGGGAATCCAACCTAGACCCTTTGGTTCGTAGACCAGCGCTCAGTCCACTGAGCCACATCGGCCAGGGTCTGACCTCTGTTTTCTAGCTCAAAACCTGTAGGGGGAGGAGGTGGATGACAGTCCCCTTAATGCAATGGACACAGGTGTGTTCTGAAGGTCTTGGGCCTCCCCCACTGGTGAGGGCCAGAGCAAGTTCAAAGTGCACAGCTGACCTGCATCCCAACTTCTTTTTAGAAGCAGTCTTGGAGGTGACAAAGGATAAGCTTGTTGGAGGTGGACACACTCACCAGGTGGTCACACTCACAGTCACCCTGAGAGCTCACCTTTAAGCACATTGGTAGCACAAGGAGGCACGGGGGTAAAGACATGGACCTTGAAGTGTCCCAGATCTGGTCTCATCAGCAAGCTACAGACGATGACCCCCATCGTAGAAAAGTGGTGGGAAGCTGAAGCGAGCTAGTTCTACAAAGTGCCTGGTGTGAAGCAGACCCCACTCAGCAGATGCGACTATCTGCCCCTCTCCTCACTCCTGGAGCTGCCATTCAAAACCTCGATTCAACCGTTTTATGTGCTCACTTCCCATCTTGTTCCAGAGGGACTCAGTGTGCAAATTTACATACACATAAAGATAAAGTAAAATGAAAATTGTATTAAGTTGCTACATATATCAAGCAAAGTTAAAAATGAGATTACAGAGGAGATAAGATGAAACCAAAAGCTACGGTGGAACACACAGCATGAGCTTTAGGACTGAATTTAGTACACGTTTTAAGAGAGGGGTCTGATGCTTGACCTACAAGATCCCTAGAAGATGAACCAAAGAGGCACAATGGCCAGTTGCTTGAAGAAGTGGCTGAAAAAGAAAAATAAGTGAGTTCCCATGAGGGCACATTTATGAACCAATTTTTTTAAAGTTTGTTCCCTTCAATCCAGAAACCCCTGTTCTAGGAATCTAGCCCTGTGCACACAGGTGCTCACATGTATGCACAAAGGCATGTGTGTATGCCAAGTTGGTCATTGCAGAGTGGCTGGTAACAGCGAAATACAATTGAAAACAAGCTAAATTACCATCAAAGTGGATGGATTGAATACATTCAGTACATACAAACTAAGGAATATTATACAAATACAGAAAGGAAAAAGAATGATAGACCCATATGTATTAGCATGAAAGGATCTGCAAATTAATTTAAAAGAAAAAAAATCAACTTAAAAAATCATGCCCTACATCTGTGGTTTGTAACTCCCCTTATGTGAACATGTTAACACTGGTTACCCCTGGGGGGTGGATGAGATGGTGGGGAAAGTTAAAAGGATGCTTTTACTTCTTATTCTACAGATTTCTATATTTTATTCTTTTAATCCTAATAATTTAATTTAAATAAAAAAGGGAAGCTGCTATTTTAAAAGTTACTTGTAATTTGATAGTGTGTTGCATTACTGTTAAATTTTTTGACTTTGGTCATTGTATTATGGTTATGTAAGAAAATGTTTATAAAGTCCTTGACAAATGTTGACAAAGTCCTTACAGGTAAAAGGTCCTGACATCTACCACTTTTTCTCAAATTATTGGGGAGAAAATTAAACAAAAAAAATAAAATAAAGTGGTAGTAAGTATACAAGAGTTAGAAGGTCAACATGTCATATTGTTAATAATTGTAGGATCTAGGTAATGGCTAAGTGGGAGTTTCAATGTACTATTCTTGCAATTTTTCTGTAAGTTTTAAATGGTTTCAAAGTAAAAAAAAATATTTCTAATAAGTCGTGCATGATTTCTTCCTTCTGGGTTGAGACTTTGTGTATCTTATCTGGGTTCTAGGAAGACCCCATTGGTGGGTAAGGCAGGCACCAGTTATAGTTTTGGATTGAGACTTAAGTGCTTAAAGTCTCATGAGAATGCTCAGACTGCGAGGGTGTGTTCTGGTATAAACGATGTAAGTCCATCGTGTCCCTTGGAAGAACTACAGTTGCAGGTCATGCTAGAGAAGTGGGTTGGCTGTTTTTCCTTACTCTGTATTGAGACCATTTGGTTGTTGGAAGATGGCAATGTGGAAGTCTGTATTCTTGTCAAAGTTGACAGGTGACTACCCTGGCTGGTGTGGCTCAGTGGATTGGCTGCTGGCCTGTGAGCCAAAGGGTCACTGTTTCAATTCCCAGTGAGGGCACATGCCTGGGTTGCAGGCAAGGTCCACAATTGGGGGCACATCAGAGGCAGCCACACATTGCTGTTTCTCTCCCTCTCTATCTCCCTCCTTTCCCCTCTTTCTAGAAATAAAAAAGAAAAAAAAAGTTGACAGGTGACTAAAATCAAAGGGGAGACACCAAGTCCTGATATTTTCCCCGCTTCACACTGAAGAAAGGATTAGGAGGAGGAAGAAAGGGCACAGAGGGGATCGAGAAATGGATGGACTAGATTATATTTAAAGCAAAAGATTTCAGTGCACAGTTTTACCAAAGCCTAAAATATACAGACTTCAAAGAAATGAATTGTCAAACCACTGCAATTTCTTTGTTGGCTCCATAGGACCAACCACATGCCTAGAGGAAATAGATACCCCCTCCTCAACCTCAGGAAGGACGTTAATACTGGGGCCTGTGTTAGAAGTAGACATGTGGCGGAGGGGAGGGGGGGATTGTGCTCTTTCTTGGAGTCTGAAGCCAGATCGACCAGGCCTCCAAGGTGGGGAGGTGGCTGGAGACTCTTGGGGCTAGAGAGAGATCTGCCCCATGTCACATGGAAACCAACCAGAGCTCTGGAGACAGCTGGCTGGGAAATGGGCACTGAGGACGACCCTGGCCTATGGGCTCCAAGAACACGGTGGGCAGCAGTCCCTGTGAGCGATCTTTCCTTCAGCCCGGTCCTTCCACGCAGTCTTGCACAAAGTCACATCTTCCTGTCATGGTCCCCGCTGCGCTGCAGAGGATTGGGGAGGCCTGTCCCATGTTTCAGGAGCGGACAGGAAAGAGTGGTGTGCAGAACTGCTGGGTCTAAGAGGCCAGGCCAGCACCTGAGGAGGACGAAGAGGTCAGGAAGGAAGCTGGGGACTGACTGAAACCCCCACGAGGCAGCACCTGGGGCACTCTCACACTCAGAGGAAGGAGGGACGTTTGAGCGAAGCAAAGTTCTAGAGGCTATCCGGGGTAGTATTGAAGTAGTAATCAACTGCATAGAAAAAAAAGGATCCATTTTTTCCTAAAGGGATATGGGACGGGCTTTTGGGTTATTCTCGCATGTTAATATGTAAGATAAACCCGTATTACTCATGTAAAAGTGGGTTTTTTAATTCGCTTCCAAAAGACTGTGAAGTATCAGGAAAGAAGCTATGACCCAAAGCACCAGAAACACAACTAGAAAAACTTGAACCTCAGAGGGTCCTCTGTTGATCAAACTTCCAAAGGTGTTTCCAGGCACAGAACGTACTTGACTGCCATCTAATGGCCAGAGTGAGTAACTGTTTAGAAAGATGAACAGGAAATAGTTCCAAAGGCATCCAATGAACGCTGGTTTTATTGCCCTGATATTTTGGGCCACACACTGTTTTAGGAAGTAGAAGTACAACAATAAACCAAATAAGACGCGTCTGTCTTCATGGAGCTGACATGGGGCTCCATGAAGCCTCTAATGGCAGGTGAGGGTGACAGAAAGGAAAAAAACAAATCTATAAGGTCAGGGGTAAAAGTGCTGGGCAAATAAATAAAGCAGGGTATGGGGTCCAGGAGGAGCTGGGGGTGGGTGCAGCTTTGCAGAAGGTGAGGAGACAAGCCTTCTGGCTATCTAGGAGAAATCATTTCAGGAAGATGGAGAAGCCAGCGCAAAGACCCTGAGGTGACAGTGTTCTTGGTGTGTTTAAAGAGCAAAAGGGACTGGTGGCTTGGAGCAGCAGTAGGAAGGAGGACAGCAAATGTCAGGGACCAGGTCATGCGTAGCCTCATGAGCCATTGATAGGACTTTGGCTTTTCCTCAGAGTAAAATGGGAAGTATTGGAAGGTATTGAGCAGAGAAGTGACCTGACCTGATTACCTTCACTTTTTTAAATTGATTTTCTTGAGAGGTAAAGAGAAAGAGAGAGGAAGCAGGGGAGAGATAGAGAGAGTGAGAGACACATTTATTTGTTTTTTCACTTACCTATTTGTTCATTGGTTGCTTCTTGTATGCACCCTGACCAGGGATGGAACCCACAACCTTCAAGCATGGAGATGTCACTCTAACCAACTCAGCTACCCACCCAGGGCCTGACCTAATTTGTTTTTTAAGAGTAATTCTGGCTGTGGGACTGAGAGTAAACACTAGGGGGCAGCATCATATTCAGGGGGACAGGAGGTGATTGCCCTGATCTGGGGACTAGGGGATTGGGAGGGGGTGGAGGGGATCAGGGTGGAATTCCTGGGTGTGGTGAGGATCAGGTCTGATCTATGTGAAAGCTGGCGTTGGAGGGACTAGAGGACAGCTGGATGTGATGGTTGAGAGAAAGAGAGGAGTCAAGGATCGCTCCTGTTTTGGGCCTGAAACATCAATTGCTGAAATGAAGAGCCTGTGGGCAGGGAAGGTTGGAGGGACTAGAGGGAAATGGTGAAATAGGGGCTCTGGTCTGGGGTGTTCAGTCTGAGACAGCTGTGATACACCCAAGTAAACAAGTTGAGGAAGCTGCTGGATAAAGGCTCTGAAATCAGAGGGACGGTTGGGGATGGAGATGCACTATGTAGGGTCATCAGCCCCTGGAGGGCATTTCAAGCCCTGCTCCTGGATGAGGCCACCAGAAAGGGGTGCAGCTGGAGAAGGGAAGGGTCTGGGGACGTCCTGGGCTCTGGGCATCCAGGGCACCATCAGGACTCCAATCACATGTTCAGGCCCCCCTCCCTCGGCATCAGGGAAATCAGGTTCACACATCAGAGGAGCCTCCTTTCCCCCAGTGGAGGTGGCCATAGGTAAATGGGTCCTCTAGTCAGGCAAGAGTGTGGGGGAATGATGTTATCTAAGCACTAAAGGCGAACATGTCATGTCATTTTGAAGGGTTGTCTGTTGTGTAAACCAATAAAGACTTGAGGCTGTAAAACAAATTGAAATTTATTTGGAGTCTTAAGAATTCGAATCCAAGAGAGACACCAATGCGGGTAACAACCCACACCATGGTCTGGAGAGAAGAAAGGCAGAGTTTATAAAGGCACAAGCCACAAATTGTAATTCTTTTATTCAAGTGAAGGATTACTGGCTAGGTTAACAGGGGTTATTTTCAATAGGTGACAAAGGAGTCGAAAATGACAAGAAAGGAAACAACATCCATATGTGTCCACGGAGCAGTGGTTGTTCCGGGATGGCTGTGGCTCGGCCTGAGCTGAGCTCAGCATCAGGTTGAGCAGCTCTGAGAGCTGAGGCGCAGGTGCGTGGAGGCCACACATCCTTAACAGCCTCCTATTTAGTGATTCTCTTAGCAATGCTGCTTGAATTTTATTTCTTCCATTATCAGATGGTTTCACTAAACTGTAGAAGCTGGATTCTGCTTCCAGGTCTCTGTCCCAAGAGACATCTGCTTTATCCTGGAGGCACATGTGAGGCCGCTTGGGGCAGGGTTCATTTGTGTGCATCTAGTGTTACCTAACCAAAAATGCACCCTTTTTTAAAAAGAAAACATACATTGTGTTACACGACAGAGCTGTATAATTTATACAGATATGTTGTGTGTGTGTCTCTGTCTGTCTGGAAGAACACAGAACATATTAGGAAGAGTGGTGACCTCAGTGCAGCCAAGGCTTTGTAGCTTGCTGTACTCAGGATGACACTATATTCACACACATTACTTAGAAATTAAAATGAAATAAAAGTAATACTTTAAATTACTTCTGTGATGCAGACTCTGACCAGCGGTGTCCACAGTGTTGTGGATGCAACAAACAAATTCACAGACTGCAGAAGTCCTGTGAGAAAAAGGGATAGCATGGCCACTCTCTGAGTGAGAGAGCACCCCGACCCCTGCCCGGACAGGCTTTTATTGCTTTTCTGGGAGGATTACATCAAGGAAGGTCTTCATTCACCATTGTTAGGCAGTAATGATCAAATAATAGATAACATTCAAAGAACTATGAGGGTTTATTCTGAGTTAAGGTCAGTTACCTAACGGGCCATAAAACTTAGGGAAACAAACTCATTTTATGATTGGACCCTTATCAGAAAATTGAGGACATTCTTAGCAAAGCAGTTTTCACAGAATTTTATGCATTCTTTCTTAGGCCTAATGGCCCTGGGGAACCTGCCCTTTCTAGCCCAGGGCCACACTCATGTCTGGCATTCTTTCAGGCTTAAGTCAGGCAGGGGAAGTGAGGCAGCCAAGAGATTAGGACACTTCTCGCAGACAGAATAAGGACTCAGGCTATGACAAAGCCGAGGGGTGAGGGTCCATCACCCCCTTTTTCTATAACTCCCCAATTCCTTCCCTGAGGGCCCCTTCACAACCATGCCTGTTTTAGGTCATCCCTCCTTTGAGGAATCTTACCTGTCATTGGCTAACCAGTCATCTGCTCAGGGCCACAGGGTGAAGTAAAACAGGGCAGAGGCAACGCCAGTGCCAGGGAGACAAGCTTTGTCTCCTTAGTGGCTTATGGTCCCAAGGTCTCTTGCTCAGCCGTAGGCATGGGGTCTACAGCTTCTGAAACCAGGCAGAAAGGTTCCCAACACTTCTGCATTAAATCATTATTTTAACATCAATACCATGCAAAACATTGAGCTCTCTTTTTAGATACAAAAAAAAAAATACAAATCAGTTACCTGACTTTGAGGGACCCATGATCTGAACAAGAAGGTGACTGATGTTTTTCGACTCTGTGCTACATCCCAGGTCCTGTGCTAGGAATGTTCATATTTCTCCTTTAACCATCACAGTAATTTGTAGCTTGACTGTGACATCACATCACAAACAAGATAAGGTCACAGTGGGTCGGTGACAGAGGAAGTCTCAGAAGCCACACCTAACAGATCCAAGACCCCTACATTATCCAGCCTCCAGGTACAGATGGCTGAACTGCAAGGCATCTTGGGATCTTAATGAACTGTGGGTTAAAAAATCAAAGAAGGAAAGAATTCATGAAAGAGGTACCATCTCTGTTGGCCCTTAAAAAAATAAGTAGCATGTTGGCAGGCAAAATAAGAAGAAGAAGGGGAAAAGTCGACTTGTATTCCGCACCGACCTCGGGCTCCAGCAGCTGGGCCAACTGCACCCATGAGCATTATGGGGTTTTATACACCATGAAATGGGCTTGTCCTCCCCATTTACAGATGCAGACACTGAGACTTGGCAAGTTTAGTGATTTGTCCAAGATTACAAAATTGCTAAAGGCTGAGCTGGGCTTTCTGACTCCAAATCCCATATCCTTTTCTCAAATCCCTGTTGACCTAGGACTGGAAGACAACAAATCCTGGCCTGTGTATCCAGAGACCCGGATCCCAGCCCGAGTGTAGCCACTGACCTGATATGTAAGCAGAGCAAGGCCCCTTGCTTCTCTGGGTTTCCACGCTTCCACCCACTGCCTTATGGCCATACCGAAGTTAATGAATTAGTCAAGCTCCATAGCTGAGAGCTTTGGGTACTACAGTTCCCATGCTCACTCCCACAGATCAAACGCTTTTCTCCATGACTGTTCTGCTCTACCAGCCTCTCTATGCATGACCTTGACTTCCATGACCTGGGGTCTCCTCCCAAAGTTCTAGTAGTGCCCTTATGATGTAACAGAAAATAAACGTTTGAGTTTTGTCCCCAATTCCTGACACACAGCTACTCTCATTCACCTTTGGGGTCTCTGGAGTGATAAGAGTCCTCTGTACACTAGTGAGAGGAGTGAGGGCCCCTAGGTAACTTCAGAATGGAGCCTGGTCACCAGAAAGACCAAGGTAGGACCTACAGGGACAGGGGCTGGAGATGAACTCAGTCACCAAGGCCACTGAGTTCAGTCATGCCTAGTAATGAAACCTCCATAAAACCCTCTAAACCTCGCCCTGTGCACCTCTTACAGATGGCTGTTCTTCTATCCTTTCTAATAAGCCAGTAAGTAAAGTGTTTTTCTGAGTTCTGTGAGTCATTCAAGCAAATTATCTGAGAGGGGGTCACTGAGGCCTCTGGATTTTTTGCCAATTTGTACAGAAAGGTGGGTGACCTGAAAACCTGTGGAGCCTGCACTGAGTGCGAGTAGTGTCAGAGTGAAACTGAGCCATAGGACACCCAGCAGTGCCCAGAGCTGGGGTCATGTTGGTCAGCATTAGGAGGAAATAAAACAATATCACACCCCTCCTCCAGGCCTCACCTCCCCCCCCAAACGAAGTCTCAGGGTCCTTCATGGAGGGCTCAGATCCTGCAGCTCAGCCCACCTCCTAGGTCAGCACCTGTCACTCCTGCCAGGTCTGGCTGTTGAATATCCTCCAGTGTGCTTGACGGTCATTAAAAAATAACATTATATAACAATTTCAAAGGTTACTATTATCTTTTGCTTAATTTGAGCCTCTTGCCAAACCTAAATGGGATGTCCCATTTAATAAGTGAGCAAACTGAGGCTCAGAGAATTGAATCAGGCACCCAGGGGGTCTGTGCCCAGTGAGTGATGAGCTAAAGCTCCTTCTGCCTGGGCTTCTCCAGACCAGGTCAGTTCAAGGCATCCACAGAGACTACTGCACACAGGGAATCAGTTAGACAATGTCCCTCCTCCATCTGGAGTGCACAGCTCTGCTCATTCTACAAAACAAGCAGAAAACTCCCCAGAGCCCTGGTTTTGCAGTGAGGCAGGGAGTGTTCCTCTTTCGGGTGAATGTTTACTACTTGAGAGCTGAGCAGCCCCAAGGCAGATGGCCCCTGGACAGAACACAACCTGCAGGGAGGCAGGAATGCACTGGGCCTCAGGCGCCCAGAAAACTATGAGAGGCTGGGAAAGCTGCTCCCTGACCCATTGTGGTGCCCCAATAAGGAGCTGCCCTGTGAAATTTAGGGGCCCTCCCATCCTGAGAGCTACATTTGGCCACACACCCAGCTTCCTGAAGATCCTCAGCCCTGGCTCTGTGGGCAGGCTCTGGGTGACGGACGGACATGGTAGGCATGTGAAGATGCGGGTCCCTCCATGTTACTGGGCCTGCACCCAGCACAGTGGCCCAACTGAACTTCTGCCCCTGGCCTGACTGCAGCGTGGCCTGTCTGGGGTTCTGACTCTAAATTCCTGTTTGCCTGGGACTGTGAGGACCTCTCCCCTCACCTGACCACACCCCTGTGAGGTTTCCTCTGAAATGCCCTTGTTCAGTTGTGAGAGTGTTCTCCCTGGTTGGTGAACCAGGCCCAGGAAGAGTCTAAAGACACTTGAAAGTGTAGCTCTGAGCCCAACCCTGGGCTCTGAAAGCTAACCCTGTGCTCCCCCTTGCCCCCACCCCACTCCTGTCAGCATCTCAGCACAAGGCTGCGTCCAGGACTCCAGGTCCTGGAAAGAGAAGACTGATGAGCACGGAACATTGAGTGTCCCGAACATCCCATCCCCCATCCCTCCCCTGCACTCTCCTGATGGCCCCCAGCCCTAAACTTAGAAACCTGACCCCTCCCAGTGTCCCCAGCCCCTCTGTACTCTTCCTTCCAGTGCCTTTCCCTGCCTCTCCCCTCCACCTCTCTTCCCCCAATGCCATCCACTGGCAGGTGCCCTGGGGCTTACAAAGTGGGTTCTGAATGCCAAGCAGCAGTTTACCAGGTGACAATAATGAACCGTGTGGGAATCTCGCATTGGGAGATGGTTGGTGCCACAGATGAGTGCTATTTTCTGCCTGTCTGATGCCCCTCACTGCACCCCTCCACAGTGAATGTCCCCATGGCTCACCAATCCTAGATTGAGGTGACCAGTGCAGCAGCCAAAGCCAGTGCTGTGGACCAGCTCAGGGGAACAGAGATGGCCAATAGTGTCCATCAGTGGCTGGGCAGGAACTTAGAGTTAATGACCAAGGAGCAGCTGAAGGAGTTCCAGCTCCAACTACCTGGCCAGGATCTCCAAAAGCAACCTCCAGGTGTGCCCACAACTCAACCAGAGAAGGTGGATAGCATGGAGGTGGCCTCATGCCTGGTGGCTCAATACAGGGAGCAGCAGGCCTGGGACCTGGTCCTGCAGACCTGGGAGCAGATGGGCCTGAGCGAGCTGTGTGCCCGAGTCCCGAAAGAGGCAGCCTTGGAGTCAGGTGAATAGATAAATGCTCTCTGTGTGCTGTCCATCTTCTGCCTGCAACATAGACCCCCTGCCAGAACTTTCTCTGAAAAGTGACTGAAAACTTTCTTATCAGAGAGGGGGATCCAGGCTCAGGCTAGACTGGAGCTAAGAGGCTTGCTGGGCAGAAAGGTCTTGCTGGAACCCACTTCTGCCAAGGGCATTCCCAGAAACCCATGTGGTCACCACAGCACCAGGGAGGGAGAGCTCAGAGGGCCAGAGGGACCAGAGGCTAACACTCTGAATGCACCTGCAGGAAGGATGTGGGTTCCACACCCACCTCCCAAGTGGGAACTTGCCTGGCCTTGTGTTATAAGCACAGAGGGGAGTTGGCGAGAAGCAGGTTCTGGTCCCTGCACCACCACAGTGGGCAAGTTGCTTATCTGCTCTCTATACCTATCTCCCCATCTGTAAGGTGAACAAGTAAGAACCTGTCTCCTGAGCTGTGGGAGGGTCAAAGAGAGGATCCATGTTAGACATCTAGCACTGTCTCATTCCTTGTTAGTGCCCTATAACTTGTTCTGCTGCTACTGTTGCTGCCACTGCAGATGTCACTACTGTTAGCATCTGTGGGTGGCAGAGGATTTAGCCTCCTGTGGGGGGAGCTGAGGCACAGAGAAGAGTCATGAGTTACATGGGGAGGGAGAGGCAGAGCCGGCACACAGATGCAAACTTCCTGGAGCCAGGTCAGGACCTGTGCCCGGCAGTGTCAGGGTGTCCTTCTGCCTGAGAGGCTGGGGCAGGCTGCAGTGGGTGCACTGGTCCCTCCTGGCCTCTCTCAGTAATCAGGGTCTCTGCTTCCTGGTTCTTCCTGGTTGGAGGACCCCAGCATCAGTGCCCTGGCTCCTGCCCACCGTGCTCACCAGCCTCAACCTCCTTACCCTCTTCCCATAGCCTAATCTCCTCCATTCTACTACTGCCCCCTGAGTTCCAAGTGGACCTTTCATACGGGGTTCCCCTCTACCACAGTGTTGGAACACTTTGACCCTGAGTTTGGGGGCTCCTCAGGACTTAGAAAGAACTTGAAACTCTTGCCTGACAGATGGACAGAGCTGGGAAGTGAGGTTTTCTAGTTGGCATGAGAGCCCAGGTGTGTCTGCAAGGCAGCCAGTGGGTGTGCACCCAGGTGAGGGTGTAGCTGCAGGAGAACCTGGGACAGGAAGCTGCATAAGGAGGACATAGGAGCCAGGATGGGGTGGTGGGGCCAGTAGGCCTAAAAATGATCTTTCAGGAACATTCCAGTATTGAGATCACACACCCTCTGATTTGAACAGACAGTGGACTGACACTCACACAGGCCTGGCAGTGAAACTGACCCAGCCAGGTGCCATGTGTAACAGGGTCCTGGCCTGGACACAGTTCGGATGCTGGTTTTAGTGGACTTTGAAGTTCCACTGGGTCAGGGTGGTAGAAAGTTCCAAGGAGGCCGTTGTTCTGCAGGTGAACCCCAAGAGGAGGGGGTTCTCCAAGCCCATTCCCTCTCCTGACTTCTGTCATTTCAGCCTTCCTCACACTGAGTCAGGAGGCTGAAATCTCAGCCACACCCTGGCCTCTCTCTTTTCATCCAGCATCCAAATCCACACTCACACAGCACTTGGAAACAGAGCCAGGGCTGGGACCTAGAACCAGCGATTTCTCCCTCGAGTCTGCTACTGCTTTGGGAAGGACTTCACCCCAGTTTCCGTGTCCCCTTCTCTCTTCCCCTTCCTCCTGTGCCCACTCTCACTCCTCCTGCTCCCAAGCCCTGGAGCTGATGGTCACAGGCTCAGGTTCACTGTCTGATACAATTACAGCTAATCCTGCTCTCTTTTGGTTTTTGATTGCATTGAATATTTTTTCCATCTCTTTCCTTTAGTCTATCTGTGTCCTTAAAGCTGAAGTGAGTCTCTTGTAGGCAGCATGTAGTCAGGTCTAGGGGCTTTATTGTTGGTTTGTTTTCATTTTTTTCGTTCAGCCACTCTATGTCATGTGATTGGAGAACTTAATCCTTTTACATGTAAAGTAATTATTTGTTTAAATATATTTTATTAATTATGCTATTACAGTTGTCCCATTTCCCACCCCCCCTTTATTCCCCTCTGCCCTACACACCCCCTTCTACCTGCATTCCCCCTCTTTAGTTTACGTCCATGGGTCATATATAAGTTCTTTGGCTTCTACATTTCCCATACTATTCTTACCCTCCCACTATCTGTTTTCCACCTACCATCTATACTACTTGTTCTCTGTACCTTTTCCCCTTCCCTCCCTCTCCCACTCCCTTGTTGCTAACCCCCCATGTGATCTCCATTTCTGTGGTTCTGTTCCTGTTCTAGTTGTTTGCTTAGTTTTTGTTTTTGTTTTCGTTTTTTAGGCTCAGTTGATAGTTGTGAGTTTATTGTCATTTTATTATTCATATTTTTGGTCTCCTTTTTCTTAGATAAGTCCCCTTAACATTTCATATAATAAGGGCTGGGTGATGATGAACTCCTTTAACTTGACCTTATCTGGGAAGCACTATATCTGCCCTTCCATTCTAAATGAAAGCTTTGCTGGATAGAGTAATCTTGGATGTAGGTCCTTGCCTTTCATGACTTGGAATACTTCTTTCCAGCCCCTTCTTGCCTGTTAGGTTTCTTGTGAGAAATCAGCTGACAGTCTGATGGGAAACCCTTTGTAGGTAACTATCTCCTTTTCTCTTGCTGATTTTAAGATTCTCCTTCTCTTTAATCTTGGGTAATGTAATTATGATGTGACATGGTGTGTTCCTTCTTGGGTCCAACTTCTTTGGGACTCTCTGAGCTTCCTGGACTTCCTGGAAGTCTATTTCCTTTGCCAGATTAGAGAAGTTCTCCTTCATTATTTGTTCAAGTAAGTTTTCAATTTCTTGCTCTTCCTCTTCTTCTCTGGCACCCCTATGATTCGGATGTTGAAATGTTTAAAGATGTCCTGGAGGTTCCTAAGCCTCCCTTCATGTTTTTGAATTCTTGTTTCCTCATTCTGTTCTGGTTGAATGTTTCTTCCTTCTGGTCCACATTGATTTGAGTCCCGATTTCTTTCCCATCACTGTTGGTTTCCCATACATTTTCCTTTATTTCACTTAGCATAGCCTTCATTTTTCCCTCTAATTTGTGACTACATTCAATTAAGTCTGTGAGCATTCTGATTACCCATATTTTGAACTGTGCATCTCATAGGTTAGCTATCTCTTTGTTGCTTAGTTGTATTTTTTTCTGGAGCTTTGATTTGTTCTTTCATTTCGGTCTTTTTTTCATCTTGGCATACCTGTTATGTAGTAAGGGGCAGAGCCTTTGGTGTTCACCAGGGCGGGGCAACCCACATCACTGTGTTGTGGCACTGTATGTGCAGAAGGGGTCTGAGAGGGAACAGTGCAGCTTGCTTCACTCTCTGCCTGTTTTCAGTCACTTCCTCAACTGCCCACAAACACATTGGGCTGTTCTGGTGCTGATTCCTGTGTGAGTGTGTTTGCATGCATTCTAGGATCCAGTAGGTCTCTCCAACAAACTCTCCTGTGGGGGTAGGAGTTTATTCCTCTGCCACGTCAATCCCACAGGTGTTTTCCATCAGAGGCTTTTAGTCTTTATTTTCTTGTACTGGAACCCTGGGTTTCGTGGTCTGTCTCACAGCCTAGTTGTTCCGCTCAGTATATCTGCACTCACATGTGGGACTGCCTTCTCCGCCAGCCACTGCCTCACTCACCCCGGTCCTCCAGCCATTGCCTTGCTGGAGTCCTCTCCACGCAGCTGCCAGTCTCCACCTCTCCTATCAGTCTGGTTGAATGTTTCCTCTTTAAGTCCGTGGTTGTCAGACTTCCATACAGTTCGATTTTCTGTCAGTTCTGGTTGTTTTTTATTTTTAAATTTGTTGTTGTCCTTCTTTTGGTTGTGCAATGAGGCACAGTGTGTCTACCTACTCCTCCATCTTGGCCAGAAGTCTAAAGTAATTCTTGATAGGGAAGCACTTATCAATTGTATTTGTAGGTATCATGTACTTCCTTTATTCCTTCCTACCTCTCTTGCTGTTTTTCTGTGTGATTTGATTAATTCTACAGTGGTCACCTTGATTCCTTTCTCTTTGTCTCTTTCGTATCTGCTCCATATAGGTTTTTGCTTTATGTCTGCCAGGAGACATACTTAAAACATCTTATAGTTATTACAGTCTACATTAAGCTTATAACAACTTAATTTCAATCACATACACAAATTCTACCCTTTTACTCACCCCATGCTTTGTTCTTGATGTCAAAATCTTCATCTTTTATATGTATGTCTATTGCCAAATTATTTAACTAGTTATTTATTTTTTGCTTTTATTTTTAATTTTTTAGTGTTGTGCAATTACAGTTGTCCCCATTTTACCCCATTACTCTCCCCTGCCTTACCCATACCCCCACCTCCCACATTCAGTTCTCACCTTGTTGTTCTTGTCCATGGGTCCTTTATACATGTTCCTTTATGTGACCCTTCCCCTTCTTTCCCCTTTATCCTCCTCCCTCCTCCCCTCAGGTCACTGTCAGTTTGTTCTTTATTTCAATGTCTCTGGTTATATTTTGGTTGCTTGTTTATTTTGTTGATTAGGTTCCACTTAGTGGTGAAATCATATGCTTTTTGTCTTTCTCCATCTGGCTTATTTCAGTTCTCATAATGTTCTCCAGTTCCATCCATGCTGTCACCAAGGGGAGGAGCTTCTTCTTTCTTTCTGCTCACAGTATTTCATTGTGTAAATGTACTAGTTTTTGATCCACTCATTTACTGATGGACACTTGGGCTGTTTCCAGTACTTGGCTATTATAAATTCTGCTACTATGAACATTGAGGTGCATAGGTTCTTTTGAATTTGTGTTTCAGTATTCTTAGGGTATAATCCCAGCAGTGGAACTGCAAGGTCAAGAGACAGTTTTGTTTTTAGTTATTTGAGGAAATTCCATACTGTTTTCCATAGTGGTTGTACCAGTCTGCAATCCCACCAACAGTGCACTAGGGTTCCCTATTCTCCACAACCTCTCCAACACTTATTGTTTATTGCTTTGTTTATGATGGCCATTCTGACCAGTGTGAAGTGGTATCTCATTGTGGTTGTAATTTGCATCTCTCTGATGGCTACTGATGCTGAGCATCCCTACAGTTATTTTTAACACCTTGTCCTTTTATTCCTCTTGGAGTTTCACTCATTAAATTTATGATTTCAATATAATAAAAAATGTTGTGGTAGAAAAGGAAACCACACTAGTAATAAATTTCTTGAACTCCTCCTTTTGGGCACTGAGCAGTCAGTAAGTGCTGATGTCATTGCTCTCCCATTGATGAGTCAGAACTTTCCCAAAGATAAATGCACACAGAGTCTTGTCATGATACTTATTATTCCAATATCTATACAACAGAGTTTGCAAGTGTAGGAGATCTCACGACCCCTTCTTCAACTGCAGCAATGTGCTGTCTCAAGACTGTATATTCAAACTGTAAACAAGTCCAAATGTAAAGAAAAAATATTGCAATTTCTTCATAAACATTTCTGTATTTTACTACAAATCACATATACTTTTGTTAACCCTGAAAAACTTCCCTGTAAGTAAAATTTATACATATGTATATGTTGATATATATGTGTGTGTGTATATAGTGTGTTTGTGTGTAAAGTGTTGGTGGCTACCCTCCCCTAAAGATAAGGTATTTTCCTTAATTATCTGTGTTAGTATGAAAAAATGAATACAGATATTACTTTGAGAATTAAATACATAATTGTGAAACTTAAGCTAAGGGGCAAGAGGAAAATGAACTAGGTGGATGGTGTATTTGTGGGTAAATTACCAAAATATGTCTTTTTGAGTCAGCTATCCCCTCACAGGTTGACCTCAAGGATATTTTCTTTATTGCAAGCACACCCCCAAAGGCACTGGACGCTCCCTCACTACTATCTCACCAGGTGGTGCCGGTATTGTTACTGGCAAACGGGTTCACTTCCTGGAGAGTTTCCAAGCCAAGTAAGGGCAAAGGACAGCAACAAGGGCTGCTGGGACTGGGGACCTTCCCCTTGCAGTGCACTGTAGGTCACTTCACCAAGGGCAGCTTCAGTGCATTCCAGCTGAGCCCAGTGTCTTTGTGCTGAGGGTGCTGATGGTGTGAATGGTTTGAACAGTCTAGGGCTGCTTCCAATTGAGAAGGAACAAAGTGAATACACTTATTTCTCTTCCACCTTTCATTCTCTAAAACTGGCCAGGGTGCAGTATGGGGGGTGACCTTGAACTGTGGAATGAGGGACTGGGTGGTAAAGGGGAGGCACACAGAAAGAAAGGACCTGGACAGAAAGATCAACCAGGCAAAGGAAACCAACAGGGGAGGAGCCACTGGATAGAGAAGAGCCACAGGAGACAGGTGACCCACCATGACCTCTTAGAGCCACCCACTCAGCTCTGGGGAAGTAAGTGTGGCACTGGGGCCTGGAGGCAGCAGGGCCCACAGGGAGGACATCACTGAAGTCCTCCAGTGAGGCACAGCTTCTCCCCATACTCACTGGTGAAGATGAGCCTTCTGTGGTGTCCCAGCACCTGTCTGTGTGTGAACCTGCTGCTGCTTGATGCAGTAGACTTTCTTCACAAGCTGCACCTTCAAATGTTAGTTCTTCCCTGATGCTTTGAGAGACAAAGACAAGTGACTAAGTGAGAATTTGCTGTCCCTAATGAGGAAGTCGCCCTATGGCACTGCTCACTGAGCACACACCTGGCTTTGTGGCACATTGTTCCCATAGTACCACTCCCTGCCTGGTATGTGCTCCCTACCTCTTCCCCAGGTAGCTGGTGTGTGGGGCATAGGATGGGGACAGGGAAAACCTGTTGCTGAGGACCATCACCTAGTGCTGGGGAACATGGCTAACCTGCCCTTAAGTGTCTGGAGCTTCTCTATTACCTCCATTGTCTCTCCTTTCTCAAAAGGTAGCTTCTCAGGGACAAAACCAAAAGTGTATTCTGGATCACATGAAGGATGTAGGTGCTCCAGCCATAGCTTGGGCAAGCCCTGACCTAAGCTCAGGAAGCTAGGGGTCTTAGCAGCCAACTTGCCCACCTCATCCAGGACATAGTTGGAGGGGACCCAGCCCATAGTGTAACCAGAAAAGACACCAGCGTTCAGGCTGCCTGTCACTACCAAATCCAATAAGCAATGACAGCGACTGAATCTTTAATGAGTACTTTATTCAGATGTCCGGCGATCCGAGAAGATGGCGGGTTCATACCCTAACAAACCATCTTGCCTTCTCTTTCCTGGCCAGGTCTTTTATAAGGGGGTGGGGGAGGACAAGCAAGGTGCAATGAGGGCTTTGAAATTCAGGGAGGATTAGGTTAGTGAAGCTGCAGTATTCCTGTTCTCAGCAGTAAGCTGTTTCCAAGGGGCAGGAGGGTGGTCACACAAAAGGCCCAGATGCCTCCAATATGTCCCCAAGTGGTAATCTCTAGCCAGTACCACAGGAGGTCAGCTGCTTTTCCCTGGAGCCAGAATGGGCCTTATCTAAAGTTTCTGAAACAAAAACTTAACATACACATTACTTGCTAGACTTACAGCTTTTTACCATGAGCTAAAATTTTCCAAGTCCTGAGTCCCCTATCAATAGTACCTACCACAGCAGCAACCATTGCTGCCCTTCTCCATGACAGTAACACATAACCACTTTACTGTGAATATTTTACTACCTTCATAGTCATGTAGGCAAACTGACAAAGTCTGGGATGTTGAGGTTGTAGATGCAGTTAGCACTGCCTCTGTTGGCGGGGTGCTCAGCATCTGTGCTGGTGTCAGGGATGCATTGCATATGCTAGTCTTCCTCTTGGTTCAGGGTCCTGGTATGTCCTTCGCTTTCTTCATGAGGGAGCCTTTCTTCAGGATGTTTTTCCTCTCCACATAGTTGGATAGCACATAGCCTATCCTGCTGCCCATGTTCCTCACCTGCCACCATCGCCTGAATGGAGTCATTCAGCAGCCACTGAATGATTGGTTCTTCAGTCACTGAATTAGGTGCTGGTTCTTCTTCATGCTGAGTTCCAGGTCCTGTTGGGCAATTTGGTCCCACCTGGCCATGATGACTATTTCCGACAACTTCTATAATCTTTCTTTTAAAATTATATTTATATATATATATATATATATTGAGAGAGGGGAAAGGAGGAAGAAAGAGAAGGAGAGGAACATTGATTTGAGAATCATCAATCAGTTGTGTCTTGCACAACATCAACCGAGAACCTTGGCCACAACTGAGTCATATGCCCTGACTTGGATTCGAACCAGCGACCTTTTGGTTTATAGGCTGTCATTCAATCCACTGAGTAATACCAGCCAGGGCCTTCTGTCATCTTTCATAGAGTCCACATTTGGTGGTCCATTAGGAGAGATGACTGGCAAAAGAGAACTCCCCAAAAAGTGAACTTTTTAGCTCATGACACCTCTGCAGTTACAAAGCATCAGGGATTCCCCAAATTCTTAAAACTCAAATCTCAGCAGAAACTCTGATCTGGGAATTCACTTGTAGAAAGGAACATAAAATCTGAACTGTCTGAAGGGACAGGGTCGACACCACACACATTCTCACTTTGTCCCGGAGGCTGTCACACTGCTCAGGTCAGGTGCCTGATCTTCATCACCCAGTGACCTGCAGCATTCCCCAAGGACTTCCCAAGGCCACCACCACTGTCCTGCCACCAGTGCCTCCAGCCCCCTCTACCAGCTCCCAGGAGTTGCTCCAGCCTGATAGCCCCTACCCCACACTGCACCCTTCCAGCTTTGCCAATCCCTTTCTCCTTTAACCATTCTGCTAGACTTATTTACACACCATCATTAAAGTATCACCTATTCTGAATTTGACTGTATATTTACCTTTTCCAGTGAGATTTATACTTTCATATGTTTTCATGATACTGATTAGCATCCTTTAGTTTAGCTTGGGGAGCTCCTTTTTGCATTTCTTGGAAGTTAGCTACAGTGGTAATGAACTCCCTTAGCTTCTGTTAATCTGGAAAGCCTTCATTTCCCCTTCGTTACTGAACCTTTGCTGGGTAAATTATTCTTCACTGACAGCTATTTTCTTTCAGCACTTTGAATGTATCGTCCACTCTCTCCAGGCCTGTGCAGTTTCTGCTGAAAAACCTGCTCACAGCCTTATGGGGGTGCCCTTGTGTGCGATGAGCCTTTCTGCTCTTGCTGCTTTTAGATTCCCTTTGTCTTTGATTTCAGACGATCTTAGTATAATGTGAGGAGTGAAGTCCTTTTGGGGTGGGGTCTGTATCAGGACCTAGGAGTTTCAAGTACTTAGATGTCCACATCTCTTTGCAGAGTGGGAATTTTATATAACTGTCACATCATGAAATATTATTCTTCTTTGACTTTTCAGTTATTTAAAAATGTAACCACCATTTTTAGATCACCGGTTGTAAAACAGGTGACCATCTAGATTTGGCCTAAGTTTGCCAACTCCTGGTCAGAAACATAAATGAATGTGCAACTTATTAAAGGTACTGGTGGTAAAAGGAGAGTTTTGAAAGTTTTAGTGAACCAAGAGGATTTCAGCATGTGCCATGCTAACAGATCCATTACCCAGGATATTTTAGAGAACATGGCACCAAGAAGACCAAGCACTTTCATGGCCCCTCAGTCAAACACAATATTCAGGGAGGGGTGGGCCATGACCATGACCCAGAACAGCTGTACTAATGCCTGGGAAGGCCCTCCCAAGACCAGACAGGTTCTCACAGGAGACAATGAAGTGGATGTGTAGATCATGATCCACGGGTGGGGTGGCCCCCCTAGTCTCACTAAGCTGAAGGTGAAATTGAGCCCACATACTCTGGAGGTCCAGTAGGTTTCCCAAGATGAACTGGGCATCAGGATCCCAGGTGAGTCACCTGCATCATCTCAAACACTCAAATAAGGGGATAAGTGGGAGGCACTCAAAATCTTCTGAAGGGAAGTAGGGAAGGGGTGGTAATAGTGACTCTGCCTGGAATCTGACTAAGATATGAGTTTGAGGTCCTTCCGGGGACAATCGCTGACACAGGCTCTGTGCTCAACTCCTCACAGTTCACAAACCACTTTCCTGACTGTCCAGGTGCTTTCCCACAGGGGCAGACCTGACATTAATTGGAGAACAGGTGACTCTTTCAGGAACTGATTCCCTGGAAGCACCATTAGGAGAGGGAAGTGAGTCAGGGAGAGGAGAAATCAATGAAACCTGCATTACAGAGCACCTACCCCTGTGAGCATCTGAGGTTCAATGCACTGGGCATTTTCAGGAGACAGTGTAGAGCACACCTCAGAGTGGTGTCTCCTAGGGACCAAGGAACTGCCATCTGCCACTGGTTGAGCATTGCACCTGGAGCATTAACTCCCCAGGGGTTCTGGTCTGTCACATTCATTGCCTGAGAGAGCCCTCAGACAGACAACCACAGGTGCTTGTAGAGGAATATCCTTGGCATGTGCCTCTATGGAGGGTGCAGAGAGGCTGCTGTCAGGAACCAATAGTATCCACTATACCATCCATTAGCCCCTTCACTCTGCCATGACCATTATAATTCACAGGTAGAAAAACAGATGCTCCGTGGGGCAAGATCTCAGGTCATGGAATTAATGAGTGCAGAGAGTTGTGTCTGTTTTGTTCACCCTTTATGCCAAGCCTCTGGATCAAAGCCTGGCAGTGTAAGCCCTTGTTTAATATTTCCAGAATGAAGGAATGTCACACAGTGAAAATAATTTGGTCAAGTCAAGAGATCTGAGCTGGGATCTTCTCCCCTAAAGCCCATGTTTCCCCCACTGACCTGGCAAGAAGGTACCAGTATCAGCAGCCTGCACAGGGAGTAACATGTGGGTGCAGGAAACAGTTGTTGAACAAATAAGTGGAGAAACAGATGAACAAATGTATTCTATACCCTTATGTTCTATCTTTCCCTCCCTCACTCAGAATTCACAGAAAAATTCCAGAAGCAAAAGAAAGAGAGTCCCAGCCCCACACAGTCATGGAAAAATAAGGATTTCCAACAAAAATTCACACAGCTTCTACTTCTACACAAATCTAAACCCAGAGGCTATGATTTTCCACTCTGGATGAAGAAACATGAGGGTACAAATGATCAAAAACATTTGATTGAGGTCATAGACATATTTGGCCCAGGCCCAGGTACACAGGAAGAGGCTCTCACAGTCGTACTGCATGGGGTTGCTGGAATCGGGAAGTCAACCCTGGCCAGGCAAGTGAGGAGAGCCTGGGAGGAAGGCAGGCTGTACAGGGACCGCTTCCAGTATGTCTTCTACTTCAACTGCAGAGACCTGGCCCAGTCCAGGACACTGAGTCTCCCTGAGCTCATCTCAAAAGACTGGGATGGCCCTGCAGCTCCCATTGGACAGATCCTGTCTCAGCACAAGAAGCTGCTCTTCATTCTTGACAACTTGTATGAACCAAAATGGAACTTGGAGCAGCACAGTTCTGAGCTCAGTCTGCACTGGAGCCAGCAGCAGGAGGTGCACACACTGCTGGGCAGTTTGCTGAAGAAAACCTTACTTCCTTGGGCTTTCCTGCTCATCACAGCTCGGATCACAGCTCTGGGGAAGTTCATTCCTTCTTTAAAGCAGCCACGCTGGGTGGAGGTCCTGGGATTCTCTGAGTCAGCCAGGAGGGGCTATTTCTACACATACTTCACAGATGAAAGCCAAGCAGTTAGAGCCTTCAGCTCAGTCGAATCAAACCCAGCACTCTTGACCATGTGTGTCATGCCCTTGGTGTCCTGGCTGGTCTGCACTTGCCTGAAGCAGCAGATGGATCAGGGGCAAGAACTCTCACTGACCTGCCAGATGACCACTGCCCTCTGTCTGCACTACTTTTTCCACATTCTCCAAGCTCAGTCTCTCAGGACTAAACTGTGGGACTTCTGCTCTCTGGCTGCTAAGGGCACCAGGCAAGGAAAGACCCTATTCAGCCCTGAGGACCTCAGAGAAAATGGGTTAGATGAGGACATCACCTCCACTCTCTTAAAGATGGGTGTTCTTCAGAAGTACCCCACCTCTCTGAGCTACAGCTTCATTCACCTGTGTTTCCAGTTCTTTGCAGCAATGTTCTGTGCTTTAGGAGATGAGGAGTTAATAAACATCAGAAGCATGAGAGACTTGACAGAGGGATATAAGATGGAGGACATGTTTGGGGACCCAACCACATGTTTCCTATTTGGCCTTTTGAGTGAGCAAGGGATGAGAGAGATGGAGAACATCTTCAAATGTCAGCTGTCTCAGGAGAGGCATTACATGCTGCTGCAATTGGCCAAGAAAGAGGTCAACCACACACAGCAGAGTCTACATCCATATTGTTGGCACTTGCTCCACTCTTTTTATGAGATTCAGAATGAAAGTTTTCTGATAAAAGCGATATCCAGTGTCCCTGAAATGAGGATATGTGTCCAAACTGACATGGAGCTCCTGGTATTCTCTTTCTGCATTAAATCCAGCCAGCTTGTGAGGTGGCTTCAACTGAATGAGGGTGGACCACACAGACAAGCACAAAAACCTTCAGGTGTCATTCTGTGAGTGCTCCCTCACCCCTCCCTCCAGCTCCTCTGTTGTTTCCTCTGTCCCAGGCCCTGGAGGAACTCTCACTGGCCTGGCCCCTGTGGCTAAAGAACTGGGGTCACCAGGGACTTCTAACAACCAAATCTGACTCTGATTCTCTGTCTACATAGGACCCTGTGCAGCAGTGTCTGAATATGTGACATTCCCTACATGCTTCTGGGAGGCCTGCTGTGGCCCTGCCTTGTACTGCTGCTTCTCCCCCTGTCTCTGTCATGATGGCCACCTTTGCTCCTCGTGCATGTCCACCCCCAGGCTCATATCAGCTCCCATCCACCCAGCCCACCTGCCTCTGCTTCTCCCTCTTGACATGCTTCCCTCCAGGCACTGCTCACTCAGCTGCTTCGAGTACAGCCTTGATGGTTGTTGACTATGATATTGGCCATGAGGTCTACACCTTCACCTCAGAATGTGTGTCTCCAAAGAAAGTCTCTATCTTTCTCTGCACAAACACTTGTGTGCACTGATTCCATATTGGTCCAGTGACTCCCCTGAAACCCTACCTGAGTATGACTAAGTGGCTCTCTCCCATCATTCTCCAAGCCCAGCAACACCGTTAACTTCCACATCTGGTTCCCCACCTTGGTGGCAGCTTGATCCTTTATTTGTTTGACTCTTTCCCCTGTAGACTCATTTCATAAATGTGTATTAAGAACTGATTTTATGGCAGGCCCTGTGGATCACAGATTAATAAAACACATATGTGACTCAAGGAACTCAAATCTGGGAGAGAAGGTAGACATCTATCCAGTAACCAAAGTAGAGTAAAAAGACTGATAAGACAGGCACAGATGAGGCAGGATGCTGGCCATATGATGGGAGGGATCACAAAAGTGCAGCACAAAAGAACAGAGACTCCAAGGAGGAAATGTAGGACTTAGGTGTTCCATTACCATACTGTATATTATACTTTACAGTCAGCATTATTTCTTTATTTTTATACAAAGACTCTCCTCTCCTGCTATGAAGTAGCCTGATACAATGCCATTCAAATGAGCATATGGTGTTCCATAGGGAAGGTGCCACACCTATCTGACCATTATCTCTTGTCAGACACTTAGGTTATTTCTAGTTGTTATGGTTACAAAGGTGAACTGGTCTTTAAAGGACCTGGGTACAAGTGTCACTAGTGGTGGTGGCCTTGGAAGTACCCTGGGCAGGCACAGAGGCTGAAGCCATGTGAGTAGCAGGAGGAGTCAAGGGCAGCACGATGAAGAAGAGAGCGTGCAGTGCACAGTGGTACCTGGAGTCTAGAGGGTTTCCCATGGGAAAGTCAGAGGCTGCAGCTGCTGTGGGCAGGGGGATTTTAAAAGCACTAAGTCAGCCGGGCAAGGTAGAGAGAATAGCAAGGACACTGTAAACACACAAGAAGTCCAGGAGGAAATGATAGAGATTGTCCCAAGGCTGTGGGAGGGAAACAAGGACCAATAGGAGACAGAATGTATAAACAGCTCAAGTATTTTTTTTGTAATTAAGCACTGTGCCTTTTGATAAAAAAATTTTTAATTTTTTCTTTTAGTCTCTGATTAAAGATTAAAGTTGGCAAGCATTCAAAAAAATAAAAATTTCAAAAATTATTCATTTTCCCCAAAACTGAATAAATGTTTCAAAAACCAAGTAATTAGATTGTTGAGGGGGCAGAGGGTATAAAAGAGCTAAAACATAATGTAATAAAATACAATAAATATTAAAAGTAATTAAACTTTGGAATAATAAGTTTTTGATCCCTTTGCAGCATGAATACATCTTAGAGCTGTGAACATTACAACCACACTGACATTTGTGAAAGTCTCTATAGCACTTTCACGTCCTCACGGAACCCTCCGCAGCAGGGCCTCTTGTCCCCTTCTGGCAGCGAGGAGACTGAGTGAGGCACAGACCAGTGGAATTCACGTGCTGACAGCTGGCTCCAGAGCCTCTGCTCCTCGCCTCTGCTCAGCTCTGCAGACCTGAGAGAGGGAAGGGTGAATGGAACTGGGGACTTATGGGGTCAAGGTGCTATTAGGCTGTGAAGGTGGAGACAGTTGGCAAGAAAAAAGAGATGTCAGTTTGCAACGTGAAACAGAGTCTGAGTCACTGCCTTGGTACTAGATAAAATCACTTAAATAGTGTGTGAAAATGTGTAATTTAAATTGGTGGAAATTACACAAGGCAGTCTGCACTTACACTCCCAGACGAGGCCCATCATCCTCTCCCCACATCCTGCAAATGTCCCCTTCTGAGACAGTCCCCTTCGCCATCTCTGTCCTGGACACCCTCACTGTGTCTTACTATCCTGAGAGAGGGCAGGGTTCCACTGAAGCTGGACAGCAGCATATGTAGTCAGACACAACATCCAATTACAGAATTACCTTTTTAAATTTTATCTTTACTGTATTTTCCATTACCAATTAATTCTCTTAGACATTCCCCCAGAAATCGCACACTACTGTCCATGTCCATGAGTCCATATTCATTTTTGCTCAATCCCTGTGACCCCTAAACTGGCCGCCACCAGGCTGTCCTACAATGTTGTCTTGAAAACACTGCTTCCAGACTCTGTTCCCTGCTCCCACCAACTGCTTTCTTTCCTGGGAACTGGGACTCCACAACATCTGTGCCACAGGAAGAAATACCACTCATCTACTTAAAGAGAGGAAGGCTGTCTGTCTACCCAAGCTCTGTGCCACGTCCTATGCTGGGCAATGCAGATCAAAAGGATGAACTATGTCTGCCCCTGCCCACAAGAATCTCCCAGACTGAAACAGGAACAGAAGCACCAAGTGAACACTGCAGTACAGAATGGCAAAGGCGTTCCAATGAGTAACCACAAGGAAGAGGGGCACTTAGCCCAGGGTGGTGGGAGCAGAGGGGCAGTTGGGGAAGCTGACCAGCTCCAACAGTGGCCCTGCTCACTGCACCCTGGCAGTCAGAGGATCTGAACCCCACTGTGTCATTCAGGGCTGTGCACATAGACCCCCCACACTGGTCTCATCTCTTCTGATTCTCTCTCCCTCAGGTCCAGCTTGAGCCCATTTACAGATGCCTGGTGGCAGATTTTCTTCTTCATTTTCTATGTTGATGGGAGCCTGCAGGAGCTGGACCTGAGTGGAAACTTCCTGAGCTGCTCTGCAGTACATACTCTCTGTGAGGCCCTGAAATGTCCTCACTGCCACCTGAAGACCCTGAGGTGAGTTTGGCCCAGTTCTGTTCTGAAACAGGGATGGACAGGAGATGAAGACAGAAGTTGAGTTCAGAATGGGGTGTGGTCTTTGTATTCAACAAACATTCACTGAGCCCCTCTCTGGCCATGCACTGTGCCAGGGGCCATGGCTACTACAGTGAGCAAACACAGACAGGATTCCACCTTCACAGAGCTTGCAAGTGATTACCATTAACCACACAAACACATGTGTAGTTACAAGCCCAGATAAGGGCCTTTCATGAAAATGACCTTAAGAAAGCGAATATGGAAAAACGTCTGAAGACTACAGAGGATTTACCTAAGTGAGGTAGGAGGGAAGGAAGTTCAAAGTCCCTGTGCAGGAGGAAGGAAGGGCTGTCATGGAATTGAAAGCTGGCCAGTGAGGTTGCAGAGTGGAGAGGGAAGGAGCAACAGGGGCTACAGGAATCATGCAGCCAAACCATCTATGCAAGGCCCCGATGGGATCTGGGCATTTTTTCCTAATGCAACATAGTTATAATCAACACATCAGTACATTTTCAAAGGAGAAATACACTGCAGTATTAAAACAGAATGGAGGAGAGCAAAAGTAGAGGTTTGGAAACCAGTTCATAGAGAAATTTCAGTTGTTCCTATTAAGATGAAGAGAGCTTAAACTAAGGGAAATTAAAATAGTTTCTGTGTGTGATATTGTGAACTACAGTGTTGTTCATGGAAAGGGACAGAAGTGAAGGGATTGAAGAGATCTAAAATAAAGGAAAATAAACCAGAATGAGTAATAGATTGGATTCACAGAGAAAGGAAGATGGAGACATAGAAGATGACCTTAGGTTCAGGCTATAGGAACACATGGGATGGCGGTACCTTCACTGAAAGGGGAAATAGTGGAAGAGGAGTGGGTGGGGGATGGGATGTCAGGGGTGGGATTTTGTGCATACTTATCCCTAGTGCCTTTGAGGTAACGAAGGAGAATTATCAAGCAGGTATCAAATAAAGGTATATGCAAAAACAAGATGCCACATGAAGCAGACCTCAACAATTTAACAGAATTAAAACCATATAAATTCTATTCTCTGTACATAATATAATGAATTTGGAAATCAATAACTGAGGGAAATCTAGGAAATCCACACAGTCACTGACAAGAAACAACATATGCCTAAATAATCAATAGGCAAGATAAAATCACAGCAGAAATTTAAAACTTTGAGATGAATGAAAATAAAAATGCAACATACTGATACTTATTTTGTTCTGCTGAATCAGTGCTTAGAGGGACAGGTATAGATATCAATTCCTAGATTTTAAAAAGGAGATAAATGGTAAAACACCCATTAGAATGGCCAAAATATAGAACGAGACAACACCAAATGCTGAGAGTGTGAAGTAACAGAAACTCTCTTACATTGCAGGTGGGAATGCAAAGTGATGTGGCCTCGTTGCAGATTCCTACAAAACTAAGCACATCATTACCATATTATCCAGCAATTGTGTTTTTGTTATTTACTCAAGTGGGTTGAAAGCCTATGTCCACATTAAATCCTGTGTATGGATTTTTATAGCACCTTTACTCACAATTGCAAAACTGGAGAACAGCCAAGGTGTCCTTCTGTAGGGGAGCAGATAAACAAATTGTGGTACATCCATACAAAAGGATATTATTTTCTGGGGGTGGGGGGTGGGGGGAATGAGCCACAAAGCTATAAAAAGACATGAAAAAACATAAATATATGTCACTAGGTGAAAAAACACAATCTGAAAAGCTACATACTGTATGATCCAACAATGTGAAATTCTTTGAAAGGCAAACATATGAAGATAGTAAAAAGATCTGTGATTGCCAGGCTCGGGGATGGTAAGGATGGAAAGACAGCACAGTGACTATTCTGTATGACAGTGTAATGGTGGACACATGTCATTTTACATCTGTCAGAAGCCATAGAATATAAAACAGCAAAAATGAACCCTGATGTAAACTATGAACTTTGGTGATTATGGTGTGTCAGTGGGGGCTCACTGACTGCAATAAATGCACTGCTCTGATGCCCGATGTTGGTAATGGGGGAGGCTGTGTATGTAGGGGCAGGAATATGTAGGAAGTCTCCATGATTTTTCCCAAATTTTGTTGAAAAACTAAACTTATTATTTGAAAGATCTATTTTGAAGGATTATTATCGCCAATATATCTCCTAGGGAAATAAAGGAAACAAAGGAAACAAAGGGAAAATAAATAAAAGGGACTGCATCAAATTAAAAAGCTTAAGAAAGGAGCAGAAAAAAAGGAAAGGAAAGGAGGTTTCTGACCTCCGGCCAAGATGAAGGCATAGGTAGACACACTGTGCCTCCTTGCACAACCAAAAGAAGGACAACAACAAATTAAAAAACAAAAAACAACCAGAACTGACAGAAAATTCAACTGGATGGAAGTCCAACAACCAAGGAGTTAAAGATGAAACATTCATCCAGACCACTAGGAGGGGCAGATACTGGCAGCTGGGTGGACTGGACTCTCAACAAGGCAGCGGCTGGAGGACCAGGGTGGGCAAGGCAGCAGCTGGTGGACCAGGAGAGGTGGTAGCTTTCACCTGGGGGGTCCCACATTCACATGCAGATAAACCAGGTGGAATAACTGGGGAGCTACATAGACTGAACAACCCAGGGTTAGAGTATGATGAAATAAAGCCTTGAAGCCTCTGACTGAAAACACCTGTGGGGATTGAGACAGCAGTGGGAGAAACACCCAGCCTCACAGGGGAGTTCATTGGAGAGACCTACTGGGTCCTAGAACATAAACAAACCTACTCACCCAGGAAACAGCACCAGAAAGGCCCAATTGGTTTGTGGGTAGTGAGGGAAGTGACGGAAAACAGGCAGAGGGGGAGCAGAAGTCACTGTTTCCTCTCAGACCCCTCCCCCATACACAGCACTACAACGCAGAGACATGGGTTGCCCTGCCCTGGTGAAAACCAAAGGCTCTGCCCCTTACTACATAACAGGTGTGTCAAGACAAAAAAAAAAAAAAGACCCAAATGAAAGAACAGATCAAAGCTCTAGAAAAAATACAACTAAGCAACAAAGAGATAGCTAACCTATGAGATGCACAGTTCAAAACACTGGTAATCAGAATGCTCACAGACTTGATTGAATGTAGTCACAAATTAGAGGGAAAAATGAAGGCTATGCTAAGTGAAATAAAGGAAAATGTACAGGAAACCAACAGTGATGGGAAAGAAATCAGGACTCAAATCAATGTGGACCAGAAGGAAGAAAGAAACATTCAACCAAAACAGAATGAGGACACAAGAATTCAAAAACATGAGGAGAGGCTTAGGAACCTCCAGAACATCTTTAAATGTTTCAACATCCGAATCATAGGGGTGCCAGAGAAGAAGAGGAAGAGCAAGAAATTGAAAACTTACTTGAACAAATAATGAAGGAGAACTTCTCTAATCTGGCAAAGGAAATAGACTTCCAGGAAGTCCAGGAAGCTCAGAGAGTCCCAAAGGAGGAACACACCAAGAAGGAAGAAGGAACACACCAAGTCACATCATAATTACATTACCCAGGATTAAAGAGAAGGAGAATCTTAAAATCAGCAAGAGAAAAGGAGATAGTTACCTACAAAGGATTTCCCATAAGACTGTCAGCTGATTTCTCACAAGAAACCTAACAGGCAAGAAGGGGCTGGAAAGAAGTATTCCAAGTCATGAAAGGCAAGGACCTACATCCAAAATTACTCTATCCAGAAAAGTTATTATTTAGAATGGAATGGCAGATATAGTGCTTCCCAGATAAGGTCAAGTTAAAGGAGTTCATCATCACCCAGCCTTTATTATATGAAATGTTAAAAGGACTTATCTAAGAAAAAGGAGATAAAAAATATGAACAGTAAAATCACTGCAAACTCACAACTATCAACAACCAAACCAATGAAAACAAAAACAAAAAGAAAAATGAACTAAGCAAACAACTAGAACAGAACAGATTCACAGAAATGGAGATCACATGGAGGGTTATCAGCAGGGAGTGGGGACAATGAGGGGAAAGGTACAGGGAATAAGAAACATAAATGTTAGGTACAAAATAGACAGGGGGAGGTTAAGAATAGTATGGGAAATGGAGAAGCCAGAGAACTTATATATATGACCCATGGACATAGAACTTATATATATGACCCATGGACATGAAACCACAATGAGATATCACTGCACACCTGCCAAAATGGCTATCATTAATATATCAAGAAACAACAAGTACTGGCGAGGATGTTTAGAAAATGGAAACTTAGTGCACTCTAGGTGGAATGCAGACCAGTGCAACCACTCTAGAGAACAGTATGGAGTTTCCTCAGAAAAATTAAAAATGAAACTGCATTTTGATCCAGCAGTTCCACTTCTGGGAATATATGCAAACAATCCCGTAACACCAATTCAAAAGAATATATGCACTGCTATGTTCATATCAGCATTATTTACAATAGCCAAGATCTGGAAACAACCGAAGTGCTAGTCAGTGATGAGTGGACAAAATAACTGTGGTACACATGGACAAGGACAACGAGGGGGAGGATTGAATATAGGAGAGGGAAGGTGGGCAGAACAGGGGGAGTAATGGGGGGAAATGGGGACAACTGTAACTGAAGAACAATAAAAAAACTTTTTAAAAAAGCAGTGGTATATATACACAAAATTAGAATACTATGCAGCAGTGAAAAAGAAGGAAATCTTACTCTTTGTGACAGCATGGATGGAACTGGAGACTAATATGCTACATGAAATAAGCCAGTCAATGAAAGGCAAATAGCATATGATCTCACTTATCATTGGAATATAATGAACAAAATCAACTAAAGAGCAAAACAGAATCAGAGGCATGGATACATGGAACAGATTGACAGCTATAGGAGGAGAGTGGGGAGGTGGGGACTAGGAGAAAGAAGCTGAAGGGATTAGACAAAGAACATATGAATAGCCCATGGACAGTGGTGTGGGGATTGACTGTGGGAATAGGTGGGTAAGTGGCAAGGGGGGCAAAGGGGAAAAATTGGGACAGCTGTAAGAGCATAAATAACAAAAGGTATTTTTAAAAAGCAAACAAAGACAAGCAATATCATCACAGGGTATTAAAAAACTACAGATCAAAATTTCTTATGAAAATCCTCAACAAAATAATAAAACCATATAAAAAGAATGGTAAAGCATGACCAAATGGTGTTTATACGAGGAATGCAAAGTTGATTTAACTTAGGAAAACTGATCAATGCAATACATCTGTTAATAGAATAATTGATAAAAATTTCATGATCATCTCAAAAGACTTAGAAAAAACAGTTGACACAATCAAACACTATTTCACATTAATAACACCTAACAAACTTGGAATACAGGGAAACTATCTCAGCCTGGTAACAAACAGCTATGAAAAACCCACAACTCACATTACACTTAATGCTGAAAGAAAGAATGCTTTTGCCCTGAGAACAGGAACAAGACCAAACTCTTCACTCTTTCCAAGTCTATTCACCATTATACTGGAGACTCTATCCAGAGACAGAAGGCAAGAGATTGAAATAAATGTTTTACATATGATAAAGGAAAAAGTAAAATGATCTCTATTTGTACCTTACATGACTGTATTTTAAAAATCCTAAGGAATCCACAGAAAATAGATATTAGAACTAATAAACTAATTAACAAGCTCTCAGGATAAAAATTCAACATAAAAAATAAATTGTACTACATATTAGCAATAAAAAATCTAAAATTATAGTTAAGAAAACAATACCATATACAATAGCACAAAGAAGTATAAAATACTTGGGAATAAATTTAAAAAAACAAGAGCAAGACTCATATACTGAAAACTACAAAACATAGTTGAAGAAATTAAACCAAAATAAATAAATGGTCATACTTCCCATATTCATGGATTAGAAGGCTTAAGACTGGCTGTTAAGACAGCCATGCTTTCTAAACTGATCTATAGATTCAACTCAATCCATATCAAAATCACAGCTGCCTATTTGCATAAGTGGTCAAGCTGATCTCAAAATTCATATGCAAAGAAAAGTTCGCATGTCAAACCTTGGGAAACCCACCCTTCCAGATGCTGCATAGACAAGAGAAGTCAGCATCACTGCCTGAGGAGGAGCAGCCAGGGAGGGGGGAAAAACACCAAGGCAGTGTAGTGTCATAGAACCCAGGGGAGCAGAGGATTTCATGGAGCATATGGTCATCAAGGGCCATTGCTGCTGGGAGGTCAAGTACAATAAGGACTGAAAGTTGTCCTTTGGATTTGTGATAGGGAAGTGGTGGATGTCCTCAGCAAGACAGTTTTGTGAGGTGATGAAGTCAATCCAAATTGGATAGATTAAATGTGAAGACAGAGGTAAAAATGAGACTACCAATACAAACACATTTTTCAAAGATTTTGGTAGTGAAGAAAGAAAAAGAAGTACAGCAGAAGGGAATGTGGAAGTTAGAAGAGAGGTGTTTGTGGGCATGGTTGGGGTGTGTGTGCTTATTTGCACTGAATGAGGAAAAGGCCTAAGTTTGAATATGTGTTGATAAGGATGATAAAAAATACAAGAAGAAGGACAAATTGATGGCGTCCCTTTCCTCAGAGGGAGATCATGGGAGAAAGACTGGATTTGAAGGAATTGGGGAACACTTCCTACTTTAACAGAAGGGCAGGTGAGGACCAGGCAGAGAGAAAGTGGGCCCTGGACACACAGGTTTGACTGTAGGAAGCTGATGGATTTCCATCTAATGGCTTCACATTTTCTTGTGAAGTAGGAATTCAGTTCTATAGTTAGAGTTTGAGGGTTGCAGTGTTAGAGACCTGGGGAAGGTAAAATATGGAAATGGCTATTGTTGAGTGGGAGATTTCTGTCTTCCAGGCATTGTAGGGGCCCATGTGAGAGTCACTGTGGGATTCATACTGGCAGCCCCTGCCCTTGTTACTCAGGTGAGAGTGAGAGTCGGGGAGTGGGAGAAGGACAGAGGTGGGGGTGGGCCAGAGGAGTATGATGGGAGGTCAGAAGGTAAGTCATTCAGCCATGTTGCCATGGCATGTCATGGAATCTAAGCTAGATCCCAAGTACAGTGAAAGAAGAGAGAGAGAGGGAGAGGGAGAGGGGGGGAGAGAGAGAAAGGAAGCGAGCTGAGAGACTGGGAGAAAGGAGAGAGTGAAGGGATTGCTCACTGAAGAAGGGTCCTGGTGGGGTAAGGTGGGCAAGCAGGGGATGGTAGTAAATCCATACCCCACCTTTCAAAAAACAATTCTAATGAGAACCAGCTAAGTCCAGGATTAAAAACCTTTAAAAGGGTCTCAGAAATCCTGCTTTTACCTTAAGCTTTACACCTAAGTGGGAAGACACCAATCTACAATGTACCCCTTATATTGCATTAGAATTTCACAATATCAATCAATTCTATATCTACACAAGGAATATCTTCTGACCCATTGAAAAAGAAAAAAAAAGACCCTGTGTAAATGGCAGAGCCTAGAAAGTTATTTCCATTTTCCACATAATAAAAGCTGAACCTTGGGGAGGTTAACTGACTTGCCCAGATTTACACAGGAGAATGGGAGGCCTGGGACTAGAACCCAGTGAGTGCACAGCCCAGCACCACCTCCAACTCTTCACCATGAAAACCAGAATTGAAGCCATGCTGACTCAATGAGGTGGTGTAATACAAAGTAGTTGTTCACAAGAATACTAACTGGATAAGGCAGATGTGAATATTTTTTCATTAGAAAAATTGATTCAAGTAAAAGAACTCAAAGATTTATGTCGTTGGATGTAAGACTGTCTAAGACCTTCAAACAAAGTCCAAGCCAATGATTGGATTTATCTTGAAATCAGTTGAACATGTTAGACTCAAGGATTCTGTGTTTTGTTTTCTATGAGCATGTAAATATGGGTGTAGTACATGGACAAACTAGAAAGAAGTGGTAAAAATAAAATGTGAGAGGAAATTGGAGATGGAAAGAGGTGATTCCAGAAAGAAGGGAGGCAAGAGGATGTGGAATCAAAGACACAGGGTGGTAGAGCCTTGGCCCTCAGAGAGAGAAGGAACAGAGAAGGGCTGCATGAAAACTGAGATGCGGGGCTGCGTGAAATCAGGACGGAGATGTAGAAGAAAGTCAAGGGGCTTGGGTCCTATGGCAGCAGCATCCTTCAAGCCCTGTTCTGAACACCTGGGATATATTATCTTCTTTGACCTTGGCAACCACTGTGTGCAGTAGGCATGGTGAATTCATGTTACAGATCAGCAAACTTGACGATGAAGAAACCTGAACACAGTCTTCAAATGGTAACTGACAGAAGAAAGATTGGACACCAAATCTCTCTGTCATCCAACCAGGAGAAGAGCAACCATGCCCCACTTTTAGTGCCTTCTACCTCATTCAGAGCCTTTGACAAGGGCCTTGAATTTAACTCAAACGACATGGAAACAGGGAAGGCTTTTAATCAAAAAGACTGAGGACTGACCTACTGTACTTTGTCTCTAGGTCAATGCCCCAGTATATGTGCATTTCTAGGGGTCTCAAGGTCTTAGTTACCTCTGCCTGACCCAGAGAGGTGCCATGTGTGTTAATGGGTGTTCATACTGTACAATTAATGGGTGAATAAACTCAAGACTCTCAGTGTGTGTATCCCACAGGTTCAGTGACTGTGGCTTCACCCCAGAGGTCTGCCAGGAACTGGCCTGTGGGCTGAGCACCAACAGGAGCCTGACCCAGCTGGACCTGAGTTTCAACAAGTTCCTGGATATCAGAGCCCAGCACCTTTTCCAGAAACTGAAAGCGTCCACCTGCAAGCTGCAGCAATTACTGTAATTTATCCTCATCGACACTACATTTTAAGATGGGACAGAGAGAAAATGACGTCTAGGCAGGGTGGGGTCATGAGGTGGGGAGCAGGTAGATGCCCTCATGTTGAAACACACCAAATCATCCCATGCCAGCTAAGTGGGTGTATGGCAGGGCTGATGTAGTTAAAGATTAGACTCAGTGTGCAACTGGAACGTTGCATAATGGTACCAAGTTGATGTGGGGAATAGCAAGGTTGGTGAGAGTCACAGAGGAGTGAGAAAAAGTGACCACCTGCCTCCTTTGTGGCTCCTTATCTGCAGGAGAAAGTTAAAATCTCTCAGGTTACCGAAACCCAGACACATCTTTGTCTTCCTTTTTGTCACAAAGGACCCCCAAAGGGCCACAGGTACTAAAAGGGAAACCAGACCCCAGTTATCAGGAGGAGAGAGCCTTGTGAAGAATGATGATGCACCCGTGCAAATCTCTCCCACAGGCTGATCAGATGTGGCCTCACCTCTGGCTGCTGCCAGGACCTGGCTTCCATGCTCAATGACAGCCCCAGCCTGACAGAGCTGGACCTGCAGCAGAACGACCTGGGTGACCTTGGTGTGAAGCTGCTCTGTGAAGTGCTCAGGAAGCCCACCTGCCAACCCAGGCTGCTGCAGTAAGGCCATGTGGGTCCCTGCAGGGCAGAGTGCAGGGAGGAGGGGGGAAGAATGGAAAGACATGTGGAGCCTTTTGTTAGACAGGGAAGTAAAAGGACAGAAAATGAATTGTCAGCCTACCTCCTTATCAGCTCTGCCAATTACTTAGGCCCAGAGACAATGAAAGGTCTTCAGCTAAGACTCAGTTTCCTCATCTGTTTAATGGACCTGTCATATCCACCTCATAGACTGTGATGAAATAAAATGCGTGTAATGAAAGGGCCGTTCTTAGAACAGACTTGAAAGCATCAAATGATAACCACTAATGAGGTCACATGCTCTAGTGGACTCCCAGGTTCACTTCCCCACTTCAGGGCAGTCTTCCCTTCCTTCCTCCATGGCCTCAGTCCTTCCTTCCTTCATTAATTCATTCCATATCTCTCAATGCAAAAGACACATGACTACCCTCCTCAAGAATTTTTACTGGCTCTTCATGGCCACCTGAACAAAGTCCAAATATTAAGAAGCACATTTAGCACCTACCACTATCTTATTATTTTCTTTGTTTCTATTAGCAGACTTTTTTTTATTTTAATTGTTCAAGTACAGTTTTCTGCCTTTTACCCCCATTCCAGCCCACTCCCTCAGCCCTCCCCACCTCCCTCCTGTTTCCACATATTCCCAAAAACCCTTCCACTTTTCCCCTAAAATTCTCTCTCCTCTCCCCTCTGGTCACTGTCAGCCTGTTCTCAGTTTCAGTGTCTTTTGTTCTATTTTGCTTATTTGCTTGTTTTGTTGTTTAGGTTCCTGTTAAATATGAGATGATATGGTATTTGTCTTTGACCGTCTGGCTTATTTCACTTAGCATAATGCTTTCCAGTTCCATCCATGCTGTCGCAAATGGTAGGAGCTCCTTCTTTCTTTCTGCTGCATAGAATTCCATTGTGTAAATGTACCATAGTATTTTGATCCATTCACTTACTGATAGGCACCTAAGTTGCTTCCAGCACTTGGCTATTATAAATTGTGCTGCTATGAACATTGGGGTGCATAGGTTCTTTTGGCTTGGTGTTTCAGGGTTCTTAGGATATAATCCTAACAGTGAAATTGCTGGGTCAAAAGGCAGATCCATTTTTAGTTTTCTCAGAAAATTCCATACTGTTTTCCATAGTGGTTGTACCAGTCTGCAATCCCAACAGTGCACTAGGGTTCCCTTTTCTCCACAACCTCTCCAACACTTGTTGTTTGTTGCTTTGTTTATCATGGCCATTCTGACTGGTTTATTTTGTATCTTTACCCTCAAACTTCATCTCCCCTCAGGTAGCCTTTTTCTCAACATCACTAAACTCATGCTATAAACTCAAATCCACCCTGTCAGCTAGTAGACTCCCATCCTTCCACCTCATCTTGATGAACTCTTACCCACCTTTCAAGGCACCCTCATATGTCAGCTCCTCCTTCCCTGCCTGGTCAAAATTCACACTCCACACCTCTGCCTTCAGCTTCACCCATCATGCCCCTCTTTACTCTATTTCACTCATTCATTAAGCACATACTCATTAAGTTCCTATTATGTGTGAGACACAGCACTAGGTGCTGGGGTTAAATAGAAAATGTAAATTCCTTCCTCATGGAATATCCATTTGTGCAGAAAAATCAAACACCAAATAAATAAGTAAATATATTGTAGGTGATTTGGTCTACAGAGGAAAGTAAAGCAGAAAGGAATGGGGGCTGGAGTTGCAGCTGCAATTTTAAACTAGAAGGGTTAAGAGGCAAGATTTCCCCAGGGGAACTTTTGACCAAATTCCAGAACCAGGTGAGAGAACATGCCCTGAGGTATCAGGTGAGAGCATTGTCCCTGGCAGAAGAAACAACAGATGCAAAGGTCCTGAGATGGGACCTTGCCTGGACTGTTTAGGAAGTACACAAAGGCCAGTGAAAATGCAGATAAAGAAGGATACAAGATGAGAACAGAGATGACAAGAAGGCAGGTCTCAAGTGTCCCCTAGTCAAAAACAAGGAACTTGAATTTACCTCAAAAGATATGGAAACATGGAGGCTTTTGATGAAAACAGATCTGAAAACTGACCTGCTGTTCTTTGTTTCTATGTCAATGCCCCAGTATATATGAATTACTGTGTGTCTGTGGAGTCCCACTTACCTCTCCCTGACTCAGAGAGGTGCCAGTGGGTGCTAGTGGGTGTAATAGAATTGTCAGTTGTAGTAGAATTGTCGGGTAAACTCAAGGCTCTTGGTACATGTCTCCCACAGGCTGGCCTACTACAGCCTCACCGCAAAGAGCTGCCAGGACCTGGCCTGTGGGCTGAGCACCAACAGGAGTCTGACTGAGCTGGACCTGAGTTTCAACAAGCTCCTGGACATTGGAGCCCAGCACCTTTTCCAGAAACTGAAAGAGTCCACCTGCAAGCTGCAGCGCCTGCTGTAATTGCTCCTCACTGACACTATTTGGAAGGTTGGGGCTGCGAGAAAGTGAGAGCTAGGAAGGACGGGGTGATGGGGTGGGGAGCAGATAGATGCCCTCATGTTGAAAGGCACCAAATCATCCCATATAAGCTAAGTGGGCATTTGATTGGATGATGTAGTTAACAATTAGACCCAGTGTGTAACTGGAACATTGAGTAATGTTACCAAGTTGATATGGAGAGTGTCAAGGTTGGTGAGAGTAACACAAGAATGAGAAATGATGACGAGCTGCAACCTAGTGGCTCCTTAGCTGCAGGAGAAAGTTAAAATCTCCAAGGTTCCTTCAGCCACACATGTCTTTGTCTTCCTTTTTGTCACAAAGGACCCCCAAAGGGCCACAGTTACTAGAAAGGGAAAACAGACCAGTTACCCCAAGGAGGGGCCTTGGGAACAATGATGATGGGCCCATGCAAATCTCTCCTACAGGCTGATCACATGTGGCCTCACATCTGGCTGCTGCCGAGACCTGGCCTCTATGCTCAGTGACAGCCCCAGCCTGACAGAGCTGGACTTGAGGAAGAACAACCTGGGTGACTTTGGTGTGAAGCTGCTTTGTGAAGTGCTCAAGAAGCCCACCTGCCAACCCAGGCTGCTGCAGTAAGGACCTGTGGATCCCTGCAGGGCAGAAGGTGGGAAGGTGACCTAAGAGGAAAGGAATGTGGGTCCCTGAAATGGACAGAAGAAATAAAGGGGCAGAAAATGAATTGTCAGCCTGCCTTCCCTACTAGCCCAACCACTTACTCAGTTCACGAGATATGGGAAGGTCTTCAGGTGAAACTCAGTTTCCTCATCTGTATTTTGGAACTTCCATATCCACTCATAGACTGTGATGAAATAAAATTATGTAACACGGGACAGGTCTCAGAACAGAGTTGAAAGGATAAAATGATAACCACTAATGACATCACCTGTTCTAGGGGACTGCCAGGTTCACTTCTCCACCCCAGAGCAGTCCTCCCTTCCTTCCTTGCCTCATTCACTCATTTATTCACTTCATGACTGCCATATACCAAGCAACAGACACTCCAGTGCCCTCCTAAAGCTCACACTCCAGTGCCAACCTGAGATTTGATAACCACATACTAAAACACAGTGTGCATTTCTAAGCCCCATGAAGTTTGGGAAGGGAAAATGTACTGTGTTATAAGAGTGTAACATAGGGGGAGATGGAATTACACTGAGGGGTAGGGAGGGCTTCTCTGGGTAGTGACATCAGGCTGAGACCTGAAGCACAAACAACAGCTGACCAGGCTTAAGCAGGGGCCGCTGTCCAGGAGAAGAACAGAATGTGGGGGAGACCCCAGGTCAGACACAGGCTCAGAGCCCTGGAAACCCCTGTGGCTGCAGTATAGGGACCACCCCCACCCCTGACCCTTGCTCCCATGCTGCCTGTCAGCCTCTTCATCTTTCCTCCCCATCCTGAAAAGAAGCCCACAGGCAGATTCTGATAACATTTCCCTGCAGGTCTGACTGGGTCCCTGTCACACACTCTCAGAGCTGACAGGGCTCCAAATCTCATGTCCTGATCCCAAGGTCTTGCCTAAGGCTCCAGCCAACTCTCAGCAGAGGCACCAAAGCTCAAGTTCATAGCCTTTCCACCCCAGGCCCCCCTTTCTCAAACCTAGAGCAGCAGGAGGGACAGGATAGTAGGGTTAAACACTCTACATGTAGGTCCCCCAATGCCCCCTCTGACCCTTCACACACAAGGGAGCTCCAGTCCATGGGGTTGGCACCTTCACACCCCAGCCCCTCTCTACTGGGCACTTGTGGCTGCCCCCACCCCTTCATGTTGAAGGGCCTCTCCAGAGCTGGGCCTGACTGTACATCTGCATTATTGCCCTGCTCATCAGTTCCTGGTCACCTCTTAGTAGCCTCAGAGAACCTCTTTCTTGGATATCCTAGAAAGGTTTCTGTCTCCTTTTTTCATAGAGCCCCAGGACTTTGCTGAGGGGGAACCCCTCCTACATCATGGCCCCATACCCTCCCCAGGGGAGAGCTGCTCTGACAGCAGTAGTGAGTACAGTGTGCACCCTTTACAGGGAGCATGGTCTTCTCACCTCCATGTTCATGGCTCACAGTAGGCAAAGAAGAAGATGTGGAGGCCCAGAGAGGGCAGCAGCTCCCAAATCCAATGGACACCTCAGCACACAAGGCCTATGAGAATGGGAACAGGGATCCCTCTCTCTGGAAAATCTTCTAGCCTCTAGGAAGGAAATCCCAGGACCTATTCCTATGTGGTCATTTTGAGGCCATGGAGACAGGCTGTCCTCTGGTGGCTGCTGTGAAGTGCTGCCCACTTCCCTTCCAGGAATGAAGATGTAACCCAAGGTCCTAGGAGTGTTTCCAGCAGCTGGCTACAGGGATGGACCTCACAACTAGAGCCATCTCACACAAGGTCAATTCCACCTCCTGGGGTCCAATGACAGACCTGGGTAGTCATATAAAGACCCAGCCCATCCTCCCAGTATGGAGTGGCCTAGAGGGTCACCCCCACATTAGAAGTCACGCAGAGTCACTGTGTCTCTTGAGTCTGCATCACAGCCCAATGTGTCCCTCTGCCCAATCTTGCTTCTTTCTTTCCTTTGTCCTGGGGTTGACCCAGCAACACACCTTATAAACATCCTAATGCTATTTATCATCTCAGAACCTGGTTTCTAGAATCTAACCTGTGACAGGTTCCTGTGGGAGGTAGAAGATTCCATAATTCTGGACTCTGAGGACCATGAGGTCTTGTGGGGTTCCAGGATAACCAGGTTTCCTTTGTGCTTGCAGCGTGGATAAGACCCAGCTGAGTGACAAGGTGAAAAAGATACTGAGGGACCTGAAGCAGGAGAACCTTCACCTTGGATCTTATCCACAGACAGGGGCCAGAAGTGAAGTGAGTAGATGTTGGAGGCAGAGACAAACTGAAGCAGGAAGAAGCCAAAAACCCACAGGAGTACTGAGCCTGGATCAGCCCAAAAGTGTTCTGTGTTATTCCCAGTGCACTGAAGCAGCTTCCTCAGAGATCTCAAGGAATATGAGTGCCTCTCTGCCCAGGAAGAAAAGACTGAGTTTCCCTAAAGAGGACCCAGGTAAAAGACAGGTGGATGATGACACATTCCCACTCAAATGGCATAGATCAGATTCAGGTACTTCAAAGGGGACAAAGAGGGAGCATCATTAATTGGGACAGGGGTGTGGAGATATGGAAGGTCATTCCCTCCACCCTCCTTCCTCTGGTGTGGGACATGCCAAAATGCCCCCCAGGATAGCCCTGACCCACGCAAGAACAACCACATCTGGAACCTTGCAAGATCTCTGCTTCCCTCTCTCCCAGCCTCAGGGGCTGTGGCCCCTCCTCTCCAGAAAATCACTGGCTTGTCTCAGACTCTAACTAGGGCCCAGTCTCCCAAGGCCCACACTGGGCTTCTGACACATGGGGGTCCCCTCTCCATCTCTGCCCATCCATTTTTTGAGCCACATACCTCTCACAACCTACCTTCCTGGTGGAGGCTGGAATAGCAATATTTCTGGACCAGTGGGAAGGGGGAGGTGGCAGGGTGTGGTCAGGGGGCAGCAATGTTGGCCTCCTCATACAGCAGGCAGGCAGCCCCAGGAATAGGGACAGAAGACCCAAACGCACTGCCTGCCAAAGTCCAGGTAGACCCGTCATGGGAAGGGCCTTCCATGGGGGAGCTAAGGGGGAAGGGAGACCAGACAGGAGAACCTAAAGCTGACCACCACCCCGCTGTTCCAGAGGGGAGCTCACCTCATGTAGTACAGGTAGAATCCTTCTGTCTGTCTTCTCCCTCTAGTGACTGAAGATGACTTCTGGGGCCTCACAGGGCCTGTGGCTACAGAAGTGCTCAACAAAGACAAGAGTCTGTACCTGTGAGTGGGGGGACTTATTCTGCCAGGATAGTCTACCTCAACCCCCGCCTTCCCCATATGGATTCCCAACAGATACTCCTCACCCTACTCATGGCCACTGGTTCCCTTCCATTGCCAAGCCAACAGACAGACACAGGGCTGATATACTGGGTGGGTGAATTTATTAAGGAAAAAGTGGTTTATTGGGGGTTTTATTATGCATAGTTGCAAACAAACACACACAAAAAAAACAAAGCTAAAAAAGGTTCCACTTACCATTCAGAAATCGAAAGCATTTTTGTATACCAGCAATGAAATATCAGAAACAGAAATCAGGAAAAAAAATCCCATTCGATATAGCAACAAGAAAATTAAGTTCCTAGGAATAAACCTAACCAAGGAGGAAAAAAGACCTGTCCTCAGAAAACTACACAATCCTAAAGAAATAAATTAAGGAAGACACAAGCAAACAGAAGCATGTATTGTGTTCACGGACTGGAAGAATTAACATCATCACAATGTCCATACTACCCAAAGCAATTTATAGATTCAACTCAATCCCTATTAAAATACCAATGACATATTTCACAGATATAGAACAAACATTTCAAAAATTTATATGAAACCATAAATGACCCTGAATAGCCTCAGCAATTTTGAGGAAGAAGAACAAAGTAAGAGGGATTGCAATACCTGATATCAAACTGAACTACAAGGCCACTGTAATCAAAACAGCCTGGTACTGGCATAAGAACAGACACATAGATCCGTGGAACAGAACAGAGAGCCCAGAAATAAACCCTTGTCTCTATGGTCAATTAATATTCAACAAATGGGGAAGAAGCATAAAATGGAGTAAAAATAGCTTCTTCAACAAATGATATGGGGAGATCTGGACAGCTACATGCAAAAAAGTGAAACTTGACCACCAGCTTATGCCATATAACAAATAAACTCAGGGTGGATAAAAAACTTAACTATAAGTCACAACATCATAAAAGTTCTAGAGGAGAACATAGGGAGAAAAATCTCAGATATTTCTCCATGCAGCAATATTTTCACTGATATGTCCCCTAAAGCAAGGGACATAAAGGAAAGAATAAGCAAATGGGAATTCATCAAAATAAAAAGCTTCTGCACAGCTAGAGAACACATCAGCAAAATGAAAAGAGAACAAAACATATGAGAAAATATATTTGCAAATGATACCTCGGACAAAGGTTTGATCTGCTAAGTATATAAAGAACTCATATGACTCCACTGCAGGAAGACAAAAAAAAAAAAATTTAAAAATGGGCAAAGGACCTGAGCAGACACTTCTTCAAGGAGGACATACAGAGGGCCCAGAGACTTATGAAAGGATGCTCAGCATCACTAGCCATCATCAGAAAGATGCAAATTAAAACCATACTGAGATACCACTTCACACCGGTCAGAATGGCCATCATAGCCAAGTCAACAAACAACAAGTGTTGGAGACGTTGTGGAGAAAAGAGAACCCTGTTGCACGTGGGTCACCGGCCAGCAGTGACCACGGAACACTGTGGATGGCTCGACAATAAACACGCGAGAAATAACAACATGCACAGAGACAAACTAGTTTCTGTGGGGAAGTAGGGACGAAATGGCCACCCCCCTAGTGGGGAGCGCGCTGATTTACAGTCCATACCTGCTTTTATTGGGCTCATTCTGCATAATAATTCAGGTAAAGTACAGTACTCATTCGGGGAAGTAAGGAACCATAGAAAACAAAGAACTCTGCCGGTCTATTGAGTCGGGGGTCAAAGAGCTGTAAGACTGAGGAACAAACTAACTTCCTCCTAAGACCCTTCTCATTCAACTGAGAGCATTCTAAACAAAGAAGGTTTCACAGTAATTTACATGTTCTTTCTTAGGCCTGATCACCCCGGGGAATCTGCACTTCTCAGTACTGAGCTGCACCACCCTGTCATTGTTTCAGGCTTAGGTGGAGCAAGGGAACTAAGGCAACCCAGAGACAAGGAGGTTTTTTCCCAGACGCTGAGAGCTCAGGCTATGTCAAAGCCGAGGAGCGAGGGTCCATCACCCCCTTTTGCTGCAGCCCCCCAAGTCCTTCTTTTGGGGGGGGCCTCCCAAAGTGATCGTGCCTGTCTTAGGTCGTCCCCCCTGTGGGGAATCTTACCCGTCTTTGGCTAACCGACCAAGCTTTTTGGGGTTCAGTCATGAATAAAGCAGCAGAAGCAACATTCCTGCCAGGGAGATAAGCTTTTGTCTCCTTGCTGGCTTACGGTTCCAAGGGCATTCCCTTAGCCTTAGCCTAAGTGGGGGTTTCAGCTTCTGATACCAGTCAGGGCGGTTCCCAACAGAACCCTAGTGCACTGTTGGTAGGAATGCAGATTGGGGCAGCCACTGTGGAAAACAGTATGGAATTTCCTCAAAAAACTAAAAATGGAATTGCCTTTTGACCTGGCAATTCCACTGCTGCGACTATACCCTAAGAACCCTGAAACACCAATCCTAAAGAACTATGCACCCCAGTGTTCATAGCACCACAACTTACAATAGCCAAGTGCAGGAAACAGCCTAGGTGCAGACCCATCAGTAAATGAGTGGGTCAAAAAACTATGGTACATTTACACAATGGAATTCTATGCAGCAGAAAGAAAGAAGGAGCTCCTACCCTTCAAGGTAGCTTGGATGGAACTAGAGAGCATTATGTGAAGTGAAATAAACCAGAGGGTGAAAGAAAAATACCATATGATCTCACCTATAAGTGGAACCTAATCAACAAAACCAACAAACAAGCAAAGTATAACCTGAGACAGTGAAATTAAGAACAAACTGACAGTAACCAGAGGGAAGGTGGGAAGGGATGACAGAGGCAGAAAGGGGAAGAGTCATCAAGAACATGTATAAAGGACACATGGACAAAGCCAAAAGGGTGAAGGATGGAGGGTGGGAGGTGGGGACAGTGGTGGGGGGGAAATGAAGACAACTATACTTGAACAATCATAAAAAATGAACTAAGAAAAATAATAATTTTTTTTAAAAAAGGAAGTTCCACTTACCAATTACTCATCTCCAACAACCCTTTTACCAACCCTTTTACCAAATTTCTTTCAACTATCCACTTCCCCCCATTTTGTTTTTACAGTGTTTTAAATCCAAGTGATCAGATGATTCATCCTTACATATTTTGTGATGCACTTTGAAAAAGACACATACACATAAAGTCCTTTTCTTCAATAACCACAACACCATTATCATATCTAACAGTGTTTACAAGTTATTTCCCTGTCATCTAACACCAAGTCTGTATTCAGATCCACTCAGTTGTCCAACATGTGTCCTTGGAGGTGGGCTGTTCTAATCAGGATTCAGACAAAGTCCACTCCTTGTATTTGGTTTATTATGTCCAATAAATCTCATTTAAATCTCATTCCATCTATATGTTCTTTTTATATAAATATCCATAATGTGCAAAGTATGCAAATAACAAGGAGCCCTGGCCTGCTTCCCAAGGGTTCCCAGTCAAAAGTAATAAACACCTATAATCTTAGTCCCCATCTCTCAGATAATACAGTGGCATTTGCTGTCACAGACATGATCTGCGTTGGGAGACAATATTACCCCCAACTTGCACACACAGAAGCTGACATCCCAGGGACCCATTCTTTACCCACAGGAAACCCAGGTAAAGTGTACGATCTCTATATGGTGTTTCTTTATGCTCCAAGAGGTTAGCATTAATAGCACCATATAAATTGCTTTAATTATAGAAAAATTGGCCCTATAAATACAATAACCCTTTCCTATTTTATTATATATTATTATCACTCCCATCATCATTACAGAAACAGCTAACCACACCCAGACCTATATGAGCTCTCAGCACCCATTAGGTCACTTATCACTCACAACTCCAGGAGATGGCGCTATTCTTACTTTACTTACACAAAACTGGGATGAGGGACATCAATGACTTGCTCAGGGATCCACAGTAGAGAGCAGAGGGGCCAGGACTCAAACCCACATCCCTCTGACAATGGTATCTGAGCTTGCAGCCACTCTGCTAGATACACAGGGCCATGCACAGGGTCAGACATTCAGTAGGTACTCAGTGAGGTTGTGTAGAGTGAGTAATTCACTGCCTACCTCTCCCTGTTCTCCCAGAGTTCACTTCCCCATGGCTGGCTCCTACCATTGTCCCAACACGGGTCTCCACTTTATAGTGAGAAGGCCAGTGACCATTGAGAATGAATTCCATGCCTGGAGACAGTTCCTGGACCAGATTGTCCCACAGCACAGCTGGATGGTGGCAGGGCTTCTCCTTGACATCAAGGCGCAACCAGGAGCTGTGGCAGCTGTGTACCTCCCTCACTTTAAAGATCTCCAAGGTAAGCAGTGGGGGATGTGAAGGGCAGGTGACAGTGGTAAGAATGGGCTTGAAGTGACCTCAGTTGGCAATGTCCTGAGGAGGGAGCTTGTGGCTTCCTCAGACAGACTGAGGAAGAGTTATACAAGTGCAGACAACTTTCTCTCTTATTCCACAGTGCTCTGGGCATATCCTTTTTCAAACATTTCTGTTCACAAGCATCATAATTATTTTTGCCTGAATTACTTGAAATTTTCCCTCAATCAAAAGTAGTCTCCTCTATAACAATAATAACTAGCATTTTACAAAGTTTTCTTCATGTGGATTGTATCACTAGAGTCCCATCAGGAAACATGACACACTCAGTTGAGATTTTCAAAGAGACTTTATAAAAACTAGACTGTTTACAAAGTAACGCTAAGTTAACAAACAAGAAAGGTTGGGGTCCCTGGAGGCTAACAACAAATAAAAAGCCATTGATACTATCACTGTGAGAGAAGAAACAATGTCACCAGACTCCAAGGGAGAGCTCAAGCCAGTAAAGAGGGGCACCCAGTAAGAAACAGAGTCAAAAATGGTTACATGGTTGTCCCAAACTCTCCCACCTCCAAAGACTTCCCACAGATTAAGTTACAAAAGATGTAGGTTCTCAGTCAAAAACCTCATAAACCAACCCAAGGCATCATATGTGAGAATCAGCAGAAATCTCAGACACCAGATATCAGTCCTAAAAATAGTCATTAAAGTATGCACAAGAAGCAATAAACCAAGTTTGTGAAAACAAGCTAAAATGACAGAAAATATAATAAAGCATAAATAAGAAAAGATAAACTGACATGGAAGAAACTATGAGAAGGCCTAACATACTTTTAATCAGAATTCCAAAAGGATATTATAGAGAAAATGGAGAAGGTATAATATTCAAAGAGAGAATTTCCAATAAATTACTAGGATTGCTGAAATATATGATCTCTTTTTTTTATTCATTTTTATTGATTATGCTATTTCAATTCTCCCAATTTTACCCATTTGCTCTTCTTCCACCCTGCACCCCCCACTCCCTCAGGCAATACCCACAACATTATTCATGGCCATGGGTCAGGAGTATAAGTACTTTGGCTAGTCCATTTCCTATACTGTATTTCACATCCCCATGACTATTCTGTAGCAACCAATTTGTACTTCTTTTTTAAAAAAGATTTCATTTATTTATTTAGAGAGAGGGGAAGGGAAGGAGAAAGAGAGGGAGAGAAACATCCACCTGAGAGAGAAACATCAATCAGTTTCCTCCCACACACCCCCAACTAGGGACCTGGCCTGCAACCCAGGCATGTGCCCTGACTGGGAATTGTACCTGTGAGTTTTTTATTCACAGGCTGGCACTCAGTCCACTGAGCCACACTAGCCAGGGCCTATTTGTACTTCTTTATCCCTCACCTCTACACACATTCCCTCACACCTCCTCCCATCTAGCAACCATCAAAACCATCTCCCTGTCCATAATTCTGTCTCTGTTCTTCTTGTGTGCTTAGTTTGATTTTTAGATTCAGTTGTTGATAGATCTGTATTTATTGCCATTTTATTGTTTATAGTTTTGATCTTCTTTTTCTAAAATAAGTCCCTTAATGTAACATTTCCTATAATGTAAAATATTATATTCCATATAATACTGTTTGGTGACGATGAACTCCTTTCATTTTTCTTGCCTGGGAAGCTCCTTGTCTGCCCTCAATTCTAACAAGGAGGAAACTTAAAAATCCAAAGCAGGAGAGAGGAAAGAGATAAATTAGCACTGAATCAATTATAGTGAATCTACAAAATGCAAAAGTCTCAGGGCAGGTTTTAACGGCAGCCAGAAAGATTATTGAGCAAGGTGCTGAAATTAGGATATCACCTGATTTTTCAGCAGAAGCAATTAGAAGCAGAAGACATGAATGATATTCTCAAAGTTTGGAGAAAATAATTGTCAATCGCAAATTGAAACCACAGAAATATTATTTTTAAGAACAGGGGGTTGGTGTCAGAGGAATGGTGGCACATGAGATCCCCTTGGTGTCTGCGCCTGAAATTTCAACAATTTGATCAGCTATAACTTAACAAAAGATTCCCTGCTCAACATACAAGCAGACCTGTGAGATCCACACATGGAAGTATCTAAAGGTGAGCAAACAGGCAAGGTGAGAAGGGAGGAGAGCTCAGGCATTCTCAGACACAGCCTTGCAGCCCCAAGTTGTCAGAGGGCTTGGCTCAGAGACTGGACGAAGTTGACTGTAGCCGGTGGCTACATCTGGGAGGAGCAGAGTCTCAGTGGGCACTTCTGCAGGAGTGAGTGGTGCAAACTGCGCCTGCGCCTGCTGACGCAGTCGGGAATCCTGGACTAGGATAAGGCACAGGGGTTCTGCCAGTTTTGAGCCGTCCTGTGTTCAGTGTTTCCAACAAACAAAAGGAGCCTCAGAGCCCTGACACCTCTTAAACTCCCAGATTTTGCCTCCCCGGCACCCTTGCTGTCAGGTGTTAGAGCACGTCATCTGCAAACCCAAGGACTATTACGTCAAAATCCTTACTTCCCTGGGTGACTGATCCCCAGTTGGGGCAGGAGGTTACCCATTGGAACTCGCAGGTCACATTACCGAGTGGGCAAAACAAACCCTACCCCCAAATATCACAGCTGTATGTGGCATGCTAACTGCAGCCACAGACGTCAGCTTTAGGATTTCACAGGGCTAAAAAACTTGTGATTTCCTGCCACCTGCTGGAAAATAGTAGAAAGACCTCTTCACACAAATCGGCTAGTGAATTACCAATACATGGATCCCTAGACATAGAAGGAGCCCAACAAATACCATGAATAACCAAGGGAGTAAGGCATCTCAGAAAAAAAAAAATGGAAAATCTCCAGAAAGCAAACTGGAACACAGTGAAATATGTGATATACCTAACAGAGAATTCACGATTGCAGTTCAACGAACAAAATAAGTATTTTACCAAAGATCGAAAATTTTAAAAAGAACCAAACAGAACCCCTAGACATGAATCATTCAATAAAGGAGAACAGGAATAAATTACTGAGCATAGGAAACAGAGCCAATCAGATCTGTGAGAGAACTCCATCCCATGGAGCTCTTCCCCAAAGTGGATGAGAATAAGTCGTCCGAGACACAATCTTGTTCTGGGGAGAAAGGGGCTGGTGATTCCCTCTAGTGGAGAATGCCCCCAGCCTTTCCCCAAAATGGCTTTCTTTAGGATCAGAATGTGCAGGGGTATACAGTAGGCATGCATAGCTCATCAGTCAATGTCAACAGGTATTATCTATAGATAACAAATGAAGGAACACAGAGATGTGCCTCAGGGTCTGTGAGACATGCTGACACCAGATGGTTGTAAAGGCATATTTCCTGACCCAAGGAGTTTCACTCCTGATGCTTTAAACTTAATTGTCTGGTTTATGCCAACAAGGCTGTACAGAGCAAAGCAAGCTTCAAAGGATACAATGTATTTATCAGGCCTGATTTCCCACAGGAACCCTTAGTGTTAGTGTGGAGTCCAGCATGTCACCTGTATTCCTGGTTTTCCAGTGAGACTCACTGGCCTCTTTCAAGGCCTGCTCTCATGGGACTACAGTCTCCAAAACCACACAGAGTGATCCCCACACAAATGGGAGAAAGAATTAGTGATACTGAAGATAAGAATCTAGAAATGATGCAGAGCAAACAAGTAAGAACTGAACATAGAAAAATGAAAGACCTCTATGAGAACTGTCTGGCTCAATCAGAAAAAGCAATATGAGAATTATAGGTGCACCAGAAGAAGCAGGGAGAAGGGAACAGAGAGCCTATTCAAACAAATAGTGGATGAGAGCTTCCCAAACCTATCAAAAGAACTAGATCATCAAATCCAAAAGGAAACAGAACACCTCATAAATTTTATCCAAAAAGGCCCATGTTATTAATACTGTCAAAAATTAATGGAAAAAAATTCTCAAAGCAGCCAAGGAAAAATGAAAGTAACCTACAAAAGAAAGTCTATCAGGTCATCATCAAACTTCTCCCAGAAAATATAAGCCAGAAAAGAGTAGAACCAAATACTCAAATACTAAATGCCAGACATTACCACTCAAGAAAAATATATCTGACAAAGTTATTCTTTAAATAGAAGGAAAAATAAAGAACTTTCCAGTCATACATAGCTCGGGAATTTTATCACCAGAAAACCTCCACTGCAGGAAATATTCAAGGGAGTTATTCTACCTGAAACAAAGAGTAAAATCTCACAACACCGTGAGTAAGATCACAGAAAAAAAAAAAACCCTTACAGCATAAACAGGGATACTTTGTGACAACAGAAACATAAAAGGGGAGGGTGCAAAGGTTTGAACTGGCAAAGGAGGATGGAGATCAGATATATTCAAAAGAAAAGAAAATCAACTGTAAATATGCAACTTTTAAAATCAACTTAATGGTAACACACCCACAAAAAAATCTAAAACTGAGAAACATAGCTTTAGAACAGAGAAAACAGTAAAGATGTATGGAATACCCCCAAACAAAATCGATCAGCAGAAACACAAAGGGAAAGAAACTATGGAGGCACAGAGCTACCAGAAAACAAAGGATCAAATGGCTGCAGGAAATTCTCATACATCAACAATTACCATCAATGTAAATGAACTGAATTCACCAGTGAAGAGGCACAGACTAGCAAACTGGATCAAAAACAAAGCCCAACCATGAGCTGCCTTCGAAGACACATCTAAGGGGCAAAGGCAAAGGTAGATTGCAAGTGAAACGGTGCAAAATAATTCTCCAAGCAAATAACCTTCACAGAAAGGCATCTGTAGCCATACTGATATCTGACAAAATAGATTTCAAGATAACAAAGGTAAAAAGAGACAAAGATGGACATTCTGCAATGGTAAAGGGACACTACATCAAGAAGAAAACACTTCTTAATATGTAGACACCCAATCAGGGAGCACCAAAATTTATAAAGCAATTACTCACAGAGCTAAAGGGAGAAACAGTCCAAAACACAATCATGGTTGTGGACCTTAATCTTCCACTGACAGCTCCAGATAGATCATCCAAACAGAGAGTCAATCAAGAATTATCAGCCTTAAATCACACCTTAGATCAAATGGACATAATTGACATACAGAGTCTTTCATCCCAGATCATCAGATTACACATTCTTCTCCAGTGCACACGGGACATTCTCAAGGCTAGATCGTATGCTGGGTCACAAAACTAGCCTCAACAAATGCAAGAAGAATGAACTGATACCAACCATATTCTCTGACCACAATGTCTTGAAATTAGAAATAAATTGCACAAAGGAAGTAAAGAAACCCACAAATATTTGGAAGTTAGACAACACACTACTAAAACATGACTGGGTCAAAGAGGAAATAAAAGGTGAGATAAAAAGACATACACACAAATGAGAATGACAATACAACATATAAAAACTTCTGTGATGCAGTGAAAACAGTAACAAGGGGGAAGTTTATATTATTACAGGCCTGTCTCAAGAAACAACAGAAGTTCCAAATAAACTATTTAACATTACACCTCAAAGATCGAGAAAGAGAAGAGCAAAGGCAATTCAAAGTCAGCAGAAAAAATGGAAATGATAAAGATTAGAGCAGAATTGAGTGAAATAGAAAACAAAAAGCCTACATAACAATTAATAAAATGAAGATCTGATTCTTTGAAAAGATTAATAAAATTAATAACCCCCTGGCTAGACTCACTTAGGAATAAAGGGAAAAGACTTCTGCAGACAAAATCAGAAATAAAAGAGGAGAAATTTCTACAGACACCGCTGAGATACAAAGGATCATTCTGGAATGGTACAAAAGGCTATGAGCCACCAAATTCAATAACCTAGAACCTGGATAAGTTCCATGGAAATATATAACCTTCCTAGACTAAATCATGGAAAACTGAAAAATCTAAATAGACTGATCAGCACAAGGAATTTAAAACAATCATTAAAAACCTCCCAAAAAATAAAAGTCCAGGACCAGACTGATTCACTAGTGAATTCTACCAAATATTCACAGAAGATTTAAAACCTATCCTCTCAAATGCTTCCAAAAAGTTGAAAAGGCAATACATCCTGACATATTTGATGAGGCCAGCAGAACCCTCATACCAAAACCTGGCAAAGATAACACAAAGAAAGAAAATTACAGACCAATACCTCTGATGAGTACAGATGAAAAATTCTAAACCAAATACCAGCATCAAATATGCTGGTACATATAATATAACATCAAATACAATAATGAATTTAAAAATAAAACATCACAATCAACTGGGGTTTGTCCCGGGGTAAAAGGATGGATCAACACATGCAAATCAATCAGTATAATACACACATTAACAAGAAGAAGGACAAAATCATACAATTGTATCAATAGATGCAGAAATAGCATTTGATAAGGCACAATATCCACTTATCATTAAAACACTCAACAAAATAGGAATAGAAGGAAATTATCTCAACATAATGAAGAGCATATGTGACAAACACTCAGCCAATATCACACTCAATGGTGAAAAACTGAAAGCTTTCCCTCCAGAATCAGGAACAAGGCCAGGATGCCACTCTCACCACTCTTATTCAACATAGTTCTGGAAGTCTTAGCCAGAACAATAAGGCAAGAGGAAAAACAAAAGGCATCCAAATTGGGAAGAAAGAACAAAAAGTGTCGCTTTTTGCAGATGACGTAATTCTGTACATAGAAAATCCGAAAGACTCCATCAAGAACTATTGAAAGCGACAAACAAATACAGTGAAGTGGCAGAATACAGAATCAATGGACAAAAACCCACTGCTTTCCTGTTCACCAACAAGGAAGCCTCAGAAAAAGGAAAGAATAAAACAATTCCTTTTGCAATCGCAACCAAAGGAATAAAATACCTGGGGATAAACTTAACAAAGGATGTAAAAGTCCTAGATACTGAAAAGTACACATATTATTAAAAGAAATTGAAAAAGATACAATAAAATGGAAAGATATTCCATGTTCATGGGTTGGTAGCATCAACATAGTTAAAATGGACATATTGTCCAAAGCAATATACATATTTAATGCAGCCCCCATCAACATCCCAATATCATCTTTTAAAGAAATAAAACAAAAAATCTTCAGATTTATATGGAACCAAAAAGATCCCAAATAGCCAAAACAACTTTGAGAAAAAAAGAACAAAGCCAGAGGTATCACACTACCTGACTTCAAATTGTACTATGGAGCTACAATATTCAGAACAGCATGGTATTGAAGAAAAGCACACAGAGACATCAATAGAACAGATGGAGTAACCAGATATAAAACCACAGGTGTATGGGCAGGTAGTTTTCAACAAAGGAGCCAGAAACCTACAATGGGGAAAAGAAAGCCTCTTCAATGAATGTTGCCAGGGGAATTGGAAAGCCACATGCAAAAGAATGAAAACAGATTAAAGTGTGTCCCCAAGAACAAAAATTAATTCAACATAGTTCCAAGAGTAAATATAAGATCTGAAACAATAAATTACATAGGAGAAAACATAGCAACTAAACTCAATTTTGATCACTGAGAACATTTTATGAATTTGATGACAAAGCAAAGGAATAAATGCAAAAATTAATTAATGGGACTGTATGAAACTAAAATCTTCTGCACAGCAAAAGAAACTGACAACAAAACAAAGAGGCAATCAACCGAATGAGATACGATATTTGTGAACAACAGCTCCGACAAAGGTTTACTGTCCAATATATATAAAGAACTCATGGCCCTGGCTGGTGTAACTAAGTGGATTGAGTGTTGGCCTGCAAACCAAAGGATTGTGGTTCGACTTCCAGTCAGGGCACATGCATGGGTTGCAGGCCAGGTCCCCAGCAAGGGACGTGTCAGAGGCAACCACACATTGATGTTTCTCTCCCTCTTTTTTTTTTTAAAGATTTTATTTTTTTTTTTATTTTTAGAGAGGGAAGGGATGGAGAAAGAGCGAGAGAGAGAAACATCAATGTGTGGTTGCTGGGGGCCATGGCCTGCAACCCAGGCATGTGCCCTGACTGGGAATCGAACCTGGGATGCCTTGGTTTGCAGCCCACACTTAATCCACTGAGCTATACCAGCCAGGGCTCTCTCCCTCTATTTCTCCCTCACCACTCTCTTTAAAATAAATACATGCATACATACATACATAAAATCTTTTTAAAAAATAGAGAAAGAATTCATAAAACTCAACACCAAACAAACAATCCAAATGAAAAATGGGTGCAGGACCTGAACAGACATCTCTTCCAAGAAGACATAAAAATGACCAATAGATATATGAAAATATGTGCACCTCACTAACTATTAGGGAAATGCAAGTCAAGGCTACAATGAGATATCACCTCACACCTGTTGGGATGGCTGTTATCAACAAGACAAGAGATACCAAGTGTTAGAGAGGTGGTGGAGAAAGGGGAACCTTCATTCACTGCTGGTTGGAATGTAGACTGGTACAGCCACTGTGGAAAACAGTCTGGAAGTTCCTCAAAAATTAAAGAATAAAGTTACCACATAACTCAGCAACCCCTCTCCTGTCTATCTACCCGAAAATTTAAAGCACATGTATTCACAAAGGCATACATGTTAATTGCATGTTAATTGCATGTTAAAGGCTCCATTAATTGCAGCATTATTCACAGGGGCCAAGACACGGAGACAACCAAGGTGTCCTTTGATAAAGAATTAAATAAAAAGGATGTGGCTCATATTCACAATAGAATACTACTCAGCCACAAGAAAATATAACATACAGCCACTTGCAACAACGTGGATGAACCTTCAGAATACTATGCTAAGTGAAGCTCAGGCACTGTAGAGTCCCATTCACATGGGAAAGTTGAGGAGCAGGTGCAGAGGGCTCTGACAACAAGCTGAGACAAGTAACTTTTTCCCACCTGACCATCTATAGACTGATGAATAAGCCATCACAACAAACATCCTGCCCTTTCTGCAGAGTGAGATCTTGGCCCAGGGCATCTCCAAGGGCTCTGTCAGGGAGACAGGGGCTTGGCCAATGGAGTCATTATGCTCAGCTCTGACCATCAAGGAGAGAACCTGGTCTACTCTTGACCTGGAATGCTCGAGGCTACACTGCCACTCCCTGCTCACACCAGGGTATTTCAGGAGGACAGATGTCCTGTGTGTAAAGCCTAGAACCAGAATATAACAACAGAGCCTGAGAGGACAAGATGTGCCTCAGCTCCTGCTCCCAGCCTCCCAGTCACACCACTGTCTCAAGGGTGGGTGAGCTGGCCTCAGCCGATGATGAGGACCCTTGCCCTCATCTGGCCCATGCTTTCCTGTGGTTGGCCTGAGAAATGGAATTTTCCCAAGGAAGAGGAAACTATCCAACACAAGGAATTTGAGTTTTGAGACTGAAGGCCACATCAGGAAAGGCATGCATTCACCAAATGGTGGCACTTTCCTTTGAGGGCCCCTGAGACATGGTTCGTGATTACAACTGTGGACAATTACTGAGCACTCTTTGTCTGATACCATGCAAGGCAGCTCCATGTATATTCATATCATCTTCATTTCCTAATGACATAGTGAGTTAGGTGCTATTACCCATATGAAGAATTGAAGCACAGAGAGGTGAAGATGCTGGACCAGAGGTGGGATTCTAACCCAGGTATATGACCACCAGGAATAACAGATCCATGCACACTCACTCAGGTCTGCCCAAAACCCATGTCCACCAGCTTTGTTTAGGCCACATTCTGGACCTCACCCTGTAACCAGACAGGACCTATTTTCTTGGGATACTGCACAAAAATGCACAGAGTCTCACTGCAGCTCACTGAGCCAGGCCCAGCCAGGAAACAAAACCCTTTCTAGGTTTCCCTGTTGCCTCTGTCTGGGCCAAAGCTGCTGCTTTCCTGGAAACAATGACCCCAGGGCATAACAGTGTCCTCATTTAGGAATTGGGCACTGGCTGACTTTTTTAACTTTTTTGGTGAGCTCCTACATAAAGTTCTTAACCCTCTCAGTCCCAGACAAGCCGGACAGTTGGTCATCACAGCAAGAGAGCCAGGTGGATGCACACACACCACCTTCCAGAATTCAGCCAACATTAGCGAGGCACAGAGTATCTGCAGGGGCCGAGGGGACTGTGGTCAGAGTACAGGGCTCCCACCCTAGGGCTCTGGCTGGCTCATGACCTTGGGAAAAGCACACAGCTCCATAGGTTTCAGTCTTCCTAACCGACACCTAAGGACATTCTCATTCGGTGGAGATCTGGTGACCTCATCCACTGTGTGTCACCATGGCAGTGCCAAGTGCACTACCTCTTAGAGAAGCAACTGTGCAAAATACGGCAACTCACAGAAATGTTCACATCCTTTCACACACTTTTCACCTCTCTTGGGATTTATCAGTTCCAAGGTGCTACCCCAAGGGAAATAGAAAAGTTCTCTGCAGAAACATGTGCACTGCAGGACTGTTTATCATGGAAGAAACCTCAGTGCTGAAACAAGGAGGGAGCGGTGAACCAGGGATGCTGCATCACTAGCAGGGATCATGTGCTGCAGTCCTTGGAAAGGTCTGCAGGGGCTTGTGTCCATTCAAACCAGCATGGGGAAGACAGGAGACAAAGCTCCTTGCTGTGATGGGAACATGAAGAGGTGCTGCTACAGAGAAAGACTCATGAGACAGGGAAAGATGGTAATGATAGTTGCACTGCTTGGAGAGATGAGAGGTAAATTCTTCTGCATTTCATCAGGTGGTGTACACCACTGTGGTATTATTTTTCTTGAAAAATAGAAACAATTTTTACAATGGAACCTCATTTCTGGAACTTTATTTGTTTTGGAAGGCTGTTTGAGAAGCAATTTCTTGGAAAACTAAATACACCTAAGAGATGTGTAAGCGATTATACAGGTATCAACAGGAAAGGGCTATTGCATTGAGAACCAAAGTTTCCTTTGACATCCGAGACATTTTTACTCTGAAGTATTTGTTTAAAAACCTAATTGCTCTATATGGAAATGTTTGAGAAGTGAGGTTTGAGAAAACTTAAGTAGCAATCTCCACAGCCCCTCCTGTGATCGACATCAATCAGCAATATTCCCATTGGTGCTCACTCACACTGAGGGCCTGTGAGCCTTCCTGGATGTCCTACAGTTGCTCAAAAACTTCCTGCATTACAGCAGTTGCCATACAATGCAGTGATGGAGCCAGGACCTCTGACATGTGGGCCAGTGACTCTCCTATTACTAGTCTTCATCCCTCAAGCTCTCTCTCATTGTGTCAATGTTTGCATGTGGTGCATTGGTCATAGACCTTGGCTGCAATCAAAGAAAACAACACTGGCTGACTTAGGCAGATAGGGAGTACATTGAATAGCTCACAGGCATAGCAAATGATAAGGCAACCAGTCCTAAAGAAAAAAGGTGGAGGGGGGGGGTCCCACCAAGATGGAGGCATAGGTAGAAAACCTTCACTTCCTTGCACAACCAAAAGGAGGATAACAGCCAATCTAAAATCAATAAACAAACAGAAGTGCCACAAAATCAAACTGCATGGACCTTTGACAACAAAGGAATTAAAGAAACAGTCTACCAGACTGGTAGGAGAGAGACAGAGAGACAGTCAGATGGGTGGATGGAGAGAACCTGGGGCAAGGCAGCAGACCTGTGGGTGGGGCTGGCTGAACAGGAAACTGAGACTCAAAGCTGACTGTGGACTATGGCAGGGGTTGCCACATTGGGAGAAACCCCCAGTCTCACACAAGAGTTTGTTGGAAAGTGTGGCTAGAGCCCAGCAAGCAAGATGCATTGTTCCCTCTCTGGCCCCTCCCCCACAGACAGTGCCACAACACAGCAAAGAGGGTTGTCCTGCCCTGGTGAATACTTAAGACCCTCCCCCTTACAACTTAACAGCCAAAACAAAGATATATGGCCCAAATGAAAGAACAGAGCAAAACTCCAAGAAGAGAGCTAAGTGATGAGGAGATAGCCAACCTATCTGACGTGGAATTCAAAACATTGGTAATCAAGATGCTTACAGAACTCCCTAAGCTTGGTTGAAAAATGAAAGAACAAATGAAGACTGTCCAAAGTGAAATAAGGCAAAACATTCAGGGAACCAGCACTGAAGGGAAGGAAACCAGGACTCAAATCAACAATTTGGAACAAAAGGAAGAAATAAACAGCCAACTGGAACAGAATGAAGAAATAAAAATTCAAAAAAAGTGAAGAGAAGCTTAGGAACCTCTGGGACAACTTTAAACCTTCCAATATCTGAATTATAGTGGTGCCAGAAGGAAAAGAACAAGCGTAAGAAATTGAAAACTTAGTTGAACAAATAGTGAAGGAGAACTTCCCCAATCTGGCAAAGGAAATAGACTTCCAGGAAGTCCAGGAAGCCCAGAGAGTCCAAAAGTAATTGGACCCAAAGAGGAACACACCAAGGCACACCATCATTAAGTTACCCAAGATTAAAGATAAAGAGAGAATCTTAAATGCAGCAAGAGAAAAGGAGACAGTTATGTACAAAGGAGTGCCCACAAGACTATCAGCTGATTTCTCAAAAGAAATCTTACAGGCAAGAAGGGGCTGGAAAGAAATATTCGAAGTCACAAAAAGCAAGGACCTATATCCAAGATGATTCTATCCAGCAAAGCTATCATTTAGAATGAAAGGGCAGATAAAGTGCTTCCCAGATAAGGTCAAATTAAAGGAATTCATCATCACCAACCCCTTATTATATGAAATGTTAAAGGCATTTATCTAAGAAATTGAAGAAGATCAAAAACTATGAACAGTAAAATGACGACAAACTCACAATTATCAACAACTAAACCAAAAAAAAAAACAATGAAAACAAATACTAAGCAAACAACTAGGACAGAAACAGAATCAGAGAAATGGAGATCACATGGAGGGTTTTCAAGGGGGATGGGGAGGGAAAGAATAGGGGAGAAAGGTACAGGGAATAAAAAGCATAAATGGTAGGCATAAAATAGACAAGGGGGTTAAAAATGGTATAGGAAACAGACAACTCAAAGAACTTATATTTACAACACACGAACATGAACTAAGGGTGGGGGGAATGCTGAAGGGTTGGGGTGCAGGGGGGAGGAGGGATAAAGGGGGAAAATTGGAAAAACTGTAATAGCATAATCAATAAAACATACTTTTTAAAAAAAGAAAAGGTATATAAAAAGGACAAAAAAAGGGCAATAACCAAAAATGCTGAGAAGTCAAGGTTGTCACAAGTAAAATGGGGAGACATCTGCTGCAGACACAGCCCCTGCAGATCCCTCCTGCCACGGTGACTCCAGGACTCTTGAATCCATGGCTGCTGTCAAAAGAACCTCTGTCCTTTTACCTGTGTGTTACCACCTCTAGATCAAGGTCCTGGTTAAAATCACCCACTTAGTCCAGTCCTGGTCACACACCTGTGTCATTTTTTCATGGTGGCTGCAGCTTCCCAAGTGGAAGACCAAAAGTGAGTCCTGTCAAGACCCACACAATGAGGGCGAAGGAGGTTCTTCCACAAAGAGAAGGATCTGAAGGGTTCATGACAAACACTCCACAAAGGTACACTACCCATACACTCCATTTCCCACTGTACTTTCTGCTTACTGTTCTCTACCTGTGAGAAGTCTGGCCTACAAGCTGCACCTAACAGACCTCATTGTTACAGAATCCAGCACAGGTAACCATGGGGCAATATGTTTCCCACATCCAAGACCAGGGATTGAGTGTAGGTTTTTATTGAGGGTCTATCAGAGGTGTTCCCTCTCTAGAGAACCTGTACCAGCAGCTATAATATGTCCAGTAGGCTCTCCTAGCTGGTTTCCTCTTGGAGGACACTGAGCCTGCACCTGAGGACCACACCTCCCCTGCAGAGCTTGACTCCATGAGGGCATTAAATCCTTGTTTCTCAAATTCATTCTTTTCAGGAAAAAATATGAACATGTCCTGGTTCCAAGTGGCCAACATGAAAGAGGAGGGGATAGTCCTGGAGAAACCAGCCAGGGTGGAGCTCCACTATGTAGTCCTGGAGAACCCCAGCTTCTCCCCCATTGGAGTTCTACTGAGAATTATCTACACTGCCCTGCCCATTCCCATTGCCTCCAATGTGCTGCTCTACCATCAGCTCCAGCATGAGGAAATGACCTTCCACCTCTACCTGATTTCCAACAACTGCTCCATTTGCAAGGTGGCACCAAACCAGAAAGGCTGGGCCAGGATGGGCTGACAGAGACATGATTGACACCCAGACAGCCCCCTCAATGGGTCAGCTGGGCATAAGGATCAACCTATTAACAAGGAAAATTTAAAGAGATGAGTAATCCTACCTCTTCCTAGCCATGGACTGGTCTCCTGGGCCCCTAAGGCCTCCCTCAGCCAGGTTCACTGCTCCCTCACTCACCATGGACACATCACTCACATTTCACCAGCCTCTTTCCAGGGTCAGAGGTTCGGAGGGTTCAATACCCAGGGCTGTTCCTTTCTTCCATTCTCACTTCTTTCCCAGTCTTGTTCCAGTCCTGCTGTGACCATGGCAGAGACAAAACCTGGGGCTCCTCCATTAGTAGTCAACAGAAGAGGGTGCAGGTAACCAAGGCATTAATATGCCATGGAGGATATAGCCTCCTTCATACACAGAAACTTGTGGAAGCACCACCTCACTTTGCTCAGACAGGATTCCACAGGGCAGAATCTCTGAGCCAGATCCAGACCATCCTCCCTGATCAGTGTTCTCTGTGCTCCTCAGGCCATAGGTGATAAAGAAAGGAAGTTCCAATTTGTGCGACTACACAAGCCACCTCCGCTGAGCTCGCTCTACATGGGCTCCCGATACACCGTGTTTGCTTCACAGGAGATGGTAATAATCCCTCAGGTGAGCAGCCCCAATGTTCCCCCTCCCTGAGGTCAGAGGCTATGCTTGGGAATAGCTCTGGGGCAGGTCTCAGGGCTTTCCCAAGACAGGCCCAGCTGGGGTACGGCTGACAGCAAGTGGGGTTTGGGGTGAGAGAGAAGGCTTCAAAGATTGGGAGAAAGACAGCTGGTAGGAGTGAGGGTCACATTCAGGACAAGGACAAGAACAGGGTGGACTTAGGGGAACTGAGAAGGGTTGGATTCCAGAGAGTCAATGCTCTCCAAGTACAAGCATCAGGAACATACCTGTAGTGAACACACCATGAGTAGTGATCACAGCCTGAGAACACACACCAGTGGGAACCTTGGGCCTCTCAGGACAGGGTCTCAGAAAGAACCTATTTCTGATTTGGGATGTGGCTGGGTAACCTGGGAGAAGATCCAAGGAAATGGAGGTTTGCTCTTGATCTGCTGTTGTCAGAGGGCAGGGAAATTCAGTCGTTGGGAACCTCAGTGACTTTGTCTCTGGGGAGGGCAGACTCAGCCAGCACAAACCATAATTTATGAAGCAGCAGTCGCAAATGCAGAGGGGTGGGATTGTGTTTGTCATTTTGTGGGCTGCACAGCACCCTGTCTAAAGGGACACTCGGAGATTCTGTGTCCAACAGGAGGACAGCACAGCTGAGGTGGCAGCACAGATGCGTTTGTAACAACACTGAGGTTCAGCTGTGAGCATCAGACCAGCTCCTGGACCTCAGGGTCTGCCTTTGTCCTCTCTCGGTCTCCCCTTCTCACCAGAGGCAGAGGCGGTCTGGACACTGGACACTCAGCTGTGATATCCCCATTTTCACCACAACCGAAACTATGCTACTCAGGGTCAGAGCATCCATGAAGGACAGTCTGTAGTGGAACCAATGTCGATCTTTTGCCTTCTGTTCCCAGATGAGTCCTCAAACTCTCCTAAGTAGGATGGCAGATGCAGTGGATGTGCAGTGGTCAGGAGGGAGTGATGTGTGTCCTTCCAGTGGGGACACATAAATCCAAGGATGAATACCCTACATTTTCCTGCTGTGTTAGTTTTTAACAAGGGAGGAGAGACATGACTCAGTCATTCAACAAACATTTACCCACTGCCAACTACATGCTAGCTGCAGTTGGGACTGAACAAGACAGAGAAGGCCCTGCTATTGGGATGATGACACTCTGGTGGGTTGAGACCTATATAAATAATTAAAGAAATAGAGACCACAAACATAAAGCACTGTGGGAAAACACACCAGGCCATGTGAGTGGTCTGTGGAGGTTTCTCTGAGAAGGCCCCATCTGAGCTGAGACCTGAGAGACAAGAAGGGTTCTGGTGGGGTGACATCTATGACAGAGCCCTACAGGAACAGAAGTAGAGAGGGTCAGGCACCCTTGACACATCCAAGTGACAAATTGGAGGTCAGTGTAGCAGGGCTCAAAGACTGCAGCAAAGAGAGTAGGTGGATGGGGTCACACAACAGACAGAGCTTTCCTGGGGCCCATCGACCATGTTGCCCTGGTGTGGAGTTTGGATTCTGTTCCAAGTGCAATGACAGTGTCTTACAGGGTCTGACTTGTAATGTGAGAGCTGATTTAGTTTCATGCAGATGCCTCTGGCTGCTGGGTAAGAATGGGTGGTAAGAAGTTAGGAGTGAAAATAGAAAGACAAGTCAAAAGGCTATTGCTACAGGGCAGGCAGGAGCTGATGGAGGCTTGACTAGGGACATAGCAGTGGAGAGAAAAGTAGGAGGTAAAAATGATGCCTAAGTGTGGAACATGAGTGCTCAGTGGGTGGTGGTGTCATTTACTGAGCATGAGAAATGGGGAGGGAGCATATTAGAAATACATTTAGGAATCCAAAGTTTGTGTGAATGTGATTTAAAAAAGGGAATGGATGTAAATTTTCTCTTGGTTGAAAGTGGGTCAAATTTAAGATCCACTGAGAAGACAGGCTGTGGCAGCTAGAGAAATGATTTGGTCAAGATGGGGGAGGAGGAGGGAGAAGGATCTGGTTTAGGATGTATGAGCACTACACTGTATATGAGTCCTGACTCATCCATGGGGCACCAGCTGTGTCCTCTTTCTTCTGGATCAGAATTTGTGGAAAAGGAGGGAAAGAGCAAAGCCTGAAGTGGTGATTAATTTCAGTACAGATCATCCAAGGGTGCCCATGGGGCTGAACAGGGCCAAGAAGGTGTCAGGTGGAGAGACCTCAGGATGAATGGTGGCTTCTCACATGATGACTCCTTCCACAGGAACTGGAGCTCTCCTATCAGAGTCCTGGGAATGCCCAGCTCTTCTCTGAGTTACACGTTGGGCATTTGAGGTCAAAGATCAGCCTGTACCTAAGACAGAAGGAAGGTGGAACTCCAGTATGGGAGGCCTTGGTGAAATCAGGTAAAGTCAAGACAAGTGAAGGGAACTCAGAAAGTCAGTTATAGAATGTGTGTGTGTGTGTGTGTGAGAGAGAGAGAGAGACAGAGACAGAGACAGAGAGAAGGTCTGTATTATTACAACTTGTGATGAGATAGCCCAGAGAAGTTAAAATTTTAGTTACATGACAATAGCATGACCAGAATTTGAACTGAAGTTAATCCAGCTCTGAACTCCATTCCCCCTCCCATGCACCTTCATGTCTCCACACTGCCCTGTGTTAACACAGTTTGATACCCATAAAGCCTTGGGCAAATTTTCTCATAATGAATTGGATGCAAGTTGAAAGAATAAGAATGGGATGATAATATGATTGTATGAATTAAGCCAAGTTTGGCAAGAGCAGATACTCTACCCTGGGTCCTTAAGCTTCCTTAGGGTAGACAAGAATTAAATAATAAATTTTCAGAAATGAATGAGACTTTAAAGTCTTCAAATGACCACTGACTCCCCCAAGAATGTCCCCTAAACATCCCTTGAAGGGACAGCTAACGCTTGTCACTGTTGAAATAAGTTGGATCTGCCTCCTGGGCTGCCACCACAGCTTCCCGGCATGGAGAAAGGGGATAGGTTTTACTCAGTCTCACTTGGGCACAATCACAGGAGTGCATAACCAGCCCCAGCATCAGACCTCGGTTTGAACCCTACTCAGGAACTTATTAGCTGGGTGATTTTGGAAAATTACTTAACTCATTTGAGTCTCCACTTTCTTGTTTATAAAATGAAGATTGTAATACCTAACTTGTATTATTGCAGAAAAAAATAAAGTACTGATGTATTGAATATGTTACCTCATGCAGCAATCCTTCATAAACATAAAAATATTGTTATTTTCTCTCATAGTAATCCAGTCTCTTCCTTCTTTCAGAGTTAATTCTGGCCCTTAGAACTGACAGAGGTTCTATCTCCATCCCAACAGAAAAGCCTTTTGGATATCTGTACCAGGGGTGTCAAGCTCAATTTCACCAGGGGCCACATCAGCCTCATGGTTGCCTTCAAAAGGCCGAATGTAATTTTAAGACTGCATGAATGTAACTACCCCTTAACAGTGAAGCGAGAGCTCAGCGCTGCCACTGGGTGGAAACAAGGTGCCGGGCAGATAAAACAAGGTGGAGGGTCGGATTTGGCCCTCAGGCCTTGTGTTTGCCACCTGTGCTGTAGACTGATTGTGACCTCCCTTAACTCTCTTACTATGCAAGTTAAACATCTTTAGTCCTGCCCACCATTCCTTTTATATTTTGGCTTTTCAAAACTGCCATCTCAGTCACCTTGCTCAGCAGATGTGCCCATTTGAGGATGAGTCAGGATGGACTCTAAGAACATCCAGTCAGCATGGAGGATATGGAACTCCCCCTCCCTCCATCCACAGGGACCTGGTGCTCCCAGCACCACAGCAGGAGCTCCCCTGTGCTTGAGCTCACCTCCCAGACTGTCCGCTCACACGGAACTTGGGTGGCCCAAACTCTCAGGCCCTGTCTACAGGAGCTGCTGTGGACTTCCCCATCTTCTCCTTGTGCAAGTAATTGTACTGCTCTTTACTCCTCGTTACTGTTGTTGGTTTTGTCAATTAAAATTAACACATTACTTCCAAGGCTAAGATTTTCTTGATCGTGATTCTTGATTCTGACATCAAAATCCAAAATTAACAGAGTGAGTCTAGTGAGTGGGTAGGGGGGAGAGTAATGGGGAGACAGGAAATGGGGACAACTGTAATTGAACAAAGATTAAAAAAAAAACAATGTGAGTCTAGAAGGCCAAAGACAAGGAGGTAGACTTCCACTCAGAAAAGGAGATCTCACTGTTGAAACTATCTACCAAGGACTCGGTTATTTCCGCACCAGGGTTCCATTCATGCCATCACTAAAGTACAACATGTCTGCAGTGTTCAGGTAGAAATTATTCCCTCCCTCTCTCTTTCTCTATCTTTCTTAGCATGGCCTCTGGGCCTCAATTTCCCCATATGCCTGAGCAATGGACTCACCTACAATCTTTCCCTAAATTCTGTTAGAATGAGTCTGTAGCTTGTTCTAAGAACCCAGTAATCTCAGCCGTGAGACACATGTCGCAGTTTAAAGGCTTCCTGTTTGTGTTAATAACTACCACTGTTACAGAAGCTTCTTCCTGTCTGTTTTCCTCCAGGAGACCTCAGACCTGAAGCTACTCTGGTCCCTGCACACCATACAGGTCAGTAGCAGCTGTTGGAGACCACAGGAGCCATGGCTGGTCTGGGGTGTGCTCTCTGCTCCTAGAGGGGAGGGAGAAGAGAAAGAAAGGGACTCTATCATTGCAGACTTTACAACAGACCAGGACTTGGAGAGTAGTATGTGCCCCAGGGCAGAGTCCTTCCCCATCCTCCTTATTCTTGCCCATGGAGACCTTGGCACCTTCCACAGAACAACCTGAAATGCCTCCATCATGAACCCAACCCCACACCCAGCTCCAGCAGAAGTCTCGGCTGGAAGCTGACATGAGGGGGGCAGAGGCATGGACCACGTGTCTGGTCGTCTATGTTTTCACAGGGTGGGGGTACCCAAGGAGGCAGAGAAGGTGAGTGCAGAGTTGGAGGTGACATATCAGAAGTAGAGGCTGTAGTGGAAGTTCTTCTTCATTTGCTACCAACCTCACATTCACCCGAAGGTGCCCCAGCTCAGCTGCACTTTGTGGACCGGCATCAGGAGCAGCTGGTGGCTCGAGTGACTTTGGTGGACCAAGTCCTGGACAAGCTATATGGACAAGTGCTGAACCATGAGCAGTATCAGAAGGTGCGGGCTGAGTGCACCAATCCAGATAAGATGAGGATGCTATTCAGCTTCAGCAGCTCCTGGAACAAGAACTGCAAAGATAAACTCTACCAAGCCCTGAAGGAGTCTGACCTTCACCTGATTATGGATATCTGGGAGGGGTGGGGCCATGGAGGAGAACCGGGAAGGCTCCTCACCTGACTGTGAGTCCTGACTCTCCTGACCAATCTTTGTATCTCTGTTTCTCCACCTCTAAACAAATTGCCCTCTGACCTGCCTTCTATTATGAAGTTATGGAACGTTGGTGATGCCTTTGCTGGGCATTACATGTCCATGTCCAAGATCGCCCCATAGGCACCCAGACTGCCTCCCTTGGCTTCCACAGACTAGTGGTCCAGGTGGGATGGCAACATCTCAGGAATGTGCATGTGCAGCTGACAGGACACCTGCAAACCTTATAGAAACCTCACCCATGCTCCCCATCCAGTGGCCGCCACAGCCAGGTTGAGAGCACTCTCTGTGCCATGGAGATACAGGGAGGATGAGGCAAAAATACAGCTGGTACCTCTGCTGGCGACACACCATAGAAATGGACACTTTGGGAGTTTTAAATGCCTTGTACATAGAGGTAAGAACATATATTTTTTATTTGTCAACGTTGAGCTTGGTATTTCTATTAGTTCAAGTCGTGCTTTGTGGTTGTTGAAGTTTAGGTGGATTCCTAGAGCCAGGAGAGGGTGAAGGAGGCCGCAGGGGGAATGGTGTCTAGGCCTCACTTCAATGACTTCTGCTGTACACAGTGATTCCATGTCCTTGCAGCTGGCTTAGGCACCACTGCCCATTGCTCCCGGAGGACCCTATGTCCCCCACCCCATCAGAACAGTCAGCACATGGCATTGTCCCGACTGCTTTTCTCCTGGTCTCTCCACACTAGATGGTAAGCATCCTGAGGACAGGAGCCATGTCTAAGCAGGTTATTGCCAGTGCCTAGGGCAGTCCCTGGCACACAGTGGGTGTTAAGTGAGGGTTTATGAATAGATAAATGATAAAGGGACATTCCCCAAATATATCCTTTAATTCCCTTCCTGGCCACTATACTGTTCATGGAATTCAAATACTCATCCCAGTAATAATTCCCCCATTAGTAGGCCATCCCCTTTGGCCCCAGTGAATCAGTAATCTTATAATTAAACCCGTTGGTGTTCAGTCATTTGCACCAATGTCTTTCTCAACTGGTGAGAGCAAAACTGCACTCAGTTTACCCCATTGCAATACACAGCAGCCCAAGTTTGTCAACCCTCCCTCCCCATTTTGTCCCCCTCCTCCCTCAGAATCACCTCTCCTCCCACTTACCTGGGCCTCACCCACTCTTTACCCTCCACCACACAGCCAAAGGTGTCCATTCTATGGCCTCCCCAACTGTGACGCTTGTTATGAGGGTTAAATGAGATACATGGATGAGCTTGGATCAGTGTTCAGCTCCAGCAGAGTACGTGATAAGCTGTAGGCATCATCTTCTGGTTTCACTGATCGCTGGGTGGGTGCAAATGTCAGCATATTCCAATCTTCTACAAGTACCCCAAAAAGAGAATTCAAAATGGGTTAGGGCACAAACATCAAAAAATATTAATAACATTAAAGAAGGGAAAGGACAACCCCTATAACAGCTGTCCTGACAGCTTCATGAACACGGGCACGGGAGCCACCTCGTAGACTCTTTGCTACGTTGCTCAGGCCATGTGCTCACATGTTCCACACATTTAGCTGACTCTTCGGACCTTCCTAGGACTGAGGGAGCTCCTGAACTTTGGATCAGAGTCTCGGAGATGTCCGCTAATAAAAGTGGGGTTTAGGGGGACACCTGTACTTGAAAAGGATGCTTTTATCCTGAGACTCAGGGAGCTGTGGCTGCTTTCTGGTCCCAGGTAGGATAAACCTGTGCAGAAGCAAAAATATCATGAGGACTCTGCACCCAAGACTCTGGCACTCCTCCTCCAAGGGCAAGGAAGCCGCACAATGAACTTGTTCTTTGAATGCAAACCAGACCAGCAGCCCTGTGGGCAGTTTTCTGCTGCATGTGGCAGGAATATGACTGCATTCTGAATTTGAAGTCCTCATGTTAAGAGACAAAAGATATGCCAGTATGTCACAGAGCTTGTTTCTTCATCAAACAGCCAGAGCCCTCCTGTAAGTGCGTGAGAAGCATGGAAGAACATTCTCAGGACAAACATATTTGCCTTGCACTGGGCATCACATTGCACAGGACAAAGCCCATGTATAAATTCTAGTTTACGTCATTCTCAAGGTCAAATCCAGATCCTCCTAAAGAAGCTCTGTTCTTCTCCACGGGGAGCTAATGGTGGGGCCTGGTTGCTCGGGGCCTGTCCAGACACTGTCCTCCAAAACACTGGGAGTTTTAACTCCCAGCTGGGGCTGTGATGGTTGTCGGAGCCACAGATTCACAGGGTCATGGCAGGCAGGGTGTCTGGATCAGCCTCCCCTTCCTGCCACGCCACCTCTGTTGAGGCAGGTCAGTGAGAACCTAGAAAAACTCCTTGACAGTGGAATGAGGGAAACAGAGAGAAAAGAGTTAAAGGAACAGCTGAGCAATTAAAGCCATATAAGAAATCACTTTTCTCTACCCTGCCTAACCAAAGCCACTTAGAAGCAGGTGGTCAACATCTCCCCTCCCCAACCAGACACTGGGTACCTTGAATCACCCTAGTCAGGAAGAGAGATAGCACAGACCCAGTGTGTGCCATTAGTACCAGTCAAACCCCAAAACGAATAAAACCAGAAGAGTTTAAAAAGTCCAATCAGAGTCAGACAAATGCAACACAGAGAGGAAGCTGAGCAGAGAATGACCCCATACCCCACTATTCCTCACTTTCGTGCATCAGCATATTACAGGACACACCTGGGAAGCTGATGAATGTTCTGATTGAGACCTCCCCTAAAACTCCCTTCTGCAGAAAAACATAAATACCCTCAAGACTAAAGATCCAGTGTGCACCCTTCACCTTCTACCACTTTTACTCAGGCACATAATTTTACATTCTTTCTCCAAAGCTCTGAAAACCTCCTCATGCCTAACTTTTCAGGGAGCCAAAAGCAGCCCCACCTGGGCTCCACACTGTTACCCTGACTTCCTTTCCTGAGTCTAGGCGGCCCAGTCTGGACTCACTGCTGTTACTGTGTCAGATCCTTGCATTAAGCCCTTCAGTTCACTGTTCCAAACTTTACTAAGCATACTCTCAAAATCACCTGTCTGGAATTCTTTCTGCACAAAGGCAAGAAACTACATCCCAAGCTGTGCCAGGACAGACCTGCTTCAGCCCTGTCCTGGTCCATTATTGATGACTTAAGAAGTGCCTGACTTTTGGGGCAACCCAAACTGCCCTCAACCATGGCTGAGGGTAGGAGGACAATTTCTGCAGCCCTGGGATGTATTCAAAGAGCAAGAGAACATCGGCACCCATGAAGCTGAAACCAGACAGGTGAGAACACTGAGGTTACAGTCTGCTAATGTGGCAACCCATCCCTATTCTATTCCATACGTACTGCATGTATAAATCATTTAAACTTAATGACAAGTCTGCATTACTCAGGGTTCTCCAGAGAAACACAACCAATAGGATGTGTGTATCCACAGAGGGAGATTCGGTTTAAGACATTGGCTCACACGATTATGAAGGCTGGCAGGTCCAACATCTGCAGGGTGGGCTTGCAGACTGAAGCCCAGGGTAGAGCTACCACAGCTGTTAGCTCACAGGATGCCCTGGAGCTCAGGGAATGTCAGTCTTTTGTTCTATTCCAGGATGTAGATGATCGCAGGGGGATGGGTACACTGTGGAAGGCAAGCTGCCCTACTGATTCCAATGCTACTAAAGTAAACATCACATTTAAACATTCATTTCAACTAAAAACACCCTCACAAAAACACCCAGAAACATGTTTGACCCACTATCTGGGCCCTGTGGCCCAGCCCAGCTGACATAAACTTACCATCACAAACCCTATGACAACAGGTACTAATACAGGGTGCAGCCAAGAGAAGGGCCCCAAATGGGGATTTGGAATGGGATCCAGAACTCAAGCTGTCTAGGAAATATTAGAAAGACACATAAGATGTCCTCACCCCTTACCCCCTACAGGTGTGAGTTGGAGGAAGGGACACATGGAGCAGAAACATGCAGGACTGTTTTGTACAGCCACAGCTTTGCAGCCAATCCAAGGCATGGTCGTTTAACATATCTATAGCCTTTGGCTGGTCGCTTAGATATGTTAAATAGTTGTGGCTATGCTCTGAGCCAGGGGGATGGAAGGAACTTCTCCCCAAGATGTAACTGGGGGACAGGTCCCCCAAGTGACAGCACCTGCGTGGGAGCTTGGAGAAGACTGGCTCCATGACATGGGGCCACCCCTGCCCAGACTCATGATGGCAGCCCAGTAAACTTGGAATAATACAGGAATGCTGACAGGTGTAACTGATTGTAGGAGGAGTCAGAAATGGGGGTACAGAGGAAGATTGGTGTGGGGATTTAAACCCAGACACAGCAGCCATTAGGAAGAGAGCCACGAGGTCTTGCCAGAGTGGGGACCCCCTCCCTGCAGCTTAGGTGGAGGGAGAGCCACACTCTACTGGCAGAGTGGGGAACCCCACAGCTCTGGTAGAAGAAGACCACGTGGCTTTGGGGTCTCCCTTTGGCCACGTGGCCTGGGAAGCAGGAAAGACTTTGCTTGGCAAAAGAGTGAAAGAACTCTTGCCAGTAGGCCATGAGAAGGTGCCACATGGCTTTGGATTAATTGGAGATCCTGCATGGATGGCGACACAGCTGACGGTGTTAGGAGCCTGGATCCAGGACATTTGCTTCTTTTCCTGAGATACTGTACCCTGAATTAGGGCAGGGGGAGAAGGAAGCACTGTGGGCATCTGTGGGTATCCAAAAGGACTTTGATATTTTAATGAAGACATTAGGCCACTACTTTAAGTCTATATAGCATTAAATAAACATTTCCTTTCCTTTCCTTTCCACAAATCTCTGGCATTGAGAGATGTCTTTCCAATAAAGCAAAGGACAATCAAGCTCAGAAGGAGGTCCTTTTGTTAGTAGTATACCGTCCTCAACCTCCCATGGCCCCTAGTGATCTGTAACACTACTAGGAATAGAACCAGGGACCTTACAGTCTGCAGGACGACACTATAACCAACTGGACCACACTGGTCAGGGCCAGATGCATTGGTTCTAGGATGGTGTCAGGATATCAGATCATTGCCCCATGTTAGGTGTCTCCCATGGTCACAGGCACCAATTGAACAGTGATAGAAACCCCCAATTTGGGGTGCAATGAAGAAGGAGTCTTTGCTGAGTGCAAATGGCTCAGCAGTGACACTGCACAGCTGCAGAATGACAAGACTGTGAGAGAGCTCAGCAGTGTTACAGCTCAGTTACATGTCAGCACAGCTGTGGAGCAGTATGGCTGCCAGGTGGCCAGCCCCCCGCAAGGTGGCTGAATGGGGCTGGACAGCTCTGCTGTGCCACCCTCTGGTTGGTCCACTAGCTGTGCTCTGTGTGCTCTGGGCTGGCAAGATGTCTTTGCTGTTTCAGCTCCAGCCAGGGAAACACAGTCTTCAGTCTTCGTGGAAAGGGAGGCTGAGTCCTCTGAGCCAAGATTCTGACTTTCAGAAAGTGATGCTGCCACCTAGTCCTTGATTTGTGCATTCTGATGCAAATAAGGATTCAATCTTCACAGTTATTTTGGTCTGAAAAGCATTGTCCTGATTGGTTGAAATGTAGTTTTTGTTGGTCAGTGAAGATGGTAATAGGGGGGGTGCAGGGGATATAGCAAATGGCTCTGATTGAACAGGGAATGTTTCAGTGATATTGGTTGAAACAGGATTGCAGGAACTCCTTAGTCAGGGCTGGCTCAGGTGACAGGAGCACAGTGCAGGAAGGCAGATCAGAGTGGGAGGCTGGCTCCTTATTGCAGGCTTCTCCCTGAAGTGGGATTTGAGGGAGAGCACCCTGATGTGTAATGGATGCTCAGCACTGTTTTAAAATTTGAGCCCATTTAACCACTAGGAGTCCTTGCTAGCTTTCTTCCTTCCTGGGATGGAGAGGAGGTTGGAGTGAGACTACTAGCAGGTCACTTTATTGACTAATTTGCTGGGGAATTGTTAATGGATGTGGGTAAAGCTGCTGCCCAGTCAGAGGCTAGAGGCTTTGTGGGTGTTGCCAGGTTTGTATTCAAATACAACGTGTGGTGTGGAAATTGCCTTGTGGGAGCCTGAGCAACAAAGCGGTTTTCACTGCACATTCACCCAAGGACATTTTCATTGGCTTTTTTAGAAAGAGAGAGAAAGGGAGAGAGAGAAACTTATATGTGGGAGAAACATTGATTTTGTTGCCTGACCCCAACCGGGGATCCTTGCTGGGACCAGAGATCCTGTGCCTGGACAGGGGGTTGTGTGGGCCTGTGAACAGACCTGGGATGAATTTGCAGCCTAGGTATGTGCCCTGACTGGGAATTGAACCCCTAACCTTTCAGTTACTGGACAACAGTTTAACTACTGAGCCTCATTGGCCAGCACTCTGTGCTCTTTTTTGTATTTCCAAGGTCTGAAGCTGCCCAGAGAGGGAGGACAGAGGACCTTTGGCTTTTGAGGAAGGAAAGGATCTCTTCCCTAGTCAGACCATGACTTCCTGAAAGTAGGCTTCTGTTCAGAAGGTGAGGTGTCCCTGGGACAAATGCTTTGGAGAAGTTCAGGGGCACGAAGACATGGCCATTAATAATTGGTTGAGGCTGGCCTGCAGGATCAAGTTTTCCCAGGTCAAAAGACCCGTCTCTGCCTCTTATGGACCTATGACTGTGAGTCTGTTCTTTAATGCTCCTGCTTCATTCTTTTCTTCTAATACCAGGCTTTCCCAATAGCCCTTCTTTGTCTTCCCATTGGAACTTAGTGGCTTCCTGAGCTGCTTCTCTGTGTTGTCCAACAAGTCAATACAGCATAGTCTAAATCTAAAATTTCCCACATATTTCTCAGTCTGGCCCCCAGCATTCTGACTTTTAGTTTCATGACATACAGTGTCCACCTGCCCGTGATAACAGTTCCAAGGGGGGCCATGCTCTGCCAGTGCCTGACTGAGATGAAGTTTAGGGCTCTGATAATGAAGGGTCACTAGAACCAAATGACCATCACAAGCTGGATACATTGCATTAGATAGTAAAGGGCAGAGATTTAATAGACCTTGCAAAGGCATTCAGTTCACTAAGTTCCTGCCTTATTCCAAAGAAATCAAGGGCAGAGTGTGCTTTTAGGACCCTTGGTTGCGAATAACAGAAAAGACACCAGAACCAGCTTAAGCAAAAAAAGTGACAATTAAAAGGAAGCAGAATGTCCATGGAACTCAAGAGCACAGATGAGTTGAGGAAGTGATAGGGGTTTAAGACTTGGGAAAATTTAGCTTAAGGTAAATAGTCATAAATCTAGCAAGTAATATGTATGTTAAGTTTTTGTTTCAGTAACTACAGATAAGGCCCATCCTGGCACCTGAGATTAAGCAGTTGACCTCCTGGGGCACTGGCTGGAGATTACCTCAGTCTGGAGAGGTCTGTACCAGGAAGAAGCAAGGGACTACCCTTCCCCCTTGGAGGCAACTGTTGAATTTCAAAGGCTTTCGCTGACACCTTGTTTGCCCTGCCCCAACCCCCTTATAAAAGATCTGGCTGGGAAAGAAAGAGAAAGATGGTTTGTTCGGGTGTGAGCCCGCCATCTTCTCGGATCGCCGGCCATCTGAATAAAGCGCCTATAAAAGATTCAATCACTGTCATTGCTTATTGGATTTGGTAGTGACAGGCAGCCGAACGCTAGTGTCTTTTCCGGTTACAGAAGCAGTGATGGAAGGCGGGGCATTCCGGGTGCCCATGGTCTCCATCCTTCATCCCTGCTTCTCTTTGCCCATTGGTTTGCTTCATGTTCTTTCCTGTTGCAGGCTGGCTGTCTCTGTTATTCCCAGAAACAGGCCCCTGCCATCCTCTCTGTGGTTAGGGGGAAAGGGTCAGTTGTGTAAACATGGCTATTCCTGCTACCACTTACTCTGGGGGAGGGAGTAGGGGCTGTCCTGGAAAAGGAGGGAGGGCTGGGCCGGCCATTCAGGAGGTGCCCACTACATCCACTCCTGGCCGTCACACGTACACACACACACACCCCCCATCACCACACATGAGCATCACACACACCACCTTCGGAGCCAGGCTTTCCCTCAGCCACTATATTTCAGGGATGCCTGGGCCTGCACAGCCCACTTTGGTCATGCAGAACACCAAAGAGTCAAGGTCTCTGCTGAAGGGACCCAGTCCCTAGACACTCCTGCCCCTCCTGGCAGAGGTGAGGGGGACGGTTCCTCTGAAGGGAGTGGACAGTCCCACTGTCAGCTGCTCTGGGAAGTGGCTAATATGGGGCAGGAGGACGTGGGTCCCACCCTGTGGGATGCATGGGCCTGGTCCCACCCTGCTGTCATTTCTGTCAGGCTTTGTTGTAAAGTGTTGGTGCAGATGCTCACCAGGGGGAAGAACATAGCTCCCAAAAACAGCAACTGGCTGCATCCCACCAGGAAGAGACAATTAGACCTTCTTGGAGTGCAGTGGGTGCCACAGGGCATGTGATGAAGTAATGACTGCAGGCCCACACAGAAGACTGGAAGCCCATGGTTTAGGCAGTTGTAGTGGGTCTGATAGTAAGAAATAACGACCTGGTTTCAGATTCCTCTTCTGGGCCCCTAGAGAGCAGGGACATAGCACCCCAGCATTGTCCCTGGCAGATTTGCATTTCCCTGTTTGCAGTGACAAAGGGTCCTTTTCCTCACAGAGGCCTGGGGGGTGGGCAAGAGGGTGAACGCTGGGGTCAGCTCCCAGAGGGTGAATCCCAAGTCCACCACTTAGTTCCTGTGAGAATCTGGGGACAACACTTACCATCCCTGTGCCTCCATTTATCTGTGACATGAGGATGATAGTGGTACTGTTCCAGAACAGACCCACACACAGGGCCAAGGGGGGTTGAGGATGGTATACTACTAACAAAAGGACCTCCTTCTGAGCTTGATTGTCCTTTGCCTTATAGGAAAGACATCTCTCAATGCCAGAGATTTGTGGAAAGGAAAGGAAAGGAAATGTTTATTTAATGCTATATAGACTTAAAGTAGTGGCCTAATGTCTTCATTAAAATATCAAAGTCCTTTTGGATACCCACAGATGCCCACAGTGCTTCCTTCTCCCCCTGCCCTAATTCAGGGTACAGTATCTCAGGAAAAGAAGCAAATGTCCTGGATCCAGGCTCCTAACACCGTCAGCTGTGTCGCCATCCATGCAGGATCTCCAATTAATCCAAAGCCATGTGGCACCTTCTCATGGCCTACTGGCAAGAGTTCTTTCACTCTTTTGCCAAGCAAAGTCTTTCCTGCTTCCCAGGCCACGTGGCCAAAGGGAGACCCCAAAGCCACGTGGTCTTCTTCTACCAGAGCTGTGGGGTTCCCCACTCTGCCAGTAGAGTGTGGCTCTCCCTCCACCTAAGCTGCAGGGAGGGGGTCCCCACTCTGGCAAGACCTCGTGGCTCTCTTCCTAATGGCTGCTGTGTCTGGGTTTAAATCCCCACACCAATCTTCTCTGTACCCCCATTTCTGACTCCTCCTACAATCAGTTACACCTGTCAGCATTCCTGTATTATTCCAAGTTTACTGGGCTGCCATCATGAGTCTGGGCAGGGGTGGCCCCATGTCATGGAGCCAGTCTTCTCCAAGCTCCCACGCAGGTGCTGTCACTTGGGGGACCTGTCCCCCCAGTTACATCTTGGGGAGAAGTTCCTTCCATCCCCCTGGCTCAGAGCATAGCCACAACTATTTAACATATCTAAGTGACCAGCCAAAGGCTATAGATATGTTAAAAGACCATGCCTTGGATTGGCTGCAAAGCTGTGGCTGTACAAAACAGCCTTGCATGTTTCTGCTCCATGTGTCCCTTCCCCCAACTCACACCTGTAGGGGGTAAGGGGTGAGGACATCTTATGTGTCTTTCTAATATTTCCTAGACAGCTTGAGTTCTGGATCCCATTCCAAATCCCTATTTTGGCCGCCCTTCTCCCGGCTGCACCCTGTATCAGTAGGACACATACCTGGGCTGTGGGTTGGTCCCTTGTTGGGGCATATGCAAAAGGCAACCTATGGAAGTTTATCTCCCTGTTTCACCTTCCCTTCCCCCTCTCCAAAAATGAGTAAATATGATGTTTTTTCTTTAAATTCATCTGTTGTCTGCACAAGCCCCTTGTGCTCAATTTGTCCACCTGGTGGGGCCTGTGGGTCTCAGGTAAGTCCCTCAGATCCAAGATTGCCCATGTGGTGGTTGAGGTTTCAGAGACTTTATTCAGTTTTGGTAGGAGACCCTCCCCTGGTGACTTTGGTTCAACATTTGCACTGAGAGTGCCCCTCTGTGTGATTCGGGTTTGATGCCTGGGAAGGGCATCCTTAGGCTGTGTTTGTCAGTAAAAAAAGAAACCTCCAGAAAGGGCTTTTCTTCATCACATTTGGTACCTAAGAAGGGGATCCTCCAGGTTGAAAGGAAACTTTTCCAATGAGGTTTGTAGAGATGCCCAAAGTGACAGGCACCCAAAAACACACTTGTAGAAGAAGGGGTGTCTCTGAGGACATTCACATTTAATGGGCACCTGGGGAGAGGTCACCAGCCATAAGGAGGAGTGAAAAATGAGAAACCCATGCTCTAAACTAGCCATGCTCACCAGCCACCACTAGGGGGCAGCATGGGGCATTTTGGCTGATGGCATCAACAGAAATTGCAGTTCAGAGAATTGTATTTGGCTAGGTTTCCGGACAAAAATCACATAAGATTTCAAGCTTTGTTGGCCAACATGGGGTTTCTTTGATACCTAAAAGCTTGTCTATTCACATACTGAATTAGAACAAAAAATAACATACCTCCCAGAAACAGCAAGAACACTGTGTTTAAACAGGTCATTTGAGAGCACTAAATAAAATCGGGAGACTACTATCTCTTAGAGAAAAATTCCTCTTCACTGGGGAAATGCTTTGATAAATGAGAAAAGGAAACCAGCGCTTGTGGAACTGATAGGAGACTCAAGACTTAGAAAATTTTAGCTTAAGGTAACCTGTTATAAGTCTAGCAAGTAATGTGTATGTTAAAGCTTTTGTTTCAGAAACTACAGATAAGGCCCATCCTGGCTCCGGGGAAAACAGCCTACCTCCTGGGGCACTGCTAGAGATTACTACCTGGGGACATCTGGAGGTATGGGGTGGGGGTCTTTGTGTTCCAGGGAGAGACAGAGGACCACCCTCCCCTGGGAAACAGCTAGCTGCCCAGGACAGGAATGTTGCAGCTTCTGAATCTCAAAGCCCTCACTTAACCTTGTTTATCCCCCCTCCACCATTATAAGAGGTCTGGCCTGGAAAGAAAAGACAAGATGGTCTCTTAGGGTATGAACCCACCATCTTCTCACATTGCCAGCCATCTGAATAAAGGGCCCATAAAGATTCAATTGCTGTCATTGCTTATTGGGTTTGGTAGTGACAGGCAGCACGAATGCCAGTGTCTTTTCCAGTTATATTCTCACACCATCTGAAGACATAACAGAAACTAGCACAATTGCTTTCCAGGTGCATGAGATCTAGGACATATCTTTAATAAATAAAAACTAGCTTAAGGAAGCTGTTCTAATTAAGAAGGACATGCAACTGTCCAGTGCTCTGCTAGCTTAGGGCCCAGCTGAGCAGATAGGAAAATAGAGTTTAGAGACCTTAGTGTGCCGTTTTGAAAGGCTAGCAGCCATTTCTATTGGCATGAAGGGCCTCTTATGCAACCTGCATTCAGAGATCAGCTGCATTAAGCTGCCTGCCTCCTGGACTGAACTCCCTGCCTGCTCTGTGTTTCTGCTGTCTGAGCCAGCCCTTGTAAAGAAGCTCCTAGATTCCTATTTCAGCCAATAGGACTGAAGCTTTCCCTGTCCTATCAGAGCTGCTACAGCTATATCTTCCATTGGCCTTCCTAGGACCTTAGATGTCACCAAGCAATCAGAGGTGACTCCATTGTGACAAACAGGACAGTACTTTGGGACCAATCAAACTGTGAGGATCTGTAGGCCTCATTTGCATGAAGACAAACCAGTCAGGGACCAGGGACAGAAAGTTTTGTACATGTAAATCACTTTCTGAAAGCTCAGGCAGCATACTGTGTTTTTCCACCAAAGATCTGCTTCCCTGGCTGGAGCTCAAATAGGAATGCCAGAACAGAATGAGCAGGCCACTGCAGGACAGAGCAGACTGCACAGAGCCAAACAGTAAGGGGCACATCACATCTCTCTAGTCCCCTGGACCACTTGGCCCATGGCCTCCTCACAGGTATGTTGTTTTCATAGCCGAACTATATCACAATTGAGCTGTTTTGCACTGAATAAATTTTCCTTTCTTACACCTCAATTTGGGGATTCCTGTTGGCATTGAATTGGTGCCAGTGGCTATCAGTTGGCACTAGGTTAAAACAGATTGGTTGTTTCCAACATGCAAACAAAAAGGACAAAACTACTAGGAAGAAAGTCTATTTGTGTCCATGCAGCAGTTGTTGGTCCAGGATGATTATGGCTCAGACTTGAGCTGACCTCAGCATCAGGTCGAGCAACTCTGAAAGCTGAGGCACAGGTGTGTGCAGGTCTCACATCCTTAACAGCCTCCTGATTATTGACAGTGACTCTCTTAGCCATGCTGACTGCATTTTATTTTTCCTGTTGTCAGATGGCTTTTGCCAAACTGGAGAAGGTGCATGACCTCTGGATTCTGCTTCCAGGTCTCCGTCCCAAGAGACATCTGCATTATCTCAGGAGGCACATGTGAGGCCTCTCAGGGCAGGGCTTCTTCATATGCACCCAATATTACCTATCCAACAAGTTGGCCTGTTTTAGAATAAAACACATGTTGTGTTTTCCTCATTTTCCATACAAGATAAAGAGTAAGCATTGCTCAAGGTCGGCTGGTGGCAGAGGCAGTCTCAGGAGTCAGACCCAACAGATCCTAAACCCCTACACTTTCCATGCACTATCCAGCCTCCAGGTAGAGATGGCTGAACTGCAAGGCACCTTGGGATCTGCTTAATGACCCCTGTGATGATAGATCAAAGAAAGAAAAGCTTCATGGAAGAAGTGCCATTAAATGGGTTGGACCTTTAAAAAGGGTAGGATTTTGACAGGGAAAAAAGAAAAAAAGAGTGGTCCACTTGTATTCAGCACTGACCGAGGGCTTCTGCAGCTGTGCCAACAGCACCTGTGAGCATTATGTGGTTTCATACCATGAAATAGGCTTGTCCTCCCAATTTACAGGTGTAGACACCGAGACATGGCAGGTCAGTGAGTTCTCCAAAGTTACAAAACTGCTAAAGGCAGAGTTGAGTCTACTGACACCCAAAACCATATCCTTTCCTCTAACACCACAGACCTAGAATGCAACAGAATGCACTGACATAAAACATCCTTGGCCTGTGTGTGCAGAGACCTGACTTCGGCCCACTTAGCTGATGACATGCTGGGACATCTGACCAAGGTCCCTTGCTTCTCAGGGCCTCCACACCTACTTCTGCTGGCCTTCTAGTTGTGTCCCAAATTAAAGGATTAGTCAAAGATTTCCAAACTCCATAGCTGATAGCTTTGGGCACTGAAGCTCCCATGTCACACCCACAGATCAGACACATAACCCCAATACAGGAACAGGTGCTTGGGCGCCAAGGGTTTTGCTTGGCTAGGGAGGTGGGTGGAGAGGGATATTGAGGGGCACATTTCTCTGCTCCTCTTCTGCTCTACCAGCCTCTCTGCCTGACCTTGACCTCCAAGATGGGGGTTTCCACTCAGAACTCTACTAGCACCCTTCTGCTATAACAAAAAATAAACCTTGTGTTATGTCTCATGTTCCTGGCACACAGCTGTGCACACCCTTGGGGTCTCTGGAATGATAAGAGTCCTCTGTACACTAGTGAGAGATGTGAGGGCCTCTAGGTTAGTTCAGAATGGAGCCTGGTCACCAGAAAGACCAAAGCAGGACCTACAGGGACAGGGGCTGGAGATTAACTCAGCCACCAAGGACACTGAGTTCAGACATGCCAAGTAATGAAACCTCCATAAATCCTCAAACCTCTCCCTGTGGACCTCTTCCAGGTGGCTGTTCCCCTGTCCTTTCTAATAAGCCAGTAAGTAAAGTGTTTTTCTGAGTTCTGTGAGTCATTCAAGCAAATTATCTGAAGGGGTTATTGAGGCCTCTGAATTTATTGCCAACTTGTCCAGAATTGTGGGTGACCTTGTAACCAGAAAAGACACCAGCATTCAGGCTGCCTGTCACTATCAAACCCAATAAGCAATGACAACAATTGAATCTTTTCTAGGTGCTTTATTCAGATGGCCAGCAATCTGAATAGATGGTAGGTTCATACTCTAACAGACCATCTTGTCTTTTCTTTCCAGGCTAGACCTTTTATAAGGGGTGGTGCGGGGAATAAACAAGGTGTGGTGTGGGTTTTGAGATTCAGAAGATGCAACATTCCTGTCCTGGGCAGTTAGCTGTTCCCAGGGGAGGGTGGTCGTCTTTCTCTCCCTGGAACACAGAGGCCTGGATGCCTCCAGTTGTTTCCAGGTGGTAATCTCTAGCAGTGCCCCAGGAGGTTGGCTGTTTTCAGGAGCCAGGATGGGCCTTATCTGTAGTTTCTGAAACAAAAGATTTACACATACACTGTAACATACACATTACTTGGTAGACTTACAACTTTTTACCTTAAGCTAAAATTTCCCAAGTCTTGAGTTCCCTATCATTCCCCACCCTTAGTATTAAACTACCTCATTTCTATGAGATCAGAACTTAGCATTAGACTGTCCAGTGTGGGGTGGGGGAGAGGTTAGAAATATACCTAATTGCAGACCTACATAAGGAGGCACATTGTAGGCAACAAAAAGCTATGATACTGAAGATGACAAGGACGAAAACAATAAATGCCTCTCGAAGACCAGGTATACTAGGCAGCCAGGAGGTTTAGACAAGTCAATACCAAAGAATTTTTCTCTCTGTTTTACATTAGACAATACATTATTTACTTGCTTTACTTTTTTTTCTATGAGCTGTGAACTATCAGTTAAGTTAAAACAGCAGAGTCCTTTAAGTTTTTCACAACCATGATTATGCCTTAAAAGAAGGTCGTCTATAGCTGCACGATTATCCAGTACTGCTTTTCTGATTTGTTCTAGTTCTTGACTAATGACACTGATGGCTTGTGAGGTGGCATTCAAAGCTTTTGCCACAGCGCAGGCTAATCTGCTTATTTCTACATTAACTAAGTTACCATGGTTGGCATTACAATATAGTTAAAGATACATATTCAACAAGGCTAAAAGGTGTAAGTCACTGATACAATCAGGTGTAAGGGAGAGATCCCGTCGAACCCGGGTCAAGTGGGGCTTCTGAGACATAAACACTGTCAGTCTTTCCAGAGAGCATGGTCTCCCAGACCTGTTTGCTGGAACATAGGAATGGACATTCCACATATCAGAAACCATCCTGTTGGCAGTTTAACATGAGCATAAGCATAAGATGCATCAGTGGTGGTGGTATAATTCATTTTGACACCTGCTGAGAACACAAGAAAGTTTTAGTTCAGTTGACAAAGGTTACACACTCTCTAACTGGGGTACATTAGTGGTGTTTAAGGAAAACATTTCCCTGTCCTTTACAGTTATCACTAGTCCCCAATTATAAATATCAGAGTAGGTCATTTTCTTTTCTATATGCTTAGACACAGTATAATTTCTAAGGCTTTCCAAAGGAGTACAGACACCTATAAGACATGAAGTGAAAGTTTGTTCAACATAAGTTCCTCCTGCAAAGCAAAAGTCAGAAATATTCAATACAATTTTTGCTAAATATACCCAAATACTTTCATCTTGTTTGAATGGAATAAGTTGTCCATAACAAGGGCTTAAACAAGAGGTAAAGAAAAGAACATAAGTCATTGTTTTTCAAAGATGACTTTCAGATCTTCCTCCAGTGCTTTCTTTATTCTGGTGTGATGAGTCCAAGGTTTTATTTCTGCCAGTTTAACCATGGTGGGGGTGGTGAGGAGTATGTCCCAAGGTCCAGTCCACTTTCCTCCTAGTTGGGTTTTTGGAGATGCTGTCACCCAAACCTTGAGTAGCATCTTGTCTGCAGGCTCAGAGGAATGCAGCAAACCTGTGGGAGAAAAGTCTCTAATACAGACAAGGTCATTCATCACAGCTAAGGTCTGACTTAAATGTTATAAATATTTCTTTACCTTCAGTTTTTTATCTATACACATATCTCCCATCCGAGTTGTGACCTGAAATGGCTACCTGTACATAATTTTATAGGGACTCAACTGAACCCCACTTCAAGGAGCCACCCTTATCCTGAGCAGGGCAATTGGCAAAGCTTGATCCAGATAGAGATGAGTTTCTTGACACAGCTTGGCTATATTTTTCTTTAAGGTGATTCATTTTCTCTACTTCCTAGAAGCCTGAGGTCTCCATGCCATGTGGAGTCTCCACTTGATTCCTAAAATTTACTTACCTCCTGTGCAAGTTTTTTTTTTAATAAAACCAGGTCTGTTATCACTCTGATTGCTGCCAGGGAGGCCAAAGTGAGGGATTATTTCCTTCAGTAAAGCTTTCACTGACTCCAAGGATTTCTCTATTCTAGTAAGATAAGCTTCTATCCATCCTGAAAAAGGTGTCAACAAAGATTAACAAATATTCCCACTCTCAGACCTTTGTCATCTGAGTAAAGGCTATTTGCCAGTCCTCAAGTGGACACTGTCCTTGGTATTGCTTTCCTTCTCTCCTTTGTTGGCGTTCTGTCTTGGGGTTGTTCTTCCAGCACATAACACATCTAGCAATTACTTTTCTTATGCCTTTAGAAATTTCAGGACCTGTAGGCCAGTTTGACATAGGTAGTTAATGAGTCTCTTCCACAGTGTGTGGCCTCATGCAAATACTTCATGACTGGCTCTACTAAATGTTCAGGAAAACAGTATAGCTCCTTTCTTTTTTTTTTTTCATCCACTGTCAGGACCTTCTTCATCAAAACCCCAGCCCTTAGCTTTCTTTAAGTTTGCAGTCGAATATTCAGGGCCAAATTCTGACAAGTCTAGAACAGGTACCAAGAGCATTATAAATACTCCTTTAGCAGCCTCTTTTGCTGCCCGTTCAGCCAGATTGCTTCCTCTAGCAACTTTAGTGTCCTCTTTCTGATGCCCCGGGCAGTGCATAACTGCCACCTGCAAAGGTACCTGAACAGCTTCTAATAATTTTAAAATTTCTCCTGCATGCTTAATCTCCTTTTTATTTGGAGGTTAACAGTTCTTTGTCTTCCCAGATGAAACCATGTGCATGCAGAATTAGAAAAGCTTACCTTGAGTCTATACACATTCACTCTTTTCATGCAAAAATCCCAGTACCCTTGTCAATGCAATCAGTTCAGTTTTCTAAGCAGAGGTTCCTGGCGACAAGGCCTTGGCCTCCCCTACTCCTTAAAGAGTCACAACTGCATACCCAGCCTTTCTGCTTCCTTTGTCCATATAACTGCTTCCATCTGTATAGAGAGTCCAGGCTGCTTCTTCCAAAGGATGGTTCTGTAAATCAATTTTGCTAGAATACACTTTATCAGTTATTTATGCACAGTCATGTATTAGCACAGCCAAGTCAGGGTCTGGGAGGAGAAAGGCAGGATTTACCTTATTTACAGTTTTGAGGGAGACGTTGGGATTGTTAAGAAGAAGGACATGGTACCTGCTCATTCTTTCAGCAGTCAGCCACATATTTCCCTTTTGCTCCAGCAGGCTCAACACTTGCTGGGACACATAACTGGCATAAACTTTCCCAAGGAAAACTTTTTCACCTTCCTGGAAGAGCTCACAGGTGGCTGCCACTTTGAAGCAGGCTGATGACCCCTGGACAGTGTGATCTAATTTCCTTGACAATTATGTGATGGACTGCAAATGTCACTAAGCATTTGGGTGAGGAATCCTAGGGCAGTCCCGTCTCTTATGCACATATCAATGAAAGGGCTTCAGTAGGTTTGAAGGCTCCAAGGCTGGTGCTGAATTTAGGCACACCTTCGAGGACTCAAAAGTCTGAGGACACTCCTTTGTCCATTCTAAACGGCTATATTTTGGTCCCTCCAGAGCCTCATACAGTGGATTAGCAATGAGCCCAAAGTTTGGAATTCAATTGCAGCAGTCACTTGCCATCCCCAGGAATCTCCTTAACTGTTCCCTGGTGTTGGGAGGGGTCCTCTGTGGACTTTTGTTGCATGGCCTGCACCATAATCAGACTTCTGCACAGGGAGGCCTTTTACCACTACCTCAAGGAGGCATCTCTTATTATGCTCTAAGAGAGAAAGGGCATCCCCATTAGGGTCCCAGTTGGGCTCAGTTACAAATATTGCCCTAGAAAGGCCCAGAGCCCCATCTGGATTTTCTTGGTGTAACTCTCAAGACTCTTCATTTGCCTTGTCCAGCACTAGCCTCTCCTCATCCCTCTTACTGAAGCAAAGAATTCAATAAGGCTCCTATGTCTGCCCAATTCAGATGATAAGTGACAAAAACTGATGCAACCAAATCAGTCATTTTAGCAGGATCTATCCATAAGAAGGGTTTGAGCTTTTCCAGTTTAATGGATCCAATGTAGAAAACAGAGTATATGCCCAATAATATCCAGCAGGCTGGCTCTCTAGCCTTACTCCCACTGAAAGTCTCCAAAAAGGATATTGTCCTGCCCTGGTAGGGGCACTTCCTCTACCCAATGTGGTTTATTGACTGATTCAAGACAGCGATGCCAGTTCAGGTGCACTTTCCCCATTTCATACCCAGGAGTAGATCGCCTGGGGCTGCAGGAACTCTGACCAGCTTGAAGGGGTCATAGTATCTAGATCTTTCTGGCCCCTATCCTCTGAGCTTCTATCTTTCACATACAAATTCCCTTTTCTTTGAGCCATTAACTTATTTTCTTTCTTCTTTTTAACTCTGCATGCATCTTTATCATGTAAATTTAAAAAACTTCTGGATAAGGCATTTTGTTCCACTTCCCTGATTTTTGACAAAACAACTCTAGTTAGAGTATAATACCATAATTTAAAGACCCATTCAGTGACCAGTGCTCTCCTTAGTCTGAGTCTAAGTTATACAGGACACAAACAGAACGGTACTACAACAAAACAGCATATGCTCTAGATATACGCTCATCAATTGACGAATTAGAACTGGCTCCAAAGGTCTGTTTCTTGGAATGGAGGCTTTTCCCCCATTCTAACAGATGGAACTCCAAACAGAGGGTACCCAAAACTTACCAGATGACCTAAGTCATGACCTGGGATTTTAACCTGAACCAGAAAGCGCAATGATTCAATCAAATGTGATAAACAACAAGAAGTGACAGGAACTGTCACAGGTGGTCACAGGTAACCAGGTTCTTAGTGATCGGGACAAAGAATTGAACCAAACACCCAGAGTTTATAGCAGAGAACATGGGAGCAGGCCAACTCCAAGCAGAGATTGACCTCATGGGCTGGAGGGACGCTATTCTTATAGGGCAGATCCTTCCTGGCTAGTTTTGCTGGGCTTTTACTGAGTATGTACAAGTAGTCATATTACTTTAAAGCTACCACTCCTTCTCCTGGGATCTCCCTGTACTAGGTTCACCTTTCCCTCTGCCAGAGAATTATAGCTCTCCATGTTAGAGATTGGTGAAAAAGAAAGGAGTTATTTATTCAAATTATACAGACTAAAAGTAATGACTTAATGTCTTTGTCAAAATCCCAAAGTCCCTTGAAACACCCACAAACACACACAGTCCTCCCTTCCCCCCTTTGCCCAGTCTGGGGTACCGTATCTCAGGAAAAGAAAGAAGTCCATGGCTCAGGCAGCTCCCGGTTCTTCCCAGTAATCCGTGCTCAGTTGGTAGTGTTACAGAACAGAACAGGGGGGGCCTGGGACAATATACTATTATTGAAAGAAGGCCCCGGGTCCGTTATGTCCGCCACCCTAGGAAAAACGTCTCTCAATGCCAGAGATTCGTGAAAAGGAAAGGAAATGTTTATTTAATGCTATACAAACTTAAAGTAGTGACCTAATGTCTTTATCAAAAATCCCAAAGTCCCTTAAAACACCCACAAACAGACACAGTCCTTCCTTCCTTCCCCCTTTGCCCAGTCCAGAGTACCGTATCTCAGGAAAGGAAATAGAAGTCCATGGCTCAGGCAGTCCTCTGGTTCTCCCCAGTTAATACTCCATCTCGACTGGGAGACCTCCCTGGGTTCCCGGCACCCTCAGCTGAGTCGCCAGGATCTCTGCTAAAACCAGGTGGTGGTTCCCCTTGTAAAGCTGCGGGGGTCCCCGCTCTGTCCAGGCCTCGTGGTTTTCCCTCTCAGGGCTGCGGGAGTCTCCACTTTGCTAAAGACGCATGGTTCTCTCTTTCTCAGGGATGCGCATGGCTCTCCTTCCTAAAGCAGCATGGTTCTCCCTCCTTCAGGGTTACAGGAGTCTTCACTCTGCTAAAGCTGTGTGGCTCTCTCTCCAATGGCCGTGATCCTCTCTGCACCTCCACAGCCACATGGTTCTCTCCCTCTAATGGCCGCCAAGTCTGGGTTTTAAATCCCCGCGGCCAATCTTCCTCTGCAGCCTCATTTCCGGCTCCTCCCACACTTGGCTTCACTTGCCAGAATTCATATCCTTCCAGCTTTACTGGGCTGCCATCATGAGTCCGGGCGGGTGTGGCCCCGTGTCCTGGAGACAATCTTCTCCGAGCTCCCACGCAGGTGCTGTACCTTGGGGATCTGCCCCCAGTCATATCTTGGTGGGGAAGTTACTTCCATTCCCCTGGCTCAGGGCATGGCCACAGCTATTTAACATATCTAAAAGACCAGCCAAAGGCTATAGATATGTTAAATGACCATGCCAGAGGGTAGCTGCAAGGCTGTTGCTATGCAAAACAGCTCTCAATGGCCCTGCTCCATTTGTCCCTTCCCCCAACCCACACCCTGGGTGGGGGGGATGAGACATCTTAAAATCTCCTGGACACCTTAAGTTCTGGACCCCATTTCAAATGCCCATTTGGGGTCCCCCCTCTTGGCTGCACCCTGTAACAGTAGGCCTTCCTCGGTCCCCAGCACCAATCAGCTGTGCTGCTGGGATCTCCAGCTAAAGCTGCATGGTGGTTCTCTGCTGAAGCTGCGTGGTGATTCTTCTCATGGCTGCGGGGGAGGGGGATCCCCCAACTCTGGCCAAAGCCATGTGGTTCTCCTCACTGCCATAGCCGCATGTTTCCCCTCCTTACATGGCTGCAAGAGACTCCACTCAGCCAAAACCACATGGTTCTCTCTCCAATGGCTACCGAGTCTTGGTTTAAATATCCTTCCAGCTTTACTGGGCTGCCATCCATGAGTCTGTGCAGGGGTGGCCCCATGTCATGGAGCCAATCATCTCCAAGCTCTCACGCAGGTGCTGTAACTAGGGGGAGTTGCCTCCCAGTTACATCTAGGAGTGGGGGGAGTTCCTTCTATCCCCCTGGCTCAGAGCAGGGCCACAGCTATTTAACATACCCATGCAACAAGTTAAAGGTTATAGATATGTTAAATGACCATGCCTGAGGTTAGCTGCAAAGGTTAGTTGCTATGCAAAACAGCTCTGAATGGCCCTGTTCCATGTGTCCCTTCCCCTAATTCACACCTGTGGTGGAGGGTGAGGACATCCTATATATCTTTCTAATATTTCCTGGACACCTTGAGTTCTGAACCCCATTACAAATCCTTCTTTTGGGGACCCTCTGGCTGCACTCTCCTGCAGAACAAGGAGGGAGAATCCCCAAGTGAAATCACTTGGTGGCTGCTTGGGATTGTCTGAATCCAAACCCCCAGGGCCTCTCAGCCCAGGAACCCAATGGGACTCCCCGTCAAATATCCAGACATACCAGAGAGTCCCAAAGTCTGTCCTGGAACAGAGTCACCAAAATATGTATTTGGCATTAAGGCTGCCTGTCACTGCCAAACTCAATAATCAATGACAGCAATTGAATCTTTTCTGGGTGTTTATTCAGATGGCTGGTGATCTGAGAAGATGGTGGGTTCATACCCTAACAGACCATCTTGTCTTTTCTTTCCAGGCCAGACCTTTTATGAGAGTGGGGGGGTGGAGGGGATGAACAAGGTGCAGTGAAGGCTTTGAGATTCAGAAGCTGCAACATTTCTGTCCTGGGCAGTTAGCTATTCCCGGTGGAGGGTGGTCTGTCTCTCCCTGGAACACAAAGGCCTGGATGCCTCCATTGTTTCCAGGCAGTAATCTCTAGCAGTGTCCCAGGAGGTAGGCTGTTTTCCCAGGAGCCAGGCCTGGCCTTATCTGTAGTTTCTGAAACAAAAGCTTTAATATACACATTACTTGCTAGACTTATAACTTTTTACCTTAAGCTAAAACTTTCCAAGTCTTGAGTCCCCTATCAACCTGAAAACTGTGGTGGGGAGCAGTCCTGAGGGACTGGGCCCTTAAACCCGTGGGGCCTGCACTGACTGTGAGTAGTGTCAGAGTGAAACTGAGCCGTAGGACACCCAGCTGGTATCCAGAGCTGGGGTCAGCATTAGTCAGCATTAGGAGGAAATAAAACAATATCACACCCCTCCTCCAGGCCTCACCCCCCCCCCCCACGGGGTCTCAGGGCCCTTCATGGAGGGCTCAGATCCCGCAGCTCAGCCCACCTCCTAGGGCAGCACTTCTCACTCCTGGCAGGTCTGGCTGTTGAATGTCCTCCAGTGTGCTTGCTGGTCGTTAAAACAATAACATTATATAACAATTTTAAAGGTTACTAATATCTTTTGCTTAATTGGAGCCTCTTGGACAACCTATTATATCCCATTGAATAAGTGTAAAATCTGAGGCTCAGAGAATTGAATCAGGCACTCAGAGAGTCTGTGCCCAGTGAGTGATGAGCTGAAGCTCCTTCTCCCGGGGTTTCTCCAGACCAGGTCAGCTCAAGGCATCCCCTGAAACTGCTGCATACAGGGAATCAGTTAGATGGTGTCCCTCCTCCATCTGGAGTACACAGCTCTGCTGATTCTACAAAACAAGCAGAAAGCTCCCCAGAGGCCTGGTTTTGCAATGAGGCAGGGGCTGTTCCTCTTTCGGGTGGATGTTTACTACTTGAGTGCTCAGCAGCCCCAAGCAGATGGCCCCTGGACAGAACACAACCTGCAGTGAGGCAGGAATGCACTGGGCCTCAGGAGCCCAGAAAACTGAAAGGCTGGGAAAGCTGCTCCCTGACCCACTGTGGTGCCCCAATAAGCAGCTGCCCTGTGAGATTTAGGGGGCCCACCCATCCTGAGACTGTGCCTGACCACATACCCAGCTTCCTGAAGATCCTCAGCCCTGGCTCTGTGGGCAGGCTCTGGGTGATGGACATGCAGGATGCTCATAAGGGAGCACCCTCATGATACGGGTAAAGATATGGGTCCCTCCACATTGCTGGGCCTGCACCCAGCACAGCAGCCCAACTGAACTTCTGCCCCTGGCCTGACTGCAAGGTGGCCAGTCTACAATTCTGGTTCTAAGTTTCTGCTTTGCCTGGGGCTCTGCTGGCCCCTCCCCTCGCGTGGCCACACCCCTGTGTGGTTTCCTCTGTAATGCCTTTGTTCATTACTGAGAATGTTCTTCCTGCTTGCTATCCCAAGCAGAAGAGAAGTCTAAAGAGACCTGAGTGTGAAGATCAGGGCTACATTCTGCTCTCTGAAACCTACTCTGTGTTTGCCCTTCCCCCCACCCCACCTCCTGTCAGCATCTCAGCACAAGGCTGCTTCCAGGAATCCAGGTCCTGGAGAGAGAAGACTGAGGAGCACAGAACAGTAAGTGTCCTGAACATCCCATCCCCCATCCCTCCCCTGCACTCTCCTGATGCCCCAGCCCTGAACCAGCTGCTCAGTAACCTGACCCCTCCCAGTGTCCCCAGCCCCTCTGTACTCTTCCTTCCAGTGCCTTTCCCTGCCTTCCTTCCCTTCACCTCCCTTCCCCCAATGCCATCCACTGGCATGTGCCCTGGGGCTTACCAAGTGGGTTGTGAATGCTGAACAGCAGTTTACCAGGTGATGATAACAACCCATGTGGAAATCTTGCACTGGGAGATGGTTGGGACCAAAGATGAGCGCTATTCTCTGTGTGTCTGATGCCCCTCACTACACCCCCTCCCCAGAGATCAGTCCTAATACCCTCAGAGCCAGGACTGAGAAGTCCAGGTGGGCAGACAAGGCCCTTCTTGCAAAGCAGGTCATGGAAGCAGAGATGGCAGATAGTGTCCAGCAGCAGCTGGCCCAAAACTTGGAGTTATTGACGAAGAAGCAGCTGAAGGAGTTCCAGCGGTTGCTACATGACCAGGATCTCTGCAAGCAGTCTCCTGGTGTGACCACAACCCAACCAGAGAAGGTGGATAGCATGGAGGTGGCCTCACTCCTAGTGGCTCAATATGGGGAGCAGCAGGCCTGGGACCTGGCCCTGCAGACCTGGGAGCAGATGGGCCTGAGTGAGCTGTGTGCCCGAGTCCCGAAAGAGGCAGCCTTGGAGTCAGGTGAGTAGACAAAGTGCCCCCTGCCTGCTGTCCATCTCCTGCCCATATCACTGACCCCCTGCCAGACCTTCCCCTGTTCCTTGTTAGAGAGAGACATCCAGGCTCAGCCTAGACTGGAACTAAGAGGCTTTCTGTGAAAGGAGGGCCTTGCTGGACCTCACTTATGCCAAGGGCATCCCCAGAAACCCTTGTGGTCACTACAGCACCTGAGAAGGACAGCTCAGAGGGACAGAGGGACCAGAGGGACCTGAGGCTGACACTCAGAAGGTACCTGCAGGAAGCATGTGGGTTTCACACTCACCACTCAAAAGGGAACTTGCCTGGCCTTGGACTATAAGCACAAAAGGGACTTAGTGACAAACAGGTTCTGGTCGCACCACCACAGTGGGCAAGTCACTTCTCTGCTCTGCACCTTTCTCCCGATCTGTAAAGTGAACCAGTAAGAGTCTGCCTCCTGAGGAGCACAGAACAGTGGGTGTATGTATACATATATTCATATATACCTATATGTATGCATATGTTCATGTGTATATATATCTGTGTACATATATACCTGGGCTGTAGGAGGGTCAAAAAGAGAATCCATGTTAGACTTCTAGCACAGAGTCTCATTCCTAGTTAGTGCCCTGTAACTTGTTCTGCTGCTACTGTTGCTGCCACTGCAGATGTTACTATTAGCAGCTGTGGGTGGCAGAGGCTTTAGCCTCCTGTGGGGGGAGCTGAGGCACAGAGAGGAGTCGTGAGTTACATGGGGAGGGACAGGCAGAGTCGGCACACAGATGCAAACGTCCTGGAGCCAGGTCAGGACCTGTGCCCAGCAGTGTCAGGATGTCCTTCTGCTTGAGGGGCTGGGGCAGGCTGCAGTGGGTGCACTGGTCCCTCCTGACCTCTCTCAGTAATCAGAGTCTCTGCTTCCTGGTGCTTCCTGATCCAGGAACCCCAGTGTCAGTGCCTTGGCTCCTGCCCACTGTGCTAGGCAGTGTCAACCTTCTTACTCACTTCCCACAGCCCACCTCCCCCATCCCTCTACTCCCACTTCCAAACAGACCTTTCGTACAGGGTTTCCCTTCACCATGGTGCTGGAACACTTTTACCCTGAGTCCTGGGGCCCCTCCAGGACTTAGAAAGAACTTGAAACTCTTGCGTGACATATGGACAAAGCTGGAAAGAGAGGCTTGCTGAGTTGGCATGAGAGGCCCAGGTGGGGCTACATGGCAGCCAGTGGGTGTGCACCCAAGTGAAGCTGTAGCTGCAGGAGGACCTGGGCCAAGAAGCTGCATAAGGAGGATGGGGTGTTGGGGCCAGGAGGCCTAAAAATGGTCTTTCAGGTGCATTCCAGTGTTGAGATCACACACCCTCTGATTTGAACAGACAGTGGACTGAGACCCATGCAGGCCAGGCAGTGAAACTGACCCAGCCAGGTGCCATGTGTAACAGGGTCCTGGCTGGGACACAGCTCGGGTACTGGTCTCAGTGACTCTGAAGTTCTGTGGGCTCAGGGTGGTAGAAAGTTCCAAGGAGGATTCTGTTTTCCAGGTGAACCCCAAGTGGAGGGCAGGCTAATTCTTCAGCCCAAGCCCATTCCCTCTCCTGACCTCTGTCATTTCAGCCTTCCTCACACTGAGTCACCAGGCTGAAATCTCAGCCACACCCTGGCCTCTTTCTCTTTTCATCCAGCACCCAAATCCACACTCACACAGCTCTTGGAAACAGAGCCAGGGCTGGGACCTAGAACCAGCGATCTCTCCCTCCAGTCTGCTGCTGCTTTGGGAAGGACCCCACCCCAGTTTCCGTGTGCCCTTCCCTCTTCCCCTTCCTCCTGTGCCCACTCTCACTCCTGCTGCTCCCAAGCCCTGGAGCTGATGGTCATGGGCTCAGGCTCACTGTCTGATACAATTACAGCTAATCCTGCTCTCTTTCAGTTTCCTATTGCATTGAATATTTTCCCATCTCTTTCCTTTAGTCTATTTGTGTCCTTAAAGCTGAAGTGAGTCTCTTGGAGGCAGCATGTAGTCAGGTCTTCGGGCTTTATTGTTGGTTTGTTTTCATTTTTTTATCCATTCATCCACTTTATGTCTTGTGATTGGATAATTTATCCTTTTACATTTAAAATAAGTATTGATAGGGAAAGACTTATCAATGTATTTGTAGCTATTATGTACTTCCTTTTCCCTCCTTCCTGTCTTGCTCTTTTACTGTGTGACTTGATGATTTTCAACAGTGGTAGCTGTGATTCCTTTCTCTTTCTCTCTTGTGTATCTGCTACATGGTTTTGCTTTTTGTCCACCATGAGACTGACATTAAATATACTTACTACAGTCTGTGTTAACCTAATGGAAACTTAATTTCAATCATATATGAAAATTCTACACTTTCACTCTCTCCATATTTTATGATTTTGATGTCATATTTACATCTTTTATATTGTGAATCTATTATAAAATTATTTTAAATAGGCTTATTTTTAATACTTTGTCCTTTTCTTCTTCTTGGAGTTTCATTCTTTAAATTTATTATTTCAACGTAATTAAAAATGTAGTGGTAGAAAAGGAAACCACACGAGTAACAAATTTGTTGAACTCCTCCCTTCAGGCGCTGAGCAGTCAGTAAATGCTGAAGTCTAGGCATCTCCATCATTGAGTTAGAGTTTTCTCAAAAATAAATGTACACACAGTCTTGTCATAATAATACTTATCCAATGTTCATACAGCTGAGTTTGCAAGTGTAGGAGGTCTCCAGACCATTGCTTCAGCTGTAGGAATGTCCCGTCTCAAGACTGTGTATTTAAGCTATAAAGAAGTTCAACAGTAAAGAAAAAATAATGCAATTTCTTCATAAACATTTTGTGTCTTTTACTACCAATCACATATTCTTCTGTGAACTCTGAAAAACCTCCCCTAACAGTAAATTTATACATATGTTTATGCATATATATACATGTATACGTATGTGTATACAACACACATGTATACATACATTCATATATACCTATATGTATGCATATGTTCATGTGTATATATATATATCTACATATGTATGTATATAGTGTATGTGTGCTTGTGTAAGTAAAGCATTGTAGCTACCCTTCCCCAAAGATAAAGTATTTTCCTTAATCATCACTATTAGTGTCAAAAATGAATACAGATACATATTACATTGAGATTTAAACACATAATAGTGAAATATAAACAAGCCAAGGAGTTACTGAACAGCAAATGGGGTCCTGATGCTGCTGCCGATAGACAAATTCCAGAACCACTGGTTTAGTGAAAAAGAAAGGAGTCTTTTATTCAAAAGCTACATAATTTTGGAGGAATGGCAGACCACTGTGTCAGATCCCTTAGAACACCCAAAGAAAAATAACTCTGCCACCTTCTGCCAAGCCAGACCAACCCTGGGATGCACTTGGAGTTCCTTCTCTCATTTAAAATATTGTCCTTTGGAAAACACAGGCAGCCACTGCATGATCATCCACGTGGAACCCCAAGGAAGAGAAAGAAGGCCCTTTCCTCCTCTGCCCTTCCTCCTTTTATATCTTTTGGCCTGTACTTCCACTCATTCTGGAAGTATCCAGCTTCCCAGCCAATCCCATCCTAGATTCACAGGTCAGCACCTCAACTTGTCATGTCTCTGGAAGGGAATAAGAGGGCTTTTTTCTCTGTCATCGTGCTCACCAGCCTGCAGTGTCTCCGCCTGAGTGTAGGGAGATCTCTCATGCACCCAGCTAGCTTGTTTACTCTTACCTCAAGCAACTCCCTCTATGGTCCCTCCATTCTCCTTCCCAGTGATTTGATCAGATACCGCTGTATTAATTTCCCACTTTAACACGTCTGACCTTTGTCATCTTACAAAGGCAAATGTGCAAATGTCTCATTCTTCTGGAGCTACTTTCTTTTTTTTTTAATATATTTTATTGATTATGCTATTACAGTTGTCCCGTTTTCCACCTTTCACTCCCCTCCACCCTGTACACCCTCTCCCACCCATATCCCCCCCTTTAGTCATGTCCATGTGTCATACTTATAAGTTCTTTAGCTTCTACATTTCCAGAGAATGTCCAGAGAACAACAACAAAAAATTGTGATCACAAATGAAGGGAAGACTTTCCACAAGGGAGGAGGATCTGGTAAAGTCCAGGTCAGCTGGTTGTCCCCGTGAAGCAGCATTCATGATGTCCAAAGAACAGCACTGCTGGACAGGTTAGAGGCACATTCAGAACCATAAGAAAGGGAGCAACAAATATTACAATATGCCAGATTGAGAAAGAAGTGGCTTCCTTGGTAAAAGGTGTGCAAGGCATTTCACACCTGTCTGAAGCTCTTTTGTCTACTATACTTAAATCAGGCTGAGGAGAATATTCTAAGATTTCCCCTTCTGGAGAATAGTTGGTGTTTTCTGTCTGAACCATTAGGGAAGGAAAGGAAAGTAGCTTTAAGCAAAGCTGATAGACCAAGCCGTACTTCACCAACTCAGCCATACAGTCCAGCCATTTAATTGAGTTTTATTTCAGGAGGTGGAGACACAGATGGGCTTCTTCACTGGGGTCTATACTTTGTAAACAAGCTCCCAGGTAATGAGGTCATAGGCATATACTCCATGAAAATAAAAGGAAGAACTCAAAGTTTAATTTATACAACAAATTGTAAACCTGTGACTGCTATTGCAACATTGTCTTTTGAAAAGATGACCAGTCATAATGCCTTTGCAGGAGTGATATTAAACAGTGACCATTTGACATATTCTTCTTGCCTATAAACTGAACAACTGGCACCCTCATCAGGTGCTGAAGTGACATCTGTATGCAGAAAGCAGTTCAGCTTCCATTTAAATTAATACTTTGAGGACAGTTAGCTGCACAAGTCCAATACCCTCAACTGAGCACTATGAATCTCCTTAAAACATGATATTTCTCCTTAAGACCACACTTACTGTCACCAAAGACACTGCCAGTTTTTAGTTTTTCCTTATTTGCATAAATGCAACAAGAACAGCAGTTTATCACATAGGCTCTTTGAATCTGCTTTGCTGTAACTTACACAAGGAACCCTCAGATTGAGCTTTAGTAAATCCTGCAGGGCACAGAAGCCAAGCTGTACACCTGCCATCTGGCTTTGACTGCAGTTCCTATGTTCTTCAAGTCCTTGAGGTTCCAAATGTGTCTTAGGGTTCCTTCTTTGCTATATTTCAGGAGAGCCACCTTTGTTCACTACCTGGAAAGACTGGCATTAACTACATGACCAAACAAGTTACCAGACCATTTCTTCAGAGGGCCTTCATTAGCTTAAAAAGTCAGTCTCATTTCCCCAAGGCTTTCTGGTAACAAGCAGAGTCCAGGCATGCCTCCTTCAGGCTTAACATTCCAGTCAAAGTCTTAGTTATTAAAACCACCATTCAAACTGATCTTATTGGTTTTATGCAAAGAAATTTTATGCCATCACTCACTCATGAAGAATGTGAAAATCTGGAGGGATCAGGTAGGGAAAGAAATACAAAGCAAAAAGGAAAATTCTTGTCCTTCCAATATCCACCAAATTTGCATCTCCATGCCTAATGCCTTCTATTACTAAAACCATAAAATTTTATTCAAATTTAATGTGAAGTTTTAACTCTTAGATACCTCTATTTTCTTTCAAAGCAGCTAAAGGAGAGACTGGGAATCTTATCTCATACCAACAGGTATGCCAACCAGCACGAACAACCTTTACTGGGTCCAACTGGCACAAAGGATCCAGTGGTGGAGACATCCTCTCAGTAACTGCTTAACCAGTCCACGTCAGAGACACTCTCTCACCTGCCAGTGCACCAACCAGAACCATGGCTCAAAGCCCCATATGTTAGAGATGGAGCGTTCCAGGTGCACACAAAAGAGCAAAGTTGAAACCAAGTCCTAAATAGATAAGAAAGCAAGCATAGAATAACTGTAACTAAGACCTGAAATTTTTTTCCATTCAGAACTTTCACAACCTTTTATATACCTTTACAACTTTCAATACACCTTCTATACTAATTTAGAAATAACCATTTTAGCCTAACTCATTTTCAATCCTAGCCCTTTTAGTGAAGGAAAGGACCATACTCAGATTCTGTATCAGACAGGTCAAAATCTTTAGGTTTGCAAACACATCCTAAATCTTGTTATGTAAAATAATATAAGATGAAATAATGTAAAAGGAACATTGTCACTTTGTGTTGCGGGCTACTCTCCTTTTCCAAAAAAGAAATTTTAAATCTCCTTCCAGAGTTCAGGTCCAGCTTCCCCTTCAGCATCAGCCACAGCAGCAGGGTCTAAGTCCTCCTCAGTTGGTGCCCCTTTATCCATGTGTGGTGATGCTGAATCCAAGGCTTGGATTCCCTGTGAGTTTTAGGGAAAAGAGCGCTGTCAGCAAGTAGTCATAGGAATCAGTCCATTGCTCAGCTGGCTCCTGCTCAGGCCCTTGAGTCTTCCAGCTCTTAAGTAAGATTCAGTCTCTAGGCCAGAGTTGTGTGAGGACTCATCAGACTGATAGATGGACCTACAATGAGCAAACTTGTACAAAATGGTTAACCTTTGCCCTAAATGTCACACATATTGCATAATTTTTAATCATGTTCCATATTTAAAGTGGGCATCCCTAAAACAGGAATGTGGAAGGGTGTCCCATAAATTCTTACAAAAGGGTCTAATTTAAGCCCACTTCTGGGTGCTACCCTAATTTGGAGCAAGGGAATAGGGAGTGCCTGGTCCCATTCAAATTCATTTTCTGATGTATTTTCACCAGGGATTTCTTTATTGTGTGGTTCATGTTCTCATTCTTTCCCATACATGAGGTTTCCAACATGCATGTTATTTCAATTGAATGTATAATGCCTTTCCAATCTTCTGGCAGAATGGTCCATTGTCACTTAGAATTCTGTGACAAAGTCCAGACCTAGGAATTATTTGTTAACTAAAAGTCTGGCTACCTCACTGACCTTTTCCATTCCAGGGGGTTATGCCTCTACCCATCCAGAAAAAGTATCCACCAAAAGTAATAAAAATTTGAAATTCCCCCAGTTTTAGACATTGTGTAAGTCTTCTAGCCAGTCTTTAAATGGCCATAACCCTGCATATTGTACTTCCTTTTCTGCTGGGGCCAGCTCTGTCATAGGTTTGTTCTGGGTGCATACCTGATGGTCTTGAGTGATCATCTGAATGGCCTTTGCAAATGAGGGCCCTTCAAATGTGGCCTAATGAGGTCCATCAAATCATCCCTTCATGTAGGTGTTTAGAAATGAGATACACCAGAGCTTCAGAGAGAAAGATTATACCTTGAGTGTGGATCTTCCATACAGAATTAGGGTCACTGTTAGAGTATCCCCATTAACGGGCTTATTCCTCATCTTGTTCTGTATACAGGGTTTAAATTTTGACAAGTTCAAATAGGGGGTCAAAACTCCTAAGTGTAGTGGTCCTCCAGCTGCTTGTCTCACTGCTTTATCAGCAGTTGGGTTTCCCTGACTCATTTAGGAACCATCCATTCTGTGTCCTTGGCAGTGTATTAAAACAATCTGGTTCAGTAGGTTCACTGCCTCTAGCTATTGTAAAATCTCTTTTGCATGTGTGACATCCTTGTTTTCTGACATTAATAGCCCTCTCTCTTTCCATATTGCACCATGGGCATGGATACCATGAAGGTATATTTGGAGTTGGTGCAGATGTTAACCTTCTTTCCCTGAGACATTACTAAGGCCCTGGTGAGAGCTACCAGTTCAGCCTTTTGTGTTGAGTTTACCAGCGCAAGGGCCTCGGCTTCTATTACCTTGTCTCTGGTGACTACTGCACACCTAGCTCATGATCCACCACCTTCCATGAGGCTGCTCCTGTCTGTGGATAGCTCCCACTCTGGTGCTGTCAGTGGCTGACCCAATAGTTCTGACCTGCTGGACTAGACTTGGTTAATGATTTCTCAGCTGTCATGCTGGAGGGCTGAGTCTCCCTCTGAGTCCAGGATCAGGGTGGCCAGGTACAAGGTTGTGGTAGTCTGTAAGGTTTGAGTTGTCTAACAGAATGACCCGATATTTTCCTATACACCCTGCCAACAGCCAATGCCCTCCTTTCTGTTCCAATAGAGTTAGGACCTGGTGTGATATGTATACCATAGTAGGCTGCCCCAAAGTGAACATCTCAACTTCCTGTAAGATGCCACATGTACCTGCCACTGCCTAAAAGCATGGTGGCCATCCCTTTGTCATGTGATCCATTTTCGTTCAGAGATACGCTATGGGTTGGGGGATGTTTCCCAGAGTCTGGATTAGTAACCTCAGTCCAGCCCTCTGCCTTTCATGAATGTATCATTTGAATGGTTTATTCATTAGGCAATCCTACTGTAGGAATTGAAACTAACTTTTCTTCAAGGTGTCAAATGCTACCTGACAATTTCTTGATCATTCAAAAGTTTCAGACTTCAGTCATTTTAAGGAATTATACAGTGGTTTTGCTATAATCCAAAGTCTGGAATTCAAATTCAGCAGAATGCTGTAATCCTTAAGAACCCATGAAGCTGCCTCTCATTCTCTGGGATTTTTATTGGAGCAATTGCTTGTTTTCTATCCATCATCAAGGTCTTAGTACACTGTTTCAGTTGAAACCCAGCTATGCCACCTCTTGTTTCTAAATCTGGGTCTTGTGAGGGGATAGTTTATATCCTGTTTTTGCCAAATGACTCAGGACTGTGATGGTATTAAGCAAATGGTACTCACAGGTATCGGTAGTTATCAGTTAAGTCATCTATGCATTGTAAAAGAACTCCTGATTTCAATAAAAAATCCCATAAGTCTTTTGCTAATTCTTCCTAAAACATACTCATAGAGTTTTTAAATCCCTGTGGCAACATGGCCCAACAGTTTGCTGCATGGCTCTAGTTTCTGGGTTCTGCCATTCCAAGGCAAATAATAGTTGAACCTGTTCATCCATTGGGATGCAGAGAAAGTCATTCTTCAAGTTGAAAACTGAAAACAATAGGCCATCCCCAGTCACCAATGGTCAATAGAGTATAAAGGTTGGGCACCATAGGATGAGTGTCCTGAACAATATCATTTATGGCTCTAAGATCATGTGCAAATCAGTACTCATTAATAGTGTGGCTCTTTAGCAAAATGGGAGTGTTAATGGGACTGGTGTGACTGAGTAAGCCCTGATATTAAAAATTTTGTAATATAGGCTGAATCCCCTCTAAAGCTTCCTTCTTAAGGGGATATTATTTCTTTCATGGGATCATTGCCCCTTCTTTTACATTAATTTTTATGGGTGGAAGTTAACCATTTTACCTGGAGTTCCATCAGCCCAAACAGTTTGATCAACCTGCTCATACACCTTGGGAGAGAAGAATCACAAAGGGTGCACGCAGCCTGGTGGCACATCATGCCCAAAGTACCACTCTCTGACTGTGAAGTGCCGCCTGCCCCTTCCTCAGGTAGCTGATCTATGGCACATACGACAGGGACAGGGTGGCCCATCAGTGACAACCACCACCAGTGTTGGTAGTCATGGTCAACCGGCCCCCAAGTGTCTTTTGCACTTCCATCACTCCGGGTCATTTTGGGGCTTCTCAATTAATTCCAAGTCTTTCCCTTCTGGAACGTGAGCTTTTCAGTGACTGAACTGAAAGTATACAGTTTCTGGACCACATGCAGGACATAGGTGCATGGCCATTATTCAGGTGAGCTTGCAGCAGGCTAGGAAGCTGGGGAATTCGGAGACCAGCTCTTTCACCATCTAGGATGTAATTGGAGGGAGAACAGCTCAACTGCCTGTTGTAGCCACCATGCCAGCAGCCACTGCTGCACTCCTCCATGACAATGACATGTGATTCCATCACCAGGGACAGTAGGTCTACCTTCACAGACATGTAAGCAGACTTGACAAAGTCCACAAATTTGAAGTCAGAGGTGCAGTTGGCATGCTCTTATTGTCAGGGTACTCAATGCTGGGTGTCAGGGACATGTTCCAACACTGGTCTTCCTCTTGGTCTTGCTGAGGCCTTATGTTTCCTTTGGATGCTTCATGAGGGAGCCCTTCTTTGGACTGATCTGCCTATCAACATAATATGAAGGCACATAGACTGTCCTTCTGGCCACATTCCTCACCCACATCCTGGAGTCATTCAGAGGACACATGTGCCAGTTCCTGATGTCATGTTTCAGGTGGGAAATTCAGTCCCATCTGGCTATAACAACAACTTCTGTAATCTTTCATGGGGGCCTTCTTTCATGGTGCTCAGTTAGGAGAGATGTCTGTCAAAACAGAACTACTCAAAAGGAGAATTTTATAGCTGGTTACACCTCTGAAGTTATAAACCTGTAGTTGGCTCGCTCAGGAACTGATTCCCTGGAGGCACCATTAAGAGAGAGAAGTGAAATGGGGAAGGGGAAACCAATGAAACCTGCATTACAGAGCACATTCCCCTGTGACTGAAGTTTGATGCCCTGTGGGTCCTCAGGAGACAGTGTAGAGCACACCTCAGAGTGCTGTCTCCTGGGGGATAAGGAACTGCCATCTGTCACTGGTTGAGTGCCCCTCCTGGAGCATTCACTCCCCTGGGGTTCTTGCCTGCCACACTCATGCTTAATACAGACACCGCAGACAGGAAACCACCAGTGCTTGTAGAAGAATATCCATGGCATGTGCTTCAGTGGAAGGTGCAGAGGGGTACTGTCAGGACCAATAGTATCTGCTACACCATCCATTAGCCGCTTCACCCCACCATGACCAATTACAACTTAAGAATGAAAAAACCAATGCTCAGTAGATTAACAGTTCAGGTCATGGAATTCACGAGAGTGGAGAGTTGGGTCTCTTTCATTCACTCTTTATCTCCAGCTTCTACATCAGGGCTGGCACTATAAGACCTTGATTAATCTTTGCACAATGAAGGAACATCACATAGCAACAATGACTTGGTCGAGTCAAGACCTGGGCTGGGATCTCCTCCAAAAAGACCCATGTTTCCCCAACTGACCTGGTAAGAATGTAACATTACCAGCAGTTAGCACAGGGTATACCATGTGGGTGCAAAAAACAGTTGTTGAATGATTAAATGGTGAAACAAATCAAGAAATGTATTCCATACCTTTATGTTCCATCTTTCCTTTCCTTACTCAGGAATCACAGAAAAATACTCTAAAGAAAGTGGAGAGATGCCCTGCCACACACAGTCATGGAAAAATGAGGATTTCCAACAAAAATTCACACAGCTGCTACTTCTACACAGATCTAAACCCAGAGGCAATGATTTTCCACTCTGGATGAGGAAACATGAAGTTACAGATGGTCAAAAACATTTGATTGAGGTTGGAGATTTATTTGGCCCAGGCCCAGGTACCCAAGGAGAGCCTCTCACAGTTGTACTGCATGGGGTTGCTGGAATTGGAAAGTCAACCCTGGCGAGGCAGGTGAGGAGAGCCTGGGAGGAAGGCAGACTGTACAGGGACCGCTTCCAGCATGTCTTCTACTTCAACTGCAGAGACCTGGCCCAGTCCAGGACACTGAGTCTCCCTGAGCTCATCTCCAAAGACTGGGCTGGCCCTGCAGCTCCCATTGGACAGATCCTGTCTCAGCCAGAACAGCTGCTCCTCATTCTTGATAACTTGGATGAACCAAAATGGGACTTGAAGCAGCACAGTTCTGAGTTCTGTCTGCACTGGAGCCAGCAGCAGCAGGTGCACACACTGCTGAGCAGTTTGCTGGAGAAAATCTTACTTCCTGGGGCTTCCCTGCTCATCACAGCTCGGATCACAGCTCTTGGGAAGCTCACTCCTTCTTTAAAGCAGCCACGCTGGGTGGAGGTCCTGGGATTCTCTGAGTCAGCCAGAAGGGACTATTTCTGCACATACTTCACAGATGAAAGCCAAGCAGTTAGAGCCTTCAACTCAGTTGAATCAAACCCAGCACTCTTGACCATGTGTGTCATGCCCTTGGTGTCCTGGCTGGTCTGCACTTGCCTGAAGCAGCAGATGGATCAGGGGCAAGAACTCACACTGCCCTGCCAGACGACCACTGCTCTCTGTCTGCACTACTTTTTCCACATCCTCCAAGTTCAGTCCCTCGGGACTAAGCTGAGGCAATTCTGCTCTCTGGCTGCTAAGGGCACCAGGCAAGGAAAGACCCTGTTCAGCCCTGAGGACCTCAGAGAACATGGGTTACATGAGGACATCACCTCCACCCTCTTAAAGATGGGTGTTTTTCAGAAGCACTCCACCTATCTAAGCTACAGCTTCATGCACCTGTGTTTCCAGGAGTTCTTTGCAGCAATGTCCTGTGCTTTAGGGGATGAGTTAATAAGCCTCAGAAATATGATGGAGTTGATAGAAGAATATGCGATGGTTCAGGTGTTTGGGGAACCAATCACATGTTTTTTATTTGGCCTTTTGAGTGAGCAGGGGATGAGAGAGATGGAGAGCATCTTCAAATGCCAGCTGTCTCGGGGAAGTCATCACAAGCTGCTACAATTGGCCAAGAAAGAGATCAACCACGAACAGCAGAGCCTACAACCATATTGTTGGCACTTGCTCCACTCTTTTTATGAGTTTCAGGATGCAAATTTTTTGACAGAAGGAATATCTGATTTCTTTGAAAGAAGTACATGTGTCCAAACTGACATGGAGCTCCTGGTGTTCACTTTCTTCATTAAATTCAGCCGGACCGTGAAGACACTGCAACTGAATGTGGGTGGACCTCACAGAGAAGCACAATGGCCTTCAGATGTCATTCTGTGAGTCCTCCCCCTTTCTTTCCCCCAGCTACTTTGTTGTTGCCTCTGTCTTGAGTCCTGGAGGAACTCCCACTAAGCCTGGCCTCAGTAACTAAAGGACTGAGGTCACCATGGAGTTCTTTCGACCCATTGTGACCCCCATTCTCTTTCCACCTAGGATTCTGTGCAACAGTGTCTAACCATGTAGCCTTCCCTACAAGCTTCTAAGTGGCCTGCTGTAGCCCTGTCTTGTAGTGCTGCTTCTCCTCCTGTCTCTCTCATTATGGCCACCTTCACCCCGTGTGCACGTCCACCCCCAGACTCACATCAGCTCCCATCCACTCAGCACCCCTGCCTCTGTTTCTTCTCTGACATGCTACCTTCCAGGCACTGCTCACTGACTGCTTCATGAACACCTTTCATACCTATTGACATGAGCTTGGCCCTGAGATCTCTCCCATCACCTCAGAATGTGTGTGTGTCTGAAAAGTTGTCTATTTCCCTGAAAAATGAATTTTCTTGTATGTGTCAAGGATGCACAATTGTCTCAGGAATCTCCTTCTGAACATGACCTGTTAGCTTTCTCTAACATCCCTCTAATCCCTGCAACACTGTTAACTTCCATGTCTAGGTTCTGCAACTCAGTGGTATACTGATCCTTTAGTTCTTTGAAGTACTTATCTTTCTTGTAGATAATTCACTCCATAAATGAGTATTATACACTTATTTTACACCAGACCTTAAATATCAAAGATTAATAAAGCACATATCTGTCTCAAGGAACTAGAGCCTGGGAGAGAAGTCAGACATCTGTCCAGTAACCAAAATAGAGTAAAAATTCTGTGATAAGAGAGGCACCAAAGAGGCAGTTGGTAGCCCAAAGAGGGGAGGGATTCCATGAGTGTCCCACAAAACAACAGAGATGCCAAGGAGGAAATGTAGGACTTCTGTGTTTTACACTCAGATTTATAATTTTTTTCTAATATAAAACTCATGTACATTGTAGAAAAATGAGGACATATAAATAAGCAACAAGGTCAAAATTAACTATCAACCATAAATCCATCACTCAGAGGTGACCATCAATCAAAATGGAGATATAGGGACTTCAGATCAAGATGGAGGTATAAGTAAACATGGCTCACCTGCTTACACAACCACATCAAAATTATAACTAAATATAGAACAACCATCACTAGGAACCATCAGAAATTGAGTTGAATGGAAGACCAACATCTATGGAAACACAGAACCACATCCATCCAGATTGGTTGGAGGACCAGAGACAAGACATGGCATTGACTGGCCCCACACTCACATGTCATGAATAAAATTTTGGGAGAGATATTGGGAGCAAGGGTCCTAGTTTCATGTCAGAGCCCCCAGCACAAGGTTCCAGTGCCAAGAAGATAATTTCCCCTAACTTCTGGCTGCAAAACCATCAGGGACCGAGTCAGTGAAAGAAACTGCTGGAGTCCAAAGCAGTTCCTCTTAAAGGGCCCACACACAGACCTGCTCAGACTCACTCCTAAAGAGCCACAACACCAGAGAGGCAGCTTGAAGAGCACCAGTGGCATATGGGGCAGGGGGACAAATATCTGGCATCAAGATGAGACTTGGGGGCCAGCTTTCTCTGAGACAGTGAGTCAGGCACAGACCATATTGCTTTATTTAACTTTCGCCCTTAACAGAACCACAGAGCCAGCAGATCAGTGCCATATATGATACTCCATCAACCTGCCTAACACTGTTTGCCAGCTGTGGAGATCCTCTGAGGCTCCACCACACCAATTTGTAGACCCACTCAAGCTGTTTTCAGTGGCTGTTCTATATGAATGGCTACTTTTAGCTAATGCTTCACAACTTCCTCAATTAACTCAAACAAGCAACAGCCGACCTCAGCTAGTTCCCAGTCCTCATACCTCTTGCTAAGTGTCCCCAGGACTCACACTAGCAGCAGCCAGCCTAGGTCCACAGCTTGGCTTCATCTGCAATTTCCAAGCTCAGCAAAAGTAGCAGTCATCTGTAGATTGTTTTGTAGCTCATGCAGGGTGGCGCCAGGCAGAACACTGGTGGGAGCAGACGTTGGCCTGCACCACCCAGGAAACATCAAAACCTACACACTGAGTAAACAACTACCAATCAATTGGAGCACCACCACCCTGCCCCTACACAGCTGATACTCCACAAAGGGCAGATTTTGGTGGTCAGTGGTCCTAGCCAGCATTTGCAGTTGACTGGCCTGGGTAAATTCCTCCAGTTGATTGGTCAAGAGCAATCAAGACTCAGCTACAAGAGGATGATGTACTCAGCCAACACAAATGGCACACCTCATGTATGCAGCTTGGGTGATAGGGGTCGCTGTGCAACTGAACTCTACAGGACACCTATTACATTAGGCCACTCTAACAAGACAAGGAGTCACAGAAGCTATACCTAATACATAGAAACAAACACAGGAAGACTGCCAAAATGAGAAAATAAAAAAAATGGTCAAAATGAAAGAACAGATCAAAACTCCAGAAAAATACTAAACAAAATGGAAATAAGTAACCTATCAGATGCAGACTTCAAAACACTGGTTATAAGAACGCTCACGGAACTTAGTGAGGACCTCAACAGCATAAAGCAGATCCCATCAGAACCAAAGATACACTAATTGTAACAAAGAACAATTTACAGGGAAACAGTAGAGTGGATGAAGCCAGAATCACATAACTGATTTAGAACATAAGGAAGAAAAAAAAAACAACCAATTAGAGCAAGATGAAAAAAGGAATTAAAAAAAGAAAGAGAATGGAAGAAGCCTCTAGGATAACTTCAATCATTCCAACATTCCCAGCACAAGGGTGCCTGAAGGACAAGAGAAAGATGAAGAAATTGGATATCTATTTGAAAAAACAATGAAGGAAATCTTCCCTAATTTTGTGAAGGAAATAGACATACAAGTCCAGGAAACACAGAGTCTCAATTATGATGGATGCAAAGTAGCCCACTCCAAGACACATCATAATTAACATGCTAAGTGTTCATGATAAAGAGTGTCTTAAAAGCAGCAAGAGAAAAGCAGTTAGTTACCTACAGGAGAGTTCCCATAAGACTGTCAGCTAATTCTGAAAAGAAACTTTGCAAGGGGAAAGGGAAAATGGTAGAGTGGATAGAAGTCACACTGACCTCCCAGTGCCAATCTGGAATTACAACACAATTGTGGAGAAACCACCTGGAACAAACAACTGAGCAATAACCAGACAGAAGCCACGTGACTTTGGACAGACAGAAGAACCAGCTTCAGCACAACCTGTCTTGTAAGGAGTGTGGTAGAGACTCGAGAGGGCTGGCTGGGCAGCCACAGGTGGCAGCGCCAGAAGGATAATTAAGTGGCCAGTTGGATTCCTTGTGAGAAGAATGGGGTCTAAACCCTAAGCTAGGATTCCCAGCCTATAGCACCTGAGCCCCCAAAAGTACACACACAACAATGAGCAGCAAAAAAACAGCAAGGTTGCAGAGACAGATGGCTGGAGATACAAGAGCCATTTAAAGGGCCAATGCTCAAATTTTCATTTGTAGCCATTTACCCTGGGCTCTGTCAAAGGTAGGGGTAGAATGGGCTGGTGACACCTGAGGAAAGACCAAGGACTAAAGCCTTGGCGAGAGAACTGAGAGTGTACAGTCAAGGATCCTGGTGCTGAGTCATCCCCCAGAGAGCAGCACCTCTCATGCTCAGGCAGACCACTCCCCTCCAAGTGGCAGCAGCCTGAGGGGAAACAAGGTCTCTTCCCTGGCTCTGTGGTGCTTAAGCCTGATTGCTAAGTGCAGAGTGACTAGATGAACAACTGAAGGAAAGAACCAGGGACACTAGATCCCTGCCAAAGGCAGGGCAGAATAGTCTAGAGAGACTTCAGGAGAGTCTGGTGATGGAGGCCTTGGGCAGAGAACTGAGAGAATAGCTCCAGGATCCTGGTTCTGAGCAAACCTCCATATGCAGCAACCATCCTGGTCAGGCAGACCACTTCCCTCTGATCAGCAGCATCCTGAGAAGAAAAAATAGCCCCCACTGCTGAGATTTGGCCACACCCTATGGCACTTAAACCTGACTGCTGAGTGCAGACTGACCAGATTAACAATCAAAGGAGACAGCCAGGGTCAGCAGATCCCTGGATGTATTGAACAAGCTGGCTAAGGTCAGACAGGGTTAACATCTGACATCACCAGAGGCAGATCCAGACAGAAAAGAAAACAGTGGTAAATACAAAGGGGCTACAAGAAAGCCACTGTGGTCTTCATGATTTGCCATAGATTGTTTCCTGCATAGATTTTTAACATTCATTTCTTGTCTAGCAAGTTTGTACATATTAAGTCACTAGATTTTATACTGAAGTGTACTTCAATTCACATATGTTGCCCCTCCCTCCTCTTAGCCCATTTTACCTTCTTCTTTCCTCGCATTGTTTTCATTTCATATTTTGTTTTCTCTCTAGCTACACCTTGTTTCCATTCCACATTCTTACTGTTTCTCTCCCATCCAGATACACAAAACCAATTTTCTTGTCAAGGGTCATCTCATATCTTTTTTCCCTGCTCTTAAAATACCCACATTCTCTCTCCACCTTTAACAATCTTTGCTAGTTGATTGTGGGTAAGGTAGTTGTTGTTGCATTGTTTTTCAGTTGTATCTCTACAACTTAACTATTTCTGCATTTCAAATACCAAATTTTACTGGTTCTCTCTCCTACTCTTTTTTTCATCTCAAATTTTAATTTTGCCATCTTAGCCTATTCTTTTTCTTTTTATCTTCCTTCTATTTCCCTTTTATCTTGTCCTTTTATTTTTTTATGCTCCTTTTTTTCTCTTTCCCTACATCCCAAATTTTAATTTTTTCCTCTCTTAGCCTGGTTTTTGTTCCTCATTCTTAGTATTCTCTCTCCTTCTGTCATTTCAAAATCATTTCCCACTCCTCTAAACATCTCTTAGACTTTTCTTTGTTTCTTCTTCCCTCTTATTCCCATACCATCTATACTAATTTTAGCTCATTTGTTGTTGATAGTACTGTGATGGAGCTTTCTCTCCAGTTTGGCTCCTATATTTTTATTATTTACTATTTCCCTTCCTTTTTGTTTTTCTCTATCACTTTATTTATATTGTTTTAATTTGTGTTTAATCCCAATACTATATAGTTCCCATCTCATACTGCATTACACATGCTTCATTCCCTTTTTTATTCTTGAGGTAAATTTTACCTTCTCTCTTTCTATTGCTCCAATTCCCAATTCTTATTAGTGATCTTCCCTCTACCCTCTCAAAAGCATTTGTCTTTCAGTAGGTCTTCTCATATCTGCTCTCCTTTCTTATAATAGCCGTAATCTCTTTATATTCTTATCAATACTGGTTCATTTGCTGTTTATACTGAGATTGTGGAGGGGAGTTACATTTGCGGGTGTGGGTTTCTTTCCTGGGCTTTGTGGTTTTGTTGTGGCAGCACCTGCACAACAGCACACAAGACGTGGTGGGCAGAGTGATGCTCAGTCAACTAGCCAGAGGGAAGGACCCACCAAAGAAAGACCCAACAACAATCAAAACACAATTACATCCAGAGAAACAGCATACACTGCATAAGGGGCACCCCAAGAGCATCAAGTTCAGGTGATCAAGGAGATTGCACCACTGAATCTCACAGGCATTTTACCATGAAAGTTCATACCACAAAGTCAGGAAATCAAAACAGACCAATTTAAGAAGCAGATGGAAATAATAAGAGTCCCACAAAAAAAAAATGGGAAGACAAAGAAACAATCCCCAATCAAAAAGAAAGGAGGAATCCTCAAAAAGAATACTAAATGAAATAGAGACAAGTCAGCTATCAGATATTGAGTTCAAAACAATAGTTATAAAGAAGCTCAATGGGCTCAGTGCTAACTACCAAAAACTACAGGGAAACTATCAGAAACTTACTGCAAACTATATAGGCATAAAAAAGGACATAGAAGCAATCAACAAGGGCAAAGAGAAAATAAAGAATACAATTTCTGAATTAAAGAACATAATAAAAAGAATCAAAGTAGGATCAATTAAGCAGAAAATTAAATCAGTGAGCTGGAAGACAATGTAAGAAAAAATTCCCAAAAACAGCAGGAAAAGGAAAAAAGACTAAAAGGAAACAAAGAGGGGTTAGAGGAAATGCAGGACAACATGAAACAAAATAATATTCATATAACAGGGATTCCAGAAAGAGAAGAAGGGGAACAAGGAATAGAAAACCTGTTTGAATAAGTAATGATGGAAAACTTCCTTAATTTTATGAGAGAAAAAGCCACACAAGTCGAGGAAGCAGAGAGGGTCCCAATCAAGAGTAACCCAAAGTGGCCCACTGCAAGACACATCATAATTAAAATGGCAAAATTCAAAGATAAAGAGAGAATCTTAAAGGCAGGAAAGGAGAAGCAGGAAGTAACTTACAAGGGAGCTCCGATAAGGCTAGCAGCTGACTTCTCAAGGGAAACACTGTAAGCCAGAAGAGATTGACAAGGACTATTCCAAGTAATGAAACCAAAGGCTTGCAACTGAGACTACTCTATCCAGCAAGGCTCTCAATTAAAACGGAAGGCCAAATAAGGAGTTTCCCAGACAAAAGAAGTCTAAAGGAATACACCTCCTCCAAACCAGCACTGCAAGAGATGCTAAAGGGACTGCTTTGAGAAGAATAAAAGCAATGAGAAAGAAAAGAACAAATGTACAAAGGGAGTAAAATGGCAATGAATAAGTACCTATCAATAACAACCTTGAATGTAAATGGATTAAATGTTCCAATCAAAAGACAGGGTAGCTGAATAGATAAGAAAACATGGCCCACTCATATGCTGCCTGCAGGACACCCACCTCATAACAAAATACCTACACAAACTGAAAGTGAAGGTTTGGAAAAAAAAAATACTCCAAGCAAACAGACAGGAAAAAAGGAAACAGAGTAGCAATACTTATATTTGAAACAAATACTACTTGAAGCATATAATACTTCAAAACAAAGGCCATAAAAAGAGATCCAGAAGGACACTTTGTAACACTCAAAGGAAGAATCCATCAAGAAGACATAAACATTATAAGCATATATGCACCCAACATAGGAGCACTGAAATATATAAGGAAAATCCTGGAGGACTTCAAGAAAGATAGAGACAGCAACATACTTATACTAGGGGATTTTAACACCCCACTGTTAAAAATATATAGATCTTGCAAACAAAATATCAATAAGGATATTATGGCTTGAACAATGCTTAGACCAAATGGATTTAACTGATATATATATAGAAATTTTCATCCCAAAGAAACAAAATACACATTCTTTTCAAATTCACATGCAACATTTTCAAAGACAGACCACATGTAAGGATGTGAAACAAGCCTCAACAAATTCAAGAAAATTGAAATTATATCAGGCATTTTCTCTGACCACAAGAGCTTGAAACTAGAAGCCCACCTCAAGGGAAAAACTCAAAGACGCTCAAACTCATGAAGATTGAATAGCATGCTATTAAACAATGAATAGGTTAAGAATGAAATCAAGGAAGAAATCAAAAAGTTTCTGAAAACAAATGAAAATGAACTCACAACAGTCCAAAACTTATGGGATACAGTGAAAGTAGTCCTGAGAGGGAAATTCATAGCACGACAGGCCTACCTAAAAAAGATAGAAACATTTCTACGTATTTTCAAATAAACAACCTAACCCTACATCTACTAGAACTGGAGAAACAATAAGAAATGAAGTCCAGTGCAAGTAGAAGGAAGAAAATAACCAAGATCAGAGCAGAATTAAATGACACAGAGACTAAAAGAACAATTCTGAGAACCAATAAATCCAGGAGTAGATTCTTTGAAAAGATAAACAAAATCAACAAGCCTTTAAGCATACTCATCAAGAAAAAAGAGAGGACCAAAATAAACAAAATCAGAAATGAAAGAGGAGAGATTACAACTGATACCACAGAAATACAAAGGATTGTAAGAAATTACTATGAAGAACTATATGCCAAGAAATTTGAACACCTAGGTGAAATGGACACATTTCTAGAAAAATATAATCTTCCAAAACTGAAAGAAGGAGAAGCAGAAAGCATGAACATACTGATAACAGCTGATGAAATTGAAATAGTAATCAAAAAAACTCCCATCACCCAAAAGCCTTGGGCTGGATGGTTTCATAGGAGAATTTTACAAAAGATTTAAGGAAGAGCTAATCCTTGTACTTCTCAGACTATTCCAAAAAATCCAAGAAGAGGGAAAACTCCCAAACTCTTTTTATGAGGCCAGCATCATCCTAATCCCAAAGCACACAAAGACACAACAAAGAAAGAAAATTACAGGCCAATATCGCTGATGAACATAGACACTAAAACCCTCAACAAAGTACTGGCAAACCATATTCAGCAATATATCAAAAAGATTATACACCATGATCAATTGGGACTCATCCCATGGATGCAAGGATGGTTCAATATTTGCAAATTAATAAATATGAGACATCACATAAACAAAAGAAAAGACAAAAATCACATGATCATACCAATAGATGTGGGAACAGCATTTGATAAGGTATAGCACACTGAAGAAAGAAATTAAGGAAGACACAATAAATGGAAGCATGTACCATGTTCATTTACTAGAAGAATTAATATTAAAATGCCCATAGTACCCAAAGCAATTTATAGATTCAATGCAATCCCTATTAAAGTACCAATGAAATATTTCACAGATATAGAACAAACATTTTAAAAATTTATATGGCACCATAAGTGACCCTGAATACCTGCAGCAATTTTGGGAGAGAAGAGCAAAGTAGGAGCGATCGCCATACCTGACATTAAACTATATTACAATGCCCTGATAATCAACACAATCTGGTGTTCCCTCTGGTAAAAACCCAACTAAAAAAATGGGCAAAGGACCTGAACAGACACTTCTCCAAGGAGGACATACAGAGGGCCCAGAGACATATGAAAGGATGCTAAACATCAGTAGCCATCAGAGAGATGCAAATTACAACCACATTGAGATACCATTTCACACCGGTCAGAAAGGCCACCATAAACAAATCAACAAATAACAAGTGTTGGGCAGGTTGTGGAGAAAAGGGAACCCTAGTGCACTGTCGGTGAGAATGTAGACTGGTGCAGCCACTGTGGAAAACAGTATGGAATTTCCCAAAAACACTAAAAATGGAAGTGCCTTTTGACCTGGCAATTCCAGTGCTGATATTATACCCTAATAATCATGAAAGACTAATTCAAAAGAACCTATACACCCCAATGCTCATAGCAGCACAATTTACAATAGCCAAGTGCTGGAAGCAGGTGAGGTATGCATCAGTAAATGAGTGGATCAAAAAACTATGGTACATTTACATAATGGAATACTACACAGCAGAAAGAAAAAAGGAGCTCCTACCCTTTGCGACAGCATGGATGGAACTGGAGAGCATTATGCTAAGTGAAGTATGCCAGATGGTGAAAGACAAGTGCCATATGATCTCACCTATAAGTGGAACCATATTAACAATACAAACCAGCAAGCAAAATATAATCAGAGACACTGAAATTAAGAACAAATTGACAGTAAACAGAGAGGATGGGGGCAGGAAATAATGGGGAAAAGAAAGGAAAGGGTCATCAAAGAACCTGTATGAAGTACCCATGGACAAAGCCAAAAGCAGGCAGGATAGAGGGTGGGGGGTTGAGGTGGATGGGGAAAGTGGCGGTGGGAAAATGTATACAACTGTATTCAAATATCAATAAAAATAATAAAAATGTAGAAGAAAATAAAAAATAAAATAAATTTTGCAGGCTAGAAGTGATTGGCAAGAAATATTCAAGGTCATGAAAAGCGGGGACCTACAGACAAGATAGCTCTACTGAGCAAGCTATCATTTAGGATCGAAGGGGAGACAAAGAGCTTCCCAGATAAGAAGAAACTAAAGGAGTCCACCATCACCAAAATGTTTCATACATTATATTAAATGTTAAAGAGACGTATTTAAAAAAAATTAAATGCCAATTAAGACATATCTAACAACTGAATCTAATAAAACAAACTAAGGCAACAAGAAGATCAGAGGAAGAATCATGGATACAGAGAAAGTTTTCATGGGCCCATATGGGAGGAGATGTGGGGGAATGGGTAAATAAGTGAGAAGATTAGGAAGTACAAATAGGTAGTTTATGAATAACCATGAGGATGTAAAGTACAATACAGGAAATGGAGTAGCTAAAGAAATTTTATGCATGACCTGTGGGCATGAACAAAGGTTTGGGAATTACCTGAGGGAGTGGGAGGTGCTGGGTGAAAGGGACTGAAGGGGGAGAAACTGGGACAACTGTAATAGTATAATCAATAAAATACAGTTTTAAAAATGGAGGTATATATAATCTAGTCTCATTTTATGCACATTTCTAGAACAACACTGAGCCATATTGTATGTTTTATTTTACAGTCAGCTTTATTTCTTTATTTTTATATCAAGACTTTCCTCTCATGTTAGGAAGTAGCCTGATACAATGCCATTTGAATGAGCATATGGTGTTCCATAGGAAAGGTGCTACAACTATCTGACCATTATCTTTCCTCAGGCACTTAGGTTATTTCAAGTTGTTATGGTTACAAAGGTGAACTGGTCTTTAAAAGACCTGGGTACAGGTGTCACAAGTGGTGGTGGCCTTGGAAGTACCCTGGGCAGGCACGGAGGCAGAGGCGAGGTGAGTAGCAGGAGGAGTCAAGGGCACCACAATGAAGAAGAGAGTTTGCAATGGATGGTGTCACATGGAGTCTGGAGGGACTCCCATGGGAAAGTCAGAGGCTGCAGCTCATATGGGCAGGGGGATTTTAGTTGGATTAAAAACCTATGATACATTTACACAATAGAATACTACACAGCAGAAGACAGAATGAACTCTTACCCTTCGAGACAGCATGGATGGAACTGGAGAGCATTATGCTAAGCAAAATAAGCCAGGCAGTGAAAGAAAAATACAATATGATCTCACCTATAAATATAACCTAATTAACAAAAGAAAGAAGCAAGCAAAATATAACCAGAAACATTGAATTAAAGAACAAACTAACAGTAACCAGAGGACAGGGAGGAGAGATAATGGGGGAAATAGGGGAAAGTTCATTGGGGATCATGTATAAAGGACACATGGACAAAGCCAAAAGGGGTAGGTTTGAGAGCGTAATGTGGGGATGGGTGGGCCAGGGGGCCAAGGTCAGGTGAAAATGGAGACAACTGTACTTGCACAACAATTAAAAAAAGAAAAAGATACAGAGTCAGCCAGGCAAGGCAAGAGAATAATAGCAAGGAGGATATTCTAAACAAGCAAGAAGTTTCTGAAGAAATGACAAAGATTGGCCCAAGGCTGTGGGAGGGAGAGTAGGACCAATACAAGACAGTAAGGATAAGCAGCTCACATATTTGCTTTGTAATTAAGCACTGTGCATTTTGGTAATAGATTGTTACTTTTTAATTTCAGTCCTCTCATTAAAGATTAAGGTTGACAAATATTCAGCAAACCAGAAAGTTTTAAAAAGTATTCTTCAACTTTCCCAAAACTAACTGAATGTCCAAAAAACAATTAACTTTCAAACGATAAGTTGGTTTGTACCATTGCAGTGTGTATATGTCTTAGAGCTATTAACACTGAAACCTCACTAAGATATTTGAAATTCTCTAAAGCACTTTCACCACCTCGCAAAACCCTCTGCACTAGGTCTTCTTGTCCCCTGCTGGCAGCAAGGGGACTGAGGCACAGACAAGTGGAATTCATGTGCTGACAGCTGGCTCCAGAGCCTCTGCTCCTCACTTCTGCACAGCTCTGCAGACCTGGGGGAGGATGAATGGAACTGGGAAAATATTATACTTGTCAAGAAGCTGGTGGGCTATCAAGGTAGAGATATCTGAGAAGAAAATAAAGATGCTACTCTGGAACTTAAAATAGTATTTGTGTCATTGAGCCCTGGCAGTAGATGAAATCATTTAAATAATGTGTGAAAATGTAGAATTTAAGTTGGTGGAAATTCTACAAGGCAGTCTACCCTAACAATCTCACAGGAATGATCAGCTGATCATCAAACGTTCTCTCCTGAGATGATCTCCTTTCCCATCTCTCTACAGAGGACCCACTCTGGGTCACTGGCCATGCACTGTGCCAGGGGCCATGGCTACTACAGTGAGCAAACACAGACAGGATTCTAGCTTCACAGAGCTTACAGGTGATTACCATTAACCACACAAACACATGTGTACTTACAGGCCCAGATAAGGACCTCCCATGAAAACAACCTTAAGAAAGCAAATATGGAAGGACATCTGAAGAATACAAGGATTTACCTAAGTAAGGCAGGAGGGAAGAAAGATCAAAGGCCCTGTGGCAGAAAGGAGGATGGTCTTTCATGGAATTGAAAGCTGACCAGTGAGGCTGGAGGATGGAAAGTGAAGGGTCTTTTGAAAGCAAACCAGGACAACAGCTTAAATAGTCATAATCAACATTCGCATCAAACACTCAGCTTTAAACCACCACTTCCAGACTCTGTTTCCTCCTCCCACCAACTCCTTTCCTTTCTGGGAACCGTAACTTCACAGCATCTGTGCCATAGAAAGAAAGGCAGGTCTGCATCGAAGAGAAGAAGAATGTCTGCATGCCCTAGCTCTGTGCCAGGCCCTGTGCTGGGCACTGCAGATCAAAAGAATGAACAACATCTTTCCCTGCCCACAAGAAATTCCCAAACTGAGATAGAAACAGACCCACCATGTGAACACTGCAGTACAGAATGGCAGGGGCTGTACAATGAGAAGCCACACAGGTGAGGGCCACCTAACCCAGTATGGTGGGAGCAGAGGGGCAGTTGGGGAGGCTGGTGAGCCTTGGGGGTCACTCTGCCTATTGCAGACTGGTGCTCAGATGATCCAAACCAATTGTGTTGTTCTGGGCTATGACCTGACACCCTCAAACACAGCTCTCATCCCTCCTGGTCCTCTCCCCCTCAGGTTCAGCTTGGGCCCATTTACAAATGCCTGGTGGCAGATTTTCTTCTCCATTCTCAATGTCCCTGGAAGCCTGCAAGAGTTGGACCTGAGTGGAAACTTCCTGAGCTGCTCTGCAGTACAGACTCTCTGTGAGGCTCTGAAGTGTCCTCACTGCCACCTGGAGACCCTGAGGTGAGTTTGGGCCGGTTCTGTTCAGAAACAGGGATGGAGAGGAGATTCAAGATAGAAGTTGAGTGCAGAATGGGGTGTGGTCTTTGTATTCAACATTCTCTGAGCCCCTCTCTGGCCATGTACTATGCCAGGGGCCAAGGGTACTATAGTGAGCAAACACAGGATTCCATCTTCACAGTGCTTGAAGGTGATTACCATTATCCACACAAACACATGTGTGCTTACAGGCCCAGATAAGGGCCTTTCGTGAAAACGACCTTAAGAAAGTGAATATTGAAGGACAGCTGAAAAATATGGAGAATTTACCTAAGTGAAGCAGGAGGGAATAAAGTTCAAAGTCCATGTGGTAGAAAGGAGGATGGTCTTTCATGGAATTGAAAGCTGACCAGTGAGGCTGGAGGATGGAGAGCGAAGAAGCAACAGGGGCTACCGGGATCATGCAGCCAGACCCTCTATGCAAGGCCCCGATGGAATCTGGGGGTATTTTCTTTAATACAATATGATTATAGTCAAAAGTTTCATCAGATCAGTACATATTTAAAGTAGAAACAGACTGCAGTAAGAAAAATGGAATAGAGGACAGCAAAAGTAGAGGTTGGGAAGCCAGTTCATAGCAAAATTCAGTAGTTCCTGTAAAGATGGTGAGAACTTGCAGGAAGAGACACTGTAAGAGTTCCCACAAGAAATGGTAGCATCTGAGATAACAGTGTTGGCCACAGAAATGGAAAGAAGTGAATCAATTTAAGAGGTTAGCAGAAAAATGTGAAATCAGCCAGACTGAGTAATAGATTATAATTGTAGACCAAGGAAGATGGAGACATAAAAGGAGATCTTAGGTTCAGGCCAGAGGAATGCATGGGATGGTGGCACCTTCACTGAGATGGGAAATACTGGCAGAGGAGTGGGTGAGGGGTAGGATGGCATGGGTGGGATTTTGTGCATGTTATTTCAAGCCTTTTTGAGCTATCCAAATGGTATAGTCAAGCTTGTATCAAATAAAGCTCTATACAAAAATGAGATGCCCCATAGAGTAAATCTCAACAAATTTAAAAGAACTTGAATCATATAAATTACATTCCCAGAATATAATAGAATTAATTAGGAAATTAATAACAGAAGAAAATTTAGGAAATTCACAAATACACAGAAATGAAACAACATATTCATAAAGAAATAATGCATCAATGAAGAATTCACAATGGACATTTAAAAATGTTTTGAGATGAATGAAAAGAAAAACATAATATACTAAAACTTACCTAATAAGCCAAATTAGTGCTTAGAGAGACATGAATAAACATCAATGCCAAGATTATAAAAAGAAGAAGGGATACAAATACACACCCATTAGAATGGCCAAAATCTAGAACAGAACACCAAATGCTGACAAGTTAGTGGAGAAACAAGAACCCTCATACATTGCTGGTGAGAATGTAAAATGACAAGGCCCCTATGCAGATTCCTTCAGAAGTAAACACAGCCTTACCATGTTATTCAACAATCATGGTCCTAAGTATTTACCCCAATGAGTTGAAAACCCATGTTGACACAAAAACCTGCACACCAATGTTTACAGCAGCTTTATTTGTAATTGCCAAAACTAGAGAGCAACCAATCTATCCTTCAGTTAGCAGGTAAATAAACTGTAGTACACTCATACAATGGAATATTTTTTCAGTGTGGAGAAAAAAATAATCCATAAAGTTATAAAAATATGGGGGAAACTTAAACACATATTACTAGGTGAAAAAAAAAAGACAATCTGAAAAGCTACATACTGTATGATTGCAACAATGTGAGGTTCTTTAAGAGGCAAAGATATGAAGACAGTAAAAAGATTAGCAACTGACAGGATTTGGGGGAGGTGAGGATGAATAGACACAACATAGTGGCTATTCTGTATAACAGTATAATGGTTGGTATATATTATTTTATGTTTGTTTAAAACCAAAGAATATAGCTCTGGCCAGTGTGGCTCAAATGGTTGGAGCATTGTCCTGTAACTGAAAGGTTGCAGGGTCAATTCCTTGTCGGGGCACATACTTTGGCTGTGGGCTCCATTCCCAGTCCAGGGACATGCAATCCCTGGTCTAGGGGCATTGTGGAAGCAACCAATCAATGATGTCTTTCATATTGAGATTTCTTTATCTCCCTTCCTCTCTCATATCATCTCTCTCTAAGAAGCAATGAAAAATGTCCTCAGGTGAGGATATAAAAAAGATAGAATATAAAACAACAAAAGGAAACTATGAACTTTGGGTGTTTATGGTGTGTCAATGTAGGTTCACTGATTGCAACAAATGTTCTGCTCTGATGCCCAATGATGGTATTGGGGAAGGCTGTGTATGTGGGGGTAGAGATATGTAGTTTCTGCCCAAATTTTTCTCAAGAAATGACACAGTTCTTTTAAAAAATCATGTATTTAACAAAGAAGGATGAAGATGGTAGAGGGAGAGACCATGAAAAGAAAAATCTCAAATCAATAACTTAACATTCCACTTTAAGAATCAAAAGAAACAACAATAAAATGAGCAAATATAACAAAAAGCAAGCTGAACAAACAAAATAATATAACCTAGACTGGAAAGAAATAAAACAGAAAACACAAAAACAATACAGAAAATAATGACACCAAAAGTTAGTTCTTTGCCTAGATCAGAAAAATTAACAAATGTTTAGCTAGACTGCCTAGGTAAAAACAGAGATCATGCAAATTACTAATATCAGGAATAAAAGAGAGGTCATCACAATTGTCCTCATAGAAAAATTTTAAAGGGAGTTAAAGGGAACTTTATAAAATATGTTAAGCCAACAAATTATATAACCTAAATGAAATGGACCTTTTCATAGAAAAATGAAAACTACTGAAACTGACAAAAGAAGATTTAGGAAATCTAGATAAACTTTTAACAGGTAAGGAGATTGAATTAGAGGAAGGAAGGGAGGGAGGGAGGGAGGGAGGGAGGAAACTTTCTATAAAGAAAAGCCCATTTGCATATGGTTTCATTGATTAATTCCACTAAACATTTAAAGAAGAATTAACACCAATATTCTCAAACTCTGCAAAAGAAAGACAGAAATAGAAGAGGGAATACTTTCCAACTCATTTGATGATGGCAGCATTACCCTGCTATCAAAGCAGACAAACAAAGGCAAAGGCATCACAAGGTATTAAAATTAACTGCAGGCCAATATCTCTTGTGAATACAAATATGAAAATCCTCAATAAAATGTGAAAAACATATCAAAAGAATAGTAAATTATGACCAACTTGAACTTATCTCAAGAATGCAAAGTCAATTTAACCCAGGAAACTCAATCCATCCAATACATCATGTTAAAAGAATAATGGACAAAAGCTAAATGATCATCTCAATAGACATAAAAAAGTAGTTGAAAAACTCCAACACGTTTTCACATTAAGAACACTCAACAAATGAGGAAAACGTGGGAACGTTCTCAGCCTAATAAAGACCACTAATGAAAATCCCACAACTAACATTACACTTATTACTGAAAGAATACTTTCCTCTAAGATTAGGAACTTTCACTTGGCCCCTGTTTATTCAACATTACACTGGGGGCTGTATCCAGAAAAGTAGTCAAGAGAATAAAATAAAAGTTATCTGCATTACAAAGGAAAAATTGAAACTATGTCTATTTGCAGCTTACAGCTCCTGCCCTTGTTACTCAGGTGGGAGTGAGAGTGGGAGAGTGGGAGAAGGGCAGAGGTGGGAGTTAGCTAGAGGGATATGATAGGAGGTCAGAAGGTAAGTCATTCAGCCATATTGCTAATGATAGATCACAGAATGCAAGCTAGGCTCCTAGTGAAGAAAAGGAAGTGTGAAAAGTTTAGAAGAAAGGAGAGTGTAAAGCAATTGCTCACTGAAGAAGGACTAGGTAGAAGAAGTTGAGCAAGCAGAAGATGGTGGCAAATCCAGGCTTTGACTTTTCTGATCCACCATCTGCAGTGGAATCGCCACCTAGAAACAGATTTTCATATAAACCTTTATGGGGAAGACCATGGCTCCTGAGGTTGAACACTCAGATACAATAGAAATGTAAAGGCCAAGATCTAGAATAAGAATGGAATTTCTCTTGATCAGAAACACTGATCTTTGCTGGCAAGCAACTGGAAGATGGACGTACTTTCACTACAGCATTCAAAAGGAGTCCACTCTTCAGCTTCTATTGAGATTGTGGTGGTGCTAACAAAGAAAAAAAGAAGTCTTACACCAGTCCTGGGAAGAATTAGCATAAGAGGAAGAAGGCTAAGCTGGCAGTCCTGAAACACTATGAAGTGGAAAATAATGGAGAAATTAGTCACATAGGTCAGCAGAGCCCTTCAGATGAATGTGGTGATGGATTGTTTGTAGCCAGCCACTTGGAAAGACATTATTGTGGCACATGTTGTCTGGTGCATTGCCTCAACAAACCAGAAGACAAGTAATTGTATGTGGGCTCATAAAAGACATGAACTTAAAGAAAATAAATCTAGGCTTTGGGACCTCCAATAACTACTTGAGGCTGTGCCACCTTGCCTAAAACCATTCCAGTGAGAACCACCTGAATCCAGGAAGAAAGGCCTTTGAGAAGGTCTCAGAAATCCTGATTCTACCTTGAACTTCACACCCAAGTGGGAAGACACCAATCTACAGTGTACTGCTTATATAGCAACAGAACCTCACAATCTTCATATCAATTCTGTATCTACTCCAAAGAATACATTCTCGGGCCTCAAAAAAAGACCTGTGAAAATGGCAGAGCAGAGACAATTAGTTACATTTTGCAGATGATAAGAACTGAAGGGGGTTTAACTGATTTGCCCAAATTTACACAAGTGAAAGTGGGAGGGCTGGGCAGGCTCTGTCTCTGAAATATGCACACACCTTTTCTCAGGCATGAACTTCTTTCTTTCATCTTAATTGTAAGGGTCTCCATGAGACTTACAATCAGGGGAGAAATGGGCAGCAGCAGCTGATCTTGGGCTAACTCCCTGAACTTGTCTCCAAGGCCTCATTTTTCTCTGACTCTCCAGTGAGCTGACAGCAGCTCCTCCTTGGCTCACTTCTTCCCCCTAATGTTTCCAGAGAGCCAAAGCAGCCCCTCTAGGCTTTCTGCTCTTGCTTCTTGTAGTGCAAGCCCTCCTTTTGTTTCACCTTCCCCAGCTTTAATAAACAATTTCTCAAAATAAAAACAAAAAGAATAGCACTGATTACTGTGGCTCAGTGGACTGAGTGCCAGCCTGGGAATGAAAAGGTCATGAGTTGGATTCCCAGTCAGGGCACATGCCTGGGTTACTGGCCAGGTCACCAGTAGGGAGCATGTGAGAAGCCAGAGCTCAATGTTTCTCCACCTCTCTTTCCCTCTCTCTAAAGATAAATAAATAAAATCTTTCAAAAAAAGAAGTAAGTGGAAGGGCTAAAACTAGAATTCAGTGAATGCACACTGAAGCACTGCCTCCAACTTTTCATCAGAAAAGCTAGTAACTAATTCATGGTAACATAATGAGGTAGTGTAAGAAAAAGTATTTTTCATAAGAATATTAACTCTGGGTCAGGTAGATGTGAATATTTCCTCATTAGAAAAGTAGAAAAGTTGAATCTGTATCAAAGAACACAAAGATTTACTGTCATGGGATGTAAGAGTGTCTAAGACGTTCTGTCAAAGTCCTCACTAATTATTGGATTTCTCTTGAAATAAGTTAAGTATGGTAGATGGAAATATTCTAGGTGCTTTTAATAAACATAAAACATTGAGCTCAGCACATGGACAAAACTAAAGGAACTGGTAAGGGAAAGATTAGAGATCCGAAAGAGGGGATTCCAGATAGAGCAAGGTCAGAGCAGAGGCAGGAGGACATGGAATCAAAGACACTGGATAGAAGAAACTTGGCCTCCTTGGGGACAGAGGGAAAAGAGAAGGGCTGCATGAAAACTGAGACATGGGGCTGTGTGAAATCAGGATGAAGATACAAAAGGAAAGCAAGAGACTCTGGTCCCATGGCAGCAACATCCTTTAAGGACTGTGCTAAGTACATAGGATAAATTATCTCCTTTGACCTTGGCAACCACCATGTGCAATGGGCTGGTGAATTTGTATTACAGATCAGTAAACCAGAAGATGAAGAAATCTGCCCTAGGTTCAAACAGTGACTGTCAAATGCAAGATTGACACCAAATCTGTGTGACGTATAACCAAGAGTAGAGTAACTAGGTCCCAATTTCAGTGTCCTCCACCTCATTCGGAGCCCTTCCCACAATCGCATCCCATGCTTCATCCAGTGGGAACCTGCCAAGTCTCCATCTTCCACTCAGGACCCAAACCCATACCCTCCTCTGGGATGTACCCAGAGGCTCCTCAAAATTAGTGTATTCTAAACTTGACTTTCCTCCATAAACAAAGAAAAACCTGTTTCTCCTCTAAGGACTAACTATAATCATAGGATCCAGTGCACAATGAGCATGCAGTGCCCTTGCTCAAACATCAGAAACAATGTGCCATTAAAGGTACTAACACAAAAAGTCTTATTCCTTCCATTCCAGTTTCTTGCTATCTCACATGGTGGTTTTTATTTGCTGTTTAAAGCTGCCCTCCCTTTGTCATGCTGCAGTGCACACAGACCTTCTCAGGTGCCTGAGGGCCCTACTCACAAGTCATTGTGACCACAGCCAAACACATGCTAGACTTCTCTTCCCACTAGGCCCAGACACATGTACCATGCCCTAGACTTCTCCTCCTTCTATGGACCCATCAGCCCAAACCACAATAGACAGAAGACTGCCAAAGACACCATTCAAACTTAAGGCACATGCGAGACTCATCATCTCCCAGGGATTTCCATGACGCACTAAGTATATGAATCATAGCAGACAAAAGACTTGCCCCCAGAATCACTAACTCATGCAACGCTGTTGTCACCAAGCCCTACTCCAAAGCCAGCCTTGATCCTCACCATGCCTGATGAGAAGGCTATCCAGGGCCCCAAGCATCAAGGGACAGGGAAGTGGGTGACCAAGTACTCTTCCTGCAGAGGAGGGAGGTGGCAAGAGATGGGGACATATGTGACACAAAGCTCCATTGTCCCATCACAATTCACTTAAAAAACACAAATTCACACATAAAATAAAGGAACTCAAGATGGCAAACACAAAGCAATAATCCCCAACAACTGCACAGGCTGTACATCCATGAAGCTGACACTGCCTCCTCTCACACTGGTTCTCACAGTATCTAGTGGCAGTACCAGCTCTGCACCCACTCCAGAAGCCTCTCTGCCCCCACATCTACAGGGGCACTAAGTGCTGTTGGGGCCACAGAAACATGTCCCACAGGCACTGCTCTGACCTCAGTGCTCATCCACTCCCACATGGACCACCTACTTCCTGCCTCACCCCAGCAACCATCCTCCACCCCCATCAGGGGTCATTCCCAAGCAATGCAAGGACTACCCCTCCTCAAGAACTTTCACTGGCTCATCACTGCCACCTGAACAACATCCACACATCTAGTAAGCACATTCCAGACCTACCACCATCTTGGTATTTTCTGTCTTTACACTTCATCTCCCCTCAGGAAGCCTTTCTGACAAATCACTAAACACAGGCTGTAAGTTCATATCCACCCTGTCAGCCCAAAGACTCCCCTCCCTCCACCTCATCTAGGTGAACTCCTTCCCGCCATTCAAGGCACCTTTCATATGTCTGCTTCTCCTTCCCTGTTCAAAAGTCACTGTTCATCCATCTGCCTTCAGCAGCACCCAACATACCCCTCTTCACTCTATTTCACTCACTCATTAACCACATACTTACTAAGATCCTACTATGTGCAAAACCTGCCGTGCATACTTGGGTACAACTAAAATGAAACTACTTCCTCATGGAACATCCACTGGTGAAGAAAACCAAAAAGCAAATAAATAAGTAAAATACATTGCATGTGATTTGGGGTATAGTGGAAAGTAGAGCAGAAAGGCATGGAGGCTGGGGTTGCAATTCTAAACAGGAAGGACCATGAAGCAATGTTTCCCCAGAGGAGCTTTTTAGCAAATTCCTGAAGCAGGTGAGAGGACACACTGCTGTGAGATATCAGGTGAGAAGATTGTTCCTGGCAGAAGAAACAGCAGGTGCAAAGGCCCTGAGATGGAACTGTAGCTTGAGTGGTTAAGGAACAGCAAAGAAGTCAGCAAGGATGCAGATAAAGAAGGATACAAGATGAGAACAGGGATGACAAGAAGCCAGACCTCAAGTGTCCCACAGTCAAACACAAGGACCTTGAATTTAACTCCAAAGACACAGAAACATGGAAGGCTTTTGATCAAAACAGACCTGAGAACTGATCCACTGTTTTTGTTTCTATGTCATCCCCCAGTACATGTGATTTTGGTGGGTCTGGGGTCTTACCTCTGCCTGACCCAGAGAGGTGCCAGTGAGTGCTAGTGGGTGTTTGTACTATAGAGTCAACCAGTGAACAAACTCAAGGCTATCAGTGCATTTCTCCCACAGGCTGGCTGACTGTGGCCTCAACTCAGAGGGCTGCCAGGACCTGGCCTGTGGGCTGAGCACCAACAGGAGCCTGACTGAGCTGGACCTGAGCTTCAACAAGATCCTGGACACCGGGGCCCAGCACCTTTTCCAGAAGCTGACAAAGTCCAGCTGCAAGCTGCACCAACTGCTGTAATTGCTCCTCACTGACACTACTTTGGGGATGGGGCAGAGAGAAAGTGAGAGCTAGGCAGGATGAGGTGATGGGGTGGGGAGCAGGTAGATGCCCTCATGTTGAAACACACCAAAGCATCCCATGTCAGCTAAGTGGGTATATGGCAGGGCTGATGTAGTTTAAAATTAGACCCAGTGTGCAAGTGGAACATTAGGTAAATTAGTTGTACAAAGTTGATATGGGGAGTAGCAAGGTTGGTGAGAGTCACACAGGAGGGAGGAACAGTGACTAGCTGCATCCTTTGTGGCTCCTTGGCTGGAGGAGAAAGTTAAAATCCCCCAGGTTCTTGAAGCCAGATGCATCTTTGTCTTTGCTTGATATCACAAAAGACCCCCCAAAGAGCCACAGTTACTAGAAAGGGAAACTAGTCCCAGGTACCCTGAGGAGAGGGCCTTGCAAATGATGACGATGGGCCCATGCAAATCTCTCCCACAGGCTTGTCAACTGTGGCCTAACATCTGGCTGTTGCCAGGACCTGGCCTCCATGCTCAGTGTCAGCCCCAGCCTGAGAGAGCTGGACCTGAGGCAGAATGACCTGGGTGACCTCGGCGTGCAACTCCTGTGTGTGAACCTCGGACATTATACTGACCAAGTCAGGCTGCTGCGGTAAGGCCCTGAGGGTCCATTGCACCGCAGAGGGCATGGAGGGGTGGGAAAGGAATGGAAAGGGATGTGGGGCCCTGAATTAGACAGGAAGTAAAGGGACAGAAAAATGAATTGTCAGCCTGTGTTCCATACTAGCTCCCCCATTTGCGTAGAACACGAGACGTGGCCATGTCTTCCTCTGAGATTCGATCTCCTCATCCGTATAATGGAACCTCATACCCACCTCATAGACTGTGATGAAATGCATGTAAAACCAGGATAGTTCTCAAAACAGAGTTGATAGCATCAAATGATAACCACTAGTGAGGTCACATGTTCTAGGGGACTCCCAGGTTCACTTCCACACTCCAGGGCAGTCCTCCCTTCCTTCCTTCATTGCCTCATTCATTCATTCATTCATTGGATATCTCCTGTATGCCAAGCAACAGACACATGCCCTGCTCTCCTAAAGCAGACACTCCAGTGGGAACGAGATGATAACCACATATTAACACACAGTGTGCATTTTTAAGCCCTGTGGAGTTTGTGAAGGGAACATGCACTGTGTTATGAGAGTGTGACCTGAGAGGAGAAGGAATTAGACTAAGGGGCAGGGAGGGCTTTCTGGGGAGTGACATCAGTCTGAGACCTGAAGCAGAAACAGCAGCTGACCAGGCCCAGGCAGGGGCCGCAGTCCAGGCAAAGAGCAGAGCGTTGGGAAGACCCCAGGACAGACACAGGCTCAGAGCCCTGGAGCCCTGTGTGGCGGCAGAACAGGGAACCCCCACCCTCATTCCCACACTGCCTCTTGGCCTCTTCCTCTCTCCTCCCCAGCCTGAAAACAAGCCCACAGGCTGTTTCTGGCAACATTTCCCTGTGACTCTGGCTGGGGCCCCATCACACACTCTCAGAGCTGCCAGGGCTCTAAACCTCACATCCTGACCCTGAGGTCTTGACTGAGGCTCTAGTTGCTGGCTCTAGAGAGGACAGCAAAGCTCGAGCCCTCGGCCTTTCCTGTTCCGGGGCCCACTTTCTCAAACATAGAGCAGAAAGAGGGGCAGGATAACAGGGGTGAAATATTTTACATGTAGGTCCCCCCAAACCTCTCTGACCCTTCACACCCAAGGGAGCTTCAGTCCATGGGGCTGGCACCTTCACCCCCCCACCCCTTTCCACTGGGCATTTATGGCTGCCACCACCCCTGTATGTTGAATGAAGTACTTCTGCATTATCGCCCTGCTCACCAGTTACTTGTCACCTCTTTGTGGCCTCAGCACAGCTCGGTCTTGGACATCCTGGAAAGGTTTCAGTCTCCTCCTTCCTTCCTAGAGCCCCAGGACTTTGATGAGATGGACCCCATACTACATCGTGGCCCCACGCTCTTCCCAGGGGAAAGCATCTCTGACAGGAGTAATGAGTACAGTGTGTACCCTTTACAGGGAGCAGGGTCTTCTCACATCTGTGACCATGGCTCAAAATAGGCAGAGCAGGTCCATCCTGTTGGAGATGAGAACGTGGAGACCCAGAAAGGGCAGCAGCTCCCAAACCCAATCGACACCCCAGGACATAAGGCCTGTGAGAATGGGAACAGGGCTCTCTCTTTCCAGAAAATCTTCTAGACTCTACAAAGTATACTACTGCTCCTACTCATCTGTGGTCATTTTGAAACCATGGGGACAGGCTGTCCTCTGGTGGCGGCTGTGAATTGCTGCCCACTTCCCTTCCAGGAATGAAGATGTAACCACAGGCCCTGGGAGTATTTCAGCAGCAGGCTACAGGGATGGCCTCTCACAACTGGGGCCATCTCACACAAGCTCACCTCCAATTCCTGGGGTCACCTACATCCAATCAGTGTTGGGATGTAAAGACCCACCCCTCCTCCCAGTATGGAGCAGCTCTGGAGGGTCACCCCCACATCAGAAGTCCTGCAGAGTCAGTTGTGTCACTACAGACTGCATCAAAGCCCAACTTCTCTCTCTGCCCAGTCCTGCTTCTTCCCTTCCTTTGCCCTGTGGGTGACCCAGGGACATGCCTAATAAATCTCCTAACACTATTTTTCACCTAAGAACCTGATTTTGGGAAACCCAACCTACAACAAGTTCCTGTGGGAGGTGGATGATTCCATGATTCTGGTTTCTAAGGACCATGAAGTCATGTGGGGGTCCCAGGATAACCAGGCTTCCTTTGTGCTTGCAGCCTAGATGAAACCAAGTTGAGTGAGGAAGTGAAAAAGATGCTGAGGGACCTGAAACAGAAGAATCCTCAGCTTGAAGCTAAGGTACAGACATCGGCTCCTGGTGGATTCAGTAGTTTTTTGAAAGCCATAATAGGAAGAAGTAAAATAATTACAGGAGTCCTGGACCTGGTTTGGCCGAAGAGTCCTTCCCAGTGCATTGATGCAGCTTCCTCTGAGAGCTCAGAGAACATGACCTACTTTCTGTGCGGAACAGAAGAACTGAAGACCCGTAATGAGGCTCCAGGTAGAGAGCAGACATGTGAAGATACACCCCCACTCAAATGGCAGACACCAGAATCAGGTACTGTGACGGGGCCAGGCTGGGAGCATCACTAACTGGGACAAGGGGTGAAGAGATATGGAAGGTCATTTCCTCCATCCCCCTTCCTCTGGTGTAGGACATGATGAAATGTTCCCAGGATGGCCCCACCTTATGCAAACCTTGCAAGATCTCTGCTTCCCTCTCTCCCAGCCTCAGGAACTGAGGCCCCTCCTGTCCAGGCATCACTGGCATGTCTCAGACTCTGACCAGGGCCCAGTCTCCCAAGGCCCACGCTGGGCTTCTGAGACCTGGGACTGCCCTCTTCATCCCTGGCCATCCATTTTATACCCATGTTTCTCTCACAAGCTACCTTCCTGGTGGGTGCTGGGAATAGCAATACCTCGACCAGTGGGAAGGGGGAGGTGGCAGGGCGTTGTCAGAGAGCAGCAGAATTGAGCCTCCTCAGACAGCAGGCAGGCTGCCCCAGGAGCAGGGACACAGGCTCCAGACACACTGCCTGCCAAGGTCCAGGCAAACCCACCTTGGGAAGGGCCTTCCATGGTCGAGACTGGTGGGTGGGGGAGGCCAGACAGGAGAACCTACAGCTGACCACCACCCTGCTGTTCCAGAGGGGAGCTCCCCTCACATAGCACAGGTGGAATCCTTCTGTCTGTCTTCTCCTGAACCTCTGGGTGACCTACCAGTGAAGACTGCAGGGACTGAAGATGACTTCTGGGGCCCAAAAGAGCCTGTGGCTCCAGAGGTGGTTGACAAAGACAGGAGTCTATACCGGTGAGTGAGGGGACTTGCTCTGCCAAGATAGTCTACCTCAACCCCCACCTTCCCCACACTAGATCCCAATAGACACTTCACATCCCCTCATGGCCATTGGGTCCCCTCCCATTGCCCAGCGGACTGAGTTGGCGATTTTATTATGAAAAAGGAGGTTTTATTATGAACAGTTGCAAAAAACACAAAAATAAAATCCAAAAAAGTTCCACTTACCAATTACTCATCTCCAACAACCATTTTACCATATTTCTTTCAACTGTTCACTTGTCCCCATTTTGTTCCTATAGTATTTTAAATATAAGTTATTGGGTGATTTTTTCCTTAAATATTTTGTGTGATGCACTTTTCTTCCATAAGCACAACACCATTATCATATCTGACAATGTTTACAAGTTATTTCCCTGTCATCTAATACCCAGTCTGTATTCAAATCTTCTCAGTTGTCCAAGATGTGTCCTTGGAGGTGGTCTCTTCCAATCAGGGTTCAAAGAAAGTCCATTCATTGTATTTGGTTTGCTATGTCTCATAAATCTCATTTAAATCTCATTCTAGCTATATGTTCTTTTTATATAAATATCCACTATGTGTAAAGTATACCAGTAACAAGGAGCCCTGGCTTGCCTCCCAAGGGTTCCCAGTCATAGGTAATAAACATCTATAATCTTAGTCCCCATCTCTCAGATAACACAGTGGCATTCACTGTCACAGACATGATTCCAGCTGGGTGACATATTACCCCCAACTTACACACACAGAAGTTGACATCCAGGGACCCACTCTATACCTGAAGTGTATGATCTCTCTATAGTGCTTCTTTATGCTTCAAGTGGTTATCATTTATACACCATATAAACTGCTTTAATAATAGAAAAATGTGCCCTTTAATAACAATAACTCTTTCCTATTTTATTATTATATTATTATCACTCCCATCACCATTAGAGGAACAGCTAACACCGCCCAGGCACATAGTAGCTGTCACACATTAGGTCACTTATCACTCACAACTCCAGGAGGTGGCGCTATTCTTACTTTCCTTACACATTAGAAAATGAGATGAGGGACATCAATGACTTGCTCAGGGATCCACAGTAGAGAGCAGAGGGGCCAGGACTCAAACCCACATCCCTCTGATTATGGTATCTGAGCTTGCAGCCACTCTGCTGGACACACAGGGCCATGCATGGGGTCGGGCATTTAGTAAGTACTCAGTGAGGTTGTGTAGAGTGAGTAATTCACTGACTACCTCTCCCTGTTCTCCCAGAGTTCACTTCCCCATGGCTGGATCCTACCACTGGCCCGATACGGGTCTCCACTTTGTGGTGAGAAGGCCAGTGACCATTGAGATTGAATTCTGTGCCTGGAAAGAGTTCATGAGCTGGATTGTCCCACAACACAGCTGGATGGTGGCAGGGCCTCTGTTTGACATCAAGGCTGAACCAGGGGCTGTGGCAGCTGTATACCTCCCTCACTTTGTAGATCTCCAAGGTGAGCAAGCAAGGGTGTGGAGGGCAGGTGATGGTGGTGAGAATGGGCTTCAAATGGCCTCACTTGGCGATGTCCTGAAGGTTGGAGCTTGTGTCTTTATTAGACTGAGGGAGGGTTATAGAAGTTCAGACAGCTTTCTCTCTCATTCCATGCTGCTCTGGGCACATCTTTTTTGAAATATTTCATCCCCAAGCATCATAATTATTGTTGCCCGAGTTACTTGAAATTTTACCTGATTAGAAAGTAATCTCTTCACAGGCAGTAGGAAGGTGGGTGGAGGTAGAAGAGGGTAGAAGGTGTGTAAATGGTAATGAAAAATGCAATAAAATTCAACTATTTACAATTTTTTAAATTAAAAAGAAAGTAGTCTCCTCAATTACAATGATAACCACCATTTACTAAGTTTTCTTTGCATAGATTTTATCACTAGAGTCCCAGCAGGAAACATATGACATACTCAGTTGAGACTTTCAAAGAGACTTTCCAAAGACAAAACTATTTACAAAGTAAGGCTAAATAAACGAACAAGAAAGGATGGGGTCCCTGGAGACTCTCAACAAATGGGAAGCCATTGGTACTGCCACAGCTACAGAAAAGAAACAGCGTCACCAGACTCCATTTCAAAGCTCCAGCCACAGAACAGGGGTATTCAATTAGAAGATGTAGTCACAAAGGGTTATTCCTCCCTATCACCTACAAAGACTTCCTAAAGTTCCAAAGAAATTAAAGCTCTCAGGCAAAACCTTGTAAACAGGGAACAAGGCATCATAAGTGAGAAACAACAGAAACCTCAGGTACTGGATACGAGTCCCATAAACACTTCACACATTTAAATGATCAAAAGGAGAACGCAAAATAAGTATGACTCTTATGTTTAAAAAAACAATCTATAAAATATAAGCAAGAAGCAAAAACCATTAATGATGATAAATCAAGTTTGAAAACAGGCTACATTGACAAAAATATGATAAAGCATCAATAAGAAAAGATTAAGTTACAGGAAAGCTACAGTGAGATCTAACATAAATATAATCAGAATTCCAGAAGGATATTATAGAGAGAATGGAGAAGAAGTACTATTCTAAGAGAAAATTACTAAGATTTCTACAGGTGCTGAAAGATGTGATTTCTGAGAAAGAAAAATCACAAAAATCCAAAGCAAGAGAAAGAGAGAAATCAGCACTAGACCCACTGATGTTAATTGACAGAATACAAACACCTAAGGCAGGATTTAACAGCAGCCAGAAAGACTGTCAAGCAAGGTGCTACAACTAGGATGACAAATTATTTGGAACAACAATAGAAGGCAGAAAACAATACAATTATATCATCAAAGTACTGAAAAAGTAACTGTCAATCAAGAATTAGAAGCACAGAAAATTTTTTCTAAAAAAAAAGAGGGTAAAAGACATTTACAACACTAAAATCAAGATCGCTTTTCACAAACAAATTTTCACTGAAGGAAATTCTACATGATGTACCTCAATAAAAAAAAATTATCCCACGTGGAAGGTATGAGACACAAGATGAAATGATTAGCAAATACACTGAAGTACATCTGGGTAAATCTACCAAACCAAAGACTGGGTAATAAAGCAACAGTAAGATCGTCTGATGTGGAGGGGATTTCAAAAGAGAGAGAACTAAAAGCCAACACCAACAGCAAGTAAGAGTGCTGAAGCGGCCGAAGGTCCTAGTGTCTTTCACAAGGAGATGAAGGCAGCACTACCCCTGTCCTCCCGGTTAAAATGCTGAAATACTTCTGGACTCATCAGGAAAGAGGAATCCTCCAGTTTCTGGAGACCACAAGTGACCTGACAACAATGCCCAGTGTTGCCCACAGAGGCACAAAACAGAGCCTGTGCCTGTGCCAGCACAGACAGGGTGGCTGAGGCAGCATCTCTGCTCCTCCCCTGGGGTGGGCAGCAGAGTCTGAGCCCATAGGCAGCAGGAGCAGTGTTGGGGGCAGGGGCTGCCGCTCAGGCTGTCCAGTCCAGGCCATGAGAGACATCAGATGCACAGCCAGCCAGTGCTGACTGCCAGACGCCTCATGCCTGGCAACTTAGTGACACAGTGAGAAGGACCTGATGCAGTTCCCCTGTCAATCAGGACTCAGATAGGAACTTTATTTAATTATGATAGGATGATTTATTAAACAGTTCATGTTATAGCATATATCAGTTTATGATATGCATAGTTTATTTAGTAAAAGGTGAACGATTTGTCCTTTCTGAAGAGAAACCAGAGTGCATAGTTTATTTAGATAATTCAGGGAGATATATTTTTAATATTTTATTTGCAGTCATGTACCACATAATGGCAGTTCGTCAATGACAGGCCACATATACCAGGGAGGCATTCCCTAAAACCTAGCTGTGTAGTAGACTATACCATCAAGGTTTGTGTACATGTACTCCATGATGTTTGCAAAATTACAAAATTGCCAAAATATGTATTTCTCAGAATGCATCCCTGTAGTCAAGCAGTGCATGATGTATAGATTGATATATTAATTTATAGTGCCATTCCAATAGTCATATATATATTTAGTATCACTACTCTGTACGAGCATTGATTTACTTTAAACATTAACTATGCACATTAAAATACTAGGGTCCTCAGTCAAAAAATATATACATATGTAATGAGTATAAATTACAAACTAGTAGAAAGAAACAATAGAATGAGAAAAGTGAAAAAGCAAAGAACCGACCTGTCTGCTTAGGTCAGTTGGTTAGAGCATCATCCTGCTATGCCCTGGCTGCAGGTTTGATCCACAGTCAGTTAACATATAAGACATAACCAATGAATACATAAGTGGAACAACAACTTGATCTCTCTCTCTCTCTCTCTCTCTCTCACTCTCTCACTCTCTCAAAAACAAACAAAAAAAAGATCTACCCAGACCCAGGGGAGGCTCTTCTGTTGAGGCCACAAGGTCTAGTCATCAATTGCAGCTGCCCCTCAGGAGCAGAGGCCAGTCCCCAGGGGAGAGACTCAAAGGTCTGGGGGTATCTGGCTTGACAGACAGCATCACTAGGGAAAGTTAACTGGGGAAGATTTGGGAGTAAACAGTGGGGAGGGAGGCACAAGGTAGCTCAGGCACTATAGACTCCCATTCACATGGGAAACTTGAGGAGCAGGTGCTGAGGGCTCGAACAACAAGCTGAGACAGGTAACTTTCTCCCACCTGACCATCTATAGACTGATGAATACACCACCAAAACAAACATCCTTCTCCTTCTGCAAAGTGAGACCTTGGCCCAGGGCAACTCCAAGGGCTCTTTCAGGGAGACAGGGGCTTGGCCACTGAAGTCATTATGTTCAGCTCTGAACATCAAGGAGAGAACTTAGTCTGCTCTTGGCTTGCAATGCTCAGGGCTACACCACCACTCCCTACTCACACCAGGGTGTTCCAGGAGGAGACCACCTGTGTGTAAGGCCTGGAGCCAGAATGTAACAACAGGGCCTGAGTGGACAAATGTGCCTCAGCTCCTGCTCCCAGCCACCCAGTCACACCACTATCTCAGGGGAGTGAGTTGGCCTCAGCCTGTGATAAGGACACCCTAGAATTGCTCTGGTCAGTCCTGTACCACCTTCTTGGTCTGAGAAATGAGATTTGCCCAAGGAAGAGGAAACTATCCAACACAAGGAATCTAGCCTAAGCTTTTGAGATGTGTCCTGAAGGCCACATCAGGACAGGAGTAAATTCACCAGGTAATGGCAGTTTCTTTGAGAGCCCTCAGACATGGTTCATGATTACAACTCTGGACAACAAGGTAGTTCCAAATATAGTCATATGACCTAGATTTTTATAATGACATAGTGAGTTAGGTGCTATGGTTTCCCACATTATACCTATGAGGAAATTGAAGCTCAAAGAGGTGAAGATACTGGACCAGAGTTGGGATTCTAATCCAGGTATATGACCACCAGGAAAAACAGCTCCACCCACACCCATCCAGGGCTGCCCAAGCCCATGTCCTCCAACTTTCTCTTGGCCATGTTCTGGATCTCACCCTGTAACCAGACAGGGCTTGTTTTCTTGGGATACTGCACAAAAATGCACAGTCTCACTGCAGCTTGCTGAGCCAGGCCCACCCAGAAAACCAAGTCCTTTCGAGGTTTCCCTGTGGCCTGCTGTCTGGACCAAAGCTGCTGTTTTCCTGGAAATGAAGACCTCGGGGCCTAACAGTGGCCTCCTTTAGGAACTGGGCACTGGCTGACTTTTTTAAACTTCTTTGGTGAGCTCCAACATAAAGTTCTTAACCCTCTCGGTCCCAGGCAAGCCATGAAGTTGGTCATCACAGCAAGAGAGCCAGGTGGATGCACACACAGCACCTTCCAGAATTCAGCCAACAGTAGCGAGGCACAGAGTGCCTGCATGGGCCTCGAGGACTGTGGTCATAGTGCAGGGCTCTCACCCTAGGGCTCTGGCTGGCTCATGACCTTGGGAAAAGTACACAACCCCACAGGTTTCAGTCTCCCTATCTGACACCTGAGGACATTCCTGTTCGGTGGAGATCTGGTGACTTCGTCCACTGAGTGTCACCATGGCAGTGCCAAGTACACCACCTCTTAGAGAAGCAATTTGGCAAAACATGGGAAGTCATTGAAAAGTCATATCCTCTCACACACTTTTTGCTTCCCTGGGACTTATCAATTCCAAGGTGCTAACCCAAGTGAAATAGATTCTCTGCAGAAACATGTACATCATGAGACTGTTTATCATGGCGAAAAGGTGGAAGCAACTTCACCACTGAAACAAGAAGGGAGCAGTGAACCAGGGATGCTGCATCGCTAGCAGGGATCATGGGCTACAGGCCTTAGACAGGTCTGCAGGGGCTTGTGACATTTCAAACCAACATGGGGAAGACCAGAGACAAAGCTCCTTGCTGTAATGGAGACATGAAGATGTGCTGCTGCAGAGAAAGAATAATGAAACAGGGAAAGATGGTAATGATAGTTGCACTGCTTGGAGAGATGAGAGGTAAATGCTTCTGCATTTCATCAGGTGGTGTACACCACTTTGGTATTATTTTTCACACAAAAAAAAGCCATTAATATGAAACTTGAGTAGTGGTCTCCATTTCCCCTCCTGCAATTAAATCAGCCATGTGCTGATAGGTGTCCATATCATCTAAGGACATTTTCAGCCTTTCTGGATGTCCCTTAGTTGCCCAGAAACCTCTTGCGTTGCAACAGTTGCCAGGCAATGCAGGGATGGAGCCCAGACCCCTGCCACCTGGGCCAGTGACTGTCCCACTACCAGCCTTCATCCCTCGAGCTCTCTCTTGTGGTATCAACATTTGCACCTGGTGCACTGGTCAGAGATCTTGGTTGCAGTCAAAGGAACAAGTACTGGATGATTTAGGCACCAAATGAATGTATAAAAAGATTATTGAGCAGCTATAGACTAGGTAAGAAGTCTTAAAAGGAATACTGAGGAACCAAGAGCACAGCAAGGTCAGAAGAACTAAAAAATGGAGAGACCTCTGCTGCAGACACAGCCACTGCAGGACCTCCCAACACGGTGGCTGCTGGACTCTTGGCCCCACTTTGGCTGCTGAAAGAATCTCTGTTCTTTCATTGGTGCATCACCACCTGCAGATCAAAATCCAACTAAAAAGCATACAATTGGTCAGTTCTTGGTCACAAGCCTGTGTCATCACCTCCAGGGTGTGCAGCTTCCTGAGTGGGAGGCCAAGCTTATATTTTGCTAAGACCCACACAATGATGGTGGATGAGGTTCTTCTCCAAAAGAAGAATCTCAATGGTGGGTGACAAACACTCCACAAATGTACACTACCCCTGGGCACTCCATTTTCCACTGTCCCTTCCTCCGCCTTGTTATCTATCTTCTATAGTCACACCTACCAACATTCTTTACAGATACAGAATCCACCCCAACATAGGGAACCATGGGATCAACACCTTTCCCAGCTCCAGGGCCAGAGGCTGTGTACAGAGTTAGCTTGAGGGGATTCCTGCAGGGCTCCAACTGTACAGAACCTGTTGACTACAGGCCCTAAAGACCCCAGGCGCAGACATGCTGCCCTCCCTGATAGGTCCCTGGAAAAAGCCACTGAGGCTACACCTGGGTATCCCACTGCCCCAGTCAATCCTGACTCAGTGAAGGCCCTAAATCCTCACCCCTCAAATCCATTCTTTCACAGGAAAAAATGTGGACAAATCCTGGTTCCAAGTGGCCCACATGAAAGAAGAGGGGATAGTCCTGGAGAAGCCAGCCAGGGTGGAACCCCACTATGCAGTCCTGGAGAACCCCAGCTTCTCCCCCATCGGAGTTCTACTGAGAAAGATTCACGCTGTCCTGCACATTCCCATCACCTGCAATGTGCTGCTCTACCATCACCTCCAGCACAAGGAAGTCACCTTCCATCTCTACCTGATTCCCAATGACTGCTCCATTCGCAAGGTGGCACCAAACCAAAAAGTCCGGGCCAGGGTGGGCTGACAGAGGCATGACAGGCACCCACACAGCCCCCCTTGATGGGTCAGCTGGGCATAAGGATTGGGCTCTTACAAGCAGGTACCTTGAAGGAGATGAGGAATCCTGCCCCTGTTCAGTCATACGCTGTTGTTCTGGGTCCCTAAGACCTCCCCCAGCCAGGTTCACTGCTTCCTGACTCACTGGACTCATCACTCATCACTGGACAACCTTTTGCACACTCCTTCCAGGAGTTAGAAGGATGGGAGGGATCCATACCCAGAGCTGTACCCACTGATTCTCACTTCTTCCCTAGTAGTTCCCCTATTTCCACCCTGAACATAAAAAAGGCCAAGTGTGGGACTCTCTCTGTAGCGCTCATGGAGTCATGTTGGGGTGGTAGAGGCCCACCACTCACATAAACGTGCAAAGTACCACCTCACTTTGCTCAGACTAGATCCATAGGGCAGAATCTCTGAGCCAGATCCAGATGCCCTCCTCCCCTGATCAGTGTCCTGTGTGCTCCTTAGGCCATAGATGATGAAGAAAAGACATTCCAGTTTGTGCGACTACACAAGCCACCCCCACTGACCCCACTTTACTTTGGTTCCCGATACACTGTGTCTGGTTCACAGGAGATGGAAATAATCCCTGAGGTGAGCAGCCCAGATATTCTCCCCTCCCTGCAGTCAGAGTACATACTTGGGAGTAGCTGTGGGGCAGGCAATAAGTGGTATTTGGGGTGAGCAGGAATGCCTCAAAGGTTCAGGGAAAAGAAAGATTGTAAGAAGGCAGGCCACAGTCAGCATAGGGACAACAATGGGGTTTGACTTAGGGGAACTGAGAAGAGTGGGGCTACAGGATGTCGACGTTCTCCAAGTAAAACCACCAGGAACACACCTGTGGCTGAACACACTGGGGTCAGAACTTGTAGCAGAGAAAACACACACCAATGGGAACCATGGGCCTCTCAGGACAAGGATCTCAGAAAGAACCCATTACAGGAAGGATCTGGGTCTTAACTGGGTAATTTGGTGAAGATCTAAAAAAATGGAGATTTACTATACATTGGGTATTGTCAGTAGGCAAGGCAATTTTCTCATTGGAAACCTCAACAAATTTTCTATCTAGAAAGAGCAGACACAGAAAAAATAAAGACATCTTAAAAATAAAGATAATAACACTGAGGTTGAGCTGTGAGCTTTCTGTCCTTTCTGGACATCGGGCACTGGCTTTTTTCCTCTCTCAGTCTCCCCCTTGAGTCAAAAGGGAATGACTTCAAGCCACTGGACATTCATCCATGATGTCCAAGTTTTCACCATTGTCTTGATTTTTGCTCCTTAGGCTCTAAGTGCCCACTGAACAGTACTCTGTAGTTAAGCCAGGGTCGATCTTTCTTTTTCCTTCTGTCTCAGGTGAATTTTGGAGCACTTAGGTGACAAAGAGACAGAATCAATACCCAGCAGTGAGAAAGAAGTGATACATACTTTTCAGTTGGGAAACATGTACCCAAGGATGAATATCTTATATTTTCTTGCTGTCATTGTTAACAAGAAATGAGAGACATGGTTCAGTCATTCAACAAAAATTTAACTACTGCCAACCATGCTGTCTTCAACTGAGGCAGGCATTGAACAAGACAAGGCCATTTCTTGGTAAGATGACATTTGGTGGTATGCGAACTATATAAATAAAGAAAATTATGACCAAAGATGATGAAGTGCTGTGAGTAAAACACAACCAGGCTCTTTGAAAGAATAACTTAGGGTAGTTTACACCAGGTCATCTCTGAAGAGGTGACATCTGGACTGAGACCTGAGTGGCAAGAAGGATTCTGGTAGGTGAACATTTGTGTCAAAGTGCTACAGGTACAGAAGCATAGAAGAGCCAGTACACTTGATACATCCAAGTGACAGAATGAAGGCTAATGTGGCAGAGCTTAAAGACTGTAATGAAAGACAGGAGGTAGATGGGGTCTCACAAGAGACAGAGGTTTCCTAGGACCCATCAACCATGTTGCATTGGTGTGAAGTTTGGATTTTGTTCCAAGTGTAGTGACAATGTCCCAGAAGGTCTTACTTGGGATTATAAGACCTGATTTAGCTTCATAGAAGCATGCCTCTGGCTGCTGGGTAAGAATGGATGATAAGCAGTTAAGAGTGAGAACAACAGACATGTCAAAAGGCTAATGAAATAGTGCAAGCAGGAGCTGATGGAGGCTTGACTAGGGAGGCAGCAGTGCAGATGAAGGTAAGTTGATGGATTCAGGGACAGGTAGGAAGTAAAGCCAACAGGACTTGGTGTATGGGAGAGAAAGGTAGGAGTTAGGGAGGATGCCCAAATCCGGAACATGAGTGCTCAGTGGCTGGTAGTGTCATTTAATGAGTGTGGGAAACTGGGGAGGGGGCATGTGTGGAAGACAGTTGGGAATCAAGTCTGTCTTGAATGGGATTTAGAAAGGGGCAAGGATATAAGTTTTGTCTTGGTTCAAAGTGGGTCAAGCTCAGGATCCATTGAGAAGACAGGCTGTGGACTGGAGAAATGAGGATTGGGGGTCATGCTGGGGGAGGTGGAGGAAAAAGGATCTGGTTGAGTCCTGACTCATCCATGGGGCACTCAGCTGTGTCCTCTTTCCTCTGGGTCAGAATTTGTAGAAAATATGGAAAAGAGCAGAGCCTGTGGCAACTAATTTCAGTACAGATCCTCCAAGGGTGCCCATGAGGCTGAGCAGGACCAAGAAGGTGTCAGGTGGGGAGAGACTTCACTTGCAGGATGAATGGTGGCTTCTCACATGATATCTTCTCCTACAGGAACTGGAGCTCTGCTATCGGAGCCCTGGGGAAGCCCAGCTCTTCTCTGAGTTCTACGTTGGCCATTTGAGATTAGAGATCATGCTGTTCATGAGAGACAAGAAAGATGGGACTTTGGTATGGAAGGCTGTGGTGAAATCAGGTAAAGTCAGGAAATGTTCAAGAGCTCAAAAAGTTAGAGTGAGTGTGTATGTATGTGTGTCTACATTAAGACAATTTGCTGATAAGAACATATAGTCCAGAGAAGTTATTTGAATTTTCCGAGTTACTAATCAGACCTCAAGTTATTCTGACTCTAACCTCCATTCTGTCTTCCATGTCCCATGGAGCTTCCACACTGCCCTGTATTAACAGATTTTGACACAAGGCCTTTGAGAAAGTTTTTCATGACAGATGGGATGTGAGATGAAGAATAAAAACTAGATGATTATATGATTATATAAATTAGCTAGTTTTGGCAATAGCAGATGATCTAACCTGGATCATTCAGATATTTCCAACATAGATAAGAGGGAATCCAATAATGAATTTTCAGGAATGGATGAAACGTTAGTCTCTTAAACTAGCACCAATAACCCCAACAACCAAATTCCTCTAAAGAGTCTTTTGAAGACAACTAGCCCTTTTCCACTGTTCAAACAAGGTGGATCTGCCTCCTGAGTTGCTACAACAGTCTTCCCATTGTGAAGAAAGAGAATGGGTTTCCTCAGTCTCAGCTTGGGAACAATCACAGGTGGAGGCCTAACCAGCCCTGGCATCAGACCTTGGTTGAATCTCACTCTGGCACTTACTTGCGGGTGATCTTGGGAAAGTTTCTTAACTTTGAGACTCAGGTTTCTTATTTATAAAATAAGATCACAATGCCTAGTGGTTTGACTGCAGGAAAGATTAAATAATATGATTATGCATATATCTCATGAAGTAGTCCTTGTATATAGTAATGGTACTGTTATTTTTCCTCTTATTAAACCATCTTCTCCCTCCAGAGACAGAGGGCTCTGTCTCCATCCCCATGGGAAAGCCCCCCCCAGATACTCAAAGACTGTGAACATGGCCTCTCTTCAGTCTCCTCCTTTGCAAGTTGAACATCTCTAGTGTTTTCATCATTTCTTTTATATTTTGGGTTTTACCTTCTTTGCCTTTTCAGTGGCATTCTTCAGTAGATGGACTGAAGGATGAGTCAGGAAGGACAGATTCAGGAAGGACCTTAAGACCATCCAGTCAGCATGGAGGACGTGGAACTCCTCCCTCCATTCACACAAACCTGGTGCTCCCAACACCACAGCCAGAGCACCCCTGTGCTTGAGCTCACCCCCCAGGCTGTCTGCTCACACTGGACTTGGGTGGGCCTAAACTCTCAGGCCATGTCCATATGAACTGCTGTGGCCTCCCCCTTCCTCTTCTTATGCAAGTTTTTGTTTGACACCTTCATTTGTTATTGTTTTTTTGTTTATTTTTCCCAGTGAAATTCACCCATTACACCCAAGTGGTAAGATTTTCTTGATGTCGATTCTTGATTCTGACACAAAATCCAGAACAAACAATGTGAAGATCAAGTATGAACAAGGAGGTAGACTTCCTCTAAGAAAAGGAGATCTCATAGTTGAAACTATCTACCAAGAACTTGGTTACTTCTCCACCAGGGTTCCATTTAGGCCAAGACTGAATTTAACCATGTCTACAGTGTTCAAGTGAAATAATTTCTCTCTCTCTCTCTCTCTCTCTCTCTCTCTCTCTCTCTCTCTCTCTCTCTCTCTCTCTCCTCCTCCCTCCCTCCCTCCCCACTTTCTCTTCCTCACGCACACACACACAACACACACACATCTATGACCATAGCTTCATAGCATCTGGGATTCAGTATCCCCACATGCATGAGAAGTGGATTCAACTACAACTTTTTCTCTAAATTTTATTAGAATAGTCTTCAAGTTTGTTCTAAGAACCCAAGGATCTCAGAAGTGAGACATGTGTTGCAGTTTCAAGGCTTCTCATTTGTGTTAATAACTACCACTGCTACAAAAGCTTCTTCATGTCGGTTTTCCTCCAGGAGACCTCAGACCTGAAGCTACTCTGGTCCCTACACGCCATACAGGTCAGTAGCAGCTGTTGGAGACCACAGAAAACATGGCAGTTCTGGGGTGTGCTATCTGTTCCTGGCAAAGAGGAAGGAAAGAATGGAAGAAACATTTTCATGCAGATTTTACAAGGAATCAGGCATTGGAGAGTGGCATGTGCCTCAGAGCAGAGTCCTTTTCCATCCCCCTATTCCTGCTTATTGTGGCCCCAACACCTTCCACAGAAATACCTATATGCCTCTATCATGAACCCAACCCCACTCTTAGCTGAGCAGAATGCTAGGCTGGAAGCTGACATGAGGGAGGAAAGAGGTGGCTTTCTAGTGGTCCATGCCTTAATGGGTGGGTGGGTAGAGAGGAGCCAGGGATGCAGACAAGGGGAGTGAAGAGATAGAGGTGGAGAATCACAGGGAGAGGATGTGATGGAAGCTCTTCTTCATTTGTTGTCTGCCTCACCTTTACCCCCAAATGCCCCAGTTTTGCCGCACTTTGTGGACCGGCATCGGGAAGAGCTGGTGGCCAGAGTGACATCGGTGGACCGAGTCCTGGACAAGCTGTATGGACAGGTGCTGAGTGAGGAGCAGTGTGAGAGGGTGCGGGCTGAGCCCACCAATCCAGACAAGATGAGGATGCTGTTCAGCTTCAGCAAGTCCTGGGACAGGGCCTGCAAAGATCAACTCTACCAAGCCCTGAAGGATACCCATCTTCACCTCACTGTGGAACTCTTGGAGAAGTGGGGTGGTAGAAACTAGGGGGGCTCTCAACAAGCTCAGCTGCTGAAGTTGAACACAGGCTTGTGAGTCCTGGTTCTGCCTCTCCAGTTTGGGTCTCAGTTTTTTTTCTCTCTCAGTAAGTTGCCATCTGACTTGCCTTCTATTTCTGATGCTAAAAAATTTTGGTCATGCCTTTGCTGGGCATTACATGTCCATGCCCAGAGATGTCAATGGGCACCCAGACTGCCTCCCTTGGCTTCCACAAGCCAGCTGTCCAGGTGGGATAACAGCCTCGTAGTGATGTGCATGTGGAGGTGACAGGACATCTGCAGGTTTGTAGTAACCTATCCAAAAGCTTCATGTGATGCCACCACAACCAAGTCTAGAGCCATAACTGTGCCATCCAGGTATAAGGGGGAGTACCAGGAACATGGGGTTGGCCACCTCTGGCTGAAGATAAGCAATGGAAATGAACACCTTGGGAGTTTTGAATGGCTCCTAAACAAGGGGCAAATAGATTTATTTTTTATCTGTCCATGTGGAGCTGGGTTTTTCCATTCATCCACATTGTACTTTTCTATTCGTGAAGCCTACTATAGTCCTAGAGCCAGGAGAAGGGTGAGGTTTGGGGCCAAAGTCACAAAGGGGTCCAGGTCTTAGTTTAGCTGTTTCCTCTTATGGAAAGTAATTCCATGTCCTTACAGCTGGCTTAGGTACCACTGTCCTATGCTCCTGTAGCACCCTGTGTCTCCCACCCCATCAGAGCACTCAGCACATGGCATTGTCCCTCCTACTTTATTGATGGTCTGTCCCTACTAGATGGTTATCTACCTATGAACAGGAACCATGTCTGATCTCATCATCAGTTTACTTCCAGGGCTTTGCATATTGCCTTGCTTATGGTGGGGTATGCAGTCAGGACTTATGAATGGGTAGATGGCAAAGGAACATTCTCCAGATACATCCTTAATTCCCTTCCTGGCCACCATATTGTCCATGGAATTCACATATCCACTCTAGTAATATTTCCCCCATTAGTAGGCCACCCTTTGGCCTCAGTGAATCAGTAATCCTAGAATTAAACCCATTGGTGCTGAATCATTTCTACCAATGTTGTTCTCAACTGGTAAGAGCAAAGCTCCACTCAGGTTACCCCATCCCAATACACAGCAGCCCAACTTGATTGTACCTCCTTATCCACTTTGTCACCTTTCTCCCTCAGAGTCACTTCTTCCTGACCTGTGTTCAGTTACAGTTTGGGGCTACTTTGCTGGGACAACTTGTACCCTGATAAGGCCCAGAGGGGCCCAGGCTAGGTTCACAGCTGCTTGTGGCAGGGATTGCAGGAATTTCCCAGCAACTGCTAACAGTTCTTTGTTTTGGGAATTCTCCCTGTTCTCTCCCTCTCAAAGCATCAGTCATCTGAAATGTTTAGCTGGTGAAAGGAAATGAGTTACTGGCAGGCTGATGAGCCTGAAACTGGATAAGTCCCTGGTGTGCAGGATGACAAGCCCTCTGTCCCACCATCTGGGTTCTTTGAACCACTCTGGGATTCTGTAGGAATTAGTCAATAGACAACACTCAGCTAGAAGCAAGAATTTGAGATGAGAGAGTTCCTCAGCATGGGATTGTGGTTAGAGTCCTCATTCTGGCCTGGTTACATAGATTTCTGTGTACTAAATGCTTTCTTAATTGCTTGTGTGTTGTGGGGTGTTCTTTTTTTAATTATATTTTGTTGATTATGCTATTACTGTTGTCCTGATTTCTTCCCTTTTGCCCCCCTCCATTCAGTGCCCCCTACTCCCTCAGGCAATCACCCCACCATTATTCATGTCTATGAGTCATGTATATAAGTTCTTCAGCTACCCCATTGCTATACTGTACTTTACATACCCATGACTATTCTGTAACTGCCCATTTGTACTTCTTAGTCCCCTCACCTCTTCACCCCTACCCCCCTCCAATATGGCAGCCTTCTGGTAACTTGCTTTTAAGAGTCTCTCTTCATCTTTAACCTTTGGCCTTTGAATAATGATGTGTCTTGGAATGGGCCTCTTTGTATCCATCATAATTGGGGCTCTCTGTGCTTCCTGGACTTGCGTGTCTATTTCCTTCACCAAATTAGGGAAGCTTTCTTTCACCTGTTTGCACATAGATTTCCAACTTCTTGCTCTTTCTCTTCTCCTTTGGGCACCCCTATTGAGGCAAATGTTGGACCTCTTAAAGTTGCCTCACTTCTGCACAGCTAAAGAAAACACCAGCAAAATGAAAACAGAACCAACCATATGGAAAATATATTTGCCAATAATATCTCATACAAGGGTATGGTCACCACAATATATAAAGAACTCACATGACTCCACTCCAGGAATACAAACAACCCAATTTAAAAATGAGCACAGGACTTGAACAGACATTTCTCCAAGGAGGACATGCAGAGGGCCCAGAGACATACAAAAGGATACTCAGCATCACTAGTCATCAGAGAGATGCAAATTAAAACCACAATAGATACCACTTCACACCAATCAGAATGGCCATCATAACCAAATTAACAAACAACAAATACTTGCAAAGTTGTGGAGAAAAGGGAACCCTAGTACAGTTGGTGGGAATGTAGACTGGTGCAGCTACTGTGGAAAACAGTATGGAATTTCTTCAGCTGCTGAGATTGTACCCTAAGAATCCTGAAACACCAATTCAAAAGAACCTATGCACTCCAATGTTCATAGTAGCACAATTAACAATAGCCAAATGTTGGAAGCAATCTACATGCCCATGAGTAAATGAATGGATCAAGAAACGATGGTACTTTTACACAATGAAATACTATGCATCAGAAAGAAAGAAGAAGCTCCTACCCTTTGCAACAGCATGGATGGAACTGGAGACCATTATACTAAGTGAAACAAGCCAGGTGGTGAAAGACAAATATCTCACGATCTCACCTATAAGTGGTACCTAATCAAAAAAACAAAGAAGCAAATCGTAACCAGAGATATTGACATAAAGAACAAACTGACAGTAACCAGAGAGGGAGGGAGGCATATAATGTGAGAAAAAGGGAGAAGGGTTGTCAAGGAACATGTGTAAAAGACATGAACAAAGTGAGACAGGGGTAGGATTAAGGGTGGAAGGTGGGGTCGGTGGGGAGGGGGAGGGTGGTTCAGGGGGGAAATGAAGACAACTGTACTTGAACATAAATAAATAAACAAACAAACAAATAAAAATAAATGAGTAAAAAAAAAGTTGTCTCAGAGGCTGTATATACTATCCTCACTTTTTTGGATTGTTTTTTCTTCTTCTTGTTCTCATTGGTTGCTTTTTGCTTCCAAGTCATTGATTTGATTATTGGCTTCATCCACTCTACTGTTGTTTCCCTGTAAATTGTTCTTTATTTCAATTAGTGTGTCCTTCATCTTTAACTGGATCTTTTTTCTGCTGCTTAGGTCCTCCCTGGATTCCTTGAGCATCCTTATAATTAGTGTTTTCAACTCTACATCTGATGGATTGTTTATCTCTATTTTGTTTAGCTCTTTTCCTGGAGTGTTGACCTGGTTCTTCATGTTGGTCATATTTCTTTGTCTCCTTTTTGCAGGCTCCCCATGTTTATTTCTATGTATTAGGAAGAGTTACTTGACTCCATGTCTTGGTAGTGTGGACTAATGCAGTAGGTGCCCTGTAGGGTCCAGTGGCACAGCCTCCCCTATCACCCAAGCTGTGTACTCAAGGTGCCCCCTTTGTGTGGGCTGAGTACACCCTCCTCTTGTAGTTGAGCCTTGATTGCTGTTGGCAGATCAATGGAGGGATTTCTCCAGGCCAGTCAGCTTCAAGGACTAACTGTGCCCACTGACCACCAACCTCCACCCTCTGTAGAGGATCAGCTGTGCAGGGACAGGGTGGTGGTGCTCTGCCATGGTCTGTAGCTATCCACTGGGTGTACTGGCCCTGGGGTTTCCCAGGTGGTGCAGGCCAAGGTCAGGCCCCACCTGTGTTTTGCCAGGGGCACCCTGCCTGAGCTGTAAAGCAATCTGAGATGTCTGCTATTTGTGCAGGGCTTGGAGATTCCTAGGTGAAGACAAGCTGTAACTCTATTCTAGCTCCCTAAGGCTCACTGAAACTCTCTGTTGTTTTTTTTAAATGATTTAGAAGCCAAGATGAGCAATTCTTATGGAAAAGCAGCCTGGGTGGGCTCATAAGTTGGGTGGGATAGTCTCTGTGTTTCTCCAAGGTGGATCACACAGTATTAGACAGGTTGATGGAGTCACAGATACAGCACTAGCCCACCAGCTCTATTTGAAGGAGGGCTCAGCAAACGGATAGTGGCCTCTACTCACCCCAATGCCAGACACTTCAGTCTCTCCCTGTATACCACTGATGCTCTTCAAGCTGCCACCCAGGTGCTGGAGCTCAGAGGGAGTGAATCTCAGTAGGTGAGTCCATGTGCGTCTTCCCCAAACAGAACTGCTTAGGGCTCCAGCAGCCTCTTGCCCCAACTCATTCCCTGCTGGTTTTTGCAGCCAGAAGTTGTGGGGACTTACCTTCCTAGCACTGAAATACTGGACTGGGGACCTGGTGTGGGTCTGGGACTCAGCATCCAAAGATCCTCCTCCTGAAGTGTATCCATGTGGATGTGGGGCCTGCCCATTCCATATCCACACCTTTCCTACAGTCTGGATAGATGTGGTTTCTTCAATTCTGTAGCTGTCACACTTCCATTCAACTTGATTTCTGATGTTTCTTGATGTGGACCCCAGCCCCCGGGATCCATGTTTTGTGTCTGGGATGAACAAATTCACACAGACTACAGAAATCCTGGGGAGAAAAAGGGATGGCATGGCCACTCTCTAAGTGAGAGAGAAGGCCCTGACCCCTGCCTGGACAAGCTTTTATTGCTTTTCTGGGTACATTATATCGAGGATGGTCCTCTTTTACTAGGCACAGGTTCGCTGTAGATGATTACCCTTTACAGATAACAAAGGAAAGAGTGTTGCTAATTACTTCAAAGAGAAGGATGTTGCAGGTCAAGGGGAAAAGTGGTTGAACTGATTATATTTCATACTTGGGAGGTTTAGCACAGACTTTAGGAAGTTAAAGATATGCAGTAAACATTTGTTGCCTCAGTCCAGGGTGAGGGAGCTTTAGCAAAAGCAAGCCTCATAGCAGCCTAGGTACAATGCAGGCCTGATTCCCCATGAGAAAACCTATCCATGAGTGTGTGTCCTGTGTGCCAACCTCGCTCCCCACTGGCCTTTCCAAGTAGGGGCTGGGCTGCATTCCCCACACCACTTGGAATGGTCCTGTATAGTTTGTGACTGACAGTTGTTCTATATTTTAATGGTAATTTTGATGTGGTTGTGTGAAGAGGCAAGCCATATCTGCCTACATAACCATCTTGACCAGAAGCCCCCAGGTGGCTGCTTTCCTGGCAAGGGGCACCATTAAGTCCCTTGAAGAGGGAGTCACCTTGGTTTAGAGTTCAGTATCTTGAGGATTGCATCCCCTTGTGAACTATTTGTCTTCTACACCATTCTAATGTTTAAAATTGAAATGCATTTTAAACATGCCAGAGAGAAGTCAACATTTTAAATATCAGTATGAATATCATTTAGCATAATTTTGAATGATTCTGCAAATTATGTTATTGGAGGTGTTTTCTTTGAGACAGAAAGAATGATCTTTTTCCAACTACCACTCACCAAATGGTACTCAGGCAACAGCGCTGTCATAGGTGCTATAGAAAATATAGAAAAGAAAGGAGACCTGGTTCTGTTCATGAAGAAATTTTAATTTGATGAGAAGGTTTACACTGTAATCTGACAATTAGGAGCACTGTGGTTTCATTGGCAGCTGGTCTTAACTACTCAACTGTAGGGAACCACTTGGCATGGCGTGGAAATGTAGATCAGCACTCACATGGAAAATCATTGGGGAGCAAGTGGCCCAGAGGACCATGCCCATGGAGAGGCTTTCCCATGGGGAATCAGGCCTGCATTGTACCTGCACCGCTATGAGACTTGCTTTTGCTAAAACTCCCTCATCCCGAATTGAGGCAGCAAGTGCTTACTGCAACTTCCTAAAATCTGAGGTATACCTCCCAAGTATGGAGAGTGATCTGCAACATCCTTCTCTTTGAAGTAATTAGCAGCATTCTTGCCTTTGTTATCTTTAAAAGTAGTCCCCTGCAGTGAACCTGTGCATAGTAAATGAGGACTACCTTCCATGTAATGTACCCAGAAAGGCAATAAAAGCTTGTCCAGGCAGGCACTGGGGCTCTCTGGCCCTCTTGCCCTCTCTCTCTCAGAGAGTGACCATGCCATGCCTCTTTCTTCATAGAACTTCTGTTGTCTGTGTCTATTTGTTCTCTAGCAGCCACACCATACACGGGTCCTGCCAGCCAGGATCTGCCACACTCAGTCATTGTTCCAGAAAATGTTTTCAACCAGAGGTGTGGCTTTCTGCCAAAAAGGCTTATTGTACAATCCATATAAATTCTGGAATCTAGAAATTCAATTCATAGAATTTCACCTTAGCCTAAACAATGTAATTAGACTAATATAAGAATCATGAGCATAAGTAAAATGGTAGAAAAACAGAATTGTTCCTTTTCCAAGAATATGATGAAGTATCAAAAGGGGAGGAACATGTAAAACCTCTCTTCTGATGGAGGATGTTTGGGTGAAACAATGTCAGCACTGAGGTGAATGCCTGGAGATTCAGTGACGCTGGGTCTTCACCCTTAGAAACTTCAGCTGTTGCTTAATCTGTATAATTTGTGACATATTAGTACAATAGTCATAAAGGTTCTGTTCTATCAACTGATGCAGTTTCACAAATTACTAGTTATTTGTACACATTAATATGTTTTTGTAAATCTAAATATGATTCGGTGGGTGTGAAAAGCATTTTTTCTAAATTTCAATACTAGTTTATTTAAATAACAAAGGTATCCTATTGTGTAATTTTGAATGTCATCAATAGAAGGCATGTGAAGCTATGATCTTAGGTGTAGCTCCTGGTGTCCTTCAGTCCCTTTCCTTTGAACTCACTTCAGATGTAGCTCAATCTTGGTCATTCCACAATGACAGCAAATAAAATGTTGAGATTAGTATGGAAACAACCACCTCAGAACCATATGTTCATGGGCTGGCCCTGGTACTCTTTAACTATACAATGATGCAAAATTCTAACCAGAGCATGTAACATAATGGCCAGCTCAGCCTAGAAGACCTTCAGAGCTCAGTGACCACATCTAGACACCCTAGCGACACCCCGTCGTCCTGACAAGACAGTCACCCCAGGTTATGAGCTCACAGCCCAAGAGGCAGTTTGTGCCAGAGCCAACACCCCCTGCTATTCCTAGATAAACTCTTCTTCCCAGGTACAATTAGAAACAACTGAACTCCTTCATCTTGCCAAGTCCCTTAAGGGGTATTCCAGTTTCTTTCCAGTGTCAATGGCTGGTTAGGGTTTTCTGACATTTTACCTCACTGCCAACTGGGCTAAGTGCTATTTTAAAGTCAGGATTGTAAATTGTTTTGCTTATTGTTATTCTAATTTGTTCAATATACTTCGTTGTTAAGCTATTGATATTCTGCATAACAAAATGTCTAAAACCCTCTATAAAACTTGAGTAATGGTCACATGAAAAATAGAAATGACCCATCAAACCACCACATTCCTTTCATGCCTGTAATTCGGGATGGTTAACATCTTTACTCCTGATGTCAAATGTCTTTCACCAATTATCCTTGATTTCTCTTACAAACTAAGTGTCTTTGTTGTTTTTTTTTTACCTTTCCCCAGTTGTTTTGGTTGCTTTGAGAAGAGACTGCAAGTGCGTGTGTGTGCATGCTTGTGCAAGTTTCGCTGGTACCTGACTGACCTCTCACAAGAAAATGGATCTTGTTGCTCAACTCACTACCACCCTGCCACAGGCCTATTACCAGAATCCCACTACTGGACTGGACATAACTGGAGCAGGTGGCCAAGCCACTCAGTATCAGCACAGAACAGACTGACCTAATCAATCACTGGTACTGTCTCTGAGCAAGTTCTGATCACAAAGGGGAAATGTGGACCCTGAGAGAGAAGATACCTAGCAACAGGAGCTCCTAGTGGCTGACAAAGCTAAAACTTTAAAAGAGAGCTTAGCAGTCATCTAAGTGGGGATCTGTCACATAAACCTTGCTTCAGGAAGAACCCTGCACTAAGCTGCCTGCCACCTGCACTGAACTGCCTGCCTGCACTGTGATTTGCAACCTCAGATAACTGTTATTGACAAGTTCCTGAAATTGTAAGTCAACTAACAGGACTGAGACTTTGCCTATCTAATAGGAGCTGCCCAGTTATGTCCAAATTAGCATTTTAACCTACCAGGCAGAATGGCACTCTTGCAACCAGTCAAGACAACCAGTCATGGAAGTCTTGAATCCAATCAAACTGTGAAGATTTGGAGTCCTCATTTGCATGAGGACAGACAATAAGGGACCAGGGGCAGGGACTTCTCTTTATATACACCAGTTCCTCTCTGGCTCAGGGAGCATACTTTACTCTTGTTAAGACTGCTTTCCTCTGTTGGGTGACCGAACACCAAAGATGACTCACTAGACCAGGGCGTAATGGAGCAGACTGGGGCAGGGCAGAGCAGAGTGCAACAGAATTGTCTGGTCCAAGAGGCACCTCGCCCAGGGCCACTTGGTAGGCATGCTGTTACACAGCCATGCCCTTTCATATTGATCTGTGGCCTATTGAGCTGGTGAGCTCTTTCACAGGCATGCTGTATCACAGCTGAGCTCTTCACACTGAGCAATTCCCCTCTTTACAGAGCCCCTCAGGGGGACTCCTGTTGGCATTGAACTGGCACAGTGCCTGTCAGTCAACACTAATTGCCCAATCTCCCACTTACTGTGGCTTCTAACAAGGCATCCTAAATCTCAGTGATATAAACAATGGCCAAATTAATTTTACACAAGACCCTAAAACTAAGAACTTTACCTGGGCCTGCCATCTGGAGAGAAGCAGAAGCTGTATCCCTTTAAGCCCTAGCCTTGGAGGTCACAGGGCATCACTTCACCATGTTCTGATGACCAGAACAATCACACCTCCCCCATCCCTGATTCAGGGGGAGGGCACTAAACTCCAGTTCTCAGTCAGAGGCCTCTGTGAGCCAGGGAACCCTTCCATCGCTAAGCACAGGGCGGGTTCGTTCACTCGCATCAATGTTCCACTTGTAAGAGCACAACCCCTTTTCTCAGCAGAGGACCCATCTGAGGGCCCTCTGGCTGCATTTCATGTTTGCCATCAACTCAAACCTTTTGTGCAGTGGAGGATTAGAGAAGCCTGTCCCACATTTCAGGGGAGATTAGGAAAGAGCAGTGTTCAGAACTGGTGACCTGAGAAGAGGCAAAGCCAGCATCCAAGGAGGACAAAGAGGACATCTGAGGCCATAGAGACAACAGCAAGGTGGCTAGAGCAGCCAGTTGGGCAGGAAGCTGGGGACTGACTGCAACCCCCAGGAGGCAGCACCAGGGACACTCTCAGACTCAGAGGGAGGAGGGATGTTTCAGGGAAGCCAAGTTGCAGAAGTCATCCGGGATAGTATTGAAGTTGTAGTCAATTGCATAGAAAAAAAAAGGATCCATTTTTTCCTAAAGGGATATGGGACGGGCTTTTGGGTTATTCTCGCATGTTAATATTTAAGATAAACTGGTATTATTTGTGTAAAAGTGGGTTTTTTAATTGGCTTCTAAAAGGCTGTAAAGTATTGGGAAAGGAGCAATGACCCAAAGCACCAGAAACACAACTGGAAAAACTTGAACCTCAGAGGGTCCCCTGTTGACCAAACTTCCAAAGGTGTTTCCAGGCACAGACCATACTAGACTGCCATCTAATGGCCAGAGTGAGTAACTGTTTAGGAAGATGAGGAAATAGTTCCAAAGGCATCCAATGAACACTGGTTTTACTGCCCTGATATTTTGGGCCACACACTGTTTTAGGAAGTAGAAGTACAACAATAAACCAAATAAGACGCGTCTGTCTTCATGGAGCTGACATGTGGCTCCATGAAGCCTCTAATGGCAGGTGAGGGTGACAGAAAGGAAAAAAAAAAACATTCACACACCAAATCTATAAGGTCAGGGGTAAAAAGTGCTGGGCAAATAAATAAAGCAGGGTATGGGGTCCAGGAGGAGCTGGGGGTGGTGCTACTTTGCAAAAGGTGAGGAGACAAGCCTTTTGGCTATCTAGGGGAAATCATTTCAGGAAGATGGAGAAGCCAGTGCAAAGACCCTGAGGTAACAGTGTTCTTTGGTGTGTTCAAAGAGCAAAAGGGACTGGTGGCTTGGAGCAGCAGTAGGAAGGAGGACAGCAAATGTCAGGGACCAGGTCATGCATGGCCTCATGAGCCATTGATAGGACTTTGGCTTTTCCTCAGAGTAAAATGGGAAGTATTGGAAGGTATTGAGCAGAGAAGTGACCTGACCTGATTACCTTCACTTTTTTTTAATTGATTTTTTTGAGAGGTAGAGAGAGAGAGAGAGAGAGGAAGCAGGGGAGAGATAGAGAGAGTGAGAGACACATTGATTTGTTGTTTCACTTATCTATTTGTTCATTGGTTGCTTCTTGTATGCACCCTGACCAGGGATGGAACCCACAACCTTCATGCATGGGGATGTCACTGTAACCAACTCAGCTACCCACCCAGGGCCTGACCTAATTTGTTTTTTAAGAGTAATTCTGGCTGTGGGACTGAGAGTAAACACTAGGGGGCAGCATCATATTCAGGGGGACAGGAGGTGATTGCCCTGATCTGGGGACTAGGGGATAGGGAGGGGGTGGAGGGGATCAGGGTGGAATTCCTGGGTGTGGTGAGGATCAGGTCTGATCTATGTAAAAGCTGGCGTTGGAGGGACTAGAGGACAGATGGATGTGATGGTTGAGAGAAAGAGAGGAGTCAAGGATCGCTCCTGTTTTGGGCCTGACACATCAATTGCTGAAATGAAGAGCCTGTGGGCAGGGAAGGTTGGAGGGACTAGAGGGAAATGGTGAAATAGGGGCTCTGGTCTGGGGTGTTCAGTCTGAGACAGCTGTGATACACCCAAGTAAAGAGGTTGAGAAAGCTGCTGGATAAAGGCTCTGAAATCAGAGGGACGGTTGGGGATGGAGATGCACTGTGTAGGGTCATCAGCCCCTGGAGGGCATTTCAAGGCCTGCTCCTGGATGAGGCCACCAGGGAGGAGTGCAGCTGGAGAAGGGAAGGGTCTGGGGACGTCCTGGGCTCTGGGCATCCAGGGCACCATCAGGACTCCAATCGCACGTTCAGGCCCCCCTCCCTCGGCATCAGGGAAATCAGGTTCACACATCAGAGGAGCCTCCTTTCCCCCAGTAGAGGTGGCCATAGGTAAATGGGTCCTCTAGTCAGGCAAGAGTGTGGGGGAATGATGTTATCTAAGCACTAAAGGTGAACATGTCATGTCATTTTGAAGGGTTGTCTGTTGTGTAAACCAATAAAGACTTGAGGCTGTAAAACAAATTGAAATTTATTTGGGGTCTTAAGAATTCGAATCCAAGAGAGACACCAATGCAGGTAACAACCCACACCATGGTCTGGAGAGAAGAAAGGCAGAGTTTATAAAGGCACAAGCCACAAATTGTAATTCTTTCATTCAAGTGAAGGATTACTGGCTAGGTAAACAGGGGTTATTTTCAGTAGCTGACAAAGAAGTCGAAAACGACAAGAAAGGAAACAACATCCATATGTGTCCACGGAGCAGTGGTTGTTCCGGGATGGCTGTGGCTCGGCCTGAGCTGAGCTCAGCATCAGCTTAAGCAGCTCTGAGAGCTGAGGCGCAGGTGCGTGGAGGCCACACATCCTTAACAGCCTCCTATTTAGTGATTCTCTTAGCAATGCTGCTTGAATTTTATTTATTCCATTATCAGATGGTTTCACTAAATTGTAGAGGGTGGATTCTGCTTCCAGGTCTCTGTCCCAAGAGACATCTGCTTTATCCTGGAGGCACATGTGAGGCCGCTCGGGGCAGGGTTCATTTGTGTGCATCTAGTGTTACCTAACCAAAAATTCGCCCTTTTTTAAAAAGAAAACATACGTTGTGTTACACAACAAAGCTGTATAATTTATACAGATATGTTGTTGTATGTGTGTCTCTGTCTGTCTGGAAGAACACAGAACATTTAGGAACAGTGGTGACCTCAGTGCAGCCACGTCTGTGTAGCTTGCAGTACTCAGGATGACACTGTATTCACACACATTACTTAGAAATTAAAATGAAATAAATGTAATACTTTAAATTACTTCTGCATTAAATCATTATTGTAACACCAATATCATGCAAAGCATTGAGCTCATTTTCTACGCACCAAAAAAAAAAAAAATACAAATAAGTTACCTGACTTTGAGGAACCCATGATCTGAACAAGAAGGTGACTGATGTTTTTCGACTCTGTGCTACATCCCAGGTCCTGTGCTAGGAATGTTCATATTTCTCCTTTAACCATCACAGTAATTTGTAGCTTGACTGTGACATCACATCACAAACAAGATAAGGTCACAGTGGGTCGGTGACAGAGGAAGTCTCAGAAGCCACACCTAACAGATTCAACACCCCTACATTATCCAGCCTCCAGGTACAGATGGCTGAACTGCAAGGCATCTTAGGATATTAATGAACCGTGGGATGAAGAATCAAAGAAGGAAAGAATTCATGAAAGAGGTACCATCTCTGTTGGCCCTTAAAAAAATAAGTAGCATGTTGGCAGGCAAAATAAGAAGAAGAAGGGGATAAGTCGACTTGTATTCAGCACCGACCTTGGGCTCCAGCAGCTGGGCCAACTGCACCCATGAGCATTATGGGGTTTTATACACCACGAAATGGGCTTGTCCTCCCCATTTACAGATGCAGACACTGAGACTTGGCAAGTTTAGTGATTTGTCCAAGATTACAAAATTGCTAAAGGCTGAGCTGGGCTTTCTGACTCCAAATCCCATATCCTTTTCTCAAATCCCTGTTGACCTAAGACTGGAAGACAACAAATCCTGGCCTGTGTATCCAGAGACCTGGATCCCAGCCCGAGTGTAGCCACTGACCTGATGTGTAAGCAGAGCAAGGCCCCTTGCTTCTCTGGGTTTCCACGCTTCCACCCACTGCCTTATGGCCATACCGAAGTTAATAAATTAGCAAGCTCCATAGCTGAGAGCTTTGGGTACTAGAGTTCCCATGCTCACTCCCACAGATCAAACACTTTTCTCTGTGACTGTTCTGCTCTATCAGCCTCTCTCTGCCTGACCTTGACCTCCAAAACTGGAGTCTCCTCCCAGAGTTCTAGTAGCACCCTTATGATGTAACAAAAAATAAACATTTGGTTTTTGTTTTCAATTCCTGACACAAAGATATTCTCATTCAACTTTGGGGTTTCTGGAGTGATAAGAGTCCTCTGTACACTAGTGAGAGGAGTGAGGGCCCCTAGGTAACTTCAGAATGGAGCCTGGTCACCAGAAAGACCAAGGCAGGACCTACAGGGACAGGGGCTGGAGATGAACTCAGTCACCAAGGCCACTGAGTTCAGTCATGCCTAGTAATGAAACCTCCATAAAATCCTCTGAACCTCTCCCTGTGCACCTCTTCCAGGTGTCTGTTTCTAAGTTCTATCCTTTCTAATAAACCCATAAGTAAATGTTTTTTTTAGTTCTGTGAGTCATTCAAGCAAATTACCTGACGGGGTTATTGAGGCCTCTGAATTTGTTGCCAAATTGTACAGAAAGGTGGGTGACTGAAAACTGAGGTGGGGAGCAGTCTTGTGGGACTGAGCCCTTAAACTCATGAGACCTGCACTAAATACTAGTAGTTAGTGTCAGACTGAAATTGAGTTATGGGACACTCAGCTGGTGTCCAGAGAGCTGGGGTCAGCATTAATTAGGGTCAGGAGGAATTAAAACGATGTCATACCCCTCCTCCAAGCCCTCTCACCACTCAAGGTCCCAGGGCCGTTCATGGAGGGCTCAGATCCTGCTAATCAGCCCACTTCCTAGGTCAGCACTTGTCACTCCTGGTAGGTCTGGCTGGTGAATTTCCAGTGTGCTGTTGGCCACTAAAAACAACACACAGACACATTATATAACTTCCAGCCAAGATGGAGGTGTAGGTAGAAATGCTTCACTTCCTCGCACAACCAAAAGAAGGTAACAACCAATCTAAGAACAACAAACAACCAGAAGTGCCAGAAAATCAAACTACATGGAACTCCAACAATCAAGGAGTTAAAGAAACATTCATGCAGATTGGCAGGAGGGGTGGAGACAGGAGAGGATGCATGGCAAGGGGATGGACAGGGTGGGTAAGATTGGGCTGGCTGAATGGATGACTAGACTCAAAGCTAGCTATAAAATACTGTATGGGGTGCAACAGCTGGAGAAACTCCCAGTCTCACATGAGAGAGTTTGTTGGAGAGCAGGGCTAGTGAGGAGCAAGCCAGCAGCATTGTTCCCTCTCTGACCCCACCCCCACAGACAGTGCCACAACTCAGCAAAGAGGGTTGCCCCACCCTGGGGAATACCTAAGACTCCACCCCCTTAAAACATAACAGGTGTGCTGTCACAAAAAAATATGGCCCCAATGAAAGAACAGATCAAAACTCCAGAAAAAGAGCGAAGCGACGAGATAGACAACGTATCTGATGCAGATTTCAAAACACTGGTTAATCAGGATACTCCCAGAACTGATTGAGCTCAGTCACAAAATGAAGGAAGAAATGAAGGCTATGCAAAGTGAAATAAAGCAAAATATACAGGGAACCAACAGTGAAGGGAAGGAAACCAGGACTCAAATCAACGATTTGGAACAAAAGGAAGAAATAAACATCCAACTGGGACAGAATCGAGAAATAAGAATTCAAAATAAGGAGAGGCTTAGGAACCTCTGGGACAACTTTCAGTGCTCTAACATCCAAATCATATAGGCGCCAGAAGGAGAAGAGGGAGAGCAAGAAATTGAAAACTTATTTGAACAAATGATGAAGGAAAATTTCCCCAGTCTGGCAAAGGAAATAGACTTCCAGGAAATCCAGGAAGCTCAGAGAGTTCCAAAGAAATTGGACCCAAGGAGGGACACACAAAGGCACGTCATCGTTAAGTTACCCCAGATTAACGATAAAGAGAGAATCTTAAAAGTAGCAAGAGAAAAGGGGAAAGTTACCTATGAAGGAGTTCCCATAAGATTATTAACTGACTTCTCAAAAGAAACCTTGCAGGCTAGAAGGGGCTGGAAAGAAGTATTTAAAGACATGAAGAGCAAGGACCTACATACAAGATTACTCTATCCAGCAAAGCTATTGTGAGATTGGAGCCGCAGAGGAATTATGAGAAGAGAGAGAGCTAATAGCAAAGCAAGGGATTTGTTGAAAGCAGGGTCCCTTGAGAGCAAGGGAGGGGAAGTTGAGCGGAGGCCAGTTCCCAGCTCAGACCAGCTCCCATCAGGGTGGTTCTGTGCAGGGTTTTTAAAGAAAAAAAAAAAGTGCACTATGGGAAAGTAGTCTTGTAATTGGTTACTTTGAACTGCTCTACTTTCATCCTTCTCTTATTGGGTGTTTCTTTCCCTGGGCTCTCTAGTTGCTGGACTCGCTCCCTCCGCTTTCTAGCTCTAGTTCCTGGAAATATCCTGTCTCTGACTGATTATGTGTGTGCTTAGCCTAGTCTCTTTGTTCAGATATCCTGTCTGCTAGCTGGGGTGTCTCTATGGCAAGGTCAGACGAGACTCTCAGCTATCATTTAGAATGGAAGGGGAGATAAAGTGCTTCCCAGATAAGGTCAAGTTAAAGGAGTTCATCATCACCAAGCCCTTATCATATGAAATGTTAAAGGGACTTATCTAGGGAATAGAAGATCAAAAAATATGAAAGTGAGATGACAAAAAACTCGTAACTATCAACAACTGAACCTAAAAAACAAAAACTAAGCAAACAACTAGAACAGGAAGAGAACGAGAGAAATGGAGATCACATGGAGGGTTTTCAGTGGGGAGGAGGAGGGGAAGAATGGTAGAGGAAGGTAGCATAATTGGTAAGCATAAAACATATGAGATGAGGTTAAGAATAATATAGGGAACAAGCCAAAAAAACTTATATATACAACTCATAAACATGAACTAAGGGTGGCGTGGGGAATGCTGGTGGGGTAATGTTATAGGGTGCAGCCAAGAGGGGGGACCCCAAATAGGCATTTGAAATTGGGTCCAGAACTTAAGGTGTCCAGGAGATTTTAAGATGTCTTCACCCCCACCCCCCAGGTGTGGGTTGGGAGAAGGGACAAGTGGAACAGGGCCTTTGAAAGCTGTTTCGCATAGCAACAGCCTTGTAGCTAACCTCTGGCATGGTCATTTAACATATCTATAGCCTTTGGCTGGTTGCTTAGATATGTTAAATAGCTGTGGCCATGCTCTGAGCCACGGGAATGGAAGTAACTACCCCACCAAGACGTGACTGGGGGTCAGGTCCCCCGAGTTACAGCACCTGCGTGAAAGCTTGAAGATGATTGGCTCCATGACATGGGACTACACCTGCCCAGACTCATGATGGCAGTCCAGTAAAGCTGGAAGGGTATGAGTTCTGGCATGTGAAGCCGAGTGTAGGAGGAGTCGGAAATGGGGCTGCAGAGGAAGATTGGTGCAGGGATTTAAACCCAGACACGGCAGCTATTGGGGAGAGAACCACATGGCCTTGACAAAGTGGAGACTCCCGTGGCCCTGAGGGGGAGAACCACGTGGCTTTGGCAGAGTGAGGACTCCTCCTTTCCACAGCTTTGTAGGAGGGCGAAGCACGCGGTTTTGGCTGAGTGGGGACTCCCATGGCCCTGGGAGAGAGGACCACGTGCCTTTGCCAGAGTGGGGACCCCTGCAGCTTTAGAAGGGGGAACCACCACCTGGTTTTAGCAGAGATCCCAGCGACTCAGCTGAGGGTGCCGGGAACCCAGGGAGGTCTCCCAGTTGAGATGGAGTACTAACTAGGAAGAACCAGAGGACTGCCTGAGCCATGGACTTCTATTTCCTTTCCTGAGATACGGTACTCTGGACTGGGCAAAGGGGGAAGGAAGGAAGGACTGTGTCTGTTTGTGGGTGTTTTAAGGGACTTTGGGATTTTTGATAAAGACATTAGGTCGCTACTTTAAGTTTGTATAGCACTCAATAAACATTTCCTTTCCATTTCACAAATGTCTGGCATTGAGAGACGTCTTTCCTCTGGTGGCGGACATGACGGACCTGGGGGCTTTTTTTTTCAATAATAGTATATCGTCCCAGGCCCCCCTTGTTTGTTCTGTAACAGTAGGAGTGCAGAGTGTGTGGGGGGGAGAGTAGAAAAAAATTGGGAAAATTGCAATAGCATAATCAATAAAATGTACTTAAAATATATTACATAACATTTTAAAGTTATTAATATCTTTTGCTTAATTTGAGCCTCTTACCAAACCTAAATGGGATGTCCCATTTAATAGGTGAGCAAACTAAGGCTCAGATAATTGAATCAGGCACACAGGGGGTCTGTGTCCAAGTGGCAATGAGCTGAAGCTCCTTCTGCCTGGGCTTCTCCAAACCAGGTCAGCTCAAGGCATCCCCAGAAACTGCTATACACAGGGAATTGGTTAGATGATGTCCCTCCTCCATCTCGAGTGCACAGCTCTGCTGATTCTACAAAACAAGCAGAAAGATCCCCAGAGGCCTGGTTTTGCAGTGAGGCAGGGGCTGTTCCCCTTTTGGGTGGATGTTTACTACTTGAGTGCTGAGCAGCCCCAAGGCAGATGGCCCCTGGACAGAATGCAATCTCAATGGCCCCTGCAGGGAGGCAGGAATGCACTGGGCCTCAGGAGCCCAGAAAACTATGAGAGGCTGGGAAAGCTGCTCCCTGGCCTACTGTGGTGCCCCAATAAGGAGCTGCCCTGTCAGATTTAGGGGGCCCACCCATCCTGAGAGCTGAATCTGGCCACACACCCAGCTTCCTGAAGAGCCTCAGCCCTGGCTCTGTGGGCAGGCTCTGGGTGATGGACACTCAGGGTAAGCATGTGAAGATGCAGGTCCCTCCATGTTACTGGGCCTGCACCCAGCACAGCGGCCCAACTAAACTTCTGCCCCTGGCCTGACTGCTGGGTGGCCTGTCTGGGGCTCTGACACTAAATTCCTACTTTGCCCAGCACTCTGCTGGCCCCTCCCCTCGCCTGGCCACACCCCCATGAGGTTTCCTGTAAAGGCCTTTGTTCAGTCCTGAAAATGTTCTTCCTCTTTGCTATCCCAGGCAGAGGAGAAATCTAAGGAGACAGAAGTGTGCAGCTCAGAGCTAACTCTGCACTCTGAAAGCCCACCCTGTGCTCGAACACCACCCCCCAACCTCCTGTCAGCATCACAGCACAAGGCTGCTTCCAGGACTCCAGGACCAGGGAGAAGGAAGACTGACGAACACAGAACAGTGAGTGTCCCAAACATCCCATCCCCTATCCCTCCCCTCCACTCTCCTGATGCCCCAGCCCAGACCCAGCTGCTCAGTAACCTGACCCCATCCCAGTGTCCCCCAGCCCCTCTGTACTCTTCCTTCCAGTGCCTTTGCCTGCCTCTCCCCTCCACCTCTCTTCCCCCAATGCCATCCACTGGCAGGTGTCCTGGGGCTTACAAAGTGGGTTCTGAATGCTGAACAGCAGTTTACCAGGTGAGGATAATGAACCATGTGGGAATCTTGCATTGGGAGATGGCTGGGCCCAAGGATGAGAACTATTTGTTGCCTACCTGATGTCCCTCACTGCACCTCCTCCCCAGTGAACGTCCTCAAGGCCCTCCCAGCCAAGATTGAGATGACCAGTGCAGCAGCCAAGGCCAGTGCTGTGGACCAGCTCGGGGGAACAAAGATTGCTGATAGTATCCCGAAGCAGCTGGCCCAGATCTTGGAGTTAATGACAAAGGAGCAGCTGAAGGAGTTGCAGCACCAGTTACCTGACCAGGATCTCTGCAAGCAGTCTCCTGCTGTGACCACAACTCAGTCACAAAAGGCAGATAGCATGGAGGTGGCCTCACACCTGCTGGCTCAATACAGGGAGCAGCAGGCCTGGGACCTGGTCCTGCAGACTAGGAAGCAGATAGGCCTGGGCGAGCTGTTAGCCCTGGAAGAGTCATCCTCACAGTCAGGTAAGTAGACAAAGTACCCTCTGCTTGCTGCCCATCTTCTGCCCCCAGCACTGAACACCCTGTCAGACCTTCCTTTGTTCTTTATCAGAGAGAGACATCCAGGCTCAGGCTAGACTGAAGCTAAGAGGCTTTCTGTGAAAGGAGGGCCTTGCTGGACCTCACTTCTGCCAAGTACATTCCCAGAATCCCATGTGGTCACCACAGTACCTGGCAGGGAGAACTCAGAGGGACAGAGGGACCAGAGGCTGACACTCCAAAGGCACCTGCAGGAAGGATGTGGGGTTTCACACCCATCTCTCAAGCAGGAACTTGCCTGGTCTTGGGCTATAGGCACAGAATGGAGTCAGGGAAAAGCAGGTTCTGGTCCCTGCACCACCACAGTGGGCAACTCACTTCTCTGCTCTCTGCACCTGACTCCATATCTGTAAAGTGAGCAAGTAAGAACCTGCCTCCTGGGCTGTGGGAGGGTGAAACAGAGAACCCATGTTAGACTTCTAGCACAGAGTCTATTCCTAGTTAGTGCCCTATAACTTGTTCTGCTGCTACTGTTGCTGCCACTGAGGATGTCACTACTGTTAGCAGCCATGGGAGGCAGAGGTTTTAGCTTCCTGTGGGGGGAGCTGAGGCACAGAGAGGAGTCATGAGTTACATGGGGAGGGAGAGGCAGAGTCTGCACACAGATGCAAACTTCCTGGAGCCAGGTCAGGACCTGTGCCCAGCAGTGTCAGGATGTCCTTCTGCCTGAGAGGCTGGGGCAGGCTGCAGTGGGTACATTGGTCCCTCCTGGCCTCTCTCAGTAATCAGGGTCTCTGCTTCCTGGTGCTTCCTGGTTGGAGGACCCCAGCATCAGTGCCCTGGCTCCTGCCCTCCTTGCTCACCAGCCTCAACCCTCTTACCTGCTTCCCACAGCCCCATGTCCTCCATTCCACTACCCCCCCAATTCCAAACAGACCTTTCCTACAGCGTTCCCCTCCACCATGGTGCTGAAACACTATGACCCTGAGTCCTGGGGCCCCTCCAGGACTTAGAAAGAACTTGAAACTCTTGCCTGACAGATGGACAGAGCTGGAAAGAGAGGCTTGCTGAGTTGTCATGAGAGGCCCAGGGGTGGCTACACTGCAGCCAGTGGGTGTGCACCCAGGTGAGGCTGTAGCTGCAGGAGGACCTGGGCCAGGAAGCTGCATAAGGGGGACAGAGGAGCCAGGATGGGGTGGTGGGGCCAGTAGGCCTAGAAATGATCTTTCAGGAACATTGCAGAGTTGAGATCACATGCCCTCTGATTTGACAGACAGTAGACTGAGACTCAGGCAGGCCAGTCAGTGAAACTTACCCAGCCAGGTGCCATATGTAACAGGGTCCCCTTGCAGTGCACTATAGGTCATTTCACCAAGGGCAGCTTCAGTGCATTCCAGCTGAGCCCAGCATCTTTGTGCTGAGGGTGCTGATGGTGGGAACAGTTTGAACAACCTAGGGCTGTTTCCAATTGAGAAGGAACAAAATGAGCACACTTGCCCCTCTTCCAACATTCATTCTCTACAACTGGCTGGTGTGGGGTCTGGGAGTGACCTTGACTGGAATGAGGGCCTGGGGTGGCAAAAGGGAGGCAGACAGAAAAAAAGGACCTGGATAGAAAGATCAACCAGGCAAAGGAAGCCAACAGGGGAGGAGCCACTGGGTAGAGCAGGCCCACAGGAGACAGGTGACCCACCAGGACTTCTTGGAGCCACCCACTCAGCTCTGGGGAAATAAGTGTGGCACTGGGACCTGGAGGCAGCAGGGCCCACAGGGAGGACATCACTGAAGTCCTCCAGTGAGGCACAGCTTCTCCCCATACTCACTGGTGACGATGGGCCTTCTGTGGTGTCCCAGCACCTGTCTGTGTGTGAACCTGCTGCTGCCTGATGCAGTAGACTTTCTTCACAAGCTGTACCTTCAAATGTTAGTTCTTCCCTGATGCTTTGAGAGACAAAGACAAGTGACTGGGTGAGAATTTGCTGACCCTAATAAGGAAGTCGCCCCTCTGGCACTGCTCACTGAGCATGCATCTGGCCTAGTGGCACATTGTTCCCATAGTACCACTCTCTGCCTGCGAGGTGCCCCCTGTCCCCTCCTAAGTAGCTGATCTATGGGGCATAGAATGGGGACAGGAAGGACCTGTTACTGGGGACCACCACCTAGTGCTGTGGCACATGGCTGACCTGCTCTTTATGTCTAGAGCTTTTCTATTACCTCCATTGTCTCTCCTTTCTCAAAGAGTAGCTTCTCAGGGAACAAACTGAAAGAGTACAGTTTCTGGACCCCATGAAGGACATAGGTGCCTAGGCCATAGCTTGGGCCAGCCTTGTACCAACTAGGGAAGCTGTGGGACTTGGCATTCAACTTGCCCACCTCATCCAGGAGGTAGTTGGAAGGGAACCATCCCATACTAGCTGCCAGCCCAGCAGCCATCACTGCCCTTCTCCATGAGAGTAATACATGACCACTTTACTGGGAACAGTTCATCCACTTTCACAGTCACATAGGGAAACTTGACAAAGTCTGGGATGTTGAGGTCATAGAAGCAGTTAGCGCTGCCTACATTGGCGGGGTGGTCACCATCTGTGCTGGTATCAGGGACACATCCCACGTGCAAGTCTTCCTCTTGGTCTACAGGGGCCTGGTATGTCCTTCACATTCTTCATGAGGGACCCTTTCTTCAGGCTGTAGTTTGACGGCATGTAGCCTGTCCTGCTGTCCACGTTCCTCACCCACCACCGTCACCACGTCCTGGAATCATTCAGCAGCCACATGTGCTGGTTCTTCTTGATGTTGAGTTCCAGGTTCTGTTGGGCAATTCAGTCCCACCTGGCTGTAACAACTTCTGTCATCTTCTGTCATCTTTCTTTTAATGATTTATTTGTTTATTTACTTAGTTGTTTGTTTGTTTGTTTGTTTTGAGAGCAGAAAAAGGGAGGGAGAAAAAGGAGAGAAGCATCAATGTGAGAATCATTGATTGGTTGCCTGTTGCACGACACCACCTGAGGACCTGGGCCATAACTGAGTCATATACCCTGACTTGGAATTGAACCAGCACTCTTTCAGTTTACAGGCTGGTGCTCAATCCACTGAGCAATACCAGCCAGGGCCTTCTGTCATCTTTCATAGAGTCCACATCTGGTGGTCTACTAGGAGAGATGACTGGCAAAACAGAACTCCCCAAAAAGTGAACTTTTTAGCTCATGACACCTCTGAAGTTACAAAGCATCAGGGATTCCCCAAATTCTTAAAACTCATATCTCAGCAGAGACTCTGATCTAGGAATTCACTTGAAGCAAAGGAACATAAAATCTGAAGTGAAGGGACAGGGTCAACACCACACACATTCTCACTTTCTCCCAGAGGCTGTCACACTGCTCAAGTCAGGTGCCTGATCTTCATCACCCAGTGACCTACAGCATTCCCCAAGGACTTCCCAAGGCCACCATCACTGTCCTGTCACCAGTGCCTCCAGCCCCCTCTACCAGCTCCCAGGAGTTGCTCCAGCCTGACAAACCCTACCCCCCACTACAAACTTCTAGCTTTGCTGATACTTTTCTCCTTTCACCATTCTACTAGAGTATCAACTAATACACTATCAACTATTCTGAATTTGTATTATACACTGTATTCAGTACAGTATCAATCATTCTGAATTTGATTATACACTTACCTTTATCAGTGAGGTTTATACTTTTGTATGTTTTCATGATACAAATTAGCATCTCTTAGTTCACTTGAAGAACTCCTATTTACATTTTCTAGAGTCACTGCAAGTGGTAATGAACTTCTTCAGCTTCTGTTTATCTGGAAAGCCTTCATTTCTCCTTCATTACTGAACCTTTGTCGGGTAAATTATTCTTCACTGACAGCTATTTTCTTTCAGCACTTTGAATGTATCATCCACTCTCTCCAGGCCAGTGAGGTTTCTGCTGAAAAACCTGCTCACAGCCTAATGGGGCTGCCCTTGTGTACAATGAGCCATTCTGCTCTTGCTGCTTTTAGATTCCCTTTGTCTTTGATTTCAGACAATCTTAGTATAATGTGATGAGTGAAGTCCTTTTGGGGTGGGGTCTGTATCAGGACTTAGGAGTTTCATGTACCTAGATGTCCACATCTCTTTGCAGAGTGGAAATTTTATATAACTTTTACATGATGAAATCATGTAAATCATTCTTTGACTTTTCAATTATTTAAAAGTATAGCAACCATTCTTATGTCACAGGTTGTACAACAGGTGCCCATCTAGATTTGGCCTGAGTTTGCCAACTCCTGGGCAAAAGCATAAATGAATCTGTAACTTATTAGATGTGTTAGTGGTAGGAGGAGAGTTTTGAAAGTTAAACAAATGTATTCTATACCTTTATGTTCCATCTTTCCCTCCCTCACCTAGGAATCACAGAAAAATTCCAGAAGCAAAAGAGAGAGAATCCCTACCCCACACAGTCATGGAAAAATGAGGATATCCAACAAAAAGTCACACAACTGCTACTTCTACACAGATCTAAACCCAGAGGATATTATCTACCACTCTTGTTGATGAAACATGAGGTGATAGAGAATCAAAAACATTTGACTGAGGTCGGAGACCTATTTGGCCCAGACCCAGGTACTCAGCAAGAGCCTTCCACAGTCATACTGCATGTGGAAGGGTCTGCTGGAATTGCAAAGTCAACCCTGGCCAGGCAGGTGAGGAGAGCCTGGGAGGAAGGCAGGCTGTACAGGGACCACTTCCAGCATGTCTCCTACTTCAACTGCAGAGACCTGGCCCAGTCCAGGACAATGAGTCTCCTGAGCTCATCTCAAAAGACTGGGCTGGCCCTGCAGCTCCCATTGGACAGATCCTGTCTCAGCCAGAACAGCTGTTCTTCATTCTTGATAACTTGGATGAACCAAAATGGGACTTGAAGCAGCACAGTTCCTAGTTCTGTCTGCACTGGAGCCAGCAGCAGCAGGTGCGCACAATGCTGAGCAGTTTGCTAAAGAAAACCTTACTTCCTGGGGCTTCCCTGCTAATCACAGCTTGGATCACAGCTCGGATCACAGCTCTGAGGAAGTTCATTCCTTCTTTAAAGCAGCCACGCTGGGTGGAGGTCCTGGGATTCTCTGAGTCAGCCAGGAGGGACTATTTCTACACATACTTCACAAATGAAAGCCAAGCAATTAAAGCCTTCAGCTCAGTCAAATCAATACTGGCACTCTTGACCATGTGTGTCATGCCCTTGGTGTCCTAGCTGGTCTACACTTTCCTGAAGCAGCAGATGGATCAGGGACCAGAACTGTCACTGACCTGCCAGATGACCACTGTGCTCTGTCTGTGCTACTTTTTCCACATTCTCTGAGCTCAGTCCTTCAGGACTAAGCTATGGGACTTCTGCTCTCTGGCTGCTAAGGGCACCAGGCAAGGAAAGATCCTGTTGAACCCAGAGGACCTCAAAAGTATGGGTTAGATGAGGACATCACCTCCACTCTCTTAAAGATGGGTGTTCTAAACACTTCAAAAATTTATGTGGAACCATAAATGACCCCAAATAGCTGCTGCAATTTTGAGAAAGGAAAGCAAAGTAGGAGGAATCACAATACCTGATAGCAAACTGTATTATAAGAACACTGTAATCAAAACAGCCTGGTACTGGCATAAAAACAGGCACATGGACCAATGGAACAGAACAGAGAGCCCAGAAATAAGCCCAAGTCTCTATGGTCAATTAATATTTGACAAAGGGGGCAGCAACATAAAATGGAGTAAAAACAGTCTCTTCAACAAATGGTGTTGGGAAAACTGGACAGCTACGTGCAAGAGAATGAAACTCGAGCACCAACATACACCATACACAAAAATAAATTCAAGGTGGATAAAAGACTTAAATATAAGCCATGTCACCATTAAAGTCCTAGAGGAAAACATAGGCAGGAAAATCTCAGATATTTCATGCAGCAACATTTTTACTGATATGTCCCCCAGAGTAAGGGACATAAAGGAAAGAATAAACAAATGGGATCTCATCAAAATAAAAAGCTTCTGCACAGCTAAAGAAAACAGTATCAAAATAAAAAGAGAACCAACTGTATGGGAAAACATATTTGCCAATGATACCTCAGACAAGGGTTTAATCTCCAAAATATATAAAGAACTTACATGACTCCACTCTAAGAAGACAAACAACCCAATTAAAAAATGGACAAAGGACTTGAACAGACACTCCTCCAAGGAGGAAATACGGAGGATCCAGAAACACATGAAAAGATGCTCAATATCGCTAGCTGTCAGAGAGATACAAATTACAACCACAATGAGATACCACTTTACACCAGTCAGAATGGCCATCATAAACAAAGCAACAAACAACAAGCGTTGGAGACGTTGTGGTGAGAAGGGGACCCTAGTACACTGTTGGTGGGACTGCAGACTGGTACAACCACTATGGAAAGCAGTATGGAACTTCCTCAGAAAACTAAAAATGGATCTGCCTTTTGACCCAGCAATTCCACTGCCAGGATTATATCCTAAGAACCCTAAAACACCAATCCAAAAGAACCTATGCACCCCAATGTTCATAGTAGCACAATTTACAATAGCCAAGTGTTGGAAGCAACCTAGATGCCCATCAGTAAATGAATGGATCGAAAAACTATGGTACATTTACACAATGGAATTCTATGCAGCAGAAAGAAAGAAGGAGCTCCTACTCTTTGCAACAGCATGGATGGAACTGGAAAGCATTATGCTAAGCGAAATAAGCCAGGCAGTGAAAGACAAATACCATATGATCTCAGCTTTAACAGGAACCTAAACAACAAAACAAAGAAATAAGCAAAATATAACCAAAGACACTGAGATAAAGAACAGACTGACAGAGTTCAGAGGGGAGAGGAGAGAGAATTTCAGGGGAAAAGGGGAAGGGTTTAAAGGAACAAGTATAAAGGACACATGGATAAAAACTAGGGGTGGGTGGAAATGGGAGGGAGGAAGGGAGGGCTGGGTGGGTGGGTTGGGATGGGAGTAAAAGATAGAAAATTGTACTGAAACAACAATTTAAATAAAATTTAAAAAAATGGGTGTTCTTCAGAAGCACCCCTCCTCTCTGAGCTACAGCTTCATTCACCTGTGTTTCCAGGGGTTCTTTGCAGCAATGTCCTGTGCTTTAGGGGATGAGTTAATAAACATCAGAAATAAGATGGAGTTCATAGGAGAATACGGGATAGTTCTTGTGTTTGGGGAACCAAGCACATGTTTTTTATTTGGCCTTTTGAGTGAGCAGGGGATAAGAGAGCTGGAGAGTATCTTCAAATGCCAGCTGTCTTGGGAGAGGCATCACAAGCTGCTACAATTGGCCAAGAAAGAGGTCAACCACACACAGCAGAACCTAGAGCCATATTGTTGGCACTTGCTCCAGTCCTTTTATGAGTTTCGGGATGCAAGTTTTCTGATGAAAGTGATACCCGGTTTCCCTGAAATGAGGATATGTGTCCAAACTGACTTGGAGCTCCTGGTGTTCACTTTCTGCATTAAATTCAGCCCGCTCATGAAGAGGCTGCAACTGAATGAGGGTGGACCGCACAGAGAAGCACAAAGGCCTTCATATGTCATTCTGTGAGAGCTACCCCTCACCTCCCCCCAGCTACTTTCTTGTTCCCTCTCTCCTGAGTCCTGGAGGAACTCTCACTAAGCCTGGCCTCAGTAACTAAAGGACCGAGGTCACCAAGGAGTTCTTTCAACCCATTGCGACTCCCATTCTCTGTCTACCTAGGATTCTGTGCAGCAGTGTCTAACCATGAAGCCTTCCCTACATGCTTCTAAGCGACCTGCTGTTTCCCTGTCTTGTAGCGCTGCTTCTCCTCCTGTCTCTCTCATGATGGCCACCTTCACCCCGTGTGCAAGTCCACCTGCAATCTCACATCAGCTCCCATCCACCCAGCACCCCTGCCTCTGTTTCTCCCTCTTGACATGCTTCCCTCCAGGCACTGCTCACTCAGCTGCTTCAGTCATCCCCTTGATGTATGTTGACTATGACATTGTCCCTGAAATCTATACCATCACCTCAGAATCTGTGTCTCCAAAAATGGGGCTGTATTTTTCTTGGCACCTGGAGTCTGGAGGGTCTCCCACGGGAAAGCCAGAGACTGCACAAAAATTGGTTTGTGCAATGATGCACTATTATCCCAGTGAAACCCTACCTGAGTATGACCAAAGGGGCTCTCTCCCATCAATCTCTAAGCCCAGCAACACCATTAACTTCCACATCCAGTTCCCCACCTCAGTGGCAGTATTGATCCTTTATTTGTTTGACTAACCCTTTCCTCTGTAGACTCATTTCATAAATGTGTTTTAAGGACTGATTTTATGGCAGGCCCTGTGGATCACAGTTTAATGAAACACATACATGTCTCAAGGAACTCAAATCTGGGAGAGAAGACAGACATCCATCTGGTAACTAGAACAGAGTAAAAGGACAGATGAGGCAGAATGGCAGCCCTAGGAAGGGAGGGATCCCCAAAGTGCACCACAAAAAATGACAGACTCCAAGGAGGAAATGTAGGGCTTGGGTGTTCTATTTTTGGATTTGTAATTTTTTTCTAATATAAAACTTATGTTCATTGTAGGAAAGTGAGAACATATAAGTATACAACAAGGTCAAAATTAATTATTAGCCAGGATTCCATCACTCAGAGGTCACCATCAATAAAAATGCAAGTATGTGTCCTCTAGTCTTATTTTTATGCACATCTCTAAAGCAAAAGTGAGCCGTACTATGTACTTCATTTCACAGTGTTATTTCTTTATTTTTATACAAAGACTCCCCTCTCATGCTATAAAGTAGCCTGATACAATGCCATTCGAATGAGCATATGGTGTTCCATAGGGAAGGTGCCACAACTATCTGACCATTATCTTTCCTCAGGCACTTAGTTTATTTCAAGTTGTTATGGTTACAAAGGTGAACTGGTCTTTAAAGGGCCTGGGTACAGGTGTCACAAGTGGTGGTGGCCTTGGAAGTACCCTGAGCAGGCAGAGGCAGAGGTGAGGTGAGTAGCAGGAGGAGTCAAGGGCACCATGATGAAGAGAGTTTGCAGTGCACGGTGGCACCTGGAGTCTGGAGGGACTCCCATGGGAAAGTCAGAAGCTGTAGCTGCTGTGGGCAGGGGGATTTTAAAGACACTGAGTCAGCTGTGCAAGACAGAGAGAATAGCAAGGACACTGTAAACACACAAGAAGTCCAGGAGGAAATGGTAGAGATTGTCCCAAGGCTGTGGGAGGGAGACAAGGACCAATAGGAGACAGGATGTATGAGCAGCTCAAGTATTTGGTTTGTAATTAAGCACTGTGCCTTTTGATAAAAAAGAAAATTTAATTTTTTTTAGTCTCTTTAAGGATTAAAGTTGGCAAGCATTCAAAAATACAAAAAGTTTAAAAATTATTATTCAGTTTCCCCAAAACTGAATAAATGTTTTAAAAAACAAGTAATTATATTGCTGAGGGGGCGGTGGGGTATAAGAGAGCTAAAACATAGTATAATAAAATACTATAAATATTAAAAATAATTAAACTTTGGAATAATAAATGTTTTGGTACCTTTGAAGCATGTATACATCTTAGAGCTGTGAGCATTACAACCACACTGAGATTTGTGAAAGTATAGCACTTTCACGTCCTCACGGAACCCTCTGCAGCAGGGCCTCTTGTGCCCTTCTGGCATCAAGGAGACTGAGTGAGGCACAGACCAGTGGAATTCACGTGCTGAGAGCTGGCTCCAGAGCCTCTGCTCCTCGCCTCTGCTCAGCTCTGCAGACTTGGGAGGGGGAAGGATGAATGGAGTTGGGGACATATCAGGTCAAGGTGCTACTGGTCTGTCAAGGTGGAAATAGTTGGCAAGAAAAAAGAGATATCATTTTGCAATGTGAAACAGAGTCTGAGTCACTGTGCCTTGGTATTAGATAAAATCAGTTAAATAGTGTGTGAAAATATGTAATTTAAATTAGTGGAAATTACACAAAGCAGTCTGCACTAAAACTCCTAGATGAGGCCCATCATCCTCTCCCCACATCCTGCAAATGTCCCCTTCTGAGACAGTCCCCTTCGCCATCTCTGTCCTGGACACCCTTGCTGTGTCTTGCTATCCTGAGAGGGGACAGGGTCCCACTGAAGCTGGACAGCAGCATATGTAGTTAGACACAATATCCAATCACAGAATTACCTTTTTTATTTAATCTTTATTATATTTTTTCATTACCAATTTGTCCCCTTACACCTCCCTCCCCCTAGCAATTACCACACTATTATCTATGTCCAGGAGTCCATTTCCCTTTTTACTCAGTCCCTCCAATTGCTAATTTCCAACCCCCTCCACCAAACTGTCCTACAAAATTATCTTTGCCCACCTCTTCCAGGCTCCATTCCCTCCTCCCGTCTCCTCCTTTCCTTTCTGGGAACTGGGACTTCACAACATCAGAGCCACAGGAAGAAAGGCAGGTCTGCATTGAAGAGAGGAAGACTGTCTGTGTCCCCAAGCTCTGTGCCAGGCCTTGTGCTGGACACTGCGGATCAAATAGATTAGCCCCTGCCCACAAGACTGTCCCAGAATGAGATAGAAACAGACCTGCCAAGTGAACACTGCAGCAGAGAGAGGCAGGGGCTATACAATGAGAAGCCTCATGAAACTGAGGCACTTAGCCCAGGGTGGTGGGAGCAGAGGGGCAGTTGGGGAGGCTGACCACCCATGGGGGTCGCCCTGCCCAATGCAGCCTGGCTCAGAGGATCCAAACCCCACTGTGTTATGCAGGGCTGTACACATAGACCCCCCCTCCCCGCCCACACACTGGTCTCATCTCTTCTGGTTCTCTCACCCTTAGGTCCAGCTTGAGCCCATTTACAGATGCCTGGTGGCAGATTTTCTTCTCCATTTTCTATGCTGATGGGAGCCTGCAGGAGCTGGACCTGAGTGGAAACTTCCTGAGCTGCTCTGTAGTGCACAGTCTCTGTGAGGCCCTGAAATCTCATAACTGCCACATGAAGACCCTGAGGTGAGTCTGGCCCCAGTTCTATTCTGAAACAGGGATAGACGGGAGATTCAAGATAGAAGTTGGGCTCAGAATGGGGGTGTGGACGTTGTATTCAACAAACATTCACTGAGCCCCTCTCTGGCCATGCACTGTGCCAGGGGCCATGGCTACTACAGTGAGCAAACACAGACAGGATTCCAGCTTCACAGAGCTTGCAGGTGATTACCATTAACTGACACAAACACATGTAATTACAGGTCCAGATAAGGGCCTCCCATGAAAACAACCTTAAGAAAGCAAATATGGAAGGATATCTGAAGATACAGAGGATTTACATAAGTGAAGCAGGAGGGAAGAAAGGTCAAAGTCCCTGTGCAGGAGGAAGGAAGGGCTGTCATGGAATTGAAAGCCGGCCAGTGAGGCTGGAGGATGGAGAGCGAAGGAGCAGCAGGGGCTACAGGGATCATGCAGCCAGACCCTCTATGCAAGGTCCCGATGGAATCTGGGGATGCTTTTCTAATGCAACATGATTATAATCAAAGGTTCATCAGATCAGTAGATTTTCAAAGGAGAAATACACTGCAATATTAAAACAGAATGGAGGAGAGCAAAAGCAGAGGTTTGGAAACCAGTTCATAGGGAAGTTTCATCTGTTCCTATTAAATGGTGAGAGCTTAAACTTAGGGATATTATTATAGTTTCTGCATGTGATATTTTGAACTACAGTGTTGTCCATGGAAATGGACAGAAATGAAGGGATTGAAGAGATCTAAAATAAAGTAAAATAAACCGGAATGAGTAATTGGATTCACAGAGAAAAGAAGGTAGAGACAGAAGATGATCTTAGGTTCAGGCTATAGGAACACATGGGATGGCGGTCCCTTCACTGAGAGGAGAAATACTGGAAGATGAGTGGGTGGGGAATGGGACATCATAGGTGAGGTTTTATGCATGTTTATCCCTAGTGCCTTTGAGGTAACCAAGGGGAATTTTCAAATGGGTATCAAATAAAGTTCTATGCAAAACCAAGATGCCACATGAAGCAGATATCAATAAATTTAACAAAATTAAAATCATATAAATTCTATTCTCTGAACATAATGGAATGAATTTGGAAATCAATAACACAGGGAAATCTAGGAAATTCACACAGTCACTGAAATGAAACAACATATGCCTAAATAATCAATAGGTCAAAGATAAAGTCACAGGGGTAGTTTAAAAACTTTGAGATGAATGGAAAAAAGAGCAACATACCAATAGCTATTTTATGCAGCTAGTTTAGTGCTTAGAGGGACTTGTAGAGATATCAATGCCTAGATTTTAAAAAGAAATAACAGGTAAAACTACACACCCATTAGAATGGCCAAAATCTAGAATAAGACAGCACCAAAAGCTGAAAGAGTGTGAAGCAACAGAAACTCTCTTACATTGCTGGTGGGAATGCAAAGTGATGTGGCCTCGTCACAGATTCCTACAAAACTAAACACATCATTACCACGTTACCCATCAATCGTGTTTCCTGTTATTTACTCAAGTGGATTGAAAACCTATGTCCACACTAAATCCTGTATATGGATTTTTATAGCACCTTTACTTATAATTGCAAAACTGGAGAACAGTCAAGGTGTCCTTCCATAGGTGAGCAGATAAACAAATTGTGGCACATCCATACGAGGGAATATTATTTACTGTGGGAAAAAATGAGCCACAAAGCTATAAAAAGACATGAGAAAAACATAAATACATATCACTAGGTGAAAAAACACGATCTGAAAGGCTACATATTATAATGACCCCAAAAGCATGGAATTCTTCAAAAGGCAAACATATGAAGACAGTAATAGTATCTGTGATTTCCAGGGTCAGGGGCGGTGAGGATAGACAGACAGAGCACAGTGACTATTCTGTGTGACAGTGTAATGGTGGATACATGTCATTTTATATCTGTCAGAAGCCATAGAATATAAAACACCAAAGTGAACTCTGGTGTAAACCATGAACTTTGAGTGATTATGGTGTGTCGGTGTTGGCTCGCCAACTGCAATAAATGTCCTGCTGTGATGCCCGATGTTGGTAATGGGGGAGGTTGTGTATGTGGGGGCAGGAATATGTAGGAACTCTCTGTGCTTCTACTCAAATATTGCTGAAGAACTAAAAATAGTCTAGAAAAAAGTCTATTTTGAAGGTATTATTGTTGCTGATATATCTCCTAGGGCAAGAGAAAGAAAGGAAAGATAAACAAATGGGACTGCATGAAATTAAAAGGCTTAAGAAGGAGCAAAAGGAAAAAAAGAAAGGAAAGAAGAAGGAAAAGAAGAAAAAGAAGCTCAAATCAATAACTTAACATTCCACTTTAAGAATCAAAAAGAAATAATGAAAGTAGCCAAAAGAATGAAAAGCAAGCAGAAGAAAGAAAAGAATATAAACTAGATTGGGAATAGATAGCACAGAAAATACAAAAACAATACAGAAAATGACACCAAAAGTTAGTTCTTTGCAAAGATCAGCAAAATGACAAAAGTTTAGCTAGACTGACTAGCCAAAAGCTAGGATGATGCAAATTACTAACATCAGGAATGAAAGAGAGGTCATTCATAGAAATTAACCCCATAGAAACATTTAAAAGAACTTTAAGGAAGGATTATGAAATATGTTAAACCAACAAATTACATAACCTAAAAAAAAGGACCATTTTCTAGAAAAACATAAACTGCTGGAACTGACTGAAGAAGATTTAGGAAATCTAAATAAACCTATAACAAACAAGTAGAGAGATTGAATCAGTAAACAAAACATTCCTACAAATAAAAGCCCAGGCCCAGATGGCTTCACTGATTAATTCCACCAAACCTTTAAAGAAAAATTAACACCAGTATCCTCAAACTCTGCAAAAAAGAAAAAGAAAAATAATAGAATAGGGAATATTTTCCAATTCATTCTATAATGGCACCATTACCCTGATAACAAAAGCAGACACGAGACCACCAACTTATACCACACACTAGAATAACTCAAAGTGGATAAAAGACTTAAATATAAATTGCAATGTCATAAAAATTCTAGAGGAAAACAGGCAGTAAAATTTCACATATGTCTCCTAGAAATATTGTTGCTGATATATCTCCTAAGGTAAGGGAAACTGGAAAAATAAACACATGGAACTATATCACATTAAAAAGCTTCTTCACAGCTAAAGAAACCATCAGCAAAATGAAAAAGAACCCACTGTGGGGGAGAACATATTTGCCAATGATACACAGGACAAGGGTTTAATCTCCGAAATATATACAAAACCCATATGACTCAACACCAGGAAAACAAATAATCCAATTTAAAAAATGGCAAAGGGCCAGAATAGACACTTCTCCAAGGAGGACATACAGAGGGTCCATGGACATTTGCAAAATTGTTCAACATCAGTAATCATCAGAGAGATGCAAATCAAAACCACAATGAGGTATCACCTCACTCCTGCTAAAATGGCCATCATTAATAAATCAACAAACAACAAGTGCTGGCAAGGATGTTTAGAGGAGGGAACCTTAGTGCTGTGTTGGTAGAAATGCAGACTGGTGCAACCACTCTGGAAAACAGTATGGAGTTTCCTCAAAAAATTCAAAATGAAACTGCATTTTGACCCAGCCATTCCACTTCTGGGAATATATTCAAACAACACCATAACACCAATTCAGAAGAATATATGCACCCCTATGTTCACAGCAGCATTATTTACAGTAGCCAAGATCTCGAAACAGCCTAAGTGCTAGTCAGTGATGAGTGGACAAAATAGCTGTGGTACACATGGACAAGGACAACGAGGCGGGGGGGGCGGGTGAGGGGAGGATTGAATGTGGGAGAAGGGGGTGGGCAGAGCAGGGGGAGTAATGGGGGGAAATGGGGGCAACTGTAATTGAACAACAATAAAAAGTTTAAAACAACTGTGGTACATATATACAAAATTGGAATACTACACAGCAATAAAAAGAAGCAATTCTTACTCTTTGTGACAGCATGGATGGAACTGGACACTAATATGCTACATGAAATAAGCTGGTCAATGAAAGGCAAATAGCATATGATCTCACTTATCATTGGAATATAATGAACAAAATCAACTAGTGAGCAAAATAGAATCAGAGGCATGGATACACAGAACAGATTGACAGCTATAGGAGGAGAGTGGGGAGGTGGGGACTAGGAGAAAGAAGCTGAAGGGATTAGACAAAGAATGTATGAATGGCCCATGGACAATGGTATGGGGATTGACTGTGGGAATGGGTAGGTAAGGGGCAAGGGGGCAAAAGGGAAAAACTTGAACAACTGTAAGAGCATAAATTAAAAAAGGTATTTTTAAAAAAGCAAACAAAGACAAGCAACATCATCACAGGGTATTAAAAAACTACAGACCAAAATTTCTTATGAAAATCCTCAACAAAATAATAAAACCATGTAAAAAGAATGGTAAAGCATGACCAAGTGGTGCTTGTACCAGGAATGCAAAGTTGGTTTAACCCAAAGTACCAATAGGTTGATTTAACCCAGGAAAACTGATCAATGCAGTACATCTGTTAATAGAATAATTGATAAAAATTTCATGATCATCTCAAAAGACTTAGAAAAAGCAGTTGACACAATCAAACACCATTTCACATTAACAACACTTAACAAACTTGGAATACAAGGAAACTATCTCAACCTGATAACAAACAACTACGAAAAACCCACAACTCACATTACACTTAATGCTGAAAGAAAGAATGCTTTTGCCCTGAGACCAGGAACAAGACCAAACTCTCCACTCTTTCCAAGTCTATTCAACGTTATACTGGAGGCTCTATCCAGAGACAGAAAGCAAGAGATTGAAGTAAATGTTTTCCATATGATAAAGGAAAAAGTAAAATGATCACTATTTGTACCTTACATGACTGTATTTTAAAAATCCTAAGGAATTCACAAAAAATAGATATTAAAACTAATAAACTAGTTAGCAAGTCTTCAGGATAAAAGTTTAACAAATAATAAACTGTACTACATGTTAGCAATAAACAATCTAAAAATGTAATTAAGAAAACAACACTATATACAATAGCATCAAAAAGTATGAAATACATGGGAATAAATTAAACAGAAGAAGAGCAAGACTCATATACTGAAACCTACAAAGCATAGTTGAAGAAATTAAATCAAAATAAATCATAAGACCTTCCATATTCATGGATTGGAAGACTTAATAGTGTGAAGATAGCCATACTTTTCAAGCTGATCTACAGATTCAACTCAGTCCTTATCAAATCACAGCTGCCTATTTGCATAAGCAGTCAAGCTGATCTTAAAATTCATATGCAAAGAAAAGTTTGCATGTCAGTCCTTGGGAACCCCACCCTTCCCAATGTGGCATAGAAAATAGAAGTAAGCATTGATGCCTGATGATGAGCAGAATGGGAGGGGGGAAGAACAGAAAGGCAGTGTGGTGTCGTGGAACCTGGGGAGCAGAGGAGTTCATGGAGCATATGGTCATCAGTGGCCATTGCTGCTGGGAGGTCAAGTACAGTAAGGACTGAAAGTTGTCCATTGGATTTGTGATAGGGAAGTCATGTACGTCCTCAGCAGGAACAGTTCTTGAGGTGATGAAGTCCAAAGTGGAATGGATTAACTTGAAGATGGAGTAAAAATGTGACTACAAATACAAACACATTATTCCGTTATTCAAACATTTTCATAGTGAAGAAGGAAAAAGAAGTAAACCAGAAGGGAATGTGGGTTTTACTAGAGAGGGGTGTGTGTGTGTGTGTGTGTGTGTGTGTGTGTGTGTGTGTGTGTGCTTGTTTGCACTGAAGAAGGAAAAGGCCTAAGTTTGAATATCTGTTGATAAGGATGATGAAAGATACCAGAAGAAGGGCTTATCATGGTCTCCCTTTCCTCAGAGGGAGATAATGGAAGAAAGATTGGCTTTCAGAGATTTGGGTAACACCTAACCCTGTAACAGAAGGGTACTTGAAGACCTGGCAGAGAGAAGGTGGCCCATAGACACACAGGTTTGACTGTGGGAAGCTGATGGATTTCCCTCTAATGGCTCCACTTTTTCCTGTGAAGTAGGAATTTAGTTCTACATTAGACTGTGAGGGTTGCAGTGTTAGAGGCCTGGGGAAGGTAAAATATGGAAATGGCTATCATTGAATGGGAGATTTCTGCCTTCCAGGCATTGCAGGGGCCCATGTGAGAGTCACTGTGGGATTCATACTGGCAGCCCCTGCCCTTGTTACTCAGGTGGGAGTAAGAGTGGGGGAGTGGGAGAAGGACAGAGGTGAGGGTGAGCCACAAGGATATGATGGAGTTCAGAGGGTAAGATATTCAATCATGTTGCCAATGGCATATTATGGAATCTAAGCTAGATCCCAAGTACAGTGAAGGGGGGGGGGGGAGGAAGAGAGAGAGAGAAAGAAAGAAAGAAAGAAAGAAAGGAAGGAAGGAAGGAAGGAAGGAAGGAAGGAAGGAAGGAAGGAAGGAAGGAAGGAAGGAAGGAAGAAAGAAAGAAAGAAAGAAAGAAAGAAAGAAAGAAAGAAAGAAAGAAAGAAAGAAAGAAAGAAAGAAAGAGCTGAGAGACTGGGAGAAAGGAGAGGGTGAAGGGGTTGCTCACTGAAGAAGGGTCCTGGTGGGGTAAGGTGGGCAAGCAGGGGATGGTAGTAAATCCATACCCCACCTTTCAAAAAACTATTCTAACGAGAACCAGCTGAGTCCAGGATTAAAAACTTTTAAAAGGGTCTCAGAAATCCTGGTTCTACCTTAAGCTTTATACGCAAGTGGGAAGACAATCTACAATATACCCCTTACACTGCAATAGAATTTCACAATCTCAACATCAATTCTGCATCTACCTCAAGGAATATCTTCTGACCAGTCAAAAATAAAAAAATAAAAAAAACAACTGTGAAAATGGCAGAGCCTGGAAAATATTTTCATTTTCCACATAGTAAGAGCTGAAGCTCAGGAAGGTTAACTAACTGGCCCAGATTTACACAGCAGAATGGGAGGCCTGGGACTTGAACTCAGTGCATGCACAGCCCCGCACCACCTCCAACTCTTCACCATGAAAACCAGGATGAAAGTCATGCTGACTCAGTGAGGTGGTGTAATACAAAGTAGTTGTTCACAAGAACACTAACTCTGGATCAGAGAGATATGAATACTTCCTCACTAGAAATGTTGATTCTCTGTGAAAGAACTCAAAGATTTACTGTCATTGGATGTAAGACTAAGACCTTCACAGTCCAAACCAATGACTGGATTTCCTTTGACATCAGTTGAACATGTTAGACAAGGATTCTGGGTGTTTTGTTTTCTATGAACATGTAAATTGACCATAGTACATGGACAAAGCAGAAGGAACTGGTAAAAAAAATAAAATCCAGGAAAGGGTAGGAGATTGAAAGAGGCAATTCCAGAAAGAGGGGAGGCAGGAACACTTGGAATCAAAGACACAGGACAGTAGATCCTTGGCCCCTTGGAGAGAGAAGGAACAGAGAAGGGCTGCATGAAAACTGAGACTTGGGGCTGTGTGAAATCAGGACAGAGATGTAGAAGAAAGTCAAGGGCATGGGTCCTACAGCAGCAGCATCCTTCAAGCCCTGTTCTGAACACCTGGGATATATTATCTTCTTTGACCTTGGCAACCACTGTGTGCAGTAGGCATGGTGAATTCATGTTACAGATCAGCAAACTTGATGATGAAGAAACCTGCACACAGTCTTCAAATAGTAACTGACAGAAGAAAGATTGGACACCAAGTCTGTGTGATGTCCAACCAGAAGAGTAACCTGGTCCCAATTTCAGTGTCCTCTACCTCATGCAGGGACCTTCACACAGTCACATCTCAGGCCTCCTCCAGTGGGCACCTGCCAAGCGTCCGTCTTCAGCTCAGAACTCAAACTCAACACCCCCCTCCAGCATGCCCCAGGGGCTCCTCAAACGCAGTGTATTCTAAACTCCACTTTCCTCCCTAAGCCAAGAAAGCCTGACCCCCCTCTTAGGACAAGCTAGATAATCATAGGAACCAGGACAGAATGAACATGCTCAAACATCAGTGAAAATGTGCCATTAAAGGAACTAACATACAAAGATTTATTCCTTCCACCCTAGTCTCTCATTCTATCACAAGTTGTCCTTTATTTGCTATTTAAAGTTGCCATCCCTCAGGTACACTGCAGGTGCACACAGACCCTCTCAGGTGTCGGGGGCTCTGCCCACAAGTCACTGTGACCACAGACAAAGTTTCCAGGTTCTCCTCCCACTAGCTACTAGATCTATGTGGTGTGCCCTAGACTTCTCCTCCTCCCATGTACCCATCACACCAAACCACAGAACAGAGAAGATTGCTAAACACCACCATCTGAACTCGAAGTACATGGGAAATCCATCACTTCGTAGTGCATTTTCATGAGGCACTAGGTATATGAATCATAGTCGGTGAGAGAATTTTCTCCAACAAATCACCAAACATGCCATGTTCTTATCACCAAGCCCTACTCCAAAGGCAGCCCGGATCCTCACCACGCTGGATGGGAAGGCTAAGGAGGGCCCCACAGCATCAAAGGACAGGGAAGGGGTGGCCAAGAACTCTTCCCACAGAGCGGGGAGGAGGCAGGGAGGGAGGAGCCACATGTGAGACAAAGCTCCAGTGTCACATCAGAATTCTCTTACAAAACACAAATTAGCAGATAAAATTATTAAGGAACTCAAGATGACAACCACAGAGCAACAAACCCCAACAGCAGCACAAACTGTACATCCATGAGGCTGACACTGCCTCCTTTCACACTGATTCTCACAGTACGTGGCAGCAGTACCAGCTCTGCATCCACTCCAGAAGCCTCCTGCCCAACATCTACAGGGGCACTGAGTGCTGTTGGGGCCACAGGAACATGTCCCACAGGCACTGCTCTGACCTCAGTGCTCATCCTCTCCCACCTGGACCACCTGCTTTTTGCCTGACCCCATCCAACCATTCTCCACCCCCATCAGGGGTCATTCCCAAGCAGTGCAAGGAACTCACAACTACCCTCCTCAAGAATTTTCACTGGTTCATTGCTGCCACCTGAACAAGGCCCATACTTCTAATAAACACATTCAAGACCCACCACCATCTTCATATTTTCTATCTTTACCCTCAAACATCATCTCCCTTCAATGTAGACTTTCTGACAGCATCACTAAACATCACATGCTGTAAGCTCACATCCACTCTGCCAGCCAGGAGAGTCCCCTCCCTCCACCTCATCTAGGTGAACTCCTTCCCACCATTCAAGGCACCCTCATATGTCTGCTCCTCCTTCCCTGACCAAAATTTACTGTTCATTCATCTGCTTTCAGCTACACCCCACGTGCTCCTCTTCACTCTATTTCATTCAGTCACTAACTGTATACTAATTAAGTTCCTACTATATGTGTGACCTGCCCAAAGCACTGGGGTACAAGTAGAAATGTAATCTGTTTCATCATGGAACATACATTCTTGAGGGAAAAACAGCAAGAAAATAAATAAGTAAAATATATTGCATGTGATTTGGGCTATAGAGGAAATTAAAGTCGAAATAAATGGGGGCTGGGGCTGCAATTTTAAACAAGAAGGATAATGGGGCAAGATTGCCCCAAGGCAGCTATTGAGCAAATCCCTGAAGCAGGTGAGAGAACACACCAAAGTGAGATATCAGGTGAGAAGATTGTTCATGGCAGAAGAAGAGCAGGTGCAAAGGCCCTGAGACAGAACTGTGCCCACAGTGTTTAAAGAGCAGCAAGGAGGTCATCGAGGAGTCACATAAAAGGGTTAAAAGATAAGAAGAAAAGATGGCAAGGAGACAGATCTGCAGGGTCCCATAGCCAAAGACATGAAATTTGAATTTAACTTAAAAGACATGGAATCTAATAAAAAAAAACAAATGAATAAGCAAAATATAACCAGAGACATTAAAATTAAGGACAAACAGAGTAACTAGAGGGAAGATGGGAGAGGATAATGGGGGCGGGGGAGGGAAGGGTTCTCAGGAACATGTATAAAGGACACATGGATGAAACCAAAGCTGGTGGGATCACAGGTGGAAAGTGGGGATGGCTGCGGTGGAGAAGGAGAGTGGTGGGAGGACAATGGAGACAACTGTACTTGAACAATTTTTAAAATGTGGGAATAGGCCCTGGCTGGCATAGCTCAGTGGATTGAGCTTGGGCTGCGAACCAAAGTATCGCAGGTTCGATTCCCAGTCAGGACACATGCCTGGGTTGTAGGCCATGGCCCCCAGCAACCACACATTGATGTTTCTCTCTCTCTCTCTCTCTCTCTCTCTCCCTCCCTTTCCTCTCTCAAAATCAATAAATAAAATCTTTAAAAAATAAAAAAATAAAAATAAAAATGTGGGAATAAAGGAAATGGAAATATGGAAGGCTTCTGATAAAAACAGATCTGAAAGCTGACCTGCTCTTCGTTTCTATGTCACCCACCAGTACCTGTGTGCTTCTGGGCTTCTGGGTGCCATATTGACCTCTGCCTGACCTGGAGAGGTGCCAGTGAGTGCTAATCAATACTGTACTGTGGAATGACCAGTGAGTAAACTCAAGGCTTCGGTGCATGTGTCCCATAGGCTGGCTGACTGTGGCCTCACAGCAGAGGGCTGCCAGGACCTGGCCTGTGGGCTGAGCACCAACCGGAGCCTGACCAAGCTGGACCTGAGCTTCAATGAGCTGCTGGACATCGGAGCCCAGCACCTCTTCAGGAAGCTGAGAAAGCCCACCTGCAAGCTGCACCGACTGCTGTAATTGAGCCTCATTGACACTACTTCGGGGATGGGGCAGAGAGAATGAGAGCCTGGCAGAATGAGGTGATGGGGTGGGAAGCAGGTAGATGCCCTCATATTGAAACACACCAAAGCATCCCATGTCAGCTCACTGGGCATTTGCCTGGCTGATGAGTTAACAATTATACCCAGTATGCAGGTGGGATGTTGGGTAAATCAGTCCTATAAAGTTGATGCAGGTAGGGCAAGGTTGGTGAGAGTCACACAAAGGGAGGTGAGCTGAATCCTTTGTGGCTCCTTGGCTGCAGGAGAAAGTTACAATCTCCCAGGTTCCTGCCGCCAGGCACGCCCTTATCTTCCTTTAATGTCACCAAGGAGCCCCAAAGGGACACCTAGTAGAAAGACACACAAGACCCTAGTTACCCTGAGGAGATGGCCTTGCAAACAGTGATGATGGACCCGTGCAAATCTCTCCCACAGGCTGGTCAGATGTGGCCTCACATCTGTCTGTTGCCAGGACCTGGCCTCCATGCTCAGTGACAGCCCCAGCCTGAGAAAGGTGCACCTGAGGCAGAATGACCTGGGTGACTTCGGTATGAAGCTGCTCTATGAAGGGCTTAGGCAGCCCACCTGCCAACTCAGGCTCCTGCGGTAAGGCACTGTGGGTCCCTGTGGACAGAGAGCAGGGAAGGGAGGTAGAGGTTGGAAAGGGATGTGGGCCCCGAATTGGACAATGAGACAAAAAATGAATTGTCAGCCTGCCTTCTGTACCAGGTCCGCTAGTTACTTAGACCATGAGCCAAGGGCAGGCCTTCCTCTGAGACTCAGTTTCTTCATCTGTATAATGGAACCTCATACTCACCTCATAAGTTGTGATGTAATATATAAAATGTGTGTAGAACAAGGACATTTCTAGGAGAATTGAGAGGATCAAATGATAACCGCTAGTGAGGCCCCATGTTCCTTTCTCTACTTCCTTCCTTCATTGCCTCATTCATTCATTCATTCATTCATTCATTGCATGCCTCCATGTCCCAAACACAGGGCCAGGCACTGAGGGGACAATAGTGAGCAACACACACAGGCCCTGACATCCTGAAACTTACACTCCAGTGGGAACAAGACATGATGATAAGCACATATTAACACACTATGTGCATTTCTAAGCCCCATGGAGTTTGCAAAGGGAACATGCACTGTGTTATGAGAGTGTGACATGGGAGGAGATGGAATTAGACTGAGGGGCAGGGAGGGCTTCCCTGGGGAGTGACATCAGTCTGAGACCTGAAGCACAAACAGCAGCTGACCAGGCCCAGGCAGGGGCCGCAGTCCAGGCAAAGAGCAGAGCACTGGGGAGACAGACACAGGCTCAGAGCCCTGGAGCCCTGTGTGGCTGCGGTGCAAGGACCCTTAATCTCACACTGCCTCTCAGCCTCTTCCTCTCTCCTCTGCAGTCTGAAAACAAGCTCACAGGCTGTTTCTGGCAACATTTTCCCTTGGCTCTGGCTGGGACCACATCACACACTCTCAGAGCTGGCAGAGCTCCAAACCTCATGTCCTGACCCTGAGATCTTGGCTGAAGCTCCAGTTGCCGGCTCTCAGAGGGGACAGGAAAGCTTGAGCCCTTAACCTTTCCTCCTCCAACAGGCCCCCCTTTCTCCAACTCAGAGCAGCAGGAAGAGCAGGATAGCAGGGGTTAAACACTCTACATGTAGGTCCCCCAAAGCCAGCTCTGACCCTTCACACACAAGGGAGCTCCAGTCCATGGGGCTAGCATCTTCACACCCCAGCCCCTCTGCACTGGGCAGCTGTGGCTACCACAACCCCCGTATGTTCAAGGGCCTCTCCAGAGCCAGGTCTGCATTATTGCCCAACTCACCAGTTACTGAGTACCTCTTGGTGGCCTCCAAGCAGCTTGCTCTTGGACATCCTGCAAAAGTTTCTGCCTCTTCCTTCCTTCCTAGAGCCCTGGGACTTGGATGAGAGGGGCCCCTTCCTACATTGTGTCCCCACACCCTCTCCAGGGGAGAGCTGCTCTGACAATGGTAATGAGTATGGTGTGCACCCTTTACAGGGAGCAGGGTCTTCTCACCTCTATGACCATGGCTCAAAATAGGCAGAGCAGAGCCATCCTGTTGGAGATGAGGACATGGATGCCCAGAGTGGGGAGCTGCTCCCAAATGCAACAGACACCCCCAGGACATACTGCTGTGAGAACAGGAACAGGGCTCTGTCTTTCCAGAAAACTTTCTAGACTCTAGGAAGGAAACCCCAGGACCTACTCATCTGTGCTCATTTTAGGCCATGGGAACACGCTGTCCTCTGGTGGCGGCTGTGAAGTGCTGTCCACTTCCCTTTCAGGAATGAAGGCATAACCCCAGCACATGAGAGTGAAGCAGGCAGCCAAGCTACAGGGATGGCCCCTCACATGTGAGGCCATCTCACACAAGGTCACGTCCACCTCCTGGGGTCACCTGCATACAACTACTGACCAGTGTTGGGATATAAAGACCCAGCCCCTCCTCCCAGTATGCAGCAGCTCTGAGGGTCACTCCCACATCAGAAGTCCCTCAGGGACAGCTGTGTCCCTGGAGACTGCATCACAGCCCAACTTGTCCTTCTTCCCAGTCCTGCTCCCTCCCTTCCTTTGCCCTGGGGTTGACCTAGGAACACCTCTTGTAAACCTCCTAATGCTATTTTTCACCTTAGAACCTGACTTCAGGGAACCCAACCTACTACAGGTTCCTGTGGGAGATAGAAGATTCCATGATTCTTGGCCCTGAGGTATATGAAATCATGTAGGGTCCCAGGGTAATGGGGCTTCCTTTGTGTTTGCAGCCTGGACCAGAGCCAGCAGAGTGAGCAGGTGACAGAGATGCTGAGGTCCCTGAACCTGGAGAAGCCTCAGCTGCCCACAGAAAGTGGGTAAGAGGGGAGACCCAGAACTCCCTGGAGCTGACCCAGGCCCAGGGCTCACCTCTTGAGGCTGATCCAGAGACAGGAGCCAAAAGGGGGTGGGGCGAGGTTGGAGGCAGAGACAATCACAGCCAGAAAGGAGCCAAGAAACCACAGCAGCCAGAGTGAGATTCTTTCTTTGTTTAGTGCAAACACAGTTAGGTCCCTTCTCTGCCAAAACCCTTCCCTTAGATGAGTGAGGAGATGAACAAATGAAAAAAAGTGAAGGGGGGAGTGGGTGAAATTTGGAGCATGGAAGCAATGACCCTGAGGGGCAGAGACAGGGAGAGAGAGCTTTGTGGGGGAAAGCCCCCCTCCCACCCCTCATCTATATAAACATCTTCTGTCCACAGTCCAGCAGGAGGGGTACACCTCAGGAACAGGAGAGTCCATCTTCCTCCTGGGAACCTGCTGCAGACCCCCTGTTCCTTTATTGTGTATTCGGCCTATGACTGCAAGTGCCCTGTGTCCCGGTTCTGAGAGATCTATCTCACCTGATGTGGAAGGAAAGGGCTCCAAGGCTCAGGGCAAGGCCCCTTTATTGGGGAACCAGCATCCCCTCCGACCCGCAGTGTGTTAAACACAGGGCTCTGAGGAAGGGCCCAGCTCTCAGGAGCTTCACTCAGCAGGGACACAGGCCCAGGTGACCCCCGCCAGTGTCACTGTGCCTAGGGTCAGGGTGAGGGCACTGATGGGCCTATTGGACTCTGTCCAAAGGGCCTGAGCTGAGCTCTGAAACATGGGAGGGCTTAGCTGGTCTGAGAAGGGCCAGTTCCAGGCAGAGGTAGAGGCTCTGATCTGAGCTCCTTGGAGGAACAGAGAAGGCCAGGGACCAGGAGCAGTGCTACTCTTAAGTGTGGGTCAGCATCAGCATCCCTGAGAGCTCATCTGAAATGCACATCTCATCACGCTCTCCCTCCCGGGAGAACACCCACATCTCTCTATTCCCTCAGGAGTGCACATCTGAAACTCTAGGGGACTCGGAAGTCTTGCAATCAGGGAGCAATGGGCAGTGGCAGCTTTTCCCCTGCTAACCCCTTAAACTTGCCTCCAAGGCACCTCTTCTCTGACTTCCCAGTGAACCAAAGCAGCCTGGCCTCTGCTCTCTCCTGTTGCTTCTATCCTGAGCCTTTCCTTGTTATCCTGTCCCGGGCTTTAATAACCATGCTTCCAAAGCTTAAAAAAATGGACATATCAGGCCCCATTCAGACCTGCTGAATCAGAATCTATAGGGTGAGCCCAAGATCTGTGTTTTAAAAAAAACTTTTGGTGCCCTGGCTGACGTAACTCAGTGGATTGAGCACAGGCTGCGAACCAAAGTGTTGCAGGTTCAATTCCAAATCAGGATACATGTCTGGGTTGCAGGCCATTACCCCCAGCAACCGCACATTGATGTTTCTCTCATTCTCTATCTCCCTCCCTTCCCTTTCTAAAAATAAATAAAATCTTAAAAAAAAAAAAACTTCTTGGTGTGAGTCTTAGAGAAGCACTGGACTGAATGTGAGTGAGCAGGGAGTGTGAACACAGGTGGATTGTGGACTGGAATGGGGGGAACAGAGGCACAGGTAGACTTTTGGACCACGTTAAAAACTTTTGATTCTACCCCTAAAGTAATAGAGATTGCAGGGCTTCAGCAGCAAAGTGCTGGGTCGGGTTCATATTGAAGCTCAGCTGCTGTGTAGAAATTGTCCAGAGATGGACAAGAGAAGAAGAAGGGGACCATCAGGGAGAGGATTACATGGTTCAAGCCAGAGATCCCAGTACAGGACTAGGGTGGAAGGCATGGAGGGAGAGAGAAGGGTCTAGAAAAGGAGAGCTATTCTGGAGGCAGCTGATGGATCCATCTGCTCTCAGAGGGAGTGAGGAGTCAGAAATACACCACAGTTCTGGCCTGGTTAGCTGGGTTGTTGGGGGCCGTTCACGGAGACAGGGCCTGTGGGAGAGTCTCAGATGGAGGCGATGAGTAGAAATTCTGATGAGTTGAATTTAAGGGGGATGTCATGTAGGAAGAACCAGCTTCCTCCAACATCTCAGGGACAATGAACAACTCTGTCTCTAGGAGGCCAAGTCCAATGAGCTCTAAGGAGACCCCAGGTAAAGGAGAGATGGATGATGACACATCCCCACTCAAATGGCAGACACCAGAATCAGGTACTTTGAAGGGTCAGGCTGGAAGTATCATTATTTGGGATAAGAGAGGGGAATGTGGAAGGTCACCTTCTCCATCCCCCTTCCTCTGGTGTAGGACATGCCAAAATGCCCTCTCAAACAGCCCTTCCCCATCCAAGAACATTCGCACCTGGAACCTTGCAAGATCTCTGCTTCCCTCTCTCCCAGCCTCAGGGACTGAGGCCCCTCCTCTCCAGGCATCACTGGCATGTCTCAGACTCTGACCAGGGCCCAGTCTCCCAAGGCCCACACTAGGAGGCCTGGGAGTGCTCTCTTCATCCCTGGCCATCCAATTTTTGAGCCGTGCTCTTCTCACAACTTACCTTCCTAGTAGAGGCTGGAATAGCAATACCTCTGGACCAGTGAGAAGGGGGAGTGGCAAGAGTGTGGTCAGGGGGCAGCAGTGTTGGCCTCCTCACACAGCAGGCAGGCAGCCCCAGGAGCAGGGACAGAGGTTCCAGACACACTGCTTGCCAAGGTTCAGGCAGACCCACCTTTGGAAGCACCCTCCATGGGAGAACCAAAGTGGGGGTGACCAGACAGGAGAACCTAAAGTTGACCACCACCCTGCTATTCCAGAGAAGAGCTACCCTCACATAGCGCAGGTGGAACCCTTCTGTCTCTCTTCTCCCTCTAGGGCCTAAAGATGACTTTTGGGGCCCCACAGGGCCTGTGGCTCCAGACGTGTTTGACAAAGGCAAGAGTCTGTACCGGTGAGTGAGGGGACTCACTCTGCCAGGACACTCTACCTCAAGCCCCGCCTTCCCCTCACAGGTTCCCAACAGACTCTCCACATCCCACTCACAGCCACTGGGTCCCCTCCATTGCCAAGCCAACAGGCAGAGGCAGGGCTGAGATACTGGGTTGGTGATTTTATTATGGAAAAAGAGGTTTTATTATGAAAAGTTCAAAGACACCCAAAAATAGAATACAAAGAACTTCTACTTTCCAATTACTTGGTTCCAACAACCATTTTACCATATTTGTTTCAACTCTTCACTTTCCCCCATTTTGTTGTTACAGTGTTTTAAATCCAAGTGATCAGGTGATTTATCCTTACATATTTTGTGATGCACTTTGAAAAATACACATAAAGGCCTTTTCTTACATAACCACAACACCACTATCATATCTAACAATGTTTACAAGTCATCAAACACCCAGTCTGTATTCAGATCTGCTCAGTTGTCCAAGATGTGTCCTTGCAGTTGGTCTGTTCTAATCAGGATCCAGACAAAGTCCCTTCATTGTATTTGGTTTGCTATGTCTCATAAATCTCATTTAAATCTCATTCCATCTACACGTTCCTGCTTTATAAATATCCCCTCTGTAAAGGACCATACCAGAAACGAGGAGCCCTGACCTGCATGTGGCAGCCCTGCCTCCACAGGGTTCCCAGTCCTAAGTAATAAACGTCTATAATTTTAGTCCCCAGCTCTTACATCACACAGTGCCATTCCCTGTCACAGGCATGATCTCAGCTGGGAGACAGTATTATCCCCAACTTACACACAGACGCTAAACATCCCAGGGACCCACTTTTTACCCACAGGGAACCTGGGTAAAGTGTACGATCTCTGTGTAGTGTTTCCTTAAGCTCCAAGTGGTTATCATTTATATCACCATATAAATTGCTTTAAGTATTGAGAAATGGACCCCTTAAAACAATAACCCTTTCCTATTTTATTGTTATTAGTATTATTATTATCCCATTATCATTATAGAAACAGCTAACCACACCCATACCTGTATGAACTGTCAGCACACATTAGGTCACTTATCACTCACAACTCCAGGAGGTGGCGCTATTCTTACTTTACTTACAAAGAAGAAAACAGATGAGGGACATCAGTGACTTGCTCAGGGATCCACAATAGAGAGCAGAGGGGCCAGTACTTAAACCCACATCCCTCTGACAATGGTATCTGAGCTCACAGCCACTCTGCTGGACACACAGGGCCATGCATGGGGTTGGGCATTCAGTAGGTGCTCAGCGAGGTTGTGTAGAGTGAGTAATTCACTGCCTACCTCTCCCTGTTCTCCCAGAGTTTGCTTCCCTGTGGCTGGCTCCTACCATTGGCCCAACACAGGTCTCCACTTTGTGGTGAGGAGGCCAGTGACCATTGAGGTTGAATTCTGTGCTTGGAGACAGTTCCTGGACCAGATTGACCCACAGCACAGCTGGGTGGTGGCAGGGCCTCTGTTTGACATCAAGGCTGAACCAGGAGCCATGGCAGCTGTGTACCTCCCTCACTTTGTAGATCTCCAAGGTAAGCAAGTGGGGGTGTGGAGGGCAGGTGATGGTGGTGAGAATGGGCCTGGAATTGCTTCAGTTGGCAATGCCCTGAGGGAGGAGTTTATGACTTCTTTACACAGGCTGAGGGAGGCTTACAGAAGTGCAGACAGCTTTCTCTCTCATTCCACAGTGCTTGCGGCATAATTTTTTTGAAACATTTTTATTCCCAAGCCTCATAATTACTTTTGCCTGAATTACTTCCTATCAAACGTAGTCTCCTCTATAACTATAATAACCAGCACTTTGTAAGTTGTCTTCAAATAGATGGTATCACTCAGGGTCACTGGAAGAAGTAAAATATACTCAGTTGGGATTTTCAAAAACACTCTTCAAAGACAAGACTATCTGCAAAGTAAGACTAAGTGAACAAACAAGAAAGGTTGGGGCCTCTGAAGTCTAACAACAAATGAAAAGCCATTGGTACTGCCACAGTCAGAGAGAAGAAACAGTGTCACCAGACTCCAAGGGAGAGCTCAAGCCAGAAAAGAGGGGCACCCAGTAGGAGACAGAGACATAAATGGTTACATGGTTGTCCCAAACTCTCTCACCTCCAAAGACTTCCCACAGATAAAGTTACAAGAGATATAGGTTCTCAGTCAAAAAACTCAGAAACCATGCACAAGGCATCGTATGTAAGAACCAACGGAAATATCATGTCTAGGTATCAGTCCTAGAAATGGAGCCCCTGAGCCCTGACGCCCCTTAACCTCACAGATTTCTCCTCCCCGTCCCCCTTCCTATCAGGTTTAGAGCACAGGTTTTAGATCCTATGTAAACACAAGGACTATGACATCAAAATCCTTATTTCCCTCAGTAACTGATCCCCTGTTGGGGCACAGTGGTCACCCATTGTTGGTTGAAAGTCACAGTACTGAGTGAACAAAACAAACCCTACCCCCAAACATCATGGCTGCATGTGGCATGCTAACTGCAGCCATAGAGGTCAGCTTTAGGATTTCACAGAGCCAAAAAAACTTGTGATTTCCTGCCACCTGCTGGAAAATAGTAGAAAGACCTCTTCATAGAAATCTGCTAGTGAATTACCAATACACGGATGCCTAGACATAGAAGCAGCCCAGCAAATACCATGAATAACTGAAAGAGAAAGGCATCTCAGAAAGAAAATGGAAAATCTCCAGAAAGCAAACTGGAACACAGGGAAATATGTGATATAAATAACAGAGAATTCAAGATTGCAGTTCTGAAAATACTCAACAACATGTGAGAAAATATAAACAGACAATTCGATACACTCAGAAAACAAATTAATGAAGAAAATAAGTATTTTACCAAAGAGGCTGAAAGTTTAAAAAAGGACCAAACAGAACCCCTGGAGATGAACCATTCAATAAAGAAGGAGAACAGGAATAAATTACTGAGCATAGGAAACAGAGCCAATCAGATGGAGGAAAGAATTAGTGATATTGAAGATAAGAATCTAGAAATGATGCAGAGGAAACAAGTGAGAACTGAGCATAGAAAAATGAAAGAGCTCTGTGAGAACTGCCAGGCTCAATCAGAAAGAGCAATATGAGAATTATAGGTACACCAGAAGGAGAAGGGAGGGAGAAGGGAAAAGACAGCCTATTCAAACAAATAGTGGATGAGAGCTTCCCAAACCTATGAAAACAACTAGATTCTCAGATGCAAAAGGAAACAGAACACCCATTTAATTTAATCTGAAGAGGCCCATTGTATTAAAATTGTCAAAAATTAATGAAAAATAAAATGTTCTCAAAGCAGGCAGGGAAAAATGAAAGTGACCTATAAAGAAAGCTCATCAGGTTATTATTGGGCTTCTCAACAGAAACTGTACAAGCCAGAAAAGAGTGGAAACAAATATTCAAAATACAAAATGGCAGGCACTACCACCCAAGAATAATATATCCAGCAAACTTATCCTTTAAATATCAAGGAGAAATCAAGACTTTTCCAGGCACAGAGTGGCTGAGAAAATTTATCACCAGAAAACCTCCACTGCAGGAAATATTCAAGGGAGTTTTTCTACCTGAAACAAAGAGTAAAGTTCCCAAGAACATGAGTAAGATCACAGAAAAAAATACTTGCAGCGTAAACAAGGATACTTTCTGACAACAGAAACATAAAAGGGGAGGGTGCAAAGGTTTCAACTGGCAAAGGAGGATGGAGATCAGACACATTCAAAATAAAAGAAAATCTACTGTAAATATGCAACTTTTTAAATAAACTTAATGGTAGCACACCCACAAAAAAAAAACTGAGAAACTTAGCTTTAAAATACGAGCAAAAAAGCATGGAATACCACCAAACAAAATCTATTGGCAGGAACACAAAGGAAATGAAGCTATGGAGGCACAGAATGATCAGAAAACAAAGGATCAAATGGCTATAGGAAATGCTCATACATCAATAATTACCACCAGTTAACTGAATTCACCAGTGAAGAGGCGCAGACTAGCAAACTGGATCAAAACACAAAACCCAACCATATGCTGCCTTCAAAGACACATCTAAGCTGCAAAGACAAAGGTAGATTGCAAGTGAAACGGTTCAAAATAATTCTCCAAGCAAATAACCTCCACAGAAAGGCATCTGTAGCCATACTGATACTGACAAAATAGATTTCAAGATAACAAAGGTAAAAAGAGACAAAGATGGACATTTTACAATGGTAAAGGGACACTACATCAAGAAGAAAACACTTCTTAATATGTAAGCACCCAATCAGGGAGCACCAAAATTTATAAAGCAATTACTCACAGAGCTAAAGGGAGAAACAGTCCAACACACAATCATGGTTGTGGACCTTAATCTTCCACTGACAGCTCCAGATAGATCATCCAAACAGAGAGTCAATCAAGAATTATCAGTTTTAACTCACACATTAGATAAAATGAACATAATTGACATATACAGAATCTTTCTTCGCAGATCATGAGATTATACACCCTTCTCCAGTGCACATGGGACATTCTCAAGGCTAGATCCTATGCTGGATCACAAAACTAGCCTCAACAAATGCAAGAAGAATGGACTGATACCAACCATATTCTCTCAGCAAGTGCCTTGAAATTAGAACTCTACTGCATAGTCCAGCCAATATGGAGGCATAGTCAGAAATGCTTTGCTTCCTCACACAACCAAAAGAAGGATAGCAACCAATTTTAAAACAAAAAATGACCAGAACTGCCAGAAAAGTATTCACATGGAAATTCGACAGCCAAGGAATTAGAGAAACGTTCATCCAGATGGGTAGGAGGTGCGGAGACAGGTACTCATGGAGGAGAGGATGCGTGTTAATGCAAGACAGCAGACCACATGGGTGATCCCATAGTCTTGCACAGATAAACCAGGAGAAACAATGGGGGAATGAGATAGACCGTAACTCAGGGCTCACTGTGGGAAACTAAAGACTCAACACCCTGGGATTTTAAAAAATCTTTTTGGGTTGTAGCAACAAGGGATACTCCCAGCCTCACATGAGAGTCAGTAGGAGAAGCTCACGGGGTCCTAAAACATACAGAAACCCACCCACCTGTGAATTGGCACCTAAAAGGGCACAATCCACTTGTGGGAAGCGAGGGAAGTGACAGAAAGTGGGATGAGAGCCAAGGAAGCAGCATTGTACCCTCTCTGACCCCTCCCCCACATACACACCACAACTCAGCAACGTGCTTTGCCCCACCCTGGTGAGTATCTAAGGCTCTGCCCCTTACAACATAATAGACGTGCTGAGACAAAGAAATATGGCCCAAATGAAAGAATCAATCCAAGCTCCACAAAAAGAAATAGGCAATGAGGACATAGCCAACCTACCAGATGCAGAGTTCAAAACACTGGTAATCAGGATGCTCACAGAAATGGTTGAATTTGGTCACAAAATAGAGGCAAAAAATGAAGGCCATGCAAAGTGAAATCAAGGAAAATGTACAGGGAACCAACAGTGACAGTAAGGAAACCAGGACTCAGATCAACACTTTGGAGCAGAAGGAAGAAAGAAACATTCAACTGAAACAGAATGAAGAAACAAGAATTCAAAAAAAATGAGGAGAGGCTTAGGAACGTCCAGGACAACTTTAAACATTCCAACATCCGAATCACAGGGGTGCTAGAAGGAGAAAAGGATGAGCAAGAAATTGAAAACTTACTTGAACAAATAAAGAAGGAGAACTTCCCCAATCTGGCAAAGAAAATAGACTTCCAGGAAGTCCAGAGAATCCAAAGAAATTGGACCCAAAGAAGAACACACCAAGACACACCATCATTAAGTTTCCCAAGATTAAAGGTAAAGAGAGAATCTTAAATGCAGCAAGAGAAAAGGAGAGAGTTACCTACAAAGGAGTTCCCATAAGACTATCAGCTGATTTCTCAAAAGAAACCTTGCAGGCAAGAAGGGACTGGAAAAAAAGTATTCCAAGTCATGAAAGGCAAGGACCTACATCCAAGATTGCTCTATCTGGTAAAGCTGTCATTTAGAATGGAAGGGCAGATAAAATGCTTCTCAGATAAGGTCAAGTTAAAGGAGTTCATCCTCACCAAGCCCTGATTACACAAAATGTCAAAGGGACTTCTCTAAAAAAATTGAAGAAGATCAAACACTTTGAACAGCAAAATGATAACAAACTAACAACTATCAACAAATGAACCTAAAAAACAAAACCAAAAACTAAGCAAACAACTAGAACAGTAACAAAATCACAGAAATAGAGGTCACATGGAGGGTTATCAGTGGGGAGGGGGAAGGTAGAGAATGGCGGGTAAGGTACAGGGGAGAAGAAGCATAAATGGTAGGTACAAAATAGACAGGGGGAGGGTAAGAATAGTATAGGAAATGTAGAAGCCAAAGAGCATATATGCACGACCCATGGACATGAACTTCCACAGACATGTACTAAGACAGGAGTGTAGTGCTGGAGGGTGAGAGAGTGCAGGGAGGAGGGGGCTCAAGGGGAGAGAACAATTGGGGCAAGTATAATACCATAATCAATAAAATATACTTAAAAATCTAATTTACTATATAATTTTAACTAATTGAAAAATATACACCAGATAATGTGGAAAATCAATCAATCAATTTTTAAAAAATAAAAAATAAAATCTATCCTCTCAAACACTTCCAAAAAATTGAAGAGGCAATACCTCTTGACATGTTGTGTGAGGCCACCATAACCCTGATACCAAAACCTGGCAAGGATAACAAAAAAGGAAAACTACAGACCAATATCTCTGATAAGTACATACGCAAAAATTCTAAACAAAATACCAGTACATCAAATACAACAATACACTTAAAAATAATACATCATGATCAAGTGGGGTTCATGACAGGGATACAAGGATAGTTCAACATATACAAAAAAATCAGTATAATACACACATTAAAAAATAAATACACACATTAACAAAAGAAAGGATAAAATCATGTGGTCTTATCAATAGATGCAGAAATAGCATTTGATATGGCACAATATCCATTTATCATTAAAACACTCAACAAAATAGGAATAGAAGGAATGTATCTCTACATAATAAAGGCCATGTATGACAACACTCAGCCAATATCACACTCAATGGTGAAAAACTGAAAGCTTTCCCTCCAGAATCAGGAACAAGACAAGGATGCCACTCTCACCACTTTTATTCAACATAGTTCTGGAAGTCTTAGCCAGAACAATAAGGCAAGAGGAAAAAAATAAAAGGCATCCAAATTGAGAAGTAAGGACCAAAACTGTCACTTTTTACTGATGACGTGATTCTGTACAGAGAAAACCCGAAACACTCCATCAAGAACTATTGGGAGTGACAAAAAAAAAAAAAAATACAGTGAAGTGGCAGGATACAGAATCAATGGACAAAAACCCACTGCTTTCCTGTTCACCAACAAGGAAACTTCAGAAAAAGGAAAGAATAAAACAATTCCTTTTGTAATTGCAACAAAGGTATAAAATACCTGGGGATAAAATAACAAAGGTTGTAAAAGACCTAGATACTGAAAAGTACACATATTAAAAGAGATTGAAAAAGATACAACAAAATGGAAAGATATTCCATGTTCATGGGTTGGTAGCGTCAACATAGTTAAAATGGACATATTACTCAAAGCAATATACATATTTAATGCAGCCCCCATCAACATCCCCATGTCATCTTTTAAATAAATAAAATAAAAAGCCATCAGATTTCTATGGAACCACAAAACATCCTAAATATCCAAAGCAATTATGAGAAAAAAGAATGAAGCCAGAGGTATCACACTACTGACATCAAATGGTACTACAGAGCTACAATGTTCAAAACAGCATGGTATTACAAGAAAAACACACAGAGACATCAATGGAACAGAATGGAGAAACCAGATATAAAACTACGGGTGTATGGGCAGGTAGTTTTGACAAAGGAGCCTGAAAACTGCAATGGAGAAAAGAAAGCCTCTTCAATAAATGTTTCCAGGAAAATTGGAAAGCCACATGCAAAAGAATGAAAACAGATTACAGTGTGTCTCCAAGTACAAAAATTAATCCAACATAGTTCAAAGACTAAATGGCAGATCTGAAACAATGAATTACATAGAGGAAAACATTAGGTACTAAATTGACCTTGGTCACTGAGAACATTTTATGAATTTGACCCCAAGTGCAAGGGAAGTAAATGCAAAAATCAATGAATGGGGCTGTACAAACAATCCAAATGAAAAATTTGCAAAGGACCTGAACAGACACCTCTTCCAAGAAGACATACAAATGGCCAACAGATATATGAAAAAATGTACAACTGCCCTGGCTGGTGTGGCTCAGTGGACTGAATACCAGCCTGTGAACCAAAGAGTCACCAGTTCAATTCCCATTCAGGGCACATGCCTGGGTTGCAGGCCAGATCCCCAGTAAAAGGCACACAAGAGGAAACCACACATTGATGTTTCTCACCCTCTCTTTCTCCCTCCCTTCCCCTCTCTCAAAATAAATAAATAGACTGCCGGCCAAGATGCAGGCATAGGTAGATACAGTGTGCCTCCTTGCACAACCAAAAGGACAACAACGATTTAAAAACAAACAAACAAAAAAAAACAACAATCAGAACTGACAGAAAGTCGAACTGTGTGAAAGTTCAACAACCAAAGAGTTAAAGAAGACACATTCATCCAGACCAGTAGGAGGGGTGGAGGCAGGTGTGCAGAGAGGACTCCTGACAGAGCGGTGGCTAGAGGACCAGGACTGGCAAGGCGGCGGCTGGAGGACCCAGTGCTGGATTGTGGAGCAGGGCTCACAAGGCTGCAGCTGGCTGGAAAGGCTGTGGCAGCAGCTGGTGGAGCAGGTGGTCCCACATTCGCATGCAGGTAAACCAGGAGGAACAATTGGGGAGTGAGACAGACCGCATAACCCAGATCTCTAGTGCAGGGAAAATAAAGCCTAAAACCACTGATTGAAAACACCTGTGGGGGTTGTGGCAGTGGGAGAAACTCCCAGTCTCACAAGAGAGCTCATTGAAGAGACCCACAGGGTCCTAGAATGTACACAAACCCACCCACACAGGAATCAGTACCAGAAGGACCCAGGGCCCAATTTGCTTTTGAGAAACAGGGGAAGTGACTGAAATCTGTCAGAGAGTGGGACAAGTGCCATTGTTCCCTCTTAGACCACCTCCCCACACACAGCATTACAACCCAGCAACTGGGCTGCCCCACCCTGGTGAACACCTAAAGCTCAGCCCCTCACTACGTAACAGGCACATCAAGACAAAAAAAATTTTGCCCAAATGAAAGAATAGATCAATGCTCCAGAAGAAATAACACTAAGATGAAGAGATAGCCAACCTGTCAGATGGACAGTTCAAAGCACTGGTGATCAGGATGCTCACAGAATTGGTTGCATTTGGTCACAAATTATATTAAAAAATTAAGGCTATGCTAAGCAAAATAAAGGAAAATGTACAGGGAACCAATAGTGATGGGAAGGAAACTGGGACTCAAATCAATGGTGTGGACCAGAAGAAAGAAAGAAACATCCAACCAGAAAAGAATGAAGAAACAAGAATTCAAAAAAATGAGAAGCTTAGGAACCTCCAGGAGAACTTTAAACATTCCAACATCCAAATCACAGGGGTTCTGGAAGAAGAATAGCAAGAGCAACAAAATGAAAACTTATTTGAACAAATAATGAAGGAGAACTTCCCCAATCTGGCAAAGGAAATAGGCTTCCAGGAAGTCCAGGAAGCTCAGAGAGTCCCAAAAAAGTTGGACCCAAGGAGGAACACACCAAAGCATATCATAATTTCATTACCCAAGATTAAAATTAAGGAGAGAATCCTAGAAGCAGCAAGAGAAAAGGAGACAGTAACCTACAAAGGAGTCCCCATCAGACTGTCAGCTGATTTCTCAAAAGAGACCTTATAGGCAAGAAGGGACTGGAAAGAAGTATTCCAAGTCATGAAAGGCAAGGACCTACATCTAAGATTGCTCTATCCAGAAAAGCTATCATTCAGCATGGAAGGGCAGATAAAGTGTTTCTCAGATAAGGTCAAGTTAAAGGAGTTCATCATTACCAAGCCCTTATTATATGAAACGTTAAAGGGATTGATCTATTAAAAAGAAGATAAAAAATATGAACAGTAAAATATAGTAAACTCACAATTATTAACAACCACACCTAAAACAAAAGCAAACAACTAGAACAGGAACAGAAACACAGAAATGGAGATCACATGGGGGGGTTAGCAACAGGGGAATGGGAGGAGGAAAGGCAGGGAAGGTACAGAGAATAAGTAGCACAGATGGTAGGTAGAAAATAGATGGGGGTGGGGGGCGGTAAGAATAGTATGGGAAATGTAGAAGCCAAAGAACTTATATATGACCCATGGACATGAACTAAAAGGGGGGAATGTGGGTAGGAGTGGGTGTGCAGGGCGGAGGGGAGTGAAGGGGGGGAAATGGTACAACTGTAATAGCATAATCAATAAAATATGTTAAAATAAATAAAATCTTTGTAAAAACAGAGCCGATGTATAACCTCACTGTATGTTAGGGAAATGCAAATCAAAACTACAATGAGATATCACCTCACATCTATTGGGATGGCTGTTATCAACAAGACAAGTAATACCAAGTGTTAGAGACGTGGAGAAAATGGAACCCTCATTCACTGCTGGTTGGAATGTAGACTGGTACAGCCACTATGGAAAACAGTCTGTCAGTTCCTCAAAAATTTAAGAATAAAGTTACCACGTGATCCAGTAATCCCCCTCCTGTCTACCCGAAAACTCCAACACATGTATTCATGAAGGCATGTGCACACCTCTGTCATTGCAGCATCATTCACAGTGGCCGAGACAGGGAGACAACCAAGGTGTCCTTTCATAAAGGACTGGATGAAAAGGATGTGGCTCATATTCACAATGGAATACTCCTCAGCCACAAGAAAACACACATACTGCCATTTGCAACAACGTGGATGAACCTCGAGAATATTATGCTAAGTGAAATAAGTCAGTCATAAAAAGTTAAGAACCATATGACTCTACTCACATGTGGAATATAACACTGAAACTCATGGACACAGACAGCACTGTGGTGGTTGCCAAAGGCAAGGGAGTGGGGGTGCAGGGGGCTAATATCTGGTGACCAAGATGGTTTGACTGTAGGTGGTGGGTGCACAGAGCAATATACAGTTTATTATCACAGAAATGAACACTTGAAACCTATGTGATCCTATTAACAATTGACATCCCCAAAAAATTAGTTAAAAAAAATTTTAAAGAAGGTGAAAAATAGACATTTGCAAACAAACCAAAGCCAAGATAGCTTTCCACGAACAAATCCTTACTAAGGGAATCCTAAAGGATGTGTCTCAGGAAAAAGGAAAGTGACCCCATCTGGAAGGTGTGAGATGCGAGATGAAATGATCCGCCAACACACGGAGACACATCTGGATAACTCAAACCAAAGACTGGGAGATAAAGCAGCAATAACAACGTCCAAAGTGGGGGGGTATTTAAAAAGAGAGAGAACTAAAAGCCAATACCAACAGCAAGTAAGACTGCTGAAGCGGCCCGAAGGTCCTAGTGTCACTCACAAGGAGGTGAAGGCAGCACTACCCCTGCCCTCCTGGTTAAAGTGCTGAAATACTTCCAGACTCATCAGGAAAGAGGAATCCTCCATTTTTTTGAGACCACAAGTGACCTGACAACAACGCCCAGTGTTGCCCACAGAGGCACAGAACGGAGTTTGCGCCTGTGCCAGCACAGACAGGGTGGCTGAGGCAGCATCTCTGCTCCTGCCCCGGGGTGGGCAGCAGAGTCTGAGCCCATGGGCAGCAGGAGCAGTGTTAGGGGCAGGGGCTATGGCTCAGGCTGTCCAGTCCAGGCCATGAGAGGCATCAGATGCACAGCCAGCCAGTGCTGGCTGCCAGACGCCTCATGCCTGTCAACTTAGTGACACAGTGAGAAGGACCTGATGCGGTTCCCCTGTCAATCAGGACTCAGACAGGAACTTTATTGAATTATGACAGAATGATTTATTAACAATTAACAATTCATGTTCTAGCTTATGCCATAAGGTAAGCACCCTTATGATATGCATAGGTTAGGTAATATAGGAGGATATATTTCTAATGTTTCATTTATAGTCGTTCACCCATAACAACAATTTGCTCATTGACAGACCACGTATACGAGGGAGGCCTTCCCTGGAGCCTAGCTGTGCAGCAGGCTGTGCCATCTAGGTTTGTGCACGTGCACTCTCTGAAGTTCACACAATGACAAAATTGCCGAAAAGTGCATTTCTCAGAGCGCATCTCTGTGGTTAAGCAGCATGTGACTCTATAGACTGATGTATTAATTATTCTTCCACTCCAGTATTTAAATATATTTAGTATCACTTCTATGTATAGGAATTGATTTACTTCAGAATTTAAGTATACACTTTAAAATATTCGAGTCCTCAGTCAAAAAATATATGTATTAAGGACAATCATTCAGAAACTAGTAGAAAGAAAAACAGATGAAAAACTAAAGAAAATAGCTGTCCAGACCCAGGGGAGGCTCCTGTGTTGAGGCCACAAAGTCTAGCCGTCAATTCAAGCTGCTCCTCAGGAGGAGCAGAGGCCAGTCCCCAGGGGAGAGACCCAAGGGTCCCGGGGTGTCTGGCTTGACCTAGCATCACTAGGGAAAGTTAACTGGGGAAGATTTGGGAGTGAAACAGTGGGGAGGGAGGCACAAGGTAGCTCAGGGGCTGTAGAGGCCCACTCACATGGGAAAGTTGAGGAGCAGGTGCTGAGGGCTCTGACAACAAGCTGAGACAGGTAACTTCCTCCCACCTGACCATCTATAGACTGATGAATAAGCCTCCACAACAAATATCCTGCTCCTTCTATAAAGTGCCAAAGGCACTTTGCCCTGGACATCTCCAGGGCCCTTTCAGGACACAGACACTTGGCCAATGGAGTCATTATGTTCAGCTCTGACCATCACTGAGAGAACCTGGCCTACTCTTGGCCTGGGAAGCTTGGGGCTACACCACCACTCCCTGCTCACACCAGGGTTTTCCAGGACAGACCTCCTGTGTGTAAGGCCTGGAGCCAGAATATAACAGGGTCTGAGAGGACAAATGTGTTTCGGCTCCTGCTCCCAGCCCCCCAGTCACACCACTGTCTCAAGGGTGGGTGAGCTGGCCCCTCCCTGTGATGAGGACACCTTAGCCTTGCCCTGGTCAGCCTTTTACCTCCATCTGATTGGCCTGAGAAATGAGATTTGCCCAAGTAAAAAGAACTTGTCCAACACAAGGAATTGAGCCTAAGCTTTTGGGACTGAAGGTCATATCAGGATAGGAATGAATTCACCAAGTGGTGGCACTTCCCTTTGAGGGCCCCTGAAACTTGGCTCCTGATTTCAACTGTGCACAATTACTGAGCACTCTTTGTCTGATATCATGCAAGGCAGCTCCATGAATATTCATATCATCTTCATTTTCCTAATGATACAGTGAGTTACAAACTATGGCTTCCCTCATTATACAAAAGAAGAATCAAAGCACAGAGAGGTGAAGATGCTGGACCAGAGGTGGGATTCTAACCCAGGTATGTGACCACCAGGAAAATCAGATCCATGCACACTCACTGGGGTCTGCCCGAGCCCATGTCCACCAGCTTTCTCTAGGCCACATTCTGGGCCTCACCCTGTAACCAGACAGGACTTGTTTTCTTGGGATACTGCACAAAAATGCAGAGTCTCATTGCAGCTCACTGAGCCAGGCCCAGCCAGAAAACCAAGTCCTTTCGAGGTTTCCCTGTTGCCTCCACCTTGGCTGAAGCTGCTGCTTTCCTGGAAACAAAGACCTCAGGGCCCAGCAGTGGCCTCATTTAGGAATTGGGCACTGGCTGACTTTTTTTTTAACTTCTTTGGTGAGATCCTACATAAAGTTCTTAACCCTCTCAGTCCCAGGCAAGCCACACAGTTGGTCACCACAGCAAGAAAGCCAGGTGGATGCACACACAGCACCTTCTAGAATTCAGCCAACAGTAGCAAGGCACAGAGTGCCTGCAAGGGCCTCAGACTGTGGTCAGAGTATAGAGCTCTCGCCCAAGGCTCCGGAGGGCTCAAGGCTTAAGTTCCTCCATCTGACACCTGAGGACATTCTCATTCCCTGAAGAGCAAGGCGACCTCATCCACTGAGTATCATCATGGCAGTGTCAAGTACACCACCTCTTAGAGAAGCAACTGTGCAAAATATGGCAACTCACAGAAATGTTTACATCCTTTCACACACCTTTTGCCTCTCTTGGGATTTATCAATTCCAAGGTGCTACCCCAAGGGAAATGGAAAAGTTCTCTGCAGAAACATGTGCACCGCAGGACTGTTTAACATGGAAGCAACCTCAGTGCTGAAACAAAAAGGGAGCGGTAAACCAGGGATGCTGCATCACTAGCAGGAATCATATGCTGCAGCCCTTGGAAAGGTCTGCTGGGGCTTGTGGCCATTCAAACCAGCATGGGAAAGACAGGAAACAAAGCTCCTTGCTGTGATGGAAACACGAAGAGGTGCTGCTACAGAGAAAGACTCATGAGACAGGGAAAGATGGTAATGACAGTTGTTCTGCTTGGAGAGATAAGAGGTAAATTCTTCTGCATTTCATCAGGCGGTGTACACCACAGTAGTAGTATTTTTCACATACAAAAAAGCAATTAATAAATGAGAAAACTTGAGTAGCAGTCTCCACAGCCCCTCAGGCAATTAAATCAGCAATGTTCCCATTGGTCCCCATGCAGAATGAGTGCCTGTGACCTTTCCTGTATATCCCTCAGATGCCCATAAACTTCCTGCAATGTAGCAGTCTCCTGGCAATGCAGGGATGGAGCCAGGTCTCCTGACACCTGGGCCAGTGTCTCTCCCACTACCAGCCTTCATCCCTCCAGCTCTCCCTGTGGCATCAAGGTTCACACCTGGTGCACTGGTCAGAGATCTAGGCTGCAGTCAAAGAAACCAAAACTGCTGACTTACTCAGAGAAGGAATGCCTAGAGAGTATATTGAATAGCTCACAGTCATAGCAAATGACTAGGCAACCATGATTAGGCAACCAGACAAAGAAAAAAAAAAGGTGGTGAACAAAAATGCTGAGAAGTCAAAGCTGTCACAAGCAAAACGGGGAGACATCTGCTGCAGACACAGCCCTTGCAGATCTCTCCTGCCACGGTGGCTCCTGGACTCTTGAATCCATGGCTGCTGCCAAAAGAACCTCTATCCTTTTACCTGTGTGTCACCACCTCTAGATCAAGGTCCTGGTTAGGAGCATTCACTTAGTCAAATCCTGGTCACGCACCTCTGTCATTTCTTCATGGCAGCAGCAGCTTCCCAAGTGGAAGACCAAGCTTGAGTCCTGCCAAGACCCACACAATGAGGGCGGAGCTGGTTCTTTCTAGAAGAGAAGGATTTGAAGGGTTCACGACAAACACTCCACAAAGGTACACTACCCATGTACACTCCATTCCCCACTCTAGTTTCTCCTTGCTGTTCTCTACCTGTGAGAAGTCAGGCCTGCAAACTTCACTCAACAGACCTCATTATTACAGAATCCAGCACAGGTAACCATGGGTCAATACGTTTCCCAGATCCAGGACCAAGAACTGAGTATAGGTCTAGCTTGAGGGTCTATCAGAGGTGCTCCCTCTCTAGAGAACCTGTGCCAGCAGCTACAATAAAACCCAGGCCCAGTCCTTCCATCTCTCCTAGCTGGTTTCCTCTGGGAGGCCACTGAGCCTGCACCTGAGGGCCACACCTCCCCTGCAAAGCCTGACTCCATGAGGGCATTAAATCCTTATTTCTCAAATCCATTCTTTTCAGGAAAAAATATGGACATGTCCTGGTTCCAAGTGGCCCACATGAAAGAGGAGGGGATAGTCCTGGAGAAGCCAGCCAGGATGGAGCCCCACTATGCAGTCTTGGAGAACCCTAGCTTCTCCCCCATCGGAGTTCTACTGAGAATTATCCACGCTGTCCTGCCCATTCCCATCACCTCCAATGTGTGTTCTACCATCACCTCCAGCATGAGGAAGTGACCTTCCACCTCTACCTGATTCCCAATGACTGCTCCATTCGCAAGGTGGCACCAAACCAGAAAGGCCAGGCCAGGGTGGGCTGACAGAGACATGACAGGTGTTGCGCGTGGGTCACCGGCCAGCAGTGACCACGGAACGCTGTGGATGGCTCGACGATAAACACGTGAGAAAAAACAACACATGCACAGAGACAGACTAGTTTCTGTGGGGAAGTAGGGACGAAATGGCCACCCCCCCCAGTGGGGAGAGCGCCGATTTACAGTCCATACCTGCTTTTATTGGGCTCATTCTGCATAATAATTCAGGTAAAGTACAGTACTCATTCGGGGGAAGTAAGAAACTACAGAAAACAAAGAACTCTGCCAGTCTATTGAGTTGGGGGTCAAAGAGCTGTAAGACTGAGGAACAAAATAACTTCCTCCTAAGACCCTTCTCATTCAACTGAGAGCATTCTAAACAAAGAAGGTTTCACAGTAATTTACATGTTCTTTCTTAGGCCTGATCACCCTGGGGAATCCGCACTTCTCAGTACCGAGCTGCACCACCCTGTCATTGTTTCAGGCTTAGGTGGAGCAAGGGAACTAAGGCAACCGAGAGATAAGGAGATTTTCTTCCAGACGCTGAGAACTCAGGCTATGTCAAAGCTGAGGAGTGAGGGTCCATCACCCCCTTTTGCTGCAGCCCCCCAAGTCCTTCTTTTGGGGGGCCTCCCAAAGTGATCGTGCCTGGCTTAGGTCGTTCCCCCTGTGGGGAATCTTACCCATCTTTGGCTAACCGACCAAGCTTTTTGGGGTTCAGTTATGAATAAAGCAGCAGAAGCAGCATTCCTGCCAGGAAGACAAGCTTTTGCCTCCTTGCTGGCTCACAGTTCCAAGGGCGTTCCCTTAGCCTTAGCTTAGGCGGGGGTTTCAGCTTCTGATACCAGTCAGGGCGGTTCCCAACAGACAGGCACCCACACAGCCCTCTCGATGGGTCAGCTGGGCATACGATTAACCTCTTAAAGAGCAGGAAAATTTAAAGATATGAGTAATCCTGCCCCTCCTTAGCCATGGACTGGTCTCCTGGGCCCCTAAGTCCTACCTCAGCCAGGTTCACTGCTCCCTCACTCACCATGGACACATCACTCATCAGTCGTCACTCACACTTCATCAGCCTCTCTCCAGGGTCAGAGGAAGGGGGGTTCCATACCCAGGGCTGTCCCCATCTTCCATCCTCACTTCTTTTTTATCCTTGCCATAAATCTGGTCCTGCACATGGCAGAGGCAAACTGTGGGCCTCTCCATGTAGCAGTCAGGGCGGGGCAGGGTGTGGGGGGTGCAGGTAAGCAGGGCATCAATATGCCATGGAGGGTATAGCCTCCTCCATACACAGAAACTTGTGGAAGCACCACCTCACTTTGCTCAGACAGGATTCCACAGGGCAGAATCTCTGAGCCAGATCCAGACCGTCCTCCCTGATCAGTGTTCTCTGTGCTCCTTAGGCCATAGATGATGAAGAAAAGACCTTCCAGTTTGTGCAACTACACAAGCCGCCTCCGCTGAGCTCACTCTATGTGGGCTCCCGATACACTGTGTCTGCTTCACAGGAGATGGAAGTAATTTCTCAGGTGAGCAGCCCCAGTGTTCCCCCTCCCTGAGGTCAGAGGTCATGCTTGGGCATAGCTCTGGGGCAGGTCTCAGGCTTTCCCAGGACAGGCCCATTTGGGGTACAGCTGACAGCTAGTGGGGTTTGGGGTGAGAGGGAAGGCTTCAAAGATTGGGAGAAAGACAGCTGGTAGGAGTGAGGGTCACATTCAGGACAAGAACAAGAACAGGGTGGACTTAGGGAAACTGAGAAGGGTTGGAGTCCAGAGAGTTGATGCTCTCCAAGTACAAGCATCAGGAACACACCCATAGTGAACACACTAGGTCCGTTCTCATTGCAGCCTGAGAACACACACCAGTGGGAACCGTGGGCCTCTCAGGACAGGGTCTCAGAAAGAAGCTATTTCTGATTTGGGATGTGGCTGGGTAGCCTGGAGGAAGATCCAAGGAAATGGGGGTTTGCTCTCAACGTGCTGTTGTCAAAGGGCAGGGAAATTCGGTCGTTGGGAGCCTCAGTGACTTTGTCTCTGGGGAGGGCAGACTCAGCCAGCACAAACCATAATTTATGAAGCAGCAGTAGCAAGTTCAGAGTGGTGGGATGGTGTTTGTCATTTTGTGGGCTGCCCAGCACCCCGTCTGAAAGGGACACTTGGAGATTGTGTGTGTCTAGCAGGAGGACAGCACGGCCAGGGTGGCAGCACAGATTCATTTTAACAACACTGAGGTCCAGCTGTGAGCATCAGACCAGCTCCTGGACCTCGGGGGCTGCCTTTGTCCTCTCTGTCTCTACTTCTCACCAGAGGTGGAGGCGGTCAGGGCACTGGACACTCAGCTGTGATATCCCCATTTTCACCGCACCCCAGACTATGCTGCTCAGAGTTAGAGTGTCCACTGAAAGACAGTCTGTAGTGGAACCAGCGTCAATCTTTTCCCTCCTGTTCTCAGATGAGTGCTCAAACTCTCCTAAGTGGAGATGGCAGATGGAGTGGATGTGCAGTGGTCAGGAGGGGGTGATGTGTGTCCTTCCAGTGGGGACACATGAATCCAAGGATGAATACACTACATTTTCCTGCTGTATTGGTTGTTAACAAGGGAGGAGAGACATGACTCAGTCAATCAACAAACATTTACCGATTGCCAACTACATGCTGGCTGCAGTTGGGACAGTCATTGAACAAGACAGAGAAGGCCCTGCCCTTGGCATCATGACACCCTGGTGGATTGAGACCTAAATAAATAATTGAAGGATTAGTGACAAAAAACATAAAGCACTGTGGGAAAACACAGCAGACCATATGAGAATGTAACTCAGGCTACTATACACCAGGTCATCTGGGAAGTTGTGTCTTGGGAGGTATCACTGAGGTAGCCACATCTGAGCTGAGACCATAATCTGGCCTTGCACGTGGGCCAGATTGTAAGAGTGTGTAAGAGTGACAAGAAGGGTTCTGGTGGGGGGACATCTGTGGTAGCGTCCTACAGGAACAGAAGTAGAGGAGCAGGCACCCTTGACACCTCCAAGTGACAAATTGGAGGTCAGTGTGGCAGAGCTCAATGACTGCAGCAAAGAGAGGAGGTGGATGGGGTCACACAACAGACAGAGATCTCCTGGGGCCCATCGATCATGTTGCTCTGGTGTGGAGTTTGGATTTTGTTCCACGTGTAATGACAATTTCTTAAAGGTCTGACTTGTAATACGAGAGCTATTTAGTTTCATGCAGATGCTTCTGGCTGCTGGGTAAGAATGGGTGATAAGAAGTTAGGAGTGAAAACAGAAAGTCAAAAGGCTATTGGTATAGGGCAGGCAGGAGCTGATGGAGGCTTGACTAGGGAGGTAGCAGTGGAGATGTGTTGGGAACCGCCCTACCTGGTATCAGAAGCTGTAACCCTCGCCTAGGCTAAGGCTGAGGGAATGACCTTGGACCATAAGCCACCAAGGAGACAAAAGCTTATCTCCCTGGCAGGAGCACCACTTCTGCTCCTTTTACTTCACTCTTCCTGGCCCCCAATGCTTGGTCAGTTAGCCAATGACGGGTAAGATTCCCCAAGAGGGGAACGACCTAAGACAGGCATGATCATGTGGGAGGCCCCCCGAGGAAGGACTTTGGGGGCTACAGCAAAAGGGGATGATGGATCCTCCCCCTTCGGCTTTGACACAGCCTGAGTCCTCATTGTCTGCGAGAAAATCTCCTAATCTCTTGGCTGCCTTACTTCTCTTGCTCCACCTAAGCCTGAAACAATGACAGAGGGTGATGCAGCCCTGTGCTGGAAAGGGCAGGTTCCCTGGGTGATCAGGCCTAAGAAAGAATGTAAAATCCTGTGAAAACTGCTTTGTTTAGAATGCTCTCAATTGAATGATAAGGGTCCAAGGAATAAGTAAATTTGTTCCTTAAAGTTTTTACAGCTCTTTAGCTATCTGACCCTGACTCAAAATAGGCCCTCAGAGTTCCTTGTTATTTTATCTTTACTTCCCAGCAATGAATAATGAGCTTTACCTGAATTCCTGTGTAAAGGAACACAATAAAGGCCATTGAGGAAAAGGGTCTTGGCCCTTCTCCCGCCACAGAGATAAAGATTAGTTGATGGATTCAGGGACAGATTGGAGGAAGAGCCTACAGGACTTGGTAGAGTCCTGTTGGGAGAGAAAGGTAGGAGGTAGGTATGAGGCTTAAGTAGGAACGTGAGTGCTCAGTGGGTTGCAGTGTCACCTAATGAGTTCGGGCTAACTACAGAGGGAACAGGTTTGAAATTCTCAGGATCCATCGAGAAAACAGGCTGTGGGCTGGAGAAATGAGGATTTGGGGTCATGATGGGGGAGACGAAGGGAGAAAGATCTGGTTTAGGGTGTGTGAGCACTACACTGCGGATGAGTCCTGACTCTTCCATGGGGCACCCAGCTGTGTCCTCTTTGTTCTGGGTCAGAATTCGTGGGAGAGGAGGAAAGGAGTAGAGCCTGAGTTGGTGATTAATTTCAGTACAGACCATCTAAGAGTTTCCCTGGGGCTGAGCAGGACCAAGAAGATGTCAGGTGGAAAGAGACCTGACTTGCAGGATGAATGGTGGCTTCTCACACAATATCTCCTCCTACAGGAACTGGAGCTCTGCTATCAGAGCCCTGTGGAAACCCAGCTTTTCTCTGACTTACATGTTGGGCATTTGAGGTCAAAGATCAGGCTGTACCTAAGACACAAGGAAGATGGAACTCTTCCTTGTGGGAGACCTTGGTGAAACCAGGTAAAGTCAAGATAAATGCAGGGAGCTCAGAAAGTAGTTATAGTGTGTGTGTGTGTGTGTGTGTGTGTGTGTGTGTGTGTGTGTAAGAGAGAGAGAGTTTATATTATTCCAACTTGCTGATGAGAATAGCCAAGAGAAGTTAAAATTTCTAGTTACATAAAAATAGCATGACCAGTATTTAAACTGAAGATAATCTGACTCTGAACTCCATTCCCTCTCCCATGCACCTTCATGTCTCCACACTGCCCTGTGTTAACATGGTTTGATACCCATAAAGCCTCTGGCAAATTTTCTCATAATGGATGGATGTGAGTTGAAAGAATAAGAATGGGATGATAATATGATTGTATGAATTAAGCCAAGTTTGGCAAGAGCAGATACTCTACCCAGGGTCCTTAAGCTTCCTCATGGTAGACAAGAATTAAATAAAAAATTTTCAGAAATGAACCACACTTTACAATCCTTAAATGAGCACTGACTCCCCCAAGAATGTGCCCTAAACATTTCTTTAAGGTATAACTAACACTTCTCTACTGTTGAAATAGTAGAAGTTGGATCTGCCTCCTGAGCTGCTACCTCAGCTTCCAGGTGTGGAGAAAGGGAAGGGTTTTACTCAGTCTCACTTGGGCACAATCACAGGTGTGCATCACCAGTCCCAGCATCAGACCTCGGTTTGAATCCCACTCTGGCACTTACTTGCTGGGTGATTTGAGGGAAATTACTTAACTCATTTGACTCTCCAGTTCCTCATTTATAAAATGAAGACCATAATATCTAACTTGTACTATTAAAGAAAAAATTAAACTATTGATGTATTGAATATGTTATCTCATGCTGTAGTTCTTCATACGTAGAGTAATATTGTTATTTTCTCTCATAGTAAGCCAGTGTCTTTCTCTCTTCAGACTTAGTTCTGGCCCTTATAGCTGACAGAGGTTCTTACTCCATCCCCAGAAGAAAAACTTCGCATGCCTACAGACCGACCCTGGCCTCCCTTAAGTCTCCTACTGTATAAGTTAAACACCTCTAATCCCATCCATCATTCCTCTTATATTCTGGTTTTTCAAAACTTTGCCATCCCAGCCACCTTGCTCAGCAGATGTGCCCATTTGAGGATGAGTCTGGATGGACTCTAAGACCATCCAGTCAACATGGAGGACATGGAAATCCTTCTCTCTCCATCCACACGGACACAGTGCTCCCAGCACCAAGCAGGAGCTCCCCTGTGCTTGAGCCCACCTCCCACACTGTCCACTCACACTGAACTTGAGTGGCCCAAACTCCCAGGTGGTGTCCACAGGAGCTGCTGTAGACTCACGCATCTTCTCCTTATGCAAGTAATTGTAATGCCCTTCACTTCTTCTTTTTCTTTGCATGTAATTGTAACACGTTCACTCCTGGTTACTGTTGTTTGTTTTTCCAATTGAAATTGACACATTACTCCCAGCGCTAAGATTTTCTTCATATTGATTCTTGATTCTGACCTCAAATCTAAAATATACAGTGCAAAGTAAACCCCTAGTGGGTAGATCAGAGGAGAGTAATTGGGGGGAAATGAGGACAACTGTAATTGAACAATAAAAAAAAGAAAAAGAAAAACAGTATAAGTCTAGAAGGCCAAACTGGAACAAGGAGGTTGACTTCCACTCAGAAAATGAGATCTCACAGTTGAAACTATCTACCAAGGACTCGGTTATTCCTCCCCCAGGGTTCCATTCAGGCCAACATTAAAGTAAAACATGTCCGCAGTGTTCAGGTAGAAATTATTCCCTCCCTCTCTCTTTCTCTATCTCTCTTAGCATGGCCTCTGGGCCTCAGTTTCCCCATATGCCTGAGCAATGGACTCACCTACAATCTTTCCCTAAATTCTGTTAGAATGAGTCTGTAGCTTGTTCTAAGAACCCAGTAATCTCAGCAGTGATACACATGTCGCAGTTTAAAGGCTTCCTGTTTGTGTTAATAACTACCACTGTCACAGAAGCTTCTTCCTATCTATTTTGCTCCAGGAGACCGCAGACCTGAAGCTACTCTGGTCCCTGCATTCCAAATAGGTCAGTAGCAGCTGTTGGAGACCACAGGAGCCATGGCTGGTCTGGGGTGTGCTCTCTGCTCCTGGAGGGGAGGGAGAAGAGAAGGAAAGGAATCCTTTGCAAACTTCTCCAGGCATCTGGCCTTGGAGAGTGGAGTGTGTCTCTGGGCAGAAATCCTTTCTTGTCTGTAATCTTGCCCTTGGAGATCCTGACACCTTCCAAAGAACAACCTCAAATGCCTCCATCATGAACCCAACCCCACACTCAACTCCAGCAGAAGGCTGGGCTGGAAGCTGACATGAGGGGGACAGAGGCATGGACCATGTGTCTGGTGATCCATGTTTTCACAGGGTGGGGGCACCCAGGGAGGCAGAAGGTGAGTGCAGGGTTAGAGGTGAGGTATCAGAAGTAGAGGCTGTAGTGGTAGTGGAAACTCTTTTTTATTTGTTGCCAACCTCATCTTCACCCCCAGATGCCCCAGCTCAGCTGCACTTTGTGGACCAGCATTGGGAGCAGTTAGTGGTGCTACTGACTTCAGTGGACTGAGTCCTGTACAAGCTATATGGACAGGTGCTGAGTGATGAGCAGTATCAGGAGGTACGTGCTAAGCACACCAATCCAGCCAAGATGAGGATGCCGTTCAGCTTCAGGAACTCCTGGGACAAGAACTGCAAACATAAACTCTATCAAGCCCTGAAGGAGTCCGACCCTCACCTGGTTATGGATGGATATCTGGGAGGGGTGGGGCCATGGAGGAGAACCATGAGGGCTCCTCACTTGACTGGGAATTCTGACTCTCCTGACTGCTTTTAGGATCTCTGTTTCTTCACCTCTAAACAAATTGGCCTCTGACCTGCCTTCTATTATCAAGTTATGAAATGTCGGTGATGCACTTGCTGGGCATTACATGTCCAGGCCCAGAATTGCCCCGTGGGCACCCAGACTGTCTCCCTTGGCTTCTACAGGTCAGAGGTCCAGGTGGGATGGCAGCATCTCAGGAATGTGCATGTGCAGCTGGCAGGACACCTGCAAACCTTGTAGAAACCTCACCCATGCTCCCCGTCCAGTGGGCACCACAGCCAGGTTGAGAGTCCTCTCTGTGCCACTCATATGTGGGGAGAATTAGGGAGAAAATGCAGCTGGTACCTCTACTGGACACAGACCATGGAAGTGGAGATTTTGGAGGTTTTAATAGCTTGTAAATAAGGACAAAAACATATATTTTTTACTTGTCAACATTGAGCTTGGTTTTTCTGTTAGTTCAAGTTGTGCTTTGTGGTTGTTGAAGTTTAGCTGGATTCCTAGAGCCAGGAGAGGGTGAAGGAGGCTGCAGGGGGAATGGGGTCTAGGCCTCACTTCAATGACTTCTGCTGTGCACAGTGATTCCATGTCCTTGCAGCTGTTAGGCACCTCTGCCCAGTGCTCCTGGAGCACCCTGTGTCCCCCCACCCCATCAGATCACTCAGCACGTGGCATTGTCCCGACAGCTTTTCTCCTGGTCTCTCCACACTAGATGGTAAGCATCCTGAGGACAGGAGCCATGTCTAAGCAGGTTATTGCCAGTGCCTAGGGCAGTTCCTGGCACACAGTGGGTGTTAAGTGAGGGTTTATGAATAGGTAAATGATAAAGGACATTCCCCAAATATATCCTTTAATTCCCTTCCTGGCCACTATACTGTTCATGGAATTCAAAGACTCGACCCAATAATAATTCCTCTATTAGTAGGCCATCCCCTTTGGCCCCAGTGAATCAGTAATCTTAGAATTAAACCCGTTGGTGTTCAGTCATTTGCACCAATGTCATTCTCAACTGATGAGAGCAAAGCTCCACTCAGTTTACCCCATTGCAATACACAGCAGCCCAAATTTGTCATCCCTCCCCACTTTGTCCCCCTCCTCCCTCAGAGTTACTTCTCCTGCCACCTACCTGGGCCTCACCCATTCTCCTTACCCTCCACCACACAGCTAAAGGTGTCTATTCTATGGCCTCCCTGACTATGATGCTTGTTGTGAGGGTTAAATGACATACATGTATGAGGTCGGATCAGTGTTCGGCTCCAGCAGAATATGTAATGAGCTGTAGGCACAATCTTTCAGTTTCCCTGCTTACCGGGTGGGTGCAGAGGTCAGCATATCCCAATGCTCCACAACTATCCCAAGAGAGAAATCAGAAGGGGTTAGGGCACACACATCAAAAAATATTAATAACATTAAAGAAGGGAAAAGACAACCCCTGTCACAGCTGTCCCGACAGCTTCATGAACACAGGCACTGGAGCCACCTCGTAGACTCTGATACATTGCTCAGGCCACATGCTCACATGTTCCACACATTTAGCCGACTCTTCGGACCTTCCTCGGACTGAGGGAGCTCCTGAACTTTGGATCTGAGTCTCGGAGATGTCTGCTAATGAATGTGGGGTTTAGCGGGACACCTGTACTTGAAAAGAATGTTCTTTTCCTGAGATTCAGGGAGCTGTGGCTGCTTTCTGGTCCCAGGTAGGATGAGCCTGTGCAGAAGCAGAAATATCACAAGGACTCTGCACCCAGGACTCTGGTGCTCCTCCTTTAAGGACAAGGAAGCAGCACAATGAATTGCTATTTAAATGTAAACCAGACCAGCTGCCCTGTGGGCAGTTTTCTGCTGCATGTGGCAGGAATATGACTGCATTCTGAATTTGAAGTCCTCATGTTATTAAGAGACAAAAGATATGCCAGTATGTCACAGAGCTTGTTTCCTCACCAAACAGCCAGAGCCCTCCTGTAAATGTGTGAGAAGCATGGAAGAACATTCTCAGGACAAACCTATTTGCCTTGCAATGGGCATCACATTGCACAGGACAGAGCCCATGTATACATTCTAGTTTACTTCATTCTCAAGGGCAAATCCAGATCCTCCTAAAGAAGCTCTGCTCTTCTCCACAGGAAGCTAATGGTGGGGCCTGGTTGCTCAGGGCCTGTCCCAGACACTGTCCTCCAAGTTTTAACTCCCAGCTGGGGCTGTGATGGTTGTCGGGGCCACAGGTTCACAGGGTCATGGCAGGCAGGGTGTCTGGGTCAGCCTCTCCTTCCTGCCACGCCACCTCTGTTGAGGCAGGTCAGTGAGAACCTAGAAAAACTCCTTGACAGTGGAATGAGGGAAACAGAGAAAAAGCAGTTAAATGAACAGCTGAGCAATTAAAGCCAGATAAGAAATCACAAATTCCTACCCTCCCTAACTAAAGCCACTTTGGAGCAGATGGTTCACAGCTCTCCTCCCGAACCAGACACTGGGTACCCTGAATCACCTTAGTCAGGGAGAGAGATAGCACAGACCCAGTTTGTGCCATTAGTGACAGTGAAACCCCTAGATGAATAAAATCAGGAGAATTTAAAAAGTCCAATCAGATTCAGACAAATGCAACATAGAGAGGAAGCTGAGCAGAGAATGACCCCACACCCCACTATACCTCACTTTGATGCATCAGCATATTATAGGACACACCTGGGAAGCTGATGAATGTTGTGATTGAGACCTCCCCTAAAATTCTCTCCTGCAGGCAAATACCCTCAAGGCTAAAGACCCAATGTGCACCTTTCACCTTCTACCACTTTTACTCAGGCACATAATTTTACATTTTTTCTCCAAAGCTCTGAAAACCTCCTCATGCCTAACTTTTCAGGGAGCCAAAGCAGCCCCACCTGGGCTCCACACTGTTACCCTGACTTCCTTTCCTGAGTCTAGGTAGCCCAGTCTGGACTCAGTGCTGTTACTGTGTTTGAGCTTCCATCTTTTTTTTTTAATATAGTTCATTGATTATGCTATTACAGTTGTCCCATTTCCCCCCTTCACTCCCCTCCACCCTGTACACCCTCTCCCACCCACTTCCCCCCTTTTAGTTCATGTCCATGGGTCATACATATAAGTTCTTCAGCTTCTTCATTTCTCATACTATTCTTACCCTCCCCTGTCTATTTCCTACCTACAATCTATGCTACTTATTCTCTGTACCTTTTCCCCCTCCTCCTCCTCCCACTCCCCTGTTGCTAACCCTCCATGTGTTCCATTTCTGTGGTTCTGTTCCTGTTCTAGTTGTTTGCTTAGTTTCTTTTGGTTTTGCTTTAGGTGTGGTTGTTAATAATTGTGAGTTTGCTGTCCTTTTACTATACATGTTTTTTTTAATCTTCTTTTCTTAGATAAGTCCCTCTAACATTTCATAAAATAAGGGCTTGGTGATGATGAACTCCTTTAACTTAACCTTATCTGAGAAGTACTTTATCTGCCCTTCCATTCTGAATGAAAGCTTTGCTGGATAGAGCAATCTTGGATGTAGGTCCTTGGCTTCGATGACTTGGAATTCTTCTTTCCAGCCCCTTCTTGCCTGTAAGGTCTCCTTTGAGAAATCAGCTGACAGTCTGATGGGAACCCTTTCCTTTGTAGGTAATTCTCTCCTTTTGCCTTGCTGCTTTTAAGATTTTCTCCTTATCTTTAATCTTGGGCCAAGGTAATTATGATGTACCTTGGTGTGTTCCTCCTTGGGTCCAACTTCTTTGGGACTCTCTGAGCTTCCTGCACTTCCTGAAAGTCTATTTCGTTTGCCAGAATGGGGAAGTTCTCCTTCATTATTTGTTCAAATAACTTTTCACTTGTTGCTCTTCCTTTTCTCCTTCTGGTACCCATATAATTTGGATGTTGGGGTGTTTAAAAATGTCCTGGAGGTTCCTAAGCCTCTCCTCACATTTTTTTGAATTCCTATTTTTTCATTCTTTTCTGATTGAATATTTCTTTCCTCCTTCTGGTCCATTCCATTGATTTGAGTCCCAGTTTCCTTCCCATCACTATTGGTTCCCTGTACATTTTCCTTTATTTCACTTAGCATAGCCTTCATTTTTTCATCTAATTTGTGACTAAATTCAACCAGTTCTGTGAGCATCCTGATTACCAGTGTTTTGAACTGTGCATCTGACATGTTGGCTATCTCTTCATTACTTAGTTGTATTTTTTCTGGAGCTTTGGTCTGTTCTTTCCTTTGGGCCATTTTTTTTTCTGTCTTGACGCACCTGTGACATAGTGAGGGGCAGAGCTTTAGGTGTTCACCAGGGTGGGGCAACCTAGTTGCTGGGTTGTGATGCTGTGTGTGGGGCAAGTGTTGGAGAAGGAACAATGGTGCTTGCTCCACTCTCTGCCGGATTTCAGTCACTTTCCCCAATTCCCCCAAGCAAATTGGGCCCTTCTGGTGCTGATTCCCATGTGGGTGGGTTTGTGTACGTTTGAGGACCCTGTGGGTCTCTCCTACATACTCTCCTGTGAGGCTTGGAGTTTCTCCCAGCAACCCAACCCCCACAGGTGTTTTCAACTGGTGTTTTGAGGCTTTATTTCCCCACGCTGGGACCCTGGGTTGCTCTGTCTGTCTTGCTCCCCAGTTTCACCTGGTTTATCTGCGTGTGAATGTGGGACCATCTGGTCAGCCAGACTCCTTGTGCACTGTGTCTTGCTCCACAATCCACCACTTTGCTGGGTCTGCCAACTGCTGCCTTTAGCACCCGAGGTCCACCAGCCACTGCTTTGCCACTACCCCCTCAGGCTGCTTGCCCAACTCCACCCCTCCTACGGGCTGGATGAATGTGCCTACTTTAACTCCTTGGTTGTTGGACTTCCACACTGTTCGATATTCTGTCAGTTCTGGTTATGTTTTTAAATGTTTTTTGTCCTTATTTTGACTGTGCGAGGAGGCACAGTGTATATACCTATGCCTCCCTCCTTAAGGAGAATCTTTAAAGTAGAGGATTTCAAGCCTGTCAGACAATAGAATGCCTTCTTGGATTTTAGAATAGGCTTTAAAGAAATTCCTACAGCACAAAAAACTTTGGCCACCAGAACAAAACCTTAACTTAGTCCAACTGCCAGAAAACATATTTGAATCCATAATTTTACCTTTGTTTTGTATGATTGTGATATCTGTTTATGTATGTCTCTGTTTGTATATTACTGATAAGGTATATTTTGCCACCAGGTAGTATTGCCAACATATATTCGTAAATTCACATTTAATTGTAAAAGGGCCCTATTTCATTGGCTTAACACGAATGAGTTCTCAAAACATCTGAAGAAATAACAGAAAGTAGCACAATTGCTTTTCAGGCACATGAGATCTAGGACTCATCTTTCATAAACAAAAACTAGCTTAAGGAAGCTGTTTCAATTAAGAAGGACATGCAACTGTCCAGTGCTCTGCTAGCTTTGGGGTTAGCTGAGCAGATGGGGAAATAGAGTTTAGAGACCTTAGTGTGTCATTTTGAAAGGCTAGCAGCCAATTCTATGTGCATGAGGGGCTTCTCATGCAACCTGCATTCAGAGAGCAGCCTGCACTAAGCTGCCTGCCTCCTGGACTGAACTCCCTGCCTGCACTGTGTTCCTGCTGTCTGAGCCAGCCCTTGTAAAGGAGCTCCTGGATTCCTATTTCAGCCAATAGGACTGAAGCTTTCCCTGTCCAATCGGAGCTGCTACAGCTATATCTTCCATTGGCCTTCCTTGGACCTTAGATGTCAGCAGGCAATCAGAGGTGACTCCATTCTGACAGGACAGTACTTTTGGATCAATCAAACTGTGAGGATTTGTAGACCTCATTTGCATGAAGTCAATCAAGGACCAGGGCCAGGAACTTCTGTCCATGGAAGTCACTTCCCAGAAGCTCTGGGAGTACACTGTGTTTTCCCACCAAAGATCTGCTTCCCTGGCTGGAGCTCAAACAGCAGTGCCAGAGCAGAATGAGCAGACCACTGCAGGCCAGAGCAGACCTGCACAGAGGAGGGCAGAGCAGACTGCACAGAGCCAAACAGTAAGGGACATATCACATCTCTCTAGTTGGAGAGGACCAGGCCCCAAGGCCATTTGGCCATGGCCTCCTCACAGGCATGTTTTTTTCACAGCCGATCTGTATCACAATTGAGCTGTTTTGCACTGAACACAGTTTCTTTTCCTGCACCTCAAATTGGTATTCCCCTTGGCATTGAAATGATGCCAGTGACCATCAGTTGGCACTAGGTCCAACATGCAAACAAAATGGACAAAAACTGTAAGAAAGAAGGTCCATATGTGTCCGTGGAGTAATAGTTGTTCCAGGATGGTTATGGCTCGGCCTGAGCTGAGCTGAGCATCAGGCTGAGCAGCTCTGAGAGATTAGGAACAGGTGTGTAGGTCCCAGGTCCATAACAGCCTCCTAACTATTTATAATGACTGTCTTAGCAATGCTTATTCCATTTTATTTTTCCTATTATCAGATGGTTTCACTAAACTGTAGAAGGTGCATAACCTCTGGATTCTGCTTCCAGGTCTCTGTCCCAAAACACATCTGCATTACCTTGGGAGGCACATGTGAGGCCTCTCAGGGCAGGACTTCTTTATGTGCATCCAATGTTACCTATCCAACAAGTTGGCATGTTTTAGAGTAAAACATATGTTGTGTTTTCCTCACTTTACAAACAAGATAAAGAGTAGGCATTGCCCAAGGTTGGCTGGTAGCAGAGGCAGCCTCAGGATCCAGGCCCAACAGATTCTAAACCCTTATACTTTCCATTGCATTGTCCAGCCTCCAGGTAGAGACAGTTGAACTGCAAGGCATCTTGGGGTCTGCCTAATAAACTGTAGGATGAGAATCAAAGAAGGAAAATCTTCGAGGAAGAGGCATCATCTGCATTGACCCTTAAAGAATGAGTAGGATGTTGGCAGGCAAAATAAGAAGAAAAGGGATGGGTCAGTATTCAGCACTGACCTATGGTTCCCACAGCTGTGCCAACAGCACCCATGAGATTTATGTGGTTTCATAACCATGAAATAGGCTTGTTTTCCCCAATTTACAGGTGTAGACACTGAGACCTGGTAGGTCACTGCCTTGCCCATAATTGCAAGACTGCTAAAGGCAGACCTGAGCCTACTGACTCCAAAAACTATATCCTTTCCTCCAACTCCATGGACCTAGAATGCAACAGATGCACTGAGTGAAAAAGTCCTTGGCCTGTGTGTGCAGAGACCTGGCTCCCCGCCCACTTAGCTGATGACCTGCTATGACATCTAACCAAGGTCCGTTGCTTCTCAGGGCATCCATACCGACTTCTGCTGGCCACCTAGTTGTGTCCTAAATTAAATGATTAGTCAAAGATTTCCAAACTCCATAGCTGATAGCTTTGGGCACTGAAGCTCCCATGTCATACCTACAGATCAGACACATAACCCCAATACAGGGACAGGTGTTTGGGCTTTGCCCTTGGCTGGGGAGGTGGGTGGAGAGGGATATTGAGGGGCACATTTCTCTGCTACTCTTCTGCTCTACCAGCCTCTCTTGCCTGACCTTGACCTCTAAGAAGGGGGTTTCCACTCAGAATTCTACTAGCACCCTTGTGCTATAACAAAAAATAAACCTTGTGTTATGTCCCATGTTCCTGGCACACAGCTGTGCACACCCTTGGGGTCTCTGGAATGATAAGAGTCCTCTGTATACTAGTGAGAGGAGTGAGGGCCTCTAGGTAAGTTCAGAACGGAGCCTGGTCACCAGAAAGACGAAAGCAGAGCCTACAGGGACAGGGGCTAGAGATTAACTCAGTCACCAAGACCACTGAGTTCAGATATGCCTAGTAATGAAACCTCCATAAAACCCTCTAAACCTCTCCCTGTGCTCCTCTTCCAGGTGGCTGTTCTTCTATCCTTTCTAATAAGCCAGTAAGTAAAGTGTTTTTCTGAGTTCTGTGAGTCATTCAAGCAAATTATCTGAGAGGGGGTCCCTAAGGCCTCTGGATTTTTTGCCAATTTGTACATAAAGGTGGATGACCTAAAAACTGTGGTGGGGAGCAGTCCTGAGGGACTGGACCCTTAAACCCGTGGGGCCTGCACTGACTGCGAGTAGTGTCAGAGTGAACTGAGCCATAGGACACCCAGCGGTGCCCAGAGCCAGGGTCAGCGTTAGTCAGCATTAGGAGGAAATAAAACAATATCACACCCCTCCTCCAGGCCTCACCTCCCCCCCACGGAGTCTCAGGGCCCTTCATGGAGGGCTCAGATGCAGCTGCTCAGCCCACCTCTAGGGCAGCACCTGTCACTCCTGCCAGGTCTGGCTGTTGAATGTCCTCCAGTGTGTTTGTTGGTCATTAAAACAATAACATTATATAATAATTTTAAAGGTTACTAATATCTTTTGCTTAATTTGAGCCTCTTGCCAAACCTAAATGGAATGTCCCATTTAATAAGTGAGCAAACTGAGGCTCAGAGAAATGAATCAGGCACCCAGGGGGTCTGTGCCCAGTGAGCAATGAGCTGAAGCTCCTTCTCCCTGGGCTTCTCCAGACCAGGTCAGTTCAAAGCATCCACAGAAACTGCTACACACAGGCAATCAGTTAGACAATGTGAGGGACATTGTCTGTCCCTCACAATGGGCTCCATCTGGCGTGCACAGCTCTGCCAATTCTACAAAACAAGCAAAAAACTCCCCAGAGGCCTGGTTTTGCATTGAGGCAGGGGCTGTTCTTCTTTCAGGTAGATGTTTACTACTTGAGAGCTGAGCAGCCCCCAAGGCAGATGGCCCCTGGACAGAATGCAATCTCAATGGCCCCTGCAGGGAGGCAGGAATGCACTGGGCCTCAGGAGCCCAGAAAACTATGAGAGGCTGGGAAAGCTGCTCCCTGACCCACTGTGGTACCCCAATAAGCAGCTGCCCTGTGAGATTTAGGGGGCCCACCCATCCTAAGACCTGTGCCTTGCCACACACCCAGTTTCCTGAAGAGCCTCAGCCCTGGCTCTGTGGGCAGGCTCTGGGTGATGGACATGCAGGGTGAGCATGTGAAGATGTGGGTCCCTCCGTGTTACTGGCCTGCACCCAGCACAGAGGCCCAACTGAACTTCTGCCCCTGGCCTGACTGCAGTGTGGCCTGTCTGGAGCTCTGACTCTAAATTCCTGCTTTGCCCAGCACTCTGCTGGCCCCTCCCCTCGCCTGGCCACACCCCCATGAGGTTTCCTGTAAAGGCCTTTGTTCAGTCCTGAGAGTGTTCTTCCTGCTTGCTGTCCCAGGCAAGGAGAAATCTAAGGAGACAGGAGTGTGCAGCTCAGAGCTAACTCTGCACTCTGAAAGCCCACCCTGTGCTCCCACACCACCCCCCAACCTCCTGTCAGCATCGCAGCACAAGGCTGCTTCCAGGACTCCAGGACCAGGGAGAAGGAAGACTGAGGAGCACAGAACAGTGAGTGTCCCAAACATCCCATCCCCCATCCCTCCCCTGCACTCCCCTGATGCCCCAGCCCTGACCCAGCTGCTCAGTAACCTGACCCCTCCCAGTGTCCCCAGCCCCTCTGTACTCTTCCTTCCAGTGCCTTTCCCTGCCTCTCCCCTCCACCTCCCTTCCCCCAAAACCATCCATTGGCAGATGCCCTGGGGCTTACAAAGTGGGTTCTCAATGCTGAACAGCAGTTTACCAGGTGATGATAACAACCCCAGTGGAGTCTTGCACTGGGAGATAGTTGGGCCCAAGGATGAGTGCTATTCTCTGCCTGTCTGATGCCGCTTACTGCACCCTCTCCACAGTGAATGTCCCCAAGGCCCTCCCAGCCTGGACTAAGAAGTCCAGTGGAGCAGACAGAGCCCATGCTTCAGATAAGCTCAAAGGAACAGAGATGGCCAATAGTGTCCAGCAGCAGCTGGCCCAAAACCTGCAGTTACTGATGAAGGAGCAGCTGAAGTTGTTCCAGCAGTTGCTGCCTGACCAGAATCTCCACAAGCAACCTCCTGGTGTGCCCACAACTCAGCCAGAGAAGGTGGATAGCATGGAGGTGGCCTCACGCCTGGTGGCTCAATACGGGGAGCAGCAGGCCTGGGACGTGGCCCTGCAGACCTGGAAGCTGATGGGCCTGAGCGATCTGTGTGCCCGAGTCCCGAAAGAGGAAGCCTTGGAGTCAGGTGGGTAGACAAAGTGCCCTCGGTGTGCTGTCCATCTTCTGCCTGCGACATGGACCCCCTGCCAGACCTTCCTCTGAACAGTGACTGAGGACTTCCTTGTTAGAGAGGGAGATCCAGGCTCAGGCTAGACTGGAGCTAAGAGGCTTGCTGTGGAAAGGGAGCCTCAGTGGACCTCACTTATGCCAAGGACATCCCTAGAAACCCATGTGGTCACTACAACACTAGGGAGGGAGAGCTCAGAGGACTCAGAGGGACCAGTGGCTGACACTCAGAAGGCACCTGCAGGAAGGATGTGGGTTTCACATCCACCTCCCAAGCGGGGACTTGCTGGGCCTTGTGCTATAAGCACAGAGGGGTGTTGGCAAAAAGCACCTTCCTTCCCAGAACCACCACAGTAGACAAGTGGCTTCACTACTCTCTACACTTGTCTCCCCATCTGTAAAAGTAGCGAGTAAGAGCCTACCTCCTGGGCTGTGGGAGAATCAAAGAGAGAATCCAGTGCCCATAACTTGTTCTGCTGCTACTCTTGCTGCTTCTGTGGATGTTACTACTGTTAGCAGCCTTGGGTGGCAGAGGATTTAGCCTCCTGTGGGGGGAGCTGAGGCACAAAGAGTCATGAGTTACATGGGGAGGGAGAGGCAGAGCCAGGACACAGATGCAAACTTCCTGGAGCCAGGTCAGAACCTGTGCCCGGCAGTGTCAGAGGGTACTTCTGCTTGAGGGGCTGGGGCAGGCTGCAGTGGGTGCACTGGTCCCTCCTGGCCTCTCTCAGTAATCAGGGTCTCTGCTTCCTGGTTCTTCCTGGTTGGAGGACCCCAGCATCAGTGCCCTGGCTCCTGCCCTCCTTGCTCACCAGCATCATCCTCCTTACCCTCTTCCCACAGCCTAGTCTCCCACCCCACTACCCACCCCCAGTTCCAAACAGACCTATCATACAGGGTTCCCCTCTGCCTCAGTGATGGAACGCTATGACCCTGAATCCTGGGGCCCCTCCAGGACTTAGAAAGAACTTGAAACTCTTGCCTGACAGATGGACAGAGCTGGAAAGAGGCTTGCTGAGTTGGCATGAAAGCCCCAGTTGGGTCTGCAAGGCAGCCAGTGGGTGTGCACCCAGGTGAGGCTGTAGTGCAGGAGGACCTGGGACAGGAAGCTGCATAAGGAGGACAGAGGAGCCAGGATGGGGTGGTGGGGCCAGTAGGCCTAGAAATGATCTTTCAGGAACATTGCAGAGTTGAGATCACATGCCCTCTGATTTGACAGATGGTAGACTGAGACCCATGCAGGCCAGTCAGTGAAACTGACCCAGCCAGGTGCCATATGTAACAGGGTCCTGACTCAGACGCAGCTCAGGTGCTGGTCTCAGTGATTCTGAAGTTCCATGGGGTCAGAGTGGTAGAAAGTTCCAAGGAGGATTCTGTTTTCCAGGTGAACCCCAAGAGGAGGGCAGGCTTATTCCTCAGCCCAAGCCTATTCCCTCTCCTGACTTCTATCATTTTGGCCTTCCTCACACTGAGTCACCAGGCTGAAATCTCAGCCGCACCCTGGCCTCTTTCTCTTTTCATTCCAGCTTCCAAATCCACACTCACACAGCACTTGGAAACAGAGCCAGGGCTGGGACCTAGAACCAGCGATTTCTCCCTCGAGTCTGCTGCTGCTTTGGGAAGGACCCCACCCCAGTTTCCGTGTCCCCTTCTCTCTTCCCCTTCCTCCTGTGCCCACTCTCACTCCTGCTGCTCCCAAGCCCTGGAGCTGATGGTCACAGGCTCAGGCTCCATTGTCTGATACAATTACAGCTAATCCTGCTCTCTTTCAGTTTCCGATTGCATTGAATATTTTTCCATCTGTTTCCTTTAGTCTATCTGTGTCCTTAAAGCTGAAGTGAGTCTCTTGTAGGCAGCAAGTAGTCTGGTCTTGGAGTTTATTGTTGGTTTGTTTTCATTTTTTTTATCCATTTATCTACTCTAGGTCTTGTGATTGGAGAATTTAATCCTTTTGCATTTAAAGTAATAATTGATAGGGAAGGACTTGTAAATATTCTTGTAGCTATTTTGTACTTCCCATATTCCTTCCTTCCTGTCTTACTATTTTCCTGTATGATTTGATGATTTTCTACAGTGGTAGCTCTGATTCCTTTCTCTTTCTCTCCTGTGTATCTGCTACAGGGTTTTGCTTTGTGTCCAGACTGACATTAAATATACTCACTACAGTCTGTGTTAACCTAACGGAAACTTAATTTCAATCATATACAAAAATTCTACGTATTTACTCCCCCCATATTTTATTATTTTGATGTCATATTTACATCTTTTGTATTGTATATCCACCATAAAATTATTTTAAACAGTTATTTTAAAGTATATTTTATTTATTATGCTATTTCAGTTTTCCCAATTTTTCCCCCTTTATGCCCCCTCCACTCTGCACCCCTCAACCCTTCAGAATTTTCCCCCTTAGTTTATGTCCATGGGTTGTACTGATAAGTTCTTTGAATTCTCTGTTTCCTATACCATTTTTTGACCTCTCTGTATCTATTTTAATCCTACCAATTATGCTTCTTCTTCCCTGTACCTTTTCCCTGCTATTCCTCCCTTCCCCCTCCCCACTGAAAACCCTCCATGTGATCTCCATTTCTCTGATTCTGTTTCTGTTCTAGTTGTTTGCTTAGATTTTGTTTTCATTGTCTTTCTTTCTTTTTTTCAGGTTCATTTGTTGATAATTCTGAGTTTGTTGTCATTTTCCTGTTCAAAGTTTTTGATCTTCTCCAATTTTTTAGATAAGTCTCTTTAACATTTCATATCATAAGGGCTTGGTGAGGATGAACTCCTTCAACTTGACCTTATCTGAGAAGCATTTTATCTGCCCTTCCATTCCAAATGAAAGCTTTGCTTGGATGTAGGTCCTTGCCTTTGATGACTTGGAATACTTCTTTCCAGCTCCTTCTTGCCTGCAAGGTTTCCTTTGAGAAATCAGCTGACAGTCTTATGGGAACTCCTTTGTAGGTAACTCCATTCTTTCTGCTGCTTTTAAGATTCTCTCTTTATCTTCAGTCTTGGCTTATGTAATTATGATGTGCCTTGGTGTGTTTTTCTTTGGGACTTTCTGGGCTTCCTGGACTTCCTGAAAGCTATTTCCTTTGCCAGAATGGGGAAGTTCTCCTTCATTATTTGTTCAAATAAGTTTTCGATTTCTTGCCTTTCCTCTTCTCCTTCTGGCCCCCCCATAATTCAGATATTGGAATGTTTAAAGTTGTCCCAGAGGCTACTAAGCTTCTCTTCTTTTTTTTTTTTTTTTTTGGTTTCTTCATTCTGTTCTGGTTGGATGATCATTTCTTCCTTTTGTTCCAAATCACTGCTTTGAGTCCTGGTTTTCTTCCTGTCACTGTTGGTTCCCTGTATATTTTGCTTTATTTCACTTTGGGTATCTTTCATTTGTTTTTTTCATTTTGCGACTAAGCTCAGTCAGTTCTGTGAGCATTTTGATTACCAGGGTTTTGAACTCTACCTCAGGTAGGTTGACTATCTCCTTATTGCTTAGCTCTCTTTCTGGAGTTTTGCTCTGTTCTTTCATTTGGGCCATATTTTTTTGTCTTAGTGCACTGGTCTGGTTGGTCTCATTGACTGCTTCTTTTTTTTTTTTCTTTTTTTTTTGTACCATCCTTGCATCCCTGGGATGAATCTACCTCGTTGTAGCATATGATCTTTTTTATTAATCATTGTTCATATACAGTTTTCTCCTTTTTACTCCCAATCCAGTTCCCCCTCCCACCCGCCCCCCTTCCCTCCCATTACCACCCTCCCCTTAGTCTATGACCATGTGTCCTTTAAGTTTGTTCCTGTGAACCCTTCCCACTGTCCCCTTAAATTCCCTCTTCTCTCCCCTCCGGTCACCATCAGCCTGTCCTCTATTTCAGTGTCTTTGGTTACATTTTGCTTGTTTCTTTGTTTTGTTATTTAGGTTCCTGTTAAAGGTGAGATCATATGGTATTTGTCTTTCACTGCCTGGCTTGTTTTGCTTAGCATAATGTTTTCCAGCTCCATCCACGCTGTTGCATAGGGTAGGAGCTCCTTCTTTCTTTCTGCTGCATAGAATTCCATTGTGTAAATGTACCATAGTTTTTTGATCCATTCATTTACTGATGGGCATCTAGGTTGCTTCCAGCATCTAGCTATTGTAAATTGTGCTGCTATGAACATTGGGATGCATAGGTTCTTTTGAATTGGTGTTTTAGTATTCTTAGGATAGAGTCCCAGTAGTGGAATTGCAGGGTCAAAAGGCAGATCCATTTTTAGTTTTCTGAGGAAGTTCCATATTGCTTTCCATAGTGGTTGTACCAGTCTGCAGTCCCACCAACAGTGCACTAGGGTCCCCTTTTCTCCACAACCTCTCCAACACTTGTTGTTTGTTGCTTTGTTTATGATGGCCATTCTGTCTGGTGTGAAGTGGTATCTCATTGTGGTTTTAATTTGCATCTCTCTGATAGCTAGCGATATTGAACATCGTTTCATGTGTCTTTGGATCCTCTGTATGTCCTCCTTGGAGAAGTGTCTATTCAAGTCCTTTGCCCACTTTTTTAATTGGATTCCTTGTCTTCTTAGAGTGCAGTCGTGTAAGTTCTCTATATATTTTGGAGATTAGACCCTTGTCTGAGGTGTCATTGGCAAATATGTTTTCCCATACAGTTGGTTCTCTTTTAATTTTCATACTGTTTTCTTTAGCTGTGCAGAAGCTTTTAATTTTGATGAGGTCCCATTTGTTTATTCTTTCCTTTATGTCCCTTGCTCTAGGGGACACGTCATTAAAAAAGTCTCTTCGTGAAATATCTGAGATTTTCTTACCTACGTTCTCCTCTAGGACTTTAATGGTGTCATGTTTTATATTTAAGTCTTTTATCCACCTTGAATTTATTTTTTGTATATGGTGTAAGTTGGTTCTCAAGTTTCATTTTTTTTGCACGTGGCTGTCCAGTTCTCCCAACACCATTTGTTGAAGAGGCTATTTTTATTCCATTTTATGTTGCTGCCTCCTTTGTCAAATATTAATTGACCATAGAGACTTGGGCTTATTTCTGGGCTCTCTGTTCTGTTCCATTGGTCTATGTGCCTGTTTTTATGCCAGTACCAGGCTGTTTTGATTACAGTAGCCTTGTAATATAGTTTAGTGTCGGGTATTGTGATCCCTCCTACTTTACTCTTCTTTCTCAATATTGCAGCAGCTATTCGGGGTCGTTTATAATTCCATATAAATTTTTTGAAGTGTTTGTTCTATGTCTGTGAAATATGCCATTGGTACTTTAATAGGAATTGCATTGAATGTGTAAATTGCTTTGGGTAGTATGGACATTTTGATGATATTAATTCTTCCAATCCATGAACACGGTATATGTTTCCATTTGTTTGTGTCTTCCTTGATTTCTTTCTTCAGTGTTGTGTAGTTTTCTGAATACAGGTCTTTTACCTCTTTGGTTAGGTTTATTCCTAGATATTTTATTTTTTCTTTTTGCTATTTCAAATGGGATTTTTTTCCTTGATCTCTGCTTCTGCTGTTTCATTGTTGGTGTACAGAAATGCCTTTGATTTCTGGATATTGACTTTGTATCCCGCTGTTTTGCCAAATTCATTTATTAGGTCAAGCAGTTTTTTGGTAGAGTCAATAGGATTTTCTATGTATACTATCATGTCGTCTGCAAACAGTGATAGTTTTGTTTCCTCCTTTCCGATTTAGATGCCTTTTATTTCTTTTTCTTGTCTGATTGCTGTGGCTAAAACTTCCAGTACTATATTGAATAGAAGTGGTGAAAGTGGACAGCCTTGTCTTGTTCCTGATCTTAATGGAAAAGGTTTTAATTTTTTGCCCATTGAGAATGATGTTGGCTGAAGGTCTCTCATATATGGCCTTTATTATGTTGAGGAATGCTCCCTCTATTCCCACTTTGCCGAGTGTTTTTATCATGAATGGGTGCTGTACCTTATCAAATGCTTTTTCTGCATCAATTGATATGATCATGTGGTTTTTGTCTTTGCTTTTGTTTATGTGATGTATTACATTTACTGACTTGCGAATATTGAACCATCCTTGCATCCCTGGAATGAATCCCACTTGGTCATGGTGTATAATCTTTTTAATGTATTGTTGGATGCGGTTTGCCAGTATTTTGTTGAGGATTTTAGCGTCAATGTTCATCAGTGATATTGGCCTGAAGTTTTCTTTCTTTGTTGTGTCTTTATTTGGTTTTGGAATTAGGATGATGTTGGCCTCATAAAAAGAGTTTGGGAGACTCCCATCTTTTTGGATTTTTTTGGAATAGTCTGTGAAGGATAGGGGTTAGCTCTTCCTTAAATGCTTTGTAGAATTCTCCTGTGAAACCATCTGGTCCCGGGCTTTTGTGTGTTGGGAGTTTTTTGATTACTGCTTCAATTTCTTTTGTTGTTATTGGTCTGTTCAGACTTTCTGCTTCTTTTTCATTGAGTTTTGGAAGATTATATTTTTTCTAGAAAGTTGTCCATTTCATCTAGGTTTTCAAATTTTTTGGCATACAGTTCTTCGTAGTAATTTCTTACAATCCTTTGTATTTCTGTGGTATCTGTTGTAATCTCTCCTCTTTCATTTCTGATTGTGTTTATTTGGGTCTTCTCTTTTTTTTCTTGATGAGTCTGCTTAAAGGCTTGTCTATTTTGTTTATCTTTTCAAAGAACCAGCTCTTGGATTCATTGATCCTTAGAATTGTGCTTTTAGTCTCTATATCATTTAATTCTGCTCTGATCTTGGTTATTTCCTTCCTTCTGCTTGCTCTGGGCTGTCTTTGTTGTTGTTCCTCGAGTT